>NC_080699.1:20105784-21355784 GCF_030445035.2 Dasypus novemcinctus | reverse complement strand
AGATCCTTTCACTGCGAGTTGTCCAGGAAAACTTCATGGTGGAGGTGAGAATTGAATCTCATCCTGAGGCCCCCGAAGTTTAGACGCAGGCATCCTCTTGGACCTGATAGCCAGTTTAACATCACCAGGGTTTCCTCCACCCACCTTCTCCAGCCATGTCTTCTAGCAGCAGCTTCTGGAAGGTGATGGGGTATAGAGGTGATCTTGTTCAATACAGCTTAATTAAAGGAGGTACCATATTGGATCTGAATCCAATTTTGCAAGGGCCTGGGGGCATCTGAAGTTAACCACGTGAGGAAAGGGAGAAGAGTTAGTTACTCCTGGGCAACTAGCTCCAATTTCATCCTTTTTATAGTTGGACTATGGCAAGAGAGACATTCACAGTGAGGGTAATTGTGCACAGACAATAGGTGTCCAGGGCTCTGAAGTCTCAGTCTCAGTGCTTCCAGGGCCTGCATTCTCACGTTGTGACCCTAAGAGGGTCTTTGTCATTCCATCACAAAGGGTTTCAGCCTCTGGCTTCAGATTGACCAAAGGCCTCTCACACATCCATCCTCAGGGCAGAGCCACAGTCAACTCTAACCAGTACTTTCCTCAGAGAGGAAAGTATTGTAAAGCAGACCATGAAGAGGTAAAGATGAGTGGAAGGGTCTGTTGTCGCATGAAGGGTGTGATGATTAGGCTAATGTGTCAACTTGGCCAGGGCCACCAAGTTACCATGAGACCTGAGTTGTCTATCATGAGCTGGTTATTGTCTGACCCACCAAACCATAAAGTTGGGTGTGCACAGCAACACTCCATCATAAAGTGGAAATGGTATATATGAGACAGGGCTCCAGCTGGTCCTGAAGGCACAAGTAAATTACATGAGGAAGTGGACCAAATGCCCATGGTCACCACTCCTGCCACATTACCTTCCCTTTCCCAGCCCTCAGCTTTGGCTTCTTGGGGAGTCCCTTACAATCAGTTGCCTGAGGAAGAGAAAACTTGGGCCTGGTTTACAGATGGTTCTGCACGATATGTAGGTAACACAATAAGTGAACAGCTGCAGCACTGAAACCTCTTTCTGGGATGTCCCTGAAGGACAGTGGTGACAGCAAATCCTCCCCGTGGGTGGAACTTCAAGTAGTGCACGTGGTTGTTCATTTTGCTTGGAAGCAGAAATGGCCAGAGGTGTGTTTGTACACTGATTCATGGACTCTTGCCAATGGTTTGGCTGGATGGTCAAGGACTTAGAAGGAACATGATTGGAACATTGGTGACAAAAAGGTCTGGAAAAGAGGTATGTAAATAGCTCTTTCTGAGTGGGCAAAAAAACATGGAAATATTTGTGTCCCATGTGAGTGCTACCAAAGGATGACTTCACAGAGGAAGATTTTAGTAATCAAGTGAATAAGATGACCTGCTCTGTGGCTAATGCTCAGCCTCTTTCCCTAGCCACTCCTGTCACCGCCCAATGGGCTCATGAACAAAGTGACCATGGAGGTAGGGATGGAGGTTATGCATGGGCTCAGCAACATGGGCTTCCCCTTGCCACAGCCAGCTTGGCTACAGCCACTGCCGAGTGCCCAAATGCCAACAGCAGAGACCCACACTCAGTCCCCAATATGGCACCATTCCTCAAGGTGATCAGCCTGTTACCTGGTGGAAGGTTAGTTACATTGGACCACTTCCATCATGGAAGGGGCAGTGATTTGTTGTAACTGGAATAGAAACATACTCTGAATATGAGTTTGCTTTCCCTGCATGCAATGCTTCTTCCAAAACTACCATCTGTGGACTTACTGAAAGTCTTATTCACCACCATGGTATTCCATACAGCATTGCCTCTGATGAAGGAACCCCCTTCACAGTGAATGATGTGCATGAGTGGGCACATGCTTATGGAATTCGCTGGTCTTACAATGGTCCTCATCATCCTGAAGCAGCTGGATTGATAGAACGGTGGAATGGCATTTTGAAGACCCAAACATGATGCCAGGTAGGTGGCAGTACCTTGCAGAGCTGGAGCAATGATCTCTAAGAGGCTGTGCTCTTAACGAGTGTCAACTCCATGGTGCTGTCATTATTTTTATTTAGAGACTAAGCATGGTTTAAGGTGATGTGTGTAGCTGCCAAGTTGACAAGGGGTGGACTGTGATGGTTAGGCTAACATGTCAACTCAGCCAGGTAATGGTGCCCAGTTGTTTGGTCAAGTGAAGAGTGGGCTAATTGTAGTACCAGGGCATTTCATGGACTTTAATCACCAGTGAGTTGATTGCATAGATGGTTGGTTACATCTACAATCAACTGAGGAATTTGTCATCAGCAATGAATGACTTCCTCCAGTCAGTTGAAGGCCTTAAAAGGGGAAGTGATTTCAGCATTCAGAGAGAATTCCCATCTCTACTTCAGACAGCCAGTGTCTCCTGGGGAACTCATCAAGGACCATCATTGGAGCCCCTGGTTTGCAGCCTGCCCTGTGGAATTTGGACTTGTGCATCCCCATGGTTGTGTGAGATGGCTTCATAAAATCTCATACTATTTACAGGTATCTCCTGTCAGTTCTGTTTCCCTGGAGAACCCTGACTAATACAAATGGGAATCAAGCAGAGGATAGGGGAGTTGAGCCAGGGTGAGGGGCTGTAGGGGATTAAGGGTTAGCAAAGGGAAGTGGATCAGTCTGGAGTCTTTCAAAATTATCCAGAGGGCAATATCTGTCCTTTGTCATAAAATGAACCTGAGAAAACCTGCGTAAAGAGGAGCTGGAAGTGTTGCTGTGGTTGTGTTGGAGGTCAGCAAATGAGGTCCTTTCTGTGAGGGGAAGCGCTCTTGCTGAGTGTCCTCCTGCTTTCCACCACTCCCAGACTGCCTTCAGCAACCAGGCCCTGTCCTGCTGGTGGCACTGCTCTCAGGAATGCCCTGCCCAGCTCTGACTCCCTGGAGCAGGGTTCCTGCCTGCGGCTCATTGGAGACAGCTGCTCAGGCGGGTCTAGGAAATGGGAAACAGAAGGAGAGCAGCAACAGATGGAGGCACTTTCCTGAACAGGGGAACTCCTGGGCTTATCAGTGCAGCTGCAGACACAAATAGGAGTTAACATGGTCTTGCAAATTAGTGCTGTGGACATATCAGACCTCCAAAGAGCCGGCTCACCCTAACCCCATAGGAACCCCAGGAGGGAGTCAAGAAAAGGCAAGTGAGATTTTTCAGCTCTCTTTCCAGGAATAATTTTATTACCAACCTCTAGGGAACTCTTTTCCCTTCTCCTTTCTGAGCCGTCCTAGGTGGGACAATCTACACTTATGGGGTTTTGCAAGGAGCAATTTGGGGAAGGTGGCCCTACCTGGCTTCCACTCGTTTGAAGCCTCAAAGTAAATTGAACAAAACAGACTGAACTGGAGCTGGAGTTTGGGTCTCAAGGGGAAGACCAGGTAAGGATGTTTGGTGGTCCAGAGCAGAATGGATTACAAAGTTCTTGAAGAAAAGACAAGCATTAGACTCAGTGAAACCAAATAGCTGCACAGAGCCCAAAGGTCATGGCAAAGAACCAACAGCCAATTGGAAGCAGTGCCAGGACAGTCCATCGGGGATGACGGTCAGCAAGAATGAAGGGGGTGTTCCTGGAAGTACAACGGAGGTGTGAGCTGGCTTAAAGGCACGGGGCTGGGGCAGTGGTGGACGCCAGCCAATGGTCAGATTAAAATGGACAATGCCTTTGGGTGGGTGATTTGGCACTAAGAATCAAGGCTGGTAAAGCTGGGGCAGCTCGTGGCAGCCCCCGTCCATCCTCCACCCACGCTGAGTCAATACAAGTTTTAATTTTGTTCATGGTGCTTGTACTTGTTCCATGCCGCACCTCGTTGATGCATACTAATGGAATTCCAGATTGTTTTAAGTGAAGATCTGAGCAAGACACCTCCTTTCATCTTCTCAAGAGCTGTCATTTCTGACAGAGGTTTTCGGAGTTTCCTTTCTAAGAGATTCAATGCAAACTCCTCTCGACACAGAACTGCATATGTATTGCTGGCGCTGGGCAGTCCTCATGGAAAAGAGAGCATGCTTAGCCTTTTGTCCCCACCGTGGTCACTGTCAACAGAGAATTCTCCTGCAGGAGGACAGAAGGAATGAAGGAAGCAGGCAGAGAGGAAGTTCAGAGGGCATCTCCTGGAGGGCAGGGGAAGCCAGGGCTCTCTTTCTTTAGCAAGGCTGTGATGATCATTTTAAATGTTATTTCCATTATTTTCATAGCCAGGTGGCCTTTAAGGTTTAGAAGAAATCTACATAGTCCTTAATTCCCATCTTTCCTTGTTCCGGGCGCTTTTGGATATAGTTGCTATGCAATTATTTTTTTCATAATAATCACTCTCCCCTATTCAACAATCCTCAGTGCCTCTGATGGCATCTCAAGTGGACTTCTTTCACTGACCCTCTCATCCTCTTTTCTCTCCCAGACCATTCCAAGCCCTCCCTTCTTTGCCCCTGTCTGCACCTCCTACCTTGCACAGCTGCTGGGGCTGAGAGCAGCTTCTTGCATGCTCAGCCTGGCTTGTTCCCTAAACCAATGAGACACTGACCTGTAGTTAATAGATTTGCTTTTCCATCAATGGGCAGATAGAGGTATTTATTAGTCCTCTATCCAGAAGAATAGAGGATCTGGCCTCGTCACCATACTTCAACCTTTCTATCCCAAACCCAGCCATTGTCCTCAGACTCTCAATGGATTTGAAATACTACAGCCTCGTAGAGTAAATATGAGCTGTTTTGATAGACATGGAAATGTTTAGCTGGAAACCTGCTTTTGATTTTATGGGAGGTAGTACAGCATTACATTCAAGAGATAGGGCCAAATATTTTCAACCCTGGCTCTCCAATTTCTGCGTCATCTTAGGCAAGTTATTTAACCAAGTCTCATTTCCTCATCTATCATATGAGGATGGCAATAGCACCTATTTCATAAGCTTGTGATGATTAGCTGAGATGAGAGACACAAAGTATTCACATAGAGGGTGGCACCCAGTTAAATATTCAACAAATGTTAGCTATTATCACCCCATTTCTCAGTTAATGTTGATTGAGTCAATAAATGAAATAGGCAAGGCTAAACATACCCGTAGATAGACAGGAACATGTGATTTGATGGCCTCCTTCCTTCCTTAGATGCCTCCTCCCCACGCAAAATATAAGCAAACCACACAAAAATGTTCTTTCCTTTTCTGACCTACCACTATCCAAGAAGCATTCTCGTTGCCTCTCCGGCATCCTGCTGCCTGCTGGATAGCCCCGCTTATCATCTCTCCAGCAGGAGACACACTCTCTTGCCTCTCTCTCTCCTTGCTGTTGGGGATGGTGGGAGGGAGGCTAACATCTGCCGGGGCTCTGCTCTCCAGGGGTGCGCCAGCTGCCCCTGCACCAGAGGCAGTGTTCTGCTGTAATGGCCCACAACGTGACGGCTCCCAGGGGCCTCTGGCAGGGGAGCCGGCCAGGGCTGAGCAGGCTGACAGCACCCAAGGGCAGTGCCGGGTGGCTGCTGACCAGAGTGGCCCATCTGTGAGGCTGGCCAGAGGGCAGGAGGCAGGCTTCATGCAGCCCCTTCCCAGGAAGGCACTTTCTTTGTTTAAAACAAACAAACAAAACACAACAAACCCAAACCTAAATTCTGAGTAAGGAGTGGGTGAGAGTGGGAGGCTGCATTTTAGTGGGTGGTTTTGTGATTGCCTGATCTTGCATTCAGCTGTGAATCCATCAAAGGCAGAGTCTTAGAGCTGGGCTGCAGAAGCAGTGTGCTTCCAGAGGACCCAGAAATCTCACATTTGTGTTCAGGGTTGAAATTCTTCTGGGCTCTGGGCTCTGGAGGGCTCTGGCCCTCATTTTCTTATCTATGCCCAGCCCTCTTGCTTCTTTCCTCTTGTCGGTTTCCTGTTCCAACATTCCAGTCCACAATTAGAGACAGGGATGCCCCGGATGGACCATTAACGTGATTCTGCTTCAAAATGCCATTTTTTCCCCCTATGTATTGCAGCTTTTGGTCTAATTTCATAAATAATACTTGAGTACATTTTTGTGGAAAAGGTAAAAACAATACAGATGTAAATGGAGCAAACATGGTGTCCTCTGCCCCACGCCCTTCTCCAGAGGCTGCGCAGGTAACAAGGAACCCTGTCAGGGGTCCAGAACGCAACCCTCCTTTCTATCCCTTTGTATCCATCTATGTGCATATACCTGCATGTGTTCTTTTTGGGTACTTTGTTTGTATTTTATTTAGTTTTAATTTTTATCAAAGTTTTATATGCACCTGGTTTAGAGAATCAGTTGCTCTTCCAAAGTTTATGATTATGAAAAACGGAAACCCTCTGTCATCCTCACCCGCAGTTTCTCTCTTTGCAGAAACACTTTCAAGTCTCTTAGCTGACTCTTTTGGTATTTGTATTGATAAAGATATCTCTTATATGACCATTTCTTGTTTTTTGTTTTTTTTAGGTTCAGGCATAATCTCTTGACTTCCCATTTGGAAAATGAGGATTTGATCATCTAAAATGAGGAGTTAGCTATGCCCCACCACTCACTCACATCGCTGTTTTGTGTTCACAGTGTTATGCCAGCTACAAGCCATGTAGTATGTGTGAAGCTTACCTATCCTCTTCAGAATAACTTTTTGTTTCCTTGAGCTAATCATTGTTTTGCTTTTTGTTTATTTTCCATGTTTTATCACTAATTCAACCTCAACTACTTCTTCAATTGCATACATTTCCTTTCAATATGTTAATATTCATTATGTCATAATTTTTGTCTTCTTAAAGACCTCCCTCTAGAGCCTTCTGGCTGCTCCAGTCTGGGCTGGTTGATCCCCAGGCCTGCTGTCTTTGGGGTTTCCTCCACCATCTTCCTGGGCGTGACCTCTACCTCTGTAATCACATGCCTTTTTAATCCCTTATCTTCCTATTACTTGATTTATCCCTTATTTGGGGGATGCATACCCTTCAGTGCTTCTTGAATGAAGATCCATAGGACTGAGTCCTTCATTCATTCATTAACTGTTCATTGGGCACTTATTAAGTGTCAGGTACTGTTCTAGGCGCTGGAGGCACATTAGCACACAAAACCCATGATTCCTGCCTTTGAAAAGCAGGGAAAGTCTGATGATAAAGATAAACGTAATAGGGAAGCAGACTTGGCCCAATGGATAGGGCATCCGCCTACCACATGGGAGGTCCGTAGTTCAAACCCCGGGCCTCCTTGACCTGTATGGAGCTGGCCCATGTGCAGTGCTGATGCGTGCAAGGAGTGTCCTGCCACACAGGGGTGTCCGGTGCATAAGGGAGACCCACGTGCAAGGAGTGCGCCCTGTAAGGAGAGCTGCCCAGCGCGAAAGAAAGTGCAGCCTGCCCAAGAATGGCGCCAGACACACGGAGAGCTGACACAACAAGATGACGCAGCAAAAGAAACACAGATTCCCAGTGCTGTTGATAAGGATAGAAGCAGGTCACAGAAGAACACACAGCGAATGGACACAGAGAGCAGACAACTGGGGGGGGGGGGGGAGAGAAATAAATAAAAAATAAATCTTTAAAAATATAAATAAACTTAATACATTGCATAGTATGTGGGAACTTGATAAGTGTCAAGGGAAAAGGAAAAGTAGGGAAGGAAGACGGGGCCAGAGGGTCCCCTCTGGGTCCCCTCGAGGGAGCCTGGGCCAAGATTTCAGATGAGGGCTTATTTATCTGGTAGAACACTTGACTCATGTTATGTCTAAACCTAGAGATATATGCATTTAAGAGCAATACAGTTTAATATTCCAAATGATTCTTTCGCTGCCATGTGCAGATGCTGCAAATATCTCTTGAATGTGTGAGTACCCTGGAACCACAGGTTGGAATTCAAAGGAAAGCCAGAAAATAGATATGCGGCACCACTAGAAAACGTTGCTTTGTTATATAAGAATCTACTGCATCCTTGCTATCTGAGAGAAGGGCTTTGACAAGTTAATTAATTTGTCTCTTATTTAAGTGTTTCTGCCGCTCAAACCCTTGCTGCACTCCAAAGCCGTGTCCTTTGAAGTTGGCAGTGGCCCAATCTACAAACCGTCACAGCATTCAGACGCAGTTTCCTTTTATTTTAAGGACTGAAGGAAAGAGATGGGGAAATACATTTTCCTGAGGCCTGAATGGTGTTAGCCATGAGAGTGGATGTTTAGAGTTATAGATAGCTTTATGCCAGCTCAGAGTGTCAGATTATATGCGACAGAGTTCTCTCTCTCTATATATATATATATACACACGTAACATTTTTTTAACCAAGCTTAAGCTTACAATTCAGTAGTATTAAATAAATTCACAGTGTTGTGTAATCATCACCACTATCTACTTCCAGAACATTTTTATCATCCCAAATAGAAACTCTAGACCCTTAAGCAATAACTCCATTCCCCAATCCTCCCAGCCCCTAGTACCACTATTCTATGTTCTGTCTCTGTGAATTTGTCTATTCTCATATAAGCAGAATCATACAATATTTGCATTTTGTGTCTGGCTCATTTCATTCAGCAAAATGTGTTCAAGACTCAATGCCATGGCTCAATGATATTGCATTGTATGGGTATGCCACGTTTTGTTTACCCATTCATCTCTTGATGGATGCTTGGGTTGTTTCCACCTTTTGGCTATTGTAAATAATGCTGCTGTAATCATTGGTGTACGATACCTTTTTTTTCTATTCTTTTGGGTTTATATTTAGGAGTGGAATTGCTGTTTCCAACCTGTTTCCCACAGTGGCTGGACCGTTTTACATTCCTACCAGCAATATGCTAAGGTTCCTATTTCTCCACATCCTTGCCAACATTTATTTCCTGCTTTTTTTTTTTTTAATGAAAGCCTCGTAGTGGTCATATACTGTGTTTATGTCTGTGTATGTTGTGCATGTTTGTGTGCTCATGTTTTGTTGGGCCCTATGAAGCCAAGGATCCAGGTCAAAGGCCCTCTTGCCTGGTCTTTAGAGTGGTCTTGGGGTCAGGAGCATTGGGGTAGACTTGGAGGAAGTCAGGATAGGCCTTGCTGAGATGGTAACATGTGAAAAAGGACTTAACATAGCTGTGGTAATTAGCCATGATGTCATTTGTAGAAGAACATTTCATATAGAGAGAATACCTAGTACTGAGGCCCTAAGACATGTTAAAGTGTCACTAGGGTAACCTCACACTTAATTGATAGTTTAGGTACAGAATTCTAGGAATAACCTGACTTCTTTTTTAGACTTTTGAAGAAATTGTTCCATTGCATCGAGCTTTTATTTAAGCTGTTGAAAAGCAGATGGCATTCTGTTTCTAGATCCTTTGTAAACCACCTGATTTTCCTCTATGGATGTTTGTGGGATCTTTTTATTGCCTTCCTCCTAACCATATTCTTCGTGTGGATCTATTTTCATTCATTATGCTGTACACTCAGTGAGGCATTGTAATTCATTCATTTACTCAGTCATTCATTCCACAAAAAATGATTGACTGGGCTCCCAATATGTCAGGCACTGTTCTATCTGCTGGAGATGCAACAGAGAACAAAACAGAGGACATTCTCTGCCCTTATGGACAGAGCTTACATTCTTGTAAAAAAGAAAGACAATAAAAAAGAATAAATAAAATAGTGCATTAAATGATGATAAATTCAATGGAGAAAAATGAAATGGGGAAGAGGGACAGGGAATTTTGGTGGGTGGGTACAAGGTATAGCAGTTTGATATGTTTAGGAATTCCAAAAATAGATATTGGATTATGTTTGTAATCTGGTCTGTACCTGGGCATGATTAAGTTATGATTAAGGCTTTGGTTGGGCCATGTCATTAGGGTGTTGAGACTCCACCCCTTGGTGGGTGGGAACTCACAGATAAAAGGCATGGCAAAAGACAGAGTTGAGGGTTTTTTTTTCCTTTTATATTTATTTTTTAATTTTTTGTCTTTATTTATTTATTTTTAAGATTTATTTATTTATTTAATTTCCCCACCCCCACCCCCCGGTTGTCTGTTCTCTGTGTCTGTTTGCTGCATCTTGT
The DNA here is from genome assembly GCF_030445035.2 of Dasypus novemcinctus. Lineage (NCBI taxonomy): Eukaryota > Metazoa > Chordata > Mammalia > Cingulata > Dasypodidae > Dasypus > Dasypus novemcinctus. Next base: position 21,345,763 of record NC_080699.1, on the reverse strand, counting down.
TTCTTTGTCCGCTTCTGTTGTCGTCAGCGGCACGGGAAGTGTGGGTGGTGCCATTCCTGGGCAGGCTGCACTCTCTTTCACGCTGGGCGGCTCTCCTCACAGGTGCACTCCTGGCGCATGGGGCTCCCCTATGCGGGGGACACCCCTGCATGGCACAGCACTCCTTGCGCACATCAGCACTGCGCATGGGCCAGCTGCACACGGGTCAAGGAGGCCTGGAGTTTGAACTGCGGACCTCCCATGTGGTAGACGGACGCCCTAACCCCTGGGCCAAGTCCGTTTCCCTATTTATTTTTTTTAATGTTACATTAAAAAAATATGAGGTCCCCATAAATCCCCCCACCCCCTTCACCCCACTCCTCCCATAACAACAACCTCCTCCAACATCATGGGACATTCATTGTGCTTGGTGAATACATCTCTGAGCACCGCTGCATCACATGGTCAATGGTCCACATTATAATTTACACTCTTCCCCCAGTCCATCCAGTGGGCTGTGGGAGGACATACAATGTCCAGTAACTGTCCCTGCAGTACCACCCAGGACAGCTCCAAGTTCTGAAAATGCCCCCACATTACATCTCTTCTTCCCACTCCCCACCCTCAGCAGCTACCATGGCCTCTTTCTCCAAATCAATGCTATATTTTTCTTTGATTACTAATCACAATAGTTCATGAGTAGAATATCAGTAAGTCCACTCTAATCCATACTCTATTCCTCCATCCTGTGGACCCTGGAATGGTTGTGTCTACTCCACGTCTATATCAAGAGGGGGCTTAGATTCTGCATGGATGATGGATGCAATTCTCCTGCTTTCAGTTGTAGGCACTCTTGGCTCCATGGTGTGGTGGTTGACCTTCTTCACCTCCATGTTAGCTGAGTGGGGTAAGTCCAATAAACCAGAGTGTAAGAGTTGCAAGTCTGTTGAGTCTCAGGCCCTGGCTATCAAATGGACAGTCCAGAGATTCAGGTCCCCTGGGTATACACTAAACCCCAGCACCAACCATAGGTCTGGTAAAAGTAACAGGAGAGGCTTGTGAACAAAGATCACATCTAAGTCCAGCTCCATCACACAGAAGCACAAACTCCAAAGTAGGGCCAACTGACATGGCACTGAACTCCATCTGCCATGATCATAGAATGTGTGGGTCTCTGTAGCCCTCAGAAGAACCAATACCTGGGGTTGTATCTACTTTAGCTGTCTCTGGGACTCTGCTGAAGTGTGCATAAGGGTAACTCCTCTGATAACCTCCCGGCTTTTTTTTGGATACTCTTAGCCATGTAAACTCATTTGTTCCTTCCATTTCCCCCTTTTATTCAGGTCAAAAAGCATTTTTAACTCCTGATATTATATGTAGGCTAAGTTATTCTGCTGGTCTGAGTTGACCCTTTTATTCAAGGTTGTTCTCCAGCCATGTCATCAGCTGGTACTTGGTAGTAATCCCTTGGTGCCAGGGAGGCTCATCCCTGGGACTCATGTCCCATTCTGGGGGGAAAGCAATGCATTTACATGCTGAGTTTGGCTTCGAGACTGGCCACATTTGAGCAACATGGAGGCTCTCAGGAGGTAACTATTAGGCACCCTGCAGCTCTAGGCCTAGTTCTTATTTCGGGTGCACAGGATGATAAGCATAGTCATTAGTATCAAGGGCTCATTGTTAGACCATCCTTTTTTTTTTGGTCTTTGCCGTTGCCCCTGGGGGATTGTTGCTGTTCCATTGAGTTGAGGATTTTTGATGTTGGAGTTTTGTTGTTGGAGTTTGATGCTGAAGACTTAAGCTGGAGCCCTGGGAATTAAGCTCACAAAGGAAACAGAAGCAAGCCCCAGGAAGAGAGGAAGCTTGAGCCCAGGAAGAAGCAAGCCCTGGGAAGAGAAGAGCCCTGAACCCAGAGAGAAGCAAGACTCTGGAAGAGAGGAATCCAGGAAGCCTAAACCCTCACAGATGTTGGCAGCCATCTTGCCCCAAGACTTGAAACTAGACTTTGGTGAGGGAAGTAACTTATGCTTATGATCTGGTATCTGTAAGCTCCTACCCCAAATAAATACTCTTTATAAAAACCAACCAATGGTATTTTCCATCAGCACCCCTTTGGCCGACTAATACACAAGATGATCAAAGAGCATCTCACCAAGAAAGTGACATTTGAATTTAGTCCTGAAGGGAGCAAGGGATGCTGACACCTAAAAGAAGTCAAGGACATGGGGCAAAAGGAGACAAGTGGCAGTGGAACAGAGTAAGCAAAGGGTCAGAGGAATAGATGAAGTCTGGAGGTAACAAGAGTCAGATCAATCATATAGGGCCATACAGGTCATTGAATGGACTTTTGTGTTTTACTCAAAGCAAGATGGCAAATTCTGGTCATCTTTGAAGTTGTAGCCAACAGGATTTTCTGATGGCATGGGATGTGAAAGAGAGAAAAGAGTCAGAAATAAGTATAATTTTTTATCTTTGAGCAATTGGAAAGAAAAAGGTATCACTAAATGAATTGGGTAAGATTTCAGTAGTTAGTTATCTGGAAGGTAGTGATAGAAGACTGAAAATTGGCAACTGGGTTTAGCAATTTGGAAGTCATGTGTAACTTTGAGAAGAGCAGTTCAGTGGAATTGTGGGGGTATAAGCCCTCACTGCAGTATGTTCAAGAGAAAATGGGCAGGGAGAAATTCAAGCCATTTGAGTCAAGTCTTTCTAGGAAAGGAGAGAAATGGGATGGTAACTGGAGGGGAACTGGGATTAAGATTTTTTCTTTTTAATTGAGAGAAAAAATAGGAGGTTTATATGTCAATTGGTAATTTATGGCCTTCAGTCCTCAAAAATTTTCTTAAATTATTTTAATTGATTTCTTCTTCTTTATTTTTTTGTTTTCTGTCTTTGAAATTATTTGAATGCAACAGGTTCTCTATTTGTTTTTTAAATTTTTCTCTACTTTTTCCATTTCTGCCCTTTTGCTCTATTTTCTGGAATTTTTTTCTTAACTTTTTCTTTTACTGAGTTGGTTTTCTTTTTCTTTCAGTTTTTTTGGATTTTCTGTATGTCCTTTTCTTAAAGCATTCTGTTCTTTAAGACCAGTGGGTACAACTTGGCCTCTCCTCTCTCTGGGGAATTTAATGGTAGTCTTTTTCAAAAATTTGTTCTCTTGAATGGTTTCTTTTTCTTCAGTTATTGATGCATGATCCTGGTTGACTGTTCATATCTAAGTCTGGTGGACCTTGTCAACAATCCCTCTCGTTTTAGTGTGATCTGTTTCAGTGGTTGCATTGAGAACCCCCCAGTCTCACCAACTTTAATTCTCTTCTTTCAGTTGGTCACATTAGAGTAGATATTTCCAGTCAAGTGGGGGAAGAAGGCTGGCAGTCAGGTCTCAGAAGTCTGATGCTTTCTTTAATCTTTCTCTTTTCAATATGGTATTCTTGCTCGCGACTGCCTGCTTCACACTTTCCAGAGAATAAAACTCCAGTTTGTGGGGAAAGGAGCAGACTCATGGCTATGATGAGTGGAAGAAAGATTTTGCTTTTTTACTCCTCCAGCCAGTCCTCCTTTCTTTAATACACCTTCACCCCTACTTCCAAAAGTACTTCATGTTGCCAATTTCCCAATTTCTTGCCTTTGGGGGATTCTGCAAGGTAAAATTGAGTTCTTCTTGGCTTTCTTCATGGCAGGTTTTAGGTTAAGTAGTCTCCTAACTGCTGAGTCAGGTACTACCTGTCCATCTATTCTTTAGCTTTCAACATTTTGTTATTATAGTTTCTTCTCCGGTATTCATTGTAGGTTTGTTTGAAAAAAGTAAAATAAAATAAATCTGGACTCTGGAGTAAAGATATATGTGCATGTAAAATTTTCTGCCTTGAAATGGAAGCCCCAGTTGATGGTCTTTAAATATTTTTCAATATTTATTTAGTGGAGATATGAAGAAATGGAATTTTCATTATTAAAATTATACATATTTTTCTTTTTTCCCGTTTTTAATAGAAGGTGTGCTTTACTGAACAATCATGGCCAAATTACAGGATTCCCATTCACCTTCCCATAACAACAACTTGCCTTGGTGTGGAACATTCATTGCAATTGATGGTAGCACATTTTTATAATTATACTATTAAATAAAGTCCATGGTTTAACTAGGGTTCACTGTTTGGGCAGTGTAATTTCATGGAGTTTAAAAATTTTTTTCTTCTGTTATACGTACAATCTAACATATCCCCTCTTAGTCATATTCAGATATGTATTTCAGAGCTGTTAATTGTGTTCACAACGTTGTACTACCATCACCACCATCCATTGCCAAGATATTTCCATTATTCCAAAGAGGAACCCTGTACATTTTAAGCCTCAAAACGTTCAAAATAATACAACATTTTACCTTTGGTGATGTTAAATTTGATCAATCCAATAAGATGGTGTCCTCCAAGTCTCTCTATTTTAACAGCAGCTCCTTACCTTTATACTAAGATGTGACTGATGGGGAGTGGGGTCCATGATGCCACCTGGAAGACACAAGAATATACTGCCCCCCACAATCTTTAACCCAATGGTTTTAGCATCCATTGATGACCCTCGCCTGAAGCAATTGTTAGGTTGATGCCTGCAAAATGGTGATTTTCCATTTCTTTCTTTCCACCTTTATTAGATGGCATTCTTTTCTAATGAAGAACTTCCTCCGCCCCGTCTCCCCTTTCTTCTCTTTGAGTACCACTTCGAATCCTTGGGTTTTCTTTCTTCAGTACATTATAGTCCCATGCCTTCGTTAATAGTTTTGATGGTCAAATTGTGACATACTTTTCTAATCAGAGACTTTTCAAGCCAGTTCCAGTGTCCTTTGAGCATAACTCCTTTAGTCTTTGAGTCTCCCTTGTTTTCTACCACAGAAAGATGCTTTCAGTTCACTTTATAATTTCTCTGCTTCAGACCTGGAATCAGGCATTTCCATGCGGAGCCTTAGTTTCTTTCAGTGAGGACAGAGAACGTACACTTAGAGATAAAGATCCAGGCATCATATCCTCATATGCCACCTTTTGCTTAACGAAAAAGGAGAAATAAAAACGTTTGCACACGTGTGCATGTTTGTGCTTGCTTACTTTTGCAAAAAGAAACTAAAAAGATAAATCGGAAACAAATGGAAATGGATCCCTTGGGAAGTGGTGGGAATGGGGTGGGGCAATAAGAATGGAAATGAAGCTTTTCTGAGGCTACCATCTTAACTTACTGGGGTGTCATTTCCTTCAGGCTCTTTCCGTGCACAGAGCTAGGAAATAAGTTACTAAATTGTGGATTTATACTGATATTTTCAATTGAAAACCACCACCACTCACATCCACTCTATGATTCTCTCTTTCCTGGAGTGAGAACCCTGTTCCCACAATGATCAATATCTTTACTCATTTACTCATCTACTATATACACAAAATAGTTTCAGAAATACTGTACCAAAACCATGTCTAACAACAAGCCTACTGCAAACAGTTTGAGGGTTTTTTTAATTGTTGTCATTCCACAGACTCTATACCACAAAGCTTGTGCAGCCAGAGGGCTGTGTTCAAGATTTACCTCACAATTCCTTTTTCTCTGTGTGGCCATGTTATCATTTAGAGATGCAGTTAGATTCATTCGTTCCTGTCCATATTAACTTTCAAGATTTGCCTTTTTCATTCTCCTTGGATGCAATTTTGTTTTTGATTATGTAAAAGAGTGACGTCACTTAATAGTCAAAACTATATTTATTTGGAGACATCTCATTCCTATCCCCATCTTTTCTACCTTATTCCTTCCAGCGAAGTATAAATAACATTCTTTCTTCTAGTTTTATCTTCCTTGGTTTCTTTTGCAAAAATAAGCCCTTCTTTCTTGCATAAAAGATATTATAACAATATATATAAATAACATACATAATATTAAAAAGAAATGTTCTATATAAATAACATATATGTAACTATTTGCACTTTTACAGAGTTTTCAAATCTTTAAAATAGTAACAATGTATTTTATAAATCACTTCATATCAGTTAATAGAGCACTTTCAAATTCTTTGTTACTGCTGTGTAATACTCCACTGTGGTGATAAATCATCATTTATCAATCTAGTCTTTCATGAATAGGGTTTATGTTGCTTCCAACACTTTGTTGCTACAGTGCTTCAGTGAATAACTGTGTGCATACATTGTTTTGCATTTGTGGAGGCATATCTTAAGGATAAAATCCTGGAAGTGTTATTACAGAGTCAAAGGGTTAAGATATATGCTATTTTATTTGATATTGCCAAATCTGTCTTCGTTGGGTTGTACTATTTTGCACCAACAGTATGTGAAAATGTTGGTTCCCCATAGGCTTGCTAACAGGATGTGGTCAAGTTTTTGAATTCTTGGCAATCTGATGGTGACAAATTATATCAATATATAGTTGTGGGTTTGTTTTTTTGCATATCTCTTATTTTGCATGAAGTAGAACATTGTTTTTTTTTTAGGTGCTAGGGGCCAGGATTGAACCTGGGACCTCATATGTATGAAGCCAACACTTAGTCACTGAGCCACATCAGCTTCCCTGAGTCGGTTTTTTTTTTCAGGAGGCACCAGGAACCAAACCTGGGACTTCCTGTGTGGGTGGCAGGAGCTCAACTGCTTGAGTCACATCTTCTCCCTGAACAATTTTTTTTAACCGTCCCCCCCCCATGGCTTTTTGCTTGCTCTCTGCTCTCTGTGCCCATTTGCTGTGCTTTCTTCTATGTTTGTTTTGCTTTTTCTTTATCCCCTCCCCGACATACACACTTTGTGGCTTGCTTGTTATCTGGTCTCTGTGTCCACTTGCTGCACACTCTTCTGTGTTTTTGCATGTCTCCTTTTTTGTTGCGTCACCTTGCTGAGTCAGCTCTCCATGGTGCTTGCGGGCTGGGGGCACTCCGTGCAGCTTACAGGTCGGGTGGCACTCCACAGTGTGCAGGTGAGCTTGCCTTCACAAGGAGGCCCCAGGACGCAAGCCCAGGGCCTCCCATATGGTAGATGGGAGCCCAACTGACTGAGCCACAGCCGCTTCCCTCCCTGAACAATTTTTAATGTAATGGACATTTATGTATCTTTTCCTGTGAACAGTCTGTTCGTGACTTTTACCCTACCTGAACCTTTTTTAAAAAAAAAAGGTTTTGGTGTTTTCCTTCACAATTAAACCATATTTTATACATTAGGAAGATTCATACTTTATATATGGTGTATATTGCAAAGTTTTACCAGTTAAAATTCTTTTTTCCATGATTTTTGTTTTCATTTTGGCCATGTAATTTTTTATATTTATGTATTTGAATTTATTTGTGTTTCATTTTATTTTATCTGGATTTCAAATCATCATTAGAAAGACTTTTCCCAGAAGTATGTTATGAAAAAAATCCAGCCATACTTTCTTCTAGTAATTGAATATTTTAATAAAAAAAATAGAACTTTGATCCATTTAGAGTTTATTTTGGTATATGGCCTAAGGAATGGATTCTATACTATCTTTTCCACAAATTAATACTTAGGTGTCCCATTTACATTTACTAAAACATCTTTTTTATCCTAGTCATTTGAGATGGCATCTTTTTCATATAGTAAACTTCCATGTATTCTTCAATCTTAATTTTTGACTTTCAGTTCATTTCCATTGGTCTGTCTACTCGTGTGCCAATCCCATAATTAATTTTATTTTATTTCATTTCTCACTAAGAACTTTTTAATTGACTCAGTTTCTCATTTGGGTAACTTGATAGGGAGATTATGATTAATTAAAAAAATTTTTTTATCCACTGCCCCCACCTCCACCCTGAGATGGATCCCTTGTCTCTCTGTTTGTTGTTTGGGTCCCTCATCCATCTGTTTGTTGTCTGCTCCTCTTCAGGAGGCACCAGGAACCAAACCCAGGACCTCCCATGTGGTAGGTGAGTGCCCAATTGCTTGAGCCACATCTACTCCCCCATAACGTTTTTTTTTTTTTAATTTTTAATTTAATTGCTTTTTTAAAAAGACACATAAATCACAAAAAATGTTACATTAAAACACCCCACCCCACCCCACTCCTCCCACATCAACAACCTCTTTCATCATTGTGGCACATTCATTGCATTTGGTGAATACATTTTGGAGCACTGCTGCACTCATGGGTTATAGTTTACATTATAGTGTACTCTCTCCCCCAGTACATTCAGTGGGTTATGGCAGGATATATAATGTCCAGCATCTATTCCTGCAATATCATTTAGGACAACTCCAAGTCTGAAAAGTGCCCCCACATCACATCTCTTTTTCCCTCTCCCTTCCCTCAGCAACTACTGTGGTGGCCTCTGTCTCCACATCAATAATACAATTTCTTCAATTGCTAGAGTCACAATAGTTCCATAGTAGAATACCAGTAAGTTCACTCTAATCTATATTTTATTCCTCCATCCTATAGACCCTGGGATGATGATGTCCACTCTACCTCTCCCACAATGTTTTAATCAGAGAGACTTTGTAGTATATTTCAATTCCTGCTTTGGCTAACCTCCCCTCACTTTTCCTCTTTTTCAACCCACCCTCAGTTATTCTTATAAAAATATATTTATAAATAATTTTTTCATATGAACTTTGAAACACCTTGTCTACTTCCAGAAAATAAAATATAATGATATTTTCACTTGGACCATATTACACGTTTATAGTAACTTGGGAGAACCGGCATCTTTAATGCTGTTGAGTCATTACATTTGTATTACTTTCCTTTTGCCACTGTACCAAACTTAGTAGCTTAAAACAACACAAACATATTATCTGACATTTCTGGAGGTAGAACTCCATAATCAGTTTCACTGGGTTAAAATCAGCTGCACACTGTCTGGAGGTGCTGAGGGAGAATCTGTTTCCTTGCCATTTCTAGCTCCTGGACGCAGCCTGTGTTCCTCAGCTCGTGGTGGCTCCTTTCTCCAGCTGCAATGCCACCAGCAGCTCATCTTCAAATCTCTCTCTCTGACCTCTACTTCTGTCATCACATCTTGCTCTCTGAGTCCGACCCTCCTGAATCTCTTTTATAAGGACTCCTGTGATCACATTGGATACACCCAAATAATTAAGGATAATCTCCCTATCTCAATATCCTAAACTTTATCATATTGGTGAAGTCCCTTTTGCCACATAAGGTGACATTGTCACAGGTTCCAGGAATTAGCACATGGACTTCTTTGAGGGCCTCCAGTGTCCAAGAACATGCGATGTCTTTCCTTTGTTCAAATTTACTTTTGTGACTTTCAGGTCTGTTTGCAAATTTTCTTTTATGGGTTTTGCACATTTCTTAAGTCAAATCTGAATTTTCCATTACTTTTGCAAATTAGCTCTTCTTTTTCATATATATTTGAATTGAATATTGATGTGGTATATGAAAGCTATTGATTTGCATGTTAATTTATTATCCTGATATCTTACTGAACTGTTTTATCCTTTGTGTTTATTGTCCCTTCTGGTACATTATCACAAATAGAGACAGATTTATTCCTTCTTTTCCAATTGGTAGGCGTCTAAATGTTTCTCTTGCCTAATTGTATTGGCTGATGACCTCAACACACTGTGGGCAACTTTGTCTTGTGTGGTTTTGATTGTTTTGTGGACAATTTGTATAAAAGAACAGTAGAGACTAAAGTCCCTAACATTTATCTTCAGAGACGGGCATGTCCTTTCTAATGTCAGGCTACTAGATCTACGGGTCTGGTTTCTGTTCTGGCATTAGTTTGATTGAATTCATCACTGACTTCAAATATTTTGATTTCTCCCTGCTTTACAGCCCAAACTTCCTGCCTCTTGGGTCTCTGGGGATTTTTCCCTGTTTGCAAGTCCAGCTCCCTTTTTTCTGAGCCTGAAGAGATCTTTTCCAGCCTGCTGCTCTGCAACAGTACTGCCCTCTGGGAAGTCCTGGGGCAGGGGCGGGGCTTTCTCTCAGCTCTTCTACCTCTTTCCTAGTCTTTGGTAGTTGAAAGCCTTGAGTGCCTTGACGCCTTTTTTCCACTTTTCTGCTCCACTTCAGTCTTCCTTGGGATAAAATCTGGAGGGCCTGGGGTGCAAGTTCTCCGAACTCTCCTCCTTGTTCTAGTTTGAGAGCCCCGGTGCTTCCATTGGATTTCTCCCAGCTTTCCTATTCTGTCCCTCTGCTCTGCTTTCAAATGGAACATGGCTTACATTTGGGGGTTGTGGCACATGTCTCATAGCCGCTATTCTTTACCCCTGGCTTTTGGCATAATATCTCCCAATACTTTATGAAGACTTATAGGACTGGAAGATGGATGGATTCTTTCTCTGTGGCTGCAGCTCTTCAGGATACTAATCTTCCATGCCAGTCAACAGATGGCATTTGAACGTACTTTGGAATTTCCTTAGAAGTTCTCCTTAGCCCATTAGAGTGAATTTCATTTCCTCCTACAGTTTTGCCAGGGATAAGGTAGCAGTAAATCTTTTCTACCTTATAAAGGGCTCTTGATTTTTGGTGCTTATTTCATTTGAGTTCTCTGCATTCTTCCTTGCTGATTAAAAAAAAAAATCTATGATTTTGTAGCTTATGTGGCCTGTTTTTGTAGTTAGGCTGATTGTGATGGTCTCGCAACATTCTATATCCAAACTGGAAGTGGAAATCACATTGTTTGATATATTTTTTTACTTCTAGTTTTAAAAAAATTATTTGTGAATATTCAAGCCAAACCTTCTTAGGAAGCACACTAAAGTGTTTTAAATGAATATAAAATATATATTCCAGAGTGTAGACTGAACACTTCTATTTTTTAAATCTAAATTTAAAATGACCCTGAAGGAATACAACAACGAATACTACCCCTCCACCTCGCTTTCTCTCTGTCACACACACAAATGAAAAAGAGAGTAGGAAAAGTTCCATGAACCAGAGAAAGAGCTCAACATATTAATGGAAGACAGAAAGCCAAAGAGGACTTGTGACTGAGAAGTAGTCAGCTGAGGACCTGCAGCTGAGAACCAAGCCCCCCCCCCCCCCCCCCCCCCCCCCCCCCCCCCCCCCCCCGCCCCAGGTGCCTACAGTGAGGGAGGGAGCGTGTGGGCACTTCAGAGCCAGGAGAATCCTCAGGCTGAGATTTTACCCTGCCCAGAGGGAAGATTGGGGAGGTCCTTGGTCTCAGGCCAAAATAAACAAATAGAATCAGAAGGTTCCTTTCTAAAGAACGATCTGGAGAGAAATAGGGCATCTGGTGTGGGTGTTGGTGCTGCGGAGCAAAGCCTTCCACATTCTAGTATTTGGCATCCCACAGGGTAATGGCTGGCCCCCGTTGAGTCTCCTTAGTATGTAGGCCACCAGTCCTATGCTCAGCCCAGACACTTCCAATCAATCTTCCTATGGTTCCATTTTGAATATGAATGGAAAGCTGTTCTGGTTGTCTCTCTCCACCTAACAAACCATTCCAAACTAGTGACTAAAAATAACCATTTGTGGGAAACAGATGTGACTCAAGCAGTTGGACTGCTGTTGTCCATATAGGAGGACCAGGGTTCAATGCCCAGGGCGTCCTGGTGAAGGCAAGCTGGCCCACACACTGAGCTGGCCCATGTGGGAGTGCCACCCTGCGTGGGAGTGCTGCCCTGTGTAGGAATGTCACCTGTGCAGGAGTACTGGCCAACCAGAGAGCTGGTGCAGCAAGATGACGCAACAAGAGACACAGAGGCGAGACCATAAAAAGACCTAGCAGAACAGGGAGCTGAGGTGGCACAAGAGAATGTTTGCTTCTCTCCCACCCCAGAAGGTCCCAGATTAGGTTCCCAGAACTGCCTAATGAGAAGACAAGCAGACACAGAAGAACATACAGTGAGTGGACTCAGAGAGCAGACAATAGGGGCGGGAAGGAAAGGAGAGAAATAAATCTTTGGGAAAAAAATGACCATTTGTTATTGTTTCTCATAGTTCTCTGGATTGACTGGGCTCCTGAGTGACTCTCCCTTGAGGTCTCTGGTGCAGATACAGGCAGATGACTGCTGGAGCTGGAGTCATCTGTGGCTTACTTGGGTGGGACATCCAAGATGGCTTCTTCACTCACGTGTTTGCTATGGTTCTCCTTGCCTTTCTTTCTGTGTGGCTTTGTCCTCACAGCATGCAGGTCTCAAGGTAGCCATTACATGGAGGTTGGTTTCCAAGAGAAATATGCCAAGCCATACCTAGAACCTGCATGTGCATTTCTGCCGTAGATTATGCAATCACAGGGTCTTCAAGAGTCAAGGAGGTGGAGACGTAGAGTCCACCTCTTGATGGGGAACTGGACTGCATTGCATATGTACATTGAGATAGAAGTTATTGTTGCAGCCATTTTTTTCGTTTTGTTTTTTGTTTTTAATATTTTTATTTTATTTTATTTTTTATTTCTCTCCCCTTCCCCCGCCCCCAGTTGTCTGCTCTCTGTGTCCATTCACTGTGTGTTCTTCTGTGTCCACTTGTATTCTTGTCAGCGGCACCTGGAATCTGTCTCTTTTTGTTGTGTCATCTTGCTGTGTCAGCTCTCCGTGTGTGTGGCACCATTCCTGGGCAGGCTGCACTTTTGTTGTGCTGGGCAGCTCTCCTTACGGGGTGCACTCCTTGTGCATGGTGCTCCCCTATGCAGGGGACACCCCTGCATGGCACGGCACTCCTTGTGCACATCAGCACTACGTGTGGGTCAGCTCATCACACGGGTGAGGAGGCCCTGGGTTTGAGCCTTAGACCTCCCATGTGGTAGGTGGGCGCCCTATCAGTTGGGATGAATCCGCTTCCCTGCAGCCATTTAAAAAAAATATAATCTGCCCCATAAATGATCAGCCCTTAGAAGAAATGTGCAACTTGAGAAGGACCAAGACAAATAAACAAAAAATAATGACCATGGAGAAAATAAAGGCAATTCAACAAATAGAAAAAGTCTCTAAAATAAAACAAAAGCCTTCAAAACTTTTATTATCACTCAAGAAATTCAAGATAATATGACATCCATCACAAAGCAATTGGGTGCTAGGAGAAAGGAACTATTTGAAAATAGGATGGAACTTTTGCAATCCAGAAAGTGAGGACTGAAATAATAATGAGGGATTGGCCCAGCCTGTATTTGTTTGTGTGCATTGGAAAAAACCCAAACAAACAAGAATAGCAACGCAACAGAGATGGGAGAAAATAAACCATTTTCTTTATTTCTTCTTACTAAACTTGTTTACTCTGTAGAGAGTGGCACAATTTTACCTTTTGACATTTATGTTAGGAGTTTAGTGTGAAAAATCTGAGTGGAATGATCCTGTATTTCCAATTTATCCACATTATAGTTTTCTGTTATTGTTTTCTCTTCTCGTCTTTCTTCTCTAGCATTCACTGGGCTTCAATCCTGAGAACCCCTGATGTGGAGAGAGGTTCCCTGTCAATTGCACCACCTCAGTTCCTGGTCTCTGCTATGCTTCACCTTGACTCCCCCGTTCATCTCTCTTTTGTTACTTGTCATCATCTTGCAGTGTGGCTCACTTGCTCAGGCACTGTCTCACGGCATGGATACTTGGCTCGCTGTGTGGGTACTCGGCTCACCATGTGGGCACTGGCTTGCCATGCAGGTACTGGCTCACCACACGGGCACTTACACAGGCACTTGGCCCACTATGTGGCACTTGTATGGGCACTTGGCTCACTACATGGACACTGATGTGGGCACTTGGCTCACTGCATGGGCACTTGGCCCACTGTGCAGGCACTCATGTGGGCACTTGGCTCGCTGTGTGGGCACTCATGCAGGTATTCGGCTCACCATGTGGGCACTGGCTCTCCACCCAGGTATGCTTTCTCTTTTTTTCCACCAGGAGGCCCCAGGGATTGAGCCTGGGTCCTCCCATATGGTAGGTGGAAGCCCTATCGCTGAGCCACATCTGCTTCCCCACATTGTTTTAAGGGCCCTTATAGAATGGAGTTCTGGGCAGGTGGCTGCTTGGCTGGCCCAGCTTTTATTAGGTGCTGTTTCCACTCCTTCTATCCCTTAGTGCATGGGTTCTTCACATTTTTTGTTCCATGGATCCCTTTGCCAGTCAACTGAAAACCATGGACCCCTTCCTAAGTCCACACTATATTGTGTATTATTTAATAAGTATGACACACCCACACCAACATGTCCCTACAAGAATAATGTTTTTTTGAATTTCAATTCAAGCTCACAGACTCCTTATTAAGAACCCCTGCCCTAGAGCCTGTCATATTAGGGAAACCCCCTCAATGATCTCATTACCTTGCTCTCCTAACATGTGCATCCATTTAAAATCAGGCTGAAGGGAATATCAACAGCAAACAGCTTTGAGAGGGGAAAGGCACAGCTCAGCAGTGGGTAGCCTTTGAGGGCACAATAAAATGTTAGGGGAAGTCTAACACTTTGACCTTGCTGGTAGCAGGGAGGGCAGCTGTGGGCTCATTGTGAGATGAACGCTCTGGGGGCACATGGAGGCACCAGCACATTCTACCTTTCTATGCTGTCCCTGGATTATTGCTCAGCTGCCCATGGAGAGGTCCCCAGAAGCACGCCGGCTAGCGCATTCACACCAGTTCATTACATCGCTGACCATGTTCTCCTGCTTGGTTTGACTGTAACTGCCTGGCCCCTTGTGCAATCCTGTGCTCACCTGTCTGATCTCATCTTGGAATCCAGAATACCAGGAAGGGGCACCTGGTGAGGGACTTAGATGCCCTAGATAAGGCCAGAGGGCAAACTTTCGACATGCCAAAATGGGCAGTCCTCTCCAAAGGAAGGCCACCGAGTCCTCTTATTATGCCAGTACGTGATTGCTAAAGTTTGGCTCCCAAGGCACTCCTTAGCAGACTGAATTGGAGATGGGAATTACTCCACTTAGCAAAGAGGATTAATGTTTCATAACAAAGAGTAATTTATTCAATTGTATGCAAAAGAGGTGTAGTAATGGCATGTGTAAAGCATGCTTATTTTTGTCTATTGAATCATATGTTTAATTCCTATGAAAACACCAGTAGCTCTATTGAGTACCTTTCGGAGAACTTGACCACTTTCAGAATGAATTGGATTGTGTTAATTAAATACACTTGACTTTGATGAAACTGAAACCTGATAGGCTTTCAAGGAAATGAGGCTTAGCAAGCTTTAGCGAATTTTAATAGATAGTGGATAGGATTAAATACAAGATCAGGCAGCTCTGGTTTCCATCAATTGGAATGGCGAGAAGACACCATCACCCCTGCCCATCTGGCAGAGAGGTTTACCTTTTAAGGATTCATATGGCCTTCTGTTAAGCAGAGAGTATGTCTTACAATACCCCAAAAGTTCTATGATCCTTGGCCAAGAAAACCTGATTCTCACATATATAGGACTGATAACCAATATTCTCGAAGGAGTCAAGAATTTTAATTAATTATCTTAACCGATGGGGACTGAGGTCAACAAAGTGAGGTGAGACTAAGGAGGGAAAAATGTAAAGAGTTTATTAGGAAAAGCTAATTGCACAACTGTAGGGTGGGGTAGATGGGGCTCTGTGGTAATTCACGTGAAAACTAGAGATTCATGGTAATCACCACCTCAAGTTTAGTCAAGAATAATGGAACTGTAAAAAATATTTACTTTGCCGTAGGTTGTGGTAATTGAAAAATGTGTGCCCACAGTGTGGTCCAGCCTCTAAGAAGACCAAGTTGAGAGCACCTTGCTCATCAGTCTGCACATTTTGGGGGGCCACAGACAACTAGAGAACACCCTGAGTGAAGGACGTAGCATGACTTCCTGCCATATTAGGATCAGGTGAAAGAACCAGGGTATTTCCTGGAAAAGAGGGTATGTAGCTGAGGAAGGACATACACATGGATTGCCATGGGGAGCAAGGGTTAGATGAACTGTCTTACACCTGAGAACAGGTATCAGGAATTAAGTGTATTCCTCAGATTTTCTTTCAACACAAATGAGAGAAAGCCAGCTTGAATAACGTGAGGCAAAAGGAGAAACTTTTTTTTTATTAATTAATTAATTAATTAATTAAATTCCCCCACCTCCCCCGGTTGTCTGTTCTCTGTGTCTATTTGCTGCATCTTGTTTCTTTGTCCGCTTCTGTTGTCGTCAGCGGCACGGGAAGTGTGGGCGGCGCCATTCCTGGGCAGGCTGCACTTTCTCTCGCGCTGGGTGGCTCTCCTTACCAAGGCACTCCTTGCGCGTGGGGCTCCCCTACGCGGGGGACACCCCTGCGTGGCAGGGCACTCCTTGCGCGCATCAGCACTGCGCATGGACCAGCTCCACACGGGTCAAGGAGGCCCGGGGTTTCAACCGCGGACCTCCCATGTGGTAGATGGACGCCCTAACCACTGGGCCAAGTCTGTTTCCCAAAAGGAGAAACTTACTGTCTCACAAAATGAAGGGGTGGAACAGACATCAGGAAAGCCCGAAGCCAGTGACTTGAATCCCTGAAGGGAATTCCATTTCTCATTTCTACTTCTCTCTGCTACCTTCCTTCTTTCCAAAATCGCAAGAAGTTTTTTCCTTGAGGCAGAGGATGTGGCCGCCAGCAGCTCTTAGGCTCCCAACTTCTTAGATTTACCGCCAAAGAGGAAGAAAGTTCTTCCCCCAGCTCTTGAGTGAAAAAAAACTTCCTAGGTAAGTTGCCTGGCCTGGCTTAGACCATGTGCCCACCTCCAGATGGGTCACTGTGGTCAGGGGGCTGCCACAGCAGCTTGGAGAGAGCGAGAGGCCACTGTGACCACACCCAGTCCAGCCCCAGGTGGTGGGAGGAGGGGGGAGCTGTTGGCCAGGAGAAGAAGGGCGTCCTTTCCAGAAGGACCCGCTGCGGGCAGACAAAGCGATTGATCTCCTCCACGCAGAGCAGCTGGTTTTTGTCAGATACGGGGAAACTCTTTTAAGATTGAGATTTTAGACCAGGGTAGCCCTTTGAGTAGCTGTTTATGAACCAGCAAAAGGGGGCAGCAAGAGAGCCCGGGGGCCCCAGGGAAGGGGGGGCCTGCTGTACACACACTTTACCTGCCCCCTGCCTGCCCATATTGCCACGCTCTTGTGTTGCGCCTCGCCATCTCTCCCAGGTACACCCCAGCTTCTCCAGACGATGACTCTGCCTCAGTGCTCTGTAACCCACTCACGGGTGCCTTGCTTAAAAGCCCAGACACCACCCCCTCCTCGCACTGGACCCCACCCTGCAAAACTCCAGCTTTGTGAGTGGGGCGGCGGGTAGTTTCTTCACGTGTACGTCCACGTCCTGGTCGGAGCTCAGCTGAAGACTCGAGGGGTCCCTCTGCAGATCTCTGGAGGGCTCCCCCTCCAGCTCTCTCCTCCCTGGTGTCTCTGCCCTTGACCGCTAGGCTGCCTTGGCTTTCCCAGACTCTGTCTCCACAGCTCAAGGGGTTCTCTGTGCTCCACCTTCCCCCGCTGGAGCCTCAAATCTCTCTTCAGACACTAAGTTGGAACAATTGTACAGGCCACCACCTTTGTTTCCCATCTTTCAGAAATCACCATCCTTCACTGCCCGATGTCTATTGTTTTGCAAACAGTTTTTCCATATATTTTTGTTGTTTTAAAACTTTGTTTCAGGTGTGGGGGTAAATTCAACCCGTGTTACTCCATCTTAGCCTGAAGCAGAATTCCATAGCTGGTTCTTAATATTTTAAAAAATATTGTTGAAATGTTTTCCCTCAGTCTTTTCCTCTCCTAGGTCTTTTGAGCTCTTTAAAAGGCAGAAGAAATTAGGAAGAATTTGCCCTTCATTGCCTATTGGCTGAATCCATGAGATTGTATTTTCTCCAAACGGAAGGTTTCTTCTTTACTGGCCATTGCTCTTTTTCTTCCTCTTGTTTCTCTCATTCGAAATCAATACTTTTAAATGAGCAGTGTTTATATATATTCATTACCTACTTTAATTATAACAATTCTAGTTTAAAGGATGAACTATAAATTGTTTTCTTAAAGAGCCTCGAGTTACAAAAAAAAAGTCAGTTTATATCAGAATAAATGCATTACAGAGGCTCAAGCAGTGGAAAATGGTCATTATTTACTCTGAAAGCAGTAGTTATGAGGACCAGTGCTACTTCTAATGGCAAAGAAAAATGTGGAGAGAAGAACTATGTTCTTATTCTTTCCTTCCTTGCTTTCTTCATATAAATGTGAACAGAACTGGGCTAAATCTTTCTCTTAAGGATGACCAATGTTTGAATACACAAGAAAATTATATTAAAAGGTGGTGATACATTATTACTTACCTTGTAATAAAGTGAATTTCTTAAAAGCTTCTAATAAACTAAATTTTTAAATGTTATACTTTCAGTACCTTGAACTATGGGTGCTTTGATGTGTAGATAAGAATCATTTGTAATTAGCACATCAATTATTTGTATGTAAACTACTATTTCTAAAGTAACAGTGAATGGTCCATTAACTGAAACAGTCTCCTCGTAAATTTGTTTTAGCCTCCCTGTTAACTTTTTTCTTCCACGGCACTTATAAAAGTAAATTTCACCTCAGGTTATTGATGAATTATCATAAATTTTAAGTGAGTAAGGGCCAAATTAATGAGGCTTTACTATAAATTCATCCAGGGGCATAGTAGGCTGGCTGTCCCGGGAGGGAGCAGATGTGAGGGTGGCAGGAGGGCCACTGGGAAATCGTATTTATGGAGGCTTACAACGCCAAGTGCTTTACATGCACGATCTCATTTTAAACTCCCAACAACACGGTGATTTAGGTGATGCTCCCATTTCAGGTGACGGCACGGTCGCGCGGCATGGTTGGTTACCCCGACCCAGCTGCTCTTGCGAGAAGTGGCCTGGCGGGGATTCCAGCCCAGATCTGCCCGGAGCTGAAGGTCGTCTTCACTGAGGGGCATTAGCAGCATGCCCGGCGTGTCAGTGTGTCAGTCATGCCCAGCATGGCGTGCCAGGCGTGTCCGACCTGTCGGTGTGTCCAGCCTGTCCAGCAGGCCAGTGTGTCCCGCAGGCCCAGGGTGCTGGCGTGTCCAGCACCATGCCCAGTCTCTTGGGCCTCTGCTCATACGTTGGCAGTGATTCCTGCCCTTGGCCTTTTCCCACACCTCCGCAGGCCCCCCAGACTCCCCAGCCATCCATCTCCCAATTTTGGGGGCCTGGGACTCAAAAGTCTCCTGGGGCTCATTTAAGCCCATTGCCAAAATAGAAGGTCTAAATCAGCCAGGGCCGTCGAAGGCCATGGAAAGCGTTATGTCTTTTGTGAAAATGGCAGTTAAGATTCTAAATAACAGCAATGGAGAATATTGGAGACGGTTTGAAAAGGGGTTTTGTTGGCTGATTTATAACCAACTTTTGAAATGAAATTTAATAAATCTAGGAAGATATATGAGCCTTCCAGGGCCTGTTATATGAATTGTGTGTAACTGATTTTTTTCCAGAGAGCCTCATATCAATTTCTTTTATATATTTCATGTATTCTTGGAAAATGAGCTCTAAGAATGCGTTCCCGTGCAGCCTCTTTTGTGTCTCTGGTTTCTGGACAAAGGCGGGTGATGGCGCTCGGGACTCACATACTTGTCTCCTGTGCCCCTCCCTGGGCACGTCACATGCCCCTGAAACATAACCTCTTTGGCCGCCCCCTTCTCACTCACCTCTAGCTCTTGTCAGCACATTTCAGAAGCAGAGGGGATGAAACTCTAACTCAGCAGAGCCGACACCCTCTTGCTAAATCTGTTTATTCATTCACAGAGTTTCCCGAGTGACTGCTAAGTGTCGGGCACTGTTGTAAGTGCTGGGCATACAGAGGTAAACAACACAAACTAGAACCCTGCCCTCACAGAGCCTCTATTCCATGCTGTCTGGGTAATAAAAACAGAAAACAAACATAATGAGTTAGTAAAATGCAAATTAGTGATAGGTACCACGCAGAGGAGAAAATAAGAGAATAGGGTGAATGGGTAGGTGGGTGGGTGGACATGATTTTTTTTTTAAGGTTTATTTATTTATTTCTCTCCCCTTCCCCTCCCTCCCTGCCCCAGTTATCTGTTCTCTGTGTCTATTTGCTGCGTCTTCTTTGTCTGCTTCTGTTGTTGTCAGCGGCACGGGAATCTGTGTTTCTTTTTGCTGTGTCATCTTGTGTCAGCTCTCCGTGTGGGTGGTGCCATTCCTGGGTAGGCTGCACTTTCTTTCATGCTGGGCGGCTCTCCTTACAGGGTGTACTCCTTGCGCGTGGGGCTCCCCTATGCGGGGGACATCCCCACGAGGCACAGCACTCCTTGCACACATCAGCACTGCACATGGGCCAGCTGCACACGGGTCAAGGAGGCCCGGGGATTGAACCGCGGACCTCCCATGTGGTAGATGGACGCTCTAAACACTGGGCCAAGTCTGCTTCCCGACATGATTTTATATAAGGTGATCTGGAAGTCTTTAAGGTGATCAGCCTCTCCAAGTTTCTGTTGGAAGAACTCATGAGACAGAGGGCATAACTAGTGCAAAGTCCTGAGGTTGAAATCAAATTGGGACCAAAAGATAGCCATTGTGCCTAGAAAATAGTGAAAAGAGCTCTAATTTATATAGGGTTTTGTAGGCCATAGTTGGGATATTCAGTTTCGTTCTAAAGGCAGTGGGTATTTCAGATACTATTTTAA
The DNA here is from genome assembly GCF_030445035.2 of Dasypus novemcinctus. Taxonomy (NCBI): domain Eukaryota; kingdom Metazoa; phylum Chordata; class Mammalia; order Cingulata; family Dasypodidae; genus Dasypus; species Dasypus novemcinctus. Next base: position 21,325,193 of record NC_080699.1, on the reverse strand, counting down.
AGGAGCACCCTGGCTGCCAGGGGAAGAATGGAGTGTCCAAATGACTATTGCTATGATTTAGGTGAGAGGCGGTGGTAGCTGGGATTAGGATGAATGGGGGACATGGTAGGTGGGTATTGGTAGTTTTGAGAAATGTTTTTGAGTTATTGTTGACAGATGCTACTGATGCATTAGATATGGGGAAGCTGGGGAAAAGAGAAGAATCACTTGTAATCCCCACTAAAACACCTATGCATATACCCAAAACAACTTAACAAAGAAACCAGAAAATGCTGCAGAAAACTAAGACCTAGACAAAGTCTCAGCAAACTTGAGGTAATTAATCACTCTTTTCTCTTTCCAACTGTGCTATTAATAATATTAATATCCTCATTCCACTACCAATCCCTTCCACCAGTAGACCTCACCCTTATCCCCAGGCGTAGGGTGACTCTACTTCCTTATCGCAGGCCTTATTTCAAGAGGCCTAAGCCAATCAGGGCAGTCCTTTCCTTGGCCACAGTGATTGGGTCAAGGATGGGCCAATCAGAGTGAAGCTTAGGATTTTTGGTTAGTAATTGTAGGCAGTGAAGCTCTTTGTATGGATGCATAGGATGAAGTGTGAAACTCTGGCAGCTTCTGGCAACCAGTGGGAAGAGAGCGTGAAGAAGAAACTGTCACGTGGAGGGGTAGAACAAGAGAATCACTGAGAAACTCCGCTAAACTCTCTTCAAAACCTAAGTTGGTTCTATGCTCTTTGCAGCCCAAAGCATCCCAAAGCATCCCAAGTAATACAGGCTGCTTGTTGTTGTCATTGGGATGCAAGGACGTGGTCTTCTTGAAATAGGATCAGAAAGCTACTAGAAGATAACACATGTAGGGAAAGGATTAAATAAGCATTTATGCCCCAAAGAGAAGGCTGCATTAAGGAAGGGTTCCAAGGACACTAGAATTGCTACCAAAGAATTAAAATCCCATTGGAAGCAGTGGAGAGCAGAACTGACTTTGTGGAAAATTAAGCCAGCAATGCTTGTAAAGAACTTTTACAATTCTCCTCCATGGCAGGGGTACCTTAAAGAGGACAGCATAGCTGGAGAAGACAGGAAACAGAGCTCTGTGGGTGCCCGCAAGGTACAACCACCATCAATTGTAGCAGAAGCAATAAACAAGGCAGAATTGAAGAAAACAACTTAGGAATGAGAAAAAAGGACTCATTCCATTCTGTGCCACTGTCATAAGCAGCCCAGCAGGAAAACAAAACAAAATAAACCACCATTACTACCAACAACAAAACAGGCTGTGGTCAAAGAGACAAAAAGCCTGCTGACCTTCAGCTTTTCAGCAACATACTAAATACTTAAACCAACAGGACAATTTCTACAGTGATTTTCTGTGTGGAAAGTGTTGCCCAATCTAAGAATTATATCCCCTGGCCTGTTGTTGTTTGTGTGTAAAGATAATAGAACCTTCCCAGGTATTCAAGGGCTTGTAAAATATACAAAATGAGGGTAATAATAATATTAAGGAGCTTACATTAATTTTTAATGTCATATGAGGTTATTTAGAATTTTAAAACATAGAATCCCTGTAAAGAGTGTCTTGCATATCACCAGGCATTAGAAATGTTATCTATTGTTATTAGTAATAATAATTATCAAAGCTATTATTATTATTTATTGTTTTCCCCTTTGGGAAAAAATTACTTGAGGAGTGTGGTCAATTGCATTATATACCCTAAATTTTTTTTTTAAGATTTATTTCCCTCCCACCCCATTGTTTTTTGCACTTGTTTTCTGCTCTCTGTGTCCATTTGCTGTATGTTCTTCTGTGTCTTCTCTTTAGGTGACACTGGGAACTGATCCTGGGACCTTCTGGAGTAGGAAAGAGGTGATCAGTCTCTTGTGCCACCTCAGTTCCCTGGTCTATTGCATTTCTTATTGTCTCTCCTTTGTGTCTCTTTTTGTTGCATTATCTTGCTACACCAGCACTGTTGTGCACACCAGCACGCCATGAGGACCTGCAGTCCTGTGTAGGCCAGCACTCTGCATGGGCCAGCTCTCTGCTCAGGCCAGCTTGTCTCCACTAGAAGGCCCTGGGAATCGAACCCTAGACCTCTTATATGGTAGATGGGAGCCCAGTCGCTTGAGCCATATCTGCTTCCCTATATGCCCTAATTTTGACACATTCTTGATCTTAGTCCACATTTGTGGGTATGAACCCATTGTATATAGGATCTCTGGAAAAAGTGATTTTATGTTTAAGTGTGGACCACTTGAATGAGGCTGGACTGGAGTCCTGTAAAAGCAGAAGAAATTCAGACAAAGTGAGAGAAAGTCACAGGGTGGAGTCAGAAGCTGGAGGACAACCCAGAAGGGAAAGGAGAGGACATTATCATGTGAGGGGAAAGCCAAGGGACACCAAGAACCCCCAGCAGCCAGCACCAGCACGTGACAGACTTAGGGAAGAAAGCAGCTCCTTGCCAATGCCTTGATTTTGGACATCTCCTAGCCTCGAAACCATGAACCTGTACATTTCCATTGTTTAAGCCAACCCACTGTCTGGTATTTGTCATAGCAGCCTGGAGAACTAAGATGAGGATGTACCTTCTTTTATTAAGATGGAAAAATGAGAATTCAGGTTTAAAGAGTTCATTGTTTAAAAGAACTTTAGAAACATTGACATATTTAAGCATATAATTAAAATTTATAACCTAAATATCTTAAATCTGTGTGGAAAATTAGACACTAATTATTCATTTTTACCATTATTTCAGAATAATATATATCATTTTAAGAAGTTTTGACCGTAGATTATTTTCTTGGAAATAAAGGTTCTCAGACCAGGAACTTATCCCAGTGGATACTTTCTACTTTGAAAAAACAGATAATCTTTGAACGATATAAACTCTCCCAGAGCATCAAAGTAGATGGATAGCTCTACTCAGTTCAGTTTATGAGGCTATTGAGGGACAACTGTCATACTCTGTGTGGCAGTGTTTTAGGCTTTATGGATAGAAATTGAATTACTAGATCAAATCTCCCCATCTCAAGTTTTCTGCCAACTACCAGCATTAGCTCCTCAAAGCAAAATTGCTATGAATGACCATACATTTGATAATGTTTTATTCCCTTCATTTTAATCCCCAGCTAATTGCTTTAAGATACCTGTAATTTCTCAAATCCCTCCAATGAAACTAAGATCCAGGTCTATTTAAACTTAAAATAAATTGGAGTCTTCAGAGGATGTTACCAGTCTTGGCATGTCAAAGAATGGGATCAAACACGAGTTAAGGTAGCATGTGCTCTATCTTGTGAACGTATGGATCTGGAAGGAGTGTAAAGAAGCTGCTGGAATATTCATGCCTATAAATCATTGCTAGATTTCCTTCTCTGAGTTTGACTTGGCCTCAGTTGTTGCCCAGTTTCCATGGCATTGTGAGTGCCTTGTGATCAATAAAATTTCCTAAGACACGTACAAATAGTTCTCACTACTGTTCTAATCTAGTGCAGCATTTCGAGGACTAGAACTACCAGGCAGGTCTCAGTTGCCATATTAGCCTAATAGTGGTGGAATGAATAGAGGAGGGAGTGGACAGTGGCTTCTAAAGGGATGACCCTGTAACTAGGGGTCTGGAGCATCATTGTATCCAGACCACCACGTGGCTGATTCCTAATTCCTTGCTTTCTCCTGGAGCAATAAATTATATCCATTGAGTAATCTACATATCATATTTTTGAAACCTGAAAAAGCCTAACAAATATCAAGGCTTACTTTCTTGCCTGGGATGGATGCCTCTGTGGAGCAAGATGCTGTGTGATGCATCATGGGAATACAGGCTCAGGCACATCAGAGTCTTTTAACAAATGACTGCTTTATTACTAACACAACACAACAGATCCAAAAGAGCAGGGGAAAAGATTCCACTTTGGCCAGCACCCCAGGGAGAATAACTACTGGAGTCAGGCTTGGTGGACGGCAGCTCCACACACCCCACTTTGTGTCGGAGAGTAGGGACCGATTGTGACTGTTCTTGTGGAAAGGTCAACTGCTTGGCAGCTCTGCATGCCTCTCTTGTGTCAGAGATGAGGGTCATAGTCACTGAGGGCTGAGCTTTTATACACTCTGGGGGGTGGAACGGCAACAGGGCTCTGCCAATGAGCAACGTTTGTGCCATGGTAAGCAGCTGGAACTGGTTAATATTTAATGTCTCTCCTTGCTGCCTGTGGTCTCCTACCAAATAGAAACTTGTAGAACACCTGCATGCAAACAAGCACAAATGGAAACATACCAAACACCTGCACACAAACAAGAATTAGGGGGAAAGGACAGGGGTAGACCAGGGCTAGGAGATGACCACTGAGAATGTCTTTCATGTCTTCAACAGCCTCAGGATTGCCCTTTAGATGTTCTTACTCTCTTTTCAACATAGGTTTCCCCTCCACCCCCCGAGATGGCTCCCTTGTCTGTTTGCTTGTTTTTGCTCATTGCTTTTGCTTGTTGTTTATGTTCATTGTCTGCCTGCTCATTGTTTTTGCTTGTTGTATGCTTGTTGTTGTTTGTTTTCTGCTTGTTGCCTGTTTTGTTTTTTCTTTGGGATGCATTAGGAACTGAATCCAGGACCTCCCACGTGGGAGGCGGACGCTCAACAGCTTGAGCCACATCAGCTTCCTGCTCGTTTGTTTTTGCTCATTGTCTGCTGGTTGTTTGCTCATTGTCTGCTTGTTTTTGCTCATTTTCTGTTCATTGTTTTTCCTTGATGTCTCCTTGTTTTCTGCTCGTTGCTTGTTTGTCTACTTCAGGAGGCACTGGGAACTGAGCCCAGGACCTGCCATGTGGGAAGTGGGCACTCAACTGCTTGAGCCACATCTGCTCCCCCTCAACATGGGGCTTTTTAAAAAAAGGTTTATTTTATTTATTTATTTCACCCCGTCCTTGTTGTTTACACTCACTGTTCATTGTGTGCTTGTCATCTTTTTTTTTAGGAGGCAGCGGGAACTAAACCCAGGACCTCCCATGTGGGAAGGTGGTGACAATCGCTTGAGCAACTTCTGCTCCCTGCTTGTTGTGTCTCTCATTGTGTCTTTTCATTGCATCATCTTGTTGCATCAGCTTGTTGTGCCCACCCATCATGTCAGCTTGCTGTCTTCCTTGTTTTCTTTAGGAGGCACCGAGAATTAACCCCGGGACCTCCCATGTGATAGGTGAGTGCCCAGCTATTTGAGCCACATCTGCTTCCCTCAACATAGGGTTTTAACATTTAATGTTTTACAATTATAATAGACTAAACTTAGTATTTTAAAAATTAATAAGCTAACAGCAGTGTGCCCACTCTCCAGAATTAAAAAATGCTAACATTTAATTTTTGGCTTCAAGTTTTTAATAAAAGAAGTAGAACAATACAGATAAACTAAAGTTTCCTTTGTTCCTGTCTCCAGTTCCATTTCTCTCCCTAACCTTCAGATAAAACTTCTATTGTGGTTTTTCCTGGTATCTTTTCAGTCTTTGTTTTTATACTTTGCCTACTTAAATGTATATCTACAAAAAACATAGTATTGGTTTGGATTTTTAACATCTACATAAAGCTTTTCTATTGTATGTGTCTGTTTTTATGCTGTCAAAGGTATTTTCACATCAATACATATAGATGTAGCTCATTCTTTTAACTGAACTATTGTATTCCATTGTGCTATTCAGCCATTCCTCTATTGATAAGCATTTCGTTTTCCTCCTGATTTTTACCTATTACAAGGACTGCTACAATGAGCCTCCTGTACATGTGTGTGACCATGTCTTTAGAGTTTATGGGTAGAAATGGAATTGCTGGACCAAGTATATATTTTTCAGCTTTATGAGATATTGTCAAATTGTTCTTCCAAGTGATTGTATCAATAAACACCAGCAGCAGCAGCCTCCCAGCAGTGGCCCTGCTCTGCTTCCTCTGTGTCTTTGGCCCACCGCCCACACAGTCACCGACCCTGTCCCCGATGGCTTCTGTTGACTCGGAATTCTGTTATCTCATGGCTCCTGACTCTACTCCCTTCTCTCTTGTCTGATCTGAGTTTAAACGTCACTTCTGTGGAAAAATCTTTCCTGATTAGTTTTACCCGTTCTTCTTTATACCTCTTACTGCAATTGTAATTGATTAACTAATGTGTCTTCATTTCACAGCCATCTTCCACATACAACCCTGATCTCACTGACAGCAAGGACTTCTCTGCCTCATTTATTGCTCTAGCTTCAAAAACCTAACACGGCACTTGATAAATACTTATTAAGGAGAAGAATGCACTCTTTTATGCAAACCCGCCATCACAGTTTCTGACTGTCTTGTCCAGTTTGCCATCAGTTTGGAGCAATAAGCTCGACTATGCGGTAATGAGCTCCAATGAGAGATGGAACTGTGTTGGGACTAAGAGTAGGAGTTCGGTAGCCAGAGGTACTTGGGAGTGAGACTTGGCTAAGCAACTAATTATGGCATTGGGAGAGCTATTAAAACTTTCTAAATCTCAGTTTCACCCTTGGTAAAAAGAGGGCTAATAATGGGACTTGCTCCACAGGGTTATTTTGAGAATTAAGTTATACAGCACTTGTAAAGCACTTAACATGGTACCAAGCATTTAATACTGAAAAAAGAAGAAATTAGCCATAAAGATATGAAAAAACAAATTTACAGAGATGGAAACTCTAAATATTAATAACCATATGAAAAGGTGCTAATAATCAAAGAAATGCAAATTAAAACAACAATGTCACATTACTTTATACCTACTAGACTTGAAAAATTAGAATGATGCCAAGTATTGGCAGATATGTGGGGCTATTGGAGCCCTGTGCCTGACTGCTAGGGTGTAGCATAGTGTAGTCATTCTGGAAAGAAGTGTGGAGTCACTTAGTCAAATTGCATATAAGCATACTCTATGCATAGCAATGATGCTTCCAGAATATACCCAAGATAAAGCTATAAGAAGAAAAATGAAGATACTTATTGTGATGTTATTTGTAATGAAGGGAGTTGAAGGCAATCTGAGTATCTATCAGTGGGCAGTTAAAATGAGGTGGCTGCATATCACAGAGTACTGTGAGGCATTTAACTGGATAGATTCAGGGACAGATCCTAAAAAGCAGTACTAAGTGAAAAAGAGGAAGAAGCAGAAGGAGATCTGTAATGAAATACACATTTTAAAGGACACAAAGAACAAAATGACACTCAATAAACACAATAGTCAGGCTGCCTGTGGGGTTGGAACAGGAATGGGAATTAGGAATTGGAATAAAAGGAGATAAATGAAAAATAACACAATAGAGACATCTTGAATAGATGATAGTGTGATGATAGGTACACTGAGTACTATGATTAACTCAACCCTCTGCTCCTGAAGTTTGAAAAAATTGGCAAGGATGCCGGTGTAGCAGGATTACATGTTATAAAGCAAGATGACCCATGTAGAATAGATGTTTCACTTCTAGCATGACAGGAGGGGTGCCACATACCTGCCTCCAAGCAAAACTGATAAAATTTATTTTCGGAAATCAAACACTGCTTAAAATCTCTGGGAATGGTCCTAAGAGCATACTGCAAATGAAGAAACATTTATTCAAGAACATCTACTAAAACTCAGTAAGGAAAGCACGTTTCCCTCTCCCAGATCACTGAGATGGAAAGTCCATTTCAGACTGGTACAGTCAAGAACACGGGAATATTCTCCTTCCTCCCTCATCCACCCCCAGTTCTCAATTGGAGGTCTGTCTTCCAGGAAAGGGCAATAATGTTAGCCTTTCTCATATGACCCCCTGATTTCTATTGCTGAGGCTAAGGTCCAAAGCAAATGTGGCTGAGATGTGGGGTTTCCTTCTTACGTCCAGCCTCACTCATGGGGCAGAATCTCTACTTTGGGTATTATGATACTGAGAATACTGGGACCCCAATAATCCTTCTCCTGCTTTGTGGAGCATAGGTCCCCTACTGAGAAAGACAAGGCAAGGAGATATGGAATACTTCCCCCCTACTCCATCTGAGTGTCCAGCAACTGAAGTAGGGATATCACTTAGAAGCATGTCATTGCCCCATCCCCAAGACCAGGTCTATGACTCAGAAATTTTGCCAATAGATAAGAAGAAGGTACTTAATCAGAGAGTTCTGATTCTCTCTCAAAATGAACTGACTTTAGTTGTAACCGAGTATGGAGAATTTCAAACCTAAGGACATTAAAAAAAAAAAAAAAAAAAAAACAAGTGGAAGTTGTAGTACAAGATGATTGGGAGCAGATTGTTGGATTCATTGGAGTTAGCAGCTAAACTGTAGGTCAGCTAGTTTGCCAGAGACACAGCTAGTAGGAACCCTCCTGGTGTTAGAACATTGACCTTGAGAATTTTTCTTTCAATGGAATCAAAATTTGACTGGATCAGTAAGTGGAGCAATGCCCCAGAATATCATTGAAAACAATAGTTCAATCATGTGGCAATAGTGGAGCTTAACAGTTGTGTATAGTCAGGAAAAGCGATAGCCAAAGAGAGTTGGGCCAAAACCACTGTCATCGCATGGTGACTGTGGGCATCACCCGAGACTGTACTCCTGAGGAGCAACAGCAGAAATTTCACGCTGCAGGGGTGGGGTGGGGAATAAAGTTCATTAAAATAATCCATCCATCACTAAACAGTAAACAAGCAAATGTCAATAATAAGACTAGGGGTGAGTATGGGGAGAGGCCAGTACCCAGAGTCACTATATTATCTAAAATTTTGTTTCAAAAAAATTTTTTATTAGACATGCAAATAAACAGGAAAGTATGACCATACACTGGGTGTAAAAAAGCAGGCACAGAAACTACCTGAGACAGTGACCAGATGTCAAAATTAGCAGATAGAGATTTCAAAATAGCCATTAAAAATATGTTCAAAGATTTGAAGGAAACCACAATTAAAAAAGTAAAGGAAGGTATGATGAGGATGTCATATCAAATAAAGAATATCAATAAAGACATAAAATTATTTTAAAAAGAGCCTAGTGGAAATTCTAGAGTGAAAAGTATAGTAACTGAAATGAAAAATTCACTAGAGGGGCTTAACAGTAGATGTGAACTGGAAGAAGAAAGGATGAATAAACTTGAAGATAGATCAATAGGGATTATGCAATCTGAGAAACAGAAAAGGAAATGAAGAAAAAAGAAGAATGCTTCAGAGAAATGTGGGACTCCATTAAAAACACCAGCATACATGTAATGACAGTAGGAGAAGGAAAGGAGGGAGAGGAAGGAACACAAAAATATTTAAAGAAATAATGGCCCCAGACTTCCTTATTTATTGAAAAACATTAATTGGCACATTCAAAAAGCTCAATGACCTCCAAATAGGATAAAGGCAAAGAGATCCATAAACACATATATAGTAAAAATGTTGAAAGCCAATGACAGGGAAAAGATCTTGACAGCAGCAAGAAAAAATGACTTGTCATCTGCAAAGGACAAGCTGATTTATTAAAAACATTGGAGGTCAGAGGCAGTGGGATAACATATTCAAAGTGCTCAAAGAAGAAAACTGTCAACCAAGAATTCTATACCCAGCAAAGCTATTATTAAAAATGAAGGTGAAATAAAGAAATACCCAGATTAACAAAACTGAGAGAATTTTTTCCCTAACAGACCCATCTTATGAGAAATACTAAAAGAACATCTACAGACTGAAAGCAAGTGACCACAGAAAGTAATTCAAATCCATGTGAAAAAACAAAGAGCACTGGTACAGTAATTATATAATTTAGAAAGACAGTATAAAGGCATACTTTATCTCCTTTTTCTGTTTATTTAATTCAAAAAGCAGTTGTATGAAATGATATGTATATAATGAATTGTTGTGCCTATAACATACAGAAATGTCATGTATTTGCAAATAATAACAAGAAGGAGGTGGTTGGAATGTTGTATTGTGATGGTAACTTGAATGCACAGGAACAAAAAAAGAGAACTTAAAAGAAATATAAGAAGACTAATATATAACAAAAGCTATAAATATATACTTGCTCTACTTTTTTCTATCAGCTTTTTTGTTATTTCAAACTTTTAAAGAACAGTCATGCATACCAGACAGAATTCCCATTCTATCAGCCCTTTGAAACTACATATAATTATATAAATAATTGTAATAATGTATTGTTGCTTCTGCAACATTTATCAATATAATATACATATCAATAATACCACAAAAGGAAGAAAAATCAATAGAGCTTTATAGGAGTAAAATATCTTTATCTCATTGGAATTAAGTTAGTATAAATCTGAAGCCAGTTATGAGAAATTAAGATATATACAGTAAGCCCTAGATAAACCACTAAGGAAATAACTCTAAAAATATAGTGAAGATATCATTAAAGAAATTAAACTGCTACATTAGAAAAAATATTCACTTAATGCAAAAAAAGCAATAAAGGAGAAACAGGGGAAAAGATATAAGACATATAGGAAAAATGCAAAATGTCAGATGTAAACTAAACTATGTAAATAACATTAAATGTGAATGGATTGAACAATCCAATCAAAAGGCAGAGATTGTCAGACTGGATTAAAAAACAAGATACAACTATATATTATCTACACATTTGAGATTCAAATATACAGATAGATGAAAAGTAAAAGGATATAAAAAATTTATTATGCAAACAACAACCACAGGAAAGTTGAAGTGGCTATAATAAAAGCAGAAAAATACTTTAGAACAAAAGAAATTGTTACTAGAAATACAGAGGGGTACTTTATAATGATAAAAGGAGCAATCACCAGGAAGACATATCAATTATAAACATTATGTTCACCTAATAACAGAGCATGAAAATGCATGAAGCAAAAACTGAGAGAAATAAATGGGCAAATATACACTTCAACAATAATAGCTGGAGACTTCAATATCCCACTTTCAATAACGGATATAACAATTAGGCAGAAAATTAACAAGGAATTAGAAAGCTTGAACAACACTAAAAACCAGATAGATCTAACAAACATCTATAGACCACTCCATACACAACAGCAGAATATACATTATTTTCAAGCACACATGCAATATTCTCCAGGTTAGACCCCACGTTCAACCATAAAACAAATGTCAATAAATTTAAAAGGATGGAAATAATGCAAAATGTTTTCCAACCACAATAAAATGAAATTAGAAATAACAAAGAATTTTGAGATGCTCACAAATATGGGAAAATTAAACAACACATTCCTAAACTGTCAATGGGTAAAAAAGAAATCAAAAGGGAATTTAGAAAATACTTTGAGATGAATGAAAATGAAGACACAACATATAAAAGTTCTGGAATGCTGCTAAAGCAATGATCAGAGGGAAGTTTTAGCTGTAAATGCCTGTATTTAAAAAGAAGAAAGATTTGATACCAATAACCCAACCTTCCACCTTAGGACACTGGAAAAAGATGAGTAAACTAAACTTAAGGCAAGCAGGAGGAGGGAATAAGGATTAGAGAACAATTAATGAAATGAGGAATAGAAAAACAAGAAAGAAAATCACTTAAAACAAGCTGTTTTTTTAAAGGTCGTCAAAATTGGCAAAACTTTAGGGAGACTGAGCAAAAAGAAAAAAGAGGTAGGATTCAAATGAATAGAATTAGAAATGAAGTAAAGAATATTACTACCGACTTACAGACACATGATGGATTATAAAAGAATACTGTAAACAATTGTTTGCCAATGAATGAGATAACAGATGAAATGGAAACTATCATAGTCACGAATTGGAAGACTTAATACTGTTAAGATGACAATACTTTATAAATTGATCCACAAATTCAAGGCAATTTCTTTCAGAATCCTGGGACTTCTCTGTGGAAATTGACAAGCTGATTCTAAAACTCATATGGAATTTCCAGAAACTCAGAGTAGCCAAAGCAATCTTGAAACAGAACTATAAAGTTGGAGGACTCACACTTCCTGATTTCAAAACTTACTATAGAGCAAGAGTAATCAAGACAGTGAGGGGGGTGGGGGATATATGGGGACCTCTTATATTTTTTGAATGTAACATTTAAAAAAAAATAGAGGAAAAAAATAGAAGAAATGGGAGGACTCTCACAGATTCAAAAATAAAAATTATATTGCTATTGTTGCTACTGAAAAAAAAAAGACTGTATTAGAAGAAGACATACAGATCATTGGAAGAGAGTTCAGACTTCTTGGTCAAAAAAATTTCAACAAAGTTGCCGATCGCATTCAATGGGGAAAGTAAACTTTTCCACATATGGTTCTGGAACAATTGGATAGTCACATGCCAAAGAATGAATTTGGACCCCTACTTCACACAATATACAAAAATTAACTCAAAATGAATGAAAAACCTAAATGTAAGGGTTAAAACTGTAATTCATTTAGAAGAAAACATAGTGGTAAATCACCACGACCTTAGATTTGGCAATGGATTCCTAGCTATGACACCAAAACCACAAGCAATGAAAGAAAAATTAGGTAAATTGGACCTCACCAGAATAAAAAACTTTTGTACATCAAAGAACATTACCAGAAATTAAAAGACAACCTACGCAAATGGAGAGAATGTTTGTCTATCATATATCTGACAAGGGACTTATATCGAGAGTATATAAAGAACTCTTACCACTCAAAAACAAGAAGAAAAATAACCCAATTTAAAAACGGACAAAGGGGAGCAGGTGTGACTCAAGCAGTTGACCACCCACTTCCCCCATGGTAGGTCCTGGATCGGTTCCCAGTACCACCTAAAAGAAAAAACAGAACAAAAAAACACCCCCTTCCCAAACAAACAAAAAACCCAAGTAAACAACGAGCGCAAACAATGAGCAAAAACAACAAGCTAACAGAGGAGAGAGACATGGAGTGGGGTGGGTGGGAATTTTTTTTTTTTCAGTGGACAAAGGATTTAAGTAAACATTTCTCCAAAGAAGATATACAAATAGTTAAGAAACACATGAAAAGATGTTTGTTATCACTAGATATCAAATCAAAACCACAGTGAATTCCAATTTACACCCTCTAGGATGGCTGTAATCCAAGTCAAATAACAGGAAGTGTTAGTGGGGATATAAAGAAAACAGGACCCTCATACACTGCTGGTGGGAATACAAAATGGAGCAGCCGCTTTGGAAAATTAGTCTGGTATTTCCTTAAGTGATTAAACACAGAGTTACTATATGACCTAGCATTCAATTCCTAGATACCTACCCAAGATAACTGAAAGCATATGTACATACAAAAATGTGTACTCAAATATTTATATCAGCATTAGTAACAATAGCCAAATGGTAGAAATAACCCAAGTCTACAAAACAGAATAATGGAAAAACAAAATGTGGTATAGCCACATAATAGAATATTATTCTGCCATGAAAAGGAATGAATAATGGATGAACCTTGAAAACATTATGGGAGTGAAAGATGCTGGTCACAAAGGACCACAGGTTATTTAATACCATTTAATAACCAATACAATTGGTTATTGGTTATTAAATCAATATAATAATTAATTGTATCATTCTCTCATACATGTACACACATACACATATACGTACATACTGTTTTTGAGCTGTTACATGGGATTGTATTTTTCATGCAGTATTACAGCTTCCTTCTTTTCCTCCAAACAATTTATCATAGGCATCTTTCCAAGCTAGCTCATATAAATATTCCTCATTATTTTTAGTAGCACCATAGCATTGCATTGCATGGGTATATTTAATTTATTTAACAAGTGACCTACTGATAGATATTTAGGTTGTTTCTTGATTTTCACTATTATAAACAATGATATAATACAAGCAGGATCACCAGTAACTCTCTACATTAACTTATTTAGAAAATCAGCAGTAGCAACAATAATAATTTTAAAAACTTGATAAAAACAGGAATAACTCCCCCCACCACCAACTTTTGGCAGCAGAATTTACACCAGAGAAGGGATGACACCAAATAGTACAGACTTTGGAAAACACTCAACAGAGATAGGGTCATGAGCCTGGGAATCAATGTGTGGTTCTTATCTCCATCCTCTTCCCTCCAAATGAAAGCATTTGTTTGAGGGAGGGAGGAAGGAGATGGTGAGTGGGGAATGTTCTGGAAATTCTCATCAATGCTTTTGAAGCAGATGATGAGGCCCAGCAGTCACCCGGAGGACAAGTGAGAGATGCCCCTCTGGAGGAGGCGGTCTTTGTTGCCACAGCTAATGAATGTGACTCACCAGAAAGTAGAAAAAATCTTGTGACGGGTCTCACCTCTTGCCATTTTGTTTTCTTGGCTGGGAGGAAGGCAAGAGAGAACCTAAAGAATGATCACCCAGAACTAATAATCTCCAACAATAAACAGGGATTCCAAAAATGATGCAAAATTATAGGAGGAGCTAGGAGTCTGGAGAGAAAAATAGGTGAAAAGCCTCCTTTCAGGTGTTTCTCCCCTCCTGCAGATTAATAATTGTGTGGTACAAAACACCTGATTCCATTTTTTTCTCCAATATTCTGTCTGTAAAGGAAACGGAGTGACTGCTAAGCAGAGGTGAAGTAAAGTTGGGGGTGGGGGGTGGGAATACATATCTTGAGGTATATTTCACTGCTAGCTTTGGAGATTTGGCTGCACCTCTGAACTGGGAAATAATCCAACCTCAGGGAACATACCCACAGCAAGAGGCAAGATGGGCTCCTGGGCCAGCCTACCGACCACCAGCAGGGGGCTTCTAAGATCACTGCAAAAGAAACAAAAGCACAGGAAAGAATTTAAACTCTTCAGAAAGCCCCAGCTAATGACTCCTCCCCAGCAACAGAGAAACAGCACAAGTTGTTAAAACTGAAGTTGTGAGGGGAAGACACAACGAAGTTCATAGTAAGTAGGATGAGAATCCGAGAGAATCCATTCGCACCAAACAAAAGGTCCACCCACACCACAGATGCCTGAGTTGGAAAGACGCAGAGCTGTCACTTGCAAAAACACTACAGGAAAGAAAAAGAAAGGAAAAAAGATGGAAAGCAAAGACTATCGTCGACAACACAGAGGAAGACTCCACTTTGGAGAAAGAGTAGCCCAGAGGAAATAAAATCTTTTGTAACAAATGCTGTACATTATTGAAAAAAATTAAAAAGATTATGAGTGGAATGAGCAATCAAAGATAATGTAAGATAACAATGGTTAAAAGAATTGTACTGCAAAGAAATAAAACTGAGAACAAAGAATTTTTATAGAATTAATGAATTAAAAAAGAATAAATGGCTGAAATGATGATGAGTTACATGGATTAAAGACTTAAGGTAATAGAAAATGCTGAGGAAACAGGCAAAGAGATGGAAGAAAATGGATATGCAGGTTAGATAAGAGAGGACCATCATATCAGTAATTTGTATCCTTGCTGATGAACAGGAAACAAATGGAATAGAGTGTAGCATACAAAGGTGAAATGTAAGAAAACGTTCCCAAAATAAAAGAAGAAATAAATTTGTATGCCAAAAGGGCACACTGCATTTTAGAAAAAATAGATATTGAGCTTCAGTGGTAGGTTGACCACATGTTCTTAATCATAATCCTGTCCCTGTGGGTGTGAACCCATTGTAAACAGGACCTCTTGGTTTGTTATGATAAACTTTATTTTTAGAGAAGATTTATTTATTTATTTATTTATTTGTAAAGATTTATTTATTTCTCTCCCCTTCCCCCCAGTTGTCTGCTCTCTGTGTCCATTCGCTGTGTGTTCTTCTGCGTCTGCTTGCATTATCCGGCGGAACTGGGAAACTGCATCTCTTTTTGTTGCGTCATCTTGCTGCGTCAGCTCTTCATGTGTGTGGCTCCGCTCCTCGGCCGGCTGTGCTTTCTCACGTGGGGCAGCTCTCCTTGCAGGGTGCACTCCTCGTGCATGGGGCACTTCTACGTGGGGGTGCCCCCCATGGCATGGCATTCCTTGTGCGCGGCAGCACTGCGCGTGGGCCAGCTCACTGCAAGGGTCAGGAGGCCCTGGGGATCGAACCCTGGACCCTCCATAGGGTAGAAGGACGCTCTGTCAGTTGAGCTGCTTCCCAGGAAGTTTTAGATTACAGAGAAGTTCCATCAAGAGGACAGGGGCTTCCCATGTAACTCTGCCCACCCCACACACGTTTTCCCCTAATATTAGCATCTTACATTAGTGTGGTACAGTCATTACAGTCAATGAACCAATACTGAAGCACTGCTACTAATCAAGATCTGTAGTTTACGTTATGGTTTACACTTTGCTCTGTACAGTTTCATAGGCTTCGGCAAGTGTCAGAACAATTCAAAGGCCCTAAAAATGCCCTGTTTCCACCTATTCATCCCTCTCCCCACCAGAAGCTCTGGTACCTGCTGTCTTTAGATGAATGTTCTTCCATTACCCCACAGCGATGACTATGAGAACACTAAATCCACCCTAGCTCGTGGGTACAGTCCCCACTTAGGTTTCTTCCTCATCCTGAGGGATCTGGGACCGTGTGCTCCCTGACTGTAAATAGGACCTCTTGAAGATGTTAATTTTAGTTAAGGAGTGGCAAACCGAACCGGGGTGGCCTTAATCTTGATTACTGGAGCCCTTGTAAAGAGAAGCCACAGGGAGGAGCCAGCCGTCGGCAGTCAGCTGAAGGTGGGAGAGCCCGGAGAAGGGACAGGCTATCTCCAAGTGGCAGGAGGAAGACATACAAGTCAAGAACCCCAAGGATGGCCGGCAGCCAGAACCAGGACATACAGGCTCCAGGAGAAAGCAAGTCTTGCCGATATCTTCACTGGGGACTTCTTCTAGCCTCAAAACCATGAACCAATAAATTGCTGTTGTTTATTCAACCCATTATGTGGTATTTGCCAGAGCAGCCTGGCAAACTAAGACAACTTCCAACAATAAAAGTTTTCCATAAGGGGGAAGAATGAATCCTGTGGATATCCAGGTAGAAAATGCTAATCTACTGCAAGGAGTAAAAAAATCAGAATGGGGAGCAGATGTGGCTCGAGCAGTTGAGCACCTGCCTCCCACACGGGAGGTCCTGGGTTCAGTTCCCAGTGCCTCCTAAAGAAGACAAGCAGACAATAAGCAGACATCGAGATAAAACAACAAACAATGAGAAAAACAACAAGCAGATAACAAGCACAAACAATGAGCGAACAGATGAGGGGAGCCATCTCATGGGAGGAAAAAAAATTATTATATAAAAAAACCCAGGGTGAACACAATCAAACTTTTCTGCACTGGAATTTAACAGGAGAAAGTAGTGAACAATATGTACATGGTTCTTAGTTTAAAGAACAAAAGGGATAATCAACGTGTTTGATGCCTCTGTTATCAGGGACTGGTCTAGGTATAGAGATCAGTGGGAGGGAAGGGTGCAAGTGCTCACTTTTATGAAACTTACATTTTCAGAAGGGAGAGACAGCCGATAAACTAAGAAATTAATGGTTTAACATCAGATGTGATAAATGCTGAACGTAAAACAACATAAGGGAGAGAAGGATGGGGAGTGGCTTCACTGGCAAGGTGGCTTTGAGAAGACTCCTGAATGAAGTGAGATAGAGAAACCCGTGAATATCTATCTGGGGGCGACTCTTTCAGGGATCAGGACCAGCATGTCCAAAGACTTTGAGGAAGGGGCAACCTCAGCATGAGTCTAGCATTTTGAAGAATTTGATTTTGGCGACATTAGGATTGGAAGTTGAAGGTAGATGTATAAGTCTGGCATTAAAAGAAGAGGTTGAACCTCCTGATATGAAATGAAAAAATCATCAGCATCCAGGATGCAACTAAAATGCTGGACTGGGTGAGACTGGAAGGGATCTAAGCCTACATCAGAGGGCACATCATCATTTAGAGGTAAGGGAAATAAGGAAGGGCCTCGAAGAGACTGAGCAGGAGCAGCCTGAGAAGCAGGGAGAATATCCGAAAAGAGAAGTGTCTAAGGAAGCAAGTGGAGACAATGTTTGAAGAAGAAGGTGGTGACCAATTATGTCCAATGCTGCTGAGATGTCGGGATGTGAGGATGGAGAATTGACCCCTGGATTTGGGAAGGTGACCTTTGCAAGAATGTTTTCAAGATTTCATGGAGATGAAAGTCTGACGGAATTGTGTTTGAGAAATACTGGGAGGAGAGGAAATGCAGAATTTAAGGATAGACACCTATTTTTAAGTAAAGGATTAGGTTATAAAGCAAAAGAGAAAAGTAGAACGGTCACTGGAGAATGCTATGAAGTCAGTGTGAGAGAAAGTAAAACATTTTCGCATGTCATTTGGAGTGATCCTTTAGAAAGGGAAAAAGTGTTGCCAGAGAGCAAAGGACAACTGCAGGCACAAAAGCCTTAGGTAGATGAGAGAATTGGTATCCAAAGCACAAGTGGAGGCCCAGGAACAGCTCAGCTCACCCACCGTCAAGGAGGGGATGGAGCAGGTGTACACACAGATGCAGGTAAGTTGATGGATTTGGTGTGGGTGGACCTGGAAATTCTGCTTTGATTGATTCTATTTCCTCAGTTGAAATGAGGCACAAGATCATAAGTTGAGAGGAGAGAGTGGAAAGAGGGTGTTGGAGGTTTAAGGGGAGAGTTTATATTAGTTAAGATTTTATTCTTCTGTGATTTACAGAGACTCAAAAAGCAGTGCCTTACGTAAGGTAGAAGTTTGGAAGTAGGCTAGCCCTATTCCGTGATGCTCTTGAGGACCAAGGCTCTCTCCACTCCTGAGCACTGCTCCCGAGGCATTGTTCTGGTCTTCATGGCCTAAAAGGAACACTTCAGTGTTCTAAGAAGCAGAATGAAGAAGAGTGAAGAAATGGAAAGCTGTGTGTGTCTGCAGTCTTTTAAAAAAGGTTTCCCCAGGTATTGGTTCCTTGGAGGGCTAAAGAGACCCATGGGTGCTATGGTCATGGCAGAAGGGGTTCACTGCCATGTCAGATGGTCCTTCTTTGGAGCTGGTGTTTCTGCGTGATGGAACTGGACTCAGAGGGGATCTCTTTTCATAAGACTTTCATGCTACTTTACTGGAATTGTAGTTGGTGTTGGGGTTTAAGATATAATTAGGGGATTTGAATCTCTGGACTGACAATATGATAGCCAGGCCCTGAGCCTCAACAGACTCCAGCTCCTACAATCGGATTTATTGGACTCACCTCACTCAGCTAAGATGGAGTTGAAGAAGGACAACCACCACACCATGGAGACTAGAGAGCCTACAACTGAAAGCAGGAGGATTGCATCCAGTATCCATGTGGAATCTGAGCCTCCTCTTGACATAGAGGTGCAACGGACACAACCAATCCAAGGTCCACAGAGAAAAGGTGGCATTGGAGTGGGAAAAGTGGACATGGTGGCTGATGGGTATGGGGAATGGCAGGAAGAGATGAGATGTGGAGGTGCCTTTGGGACTTGGAGTTGCCCTGGACGGTGCTTCAGGGGCAATCACCGGACATTGTAAATCCATCCAGGGCCCACTGGATGGAATGGGGGAGAGTATGGGCCATGATGTGAACCATTGACCATGAGGTGCAGAGATGACCAGAGATGTACTTACCAAATGCAATGGATGTGTCATGATGATGGGAGTGAATGTTGCTGGGGGGGGAGGGGGAGTGGTGGGGTGGGGATGGTGGGGTTGAATGGGACCTCATATATTTTTTTTAATGTAATATTTTTACAAAATCAATTAAAAAAATAAATAAAAAATAAAAAAGGTTTCCCAAAGTTGCCACTTGGAAATGCCACAAAAATTCCTTTGGCCAGAACTTGGCCAGCTGCAAGCATACACTTAGCTATTAGGAAAACTGGGAAATGTAGTCTTAATTCTGGGCAACCAAAGAGCCAGCTAAAGAGGAAGGAGTACAGATATTGTGGGATGACTGTCAGTCTATGCCAAGGTGTGAAATAGTTATCTTGGAGAGTGGGGTTTTTGAGTGCTGTGTCTTGTGATTTTGAAGTAGGAGAAAGGTAGGGAGAATGTGGGGTTTTGCCAGGTGGATATAACAGAAGATGAGAGGAGCAAGGACTGAGGCCACATGCCAGGGAGAGACTGAAGTGACGCAATTGGGAATCTAAGATGTACAATGAGAGAAGAGAGGAAAAAATGGGGTAAGTTTGGGAGAGTAAAATTATGTGGGGCTTGTCTAATTTTGGAGGCAAGGTGCTAGAGTGAGTGAGTGGAAAGGAAGTTGGTGGTTTGAGAGTAGGCAGGTGATACAGATGAAGGTTGAGGGGGAAAAGGTCATTGTGAGTGAGAAGTTCAAGGACTTGAAAGGGCTGGGGTTGTAGCCGTGTGGACGCTGAGGTGACCAAGAACATCGGCAGCAAGAGGAATGAGAATCTCTCCAGTGAGGGGACGGGATGGTTGATAACTGGCTGTAGTAGGGGCTGGCAGATGTGTGGGCTTCAAAAGAGCTGGGATTTTGAGGAGGGCTGGAGGAGAAATGGCCTGCAAGCAGCAACGAAGAGCAAGAGGACACCTGCTGTGCTGCAGACCCCGTGGTGTGTGGGCTGTGGAAACACAAACCACCTCCATCTGCAGTTCCTGGGGAAGCAGGATCTCGGGGAGAGCAAGGATTCAGGGAGTGAGACTGTGATGGGGAAGCTCAGAGAAGAGTTTGAGTGTCCTCACCAGGGGGTTTTGCTCATGAAAGCATGGATTCCAGAAGGTACAGTTGGAAGGGGTTTGTGGGTATGGAGAGGTGGGAGATTGACAGCATTTGGATTTGAACATGTTCATGTGGGGATTTGAGTCAGGGAGGAAGGGAGGTAAACAGGGCTGTGGGACCCGAAGGTATTTATCGGGGAAGATGTGTAATCAGTTCTCCAGAGAGCCTCCCCTGAGATTGGACTCTCAGCAATGCCATCCTGACAGGGTGGGGTTTGTAGCACAGACATGTGGAGGTCTAGGGGTGCCCCTTATATCACAGCCATGGGCTGCTGCTCAGTTGTGAGCAGACCCAACTTTGGAGGTTTGGAATGCTGCTCCCCAGAACTCTAGAGAGAGCCCTTGTAGAGGTCAAGGGATGATTTTGCTGCCCAGGGGTAGTTGAACCAGGATAATCCTCCTTGGGATCATCTCAGCAGATGCAGAATGAAAACATATTTGACAAAATTTAATACCTATTCCTGATTTAAATTCAGAACAGATGGACATTTCCTTCACATATAATTAAAGCGAACACCATGCTTAAAAGTTTTAAAAGCATTCTTGTTAAAGTCAGGAACAAAGGGTGCCAGCTCTCACCACTATTATTCCACATTGATTTGGAGACAATTGTAATCATTTTGGGGGGAAAAGGGAACATATTGGAAAAGAAGTTGCAAAATAGCTATTTTTAGATGATATGAATGTAAATCTGAAAAACCAAAAGAAACACTTAAAAAAACTATTAACGACTAGAAAGGAATCTAATAAAATGGCTGGTTACAAAATTTGGAATATAAAAATCAATAGCTGTGTTTTATATGAACAATAACTAGTTAGAAAATGTAATGGAAGAAAAACTTCCCCTCACAATAAGAACAAAGAAGATTTAAAAAATCCATAAATAAATACAGCAAGAGATATGTAGGGCCGATATGAAGAAAAATTGAAAACTCTAAAAAGTTGAATAAATAGAAAGATACGCTGATCTTGATCGGATGACTAGACTTTGAAATTACATCAGTTTTCCCAAATGTAATCTATAAATTCAGTATGATCCCAATCAAACCACAAACAAGATTTTTAGGAGGAATTTGACAAAATAATCTTAATGTTCATAGAAAAGAAACTGTGCAAAATACCTAGAAAAAGTACAAAAAAGAGTGATAAATGATACTGTCAAATAAGATAGTCAGAAATTAAAATGCATTATGAAGCTAAAGTAATTATTTAAACATTTGGGGGCTAGAATAGGAATAGGAAAAAATAGAATCCAGAAATAAACACAAATACGTATGGGAATTTAAAATATGAAGGTGGCATTTGATTTAAGTAGTGGTAGATTGTTGGGGGGGGGGGGGGGGGAAGGTTTCGAGCCCCTGGCTAGTCATTTTAGAGAAAACCCAAAACTCCACCTGTATGTCTACAAACTAATGGCCTGAGTCAGAGTACTGTTTAGCCTGGAATTTTAACAGTAAAAATGTGTATTCATTTCTGACCTTTCACCACTGGAAGATTTTCTATTAATATCCATATTTTAAATCAGGTGCTTAGGAATGCCTCTGTGACAAGGTGATTTCTGGGGTGTCCTGCTGGGAAGAAGAAGCAGGAATCATGGAGCTCTTGAGATGGACTCAGGCTTGGCAGTTCCAAGAGGAGCAGGAGGGTGCATAGAGAAAGAGCCCAAGAGGGATGGCAGAGCTTCTAGAACTAAGAGGCAGGCTGCACCAGATCACACACAGCATGGCAAAGAGTCTGGATTTTTTCCTTAAAGGCAGTGAGATGACATTGGGGGATTTAAGCTGGTGGGCTGGGGTGATGTGATCTGGTTTGTACATTAAAAAGATCACTGTGCCTGTCACATGAACAAAGTGGCTGCGCTGCAAAGCAGTAACTTCGTTCAAGGGACCTGGATTCTCTGTCCAGTTCACCACCCCAACCTCAGCCCTTCCAGGGTCACTCATATATGCTACCGGCCTGGGTCCTATGACGTTTGTGTTTGCAACCTTGTGTTACAGCAAAATACATTCCAAAAAGAGTAAAAGACTCAAACATAAAATTATAGCCAGAAGAAAACATGGGTAAATGGTTTACTCTACAGGTCAGAAAGGTCTTTTTGAAGTGTAACAACAAAAAACATTGTTTCTAAATGCTGTAGAAACCCTGTGAAGGGTAAAGAGGGCTGGAGGGTGGGAAGCAGATGTGGCTTAGGGGATTGGGCTCCCATCTACCATGTGAGAAGTCCAGGGTTCGATTCCCAGGACTACCTTTGGAAGGTGAGCTGACGCAACAAAAAAGAGACACAGAAAAGAGACAATATATCTAAAAAAATAAAGGAAAAGCTAGAGGAAGTTTAACAGAACAGATGGGAATTAACTGCTTGGGGCCTGAATAAGACTAAAGGCTATTATTTATTGGCTTCTACAATGTGCCAGGCCCTGAAAACCAGTTTATCTGTCTGTCAATCTATCTATCTATCTATCTATCTATCTATCTATCTATCTATCTATCTATCTATCCATCCATCCATTCATTCATCTATCCTGCTATCTATCATATATATGTTACCTTGTTTATTTTCACAACAATGGTATACTCACAATAAAAGTCTTATGTCATGTTTTTAAAACAAACAAACTGGAGCTCAGAGTAGGTAAGCTACTTGTTCAAAGTTACACAGCTTGTGAATGGAAGAACTGAATTTGATCACAGGCCTCCAGCTGGATGTCTTCTGTTTGCTCACCCAGATTCTCTCTCGACCCCCTCCCCCTGCTTTGTACCCTGGGCGGGGGTGGGAGGGCTGACTGTTAGGAACGTCATCAACGAGCCCCTTTGCCCCCTGGCTTCCGGGTGCAGTTTCACCACTGGGAGCGGCTGGAAGGTGCTGGAAGGTGCTGGATCACGCCTTTGTTTCTCTGGCTCCCTTCCCGCTGGGATAGCGCAGGACGCGGCATCCTTCTGAAGCCCCGCGTTTGTCTGGTCTTCCTGCTTCCTCCCCCTCCGCTCTGTCTTAGGGTGGCGTTGGCTCCTGCCGCCGCCATCACCGTCGTTAGGGTCCCGCTGGGCTGCCGCTCTTCTGAGGACAGTCTCTGTGTGAAACGCTCCACCAGTTACCTTGCTCTGGGGGTGCCTTCGGCTCCTCGGGGACCCTGGCTGACCCAAGCCTGGTCTAAAACCCAGGCTCCTTCGAAGCAGGGGTCACTACTTGAGCACAGGGGGTAGGAGCGAGGCAAATGGTCTGAAAGCGGGGAGGGTGGGCGAACAGTGGGAGAAAGGCTGGAAAGGTATTTGGGGCTCAGACTGAGGACAGTGTCACTTGCCAGGCTGAGAACATTCCAAGATTCCCCAGTTTTCCAACGGCCAAAGCCAGCTAAGTGCTCGTTAGCAAGCGTGGCAGAGTCCCCAGGGGCCACCCTGGCCCGGGTGGGATGAACCCAGTGTGTCAATATTGAGGGGCAGGACAGGGATATGGCAGAGAGAGCGTCGTGGGGTGGAGGGGACGGGAGTAGAAAAATCTTTGCAAGTGCACGCACCTTTTTCTTCTCGTGCATTCCCTGAGCAACTCAGCAAGGTCTTTCACACTGCCTCCCCCAGGCCCCATCAACCTTTCGTCTCTGGCTGTGGCATTCCAGAAAATCTCAGCTCAAGATTGATGGCTTCATAACCTGCCTGGAATCCTTGCGCTACTGCTGTCATGTCCATGAATCATCAATGCCACATCACCCCACTCCCACCAAAGAGGGCCCGAAGGACACTCCTGAGCGGGGGTGGGCCTGGGGGCCGTGACCGTGAGCAAGGGGCTGCACTGCTGCTGGCAGGCGAAGGTG
This sequence comes from Dasypus novemcinctus, assembly GCF_030445035.2. Taxonomy (NCBI): domain Eukaryota; kingdom Metazoa; phylum Chordata; class Mammalia; order Cingulata; family Dasypodidae; genus Dasypus; species Dasypus novemcinctus. Next base: position 21,300,786 of record NC_080699.1, on the reverse strand, counting down.
CTTTCTGAGTGGAGAGAACCCAGGAGCTTGGAAACCTCTGCCAGGAAGCTATAGCGGGTTTCATTCAGGGCTCAAATCTGCCTGTCTTTTCTACAAATATCTCTGGTGTTAATTTAATCGTTGTTGCAACCACAACCACAGCCATGATAACAGTTTCGGGTTATGGAGTCAGGCACATCCGTTGATTCAGGCTTTACATGCATATTCCAGTTTAATCTTCCAGGCAGGATGCAAGTTGTTTCTTCCACCCCCGGTTTACAGTTTGCAGCCAGAGCTTTAACCATGGTTCTGATTGCAAAGCCTGAGCTCTTTCTAATTTACCTTTGCAGCCGCAACACCGAGCATCGTGCTATAGAGAAGTCTCTTCTGCCCTGGTTTCCTTCCTTCCAAGGCATAGGACCTTTTCTGCAGGTGGCTTCCGGGGGCCTCTCCACTTCAGAGGGGGCTTCCCAGCATGTCCTCTGCCCTGCCCGGGCTGCCCCACCCACTGGCCTCGGTGGCTTCCAGCCAAGGCCCAGGGATCCCAGGAGGTCTCCAGCCGCAGGACACTTACACCAAGAGACTGAATCTCGGCCCGTGCTGCAGCGGGACACAGAGGTGTGGGGTGGCTGTGGAGGGCTTGGGGGAGTGCGGGAGGGAAGGAGGAGAAAGCAAGAAAAGCAGCAAATCAGCCTGCCCTTTGCTGCCCTTGAGGAGAGTCTGTGCGTCAGGGCTTTTGGCCGCAGCGCTAACCCCTTGGCATCCCTGTTTTAGCAGCAGCAGCTCATCTGAGCACATTGACTGCTATTAGCGACAGCGGCTCCCCAGCTCTGTACCTATCCTCCCGGTTCACCGGATGCTGGACGGTCCTCCTGCAGGGAACCTCACAGAGAAGACGGCCCCGCTCCACCACAGCCCCACTATCTGTCCCCACCTGAGAGCCGAGACCACTCAATATCCCAGAAACTGGAGATCAATCCCAGCACACTGGAGAGGAAACCAATCAGTCGAGAAAGCGAGGGCTCTGCTTAGAGATGAGCAGATGGAGGGGGAAGAAAATTAACAGCAGCTAATTCAGTCCCACTTAATTTAAAGTCTTCCCAATAAGAGGTTGAATCTCGACTGAATGAAGTAGGATCTGTGCCGTTTGCTGGGAACTGGAAGACGCCTGATGACATTTTTTGGCAGTTGTCGATCGTTTATTTCGGGCGTATCTCCAGTCCTGTTGATTGTTGCTGTAGTGTCAGAGTCTGTAAGAGGTTTAGCATTTGATCACAACATTGGATAAGACAGGTGCATCGTATCTGAATATGAATGGTGGCTTCTAGTACACATACCACTTACTTCTCATTCATCATTCATTCATTAGGCATTTAACAAGCAACTTGTCTGTGCCAGGCATTGTAGTGGACCCGTGTGGGGTCACAGTCCTGAATGTAAATCTTGCCCCTCAAGTGTTCTTGGTGTAGGAAAAAAGACAGACTTAAATGATGAAGTCACGGCTCAGAGGAATAAGTGCTCTAGGAAATATCTGAGTAATTTGTTTTGGGAAATACTGAAGACGGGACAGTTAATTCTGGAGTGGGATGGAGATGCTTATTGGGAAGGGAGTCCCAGGGGAAGTGGCATTTGAGCTGCACGTTGAAGGGAAGTGGGATTTTCCGGGACACACATTGCCTGTATCTCCCCTTTATTACCAAGGACCAGCAATGTCGAGTGACTTTCCCAAGGACCCAGTTTGTAATGGCAGATCCAGTCCTCGAACCCTGGACACCTGACTCCAGAGCAACACGCCTTCTGTGAGCCCACTCTTACCACTCCTACTCCCACACAGCCCTAAGACTGGAAGACCTTGCACTTGGGGAGGCCGGAGAAGAAAGCAGGCGGAGGGAGCTTCCTTCCCAGCGCCCACGGGACCGGGAGGAGCCGCCTGCCCGGGCTGGTCCCCCAGGCGGGGGCACGACCCCGGCAGCCGCCCTGGCACGTGCTGAGCAGCAGCCTCCCCGGGCTGGCGCGCTGCACCGCTTCCTCCGACAACTGAACTGATTAGAAGGAAACTTCGGCTTGATTAGCGATTATTGTCTCTGCAGCCGGGGCTCTAAGCCCACTCATTTGCGGGAGGGGAGGGAGGCTTTGAAAGAACATCGGCGTGCGATTCGTTGCCTGAGCGACACGAAGGCTGTCTCAGCCCCTCTCCACATCTGCTCCTTCTAAACGCCGGTGGCGTTCGGGGGAGAGGGCTGGGCAGGCGGGCAGGGCGGGCTCCGCCCTCTGACACCCTCCGGGCAGAGGGGCTCCAAGGGTACTCGGGTCTCGAGCTGGGGCGGCCGCTCCTGCGCTCGGGCACTGGGTCCCGTCACAGGGGCTGGAGCCACCCCGGCGCCAAGTCTCTGGGCATCGGCTCTTTGCAGGGGTGAGGCACCCTGGGCCCAAGCGCTCAGGCCCGGGAGTCCTGGCCTGAACCACTGAAAGCCCGTGGGACCTTGGGAACGATGCTTCACTTCTCTGTGCCTCAGTTTCCTCATCTGTAAAATGAGAAAAACAATAACACTTACCTCATAAGCTAAGGAGAGGCCCAAAGGAGACACTGGATGCAGTGATTAGCGTGGCCCCTGTGTTGGTGGTGGCCCTGCAGTTAGGGAAATGCCAGCGTGCCTGCTTGGGGTCAGTGTGGCCTTGGGCAAACCCCTTTACCTCTGTCCTGTGTTCCCCCCGCGGCTAAGAGAGTTATGGGACTTAGTCTATGGCGTCGCTGTGAAGATGACACAAGACAGCGTGTGTGAAACTTCCCCCCCAGGCAGGGCACGCAGCGGGGCGGGGATGGCGCTGATCTGCCCCCGAGTTGCGTGGGACAGTTGCTCCGCACAAACCCAGGCTCAAGCCCTGAGGCCGAGTTCAGTGGCAGAATTTGTCTGGGAGGTCTTGGGGGACGTGGAATCTCTATCCCGGGGAAGCTCAGACCAAGGGGCAGACATAAAACACTTAAAGGCTCAAGGAGCTCTAAGGCCCAGTGCAAGTGAGCCGGGCCCCGCCCGGCGTTCAAAGAGCCCAAGGGGCCCCCGTGGAGGCGCGAGCAGGGTGGGAAGGCATTGGTGAGGGGCTCAGAGCGGAGGGCGAAAGACCCTGAGTGACATTTATTGAGTGCCTCCGAATCTGTCACTGGCAAGGGGTCCACACATCCTGCCATCTCGTCCCCAGCAGGGCTTTGGGGAGCAGCAGTAGCCCTGTGTGCCAGCTGTGGAACCTGAAGCTCAAGTTCACGCTGCCGGGAGCGTGGGGCTGGGATTAGGTCTGCCTCCCAAACCCAGGGCCTTGCCTGCCTACTGGGCTCCATTTTTCCATTTCCAGGAGGCTCCTTATTCACCTCTTTTCGTTCAGGCCTTATGTATGTGAGCTAATCGGAAAAAAATAGGACTTCCTCTTTGTGCTTCAGCATCCTTGTTTTCACCAGCGTTCGCTTCGTCTGACGCTTGCACAGTGCCTGACCGGGCTGGCAATCAGTCGATACGTATTTGCACCCCAGGGGATTTGACCCCAGCCAATATTAGTTGTTCTGTGGCCCCCCTCCCGAAAGAGGGCATTTGTGGCATGTTTCAGGAGCACACGAGATGGTGTACCTGCTCTCTGTCTACACCCACACGTACCAAGGAAGGGCTGGCTCCAACCCGGTGTCCACAGAGTACTTCCTGGGGCTGTGGTTGTCACCAGGTTTGCATCCCCTGCCGCAGGCCCCCTTGCCTCTTGCTCCCTTGCTGTTTCCTTTTACTTTTTCCACCTCTTACTGTTTCCATTAGTCTTCAACTTTTCTTCTCTTCACTGTGTCTCTGCTTCAGGTCTGTCCCCAGTAGGCGTGGACATTGCCCAGCATCTTGAGTTACGTATTTTTGCCCGAGGGCAAAGCCGAGCGTAAGCTGAGCTATGCGTGCATGACACCTGGCCTGCAGCCCAGCGAGGTAGAGGAAGGGCCAGATGGGGCATTACTCGAACCCAGCTGCACACTGGCCTCATGACTCAGGCGTTTAAACTCTGAGCCTTATTTTTTGTTTTTTTCTTTTTGAGGGGGGAAGGTAGAATGATAATACTGCTTCCCCTTCCTCAAACAACTGTGACACAAGTCAGTAAGACCAAACGATCCTACAAAATGTAAGAGCAATGGGGTCAAGGCATCTTGATTCGAGTTGCAGCTCTGCCATGTGACTTTGATCCAGCCGCAACCCTTCAGTCTGTTTCCCTAGCTGTAAAAATTAATATCTTACAGGTGTGTAGTGAGGATGGAGTGTGGCCTTGATGGGAAAAAGTCTTTCAATGCTACAGCTCTGGTCTCAGCTGCAGTTCTGTGGACAGTGCCCCAAGCTATCCTCTACCCCAAGTCTCTCCCCTCGGCGGGGCTGGCCACTCTCCCAAGGCCACCGATGAAGGTGCCCTTCCTCCTTCACTCTCTCCATGGGATCTCTTCTGCTTCCTCCCACCAGCAACTTCCCTACTAGCTGGGCTGCCTCACCCTGGGGGTGCCCCACTAAGCAGGTCCTGTGTCCAAGAGTCTGGCCATGTTGGATTTGTCTGCAAACTCCTGGCTGCCAGGCAGCTGATTTATCTCCCGATGCACTCTTTGCCATCTGTTTTTATATTGCTTTCAGCACAAGATAAGTGGCTCCCATACAGCGCTGAGCTTCAGAGATTGCAAAGTTCATGAGTTTGCAGAATTTATGATAAGGCAAAGAATTGTCTTAGTGCATCATTCATGTGGGCAAGGTCCAGAACGAAATGCCGTTCCTTCCAGATGTTTCCTTTTCCTCTCTCTTCCCCTCCTCGGGAGGCGGTGTGGCCATCCAGCATCCCCAGCGCTCCTGCTTCGACCTCATGAGTGCTCCACTTTCTGACTCATTTCTGCAATGACACAGCAGGGAACAGCTCCACAGGGCAAAGGAGAAGGAGAAGGAAAGTCAGGGGGCAGCTGATAGTGGTGCTCCGTGCCCCTCCAAGGGTGGCTGGCCAACTCCTGAGGTGTTTGCCGGTGTTCTAGGGATTGGGTGATAGTGGTAGTGGGTTTTCTTTCTCTTTAAGTTTTTTAGGAAAGAATTCTCCATCTAGAGTGGTGATTTTTGTCACAAATTACAAATATGCAGTAAAAAGACCAAAGGCGATTGTTTAAAACATTTACTTCTCAACTTTATTCTCTACATTTTGAAACTTGATTACATCAGACTCATCTGTTCATTCCTTCATTTATTCATTTGTCCCTTGAATGGTATGATCAGAAGGTCAGGCTTTGGAGACAGATGACTCTGGCCTGAAATCTCAGCCCATTCCCTTATCGGTTGGTTTAATTGGGGCAAGTCATTTAGGCCATAGAAGCCTCAACCTCTCCATCTGAAAAACAGGCATGATGGCAGTGTCACTTTGTAGGCAGTTGAGGATTATATTAGATAATGTATGTAAAGAGATTATTAGCATAGCCCCTGGGAACAGAGTAAGCAGTTACTACATATTTGTTGTTATTGTGTCAAGCACGTGGACGCTGTGGTGGGTTGAGTCACGTATCCCAGGTTAGACCTGTTGGTCTTGGTTGGGGCTCCTGTGCCTATGAACCCATTGTAAATGGGACTGCTTGAAGATGTTATTTAAAATTAAGGTGTGGGACTTCATCTGGATTACTGGGGTCCTTTACAAATAGAAGAATTTCAGACAGAGGAAGAGAACACCACAGAGAGAAGCTGGAAGCCAGAAGCCAACAACCCGGGAGAGAAAGGCAAGGACTTTGCCATGTGCATTGCCACATGGCAGGGAAAGTCAACCAGCCACAAGGACCACGGGCAGCCAGCTCCAGAATGTCACAGACTTTGGGGAGAAAGCTTTGCCTTGCTGACACATAGATTTTGGACTTCTCCTAGCCGCCAAAGTGTGAGCCAATAAATCCCCATTGTTTAAGCGCACCTATTGTGTGGTATTCATCATAGCAGCTCAGGAAAACTAACACAGTTTTGTAAACCAGAGTTTTTCTGAAGAAGGGGCACTCCTTGTTCCAGGCAGAAAGTTATATAGGTTTTTGTAGGATGTGCCTTTGGGGCTGACACAGCAAAGTAAGAGCCAGTAGGAGGAAAAGTGTGGGAGAGATCATTCTAAGGAGAGTCAGCGTGTACAAAGTCTCAGAAGCAGCAGAGCAAGTGGCTGGTTCTAGAATTCTATGTGGTTGAGTATGGCCGGAGCAAATAGAACACAGAGGAATTGTAAAAAATCAGATGGAGCTGATGCAAGGTTTAAGCTGCACGGTGCCTCACGTGCCATGCTAAGGAGCTTGCTCTAAATCCATGGTGAGCCACTGGAGGGCATTCATTTATTTGGGTTAAACTACTATTGATTGTCTCCCATGTGCAGGTATTGAAATGAACTATACATATATTACTCTCATTTATAGCTCACAGAAATTCTCTAAGATAGCTCTTCTTATCCTCATTTTACAGACTAAACTACTAGACTGAGGTCATCCAAATTGGGATTTGGCACTAAAGCCCTTTGCCACTAGTCAATGCCACCACTTACCTGGGTCAGTCTGCCCCTTCTAGACAATAAGCAGCCTGATGTGCCATCTCAGGATTAGGTGGGCATGGTCTTTAATTTACAGCCAGACTGGTGAGGCAGGAGAGGCTGTGCCTTTGGTTGCCTGGGGTGAAAGAGCCACTGGTTCAGGATGACCTGCTGTGCACGCTCACATAGCAGGCCACAGCCCGGGAAGGAATTGGCAGTGGTGGGTGCAAGTCCAGCTTGAAGAGGCAGGTGTTACCACACATGGGAAAAGGTTTTTTTTTTTACAGCATTTGAGGTATGTGCAAGTCCTAGCAAGCAAGCAAGGTTTTAGGAGCTCCTGTGCCCAAGATCTCATGTTGGTTTTGGGTAAAAGGCTAGTTCTGAAACATGCACCTTATGTGCAGACATAACTTCCTGGATTGCCTGCCCCACTCATACATCATTGCCTTCTTTCTCCTGACATCCCCAGCCTCTGCTCATGCTGTTACATCTTCCATTAGGTTCTTAGCTGGTCTTCAAGGCTCAGAGCAATCCATCCTCCTTTCTGAGCTTTTCCTCTTGACTCTGGCTTTTTCCCTCTGTTCTGGAAATGCCCCTGGCATAACACTGTGACCTACGTTACCTGGCCTTCCACGGGGGTGCTGCTCACATGGCTTGCCTCTGCCAGACAGGCAGGAACAAGACAAAGTCAAGTGACAGAGAGACAAGCCCCGAGACCGGGGGAATGGTAGAGAGAGAAGAGGTGAGAAATCATAGGGGCATTTCTGAACAGGACCAGAGGCAAGCTACTTGTCAGAACGGGGGCCCCTCACTGGGGTCTGGTGGCAGCAAGCCCACGGAGGGCTAGCTGCTCTCCCCCACTGGTGGGTCCAGGGTGGGTCTGGGAGCAGGGCTTGGCCTGAACCTGCCCTCGGCAAAACAGGGCCCAGGAGGAGGGGTCTAGGGCTGAGACCAGGCACCAGGGGTGAGCCGAAGTCAGGATGGACATGAAAATCTTTTCCCCAGTATATTGTGCTGAAGTGACCTTTATGGCCGTCATGTACTTTTTTGGGACGCCCCTTGGTGCCTAGTTCTAGGAACGGATAATCAGTAAGTCCCTGTTAGAGTTAATCAAGCAGATCCCCAAGAGTGATGATTCTTCTGGGCAGAAGACTTAAGAGCTTCTTTGTGTGATAGAGGATGGAGAGGGAGAGAGGCAGCTAAGGGGACAAGGGGGTCAAGAGGGAAAAGGAAGGGAACTGACCCTGGTCGAGCACCTGTGTGTGGCACATGCTGCTCTGGCCCCCCCACAGCCTGGTTATTTAACTCAACCCTGTGAGGCAAAGTGAGCCCCCTGTTGCCAGAGGAGGAAACTACGCGCAGAGATGTTAAATGACTTGAAAAGGTCACACAGAGAGTGAGATGCAGAGTCATTATTTGAACTCAGTTCTGCCAAACTCCAAGATTCATACTTTCATTGCCAACATCACGGCAGTGTCTCAGCTGGGCTGCCTTGCCACGTCGTTCTCAGCTTCAGCATTAATTGATACTTCCCAGAGGTATTTACATTTTAATGACGAGCTCTTGAAATAGGAAACTCCATCACAACCAAAACGATGGAAGTTTGGCTTTCTAATAGGATTTTTGGATATGTGGGTTTTCTTAGTTTGGTCTGTGCTATATAGTATGGTAGTCACTGGCCACATGTGGCTATGGATTCCTAAAAAATGGCTAGTCCAAACTGAGATGTGCTGTAAGTGATTTTGAAGACATAAGTAATGAAAAAAGAATATGTAACTCTCTCATTCATATTTTCCATATTGATTACATGTCAAAATGACAATATTTTAGATATATTGGGTTAAATAAAATATCTTATTAAAATGAAATTCATCTGTTTTAACTTTATCAATGTTACTGCTAGAGAAATTTAAATTACATATGTGGGGGAAGCGGACTTGGCCCAGTAGTTAGGGCGTCCATCTACCATATGGGAGGTCCGTGGTTCAAACCCCGGGCCTCCTTGACCCGTGTGGAGCTGGCCCATCCTCAGTACTGATGCGCACAAGGAGTGCCATGCCACGCAGGGGTGTCCCCCACATAGGGGAGCCCCACGCACAAGGAGTGAGCCCCGTAAGGAGAGCCTCCCAGCGCAAAAGAAAATGCAGCCTGCCCAGGAATGGTGCCACACACACGGAGAGCTGACACAACAAGATGATGCAACAAAAAGAAACACAGATTCCCCTGCCGTTGACAAGAGAAGCGGACAAAGAAGACGCAGCAAATAGACGCAGAGAACAGACAAGGGGGAGGGGAGAGGAATAAATAAATAAATCTTTTTAAAAAATTACATATGTGGCTAGTGTTATATTTCTATAGGACATTCTGTTCTAGGTTACAACATTCTTTAATTCTTTCATTCAAAACATATTAAGTAATGGTGGCAATGGTTTACTGAGGGCTTACTATGTGCCAGGAATATACATGGTTAATATTTAATTGTTACATGTACATGTTATCCCCTTTTTATGCATGAAGAAGGTGAGAATCAGGTTATTTAAATTCAAGGTCTGTCAACCAGTAATAGTGCCGCACACAGTTACAAATGTGGATTCTGGACCAGTTGTCTTGAGTTCAAATCTCAGTTCTGCCCCATTACTTCTTGGTGGCCCTGTTAAGCTACTTAATCTGTCTGTATCTCAGTTTCCTGTTCTGTACTTGGCAATAAGAACAGAACTTACCTAGGCTAGGTAGGAGAATTCAGTGGCTTTATATACATGTTAATTATTTTCAAAAGTCCCTGACACAAAAATAAATAAATATTAGATATTATTATTTTAACGTGGCAGAGCTGGGACCTAAACCTGCTTTGTCTGGCACTGCACAAGGCTGCACTGCCCATTGAATTTCTTTCCTGTGCCAGGTGCTGTTCTTGATGCTATGGGCTCTGGAACATCAATCAGAAAGAGGTCTTGCCCTCAGGGAACTTACGGTCTAGTAGAGAAGATTACAAGTGTACATAAAAACTACAGTACAGGGTAGAAAGAGGTAAATGTCGCTGTGACATGAGGGATGTACCGATAAAGTGCTACAGGAGCACAGAGTAACGCAATAGCAGTTTGACCTGGAGGCAACCAACTAGAGAGGGATTCCTGAATAGGTGGTATTTGGGCTGTACCTTAAAAATGCATGAGGTAATATTGGACAAAGATGTGGATGGGGCAAAGAGAGCGGCAGGAGCCAAGGTCTACACGTGAGAAAGTGGAGGCAAGCTTGGGGGTGGGTTAGGAGCTCCCTGCAGCTGGAGTGTGGGATTGTGCCAAGCGGTCAGAGGTACTGGGCAGGACCATCAGGTTGGGGCTGGCCCCAGGAGGGCCAGGAGTGACAGGCTAAGGAGTTCATCAAGTGCCAGCCCTCAGGGCTGTTGCTGTGACACGGGTGCCCAGCTCAGGGGTGGGGGCCAGTAGAGGCTGAAATCCCTCCATCCCTCCTCTTATCAAGCCATGCATCCTGCACCCACAGGAGGCATGCCTTTTTCTAATTCTTCCAGACATGTCCTGAGCCCTAACACCTTGTCACCAGTTTGGCCCTTTAACAGAATTGCTGACCAGTGGCAACCACAGTGTCACATACCCCATCCTTGGGGGGGTGGTTTCTTGGCCCCTGGAACAGTTCAAGGGTTTCTCTCCTGTCCCATCCACGTCAAGAGCCTCCCCAGGAACGGGCTCTCTCCCGACCCTCCTGTAGCCATAAATGACAACTCCTGTAGCCACAAATGACAACTCTGTCTCCAGCTGCTCAGGATCATTTCCATACAGGTTGGCATTGCTGATGAGCCCCAGGACGGCTCTGTGTCGTGGCAGGAGGAGCTGCAGGGTCACTTCCCAGAGGCCCTCGCTACTATTTTGTTCGGGTAAAAGTGCTCCAAGCCTGTGTCTTCTGTGACCCAAACCCTGGCCCTGCCCCCACGGGACCAAACAGAAAAATAGCGTCGCGGCTGTCATCTCCCAGGGAGCTCGGCTCTCTCAAATTGAGTTAGTTACTCACTGCTCCTAACTTTGCTGTCATCATTTCCTTCTGCAGCCTATTAAAACTCTATCCCTGACTAATGTAGCTGAACACACTGCTTCCACCCTGCTCTTCTGCCAGCAGCATCTGTACAAAAAAATCAGCTTCGTCAGGCAGCCTTCTCGTTTCCTCTAGCTCCCTCTCCTCTCCCCTCCAGGAGGCTACCCAAAACTGCCCTCGCCGAAGATACCAGAATGCTCCCTGCACCCTTGAGCTGTCCTCAGCCTGGAATCCGAGACTCTGGGGCAGGCAGGTTGCTTGTCTCTCGGCCTGGCAGGCTGCAAGGTCCTCTACTCTCGCAGCTGTTATTTCCACCAGCCCATATGGGCAAACAATATGCTTTCTATAGAAGCCTTCGTAGGTTCCATCCAACACAGCGCTCTCGATTTCCAGCCCTGCCTGACAGTCATTATGCGTGAGACAGGAACAAATCAGGCAGTTTGTTGACACGCTCAACACATGTGGTTTGGCACTGGTTGAGGTTGAAGGTATTTTGGGGGTGTGTTAAGTGTTTTCAGTTTGCTGCCTTGACATCATGCCTACACACAGACTCTATCATAAGGCCATATAAATACCTAGCCACAAAATTTCAAAGAAAGCAGGAGTAGGCTTCATTGTACGTGCTGCCTCTTTTATCTATCACCTGTTTTGTTTGATTTTTGTGGACTCTGTGTGAGTAGATTCTGGAGATGTTGGCCACAGCCTCTGGGGAAAAAATAAGAGGCGTGCCATCTTTCCCAGGCTGGGTGGGTGGGACATTTTGCAAATGTTGGGGAGAAGAGGGCATGAAAATATTGCTTCCTCCTGAAGAGTATTTTTCTGTGTTTTTTTTTTTTTTTTGATATGTCTCATCTAAAGATAGAGGCTGACTAATGTCCACAGCAGGAAATAAGAACAAGCAAATTTGTCAATTAAATTCCTGTTTGTGCTTGTTGCCCAGGTCAATCATTTCACTAATTAGTTAATTCATTCATTCATTGATTTATTCACTTATTCATTCATTCAACATAATTTATTTTAAAAAATAACTTTTTTTTCTGATTATAATAGCAATGCATATTCATTGCAGAAATTTGGGAAATATATTAAAGTACAAAAAAGGAAATGAAAATCACCTTCTTTTCTCTTACTCAAGACTAATGACTGCTAATAATTTGGTGCATTTTCTTTCATAAAGATATCACCCAAGTGGCTGGGCTTCTCAGGTAGTCTTTGTCCCTGAGCCTACCTTGAAGCAAGTCAGCACTTGCAAATCTACCTTCATGAAGTATTAGAGAAAAATGAAGATTTTGCCCAAGATTTCAGAGAGAGATGGCGAAGAAAGATATAATAGATACTGCAAAGCAAATCTTAATTTAAAAATCTCCATTAGACATCTGGGTTCTTTGCCATGCCTGTGATGCCAATCAAATGCCAACCACATCAGCTTCTTGCCTTTCAGTACTCCTGCCTGCCCCCTACAGAGCCTGTTCTGGACACAACTCCAGCTTCTCTTCTCTTCCCTGTCCTCCACTTTCTACTCAGTAAACAAAGGACTCATCTTAGCAAACCTTCTCTTTACAAGCCAGCAGGAACTTGTAAGAAACATGCATTTCCCCCCTTGTCTCTTTCAGACATGTATGCATATACATATGTGTGTATTACCCATTATAATAATACATATTATATTTGCATTTTATTAAACATAGGTTTTATTGAACCTACTAATTTTTAAATGGTACCCCCCATAATATATTTTATTTTCCTTATCATCAAATGTTCTTTGAAAACATGGCTTTCCAAAGTTGTATAATATTTCCTGATATGGTATACTGTAACATATTTAGCTAGTATGCTATTGTTGGATATTTAGGTTAACAATTTTTGCATTACATATAACACTGTGATAAACATCCTTTATACCTCCAATTGTTTTCTTTGTGAACATCTTCAATTAATTCAATAAATTAATTCAATAAATTAATAAATCAATTAATTCAATAAATTCCTAAGCTTGGAATTTCTGGGTCAAATTAAATGAGTATTTTGAAACTTGATCTAAGTTTCCCTCCAGAAAAGTTTTAGCATGAAACATTTATTGAGCCCTTATTGGGTACCAAGCATTATACTGGCTGCTGGGGGTTCAAAAACATGCAAGATATATAGTCTCCGTTATTGAGGAGGTTGTCGTTGAGTACTTGCTTACTACCTTCTCTAAAAAATTACTTGGAATTGCACTTAATGATATGGTTATGAAGCTGTTGGCTCTGATCTTAAATTTATTTTTAAAATATATACATCACAAATGCCCATTATAATTTTTGAAGCCTTTGATATACAACATTTGGCAATCTATAACATGTATAGGTGTATTAAACGCTTCTGATTTTACCCCTAAAGTTATATTTTTTAAATGAAAAAGGTAAATATTTATAACTTATGAAGTGAAATTTATTTTAACTTGATCTTGAAAAGGAAAACATTGTTTTGCTCATGGAAATGTTATATACTGGAATTTTGTGGAAATCCTCAGTTCTGGCTTTGCAGGTCTAGTCTACCAAGAGGATAAGAAACTCATGTCTTTGCTGGGATATTTTCTCCATCATTAGCATCAGCTGTTATCTTGTTTCTAGATACTTTTCCTTTTAGCTCATATATAATATTTCTTAGCATTCTTAAAGAAATGAAATTAACAGTGACTGTAAATTCTAAGTAGATTATATTATGATTGCCAAATATTTGCAGAGATTTTATATCCCTGTCTCATTGATGCCAGTCTTTGCCATGTGATTAACTTTGGCTGATGAAATGTGGGCATTAGTGACATTAGGTGCTTTCAAGTATAAGCTTTAAGAGTCATCACTTCTGCCATTTCTGTCTTCCCTCTGTCTCCAGACAAACACGTCTCTGATCAGAACTGCTGCTTCAGCGTGGGCCAGGGAATAAAGAGGAACCTGACACTAGTGTAATATGAGTAAGAAATAAACCTCTGATGTTATAAGTCACTAAGATTCTGGGATCGTTTGTTACTCAGCATAACATAGCTTAACAGACTGTTAAACATGCCAAGAAAAAGACATATGCTAAGACCTGACCGTTGTTCTGTCCTTAATCTACTCCATTACTTTACATCTATAATATGTGACTTTCTGCTCCTAATAGTGGCACGTTGGTGAGTATAATTTTTGGACAATCTTTCTGGAGGGTGAAAGATGGAATACTAGCAGATTAAGTATTTTGTTAAAAATACTGAGACTTTATTTTACATTATGCCCTAAAATCCCAGCTCTGATCTTCATTATCAGATGATTACCTTGACTGCCTCCAAACTAAAAGGTAAGGATAAATGTCAATTTCAATCCAATCAACCATACAAACAGCCTCTCATCCAATTTCTGTAAAGTCTTCATCAAATTTCCCAGGCTTGACTGGTTGTGCTTGCCTCTGCATTCCCATACTATTTGATTATGCCTCTCATAGAAGAAATAACTCTGTATTATAATTGTTGAGTTTATATTCTACTGTGTGGTTCATTCCTTGAAAGCAATGATTGTGTCTTATCCAACATTCTGTGCACATTAAAGACTCATTCATTTTTCCAGCCATTCATTCATTTAACAAAGTATATATCGAGCCATTACTATGTTCAGATAATGCTTTCAGTGCTGGGAATCCAGTGGTTAGCAAAACAGACCTGGTTCCTGCCTCATGGAGGAGACAGGCAATAAACAAGCCAAGAAAAAAAAAGTCCCCAAAGTGATTAAATGCTATGAAGGAATGGTGCAAGGTGAAGTAATAAATGGTAATGATGGCTTAGAAGATGCAACCTTAGGTAGGATTGTGAGGGAGCCCATCTATGAGGAGTAAAATTTAAACTGAAGGTCACAAAGGCTCCAGCCTAGGGGAAAGTATCACAGTTAGAAGAAAATGGAAGTATGAAGGCTCTAAGGCTAGAAAGAGCTTGGCTCTTACTTGAAGTGCTGAAATAAGTCTAGTTATTATAGATGGATCCTGGGAAGAGTAGAAGGAAGGGAGTTGGGAGAGACAACCCATACTTACTGGACATGATAAGGAGTATGGATTTTATTCTAAGAGAAATAGGAGGCCACAAGTGGGTTTTAAGCACGAGCATAACATAATCCTCTTTAAGTTTTTAAAACATTGTTTTGGTTGGGGTAGACATGATAAGGAGTATGGATTTTATTCTAAGAGAAATGGGAGGCCACAAGTGGGTTTTAAGCAGGAGTATAACATAATCCTCTTTAAGTTTTTAAAACATTGTTTTGGTTAGGGTATGAATGAGTTTAGTGGAGAACAGGAATAGAGTGAGAGGCCACTGAAGTCATCAATGGAAAAGATGATTATAGCTTAGATTGCAGGAGTGACGGTGAAGGTGGGGAGAAAGGATGGATTTGGGATATATTTCAAAACAAGGAATCATGAGAGTTACTAATAGGCTGACAGAGAGGGAGGAATCAAGGTGATGTCCGTAGAACTTGGCTTAAGTAATGCCTGGTTGGAGGTGTTATTTACTAATGTGGATTTAATCAGAAGAGGAGCAATCTTATGGTTGAGCAGAGGTAGGAATTTTATTTCAGATACATTAAGTTTGAGGTGCTTGTGAGATAAGTAAGAGGAGGAGCTGTTGAGTAGGCAGTAGGATATATGACTGTAGCTGAGAGGAGAGCTTTGGGTAAGATATAAATTTTGGAGTTGCCAGCATATAGATGTTATTTAAAGCCATGGGAATGGATGAGATTGCCTAGGGAGAATGGCTCAATAAATGTTTACTGAAGGAATCAATGAATGCATTGGAGGGCTGGTGCTTCCCTAACTCAATATGAGAGGAGGAGAAGGCTCGGTGATAGGGCCGGAGCGGACAATGTGTGTGGTTTAGATTTGTGAGTTGGGGGTGCTTGCTCCCCATTCAGACAGACATTTCCAGGATGTGTGTGTTTATATGAGTTTGGGAGAGAATTGTTGCTTAAGAGGAACATTTGGGCCACACAAGTCTCTTGGGAGGTCAAGCCATTGGAATGGATATGATGGCTGGGAAGAAAGACCTTGGGGAGTGAGAAGAGAGGGGACTTACTGTTGGCAACACAGTAGAGCAGTGAGAAGGAGTGGTCAGAGGTGGAGCGAAGAAGCAGGGATAATAGATTTGGGTAGACCAAGGTAGGAGGACATGTCCAATGCTATGAGAATCAGGATGAGGTCATTGGATTCAGCAAATGAGAACTGACTTTTCAGAAAGCAATCTCTGAAAAATGAATGAGAGCTGAACAGGAGAAGAAGCTGGCTTATTCTTTCAAGAGGCTTCCTAGAGATGGGAGAAAGATCGTTTGAAGGAAAGATGGTCTGAGAAAAAGGTTTTTTATTTTTAGTATGAAAGAGAAAAGAGTACTAATATTTATTGATTTATTGATATGTGTGATGGGGAGAAAGTAATTTTTTCTTTACCAGCTGGTGCTAGATTTCTTCCTATAGAGAGGACTGACTTTGTTTAGGAAAAATACTTTGTAAGTGTTTTGGGTTTGAGAGATGAGACTCCGAGCATGGTCTGGAAAGACATAGCAAAATGAGGATATAATCAAACTGCTCTGCACAGGAAATGAACTGGAATTTGGGAACCGGGGTGAGCAGAAAGAGAGAAGAGGGGGGAGCTAAAGAGGAAAGGAGGAAGTGAAGAAGCACAATGGCAGGAGACTGAAATCTGCAGAGAGCAATGTCCAGAGAGGAAATCCTGGGAGGGGGCGTAGGTGGTGTAGCAGGGCATGTAAGAATAAGAGGGTCACAGCATAATCAATTCAGGGTTTTTGGCAGACTGAAATGCAAACTCTCCGTTTCCCTCCCTTTCAGTAAAGCCTATTGCACCCACCGTCTCAGAGCAAGAGTATATTGGGGAAATGAAGGCATCAGGGTGATATCCAATGCTAGGTTGTGCGGAATGGAAAAGAGGTAGCTCTCTTTAGATAATAAAATTAGTGACAAACTGAACTAATTTAGAGCAAATAAGAACTCAAAAGCCATAGGTAACCAGGGAAGCATAAACGCCTCCTCCAAGAGTCTTTGGCTGGATTGGGTTTTCTCCTGGTGGGGATGGACAGAGGCTGATTTCATTTGAATCTCAGAGGGCAGGCGGACTCCAATTGCACCCGAGTTTATGCATACTCTGAGAAAGATGTGACATGCTAAACCATTTAATATCTGTCACCCTACTTATCTTTCAGAATTGTCAAGATAAATATTAGAGGATTAGCTCCCATTTTCAGATGAGCAAAGTGTGACTCAGAGAGATTGACTAACCCGATCAAGATCACATGGCTTGTCTCAGCCAGGAATTGTTCAAACTCAGATCTCTCTGACTCAGAGGCTCTTTTTATTTCTCGATGCTGACCTGACCTGTGGACCGGCCTGGGGTGGGGGGTGGGGGTAGGGCTGCAAAGACTGGAAATATTAACAGGCTGAACCGAAGGATACAGGAGAGAAATGGAGAAAAAGAGAGAGTGAAATGGAAGCTACAAGAGTGGGAGGAGGTTTGGATGGAGTGAAGTGATTTCCCTATTCCTCTCTCCCCCTACCTTCCTCCCATCTGCTTGGGAGATCTGAGACTGGCACCATGCTGTTGGGCAAAAAATTAGAGCAATTAGTGGGCTCTCCCTCCTCTGTTTAATTTTGGATGCCTAGCCCCTTTATAGAGTAGTTACTTTCTGTTTGGCTGAGCAGATATGAGCAATGTTAATTCTATAATTGGGCCTACCACCTTGGGTGCTTGATAAGCAGGAGGTGCCAAACAACATTGTTCCAACAAAAATAGCCTCTCCTTAAAGCTATCAGTGCCCACGTGCAGGCCCTTAGGCCTTTACATGCTTTAAATAGGCTTAAAGGGTCCATTTAGGATTTCCCAGCAGGATCCCGGCTCCCTCTGCACTTTGTTATTGCCCAGGATTACTCCAGGTTATGCTCGGGCTTAGTTATGCGAAATGATGATTCTCCCATGCCTGGAGGTGAAAACAAGGCCTCCATTCATAAATCTGCTGCTGCTTGGTCTTCACTACAGGTTTTAGGCCCTTGGGAATCATCCATGTGCTGTCTGCATTGTTTATCTGTGTTCTGGAAATGACAACGCAGAGCTCTGGGCCGTAGGTTGGGAAGCTGGCGTGTAATACAGGTTTGCCACTAAATAGCTGGTCATGGCATTTGATTTCTCTGGACCTTGGCTTGCTCGTATGCAGGGCAAGGGGTTCGGCTAGATCAGGGGAGGCAAATATGCTCTCTTCCCCCGCTGAGCACATGGCAGATATTATTACTTCATCACTGTGCTTTATTCTCTGAGCTACTGCCTTGAACCATTATTACAATTCTCTAGGCAGCCATTACTGGTAGATTGGATTTAGCATCATGAGATGACTCCTCTTTTGCCACTCAGAGCAGAAATGACCAACCCTGATGAATCAAACCTATTCCAGTCACATAGGAATCTGTCCAGATCCTAATTTTATCCAGGATTTGATCATCTTCTTTAATAACCTCGAAGAGCATTTTATAGGTATTCCTGTTGGAAAATTCTTTGGACTTAATCTTAAGCTTTCTGGTTAAAATGTAAGCCTATGTTTCCATTTTCTTTCTTTGGTAGGTTATAAGCAAATTAGATTTTATAATTTAAGATCCAGAACGACCTTGGAGATCATCAAGTGATTGTGATCAACAATGGCCAGCATTTACTGAGGGCTTTCTTTGTGCCAGTCACTGTGCCAAGAGCTTCACATGGAGTAGCTTTTCTCATACCCACAGCAGATATTCCAGTGACCTCTGTGTTGAAGTTCTAATGAGCCTTTACCTTACACTCCACTCTCCTGGCAAACTCCCACGATGGATCTACTGTCTTTGCTACTATACCTGAATTATTCAGAATTTCAAGGGAAAATCTTGTAACCAAGGGGCAACCTTTGTTATGCAGCACAGCGAGATAATTTCTTTAGCATTGGACAGCTCCCTCACTCCTAACCCCTCCCCAGTCCTCATCCTTTTCTCTTTTCTCAAGCTTCCTTCCAATCTTCTTCCTTCACACGCTAAAGCTGATGTTTTCATCCATTACTTTGTTAAGGATATTTGAAAATTGAAGTGCTAGAACATTGTCTTCCAGATGGCCGCCCATTTGGCTTTATTTACCTCTTCCCCAATCCACACCCATAATCAGAGGAAGGATCTCTCCCCCTGTTCAAGGCTGACATCCCCACCGCACTCTTAATCTCATCAACTTTCATCAACCTGGGTGGCATTCCCATGTTATTCCTTCTTTCTCCTACATTGCCAAGCTTGTTCTACTTATTTCTTCTTTTCAATAATCAAGAGACTCAGATTTCTCCAATCCTAAACAACTCTCCCTTGATCCTAGGCCCCTCATATTTTCCTTTCCTCCTAGGCAAGTTGCTTGGACCAGCAGTCCACCATATCTGTTTTCTAACCTCTCATTCTACCCATTCAATGAAACCTGGCTTACTTCATTCCCTTTTCTACTATTACTGCAGTGCACTGTTCTGTCTAAGGTCACTGATGAATCAGCTATTATTATACCCAAAGGACATTTTCCCACCCTTCTTTTTCTGGACATCTCTATATTGTTAGATGTAAGAACCACTCTCTCCTTCCTGAAACTCTATTACCTTCTCTTTTCTCATTTCATTATTTTCTGGATCCTCCTCCTATTGCTTTACATATTTTTTCTTGGGCAACACTATGGCTTCCTTTCTTCTGCCTTATAAATGTAGGTGTTCCTACTCTCCCTAATCTCAAACCACCCTAGTTACATTTGTAGGTATCACAAGGATAATTTAGAGTTGTTTTCAGAATGTAATGTAATAATTCCTATAATGCTCTTTGTACTAATGGCACAATGCCATTGCTCCTGCTTCTACCACTGTGATCATTATACCTTTGTTCATGCAGTTCTACCTGGAATACCACCTCCCACCACATCTCTGCTACCCCCCACTCTCATCTCTGTTCGTTTGTCTCTCATACACACACACAATCAATTAATTCAGAGCTTAGTCCTCAGTGATTCAAGAAGTCTGTTTTAAACTCAAACACTGGCTGAGAAGCACCCTGTGTTTAACTCTAATGTAGCATTATCATTAGGTAATCACCTTTTCAGTTTATTTAGCTCACTCAATGAGCCATGAGTAACCAGAGGACCCTTAGTTCTAACCTGCTTAGAGTGTGAAGGAAGAGACTAGCACAGTCCTGTTTACAGAGATATTGCCCATCTCAGCTTCTTGAGCACCACCCACTGACGCTGGGTGGTGTTAAACAAAGAAATTTATCATCTTACAGACCTGGAGGCTAGAAACCCAAATTAAGATGGTGGCAGGGCCATGCTTCCTCTGAAGTCTGTAGGTTCTGGCAGGGATTTGTCGACCATCCATGGCATTTTGTGTCATAACTCAATCTCTGCTCTGTCACATGGCCATCTCTCCCTCTGTCCAAATTTATTCCCCTTATAAGGACAACAGTAATATTGCATTAGTGCCTGCCCTAATCAAATTTGGCTTCACCTTAACTAATAACATCTTCATATCCTCTTTTCAAATAACATTGCATTCATTCAACCAAGTGCCAGGACTTGAACATAACTTTTTCAGGGCACAATCCATTCTGTAACTACCCAATAATTGTTGAATAAATGAATGCATTTTTAAATGTGTCAACACTTGCTTAATATTGAGAAAGCTCTTTGTTTTTACCTGCGTTCACTCTCTCTTGCTATGGGACTCTGCATTAATGATGACCAGCCTCATCTCTAGTTACCAATTGCCAATGACATCTCTTTGTCACAGCTGGAGGATGAGAGTGGCAGTCAAGGATGTGCTTCTTTCTCTAAGACTCTTGTCTCCTATTGTCCCTTGGATGTGAGCAAGAGTAAACTCAGAAGTTTTCCCTTGAGTCAGGAATCTCATTAACTCTGAGTATTGTTTGGATATTGATGGGTTAACTACCATCCCAAAGAAGAACAGGCTCAAGAGGAGAGGAAAAAAGTACAAATGGCTCCTTGAAAGGTTTTTCTAATTTTTGCTATTAATTAAATCACTCAAAAATATGAACCTCTCCCTGCCACGCCAACCAATCTTCATTAAATATACAAGGTCAGCATACAAACAACAACATGTCCTTGGGTTTTACAAGAAAATGGTAGATTCAGAGGCTAATTCAGAAGAGCTAATCATTTTCGATTAGTTAGTTTCAGACTTCACTGAGTTTTGTTTGGTCTAGATTATCTGAATCTTTATTAAGTGAACTGGAATTGGCAGCAACCACGACAGGAAGAGGGATGTCTATATGGGCATGCATGCACACGGTGGCCTGCCCATGGGCAGGTAGATGCACTCATGGACACCTGTGCTCATGTGTGGTCCCTGTGCCTCTGGCTGGGGTGATGTGGTATGGGCATGTTATGTGTGCGTGGGAGAGAGAGAAAGGGAGTTTATTGAGAAACAGCCTCTCCCAGAAGACAAAGGGCAGCTTCTCCGTCTTTCCACTCTTTCCTTCTAGCCCAGCCCCTGTGAGGCTTGCCTGCCTGGAGGTAATTTTATTTAATCTTGGCAATCTTCTGGGATAGACTTAAGTAAACAAGGATCAAGCCACTCACAACCTTAATTAGGCTACACATAAATAATGGATTGCCGGATTAGTTGAGAACATACAGGAGGGATGTGAGAGCAATAAAACCAACTTTCCCTAAGGGGCCCCTTCCTTCAAGGAACTCCCCTTTCTCTAAACTGATGTCTGTGTAAGGTGCTGCGGAGACATTCGGGCAGTTCATTATTCATTCGCTTATTCATTCGTTTTTTATTCATTCATTTATTCATTTCATCCCACAGATTCTTACTAAACCCTTCAGAAAACTAGGCACAATGCTAGATGTTGTGGGTGAGGGCAAAGGTGAATGAATAAGAACTCTGTGTCCACGTTGCTCACAGTTACAAGATAGGCTTCTATAACTGTAAGTGAAAACTGGCAAAGGGGTTTACTGGTAAAACATTGTGACAGATGGCCTCTTCCAAAGATGATCACAACAAAATCTCCCATTCCACATGCTCTTCTCACAATGTGACCTTGACATTCCTCCCTTTGAGTAGAACCTGCCACCTGTTGAAACTGGGCAGCCCTGGGTGACTGCCTTGACAACAGGGTGCAGCAGAAGCGATGCTACATGAATTCTGAGGATAAGTAAAAATGCCATGCACCTCTGCCTTGCTCCTTTGGAATGCTTATCCTCAGAACCTAACCCAAGCAAGCCTAGGTCACAAGACATCTGTCAACAGCTCAGAGGTCCAGGTTGGCAGCTGGCATCAGCTTCCAGACATAGGAACAAAGGTGTCTCCAGATGCTTCCTGCCTGAGATGTGAAGTCACTCTAGCCTTCCAGTCTTCCCTGATGAGGCCCCAGACACGGTGGAGCAGAGACAATCCATCCCTGTGGTGCCTGTTCCAGATTCCTGACTCAGAATCTGTGAGTTTAATGAAATGCTCATTCTAAGCTGCCAAGTTTGGAGATTCTTTGCTACATAGCAGCAGGAACTGGAGCAAGCACTGTGGGAGAAAACTGAGAGACTCCGAAACCTTTGTTCTCCCATTTGATGATCAATAGTTAGCAAGTCCAGTTAAGTCTGTATTGAAACCTTCCCTTATATCTGTTCCATCCTCTTCGTTTCCATCACCATTGTCCTTTTTAGACCATGCCATTTCTTACCTGGTCTTCCTGCCTCCTTCCTCAGGCCCCTCTAGCACATTCTTCCCCTGCCTCCTTTCTGATGCTCAGATCTCATGATGCCATCCTGCTCTGGTCTTCATGCAGTGCTTTTCAACCTGGAGTAGGAGTATACCATGGAGACCTCATGGTATGCTCTGAGTAAGAGAAACCACAAGATGAATAGAGCAAGCCCTTCTTTTACTCAGTAGGAAGGGATCCCAAATATTATTGTTGTAGTAAAAAAATAGATTATAACAGAAAACCAAACTTCAAGGACATTTCTCTTTAAACACAGATGTCTATGACTGTCAGTGGTAATTTTGCTCATGCTCCTTTGCTGTTCACAGTTGGTCTTTCAGAAAAGTTAGAGATGAGCTCCCTTTGGTTTTGTTATAGCAGTGAGACTGGAGATGAAGCTCAAGTTCTTTACCATAGTATTCAGCCTTCCACAGTCTAACCCACATTTTTGGTCTGGCTTCTTACTGGTAAGCCTCCAATCCAAGACCAGCTGGGTAGATGTCTCCAGAAAGAAACATGGAAGAGGGACCCACTTAAGGAAAATTGCTCTAATCGAGCAAATTATTATTACTATATATATTTTTTTGTAGTCTCCAATAAAGAAGGCTCTTTATTCCTCCATGGTTGTTATGCTTACTGCTTTCTATCTCTGGAAAGACTTTGCTCTACTTCTTCCTCACTCATTCTTCTATAGGCAGATTAAATGCCTCTCTGAAGCTTTTCCTGACACCCTTGTGGCATCATTTGCTCCCTTTCTGTGCTCTCGTAGCACTTTGTTCATACAATAGCTAACCTGTGGCATTATGGCATGTCACATATGGGGTTATTTTGGCCACTAGACTTTGAATTTCTCAAGGACAGGAATAACATCTTATTTAGTTTTCAAAACTGTCCTCTACTCCTCACTGCTTACAGGTTTTCCATATGAGGAGCACAATGCCTCTTAAACACTTGGGTTTCAATTATTATTCATTGAAGCAAGTTACTCTATTTATTTTTGTTCACATTTATGCAAATAAATACTTCCAAAGAGGCTGGTTCTCAGACTGGCCAAGCACCCCCAGGTCACACCTAGATGGTCTGACTGTCTCAAGGAAGATGGCCCTTCGTGACTCTAGAGTGGTCTTTGTTCCTCATCAGGACATGCTCCAGGTATAACCTAGGTACTTCTCATTGTAATCTAAGTGACCTGTAGGACGCGCACAGCCCATCACTTTCTTTATTGAGAAAGCAGCCTCTCTGAAGTCCTGCCACTGGGCTATGTGGGCAGGGCCCAGCCAAGGGAGGGGCAGATGAGAAGATACTACCTAGGTCTCCCCCAGCCACAAGAGAACTCTCCCAGGGTCTTTCCTCATGTCTCATGGGAGATTCATTCCTTGATACTGAAGACTTCTAACGTTTACGCGTTCCCTGTTAAAATGCAGATATTCCTAGGCAGAAAAAGAACTTGAGTCTTCTTTTTTAAGCTCCTACCTTGGTGAAGATTCAGTGATAGCTGGGCCAAGAGCAGGGGACCTTAAAGAAATGGAACAAAATGTAGGAGCAATCCTATTGAAAAGAAAGAGAGAAATATGTTACCTTCACCAAATTGTATCAGTGCATCAAAAAGCCCTCTGCTCGCAGTGTATATATTCGTGGCTGGCTGCTATGCAACATAATGGGGGTTAATTCCAGGGCTTAGAGCACTGCCTGAGAATTGGAAGCTTCTACTTGGAGGGAAAAAGGGGGTAAACTCGGGCTTGATTATCTCGTACAATCTCCTCTTTTTCCTGGAAAATGGAGGCTTCTCTCCTCGGGATTCCAGACCAAGCAAACAGGAAAGGGATTTTAGAAGATGCCTTTTGTCTTTGAAAAAGTAAAGCTTTCTTTGTAAAATTTCAGAAACTGGTAAATACTATGAAGGCTCAGCTCTTAGGGGCAAAGGACAATAATTGGGGCAGGGAGTAGAGGGTGGCATTTTTATGAGGATGATTTTCCACTCTGGCTGCCTGCCTTATTAGCTTAGAAATTGTTTTAATATCTCTATGTGTTAAGAGAAGGCCCACATGTAACTGGAACTCATAGCACTGATGGCATCTTGGAGAACAACCAGTTTAACCCTCATTTCAGAGAGGTGAAAGAAGGTGACTCAGATCACACAGCAAAGTAGTGAGCAGGGGAAGCACCCACCCCCAAGGCCCTACTCCCTCTTCTGGATTCCACCGGGAGGCTCTGGGCTAGTCCTCCTCCTTTTGGAGCTGAGACACAGGTGGTGTCCCCTGCTCTCAGTGGCTTTAGTGCTACAGGAATGGTGGCCCTTTAACCAGGAACCCAGGGGACTCCAGAGAAGTTGTAGCTCTGCTGAGGTCTGGGTTGATTTTGTAAGATAGACCTCAAGGGCAGGGTCATGCCTACCCTCTACCTGTCTTCTGGGGTGTTGGCCAAACAGCCAGTTTGTAGGTAGAGCATGGTCCAAGGAGGAGGCCAGTCTTGGAAGATGAGTGTCAAATGGGCTTGGGCCCTGCTCAGACCCATACTCTTGCCTCTGGGCTAAAGGTGTGTGTGGGAGTCCCTGATCCAAGTCCATCTCTGCAGAGAATTCTATCCTCTGCCCACGGACGTTGGTGAGAAAGAAGTCTCTCCCTCCCTCGTCCCATCCCTCTGTGCTCCGGGGTCTGGGCTGAGTCACATATAATTCTTTTGGTGGTGGCAGTTCACCCCAGTTCCCCAGCCCGTGTGGTTGCGAGATCGATCAGCGGGTGTCCCTCTCCTAATGACGTGAGAGCTGTGAGAAGTTGAGCTGTTTACACAAGGTCACTTTATTAGCGGGGAAATCACTCTTATGATAGATGAGCGGTCTGGTGCTGCTGTCTGCTTCTCTCTCTCCCTCGCTCTCCCTCCCTTCCACTCTCCCTCCCTCCCTTCCTCCCTTCCTCCCTCCCTTCTCTACTCCAAGAGCTTTTTGGAGGCACAGCTGCTGTCTTCCATGCTGCTCTGTATCCTGCTGGTGCCAGGAGGCAGTAGCACCTCCAAACTCAGCCCTCCCCTTGGAGCCCGGCTCCTCTGTGGTTGTGCAGAGGAGGGCTGGAGGAAAGGGGAGGGCAATTGTGGCCCTCTTCATACAGCTTCTCCATGGGAGTTGGACAGCAGTCAGACAACCAAGTTCTTTTTGTGGACCAGTAGGCAGGATTTCAGATCAAGGATGGTTATTTCTCAAATTTGTACAGCACTTCACAGTTTCCAAAGATTTCCCTCCCCCCCTTCCCTATAGTAAACAATTGTGCTGTCACTTTGAGTAAAAGGTACCTGTGCTGGACTGAATTGTGCTGCCCAGTTTGGATGCATTCTTGGTCTTGGACCATACTCTGGTGGGTGTGGACCCACTGTAAGTAAAATCTCCTTAGGATGTTAGTCCACTGAATCAGGTTGGGCTTTAATCTGGATTATTGGATTATTTATATACCTATAAAAAGTGAAAGTCAGAGAGAGAAAGAAGACAAGAGAGGTTCCCATGTGCACTGCCATGGGACAGAGAAGCCAAGGACCAAGGATTGCCAGCAACCAGCCCCAGAGTGCCCCAGTTTTCGGGAAGAAAGCATCGCCTTGCTGACACCTCGATTTTAGACTTCTCCTAGCCTCAAAACTGTGTGCCAATAAATTCCCATTGTTTAAGCCAACCCATTGTATGGTATTTGTTTTAGCAACTAGGAAATGAAAATGGCCCTGAAGAGAGGTATTATTGTTTTTATTACCATTTTACAGACAAGAAAATTGGGACTCAACAGATAAAGGGTTGAAGTTAAAGCTCCTCGAGTCTTTTGACTTAAAATCTTACAGCATGGGTTTTGTAGCCAGGAAGATTTAGATTTGAATCTTGGGCTATCCACTTATTGACCAAGTGACTTTGGAAAGTTGTATTTTTAAGTCTTCCTTTTTTTCCCATTATAAAATGGGATAATAGAGTTGTTACCTTATATGATTGCTGAAGGGATTAAATGAGACTAAACACCTAAAGTATTAAACACAGTCTGGCACATGGCAAACTCTCAATCTATGGTTATTATGGTTATTTTTAGTATTCCTACTACTACAGCATTATTATTGCCCATTGATTCCCAGGCCGGCTGGGTGCTGTTGTAGAAACTTGTTCAGGACTGAGATGGAGAGGCTACATAGTATAGTGGCGAGAACAGGAGGCCGGGAGTTCTGGGCTCAAGCTCAGGCCCCAACATCAAGTTGTCTAAGCCTGGGTCACTTTGGCTCTGTGGCTCTCCATTTCACCAACTGAAAAAGGAGAATGTAAACCTAGGGGATGTACATGTGTCCTCAGAAAGACCTCAGGAAGACCAAATGCTTCTGCTTGAGGTCCCACAACCTCATTGCTCTTGGGGTTCCTGTTCTGATGCCACCAGACAAAGGAGGGTTAACTTTGTAAGTGAGGGGCTTGTTGGGTAGGATAGGGGATCAGTCTCAATATGGTACTTTCCAGGACAAACGGAGAAACCAGAGGTCAGCTGAGCTGATCTGCACAGAAGAGTAGACATTCACTTTACCTGAAGTGACCCAAAAGAGTCTAAACACTCTACAGACTCGTTGAATGCCTGCAAAGAGCTATTGAGGGTAGGTGAGGAAGGCTACAAGACCTGAACAACATGGCGGTATGAGGAGATGGACCTGTTTTTCATAATACCTGCCTTGTTTCTCTTTTAGCACTATCATACATATCAAATGAGATGTTTAAGAAAATGTTCTGTAAAAGGAAACCAAGTAAAAGTATCATTTTCCTATTATGTGATCTTAGACAAATTGTTGAACTCTTCAAGCCTGTTTCCTCATCTATAAAATGAGGAGCAACAAGCACCAAGTTCAGGAGGTTCCTAGGAGGGGTGATGAGATAATCCACATAAAATGCTAGCCCAGTGCTTGGTATATACAGAGAAAGTGCACAACAAATGCTAACTCTGATCATTACTTCTGTCTCAGTAAACCTCTCTAAACTCTGTTTGGCTGGCTAATATATTTTTAATATATATATATTTTTATTAGAGAAGTTGTGTACTTACAAAACAATCATGCATAATGTACAGAATTTCCATACATCAACCTTCCATGAACACCTTACATTGTAATGGAACATTTGTTACAGATTATGAACGAACATTGTCAGACTATTACCATAACTATCGTCCATAGTGTACATTTGGTATATTTTCCCATATTCTCCCATATTATTAACACCATGTATTAGTATTGTACATTTGTTATAGTTCATGAGAAAATACTCTCTTATTTGTACTGTTAAACACATCCATTTTCCAGAGCAAGGTTCACTGTGTTATACAGTCCAATGCCTTGCACATTCTATCCAAAGTGTACAGTGGCTCTCAGCTTCATCACAGAGTTGTGCAGTCATCACCCCAGTGAACCTTTGAACGTTTTCCTTAGTCCAAAAGAAAAAATACCATACCCCCCTTTTATTGACCCTTAGCATTGACATAGTACCTTTTTTGATGCTGATGCAAGAATATTACATTATTGTTGTTAACTATAATCCACAAATTACATTAATTGTGTTTTCACCGTGCATCATCATATTCTTACCACCTTGCTAGCTATTCTTTGTATCATCATTTTGTGGATCAGAATCCTGAGACTAGGAGAAGTTAAATAAGTTGCTCAAGGATGCACAGCTATGGCTGTGGACTTGGCCCAGTGGTTAGGGCATCTGTCTACCACATGGGAGGTCCAGGGTTCAAACCCCGGGCCTCCTTGACCTGTGCACAGCTGGCCCATGCGCAGTGCTAATGCGCCCAAGGAGTGCTGTGCCACGCAGGGGTGTCCCCCGCATAGGGGAGCCCCACGTGCAAGGAGTGCGCCCCGTAAGGAGAGGTGCCCAGTGTAAAAGAAAATGCAGCCTGCCCAGGAATGGTGCCACACACACGGAGAGCTGACACACAAGATGATGCAACAAAAAAGAAACACTGATTCCCATGCCACTGACAACAACAGAAGTGGACAAAGACGACACAGCAAATAGACACAGAGAACAGACAACCGTGGTGGCGGGGGGAAGGGGAGAGAAATAAGTAAATCTTAAAAAAAAAAAAAAAAAAGGATGCACGGCTAGTAAGAGAAAGAGCTGGGATTTGATCACATGCTTTTTCCCTCATCCCAAAGTCCATAACTTTCTTACGAAGTCCCTGGCTGTAAAGTGCTATCACTTGTAAATTGGTATTTCCATTGGAAAAACACCATACTGCATGTCCTGAGGTTAATTCAGTTCTCTTGCCCTTAGAGGTGAAGAATAGTGACATTGTGGTAATAATGGTGAGAGAAATGGCTTCCGTCAAGCTGCTTCCAATTGAAACTCTGCCTTTGTACATGGGAGAATGTGTATGTGTATGCAGCCAAGGGGCTCCATCTTTTTGTAGAGGGAAAGTCACATTGGTTAGGAAAGAGAATGACTTAGGAGGAGCTGCTGGGACACTGGAACTCAACCTAGTGTTGATGTATGATAACCAGGGCACGTTACTGAAAGGCATAAAATAATACAAAAAGTTATTTTTCAGCCAATATGCTGACACAGCACCATTTTGGGTCTCTAACTGAAAATGATATATGAATTATCTCAACCTAAAGTCGGAAGTATAAATTATAGAATATATCTTTCACTGTTTTATTTGGGCTGTAAAATGACACCTTATTATTTCTCCCTCCTGGGCTTCCTTTAATGAATCGGGATTTGAAAGTGAAATATTTATTATATTGCAGGGGAGAGATTACATCGTGTTTCAGCAAGAAGGGAGGGAGGGATATGGAAATGAGGCGGCATCTTGGAAATTGGTCTCTTTCTTGTTTATGAGAAATGGCTGAGGTGAGTGTTTTTCCCGAGTCGTGAAAGCCTTACTGAAGAGGAACCCCTCCAGCACGGTGAGCACAGGGGCATGGGTTGCCGAGTCAGGGATCCAGGCCCCCATCCTGCTCTCACCAGTGAACGGTCCTCATCCGGTTGGGAACATCCAGTGGATGAGAGACACTTGATTATAATACCTTCATGGGTTGCATGGGGAGATGGAGTGTCAGGAGCTATCTTACTAAACCTGGACAGAGCTAGAGGAAGGAGAGGGAAGAGGGAGGGAATAAAAGCCTTCATTTCCATTGGTTATTGGATGCTGGGTAATGGAAATTGATTATTCAAATGACAGGGCAGTTACTGAGACTCAGCAATGGCTTAATGGATATATTTCTTCTTCCAGCTTTCAAATCAGTTCTGATGGATGATTATGGGAGTTTAGTAAGTCATATAACTGCCTAGGGCTAGGCAATCAGATTGTCCCACTCTTCAGAGGGAAAGACAGTTATTCCTAGGCATGCTAGAGGTTTCTGGTATCCCCACCATACTACATGATGGCAGGAAAAATGGGATAAAAGGCTGGACCCACACTGGGAGATAGTGTTACCAAGCAGCTACACAGCACCATAGTTCAGGGAAGAGAATACTATGCAAACATTCAGAGTGTTTACTTCTCCTTCATTCCTTCACCTATTTATTTATTCATGCATCAATGTAGTCCATAAATAGTTATAAGATCTGCTTTGTGCTGTGCCCTATCCCAGACAAGTGGAAGGGAAAGGAATATACAGTACATGTGCCCAGTGAACTATGAACCAGTGGGGAAGACAAACCATAAACAGAAATCAAAAGGGTGTGCCAAGTTGAACCACAAGGGTGGGTAAAGGTATAGTGAGGGCAGGAAAAGAAGGTGATTGACCTGACTTGATGGGAGAAGGTACAGGGAAGGTGTCAAACCCTCCACAAACGTGTATTGAACAGATTCCTTCATCATTAATGAGGAATCGGTACGTAAACAATCAAGGGCATGTGCAAAGGCACAGAACTGAGAAACAGGATGGCCGAAATGTTGGGAGCAGGAGGTAAACAAGCTAAGTGTGGAGAGTTTGTTATGAACCTCCATTTTATGGGTGCACACACTCTACTTACACCATGAGTTCTCTTTTCTCACCACACTGATCTCTCAAAATGATTATTTTGGTCTTTATATTGTCTCTCATGACTCCAAGATGGAAATATACTACTTGGTATCCCAGGCTTATACACGTTATACTCGGGCAAAGGGCTGGCAAGCATGGAGATGGAAATTTTTCTCTCCAGTTGGAGAAATAGGATGAGAAGAACAGGGCTCACTGCCTTCACCCCACAGCCTCCACCCCACACCTTTCTTGCCTCCAACACTCTGTCTCAGGTCATTAAGCTTTCTTCCTCTCGTGTGGTGGCATTCACTGACGGGTCATCAAATAAGCTGCATATGGGGCCAGGGAGAAGCCAAGAGTCCTAAGCATTCTAGCCCAAGGCGGCCTGAGACTGCTTTGCAGGGAAGAAGTATTTGAAATGGATTTGACTGAAGCTCTGAGTCTGGGTGCATGGAGGGGCTGAACTCCATTTGTCAGGGCAGTTCTTCACATTGAATGCCATCAGCACCCGGGAAGCATCATGTGCTGTGGGAGGCGGGGGTACCAGTGAAATGACAGCAGCCCCCTTCTACCACTGATGGGGTCGATGGTATGGGAGCCTCCAGTAGGGACTCAGCAGCTATTGTGTATTAGCAATTCAGAAGGGACTAACAGTAAATTTCAGCTTTCCCTTGACAGCCAGCTCCTGGGAGCTATGAGTTAAGCAGAGGCACCTGCCAATTGTCAAATGCCTGTATTCTTTGAAAAACCATGGTAGCAGTGGCAGCTCAGATGAGGAGGCCAAGAAATTCCTTCCTGACAGGGATGGCATACCCAGGGATTGCAATGCATCTCAGTTCCTTGTCATGGCAGTGCATACATATCATTCATATAAACTGAGAGGTAGATGAGGACTTAGATATCACCCAGGCCAATCTCCTTCATTCTATGCATGCATGTACTGTGAGGTGACAAAGGTAACAAGAGTATCCAAGCTGCCACTTGAACGCAGGTTTCCTGACTTCCATTCCTCTGTCTTTTCCCTGGCATCTACATTTTGGGAGTGAGGTTGGGGTAGATATTAATTGAAACACAAACAAAAAAGTAAAAAGATTCATGGTGCATCTAAAATCTAGCTGACAATTCACAAATTAATTGCTTCCAAACTAGTAGACTCTCTGACTTTTGCAATATTTATAAAGAAGGTTTCTAGTCATTATTTGTATTTATCACTACATTTTACTTGTAGTGAAATGCATTTTTCTTCCTTGCTTTGGCCTCAGTGTATTTATGCTGCAGCTCAAGTGATTCAAGTTAGAGAGTGAAAGTAACATCCAGATGAAAGTGCCATGAGATTCTGGAACTCCTCACCCAGGGTCACTGGGGCTGGATAGAAATTGGCTGGGGCTGAGTTTGGTGGCACCTGTCTGGAAGCAAAGAGAGGAGTATGGTGATGACCATGGGAAGTCTCTTTCAGTCCTAAGATGAGGTGATTTCAGGCATCTGCAGACCCCACTTAGAGTTGATTTAGGTGAGAGTGTTCAAGACCAGTGGGCTTCAAGAATTGATGAGTCTTATGGAAAAGCCAAAGTATGAAGAAGGGCCTCAAAATTTACATGGAAACAAGAGTAGTATATTTGGGTAGGGGTGTGTGCATGTGTGCATGCATGCGTACATATGCATTGAGTGTGCACACATGTGCACGTATTGGGAGAGAGGTTACGAAGCAGTGGATGATAGGAAGGTGGTTTCTCCTTCACACTGTTTTCCTCCAATCCCCACTAACCTCTGCCCAACTCGGTCCTTTCTAGGAAGAAATTGGAGCTTTCCTCTCAGCTGGTCCTACATCCTGGGCTTAGAGGTGTGGCTCCAAGGTGAAGGCTCTGAATTTTTTAAAACAAACATCCCAGAACTTTTCCATTCAAAAGGATGTCTCTCTGCTCTCTTAGTTATCTTGTGAGACTGCCCAATAAGGAAGGCTGCCGTTGCTCGTGCCATCTGGGGAACTCTTCTTGGAGTCGGCAATGTGGTCTGTGTGTGTTTTCATTAGCTGTAAATCTTCATTTGTGAATTTTGAGATTCAGTGAAGATCACAAGATCCTGTCGAGCCAAGTCTGAGCTCAAAGGGGGAGATTAGGCTGGTAGAGTGCTGACTTTGATCACAAACCAAGGGCAGCTATATGGTAGCGAGCATGGCTTTCTTCTACAGTCCTTCAACTTATCTTTGTCATCTGTAATGGGAACATGGTCTAACTATACTCTCCTCAGTTGTCTAATTGATAGCCACTGCTTAGCTCTAACAACAACAACCACCACAATAACACTTGTAATATTAACTGGGTTTAATTAGACCAACACCTCTCTACTATCTTCTCCCTATTAGCATGGAAAGTGTACTAAGGTCCCTCAAAGAGCAAGGCTTGAATTCCAATTCTGCTATTTTCCAGCTGTGGAAACTTGAGCATGCCACTTAACCTGTGTGATCAAAACATTTTACCTTGACAACTTGTTGTGAGGATTAAAAGAACTAATGTGAGAAAAGGTCTGGTACATAATAAACATGTAATGAATGTTTATATTTTACTTAAAACAAGGTAGCAGCTGGGGGTGGAGGAAGCTGGTCTCTTTCTATTTTACGACTTCTGGCCCTCCTGGATATTCATTGTGGCTCCTTGCCATATCTCCTGACCTTTTTCTTCCTCTTTCACCCAGAAGCTGTTGGGAGGTAGATGAGGAAGAGTGCGAGCAGTGAAAGGGAAGGAATAAAAGAGTCAGTTTCCATGGTTTAGGGATGACTAAACATCAGACCATGGGCACCACTGAGCCGAAAATGCCCTTACTAATAATTAGGCCCCATGAAGCTGCTTCTTTTTGGAAGAAAGAGAGGCTATGGAAGAAGGCATGCTAAGCAGGAAGGGCAGAGCACCTCTCCTCCACGCTCCACGCTAAGTGCTGGGGACAGAGTCGTGAATAAGACATCGTCCCCGCCTACGTGGGACCTGTATCTTATACTCTGAAAGCTGTTGTCAAAGGAAGAGAAGTTATGGGAGATAGCCTCTAACACATCTTCCTCTTCCAATGATCCCTGCCTCCTGTAAGCCCCTCCCCTTGACTGTAGGCTGGATCTAGCAACTTTTTTCTACTACAATAGAGCAACATTAATAGGATGTCATTTCTGTGACTCAGAGAAGCCAGCTCAGGAGTGTTTGGAGAAAAATCTATGGAGATTTTTCCATGAGGGTAAGAACCTAGGGAGGCCTCTGGCCAAAAGCTGTCAAGGAACTAAATCCTGCCGACAACCATGTGAATGGACTTGGAGGCAGGTCCTTCCCCAGTTGAGCCTTGAGATGAGACAGCAGCCCTAGTCAGCACCTGAATTGCACCCTGGGAGAAATCTAGAGGCAAAGGCACCCAAAGAAAGTGTTAGATAATAAATGTTTGTTGTTTGTGTGGGTGTTTAATATTTTTAATTTATTATTTTCTTACTAGAGAAGTTGTGGGTTTACAGAATAGTCATGCATAAAATACAGGATTCCCATATGCCACCCTATTATTAACCTCTTGCATTTGTTCCAATTGATGAAAGCACAATATTTTTATATAACTGTACTTTTAACTGTAGTTCATGGTTTAATTTAGTGTTGTGCCATTTCATGGATTTTTAAAAAAAATTTATTCTATTACCATATATACAATCTAACATTTCCCCCTTTAACCACATTCAGATATTTAATTCAGTGCTATTAATTCAGTTCACAATGTTGTGTTACCATCACCATCATCCATTGCCAAAATATTTCCATCACTCCAAATAGCAACCTACACGTTTAAAGCCTGAATTCCTCTTCCCTAGTCCCACTCCATCCCTGGTTGTTTTAAGCCACCAGGTTTGGGGTAATTTTTTACAAAGCAACAGGAAACACTAACAGAGGGGTGGAGAAGGAATGACTCTCCTGACTTGCATACTTTTTAAAAAGCTGAATGTCTGGTGCCTTAAAAGGGGAAGGGGAAGGAGATCTGCTCCCGGAAGGGCGGGCTTCTGGGGCTATTGTTTGTAACTGAGTCTCAGGCCCTCAGGAGCTAGTTTGTCATTCCTTGTGAATCCTCCTGTCTGAGGTCTTTAGGAGCAGCCCCTTGCTGCCCTCCCATCAGCCGTTTTCTACAATCCCTGTCTACATATCCTACTTGCTGCTTCTGAGGCCCCTTCCCCCATCCCAGGTCTGCCCAGATACTGTCACTCCAGCTTGCAATAGAGGAAGAGGCAGTGTCCATCAGGGTCCCCCCGGGGCCAGGAGGCCTCACAAACCAGGGCCTCTGCGGCCGGGGCCGCATGGCCCTGGGTACATCCTCAGAACATCTCCACAGACAGTACCAGGTGCCATCGGCAGGGGCCCCACAGAGGACATTCTCTCTGCCTCATTTATTACTTTGTGCGTGTTGCCTGGCAATGAGCGGTGAGCCCCCCAGACCACAGGATAGGAGCCTGGGAGAGCAGCTCATTGTTCCTGCCCTTCCTCACCCAGGCACAGGAATCCAGAATTCCAGCGCCTTCCACCTATGGTCGCGTCCCTAATCACAGGCTCTTTATCAGCACCCCTGTTCCCACGGCCGGTCAAGATACCTTTTTGCTCACCCCTCACAGGTTCCCCGCACGAAGGTGCATTGATCCTCATTTTAGCGTGCTCCTCTCACCCCGGTCCCACCCCAAGCTGGCCTCCTGCCCCTTGCATACACACACCAACACACACACACTCCAACACACACACACACACTCTCCCGCCATCCCCTGCTTCTTCCAGTATCAAGACTCTAAGCCTTTAAAAAAAAAAATGAAATCTACTGTCCCTTCAAATAATCACCCCCCACACACCCCACTCAGGATGGCGAGCTCCTGGGAGCATTATTTAAAGGGCTGCTTGGTTCCCAGTTGGAAAAGCTGCTTTCTCCCTCCCTTTCATGCTGAATCCCAATGTAGGCTCAATGCAGGGAGCAGCTCGGCACAGCTGAGAGAGGTCGGCTCTCATTAATACAGATCCCATTTATTTAAAAATAGCAATATTATGCCACTTTCAAATAGCCCGAGTGAGCTAAACCATTAAAGGATTGTGAGTCGCTGACTTCGGACCTATTGTGAAGGCTTAATAATTCACAGTACGGTGACATGCAGTACATAACCCACGGAGCAGGCTATTGGTTTGGCTGTTCTGAACCGAGGAGTAGGGAAATAATTGAAGAGAACATTTTGTAGTCCAACACGGAGGAAGGAAGAAAGGAGCTGGAGCTTGGGAAAGGATGTGAAGAATTGTCAGGGCCCCCTGAGGCCGGCGGTGGGGACAGAGCTGCATAGACAGGGATCCAGGGACCAGGTGGTGGGTGGAGGAGCGCATCTCATCTCCCTCCATCGCTTCACAGTGTGGCTGTTTTTCCAGACTCAACTTTCCTACCGTGGCTAGTGGACTGAACTTTCCTGTGTTTTCACTAAGAGCCCAGCGAATGGCCTAATTATGGGTGTGTGGAATTGCCATATTGGGGGGTGAGGTGGATGTGAGTTTGGGGGTGGTGGTCATTTTTAAGGAACCATGAACCTTAGCTTGGGCCTATAGTTCTGATCTTGATTCCTCTTCTCATTAGGTAACCTAGAATACAGTCTTAGCTTCTAGAATCTCGGTTTTCTCTTCTCTAAAATGGGCATAATAAAGAAGCTATATCCTTAAGCTGTAGGGAGCACTGAGCATGGGAAGCTACTCAGAAAATGTTGGTTCCTCCCTCTTGTGCCTCTACTTCCCGCCACGAGCACTTGGCCTCTCTCCTTCCCCTCTCTCTTCCTCACATGTGGCGTTTTCTTCTCCATCACCACGGCTGAGGCTGGGTCTTGGGCCCGGCCTGGGTCTTGGTCTCTTGTGTATGGACCCAGGCTCCATGCAGACCACCTTCCCCCCACTTCTAACCACCACCCTCAACCTCATCCTTTCCCTAGCTTTGGCTCTCCTGAGACTGCCTTTGACCTGGGCTCTTTCCAAAGAGGCCAGGCAGGGGACTTTCAGGAACCAAAAAAAAATGTTTTAAAGACCCAGGGGTTAGAGGGGTAGATGTGGAGGCTCTGGAAGATGCCCCGGCCCCTAATGCCCCCACCTCTTCCTTGGCCTCTTCCCACGGCTCTGAGTCCTAAAGGCTGTGACTTGCGTTTGGTCAACTTCTTCCCAGCAGGCTGGTTAGAGTCTCCCCCGGGAGGCCACGGATGTGTGTGGACACACGTGCATGCTTCTGTGGGAGCCGAGACCTCTCCAACCCTGTATGGCTTTCATCTGAGTTCAGATTTGAGACGGCTGATGAGCTCAGCCTCTCTGTTCAGGTCCACGTCTGTGGAATCAACCAGCTCTAGCCTTAGGGTGAGGCATTTGGATAAACATTAGAGACAAAATGGGGACAAATTCACCCACCTACCTGCTTCCTTCCTCTTCTCTCCGCGCCGTGCTTGCCTTTTCATTTTCAGATTCTCCTTCCTCTACTGACCCTGTCCTCTGCCTGTGGGGAAGCGCCTTTCTCTTCCCTCATTCTGTGGTTGTTTTTAAAACAAAATAAAGAAATGTTTTCCCAAATCAAAGGTAGCACCAGCGGCACCTTCTGTTTTGTCAGTCTTCTGGAAAAAGAACACCTTTGATTCCCTCCTCCTTTAACCAATGGGGGTCTCTTGCCCTTTGCCATAGGATCTAAGCAGAAGTAGCTCAATTGTGGCTCCACAGACATTTAATTAGACTGTGCCTATGGGTTGGTGGTGGTGTGGGGTAGTGGAGGGTTGGGAGAGTCAGTTTGTTTCTCCCACCTCCACTCCTGTAGCGATGGAGCAAAAACTGACTGGTGATCTGAGAACGCAGTGTGTGGAACTCCCAGAGGATGGCAAAGAAGTGCCAGGTTATCTACTGGGGATGAGCAGGATGTGACGGGAGGGGGAAAGGAGGTGGGACTCAGAGAATGAGGACAGGAAAGGGACTCAGATATTCAGATATGCTACTCCCCCCTTCCTCACATCCTGCTGACTAGGATACCACATGGCTCAGGAAGATCTTTTCAAACCTGATGGTGTCTTCCAGAAATGAAATCATGCTTCATGGAATTGTCATGACATTGGAGGGTCATCCAATGCAGCCACCACAGGCGAGGATCTGGGGATCAGTCCTGGAATCAGTTTTTGAGAGTAAAAGGCATCAGACTCCAGTTTTTTCAGTGGTAGATTTGATTTAGTTGCCATCCTTTTTAGTGGCTGTATTAGTTACCCAAAGGGGTGCTGATGCAAAATACCAGAAATTGGTTGGTTTTTATAAAGAGTATTTATTTAGGGTAGGAGCTTACAGATACCAGGCCATAACGCATAAGTTACTTCCCTCACCGAAGTCTGTTTTCATGTGTTGGCACAAGATGGCTGCTGATGTCCGTGAGGGTTCAGGTTTCCTGGGTTCCTACCCTCCAGGGTCTTGCTTCTCTCTGGGTTCAGGATTCCTCCCTTCCTGGGGTTCCAGTTTAAGGCTTCAGCATCAAACTCCAACATCAAAACTCCAACATCAAAACCCTCTACTCTGTCCTTTGCCATGCCTTTTATCTGTGAGAAACCCCCACCAAAAGGTGGGGACTCAACACCCTACTGGCACAAGAGATTTACATAATTACTTAATTAAGTAAACCTCTGAATCCAATATAATCTAATATGCCCAGAGGAAAAGATCAGTTTACAAACATAATCCAATAATTCTTTTTGGAATTCATTAATAATATCAAACTACTACAATGGCTATAAATGACTCAAGATATTTCCTTAATGTCTTCTTCCTTCCTTCTCTTCCTTTCCTCTCCTTCATGTTTCTTTCTCTCTTCTCTTTGAATCCCTCTTCGAAAACCCAAACTATCAGCCTTAAGATAGAGGACACAAAGCAGGGAGCATGCTTAAAGGTATTGTATGGAAACCATTTTTGTTCTTCTTTCTCCCCACTTAACCCCTGCTTCAGAGAATAAGTAGACCTACAACTGAGAGGCAGCCCATCCTGGATTTCTTGAGAACACATGCCTTCCATCAAAACATCATTGTACAAGATGATCAGGGTCCCATGCTGGCCGACAGATGCTCATTTCACCCAATGCTTCTCTTGAAACATGAGTCTCCTCAAGTTTCTTGTGAATTCCGTGAGCAAAGATGTCCCAACAACCTAAATGTCAGACCACCAGGTTGAATTTTTGAGCTTCTGTGAACTTTGAGCCTGCCTCAACCTAAAGCCCTCAGAAGTGGGGCTGGTAGGAAGCCCCAGAGAAGGAGAAGCAGGGGAGGAGGAGGGCGACACTAGCCTTCCACCCATTCTCAGAAGGTAGTGCTGTGCAGTGGAAACTGCACTAGACAAGGTGTTGGAAAATATGGTTTTAAGCCCCAGCTTAACTACTTAATAGTTTTATAATATTGGGTGAATCACTTAGCTTCTTCAGGCCTCATTTTCCTTACTGGCAGTAGAAACAAAGTTGAAGAAAAAACATAAAAGCATGTCCAGAAACAAATACAACTCTATAAACATATTCACATGAGAGTAGAAGTGTTGGCAGAATGACTAATGTGATTAGAACTGGATGGTGGTAGCTGGGAAAGACTTGGCGTAAAAGGGAAAAAGAAATAATATTTAGTGAACAGTTGCACTAGATTGCACCACCTTAAGTGCTTTGCATAGGTAGAGAAAGTAGAAAAATATTATTTAAATGTATGACACCAGTATTCCTCTTAGGGAGGAAATCTTCTCTAGAAAAATACCTTTGCTAAGTCACTTTGTGTGTGGAGCATGAGATATTGAGGGCATCATTTGATAAGAGGCAGAGAAACAAAGAGAATGCCAACTGTTCTGCATAAGAAATGAATAGAGTTCTGGTTCAAAATGGCAGACTGAGCACATAAATTAACCTCCCATCTCTCTGAAGATCCCATTACAATGATGGTGAAGGAATGCAAAAATGAATAAACCCATAATAATAAAGAGAATGGGGAGTGAGGTCAGAATCACCAGCAGATGAGAGATTTCAGCAGACCTTTGGAAAATGAAATGTAGATGAAAGCAGGTTGATAAATGAAATGGAGTGATGATGCCAAAGCCCAGAGTATGTTCAGGTGATGGTTGTAGAGGAGGTGGAAGCCAATCTTCCTGGCAGAACTTGAGCTCTGGGCTCAGGGTCAACAAATACGGAAAGTAAGAATGAAGAGAGTTGCTGATAGAGAATAGCTGTTTTAGTCACCCTCTACCTCTCATCACAGGGCCCCTATCTTTAACAAGATAACAATCTAGAGCTTGTAGAGTGGACCCTGGAACCCCACAAGCTTCCTCAATCTGGCCTCAACCTTGACAGATGACTTTTTAACCGTCATCTTAAAATAAAACCTGCCAAGTTGAAAAGATCTTTCTGTGGAATCTGCCTCATTCAACAAAGCCCATCAGGAAAAGAGACTTCCATACACAACAGCTACTTCGGATCATCAACTGAATCTTTATTTCAAAATCCTAGTGTACAACCACAGATTGGGAGATATACCAAGGTAAGCAAACAGAAAAACCAACTGGGAGGAAACATAACTAACCCAAAGAGCTGGTGAAAACTTTCTAAACTAATATTGCATAGAATATCAAGACAATAGTATGTGCATCTTCACCACCACTGTCACCATTGTCACCATCACCTAATTCTTCTTTAGCACTTCTATGTGACAGACATTGTTTTTTGGCACTTTATTTTTTTTTTTAAGATTTATTTTTTATTTCTCTCCCCTTATCTGCTCCGTCCCCCCCCCCCCAAGTTGTCTGCTCTCTGTCCATTTGCTCTGTGTTCTTCTGTGTCCACTTGTATTCTTGTCAGCTGCACCCAGAATCTGTGTCTCGTTTTGTTGTGTCATCTTGCTGTGTCAGCTCTCCGTGTAGGCGGCGCCATTCCTGGGCAGGCTGCACTTTCTTTCGCGCTGGGCGGCTCTCCTTACGGGGTGCACTCCTTGCTCGTGGGTCTCCCCTATGCGGGGGACACCCCTGCGTGGCAGGGCACTCCTTGCGTGCATCAGCACTGCGCATGGGCCAGCTCCACACGGGTCAAGGAGGCCCGGGGTTTGAACCGCGGACCTCCCATGTGGTAGACGGACGCCCTAACCACTGGGCCAAGTCCGCCACCTAGATGTTTATTAACTTACCCAAGTTCATGCAACCAGTAAGAGTTGAAATTTGAAGCCAGTCAGTCTGGTTTCTAAGTCTATGCTTTTAACCACTGCACTAAAATTTATCTCATTAAAAAATAAATAAAACAAGACACAACAATAAAAAAATTGTCTATGAAAAAGATATGATGATCAGAATTTTAAAAACTGATAGAAGCAATGGAAGATTAGGTCAAAGATACCTCCCACAATGCAGAGGAAAAATAGAGAGAGAATGAGAGAGAGCAAGAGAGAGTGTGTGAAAGAGAGAGAGAGAGAGATGGAGTGGTGGGAGAATTGAGGGAAGGAACTTATCAAAGAAATTATCCAGGAATATTTCCCAGAGCCAAAGAAAATCATAATTCTTAGGCTAAAACGGCCTACTAAGTGTCTAAGGCGAAGAAAATCCATCTACACCTAGATACAGACTGATGACATTTGAGAACAACAATGAAAGAGAGACAAAAAAATGCAACCACAGTGAATTGGCTACCCTGCAATCCCAGGACATTTTCCAAGTCCAGCCACCCTCCCCCTCACCTTGGCCATTATTTTATACCTTCTTATACCTTCTCACACCTTAACCATCTACCCCACTCACTCAACTGACCAAATGGATGGAGTTGGAAGAAGAACATGGCTATGTGCCCACGACCACATCTGCCTCCACCTGCATCTGTGCCCAGATGCTCGACCTTCTGTCTTGTAACTGTGCTGAAGTGTCTGTGCTTACATCTAAAGCCAGGACAGCAGCCATACTCTAGATCCCATCCCCTCTACCCCAGCACTTCTCCCCATCCTCTCCTTCATCATTAGTTCTTTATCTCTTTCTGGTCATTCCAATCTACTCAGAAACATCGTAAAAAAGAAAACTTTCTCTTCAACCACACATGCCTCCACCTATTGCCTCAATTTTCTTCTCCCTTTGTAACTCCTTGAAAGAGTTGTTCTACTCCCTCTGTACAATTTCTCACTTTCCACTTTTTCTTGAATCCTCTTTGCTTAGACCCTCGGGGTCAGTATTGAGTTATATGCTTAAAATAATCTAATGCTCAATTCTTAGTCCTCATCTCATTTGACACACCAGCTATGTGTGTTCCATAAAACACTTGATTCATTTGGTTTCCAGTTTCCTGGTTATCTCCCGCTATCACTTTTTTCCAGTCTCTTTTCCTGGTGACCTTGTCCTCTCTGATTTGAATTTTGGAGTATTCAGAGCCTAGACTTGGATATTTTCTATTTTCTCTATACACTGACTTCCCTGACGATCCTTTCTCATAAGTCTCATTGCTGTAAATGCCATCTGTTCATGAAGACTCCCAAATTCACTTTTCTAGCGGCATCCCTTCCCTAAATGCTGGATTTGTAGATATATCCAACTTCTTATTCATCAGCATAACTCTTTGACCAGTAGGCATTTCAAACTTAGTAATATATAAAACTAAAATCCTGATTTTCTCTCCACCCCACCAAACATGCTCCTCACGTATCAGTATAGGCCAATTTCATACTTTCAGTTGCTCACTACAAAACAACCACCACCAATCCCCTTGGTGCCATCCTAGAGTTCTTTCTCTTATACTCACAACCAACCCATGAGCAAATTCCAATGTATAGAGCTATAAAATGTATGCAGAATCCTGCTGCTCCTCTCCAATTCTTGGCTACCATTCTGCTCCAAGCTACTCTTGGCTCTTACCTGCACTATTGTAATAATCTCTCCACCTGGTTCTCTGCTTCTGCCCTTGTTCAACTACTGACTAATCTCCTCTCCAGAGTAGTCAGAATGATCCTTTTAAACATAATTCAAGGAATTCAGACCATGTCACTCACTCTTCTTTTCTAAATCTTCCCATTCCATACAGGGTAAAAGCTAAAATCTTCATATTGGTTCATAAGGCCATTTTTCAATTGTGCTCCCAGCCTTCTTTTCTGACCTCATCCCCTCCTATTTTTTACTTACTCTCTGCTGCCACCACCCTGGCTTCATTTCTGTTCCTCAAACATTCCAGGCACTCTTCCCCCATGACAGTTTGAGATTATTTATGAATCCCCAAAATATAAAGATTATGTTTGTAAATTAATCTATTCTTCTGGGTGTGATACCCTTTGATTGTATTAGAGTCAGCTGAGATGTCCTTGATTAAGTTACCTGTTAAGATTAGGGCTTTGATTTGACCACATCAGTAAGGTGTGACTCAGGTTCAGTCTCTGCCCCTTTGGTGGGCAGATAGAAAAGGGCTCTCACTCAAGAAGACACATGGGAAGAGGACAGAACTTTGTCCATTTGATCTTTACTATGTGACAGAAAGGAGAAAGCTCACACAGCTAAGACCTCGGGGAGAGCTGAGTCATTTGCCTGATAGCCTATAGCTGACCTTGGGAAGAGAGGACACTGATGTAGAAAGCCCAGAGAGAAACGAGCCCTATGCCAGCAGAAAGAGTTAGCCCTGAGAGACAAGCCCTAGGGCAGCCTGCAGCTGAGAGAAGGAATCCCAGAGGGGAGAGATCGGCAAACATGTTGCTTCAACATGTGGCAACTAACTTTGGTAAGAGAGCAGCCTTCAGTTGGACTCTTTAGGGCCTTGTAACTGTAAGCTTTTACCCCAAATAAATACCCTTTATAAAAGCCAAGAGATTTCTGCATCAGCACCCCTTTGGCTGAAGAATACACCCCCTCAGAGCCTTTCCTTACTTCCTGTCAGGGAGGCTCTTCCCCCACATAATCTAGCAGTTTACTCTACTTCCACTTTTGGGCCTTTGTTCAAATATAACCTTCCAGTGACAGTGTTATAATTTTTGCTTTCAACCTCAAACACATTTTAAAGAAATCAAGAAGAGGAGGAAAAGTCTATTATATTTACTCAGATTTTACCATTTCTTTAGCTATTTCTTTATTCTTGATGTTCCAAGTTTTCTTCTGGTATTTCCCTTCTGTATGAAGAAATTCCTCTCGTTATTCTTTTAGAGCAGGTTTGTTGGCAGTGAATTGCCTTAGTTTTCTTTCATTTGAAAATGACTTTTACCTTCATTCCTGATGTAGATGTTCATTGGAAATATAATTTGGGCGGATAGTTCTTTTCTGTCAGCACTTTACACATGTTATTGCACTTCCTTCAGGACTTCATGGTTTCTGGTGAGAAATCCTCAGTCCTTCAAATCATTGTTTTTCTATAAGGAATGCATAATTTTTCTCTGGTTGCTTTTCAAGTTTTTTTTTTTTTTTTTCTCCCTCTAGTTTTCAGCAGTTTGATTATGATATATATGGGAGTGAATTTGTTTGAGCTTATTCTGTTTGTGGTGTGCTGATCCTCTTGGATCTGTAGGCTTATGTCTTTCACCCAATTAGGAATGTCTTCAGCACTTATTTCTTCAAATATATTTTCAGTAATGCATACTTTTTCTTTTCTTCTTGTGGGACTTTAATGACTTGAACTTTAAGACCTTTTGTTATTGTTCCACAGATAATTTTTCTTTTCAATCTTTTTGCTCTGTTGTTCCATTTGGGTAATTTTTAATGACCTACTTTATAGTTCACTGACTCTTTTCTCTGTCATCTCCATTCTGCTAGTGAGTCCATCTAGTGAATTTCAAATTTCATTATTGTTTTCTCATTTCTAAAATTTTCACTTTGTTCTTTATACCTTCTCTTGGCTGAGACTTTCTTTCAAGAGTGTTTTCCTTTACTCCTTGGAGTAAAAAAAAAAAAAATTATAATCGCTGCTTTAAAGTCTTTGTCAGGTAATTCCCTCACCCGTGTTATTTTGGGATTGGTGTCTTTTGTCTTTTCTCATTGAGTGGAGATTTTCCTCATTCTTCATATGCTGAGTAATTTGAATTGAATCCTGGATATTTTGAATATTGTTTTGAGTCTGTGGGTCTTCTTTAAATGCTATGGAAAATGTTGGTATTTTGTTTTATCAGTTACCACAGTTCAGCTCAGGCTCGCAAATCCTCTAACCAGCATCCAGTGGGTTGTAGTTTCTACATCATTTCTACTTTCAGAGCCTTTGCAGTGCCATTCGCATTCGTCCCGTGTGTGCACCACCAAGTAGCTAATGTGGCGCCTGCATGATCCGCGTGGTAGTCTCCCCTCGAAGGTTTGGGTATACTGTTTAGGTTCAGCTCCACACATGTGAGGATCAGGGTCATACACAACTTTGTGGGGATGTTTCTTGCGCTCCTCCTTCCCTGCAATCCCCCTGGTACTTGCCTCCCTTTTAACTCCTCTGGACAGATAGCTGGGCTTTAGTTATTCACTCTGTCATATACTATTGCTGACTGCTCCCACTTCTGGGTCCAAGCAGCGGAAGGACAGAGAGAGAAAAAAAGGAGTGGGGGTTTGCCCCACCCTCGTGGGACCACAGGTCCTCTGGCTGGAGATGGAGGTTTTATTGCCTGAGTTTTAGCACCTGCAGGTCCCTGCTGCCACTATTGTTGCTGCCACTAGGATTGCCTGGAATCTGGGGCATGTGAGGACAGAGGGGAAAGGAAAGCACAAATCCCCCCACTC
Source organism: Dasypus novemcinctus (assembly GCF_030445035.2). Classification (NCBI taxonomy): domain Eukaryota; kingdom Metazoa; phylum Chordata; class Mammalia; order Cingulata; family Dasypodidae; genus Dasypus; species Dasypus novemcinctus. Next base: position 21,255,823 of record NC_080699.1, on the reverse strand, counting down.
CCTCTGAACAGTAGACGTCCCCTTTGCCACCCTCCATCCAGAACTAGAAGGCTTCCCTGGGGTTCTCTCAGTCCAGGCCTGGGGATACCAGATCAAAAGTGGGAAGCTCACTGCTGATGTGGTGGTACTTTTAATGCTGGGATTCTTCCCTTACCTTCCTGCTTCTCTTTACTTTTTAGAGTCTTCAAATAGCTACTCCATTATTTCTATGGGTTTTATATCTTCATTCAATGAGAAAGAAAGGGCAGAGTGTGTTTTATCCATCTGCCCAAATCTAGAACAACCTTTCAAAGGTTTTTATTTATCTATTTATTTTTAATAACATTTTTTATTGTATTTTTTTGAAGATACATAGATCAGAAAAAATCTAAGAGTTTCCTGTACACTCCACACCCCACCTCTCCCACTCCTCCATATCAACAACCTCTTTCATCATTGCGGCACACTCATCACACTCAGTGAACACATTTTGGAGCACTGCTGCACCACATGGATAATAGTTTACACTCTCCCCCAGTGGGAGAGTGTAAATAACATTCAGTGGGTTATGGCAGGATATATAATGTCCTGCATCTATCCCTGCCATATCATTTAGGACAACTTCAAGTCCTGAAAATGCCCCCACATCACATCTCTTCTTCCCTCTCCCTGCCCTCAGCAACTACCGTGGCCACTGTCTCCATATCAATGCTACATTTTCTTCCATTACTAGTCACAGTAGTTCTATAGTAGAATACCATTAAGTCTACTCTAATCCATATTAAATTTGAGCCTACAGCTATTATTAATTAAGTGTGAAGGATAAAACCATCACTTGTAGAAATCCAAAGACTTAGAAGGTTTGCCTGCTAAGCATTCTTCCTAAAGAAGTCATTGAGGAGGGATACTGGTATGGGATACCAATGACAGGTGATATATGACTGACAGGGAGCTGTACAGAACATATGTCCAGGGTGCATGGTAATGATTGGATATACTCATAGTGGCAACAATTAAAAACCACAGTAGGGGGGGTACTGGGTTCCTGGCCAGTGGTGCTCTGTCGTGGTCCCTAGGGGAGCAGCGACAGTCTCCCAGGTACAGTGGTGGGGACCGGGAGGGAGTGAGGGTTCAACAGTGAGCCCCAGATGCTAATGACTATGCTTGTGAGCTGATAAACCCAAAATAAGAACAAGGCCTAGAGCAACTTTGTGCCTGGGAATTTCCTTCTGTCAGCCTTCATGTTACTCAAATGTGGCCAGTCTCGAAGCCAAACTCAGCATGTAAATGCAATGCCTTCCCCCCAGCGCGGGACATGACACCTGGGGATGAGCCTCCCTGGCAACGAGGGACCACTATCAACTACCAACTGATGATGCAACTGGAAAAGGACCTTATACGGAAGGTTCAATGCGGATCAGCAGAATATCCATGTCTACATAAAATACCATGACTTTAAAATGCTGTTTGACCTAAAGTAAGGGGGAAATGGAAAGGAGAAATGAGTTTATATGGCTACGAGTTTCTAAAAAAGAGTCTGGAGGCTGGCAGAAGGTTTGCCCTCATGCACAACTGAGCAGAGTCAGAGAGACAGATAAAGCAGATACAACCCCCAGATATTGGTTCCTTTGAGGGCTAAAGAGACCCATGGGAGTTATGGTCATGGCCGATGGGGTTAACTACCAGGGCAGATGGCCCCTCTTTGGAAATGGTGTTTATGTGTGATGAATCTGGACTCAGATGGGATCTCCCTTCATAAGACTTTCATGCTAATGTGCTGGAGGTGCAGTTAATGTTGGGGTTTAAGATATATTTAGGGGATTTGAATCTCTGGACTGACAATGTGATAGCCAGATCCTGAGCCTCAACAGACTCCAGCACCTACAATCTGATTTATTGGACTTACCACACTCAGCTAAGATGGAGTTGAAGAAGGACAACCACCACACCATGGAGCCTAGAGTGATTACAACTGAAAATGGGAGGATTGCATCCAGCATCCAGGTGGAATCTGAGCCTCCTCTTGACATAGAGGTGCAATGGACACAACCAATCCAATGTCCACATAGAAGAGGTGGCATTGGATTGGGAAAAGTGGACATAATGGACAAAGGGTATGGGGAAAGGCAGGAAGAGATGAGAGGTGGAGGCGTCTTCGGGACATGGAGCTGCCCTGGATGGTGCTTCAGAGGTAATCACCGAACATTGTAAATCCTCACAGGGCCCACTTGATGGAATAGAGGAGAGTATGGGCCATGATGTGAACCAATGTATATGAGGTGCAGAGGTGCCCAAAGATGTACTTACCAAATCCAATGGATGTGTCATGATGATGGGAACGAGTGTTGTTGGGGGGGGGGAGAGGGGGGGTGGGGGGATGGGGTTGAATGGGACCTCACATATATATTTTTAATGTAATATTATTACAAAGTCAATAAAAAATAAAAAAATTAAAAAAAAAAAAAAGAAGTAATTGAGAGTGTACTCTTGCAAAACAAAGCAGATAAAATAAAAAAGAAGAATACATGGAATCCTGGAAATAGTAGATGTATAGGAAAGAAGAGATGTCCACAGTAATAGTTGTGTGGAGGGCCTAAAGGGCAACTGGTCCAGATTAGAGCAGAATGGCCCAATGCTTTTGGAATTATATTTCTGGGAAGAAAATGGATTCCATGTAATGATTATATAATTGAAGGACTAATGATTTGAAGATATATTGAAAGTACATTATTCTTTTCTCAAAAGGAAATTCAGAAAAATATAAAAAGCCAAAAAATAAATAAATTAAAGGTCCATACTTGAAGCAAAAAAAGAAAAATTTTTCCATGTTTTGACTAGTGCTTGAGTGTAGAAAAATGATATGTTTGACCTAGAGCATAGAAACATTGTCCTTCAAGTAGCAGAGGAATCATAGGTCACTGCTCCATTGGGGAAAAAACAGCAACAGAACTCTAACTTACTTGCAGGGAATAATATTTTATAGAAACAGTAATTAAAATACTACATGAGAAATGATGGGCTGTGTTATGCTAGGATAGTAATGCTCAACACTCACTGACCTAACACACAAAAGTTTACTTCTTATCGACCCTACATGGCCCAAATAGATCAGCATAGTGCTCAGCTACCCTCAGAAACTCCGGGGATGGAGGCCACCTGGAAGCTGCACCATCTGGAATGTTGGCTCCCTCAGCCGCAGTAGCAGGGGAAAAGAGACAGGCAAATCTCATTGGGTTTTCACTGTCTCAACCTAAAGATGGCTTACATGGTTTCTCACATTTCATTGGCCAGAACCAGTCATCTGACCCCACCCAAGCATAAGGAAGATGGAAAGTATAGGAGAGCAAATGGAGTATTTGGTGGGCACTTCAGCTCACCATCACTATTCATTGGCATTCAACTTTTAGAATCATTTATATGAGAGGTTAGGAACTGGTCACCTGTAGCAAATGTAAACTACAGATGAGCCTGGTTTGAGAATACAGATTTCTTTTAAAAATCTGAATCTCTTTAAGTTGGACATTGCTTTTAGCTCATGCCAGTCCTCTGCTATGATGCCCAACCCACTTGACTTATTTACATTGCCTATCTGGTCTTCTAGGGCACTTGTGACCCTGCATTGAAGACTTAAGAATCCACAGTGCAATGTAAATATTATCAGGCTTGATAATTAAAAAGTAGAGGTATAGCAAACAAGTGGAGGATGGAAAAGTAAAAGGAAAAATAAGCATGTTCATACACTTATTTTGTGGAGTAGCAGGACAAGAAATGCTATCTGATGTGGATGAAACAAGGCATATATTCACACATATTATTTTAAATGATGAATGTAATTAATAAAAGAACTCAAAAATAAGTAAAAAAGTTGAAAAAGGGAAAGGACATTGAGTGTGATATGAATATGAATCCTGGTATTTTATAGCAAGCAATAGATAATATCTGTGGTCAATAAATTGAAAAACCAAATTAGAAACATACTGGTTAGTGTAAGAAGGAAACGACTAGAAGCTCTTAAAACAGAAATGGTTTATATTGGTTTCCTTTGGGGATTGGGACTAGAGGTAGGGAGGGGTGGGAGAGGAGACTGTTGATTTAGTTATGAGAATTTGATTTTAAAAAACCAAATTCATCCATTATTCTGACTCAAATGTTTAATAATTAGTTTTTCAAAGAAGGTAACAGGAATTTGGGCATGGGGTGAGCAGAAAACATTTGAGAGGAGGGGGAGAGAAAGAGTGCAGGTGACATGGGGGAAGCTGAAGCCCAAGGAAAACGGAAAAAGGTGAGGTGTTCCCCACTCACAACAGTGGCTTAGTATCTTTTAAAGATAAGGAGCCCAATATGAAATTTTACATTGCTTATAATGTTGGAATATAAATCTTTCTCATGACTTTATGTTTAATTAGGAAGGACACTAAAAAAAAAAAAAAAAAGGAACTGAGCACCAGGTATGGAACAGTGATAAGTAGAAAGAATGACAGTGAGATGGGAATAAGCGAGAGTAGAAGCAAGAACTCAGAGACTTAAGGGGTCAGGAAGATTTAAGCTTTCTGACATTCACAGGAATCTTGGGGGAAGACATTAGATTTCTTATGAAATGTGGGATAAAAAGCTTGACTCAATTTTATTTAAAGCCAGAAGAAGAGTGACCTCAGCTGACATCTGGAGTATTTGTTATCTTATTTAATCCTCAAAGCAAGCTTGTAAAGCATTTATTCATCAATTCAACAAACATTTATGAAATATTTACATAGAGTACTGATCAGTCCTTACCACTTTTCTCAAGGCCCTGATAGCCTAATAAGGGGTCATTATGATATAAGGTAATAGATACATGCACTATGTCCCATGAATGACACAGAGGAGGAGCATCTAGACTACCCTGGGGACGGGAGAGGGAAGAATGCTCCTAGAGATGGTAACTCAGGCTGAATTTTAAGAAATAGTCAGGAATCCACTTAGCAGATAAAAGGGGTGAGGGTAAGGGCCCTCTCGGCTGAGGGAGCAGTGTGTGGGAAAGCGCTGAAACAAGAAGCCATGTGACTCATTACAGGCACAGTCCCTCTCCGCTTTGTGCAGGCTGTGTGCCTAGGAGGGCAGGAGAAAGATCAGGAAGGGACTAGTGAGCCAGGCAGAACTACCCCTGAGGTATGTGGGGCCCCTGTCTACATAAACAGTTTGAGTCATCCCAAATAAGCCGGTCAATACCCAATCTCTTGCCATCCCACAAAAGAAATACTATGCTGCTCAGTGGGAGAGATCCATAAATGAATTTGCCCTCCTGGAACCAGCACTCAGCCATGCCATCCCAGGGCAGCCCCATAGACAGGAGTCCTGAGCTGCTTGGGACATTTGGCCCAGCCCATGCGTGGAATAGAGGGTTGTGGAGCACCCCAAAGGGGTGAAAGAGGAAGTGGGACACACATGGGTCTCTGTTCAGATCCTGATTCTGACATGGGGTGTCCCACTGCTGGAGCTGGCTGGAAGGGGACTTAGAAACTTGAGCAAGGTGTTCCAAAGCATAGGGCACCCTCAGGGACAGGTTTGGGCAGGGGCCACTGACCTGGGTCTAAGGGTGGTACTGGTTTTAAGCTAAATTTGTCTTCCAAACTGCTGAGAGCAACTGAAGAGTTTAAAGGACTATGATATGATCTGGTTTGTGTTTTAGAAAGATGCTTTGGCAGCCACTGGGAGGAAGTCAGACAAGTTAGAAGGGAGTGTGGGATGGGGCCACTGAGAAATTGAAAGAAGGCTAAACCAAGGCAGTGGCAGTGTGGGCAGAGATGAACAGGTAGATTTGAGAGAGGTTATGAGGTAGGCTCTATAAAACATGATATTGACTGGTGCAGATGCAAAGAGCCTAAAATAATTTCCAGATTTCTGGTTCAGATGATTGGATGGATGCATGCACCATTCACCAAGATCCAGAACAGAGGATTCAGCAGGGCTTTTTTTCAGAGGAGGGAGAATGAGGTACTGAGATTGGAGCATGTTGAGTTTGAAGTAGCTGTGAATTATTAATTGGTTATACACAGCAGGGTGATGGATATATGTTGGATGTATATATAAGCATCATGATAGTTTAAGCCAGACGCACTTGAGTGCAATAGCATTTTTTACCACTATCTTTATTGTTAGCCATGTTACCTAACCTCCCTTATTCTTTAAAAAGAACAACATAGCATAATTTTAATGGCTGATAGCACAGTGCCTGGTTCATATTAGGTGTTTATCACATGGTCATGAAGATGAAGAAGAGAGAGGAAGAGGGGTTTGGAGGTCATCAGAGAAATTAAGCCTAGAAATGTGGATTTGGAAATTTTTGAAGAGGTTGTTGAAACTGAGGGTGTAAATGATGTGACTGAGGGGAAATACATGGAGTGAGAAAATCAGATGTTGGAATTGTCCAAGAGCACTCTGCTGGGGAGAGGCCTAAGAAGAATATGAGTCCACTCCAATGTGACTCCAAAACCCATATTCTTTCTCTACATCAGGCCAGTTTTTTAAAAGATATTTTTGAAGAAGGACTATGATTCGATGGGAAAAGGGAGTTAGGGCTCCTGCATCATGGTAGGCCAAGGAAAACACGAGCTCCACCAGGAGAAAGCCATTATTTCTAGCACTCAGCAAGGCAGATTTAAAGGCCCATTTGGAGAGCACAAACTAAGTGTTGCTGCTAATGAGTGTATGTGTGTTTGGGGAGGTGAGTACAAGATTGTGGGGTCTGAAGTTTATTCAACTTGGGGTGATATTTTAGCCTGGGTGTCCTCTGGGACAAATACATGTGTGCTTACAGTATGGCAGTTTGAGAAGTAATTCCAGAAAGTGGGAATGGAGGACTAAGAAGAATGAAGGAAGGGAGAAAAATCCCAAATTAGGGTGCATTGTTGAGGTCACATCTGGAAACAACTGGGCTATATCTTCCCTGAGACCTTCTGTGGAATGCTTCCCAGAACTGTCTACCAAGGATTCAACTGAGGGAGGAATTTATGCATCTCTCCATGTCCCCACTGGTTAAGGGATTTCCCCTGGAGAATTAACTTCTCCACAATTTCAGACTGCACACGTCTTTAGGAATGTCCCCTTTCCATCTGCAGTGATGAAGAGGCTTCTGGGCAAAAGTTAAAGGCCCTTGGTGTGTGTCTGAAGCCCTGTGTTCTCAGCATGAGGAAAGTCAAAGTCTGTGTGGAATTGTCTTCTGCAGCTGGACATTGCTCACAATTCTGGAGAAGTATAAGTCCAAGATCAAGGTGTTGGCAGGGCCATCGTCCCACTAAAGCCTCTGGGGAAGAATCCTTCTTTGCCTCTTCCTAGCTCCCGGTGGTCCCAGGTGTTCCTTAGCTTGTGATTTGGCCATCTTCACCTGTGTCTGTGTCTCTTCTCTTCTTATAAGGACATGGTCATATTGGATTCGGGCTTACCCTGATCAGTGTGATCTCATCTTAACTTGATTACAACTGCAAAGATCTCATTTCCAAATAAGGTCACATTCACAGATACTGGGGGTTAGGACTTCAACATATCTTTTTGGGGAACTCAAATAAAACCATAAGAATATGTGATGTTTAGGGTACCAGAAATCTGATATGTAGACCACCCCTGTGGTAGACTGAATTGTGTATCCCAACAAAAGATTGTGTTCTTAATCTTATCCTGTGGTGTGAGCCTATTTGTAAATAGGGCTGAGATGTTATTAGTTAGGGTGTGGACAGACAAAATCAGGGTGGATCTTAATCCATACTACTGGAGGCCTTATTAAGAAAGGATATTCCGATGCATCAGTCAGGGAAAACCTCAAGAGGAGATCAAGGACACTGACCTGTGACAGAGGACTACCATCACTAGAATGTTACCAACTCCAGGGGAAAGCAGGCTGCCATCTTGATTTTGGACTTCTGGCTTCCAAAACCATGAACCAATAAATTCCAGGTACTTAAGTCAACCCATCATGTGGTATTTGTCATAGCAGCTCTGAAAAAACAAAACAACTCCTTACAGTTCTCAGATCCTTATGCTTCCCACATTAAGTCTGCTTTGACACCAGGTTCCCAAAGTGGTGGCTGGCTACAGTCTCTAGGTTAGTGGAACAAACTTCAGTCCACATTGCCATGACTGGTCCTAAGGCTGTAATTGATATTCCTCTATTTCTTCCTCTGTTGTCCATTATAGATTTCCTTCACTCTTATCAGAACTTCAGCTAGGTCAGGTTGTTTGCTTCTCAGGGGGACCCAGATTTTCATTCCCGAGCTGTGTAAGCCCCTCTCCTTTTTAGGCTATGGTTGCTGCCCATTCATGCCTGTCACCAAGCATGGGAGCACCAAGAAATGCCCGTGTGAATCATCCCAGTCCCAGATAGATTCCTCGCTATTACTATGACATAAAAGCAACATTAGCTCCTTAGAGTGATCAAGGCAATTTTTTTTGCCTAGTAGTCTACCAGCATGAGCAGTGTAAAATAGCTGGGCAGTACACAGGGCTTCTGGTTCTGTGGGGCCCTTACTGTTCCCCGGAGGGAAATGCTCTAGCTCTTCCCTTCCTACTGCCTGTGAATCAGGAACTCCAAATGCAGCAGAACCCAGACTTATCGGGGCTGGAAGCACAAATTCCAGTCTTCACTGCAAGTGGGTCACTGGGCTCAATAGTGAGAGAGACCACTCTAACTTCTACTCCTTGGTTCCTGAACCTGTATACTGAGGACACAGCACCATCCATCAGCTTTGGTTCAACGCAGATTCCATATCCTGTAGAACAGCGCCCCAACCCCATGAGGCGCTGCCCCTAACTGGCACTTTAGTTGGGCTTTTAAAGGCCATTCCATTATTTTATTAGGCCACCTGTTTCAGAGTAATGTGGCCTGTGGTCATGAGCACATTGTCATACCTTTTTTGTTATAAAATGGATCCCTGGGGTTACATTATGCAGGGTCCCCTGTCAGCAAATCAGCATTCTACCAGCCTTCGCCTAATGGTCCTGGCAGAGGAAATTCAGGTAGCAAAGGAAAACCAATATCCAGGGTAGGTGTTAGTTCCAAAAGGGACAAATCACTGCCCGCTTCCAGGGTAGAAGGGGTCCACTGTAATCAACCTGCTGCAACAGACTGGCTCATCTCCTCAAATATGGTACCATGCTGAGATTGCATCGTCTATTTGTGCTACTGACATCCAGCAGGAGCCACAGCTAGGCCAGCCTTGGTGAGAGGCAGCCGCGCTGTTCAGCCTCTGCAGAGCCTCAGCCCCGTGGAGAAGCCCCAAGGCAGGAAGCAAAAGACGTGTGGAGTGACAACATCAACATGGGTGAGACCAAATCTGCACAGAGCCGTCCAGCAATCAAGGCTGGAATCAGACATGAGGCTGAGGGGGTCTGAGTCAGGACACAGAAGCATCTGACCCTGTGACCTTCTTTAAGATAAGGAAAACAACTTTTTTAAAAAAATTTCACTTTTTAAAATTAAAAAAATAACAGACCATGTGACAATGTTGCTAGGTGTTGGGAAGGCCTTTGGGAGTGAGCAGTCTGATGGGGACACTGGGGTGGGTGCAGGGTGCAGCTGGGGGAGGGCTTGGGTAGGCCTTGTTTCCAACTCTGTCTTGGTGCCTACTAAGTGTCAATGATCCCCAAAGCCTTGGGAAGAAGCTGTGGGGACTTGGCCAGATGCCAGCCATGCTTGCTGCTCTGGGTGCTGCTAGTGCTTTCTTGGTTTAGCATCAGAGAATATCAGACAGGAGGGACCTTCAGGGCATCCTGCTCCCATCCATTTTACAGATGAGGAACTTGAGGCCTGTCGTGTGAAAGGGCAGCCCAAGGTCACTCAGCCAGTTTTTGGCAGAGATGGAACTAGAACATAGTGGTTTAGGGTTAACCTTGGAGACGTGGAACAGAAAGTTCTTGGTAGATTCTCTTATATTTTTAACTGAGAGTGTAAGCCATTGCTCGGTAAAAGCCTGTATTCATGACCCAGCATAAAAGAAAGGAAACAGGAGAATTTAGCCAGACTTTATTCTAGTGGTCCTTTGTCTTTCCCATTTCTCTATCCCAATACCCTGAGGGAATATTTAGGTACAAACCAGATCAGGCATTTGCTATGCATCTGTTGTTTGCACCCTTCTTAAAATAATTGCTTAAGATAATTTTGCTTTTGCTTTTTTTTTTGTTTTGCTTAGGTGATTTTTGCTTCTTTGCATGCTGTGAAGTAAAATCCTCTTTCCTTCTCTCCTACCATTTACTTTGTCTTTTAAAGTCCACTCATCTAAGATCCACCTACCTATCTATATCTGCACCTATCTATGTTATCATCATCTATCATCTACCATCATATTTACACATTTAAAACAGAAGGGTGTAGCTAATGGGAGAGATCCCTCTGTGTCCTGGAACAGGTAGATGCTCTAAAGAGGATGCCTTGCACAGAAGTGTGCTCTGTTTCCTGGCTATTGACACAGAGCAAGGCATAAGGAAGGTGAGAGTCCTTAGATCACCACGTCCCTTGCTAGACAGTCACTCCCTGTACCCCTCTGGAAGCCTCCCTTCTCCCAGTCCCTCTGATGTACTGACCATAGCCAGCCGGAGTGAAACACATTGTCATTCTAATTTTGACTAGTCCAAGATGATGGAGCAGGAGCCAAAGGTGCTGAAGAGATCAAGGACACCAGGATAGAAGGAGCAGGAATCACTTGGATGTTGTGCCAACAAGGAGCAAAGAGCACAAGACAGATGCTTAAAATATAAAGCTGGTAAATCAACGGCCAGGTTTCTGCTTCCCCAGACTCAGCTGATCTGGTCTCAAGTTTGGGTACCCCTGTGTAGGATCCCACGATGCCTGCACTTACTTTTGTAGTCATCATGGTTCTGGTAATTAATTATCTGTTCAAGGTCAGTGTAGTTTCAGCCGGCCACAGTCAAGTGCCCAATATGTCTTGTGCTGACTGACTGACTGAATGAATGAATGAGTGAGTGAACTCACTTCATGCAAGGGTCAAGTCATAACCTAAGATCCTCCTTCTCGTCCTTCCTCCACATTCCAGCTCAGTCAGAAACCACAAAGACGCCGTCTTGGGGAGGGAAGCTTCTGGAAGATGCAATGCAGCCAGTCCTGGCTGGCTGTCCTCTTCCCAGCCCCTCCTCCCCCCTCCAAGGCTCCCGCCCCCTCTCCCTGCTCCTCTCCCTTCCCCTCCTGCTTCTTCCCTCGTAGTCTCTCTCCCTCCAGAGGCCCCAGACTCAAACTGCTGCGAAGTCTCTTCAAACAGGATTGAAATTGCTTTAAATATTAGAGGATTAGGGGAGGACAAACAGACCTGGGGAAGGTCTGTGTTTGGGGGATTAGGATTAGATCCCCTCTGCTGTCCAAGCATTAGCAGAGGCTGTGCTGCCCACCTCGGGAGCTGTCCTCGGCAGCTCAGGGCAGCCCAGGGTAGATCTCTCTCTAGTGACTTGTACTAGGGACCTTGAGACTGAGACCCGGCATGCCATGCCTCAGCTAGTTCTCCCAGGCCTGCTCTCTAGGCAACCACACTGAAGCTGTCTGAAATAAACCCTGTTTTCTACCACTGCCCATTACCTCGGCCGGTGGCACCAAGGGCCATGCCCAGGCTGGGGACTCTGCTCTGCACTCGGTGTGGGGAGAAGAGAAGGCCTGTGGCTCTGCAATGTGAGGAAAGTCACAATAGAAAGACCCCGTGAGTGTGGGGCATCTGTCCACATTCATTTCTGGTAAATGAGCTGTCAAATGTGTTATGACTTGTGTCATGGCTAGAGCCCCCCACTGGTTATAGTTCAGTATTTTTCACAGTAGATTTTATCACCAGTCGGAGTCTTAGAATCTTAGAATTTGAAGAGATCCTAGAGGTCTCATTTAGGGCAAACTTCCCTTCAGCATCCTGGTGGGTCCTTCCCCACTCCCTTCTATAACCTCCTGGGTGAGAGGAAGCAAGATGGCCCATTTCCTGGCTGTCCAGTCTAAAATATTAGAAGGGTCTTCTCTATTGAAAATCTGCCTCCTTCTAGCAGCAGATACACTGGTTCTGCTTCTGCACCCAAAACTAAATATTCCTATTGAAATCTCAACTTGGACTCTAAAGTGAGCAGGGAAGAATTTCTTAATAGGACATAAAAAGATTTAATCATTACTGAGAAAATTGATACATTTGACCACCTAACGACCCTATTGACAATATAAAATGTACCAAAAGCTAACAAAGGACTACAGTTCAGAATATATTAGGAATTCCTGCAAATAAGGAGAGAAAAAAAGGCAACCTGATGAAAAAATGGGCAAATTTTTGGAACAGCCCTAAAAGTGGGCAATAAACATGTGAAAAGGTGCTCAACGCCATTAATGATCAGGAAGATGAAAATTAAAACCACGTTGGAATTGCACTACATACTCACCAAATTGGCAGGAAACAGAAAAGTCTGACAGTATCAAGCAGGGCACAGGATGAGGTGCAAAATTAAGTTCCATCACCTCTGGTGGGATAGGAAACTGGAATAATTAGCTTGAAACACAATTTTGGTATCGTCTGATAAAGTCAAAGATATGCAAACTCTATGACCCCGAAGTTCCCTTCCTAATTATATGTTCCCAATGGGGGCACATGTGCACCAGGATACACCAATGAGGTTGTTCTCAGTGCCATTATCAATTCCAAGACCCAGAGCCAGACTGGAAACAGATTAAATATTCATTAACATCAGGATGGATTAATAAATTATGGTATGTTCATACAAGGAAAATACACTGTAGAGTAGTTATAAAAATGAACCAACCAAAATTACATGCAACAATATGGATGAATCTTAAAAAACCACTATGTTGAGCAAAGGAGGTTAGTAGACCAGACAACTCCATCTATATAAAATTCAGAACCAGACAGAAATAATAAACTATATTGTTTGGGAAGACATATTTAGGTGGTTAACTATAAACAAAGTTGTTTTTTTTTTAAGTGATTATCATAGAAGATAGATCTGTGAGAATTGTGGTTGCCTCTGAGGGTGGGAGGCTGGGTGTGGTTGGGAAAAGGCAGGGAGTGGGGGAGGAGGCTAGCAATGTTATTTATTTCAACCTAGGAGATGATAACAAGAGGGATTTTTTTCTCAAGTAATTTGTTCAGCTATATATTTCCTTTTCATAATTTTCTGCATTGTATTATATTACACAATTTTAAAAAGCAGTTTTTAAAGAGAGAATTTTAATCTTGACTGCTATCATATCCCACTTAAATTTTCTCTTTTCCCAGCTAAATGTCATTAGTTCCTTCAGCAGACGTGAGTTCCAAAACTTTTGCTTCTCTGGACCTCCTATTACTTCTATTTTCTCTATCTATCTATCTATCTATCTATCTATCTATCTATCTATCTATCTATCTATCTATCTATCTATCTATCATCTATTTTATCATCTATCTCTATCCATCTGTCTATCTCTGTGTCCACCTATTTAAACAATAACAAATCCTCATTAGGGACAATCAGAAAACCAAAGGTGGTAGAGGTGGGGAAAATCCAAATAAGACTAAGTGCAAGTCCAATTTTTACTTTGTAAGGTTCAAATGAGGACCGGTGCCATCAGTAAAATAAACAAACCATTAAATAGTAAGCCATTACATATACAAACCATTAGGATGAGAACAGAAGTGTCTACACAGTCATAATTTTTTAATTTCCTATCCTTGGTGGTAATTAGTCCATTGACAGACATTAGTTGGTGTAAACTGCAAACAGGTGCCCGCATCGGCAAAATCAACTGCAGAGATTCAGGCTGCATAGAAAGCCTGACCAGGACTGGAGGAAAAATTCAACCTCGTCACCTAGCCAGATGCAGCCACTGCCTTGCCGGGAGGCTTCCGCTTTGCAGCCCAGGGGAAGATCAAGCTCCCTCCCCATCCTTGCTCAGGGATTCTGGCTGGTCCTTGGGGCAGATCAGTCTCAGGACCAGAGGCAGCCCCAGAAGACTGCTGAGCCAGGCTTCCCCTTATTTAGGGGCAACCATCAAATCTCCCCCTCCCTCCCAGCCTGGTGCCCTAGGGAAGGAGTAAAGCTTGGGGAAAAGCCAGGTCTTGCTTGGTCACTTGCAAGTGCTAATTAGCAAGGCTGTTTGGCAGCCTCAAGCCATTCCTGATTGCCTGGGTGGTAGGAGGAATGCAAAATGCACAGGTGAAGCGCAGCAGCTGACAGCCCCTGGGAATGGGAGCTGAAATATATTTCTCCCATCACCCACCATCTCCCAGGCACTGGAGACAGAGACACCTGTGTCTAGTCAATCAAAACATCTGTCTACCTGAAGCTTTGCTCCAGGTCTTTATTTACCATTATTACTACATCAGACCATCCAGTTTTCCCAATGCATGTAGCTCTCCTGGGGCCAGGGCTTACTAGAGAGTGTGCCTGCAGCCAGATCAAAGATAAAGTCTATCCATCCTGCTCTCTGGGGGAGGCTAAGTCCCTTGACATTGGCTGCCTGTCCCCAGGAGGCACTGCCTTCTAAATCACACTGACCAAAGTATAAATGGATCTAGGCAGGTTGGGAAATTTAATTCTACTTTTTAATGAAACATACAGAGCTTGTTGATGCATATTTTCAGTTGAGAAGGTGCATCTCAAATGGGAAAAATAAAGTGTCTCTTGAGATTAAAGCAACTTCTTTAAAAATCTTCTAAGGCAGCCCAATCAGTCCAAGCACTGAGATTTAAATCAAGACCCACCAAATGTTGTCTGAGCAGCCTTGTTTCTCCAGACTGTTCCCACCATCTCCCCAAGCCCCTCCCTCTAGCTCTTTCCTGCAAAGTGCCCTTGGAGGTGAGCATATACTGGCGGGTGAGGTCTTGTGAGATAGGTGGGTTGTCCAGAGAGTGAGGTGGGGTAGGAAGGTGTCTCCCTGCACCAGTGGGGACTGGGAGTCTGTGCTACACCACAGGGCTGGGCCCGACAAACCAAGGGCCCAGGAATCATCATTAAAGCCTGAATCCCTTTGTTGGTCCAATGTAAACTGAGTACCTACTATGGGTGAGTCAGGAGCCACATATGAATTCCTGACCTCCTTCATTCTGCAGTCTTCTGGAAATTTCCAGGTTTTCTTCTCATGGAATTATGGAATTTTTAGAGTGGGAAAGGACCTATAGCCTATCCATTTTATGACCAATGAAAACCAAGAAATTAGGATTTGAACCCAGACCTCTTGATTCTAGATTTTGCATTCTTTCCATCACACTCAGGTTGAGTAGACATCTTGGTATATCCCTGGGTATGTGCAATTACAAAATCTCAAGCATTTGACCAAAAGGGAGACCCAGGTAGATAAAAAGACTTGCCCAAGGTCACTCAGCTAATGAGGGCAAAAAGGGGGGGAGCCTTAATTTCTGGACTTGCAGGCCAACCCCATTCCCATTCAGCCTGTGGCTTTCTTGGGCTGGAATTTTCCTTTTACTTCCTTTTTCATTCTCTCCCTTTTGAATTTTGCCATAATGTTCTCTTCAATTCTCTTCTCATGTGGAAGGCTCCAAACCACATGATGGAAAAAATAACCACTCATCCAGTAGAAGGACACACTCATTTTGTCATCCACCCACCCAGGGCTCCTGGCATCTTGGCCAGGACAAATGTCTGCTTTGGAGATGGGATCTGGAAATGAGGAATAATAATAAATTGAGAATTGAGCAGGATTGAGCATTGCACACACCTCCCCATCTGCTCTGTACAGGCTGCTGGATTTGCCTTAGATTAGGTCTCAGTTTCTGATCTGACAACAGATGCCCAAGCCATAAATAACTATGTGTTTTTTCCCTTGAACTTTCGCTGCCATCTCCCAATGTCTTGTGTCACATTGCGTTCTGGGGAGAGGTGCGGTGAAGCGTGCTGCCACTGCCTTGTCCTCGCCCTGTCCCTCTTCTCTCCGCACTGCTGCCTTAGGATGGGCACTGAAAACTGAAGAGCTGTCTGCAGGGATAGGGGTTCCTGGAGAAGCCTGCAATAGGGGACCCAGGAGTCCCAGCCGCCCATGCACCCAGCTCAACCCTAGCTTCTTTCAGGGAGACCAAACTTGTTGCTTTGTCTGCATGGGTAGAGATTGCCTGTGTGGGGTCATGGGATTACCTGTGTGAGGTCATGGGCTGAGAAACTGGGGCTCTCTACCTGCCTCTGCGGGATGAGGTGGTGATGAACCCACTGAGTGCAACAGGGCGTGCCACTTGATAAGCAGACCTCTGGCCCAGCATTTGACAGAAACAAGGGAGGTAGAAGGGAGACTTTGCAGGCAGCCAGGCCAGCTGGGAACTCCTGGGCAATGGATGCCTTCCTGTGGCATTGAGCATCCCATCCCCAAGGAGAGACTCCAGTATGTAAAGAGCCATCTCCTCCAGCCTGCAGAGCATTAATAAATTACTCTATTTTCTATCCTTTCTGATACAATATACATCTATTTTCTATCCTTTCTGATACAATATACATCTTCCCTGTCCCCATCTCCTTCCCTCACTCTCTTTAGCTACATTTGGTTCATTTGGAAAACCAGAGAAGTTCCCCTTGGTAGAGATCAAAGTAGAGCATTCTATAATCGACAAAACTTGAAGTTTAGCTCTTTCAGCTTGTCTTCATGATGGATGAAAAATTGATAGCAGAATAGCAAATTCAGATGTTGGCAAAGGTTCAGAATTAGGACTTATTCCATTTTCTGCTGTTCCAACTCCTTGCAGTATATCTTCTCTCCCTCTCTCTCTTTCTCTTTCCTCTCCCTTGACCTCCTTTTCTCTCAATATCCTCTCAATCTCACTCCATCTCCCTCACTTCCTCTCCCAATCTCCCCCAGTCATTCTTGTCTCATTTCCCTTCCTTATCAGTCTCTCTCCCATCTCTCTACATTCATCTCTTTTCTGTCTTGGCATCTATCTCTGTTTGTCTTTCTGTATCTTTCTCCCTCTCTCACTCAACAGTTCTGTCTGCAGACACCTGCCTCCATTCTCTCGGTCTCATTTCCCTTTCACCATGTCCTCATTTTCTCAGTCTTCAGAGACTGCTGAGAAGGGATGCTCATGACCTAGGCCATGTCTTTCCATGCCAGCCCCTGACTTCAGATTACAAGGAAATTCAAAGCAAAGAACATTCGATGCCTGGCTCTTCTGGCTGCTTGGCTCCAGGCAGTTCCTCTTGTGGGGGTCTCAACACAGCATTCTCCCTGGGCTGACCAGGGCAATCCTCTTTTTCCCTACTCTCCATCTCTTCCCTTTATCCCTTTTAATAACCCAGTTTCCTCTTTCCCTTGGAGGACTCCCAACCGTCTCTTTGCATCAGCACTGTTGGGTCTTCTTTTGGCCTTCCTGCTGCTCTGGGTGTGGCATCTACATTCTCTCATGCAGAGAAACTGGAACTCCTCACCAGTCTCTGCAGGATGAAGTGTTTATGAACCAACTGAGTCCAATGGCACATACCACTTGATAAGCAAGATATTTGAAAACAGAAACAACAATCACAATAAGAGCAACGAAGAAAACTGTTTTAGAACAGTTTGAGGTTAAGTAGCATAAAGCAGAGGAGACTAAGACTGAGTAAAATCTATAAAGGGATGTTTTGTAGGATAAGGCATGTACAGATGCTTCATTGTTGTTGTTGTTTAATGTATATTTCCTATGGAGAGGAAAAAAAAGACTGAAGGATTAGCTGGAGCCATGACTGGGGGGACGGTATCCGTCTAGGAGATGCATGAGAAGCTAGAGGACATTATGCAGAGAGGTTGTGATGCTGCGCTAGGGCAGTTTTGGAGAAGGGTAAACCTAAACTGATGGAGTGGTGGCTGCACTGTCCTTCTTTGTGACAGATAATGGAAAAGGTGAACTCCAGTTCCCTCTGTGTTTCTAGTTCAGATTCCTTGCTGCCTCCGTAGCCACAACAACATTCAGATTCTCTGAGTTTGTGATTGCAGATGCCTCATTAGACCCTGTAAATAGCCATGTAGCCTTGATACGTGAGCCATCGCAGGCATCATTCATCACTCCAGTGGGCTGACAACCCTCTCCACTTTGGTGCCATTTCCTCCTCCCACCCTCCTCCTGCCCGGGTCACCAGGGTTCATCCTCATCACCATGTTTCTTCCCTGAGATGTGGTGGGTGACTTGGAAGTCCTCAGACACTTGGGCTTCTCAGGTCTAGTCTCACTTCCTCAAGTCAGACAAGTGACCTAAATCTATCTCCTCCTTGGACAACTCCCACCTCCCTCTAGCTTCAACAGAATCTGGGCAGTGAGCCTGATACAAAGCAAGCAGTGCAGCTGGCCAGCCAAGACCGTTCTGTGGTCCCAAGCTCTAAGACAGAGTCGTCAAGGTCTGAAGACCGCCAAGGGGCACCTCATTGAGTGAAACATACATTTTTAATAAACTATATTTGACTCCCATGATGGGCAAGTTATTAAGCCGTTTGACAGCCAATGGCATGAGGAAATGAAAGAATACCTAAAAAGTAGACATTTCTTGGCAGATAAGGGAGAAATTCAATGAGCTGGAGGCAATAGAAAAAAATGCAAATAAAGATATGATGGTTTTACCTATCTGCATATGGTGGAGAAGCCATTAATATCACAGTGAATAGTGGGATTTTTATCACTACTTGACTTGAATGTCTTGAAAAACTGGCTCAGCCTTGAAAGGATCAGTCTTTGTAGCTCTGGACAAAACCCCAGTCCTTTGTCTTAGTGTGAAGAGGATGAATTTGTTTTCTGATGTGTTTTCTCTCTGCATCCCCCTTTCCACATCCTTTTGAAATGAGCTTTGAGTTGGTTCTCCATCACTACCTGATTGAGAATTATTAAGGATAAAGATAAGGAGTAAATGGTTCTTTCTCACCCAGAGGCAAACTACAGAATTAATGGATGCCGATCTAGGCAGGCTGCCTCCCTGTCCATTTCCCAGGTGATGGAGTGATATTCCTCACTCTTGGGAGCCTTTTGAGCCCCCCCCCCCCCATTCCATGAGGTTTTCTTGGCCACTTTTGGCCTCCAGGAAGCTTCCTTCTTTCTTATACTCTGACAGATTGACTGACCATCTTGCATATAGGTATTATACCCTGATCTTTCACTGCCCAGAATTAGTGCTTTTCTTTGCAAGTGCCTGTGGCTTGTAATTCCTTAGTACACTCTTCAAGGTTGGAGACTTCATTTTTTAACCTTTATCCATAAGACCTGGGATAAAACTTGAGATGATCACAATCCCTTCCCAGGTTAGGAGACCACCCTCTTGGGGCATTTAGGAAGATAGAGTAGTGAGAACAGGTCACAGCCTTAAGAGCAGGGTTTTTAATTTCAAGTCAGGGCTGGTATGACCTTGAGAAGCCCAGAAGCACATCCTGAAAGAGGTAGTATGGCAGTTTGATATTATTTATGAATTACAAAAAAAGAGATGTAGGTTATGTTTGTAAACAGGTCTGTTTCTCTAGGTGTGATAACCCTTTGGTTGTATTAGATTCAGCTGAAACATCTGATTAAGTTATGTTAAGATTAGGGCTTTGATTCAACCATGTCATTAGAGTGCAGCTCAGCACTGAGTGAGTCCCAGCCCTCTTGGTGGGCCAATTAAACAGATTTTTACACAGAGAAGATACACAGAGGATCTTGAGGCTCCAGAAAAAGAGATGAGCCTGACAGTCTACATGTTACCTTGTGAAGAGAACAGAGCAGTTGAGCCCAGAAAGAAAAGAGCTTCAGGGAGAGAAACAAGCCTTATGACAGCCTCCAACTGAGAGCAGAAGGTGCTGGCTGGGACCACAGAGCCTTAAGAGGAAGAAGGAAGGCTGAACCCTTGCAGGCATCACCCATCATCTTGCGTCAACCTGTGGCTACAGACTTTGGGTGAGAAAGTACCTCTTTGGTACCTTGAGTTGGACTCTTTAGGGCCTTGTGAACTATAAGCTTCTACCCCAAATAAATACCCTCTATAAAAACCAACAGGTTTCTGGTACTTTGCATCAGCACAAATCCCAGATACCTGGGATTCCCCATATGCCTCCTTCAGGGGCCTCTCCAATCTTCTGTCTGCTGCTACTTTCCCAGAGTGTGTAGAGAAGACAGGTTTGTAGATTTTAGAAGTGTTGTGTGACTCACAGATTTCCCCTTGCCTCCTCACTCACCCAAATTCCAAAGTCTTCTACTCTGCACTGTGGGAATGTGGTCCTGAATCCTCAATCTCTTGTCTTAACAGATCCATCACCTTCAAGTCATTAGGTGAGTAAGATAAGCCAGACACAAAAGGACGAATACTGTATGGTCTCACTGATATGAACTAAACACAGTGAGTAAACTTATGAAGTTGAACTATAGAGTATCGGTTAGTAGGAAACAGCATGTGGGATAAGAAGGGGGATCTGATACTGAATATACGTAGAATGTTTAACAAGGTCAATTGTAAATATGTAGTAATGGATGGAGTTGGTGGGTTGCACATTATAATGAGTATAGCAGTTTGAATTTATTGATGAATTCCAAAAAGAAATATTGGATTATGTTTGTAAACTGATCTTTTCCTCAGGGCATATTAGAGTGTATTGGATTCAGAGGTTTTACTTTTACTTGATTAAATAATGGTTAAGGCTTTGATTGGGCCATGTCAGTAGGATGCTGCATCCCTGCCCCTTTGGTGGGTGGAAACTCACAGAGATATCACACCACAGAGAAGGGACGTTGGAGTTTTGAGCTGGAGCCCTAGGAAGTAAGCATAAAGAGGAGCTTGGCTGTGAGGAAAGATAGAAGGCCCTGGGAAGAGAAACTTAAGCCATTTGCCTAAGAGTCTACAGCTGGTTTTGTGGAGATTACAGAGGAGCTGAACCCAGAGAGAGGCAGGCCCCAGAAAGAGAGGAACCCAGGAAGCCTGAACCCTTACAGACAATGACAGCCATCTTTCCCCAATACTTGGCAATAAACTTTGGTGAGGGAGGTAACTTGTGCTTTATGGCCTGGTAACTGTAAACTTCTACCCCAAATAAATACCCTTTATAAAAGCCAACCCATTTCTGGTATTTTGCATCATCACCCCTTTGGCTGACTAATATAATGAATACAACAATCATTACTGATTTATAAATATGATTGTGACTGAAAGGGGTAGTCTAGGGAGGTTAATGTTATTGAAAGACAGAGGATAACCTAGGGACTTTATAACATAATGACTTCAGTGGTAGTTGATCGTGGCTAATAATTGGACAAAATTAGACTTATTATTCTAGTAATGGAAGAACTTATTACACTGGTATAAAGGCAGTGGCCACCAGAGGTTCTGAGGGGAGGGAGAGGGAAGAATAGGTGTAACATGGGGCATTTTGGGGACATTGGAATTGTTCTGCGTGACTTTGTAATGACAGATACAGCTCATTATAAATTTTGTCAAAACCTATAAAATTGTGTGGTGCAAAGTATAAACCATAATGTGAATTATAGACCATAGTTAGTAGCAATGCTTCAATATTTGTTCATCAATTGTAACAAATGTACCCAGTAATGAAAGATGTTGTTAATGGGGAAAAGTGTAGGAGGGGGAGACAGTGAGGAGTATGGGAATCCCTTATATTTTTGATGTAACAGTTATATAATATGAAGTTTCTTTATAATAATAATAATAATGTAAATACAAGAATGTTCCTTCACTATCAGATGTTAAGAATATGGTGATACATGGGAAAAATACAACTAATGTAACTTAGACTATAGAGCTAACAGTAATATGGTAACATTTTTGTGGCAAAAGCAAAGGAGGTGCTATATTAATGCTAAAGGTTAAAAAAGAATATGGAGTTTAGCTTTATGAGATATGGATAAGATTAAGCATTTTGTTCTTCATTTTCTTCATTAACAAAGAGACATTGGTCATGTGATTTAACCGATCTGTGCTCATTTATGTATCTTTCTGAACACCGGAGAAGCAATTGAGTTTGTGTTTAGGATTAAATGAGATAAATGTACCTGGACAGAATTTGTTAGAATAATGCTTCCATAATTTTCAAAGTTGCCTTTGGTCTGTTACTTTATTTTTTGAAGTTGAAATAAAGTTTACTTTAAAATATATATATACGTGTGTGTGTGTCTGTGTGTGTGTATGTGCTGGAACATTTGTCACCACCCTCCCTGGTCCCACCCAGGTCCCAGCTAGGCTCCTCTTTTGCCTCCCTTCTGTCTATTCTCTGCAGCACAGCTAGAGTAACACTACTAAGACATATATATATCCTCTGCTCAAAACTCTCCCAACTGATCCCCCCAATTAGAACAAAACCCAGAGCCCTACCAGGGCCTAAAAGATCCTAAATTATCTTGGGCTAGTGATTTCACTGCGGACCACTCTTCCCCTGGCTCAACCCTCTCCAGCCTCAACCTCCACCTTCACCCCCGTCAACCATTCCTGGAATATTCCCACCCTCTTTCTCCATTGCCTGGAACACTTTTCCCACCAGACATTCACATTCCCCTCCCCTCTTCCTCCTTTCTCCTCTCTGTTCTAATATCTCCTCAGAGAGACCCTCCTGAACCACATCACCCCCTGCCCCAAATTCTGAATATTCTCCTCATATGCTCCCTTTTTCTTCATGAAAACTTATGACTACTTGCACTGATATATATTTTTAAAAAACTATCATCTATTTCTGCTTCTGAACTATAAAGTCCATAAGCACAAAGACTTATTTTATTTTTCTTCCTGTTGTATTTCTAGCTCCTAGACCAGACCTATGATCAGTGTTCAATAAATATTTGTTGAATGAATGAAAGAATGATGAGAGGCAGTAGCTGTATGCCACCAGGAGAGGATGGAGAAATCACATACACATGGAGAGAACCAGACATAAAGCCATCCTTTTGGAGAGGAAGCAATTCAAACAACAATTTTCTTCTGAGCATGGAAAAGATATGATAATGTGGGATTTGACAAAATAGAAGAATGAGAAGCTAGATGGCAAGAAGAGAGGAAGACTTCTCCTGCTCCTAAGGAAAAGTGAGTAAGGAACGGGGATTGGCTCTGTATTAGTCAGCCAAAGGGGTGCTGATGCAAAATACCAGAAATCTGTTGGCTTTTATAAAAGGGTATTTATTTGGGGTAGAAACCCACAGTCACCAGGCCATAAAGCATAAGTTACTTCCCTCACCAAAGTTTGTTGCCACGTGTTGGAGCAAGATGGCTGCTGACATTTGCAAGGGTTCAGCCTTCCTCTTCCTCTTAAGGCTCTGTGGTCCCAGCTTCTCCTAATCTCAGCTGTAGACTAGGATAAATCTCGTCTCTCTTCTGGGGCTCATTTGTCTCTGGGCTCAGCTGCTCTGTTCTCTCCACCTGTATACTCTCTTCCCAGGGCCTGTCATATCTATGCAGCTGTCTCTATGGAGCCATCTCTATTCCTCTGTGTTCTTCTCCTGTGTGTTTACTTCCCCGGGCTCCAGCATCAAAAGCTCCAACTCTCTCCTCTGCCATGTGGTTTTCTCTGTGAGTCCTGCACCCCTACTGACATGGCCCAATCAAAGCCATAACCATAATTTAATCAAGGAAAAGTGAAACCTTGGAAGTTAATACAATCTAATAGGCTCAGAGGAACAGACCAATTTACAAATGTAATCCAATATCTATTTTTGGAATTCATAAGCAATATCAAACTGCTACAGGCTCTTCTCCATACAGAGATTTTAGTCATTGTCTCAGTCTTTACCTGAGAGATACATGGTAGGAAGGGTCTAAAGCCTCAAGAGAAGGGAAAATGCTGACTTTGATCCCCTGTACAGATTTCCCATGGAAAGGCCAGTGGACACATGTGCATGGTCAAGTGAAGGTCCACACTGGACCCATAGGCCCTTCTCTATTCTGCAAAGTCTTACTAATTATTTTTTTACAAATAGACTTTACATTTTGGGGTAGTGGTATCTTTACAGGAATCTTGCACAGAAAATATGATAGTTCTCATATACTGCCTGTATTAGCCAGCCAAAGGGGTGCTGATGCAAAACACCAGAAATCGGTTGGTTTTTATAAAGGGTATTTACTTGGGGGAGGAGCTTACAGTCACCAGGCCATAAGCGTAAATCACTTCCCTCACCAAAGTCTATTTCCACGTGTTGGAGCAAGATGGCTGCTGACATCTATGAGGGTTCAGGCTTCCTGGATTCCCCTGGGCTCAGCACCTTTGTTTTCCCCACAAGGTCAGCTATAGACTGTCAGGCAAATGACTCTGTCTCTTTCCCCAGGGCTCCAGCTTAAGACTTCAGCATCAAACTCCAACATCAAAACTCCAACATTAAGAACCCCCAACTCTATCCTTTGCCATGCCATGCCTGCCACCAAGGGGCGGGGACTCAATGCCCTACTGGCACAAGAGGTTTACTTGATTACTTAATCAGGTAGACCTCTGAAGCCAATATAATGTAATGTGCCCAGAGGAAAAGATCAGTTTACAAACATAATCCAATATTTCTTTTTGGAATTCATCAATAATATCAAACTGCTACACTGCCCCTCCCTGATTTCCACTATTATTAATGTCTTGCCTTAGTATAGTGTATTTGTTGCAACTGATGAATCAAGATTAATGCATTATTATTAACTAAACTCCATAGTTTACATTAGGCTTCACTATTTGTATTATATAGCTTAGTGGCTTTTTTTTGTGAGTATATATATATTTTTTATTTTAAACTTTTTATTGTTGTGGTAGATATTCAGCACAGTATTTCCCATTTTAACCACACTCAAGTGTACAGCCTAGTAGTATTAATTACATTCACAATATTTTGTTACCATCAGCACTATTCATTATCCCAAATTTTCATCACCTCAGACTGGAACTATTCACCCATTACGCTATAACTCCTTCTTCCTGACCCATCCCCCACCCAGAGTCCCAGTAACCTAAAAATCATAATCGCCTTTATGAAGTTTGTGTCTTCTAAGTATTTCATATAAGCAATATCATACATTATTTGTCTTTTTGTGTCTGGCTTATTTCACTTAAAACAATGTCTTCAAGCTTCATCCATGTTGTAGCATGCATCAGAACTTCATTCTTTTTTACAGCTGAATAATATTCCATTGTATGTGTATACCATATTTGTTTTTTGAATAATCTATTGGGCACTTGTGTCACTTCCACCTTTTGACAATTGTGAATAATGCTGCTATAAACATTGGTATATAAGTATCTGTATAAATATCTGCTTTAAATTCTTTGGACACATACAAAGAAGTGGGATGCTGATCACATGGTAATTCTAATATCAACCTTTTGAGGGACTGCCAGACAGATTTCCACAGTGACAGCACCATTCTACAGTGCCACCAACAGGATTTCTAATTCTCCACATCCTTGCAACACTTATTATTTTTTTTGTTTGAAGTAATACTATACTAATGAATGTGAAGTGATATCTCATTGTGGATTTCAACAAATGCGTAGTCATGTATCCACCGTTACAGTATCATACAGAATAATTTCAATGCCCTAAAACTGCTCTGAGCTCCACCTATTCATTCCCCTTGGCCAACTTCTGAAAATCACTGGTTATATAGTATACTGTCTCTATAGTTTTGCCTTTCCCAGAATGTCATATAGTTGGAAGCATAGACAATGTAGCCAGCTCAGACAGACTTCTTTGGGTCAGCGATATGCATTTAAGATTCGTCCAGGTCTTTTCATGGCTTAATAGCTCATTTCCTTTTATCGCTGAATAATATTCCATTGTATGGATGTGCCACAGTCTCAATACCCATCCATCTATTGAAGGACATCTTGGTTGCTTCCAATTTCTGGCAATTAGTTTGAATAAAGCTGCTATGAACATCGTGTGCAGATTTCTGTGTGGACATCAGTTTTCAACTCATTTGGGTAATACCTAGAGTGCAATTGCTGGATCACTATTAATTCTCGAAGAACTTCCTTAAATACCATTTTCTTACCCTGATTGTCCCAGGCACAAATGCTTGTACTTAGAACATACCTTTGAAATAGCACTTTTCTGATTATGCAATAGTTTGCTGTGTATACATCCACTTTTCCTGTTTGATTGCAACGGTCATGGTCACATCTTATTTATCTTTGCATATTGCTAGTGGTGGTATTCAGCAAATTTTGGTTGCATTAGAGTCAAACTCTATCCCATAGAGTTAAAGGAAGGGCTGTTGTCAAGGCCCAACTCTCAATCTCTGTTTCTCTCTCTTGGTCTCTCTCTCTTGGTCTCTCTCTCTCTCTCTCTCTCTGTTTCTCTCTTTTTGTCTCCCCCATCTCTCTGCCTCTGTGAGTAGGAGTTAAAAGCCTGGGTTATAATGCAGAGTTGCTGCTTTGTTACTCACCTAAACTTGTGTTTGTTGTTGCCCTTCTATGTAATGAATTTTTGAATTTTTTGCCCTTCTATGTATGATTTTGCTGCAAAAGAGCAACCCCTGTCCTCTTGGCATCTACCTCCATCCTGCTGTCCTCTAACCTGGGTCTCTCTTCATTGAACTCCTCTGTCCAAGCTCCTCGGCTCACATATTCAGGGCTTTCTGTGACCTGTCCTGGACTGTGTCCCAATTTTCCCTTATCAACAGAGTAAGTACTCAACCCTAAACTCTCTGAAGAGGTTTATTTCGTAAGGTGCATCTGTCAGAGGAGGCCGTTGGGGCAGAGCTGACCATTCTCCCTTATCCTCCACTCTTGGTCTCATGGCTGGATAGTCTGGGTGTCCTCCATTGGGATGGACATGGCTGCAGCAGATGTGACTGTTCAAGGGAGAGTGGATAAGTGGTGCTAGCTCTCTGGCATTGTGTGAGTGGATGGGAGGTGTGTGTTGAAATAACCCCATGTCTGACCAGGTTGTCTTCTAAGGATTTTTTTCCTAGTTCTTCCTATCATCAAATTGAAACCTGTTTCTCATAGCTCATCTCCTCTAAGATTGCTGGATCACAATCGAAGCTTACTTGTTATTAACTTATTCACACAACACACCAGAAGCTATGGCCAACTTGTTGTTTAGTCACCATGGTGCTTAATAAGACCAGCTTAAAGTCTGATTAAAAATTGACTCTTGTCTCCCTTTGCTCTTGTTCCAAGGCAATTTAGTCACAAGCAGAACTTTGGAAAATTCTTCGTGAGCAAATCTACTAGATGCACCCTGTGCTTCTCCCACTGCCACTTCTCCCCTCCACTTTGGGGAGTCTTTGCAAAAGTGCCACAGTCCTTCCCAGAGCTATGTCTTTGCTCGTGCAGCTAACCCCACCCAGAGGGCCTTCCTTCTTTCTCTCCACTTACAAAGCCTCCCTGCCTGGATTGTTCTGTGAATACAGAGACCATGTGAACCTTCTTCCCATTCACCAACAACTAGTGTTACACATTTGAGGAGTGGATTGTGACTCCCACCTCCTGGGTACATCCAGTGAGAGTAAGGAAGGTGGCTGCTCTCTTGGCATCAAAGTCTTTCTCCCACCAATTTTCTCTAATGATCACTGAGTACTGATGTAATTCCCTTCTCTTCAGATCTCCCATAGTATCTCATCTGTAGCTCTAGTACAATGCCTCCCACATAATATTGTTTATGTATGTTTATGTATGAGTGATATACTTCAATAAATTTTAAATGAAAGGAAAAAAAAGAACACACTGTGAGTGGATGCTCAAACAGTTGGGTGCCTGCCTTCCACATGGGAGGTCCTGGGTTTTGTTTCTGGTGCCTTCTAAAGACAAACAAACAACAAACAGACATTGAGCAAAAACAAGCAGGCAATGAGCAGAAACAATGAGCAAGACAACAAGCAGACAACAAGCAAAAACAAAATTTGCAAGGAGTGGATGTGGCTCGTGTAGTTGAGCATGCTTCCCACATGGGTTTGGTTTTTGTTGCCTCCAAAAGAAGAAACAAACAGACACAAGCAAACGATGAGCAAAAAACAAAACAAAACGAGCAGACAACGAGCACAAAACAATGAGCAAAAACAACGAGTAAATGGATAAAGGAGCCATTGGGGGATTAAAAAAAAAGAACACACTATGTGTAGGCATTGTACCAAAGACTTCACGTGCTTTATCTCATTTAATTCTCACAACAATCCTAGAAGGGAAACATTTCCACTAACCCTACTTTACATATGAGAAGGCTGATGTTTCCGGAATTAGGTGACTAGAACTTCTCTGTAAGAACAGAATACAACTTTGTATCATCCTCCCTTGCAAGTGGGAACATTTGATCAATTATGGCAGCAGAATTTTTAAAGGAGTCAGGCAAACCAACTGTTCTTTGGCCGTGGTAGGACAATCCAGCAGAGCCTAAAGATTGTTAATGGAAGATCCAGGATTTTCTCCTGTATAAGTGCATTCCACGGTGGCGATCGCTGGTCTTTGATTAGACTTGTCTGGGCTTCATCAGCTAGGTATGTGGTCTGAGTCGTGGTGAAAGAGTAGGGAGGAGGGTGGTGGGCAGTGGGATGTGTGTGCAAGCCTGGGCTTGTATGTGAGTGATAGGAAGGGGAAGGAGCCGTAGGGAATCTGTTCAGGCCTGGGATCTCCCTCTGACTTTATCCACAAAGCAGCAGGAGGCACGCTGGTGGACTGTGAGGTTATAGAGGCTGTCACTCAATGGAAGAGGCTGTGATAAACCCAGGTCTGAAGAGCAACCAGCAGCCTCAGGAGCTTGTGAGTGGGTGGGGCAGTGGGAACGTCCTCAAGCTCAGACCGAGTTTTCTTTACTTCAGACCTCCCTCCTGACTCCCAGAGCAAACAGCGATAAGAAGCTGCAGTGACTGCGCATCCCGGTTTGTAAAGCCGAGTCACGTCTCCTCCGGCTGCCGTGACAGCTCTGAGAGTTTGGCAGAGCAAGGGTTAGCCTTCCATTTCCCAGGTCCTGCCTGCTTTCTGCACGCCCCTCCTTGGCAGGGCAGCCGAGCCAGCCTGGGCAGCTTCCTCTGTCTCGGGCTGGGGGGCTTCCAAGGGGACTGACCACCTCATTGTTTCTTGTTTAGTGGAGCTGCTGCACCCCAGTCAGGAAAGACATCTTGTTCCGAGCAGTTGTAGGCTCCGACGTGACGCTCAATGGTAGCCTGAATAAACTACAGTTTTCTGGGTTTATGTAAGCCTTGGCTCTATGTGAGTGTTGACATCTAGTTGTGAGGATTTCTTTTTGAAGACATCTGGAAGACATGAAATGATGAAGGAGCACGAAATCCAAAGTATGTTAAACTCCAGTTATATATTTATAGGCATGTCTCTTTAAAAAGTCTGTTCCTCAGTGAACTCATCTGTAAAATGGGGATAATAATACTTGCCCTGGCTACTTCATAGGGTAATAATGAGAAGCCAGTGTAGTAATCCATGGGAAAGCACTGTGTGAGGTTAAGGTACCTTGCAAATCATAGTTATTATCGATGGTGTGAATTCATTGGACTTAAAGCGGGATTTTATAACTTGGAATCAAAATTATTTTTCTATAAGCAGAAAAACTAAATTAAATTAAATTTAATTTAAACACAGTGTCTGTAAGCTTTCACAAACTTGTCACATGCTTCGTTAGGATGGTGGGATAAAGGGGTACTGGACCTGCTGTTTCCTTGGCATTGCATAGCGTGACTGAATGGTCTGTGGGTCTTTTCAGTTTGTGTGTCCCCAAAGGGTGAGGCAAATGAAAAGGGGCATTAGTTAGTATCGTTTTCCATAGCCTTGCAGATACATTCAGGACCTTGATGTCACTTTGCTACCCCTTCCCTTAACAACCCGTTACTACTAGTAAAATGAATAGAATGACGCTTTTTGCATCCTGTAGTGTAGCTTGACCTCAGCTTTGATGAAAAGGCAGGTGATCCTTTCAGAAGCTGCTCTTGCTAAGGCTGAGGCCTGAGCTCCTTGGCCTGCCATTGCCCTAAGCAAGCCCCTTGGCTACTGCCCTTGCAGTTCTGAGAGCTCTGGGATATGTGCGGATTCTTCACTCCACCAGCTCCTGCTTCTCCGAAGATGCCCTGCCCTGTCCCCTTCCTTCAGCCTCAAATACTGCATTTATCTCAATGTCATTTCTTCGAGATGTGAGCTGGAACAAATCTGGAGCAGCTGCTTCGTTTCTAAGTGTCCTTTAGGGACCCCCTCGGCAGACACTTTGCAGAGTATAATGATGACATTCTAACGAGCATTAATGTACATGTTGTCATTTTTCTATATTTACTCTTCCCGCAGGAGGCATAGCTCTGAGAAGGGAACTCGGAGAGCGGGGAGACAGGGAGAAGGTTTGTGAGCAAACCTCCCAGCCAGCCCACTGGCTGAGAACGCCCACTGCTGAGGAGAGCAAAGCTTGGAGGGTGGGGATGGGGATAGGATATTCTGGAAACCAAGAGGATGGGAGAGGGGAGCAAGAGTGGGGAGAAGCCTGGGAGAAGTAGGAGGCAAGGATTTGGGAGGTGATAAGATCTCAAAGTTGATCTGAGTCAAGATTTTCTGGGTCAAAAATAACATTTTTTTTCCCAACCCATGACCCATATTCCTGTGTACTGAGCCAATTCCTTCATCCCTTCATTTATAGTTAATCTATACTTATGAGCCCTTCCTGCACAGCAGAGATTGTCTTAAACACCAGAGATGCAAGGGCAAATAAAAAGTCTGAGGCCCTCTCTTAGAACTTAATTCACCAAGGGTGGTGGTGAGGCCTGAGAAGGCTGCTTATTACATCACACCACTGACTCTTCCCAACAACCCTAGGAGGTGTGTGTTAGGAATGGAAAAGCTCAGTGTGTTAGGAATGGAAAAGCTCAAGCCAAGATTTCAACGCAGTTCTACCCAGTGTCTAACAATCTTTCACCTTAGAGGAGACATAGGAGTGAAGGAAGGTGGGTAAAAACTAAATCCCAGGCCTGTGGATTCGGGCAACTCTAGGGCTCTCTGGGGATGTTTATTTATTTATTTATTTTTAGAAGATTTATTTTATTTAGTTTATGCCCCGCCACTCCACCTTACTGCTTGTGCTTGCCATCTGCTCATTGTGTTCTCATCTTCCTTTTTTTTTTAGGAGGCCCAGGAACTGAACCCGGTACCTCCCATGTGGGAGGGAGGGGCCCAATCGCTGGTGCCACCCCTGCTCCCTGCTTTGTTGTGTCTTTCATTGTGTTTCCTCATCGCGTCTCATTGTTGCATTATCTCATTGCATCATCTCATTGCCTCATCTTGTCTCATCCGTTGCCTCATCTCATTGCATTGGCTCACTGCACCAGTCCATTGTGTCAGCTTGCTATCTTGCTCATCTTCTTTAGGAGGCATCGGGAATTGAACCTGGGACCTCCCATATGGTAGGTAGACACCTAACTGCTTCAGCCACATCCACTTCCCCAGGGGAATGACTGGCAGCCAAAGGAAACCAAGCAGCAGAGAGCACGGGGACTCCTTTTGCTGAATGCTGGATGTCTATTAGCCAAGGTTGGAAGCAGCTATGTGGGAAGCCCCAGCAACTACTCCCAAACTTACTCCCATTTTCCCCCACTGAATAGGTTCTGCAAATATTTCATAACGTGTTTTCACTAATTAATGAATTAACCCATCATAAATTATACATTTACATATTTCTTTGCTGTTTGCAAAGCTTTCATATTCATTATCATGGTAATAACTCTGTGAGTTCAGCCAGGGAAGAGTTATTACCCCCAGTGGACAGACCAGGAAATAGGGACTCAGAGGTCAACTTGCTAAAGATCAGCTGGCCAGGGAGCAATGTCAGAACTCCAGCAGCAGGTCTTCTGTCCTAGGTCCTCTTTCTTCCCAAAGCCTCACAGCCTACATGGTCCATGTGAGCTGGTCAGGCTGTAGAGAGCCCCCTCTTCATTTTACTGATGATGACCCTGGAGAGGTAAAATTTCCAGCCCAGGGACTTCAGCTGGCCCATACCAATATTCTTTTTTTTTTTT
Source organism: Dasypus novemcinctus (assembly GCF_030445035.2). NCBI lineage: Eukaryota > Metazoa > Chordata > Mammalia > Cingulata > Dasypodidae > Dasypus > Dasypus novemcinctus. Next base: position 21,224,006 of record NC_080699.1, on the reverse strand, counting down.
AATTTTTTTTTAATTTTATTTTTTTTATTTAATTCCCCCCCACCCCCACCCCAGTTGTCTGTTCTCTGTGTCTGTTTGCTGCGTCTTGTTTCTTTGTCCGCTTCTGTTGTCGTCAGTGGCACAGGAAGTGTGGGCGGCGCCATTCCTGGGCAGGCTGCACTGTCTTTTCGCACTGGCCGGCTCTCCTTATGGGTGCACTCCTTGCGCGTGGGGCTCCCCTACGCGGGGGACACCCCTGAGTGGCATGGCACTTCTTGCGCGCATCAGCACTGCGCATGGGCCAGCTCCACACGGGTCAAGGAGGCCCGGGGTTTGAACCGCGGACCTCCCATGTGGTAGACAGATGCCCTAACCTCTGGGCCAAGTCCGCTTCCCCATACCAATATTCTTTCTCCAAACATGGAGCCACCCCAAATTGAGCTGGGGTAGGGCCTTGCTAACTACAACTCTGGTCTCTGTCCTCAAGAAGCAGATAGGAACAGGCAGGAAACCCTTGAAAAGTATTTCAAAGTCTCATATGAGAAACCCTGCCCATCCCAGGGGAAGAAGGCAAAGCCAAAGCAGGAAACTTGCGGGGTAATACTCAGAGAGCTGAGGCTTCTCTAGGGCACAGAGAGAGGGGCGCTCCTTCACCAGGGAGGGGCGAGATCCTTTTTTTCCCCTTAGATGAAGGATAAGGTCAAACTTCATTCTCTCCTGCCTATAGATTTTATCTGGGTGGGACTGCATCAAATAAATAATGTATCAGAATATTTCTCCCTGGTTACATTAGCCCATCAGGAACGAGAGCACAGCTCTGGTGTGTGATAAGTGGTAATAAATGGCAGTGCTTGTTGGTGGAAATTTTTCTGGCAAATTTCCGAACCAGATTAAAAAGTAAATTAGATTTCTTCTGAAGAGTTATTTTCAAGGGTTTTTATCCACTGACGTGTGTATGCAAGATTGCAGCTTTGCCAAGGGGGAGAGAACAAAGCTGAAAAAAAGAAAATAAAAATCAGCACGCAATTATCTGTCTGAACAAGGCTATCGTTGGGAAGGCACCTAATCAAAGATGTCTCAAATTTGTTTAAAATACAATGTGCAATATAAAATGTATTTATAATGTGCCTCCTATGCTCCAATGAAATTGTTATCAGGACTAGACAATTGCAGGAGACAGGGGTTTTAAAATGGAATGGATAGAATCAAGTCAGTTATTAATAATAGGTGAATAAAATACAGCTTTTTGGGGAGTAGTCGTTTGTTTTGTTGGGTTTTATTTTTTTCCCTTCATCAAGTCTCTTAAATCAGATGTGTGTCAAATACAGATGACTCTTGTTCCCTTCCTCTGTGTCCCTGCTCTTAGCAGATCCTCCATCCTCTCTCTCCTTGAACTATCCCAGCAGCCTCTTGATTGGCCTTCTTGCCTCCAGTCCACCCACCATACTGAGCAGAGAGTGACCTTCTACTGAGCAGAACTCACAGTGCCATCCTGCTTAAAAATCTTCTGAGGCTCCTCATTGTCTATAAAAGAGAGTTTAAACTCCTTAGCCAGCCCTGTAAGAGCCTTCATTATCTGAATCTAACTGGCTTTCCAATCTCATTTTGTGCCCTTCGCCTCCCGGCACTCTATGCTTTAGTGCTTTCAGAAAGGCAGGGAGCTGTACAAACCGTTTCCAAGTCTCCACTGCCTCCCAGTGCCCCTGACTACCTGGTAAATAATCAATAAGTGAACAAATGGACAGAAGGCTATAGTCTCTGGGGGGTACCTGCAAGAAAGAGGTGTGACAGTTTAAAGTTCTTTTATGAATCTCCAAAAGAGAAAGATTATGGTTTTGAACTAACCCATTCCTGTGGGTGTGAGACTTTTTGAATGGGCTATGTCAGTAAGGCATGACTCAGATTGAGTCTCCACCCTCTTACTGGAGCCAGTATAGACAGAGACACAGAAAGAGGCACACACACAGAGGAAAAGGAAGCCGCCATATTGATCCTGCCATGTCAGAGAGAGGACCATGGGAAAACAGAGAAGCCCCCTAGGCTGAGAGAGGTCCCAGAGTCCGGAATCAGCAGCCCACAGAAGCATGGAAAGAGGCCCCTGAGGAGTTAGGCCCATGGAGCACCTCAAGGCACAGGAGATGAGCCCTGCTGTGTGCCTGATAGCTTACAGCTGAACTTGGGAAGAAAGCAGAGCAGCCAAGACTGAGAGAGAGGCTTGAAAGAGGCAAGCTCTGTGCCTGGTTGCTCACAGCTGAACTCCGGGAGCTGGTCTCTGAGAGACAGTGAGCCTGAAGGGGAGGCAGAGATCGGCAGCCTCTTCCCCAGGAGGCAGGATGCTAGGATCAAAAGTAGCTGACTTTGGTGAGAAAGCATCTCTGATGGGGCCTTGATTTGAACATTTCACAGCTTCAGAACTGTAAGATTTTCTCCAAATAAATTTCCCATTATAAAACCAACCCATTTCTGGTACTTTGCATTGGCAAACTAAGACAGTAGGGGCGAGGCATAAAGAGAACCTTGGGATCTCAAATCTAAGAAATGACTGTGGCCATCCTCCATCACTGAACAAGCCTATATAGTCATTTAAAAGGGTAATCTCCTTCTTAAAAGGTACTGGTAAAGGAACAACTGACTGGGAACAGTCTCCACACCAACTGAAATAAATAGCATGTTGGTTAATTTTAATTTTTCATCAAAAGTCATGATACTTTCTGGATTAGGAGTTATCCAAGACTTGTTTCTTTTTCTGTCTTCTTGTTCACTCCCATCTATTGGCCATTTCAATACTTAGAAGTAGAAGCAAAGAGAGCTGAAACTCAAACCATGTCATTATAGTTTCAGTGAAGAAAAGATTGCAGCAGATAATGAAGGTTTTGGCTCTGAGCTAAAAGGAGCCCTGTGGATTTAAACTTTCCCTTCTCCTATCCCTTCTCCTACCCAAAAGTTCCCATTACCTCTGCTAGGAAAAAAGAAAGGGGGGTTGCCTCTGTTGTCTTCCAGAAAAATGGAGAACCTTAGTGTTTTTCTAAGCTTCCCTGCCCTCGCTTCACACATGTTATTCACCTCTCCCTTCCCATAAAAACTTTCTAGCCTGGGAAAGTCATGAAATACAACCCCTTAATATATCTCACAATGAATATTTTCCTCCATCCTAAAAAATTAGAAAAGAAAGAGGACCAATAGGGTCCTATCGTGTAATGTGAGAAGGTGAAGGTTGGCAAGAGAATATGCAAAGGACTAAGGCTGAATCATGCAAATTACATAGGCCTTGAAATTAACTGAAGAGCCACTTAGTTTCATCCAGCCCCCAGCAGCCTCCCTTGGGAAGCTGAGAGATGAAGGTGTAAAGAGGCTTGCAGGTGCTTCTTTCCCTAATGATATTTATTTTCACCTCAAGTGGAATAGATGGTGCCCGTTCTCAGAGAAGCTGGCCTGTGTGCTCAGCATGGGTTGGGTGCAGCAGTGGGCAAGGCAAGTGTTGTAGCCTTCTTTAGAGAACAAGAGCCCAGGGGAGTTCCTGTCCCAGAGCACTTGGGGTTTGGCTCCAATTCAATGTGTTCACGACCCTACCTGGGAGTTTTGTGTCTGATTGAAATAGAGTGAGAAGCAGGTACTTCAAGAGAGTTGGTGAGATTGAACCCAGGGATGAGAGGAAGCCTGGCTACATCCAGTCAAAGGCAGCTGGGTCTCTAGTCTGCCCACAAAGACTAGCCAGTAGTTTTCCAGTGGGATCTACTGAAACAGATTTTGCTGAAGTAGGTGATGATAGGGAAGAAGGAGGAGGGCTTTCATTATGTTGCAAGTGGTGACTGTTTATACCTATCAGTCTATGGGGATCTCATCCTGAGGTCTCTGTGGTGTTTGAGCTGTAAAGAAACCACACTTCCCCTGCCCAGTGGCCTCACAGTCACCTCAATCCAAGGATACTCCAGGTTTGGGTATGTCCAGTGCAGATCTGAGCCTGGTGTCTTGTGGGGCAGTGGGGTAGGAAGAAGCAGGCCCTAGGGACAAGGCACTGGGAGCTGAGGGAACCCCCATTTCTCTGGAACCCATTTCCCTGTGCCCCATTCCTTCCAGCCACCCACCCTCCTTTCTTTATTTCCTTTCTCTTTTATTCTCCTCCTCACACTTCCTACTTTCCCTTTGCCCATTTCCCTTCTTTTCTCCCCTTTATTTCTTCTCTATTCTCTAATGAATGTCCTCTTCTCTTCCCTCTTCTCTCTTCCTTCTTTTCTTCTTCCTGGACTCCTTTTCCTTTTTTTCTTTATTCTCTCTCTTCATTTCCTTACCCTTCATTCTCCTATAATGCTATAAGCAATTACTAAACATCTTGTATTCCAGGCCCACAGTTGGAGTGAAAAGGCACAAGGATGAACAAGATACAGACCCCACCACCAGGGAGCTCTCTAATGTGGGAGACGAGGAAGGAAACAAATAACTGGGACATAATGTGCCATGCTGGCAAGGAGTTTACGGGGTCTGAGTGTGGTCTGCAGAAGGAAGAGACTAGTTCTTCCCAGAGACTCAGGAGGGCTTCACAGAGGACATGATCTTCAAAACTGTGTGGTAGGACAAAGAGCAGGGAGGCCTTCCAATCAGAATGGAATCCATGGGCAAATACACAATAACCTTTGAAGCCTGGCCGATGTGGCTGGAGCAAAAGATACACGAGGACAGGGCAAGAGCTGATGTCACCAGCTTAAGGAGCTTGAATTTTCTCTTGCAGACCATGGGGATTCTTGGAAGGTTCAAGAAGGGAAAGAACAAGGTGGTCTTCCTTCCTTTTTTGCTCTTCTCAATTCTTCTCTATTTCAACTTCTTCCGTGTCCTCCCATCTCTTTTTCTCCTCCATCCCTTTTCTCACTGAGCAGCTGCCCCACCTCAGCTCCACCAAAGCTCACCCCAGCTGTGACCTGTTCTGGCCAATGTCTGCCCCAGATTTGGGGTCATCCATGTGCACAGATCCAGTTTTGGAAGGAACAGCTTCCTTGGAATAGGGCACAAGACACCAGCCTCTCCCTGCTCCCAAACTTCTTTTCCTGTCCCTTTTGGTGCAAGCTTCTTGCCCTCCTTCCCCTTGTTTTCCCCACTTTCCCTGTCAGGCACTTTCTGCTCTGGGATGAATAGAAGCCCACAGTCCCCTGCATGGCCTTGGGGACACAGGAGCAGAGGTGAGGTGGTTTCTCATGCGCCTTTCAGAGTTTCAGACCACCTGCTTATTAAGAACTGAGTTTTCCGTCTGGGATTTTAGTTTTTAAGGGCTGAAAGATACTTCAGTGCTAATACTAAAACTCATGTCAATCCTTGTGCGAATACCAATACCAGTGTTATTACTGGTACTAATACTACCACCAATACTTACATCCATGTTACCACTAATACCAAGATATATATTACTATCAGTACTAATACCCATACTGATTCTAACACCAATACTAAGAGTAAGCTTTGTATAGTGCCTTTACGAACACAATTTAAAAATAACCCATTCACTGGAGTGCTGCATTCAAAACTCACCACAGAATCAGTAAATGTTGGTGGAACCCCTTTTCTCTACCAGGTATTGTGTTAGGTGCTTAATATATGTGCTGTCTCATTTAACACTCACAGAAACCTCATGAGAAAGGCATTTATTATTTTCATCTCATATATGAAAAAAACTGAGGCTCACAGAGGCCAAGTAACGTAACCAATGCTCCTCAGCTGGTAAAGGAAGAGCTTGGTTTTAACCTGAATCTTCTGACTTCAAGTCCTGGTCTCTCTCCACTTATATTTTGTTATCCACATTTTACAGACAACAGAAACTGTGTTTAAGTGCTCTAACTCTCATGATACAGATAAACAAAGTGGATCCGAGGGGCTTTTCCAAGTGAGTTATGAAGCTAACACCTCCTACAGCAACATGGTGGCTTTATTTTCTCTCTCTGGTTGGATGGGCTTCTGCTTCTCCCTCTGTCCACCCTGCCATCCTAAATCAGCATCAGGGGACAGGCAGATCTGGGGGTGAGAGCCAAGGTCACTGGGGCAATGTAGTGGGGAAGGGGACTTTGAGTCCATCTGTCACTGTGACAGCTCCATATGTCTCCTGATCAAAAAGCTCTGGCCTCCCCAAGAGCAGCTCATTATTCCCCTCAATGTTGTTGCCTGAGGGTCAGAGCAGAACCCTCTTGTGCTGGTGACTGAATGCAGTAGTGGAGCCACGGCATCCAAGTGCAGTTCCCCAGTTCCCAAGGAATCCCGCAGCGGGGGGGGGGGGGGGGGGGGGGGGGAGGTGGGGTGTGGGCTGGCTAGTCATAGTGCCAAGGCTGGGATTGATGAGCTGGAGGGCTGGGCTGCCCGCCTGGCCGGCTTGTAAGCAGAAGTCCTTCAGAAAACCCAGGTGGTGAGTGTTTCCATATGGGCGAGACCAAAGACCGCACGACTGCTGGGAGGAACTAGCACAGGTCCAGTAAAATTGTGGGCTTGGGTCAGCACTGCTAGGTACTGAGGCGTAGGGAGTGGTTTAAGGCACTGCTGTCAAGGAGCTTACAGTTGGCCCCGAAAAGGAGGAATAGGTGGGAGGACAAGCTATCTCCATTATTCAGAGCTTTGATTACATGGTGATTAGGAAGGATAATGGAGTGCTTATTTAAGAAAAACCTAATGTTCTCCTGACATTATGGTGTAGATGAGAGAACATGGAAGGCAGTGCACTGTGGTTAAAAGCACATCTTCTGGTGTTAGACCTGGCTGAGTGGTCTTGGGCAAATTTTGTGACCTTTCTAAACTTGGTTTTCCTTCTCTGTAGAATGGAGATGATAATAGCACCCATATCTTAGGGTTGTTGGGAAAATGAAAGGAAATAAGATAAACCAATGGCTCCATCCAGTGCCTGGCGCACTTTAAGGCTCAGAGTGTGTTGAAAAACTGCCATGAGTGCCAGAGTCAGAGGACCCTGCTTTGGAGTCAGAGGACCCTGCTCTGAGTCTCTGTTTGCTCATCTGTAAAATGGAATGATGGCATCTACCCAAGGAGGTTACCATCTGAGATGAAGCATATTAGTTGCCTGGAACATAGTAGGAGCTCAGAAAATGATGGCTATCATTGGAGTCAGCAGAGGTAAGAGTTGGATTAACTTCAGTCCTGACAGGAAATGAAATCCCATTAGATCGGCATGTCCTTCTGGAAATTAATTTCTTTTTACTTATTCATGGCTATTGCTTTAATCAAAATGAAATGTCTTACTTAAAGGCCAATGATTAGTTCTGCTAATAGAAAGGTAAAAGGAATCTTAATCTATGAACTCCCTATTGTTCTTTCTAAGATATTGGTGGGAGTTACACATAGCTAGGAAGTTGAATGCGATCTCCGGCAAGTTCTCTTTTCCCCTCCTCCTAAACAGATCTCCCATTCCCACACTGCCAAGCTGGGGGTGGGAAGGGCACGGATTTCTGTTCTGCATCATGCCCTTAAAGTGTGAGTAGCTGACAACCCTTTCATCTTGCCAGAGGTATTTGCAAATCTAAAATTGGACTTTATTATCCCCACTTCCACTTTCGTCTCCTTTAATCCATTCTCCATACTGCCGTCAAAGCGATCTTTTAGAAACACAAGCCTCATCATTTCTCTCCCTCATTTTTTAAATTCTTTAATGACTTTCCATTGCTCTTAGAACAATGTCCAAATTCTTTATCAGGGTTTACAAGGCACTCAGTTATGGTGTCTGCCTTTGCCTGCAGCAGCATCTCCTTCACTCCGTCCTTAACCCAACCCCTTTCCCACCCCATTCATTGTTTCTCTTCCTGGGATATCCCAGGGTCCTTCCAGTGTCAGGAATTTGCAGATACAGTTCTCTTTGACCAGAGCATTCTCCATTTAGCTAACCCTCTTTACCCTTTGAATGTCAACTTTAAATGTCCTTCTTCAGAAAGACCTTCCCTGATCTCCTACTCTGGCTTTTTGCTTCCATAGATTCTGGAAGCGCCAGGTTTTTCATAAACTCTAAGAAAACAAGAATATGTAAATAGTGTCTCTCTTGACAAACTTTACAGCTAGTGGAGTAGGTTGAGAGTAAGTTTGCAGCAGTACAACTCTTCCCATATCCATACCCTTTGCTATGTATCTTGTGACTTCTCCCATCAAGAGATGGAGTCTATTTCCTACACCTTGATTTTGGGCTGGCCCAGTGATTTGCTTCAGCTAATAGAATGCAGCCAGAAGTGTTGTGCCGGTTCTAAATCTAGATCTCAGGAGGTTTTGCATGTTTCTACTAGTTTTCTAGGACCTCTGCCAAGCTGCCATGGGACTGACCCTGGAACAACCCTGGACCAATGTGTCAGAAGGTGATAGACCATATTATTCAGTCACCCCTCATGCTCTAGTCAACAGCCAGCTAACTCACAGAAGCAGAGCTGCCTAGCAGACCAGCAGCTGACAGCAGATACATGAATGTGCATATGGAAGACTAGAAGAATCACCTGGCTGAGCCCAGCCTAAATTGCCAATCTACAGAATCATGAACTAGATAAATGATTACTATTTTAAGCCAAAGACTTTTGAAGTGGTAGTTAAGTAGTATAAACTAACTGATGCGGGCTTTTTGTTGGATATGATATTTATGTGGATAAGCAAATAAGCAATAATATGAGGTAGTGATGTGTGCTAAGTCTGCCAAGAATGGACAGAAGGTAGGAGCGGAAGGAGTACAGAGGGATGAAAGATCACTGAGGACTGGTGTTATTCACAGGGGAAGGGATTTATTTGTGTACATTATTATTATCTCCTCAAGCAGAGCATCCTTCCCCAGTACATGGAATAGGTCTTAAAATTCTTCTGGATTCCCTGCGATACCTAGCACAATGCAAAGTACAGCATTCAGTTAAGAAAGTATCTGTTGGTGATTTAAGACAAAGGTAGAAAATAGGTCTATTTTGCTCATCTTTATGTCCCCACCACCTACACAGTGATTGGCACACAGAAGGCACCTAATAAATACTTATGAATGAAGGAGTAAGTGACTGACTTCAAGAATAAGAAAAACGTATGTACTTGTGAGTGTCTTTCCAGGTGAGCCTAGGAAGTGATAATAGTTATCTTGCGTGAAGAAAAGAAGTTAGACACCTGAATGGCAGTAGGGCTAACTACCTTACCTAAATCCATCCTATCATTTGGAACTCCCATAAAACACCTTAGATGGGATGCTTGTTCACTGTCTTCTCTTTCTCTCCCTCTCTTCTTTCCCTTCTTTCAGTTCTCTGTGCCTCTTTTCCTCCTGAACTTTTCTGTGTCAGCACCTTTATGAATTAGTGGTGATCAAGTTCAAAGTAAGGACATTGGGTTGGAAGGGGCTGGGGGGTTTGGGGGTGACAGATGCACAGTTTCTGTGACAGGTGCAGAGTAAAGATAGGCTCTACACTCTCAATTTCTGCTCCCTTTCCCTTCCTTAAAAACAAGTAAAAGGGGGAGTAGATATGGCTCAAGTGGTCGAATGCCTGCTTCCCACATAGGAAGCCCTGGATTCCATCCCTGGTGCCTCTTAAAAGCAAAGAAAAAAAAAAAAACAACAAGCAAACAAATGGAAAACCAACTCAGGGGAGCCAGTGTGGCTCAGTGGTTGAGCACCGGCTTCCTGCATATGAGGTCCCAGTTTCAATCCCTGGTCCTGGTATCTCAAAAAAATATTTTTTAAAATAAAAATAAAGGGAGAAAATAAAAGAAAAGCGTGTATATGTGCATATTTCTGATTGACTTTTTCTGAGGCTATCCTCCCAGATCTGAGATTGCCACCTGAAAGCAGTCTTTTTTTCCTTTTTATTATTATTGTTTTAAAAGAAGCTTTAGATTACATAAATGTTACATTGAAAGTATAGGGGATTCAATATGCCCTACGTGCCCCCCCCCCCACTTTCCCACATTAACAACATCCTTCATTAGTGTGGTACACTTGTTACAATTGATGAACACATGTTGAAGCGTTGCTATTAACTATGGTCAATAGTTTACATTATGATTTACGCTTTGCACCACACAATTTCATAGGTTTTGACAAAATGTGTAATGACCTGTATCCATCATTGCGAAGTCATGTGGAACAATTCCAGAGTCCAAAAAATGCTCCATTTTGCACCTATTCTTCTGTCTCCCTCTCCTCAGAACCTCTGGTATCAATGTCACAAGCCTTTCCATTGCTAGTAAAGTAGAATAGTAAGTCTACTTTAGTCCATAGTTGCACTCCCCCCTTATATTTATCCATCCCTCAATCTTGAGGACTTCAGATGGTGACAACCACTCTGCTTCTGGTTGAGAGGGGGCTTAGATCTCATGGGACAGCTGTCTTGATTGCAGTTGTAGATACTGAGAGCAGGCTTCTTGAGACCAGTACATTGTGTGCACCTGCCCCCTTGCATTGAGTCTCCTTTTTCATTGCTGCTGGAAATAGCATCCCTTCCCTGGTGGTGTGGAGCCAGCCCTGGGGTCAGATTATGGTGACTTTTGAAGGTAACTGGGCCAGTCTACCCTTCAGGCATATGCCATTTGCACATATGTCTAATTCACATGTATCCTTTTCACCTTCACTCTGTTTCAGCTACCTTCTTTCTTTTTTCATAAAAACAATTCTTTGTTTTTAAAGAAGTCTTAGATTATATAAATGTTAAATAAAAAATATAGGGGCTTCCCATATACCCTTCTTCCTCCCCCAATACACACACACTTTCCCCATTCTTAACATCTTTCATTAATGTGGTACATTTGTTACAATTGATGAACACATATTGAAGCATTGCCACTAGCCATGGTCTATAGTTTACATTATGATTTACACTTTGCACCACACAATTTTATAGATTTTGACAAAAGTATAATGGCCTGTATCCATTATTGCAACATCATGCAGAACAATTCCAATGTCCCATGTTACACCTATTCTTCCCTCTCCCTCCCCTCAGAGCCTCTGGCGACCGCTGTCTTTATATCAATGTTACAAGCTCTTCCATTACTAGAATAATAATAAGTCTATTTTAGTCTATGGTTGCATTCCTCCCTCATATTTGTTCATTCCTCAATCTTGAGTATTTTAAGATGGTCATGCCTACTCTGCTTCTGATTGAGAGAGGTTTGTAGACTCCATGGAGCAGACGCATGGAACTGTCTTACTTGCAGTTATAGATAGATCCTCTCTATTTTTGGGAATGGGTGTTGTCCATCAACATCCATTTGTTAGTTGTCCTGGGTGATTCTGATGAACTGGAGAGTAGGTGCTGGCTGCAACTGCTGAGATTCAGGGCTCAACCAGCCTGTGAACAGCCAGAAGATTTAAGTCTCTGGGACATTTATTTAATGAGTATAGTGCTAATTATAGGTTCAAATAAAAGGGACAGATGTGCAGGAAAATTATAAATGAGTCTAACTCTGATTAACTGGAGAGATAGGTTATCATAATATTCCAAAGTAAAGTCCACCAATGGGATGCTGATTTCCTGGGGAGCAACTCTTTTTCAAGACCACACCCTCTTATTCAGCTCAGTCTATCCCTCCTCCTTGAGACCTTCCTTTGTTTGTCTTTCCCCAAGGTTCTAATGTGTCCTGTGTGTGACTCATTTGGTATTTGTTATACAGTAATCACACGACCATTCTTGCTTTCATCACCATAAATAAGTTCCTAAAAGGAAAGAAGAGGTCTTTCGTTACATTGCTCACAGCACCAAGAACCTCCCTAGACTCCTAACAGGGGCTCAAAACCCCTTTGTTGAGTGAATGTATGAACGCATACATAGATTCATGCATGCACATCACTGATCCTCACAGTGGCGCTGTGAGGTAGGTATTATTGTGAGTTCCACAGCTAGTAAGGAGGGGACTGAGCTTCACCTCCAGCTAGTGAGGTGCTGAGGCACGCACATAGTCTCGCAATGGGATGTTATTCCCTCAAGGGAGGGCTGGAAGAGAAGCACTAAAGCTGTAACAGCAATTGGATCGTCCCCAATGGGGAAATGCTGAAGCGCCTCCACCAGGAAAACAGTGGGGAATATTTCAAAGGAAAACATTGTCCTTCATGATGGCCCTGGCCATATCAAGTCACCTGGTTACGAGCTACCTGCAGCTATTTCATGAGCACTCATTTTGTTTATCCAAAGATTAGTATAATAATTATATAATAATAGTTACCATGTATTACCAGATTTTCAGGGATTATGTTAAACTCTATAATTTCAATATTACATTTAATCTGCTCACAGCCCTAAACATTGGGATTATTATGATTCTTATTTTATAGACAGGAAATTGAGGATCAGAGGGATCAAGCCACTTTCCAGAGTCCCACAGTCAGTGAGTGTAGAGCTTCAGTTGGAAGTCCAGCCTTTCCCCGTCATAAACATGTCATCGTAAGTACTAAACAGTTGACTTATCAAACTTCAGTGTCCATAGGATGTCCTGGGGAGCTAGTTAAATGCAGTCCCAGACCTCGTCTTCAGGGCTTATGATCTCATAGCTGTGGCGGGGGCATCTAGAATCTACATTTCTAATGACTACTTATGTGAATCTGTAGCAGGTTTTCCATGTTCTACACTCCACTGCACTGCCTTCCTTCTCTTCTGTAAGTAGCTTAAGGTAGCTTAAGGTATCCCAGATATTGGGATTTTGTCATACTGGCATGAGAGATGCTTGCAGTTTCCCAGAATGTAGAGTTCATGAGCTTGCCCTGTAACCTGCTATAGTGAACAAGATTTCAAATGTTCATTGTATTTTTATTTTATTTTTTTCTCCCCACCCCCCTGTTGTCTCTTCTCTGTGTCCATTTGCTGTGTGTTCTTCTGTGTTTGCTTGTATTCTCATTAGGCAGCTCTGGGAACTGATCCTGGGACCTTCTGGAGTGGGAGAGAGGTGATTACTCTCTTGTGCCACTTCAGCTCCCCTGTTCTGCTACGTCTTCTTGTTTTATCTCCTCTGTGTCTCTTGTTGCATCATCTTGCTGCCCCAGCTCTCCATGTTTGTCGGCACTCCTATGCAGGGCAGCGTTCCTGTGTGGGGCTGCATTCCCACATGGGCCAGTACTCCACGTGGGCCAGCTTGCTGAGTAGGCCAGCTTGCCCCCACCAGGAGGCCCTGCGCATCAAACCATGGACCTCCTACATGGCAAACAGGAGCCCAATTGGTTGAGCCACATCTGTTTCCCGCTCGTTGTATTTTTGGTTAGGAATTCTGCCCTTATGTCTCTTTGCTCTCCTGGTTTGGGTGATCTGTCTGGAAATGCCAAGAATTCTTTTATCCTTAACTTTTAAGGCCTGATCTGATTTGAATATCCAACTCTAGGCTTCCTTCTCTCCAGATCCCATGCTGTTCCCACTTCCCTCTCTGAAGCTGCCTCCCAAACAAAAGGCATTCCCAACACTGCCCTACAAGTCCCCTGAAGGAAAAGAAGAGGAAGCCAAAAGGCAAACATGAATAACCTGACAGTATCTTAACTTTTTTTCTGACAGCATTATACCTTGTTTCTGAGAAGTTTATTAGTGGGGAATTAAGACCATGGTCCTATAATTTCATTTTGTTCTTCACCAGAAATTAGAAAGGTTGTTGGCAAGAGTCCTATATTTTGTCTCCTTTTGTAATTCAATGGATTCAAGCAAGAAAGTTGCTGCCTTTCTTCCCCAAGGGACATTGTCGTGGGAATTTTGGAAAAGCCCTGCCTGCTCCATCTCAAGGGTGCTTTCCCTATCTGTGCCTAGGTATACTCTGGGGAACAGGGTTATGGGTGGCTTAGTCCCCCAAAGGGGCTTAATGAATGTCTCTTTTGATATTAACATGACACCTGGCAAATGCAATACTGAGCTGCACAGATTTGTTCCATGCGTAGAGGGGGGCACAGCTTCCTGTGAATAACAGGTACGAGGTACAGTATGAAGACAAGCTGTCAGCAAAAAAGGAGCATGTGTGCCTGGGAATGCAGGAGACCACTGCCCCTCCTGGGAGAGCAGTCCTAATTGTAAAAAGCTTTGCTCAGAAAGTGAGTGATGCAATGGCTTTAGACACTTTTGTAGGGATAGTAGAGCACCTTTGACTATTAAGGTGAATGCAAAATAATTTTTGGTTACTGGTTTAGTTTTTTGTTGGTTTTTGTGAGTAATTTAATTTCTTTATGTCACCCTAAATCGCTCTATTAGAACATAAAAGGGTAGAGAACCACTGGACTAGATTCATAATTCTGTGACCATTCTTTTATCCATTCATTAAGAAATATTTTTTTAATGCCTATGATGTATTAGACATTGTGCTGGAAATTGAGAGAAAGCAGGTGAATAAAATAGCTCTTTTCTTGAAGGAACTTGCAGTCTGGAGTAAGAGAAAGGGAAGTTCTAATGCAACGTGCCAAATGCTATTATAAAAATATGCACAGTGATGTGGAGAGACCAGAGAAGAGTGAGGAGAGAAGAGGTCAAGGAAAGTTTTCTAGAGGGACACTGGAAATGAGGATTCAGAGGCTACAGGTATTTGGAGAGAAGAAGGTGGGAAGATAAAATAGGATACAGTTGTCAGTCAAGCCTTGCCAGTTGTCCAGGTTTTACACCTGTCAACTAAAACGTAATTAAGAGAAATCTCTCATCAAGAGGTTAACTGTGACACAGATTCCCATATCTGGGGGGAAAACCATCACCTGTGCAGATGGCTTCTCTGTTTTGCACTTGGAACAGTCTGGTCTGTTAGCAAAATGTAGGTGTGTCCAGTCACTAGTCTCCTCCTGAAGTTCTCACCTTCCCTTGGATACCTTCACTTCATCTTTCTAGCCTCTTGACATCCCTTTCCACATTGTTTGAGGTTGTCTCTATCTCTCTTGGACCCCTTGTGCCTTAGCACCCCGAGCTGAATTGACATGTCCTCATGGACATCATCTCTCTTCTTTCTTGTGAGCAGAGCACAATTCCCAATCCAGAAAACAGGAGATTCACCAGGCAAAATTCAGGACCTCTTGTCCCTTACAGTTCCAGCCTCTGATTCTTTTTGTATTTCTCCAATGCCAGAAGGATCTCAAGGATCCTTTCTCCATTTTCCACCACTTTGACCATTGTTCCAGCCTCTACTTTGGAATTCCCTGAACATGTAGCTTCACTCAGCATCTCCTTCCCCTCTTCTTCTCTACCCGGTCTCACTGACTCTGTTCTGTTTTGTTCTACCTCTCTCCTCAAATGATGTGTGCAGATGTTCCACTGGCCTTTGGCACTTCCTAGGCAGGGGTCAGTCTTCCTGGTGCCCAAAGAAAAGGTGAGCAGAGGTAGATTTTATAGACCTTAGATGGCTCCAAACTTAGCAAGGGTCTTACTTTTTTATTTAAAGAGTGAAAGCGTGACTAAATGAATGAAGTGGTCATCAGGGAGTTGATAAATCAAGGTATCAAAGAAGTATTTAGGAATATATGGGAAATGACCCATGCCTGGGATTTCCCAGAGCCATACAGGTTAGACCTTCTATTTGATCTCTGGGGATAATGCCAGGGGATTTTGTCCTGGGCATTTATCCAAGGCAGCCCCTGTCCTTGCTCAGCAACATTATGCACATCCCACTGTAGGTCATGAGGAAATAAGACCCTGAGTGCAGGAGAAGGCCCGTGAACTTTTCCACGGCAGCCAGCACAGCCTGAGCAGGGAGGGCCTGGGTCACCGGAGAGTAGGCTTCTAAAACAGACCAGGGACCTTGGCAGAGGCAGACGTCCCTGGGAAATGAGGTTGTTAGCCCGGTCCAGGTTGTCTTTAATTTCGGGCACCCTACAAAATTAGGGGACGGATGTTTTCCATGGAGCCACGAATAATGTTGACAGTCTCAGACTGTAGATCTTGGGAGTAAGACGTGCTGGGTCGGTAGAGTTAGGGTATTGTCTGAGCAAGAGCATGGGCTGAGGAGAGAGACCAACGCTCCAATGTCGGTGTGCCCTGGCCAGCTGCGAAACCTTGGGCTGTTCACTTAACTCCTCTGGATCTCAGTTTCTTCAAATGAAAATGGGATAAGGAAGCCTACCTCAGATGGTGGCGATACTGCATGTGACGCCCTAGGCACAACACTTGGACATACCTGCCTATCCAGTAGCACCTGTTCTAGACTTACCAGTCAGGATGGAGGTAAGAAGGCAAAGATAAAAATTTACCAACTTCCCTAAAGGACAGGAAATTGTGTGGTTGACAGGAAATGCATAAAAAAGGAAGATGAAAAAGCTATGGTAGCAGTTTATCATTTCATAATAACTAGTTTGCATCATTTATTAAATATCTGAAAAAAATCTTTGTCGGTATAGCATTTTATTGAAAGCTAAAAATGCGTTTTAAGTCATGTAAGCATACAAAGAACAAATATACTTGAATGTTGCTTGAAGGGAAGTATGTGGAGAGCAAGGACATGTATTATGGATATATAATCATTAATTTGTGATGTTTTTTAAAAAAACTTCTTTAAAAGAATCTGTATGCTGTCTATAAAACTTTGGAAATTCTGTATCCTTCTCAAAGTTCAAAGGAAAGAGAAAACATAAAATTTCTTAAAGAAGCTTTTCTTCAGATGTGAATAAGAAAAAACACCTTAAATTTGTGTGAACAATTCTGTGTTCATGAATTCTAGAAACTAAAACAGGGTAAGACTCTAAGAACCAGACCAGAATTTTACCTTGATTTCAACCATTTATGAAGGTGACTAGTATTTATTAGGCCTGCAGTAGCATCAGGGACACAGAGAGCAGGAGGGCACAGGTTCTTTCTCAGGAATCTTTCAGGCTACCGGAATGGGGTGGAGGTGGAGAGAACAGAAAGGTTGTACCAGGTGAGTGGGCAGTGAGAGAAGCACATAGAACACGCTTTGGAGCCCAGGGACTGGGGAGGGGGCTCATGGACCTACCACTGAGAAGGTAACAAGTGAGCTGGGGCTGGGACCCCCACGGAACAACTATGAGTGAGTTGTCACCCCAGTTGCCTGCCAGGAGAATGCAGAAGAGCAAATGGGCTGAGCTGACAGCCAACAGTGCCCCGGTAGAGATGGCCCAGTCTTTACAGCTCCAGGAAAGAATGTCATGGAACTCACACAATTAAGACCCCTTCACGCTCACCTTGTCTGTCATTGACAGACCATTGGCAGCCATTTCCATTGAGATAAACACAGTAGGAGAGGGTAATTAGTTTGAGTAATTTCTCAGCCAAGGGAGCTCTCCCAGGCTCCAATTTCCCTGTGGTATTTGCATCCAAATTGCTTTAGAAGTGAGGGTTAGAGGGGACTTGGAATGAGAGAAGAGAATGGATTGGAGGCTGGACACAGCCAGGCAGTGGACAGGGGTGGCGTGTCCCCACTCAGCCTGGTCTCAGCAGACAGTTCTCTTTCCTTCCATCCCTCACCTCTACTAGTCCATCTATGTTGACTAAAATTATGAACACCTTTACTACATTTTCTAGCTTAAATGTTTAAGAGCACACATGAGGCATCCTTTGGTTTTCCCAGGAAAGCCCAAAAGGTGGCCTGGGTCAGGTCATTTCTTCTCTCTGTGTCTCGTTCCTTCATCTTTCAGACAAGGAATTTGGGTAGCAACAATCTCTCTGGATGTGGCCAATTCTGATGTGCAGAGTTGTCTGGATTTGAGTTTCAGAGAGCTGCACGGCCAAGGGGAACCCAGATCCCAAAGGCAAGGAGGGAGTCTGGTTCAAGGGATTTGGCCACTAGGGGAGAGCCAGAGTCACCGCTGTGTCTACCCCAGAGCAAGACTGATTCTTCTGCAGGAATCTCGTTTTCTCTTTTTCACTAAGGCACCTGCGGATTATGGCAGCCCTGGAAGTGAGCATTAGCGAAACTTCTTACTCACATCTGTGCCCCAGCACCGGTCACCACGCTTGACACATGGCCTTTACTCAATAAATGATTATTCTCTGGCTGAACTGAACACACAGACCTCCCAGGGGACCAGAGAGAATGACATCGAATGGGACAGAGGACAATCCAGTCCTGTCCCCTGGCTTTCGCTACAGATAATTAATCTTATCCATTACAGTTGATTATTCCTTTTCTTTCAGAGGTTAAACTTATTTCCAAGTCCTGAGGACACCTGCGTTTGCCCTTACACCCTGACCACCCTTTCTCTTGGCTTGGAGGGCAAGCCTTTCTCCCTTCTCACACCTTCCTCTGCCTTTCCTGTGGCAAAGGCAGGGACTGCCAGGGTGAGTTAAGTTTTGAGTATTCACCTTCAGCAATGTTCATGCTTCCTGAGTTCAGGCAGGCGAGCTCCAGAGCTGCCAAAGCTTGTGGGCAGTTGACAAATGTATTTAATGGTGAGATGCCAAAATCAGCATGGGTCCATCTCTCTGAGGAGACTGATCTTGACCATTTGCTTATGGGAAGGAGATTCCTCTTTCCTGGACTGGGAAATGGAGGGGTCAAACTTCCCACCACCCAAAGATAGAAAACATCTGCCCAATGGTCTTTATTGAGATACTTAAATTCAGGAAGCCTTAACTGTGTCCAACAGTGTTATCCCAACAGCAATGATGATCGACAAGAGGACCCTCTCATTTGCCAAGTCCCTAACCTCTGGTACCCTGAGATATCTTTTGGTAGAATTTCACATAAAATATACGTAAGACGGTATTCTTGAATGGCAACCAGGTATAATTTTAAAAAGCATGGAATTTGAAGACATATAGTTAACTCCTGGCTCTGTGACTTCTTAACTCTGTGGCTGTTGCCTTATCTGTGAAATAGAAATTATATCTGATTTAAAGTTATTGTGAGGATTAAATGAGGATATTCATTTATTTGTTCAACAAGCATTTATTAAGCACTGCCTCAATAGAAAAACCTCAAAACCCTGTACTCAACCTAAGAAAGTTCTGAAAAGTTTGATGTGGTTGTTTGGGGTCTACCTCCATAGAGTGACTTGGGGGTCCAGGGCTCCTCCACCCTGTGATGCTCCCCTTTTATCATATATTTTCCATGGTTGTTGGTCAAGGGAGGAGGGAGATGGATAAGGTCCATGGTCTCATCCGTGTCTCAGTCCAGAAGTGACACATTACTGCCAGTCATGTTTCTGTTTTCCAAAACTTAGCCATGTGCTTTCTATTTAGTGCCAAGGGAGGTTGGAACCTGTTTCTCCATTTGTGTCCAGGAAGAGGAAGCTTTGTGGAAAACAAATAGCACTGTCCCTGCCACAAGCAACTTTTGCGTGCCAGGATCTCCACTTGATGATGGGAACACAGAGATGAATAAGACAATGGCCTGTCTTCAAGTCCAGAGATGAATGTATGAATGTCATTACTGCTTAGGATGATTCAGCTCCCCATTTAATTCTGTAACGTTGCCACTCTTTCCTGTTATCAGGAATTATAACCAATACTCTTAAAGCGGAAATTCATGCCTGTTGGTTTTGTCTGAGTTGTTCTTGCCTTCCTGCATAGAAGGTAAGTCCTGGGGGTGGGGGGCAAATAGTCACCTGTCAGTCAGTATGTAACTTAATGCGCTACCTTGTACAGAGCAACCCACCCCACCCCCCAGCTATGGGAGTTTTATGTTTGTATCTTCTTTTATTCTTTTCTTCAATTTTATTTCTCTTTTCCCTTTGCTCTTGACATCACCACACCCCTATCTAACCCAGCCAGACCTCCACAGATGGAGAGTCAAGAGAGGTAGACACCAGCATTCTCCAGCCAGCCCCTCCTCTGATATCTCAGGCCTTGGTGTTTTCCTGGGTAGAAAAGAGGCAAATCCCACCCATCTTTTCCATCTCCCGCTGGCCCTACCCGACCCTTTCTCCAGGGATCTAAGCCTGAGGTGCCTCCTGCCTGGGCTCCCTGGAAAAGGTGTCAGTTCACAAAGTCACCAGGCAAGGCTGTACGAGAAGCCGTGTGTAGATGAGTCGAAGGGATGGTGGGAGACGGAGAGGGAGGCCGACCAGGGTCACTCCCGGGGACCGCTGGAGGCCACCTCCCTGGGCTCCCTTCCTCTGGGCCCTATGCATGCCTCGCCCAGGCCCCAGCTGCAAGCACGGGGCGGGCAGTGCCCAGCAGCTGGTCGTGCTCCATCCGGCTCTGACAGTGCCTGGTTCTGGCCAGGGCTCTATGCTCTTATCGGCCTGGCAGCCGGGTCCTGCCATGTCGGGGAACAATAGTGGATTCAGCTTCCCATGTTCATCATTACCCTGCACTTTTAATCAGGGGTGTTATCCGCAGTTCCTGCCCAGGCCTCATTTAGATTTCTTGTTTGTAGCAATAATACCCTTTTAATATGCTAAATGAGCGAGCAAATGAGCCTTCCTCCACTTGCGAGGTTTTTAAAAACATCCCTTCTTTAGTGGATGAAGGTCATTCTTTTGGCAGATTAATACTTAACTAGGAGGCCCTGTTTATTGTCTGGGGTCACTTCGGCGGCTGTCACAGCATATTAAAGAGCGCAGGATTGCCCGTGCCAGAACAATGCAGCTAGGTGGGGATGCGGGAGGGGCGGCCCCTCACCCGATTCCCTTCCCCGGCTCTCATTTAAACTCCGCAGCCGTTATTAATACTTTAATTTGTAGTGCATTAATGAATTCTAATCCCCATTATGCGTTGAGCAAATGGGCCTTCACCGGGCTCTGTGCAACCCAAGTGGGTCCTGGCTGCGAGGTAAGCAGTGACAGTAGTGGAGTCAGGTAGGTGCAGGGGCGGGGGGTACCCGCTGGTGAGGGGGTGAGGGGAGGCAGCAGGGCGAGAGGTGAACGGGGGACGAGAGAATCCTGGCGACATCATTTGCAACCTCATCCCCACTGCTCCAGCTCTACCTTTGAGCTCCCCAGGTGAACCAGTTAGTCCCCATTTCTGCTTTAAAAGTGTCCTCATGTGTAAAACAGTGATAATCAGGGCACCTACCTCACAGGGCTGCCGTGCAGCTAAGGGAGGCAATGCACTGCTTAGGGCACATGGCAACCCCCTGGCCACACCTCCCTGTCCCCTCCTCCTTACCCAGGGAAGCTGGAGAGAGTGGCTTCTCTGGCCCCCCGTCACATTTGCCTCTTGAAAAGAAAAGCTTGTTTCCAAATCGGACTTCTCTATTAGAGCAGAGCCCCTTGAGGGCGGGGATGGCGTCTTTCTCATCATTGCACCCGCTTCTCTGTGACCTTTAGGTGACAGAGGCGTCAGTTGGGTCACATCCTTCCCTCAGCTCACCCTGTGAGCCTAATGACAAGCACTGGATCCCATAGTTCACTCCTGCAGTGCCTTGTACACAATTGCTTAAAAGTGGACTGGTTTTAGCCCAGCCTGGAAAGAGGTGCCCTGTGCTCACGTTAGATTGCAAGCAACACGAGGATGAGCCTGCTTCCCCTTTCAGTGCCTCGTGCAGGTCTGAAGACATGGTAAGAGCCACTAATTACGGGCCTGGCCCCAGGTGGGCACATGTGTGATCTCATTCCATCTCCACACTAGAGCTAAGGGATTCCAGTATTCTTCCCATTTCATGGATGAAGACCTGTAAGCGCCTACCTTGCCTCCACTGGCCTGCTTGGTAATAAGGGTCCCCGATTCTGAGCTCTGGAAGGAACCTTAAAGGTCATTAGGAAGAAGCGCTCGTGTTTTCGGTTGAGGTACCCAAGACTGAGAAGTTTAATGGATCGTCCAAGGTTTCCCTTTGTAACAGGGCCAGTCCTGGAGGGCAAATTCTTTCTTCCCCTCACCCTCTTGGCACCCTGAAGGAGGTGTTGTTTGCTGGGCAGGCCATCCTGACAAGGGGTGGACCCCGATGGAGCTAGGAGCTGGGGCAGAGGCCCTGGGTGGACGGGCCAAGCCTTGGAGGGCGAGGGCCAGCCCCTCCTGCCTCAGGGCCACGAGGAGCTGAGCCGGGCCCTGGGCAGGTCTGCTGGTCCTACAATCCCTGGAGATGAGCCTTTTTAGGAGGCCTCCAAGTGCCTCAACTCAACTCTGCAAGCGCCCTATTAAGGAACTTGTTCAGAAGGGGGACATCCCCAGCTCCAAACCAGAGACCCTGCCTCCAGCTCAGCTCCTGTGAGTGCCTCCCCTGTGCTGGGAGGGGACTGGCCGAAGGGGGCCGAGAGTCCAACCGGAGGCAGCACACAGCTTCCTGGCCACACGGGCCCCAGGTCACTGCCGAGGCCTCTCCAGGATTCCAGCACACACCCCTCTCCTTCCTCCTCTTTGCGTCCTCTCAGGACCCAGGGCCCAGTTATTTGGAAAAGAAACAAACACCCCTGGTGCATTGTGGACCCCTGATGTGTTACATAATTACCCAGACTTCCAACCTGTGGGAAAAGATGGGTTTCTTTCTTCCTCTAATGTGGGAATTTTGCTAGTGTCACATTTCTTTTAGCGTTGCACTGACAAACAACTTCCTCAGTCCTCTGTGCCGCCCAGCCGGTCTCATTGCTTTTATTGGCAGAGATTTAATGGATCTAAAGTTCAATGAATCAGAAATCAAAAGAGAAAAGAGGAGACTATGATAGATTAGTGCTCTGTGGAGCACACGGGCTCTCCGGCCAAGTTGTTGTCTTGCTCTTTCCTAACGAATCCTCTGAGGCTGCCCGGCCAGCTCTGGCCGCCACCGAGCCAACGGGCAGCCTTCTCTCTGGTGGAGATGCCAGATCTGGCCTCTGTGTTTGTGTGGGGGGATGTGGGGAGCAGGTGGGTATGCAAATGTGTGAGTGGTGTGTTTGGGCCAATGTGTGAGGGATTTGTATGAATGAGTCCACGTGAATAATATATGTTATCAGCAGGTGAGTGTGCATTGCCTGAAGGGAGGCTATTTGAATGTGTTGATTTTTGGAGGGTGTAGGAATATATGGGTATTTGAATATGTATATAATGAATGCACATTTGAGTATTATGTGTGTGCAGGAATATATGCGAATGACATGTACTGATATGTCTGAGAATTTTTGATACGTGTACAAATGGAATGTTGGCAGATGTGTTTTAATGATTAGGGATAGAAGGTATACAGGAATGGTGTGTGTGAATGAGTGTGTGTACAATTGGGGGATATTGTTTGTATTTATAAGTTGGGGGTTGTATGAGTCTAGAGGATATCTAAGAATTGTGTTCATGTTGGTATAAATGTGCACTGTGTCATATATCAGTGGATGTGTACATGAATGACTTATGCACAAAGATGGATAGATATGAGTGTTGTTTGACTTGTTTATGAGTGAAGATGTTTGTAGAGTGTATGTTTAGGAGTGGAGATTTTGGGACTTATGTAGGTAAGTGGTGTTTGGTAGTGTACATAGAAAAATATCATGAGAGTCTGTCATGTTTATGAGCATGAAGACATACACAGTGATGCACTGGAGCTGGCTTGTACTGCTCCTGTGAGAGCCAATTATTCAATTCAGGAATTATTGAACTCAGTCATTATTAAACATGAAATTATATATTCTTATTATAAAATAAATTATATAAAAATAAAGGTAATAAGTACTTAGAACTCATCCACTCCTAACTATTTTTCATTTTACCCTCATCTGTGTCTTAAGGTTATTTATGTACTTGATTTTGTATGGTGGAAATATTATATAATGAAGCTCATCTCTTAATTCTGCATTCAGCAATATCGTATTGGTAACTTGAAATCTGCCATGATGGGATTATTTACATCACAGCAATCAGCAAATGCTACAAATCACGGCCATATTTTTCCAGAGGGCTGATTGTTAAACATTTACCAGCACAGCACTGTATATGAGTGCTTTGAGTATAAATATATGAGCGAGGATATTGGTTGGGTAAATATTTTAGAGGAGAGACTTAGAGATGTGTGTATGAATTGTTGGTGGATAAGTATTTATAGTTATAAAGAATGGATGTGCATATGCTATATAAGCATAAGAATATATGTTATAAAAAGCAGGTAATTGTTAGCTTGGGATCCATGCATCTTTAAGGTATCTACAGAGAGAATTCAGAGGATCAATGAACTTGAATGGGGAAAAAAATACATCTCTATTTTTACTAACTTCTAACTGAAATGTGAATATGTGGCATTTCCTTCAATACAAATATAAGTAGCAATCCAGTGCAGTATTCACAGTGGCCAGGCTTTTATCACCAGTGGAAATCACAGATATTTTCTTATTAGTTTATGGTTCTTGCAGACATATCAAAATATCATTTACTGTCACTATTATGTTGGTTATAAGATCCATCACTAAATGTTACTAAATGCCTTAAAAAGGAAGTACATATATTCCCAAAACACAAATTTGTTTTTTGAATATTTTGAAAATGAATTTCTCCTTTTAATTCTATATATTTTATTTTATGCATTTAAGAACCATTTTCTGAGAGAGGTTCATGGGTTTCACCAGACTGCCAAAGGGGTCCCGGAAACAAAAACATGAAGTGGATGTCGTGTCTAAGTGTGATTGATCAGTGAGAAGGGTTTGTGTGTGTGTGTGTGTATGAGAGCCTATGAGTTGGAATGTGGGAGTATAAGTGAGTTGTGAGCTATCGGCAGTGGCGAGTGAGTAGGAAAGGAGATGTGTTTATGATCCAGTCCTAGAAACAGAGTCTTCCTTTATCCTTAGATTCCGGACGCAAACAGCCAGGGGAGGAGGGGTGGGGATGTGGAGCCCTCCATCAAGAGCAGGTATGTGCTGCATTGCAAATCTTTTTCTCCTAACAAGGCTTTACTCTAACACCCCTTTATTAAATTATTGCTTGCAGAAAATACATTTATTTTCTGGATCCTGGCTGCCTTGCTAAGTATAGATGGGCTGACATTTCTTATCTGATTCAAGCAAACCCCTGCCTTGTCCTTGCTGACAGCTCCAGGTCTCTGTGGCTGCAGACACTTTGGCCTCACCATCGACCTCAGTTATTTCACTTGTCTTTCTCCAGACCTACCCAAATCTACTCTGACGTACCGGACTTAGCCTCCTTTGACTTAGCTGAACACACTCATCTGCCCACCCCTGTCCTTGCACATGCTCCTGGACCTTTGTCACCTCTATTGGATCACAGCTCTGCTTCCTGCCTGCAAGATGGGCCAACTTGGCTCAGTCAGAGGATAGCTTTAGGATTTTCCCAGGGAATAGCTTTGCCAGCCCGGAGGAGGAGGAGGAGAAGGTGACAAAGGAAAGCTTGGGAGGAGGAGGGGCTGGAATAATTTTCCGGGGTTTCTTGCTTTCAGAGTCAAAGCCTTCTACCAGCTGCCCCTTTCCTGACATTAAAGAAGTGGCACTGATTTAGGTTTTCCTTTGTCATTTGCCTTACTAGCTAAAGGTGGCACAGATCTCTTCCTCTCCAGGCTACCAATTTACTTGCTTCCTCCAGGTAAGATGCTCTTGAGTTCTGCCAAATAATAGCCAGTGGACATGCCTCTAAGCCCCTGTAGAAGATGAAGCTCTTCACCCTTTTAGAATCAGGTCTCACAAGGCTTCCTTGAAAGCTGTTCTAACCTAAAATCCCTTCTGCTTCAACATAAGCCTCTTGATCTGCCCTTGGAGGAGCTAGAGCAAAGCTGTATGATCTTTGAGTATCAGGAAACAGCAGCAAGTCTTTTTTGAATCAAGTCAGGATGCCATTTGGTCTGACAACAGCACTGGGGCAAAACCTTGAGAGGTCACTGGAGCCTAAAATGATCTATGCTCAGTTGTGGGTTGGGGAAAGGAAGCCATCTCCAAATAGGCACACAATTTGCCTGCACATTCTGGCCTCTGCATTTGTGCCCTTCACAGGAATGGATATTTGATGGGCCCCAGAACTGTGAGTCAGCTTGGGTGAGGATCCAAGAGGTAGCCAAGCACAGAGCAAGGCTTCAGGACTCTTGACACAACCTTATATAGGAACAATGACTAGAAATAAAACCAAAAGGAAGCCCATACCTTGGCTTTGAGAAATAAGGGGTAGTGCAATTCTTGAAGAAAAATAAAAGTCAACTTTGTTTTTAGAACAGTTTTAAGCTTACAGAAAATTCAGAGTTCCTATATACCTCCCAACACACACAGTTTCCCCTATTATTATTAACGTCTTGCATTAGTATGGTTCATTTGCAACAATTAATGAACCAATATGGGTATGTTACTAGTACTTCAAGTCTATAGTTTACATTGGGGTTCACTGTGTTGTACAGTTCTATAGGTTTTAACAAATGTATAATGTCGTGTATCCACCATTATGTTATCATGCACAATACTTTCACTGCCCTAAAAATGACCCAAGCTATACCTATTCAACCCTCTCCCTACTCATGCCACCTAGCAATCTCTGATCTTTTTTCTGTGTCTATAGTTTTGTCTTTTCTTGAATGGCATATAATTGGAATTTTACAGCACATTGCCTTTTCAAACTGGCTTCATTCACTTAGCAGTATGCATTTAAGGTTCTTCATGTCTTTGTGTGGTTTAATAACTCAATTCTTTTTATTGCTGACTGGTATTCCATTGTATGCATGTGCCACCATTTGTTTTTTCCCTACTATTCTTTTTTACATACAAAATTCCACTCCAATTTTGATCATTTCTGGAAACATAAAAGGGGACTTTCTTGGGGACAAGAACGGTAATGTGGCCTTATTCTCCAAGTCTGTTCAGGCAGATTGCAGGAGATGCAGTGGTTTGCCTCCTGGCAGCCTTTCAGAATGTGCCATCCACCATGACACCGATAAACTATGAATTAGTCACTTGAAGCCAGACCTAAATTTGTATATCCAACTCAGGAAAGAACTGGAGAAGGTCTGACTGCTTCTAACAATTCTTTTATTCTCATCCTGTGCTACTGGTTAAAAAGTATTCTCTGAACCCCTGTTCTGAAAAATTCCAGTTAGAAATCCTGGTGAATTCTCTGAAAACCCACCCTCAGGGTGGTTGGGAGAACAAATCTTGCTAAGTAGTTTGTGTTCAAAGTCTGACATTCAGCAAAACAAATATAAGGCTCCTCCATTTCTGTTGTTCTACTTTCAGGGGCTGGAAACAGTGGGAATGTTTTTAGAGAGACCCGAATGCTGATGGGGAGCTCAGTTACCTGGGGCTAGGGAGAGGCACCTGCTGGCTTATTTTCACTTTGCTCTGTTTATATTGTGTTCTCCTCACTTTGAGAGAAGAAATTCAACCTTGTATTTTGATCATGAGGTTCCCCAAGTGTTCACTCATCTCCATCCTTCTCAGAATTAGGAAGCCTCCTAATCTTCAGCTCCACAATGTTTGTTGCATTTCTCATTTCAGAGGAGGCAAAAGCTAGGCAAATGTTTTAAGTGGAGGGTGAAATTCTTCCCATTATGAAATTATCCAGGTCCTCATTCTCACAGCTGGGTTGGAATTATGTCAGCTCCTAGAACAAGGCAAGAATTCTTGGTTTCCCCACCATCTCTGTGCAGTCCCTTTCTTGCTTACAAAGTACCCAAGTCATTTAGTTAAGAACACATGATTACAGGCTTCTAATATCACAAACATCGCTTATTATTTGAATAACTTTGGCAAATCACCTATCCTTTCCAAGCTTCAACTTCTTCTGTTGACAATGGGGATAATGGCAGTACCTTGTCAGGTGGTCATTATGAGGATTGAGCTAAGCAAAGTAAAATAATCAGTCCAGAGCTTGTACATATTACATACTCTAGAAACAGAGCTATGATTCATGTTGACACCATTGTTATTGTCCTCCATTCCGGTGGATCTCATTCCTTTGTCCCACTGGATCCCTGGGTTTCCTCTAGGGCTTCACTCTATTCTCCAGGCCCACATTCCTTGGGTAGAAATTTGTAGAGGCAGGTGTAGTTAGAGATGGCTTTCCAATTGTTATTCTTGGAAATAGGAAGTAGTATGCCTCCAGATACTGATCCTCTCAGCCTTTGGATTGGTCAAGAAGGCTTGGTCAGTTACTCTCCGCTGTAGGCAACTTCTTTAACAATTGCTCAAAATGCTACCAGTGCAATGACACCTAGCATGAAAAGTCTGGGAAGCCCCTGAGGTAGAGATCACTGACTATAATACCACAAAGATGCTAATACCAGGCAAAACTTACAGCCCATTTGGACTGAGCAGAGTTAAATGAATCAGGAGAGGGACCTTTTGTTGTTTCTGTAGTGGGCAGTTCCATAGGTATGCTTGGAATAGTGAAGATGGGATGATGGACAGAGCAGAACTTGGATAATACCATTCTTCATTGGTCAGAGTGCCCCCAATGTCTTCTTTTTTCAAATCCTAGATTTTTGCATAGTCTCCCCTCAAGTTTTTATACACTTCTTGTTCAACCAAAGCATCCTTGTGAATAAATCATCCTTTATTCATCATTAAAAGCAAGGGGAGTCCTGATTCTAAGAGTCTTATTTCCTCTCAGATAATTTACCAGCCCGTGTGGGTGGCATTGAGTGCCTGAGTAACACCTCTTTCTACAGGTTTCTTTAGGATCTTGTGAGAACATCTTAAATGTTCTCACCATTTGGCCTGTATCAACCCCTGTCAAGAGCTCTTTACTTTGTCTGAAAAGAGATGTCAAACAAATCTCCTAGTCACTTTTGTCTTGACGGGAATGAAGAAACCCTACAGAGTAATCTCCCTCATTGACCTGGTGAACATCTCTCTCTTGGTGTGGCAAAGCTAGCCTCGGTGTGTGTTAGGGACTGAATCATGTCCTCCATGAAGACAAGTTCAGCCATAATCCTCAGGCTTGTAAGGTGAACCAATCTGTAAGCAGGACCTTTGAAGATGTTTTTAGGTAAAGATGAGGCCATCCTGAATCAGGGTGGGTCTTAATCCACTGTGACTAGAGTCTTATAAGGAGAGGAAATTTAGACACAGACTTGGAGACAGAGGAGAAAAATGACCATGTGACAAAGCAGAGACTGAGTTACAGATTGCCTGCAAGCTACCACCACCACTAGAACACTGCAGACTTCAGAGACAGTATGATTCTATGACACATTGATTTTGGACTTCTAGCCTCCAAAACTGTGAGACAATAAATTCCTGTTGTTTAAGTCAACCAGTCTGTGGTATTTGTTATAGCAGCACCGGCAAACTAAGACAATAGGGATATGTTCAGAGGCCCCTGTGTCTTGTATCTCACTCTTTCTACAGAGAGTAGCTACAAGAAATGTGTTGTGGGGTGAAGCTTGACTCATAAAAGAACAGGAAACCTCCAAATCTCCATTTCATAGCTATTGGGAAGACAGGACCTTACAGCTTTAAAAAAGAGAAAGAAAGAAGTCACCCAAAATGTAAGAATTAATCACCAAAATTTGACTGAGGGAGGAGGAGGCTTGAGGCATAGAAGAGGTAATTTTATGTCCAAAATAAGCAGAACTTTACACAGCTGCTAAAAACCTTCTGGAACTTTTTATCCCATGGGCTGGTAACAACTGCTTGAACTGAAAATTTAAAACTGTCCCAGACATTAACATTTATAAGGTCAATAAGAAGAGTTGTTTTTGAGCCAGTCTACACTTAAACATCTAATGTGTGCCAGACACTTTACTAGGGCCTTAATTCTCTTTGATTTCATTTTTACAACCCATAATTTAGGACCCATTATTTTATATTTACAACCCATTATTTTGTCATTCCCATTTTACAGATCACGTTCATAAAAGTTAAGGTACACATCTGATTGAGAAGCAAACCTGAAAATCAAACTTATATCTGTCCTACTTCAAAGCCTATGTATGATCCTTCACTTATCCTACATTATCTTTCTAAAGCAGATGAGAGTATCTGGAGAAATTGCTTGACTTTGTAGGTTGATATCAGATAAAAGGGCAAGGATGCTATTCCTTTACTTAGGCTTTCATTCATTCCTGTGTTCTTTCCTTTTATAAGTATTTAGGGAGTGACTATTCTGTGCCAAGAACTGTGTACCTGATCACAGCATTCTCCTTGAGTCTATGGACTAAAGTAGTTCACTAAGTTAATATCTAGTATTAGGAAATGTTTTGGTTCTGTGACTTGTATTAAGGTAGTAAAAAGAGCTATGCATTAGAGGCCAAAAAGCCCTGTGTTCTAATCCTATTTCTCTTTACTGAATTATTTCAGATTGCATCATCAGTACATTTTGCAACCAATGGTGCCACCCTAGGCATACTACCCCTCAGGCACCCCTACCCCCACCATAGGATTCTGGTGTGAGCATGGTTTTTTACTGGCCAAAGACTGTTTACAGTTATTGTCCCAGGAGTTGATATCCTACTTGACCAAAGCCCTCTTGTAGATTAAAAAAAAAAATCATCTGCATATAAATGCATAAACTCTCACCTTGCTGTAGTAAGGAACATGAACTATCCATGCCCCAGGCAAGGCAATATCTCTAGCCATAGCCTGGAATCCATCTCCTAGCTCCTAGTCAAGAGCATTTCAGCAGCCATCCCCCTCTCTCTTGCATCATTATCTTTCTCCTCTCTTCTAGATCCCTTTCATTAGCATTCATACATGCAATGACTTCTCTCATCTTAAAAAATAACCTCCATTTTTTTTTCAATCACATCCATTTCTCTCTTTCCCTTTACAGCCAAACTTCTCTGAACATTGTCTCTGCTCACTTTCTCCTGTTTCTCTCTTCCTAGTCTCTGTTTAATCCAGTTCAATCAGGGTTTTTTCCCTCTCCTATCACTCCCGAAAACTTCTGATCAAGATCACCCTAAATATAACGGTTATTTCTTAGTCCTCATACTATTTGACCCATCAACAGTGGTATTTCCCCCAGTTGATAAGTCCTCCTTGAAAGAATTTTCTTCTCTTGCTTCCAGAACATCACATTCTCTAGTTTTGCTTTAAATTTTCTTAAGTCACTCTTTTTGATCCCTCTTCATTTACCCAACTCCTAAATGTTGTTGTGCATCAGGGCTTGCCATTGGATGTCTTCTTTTATTACCTACATGCTCCTAGCTTTGGGGATCTCATCTAGTGTATGACTTTAAATATCACCCCCTTGCCTTCTTTCCCCCCTCCTCCAGAACCGAATGGCCACTGTCTATATAACAGGCATCACAAAGCCAGTGTGTCCAAACAGGAGCACCTGAAATTTCCTCCCAATTCAGCCTCTGTATTTTCTGCATCCCAATGTATGGCAACTCCATTGTTCCCATTGTTTTATCCCAGTCTTGATGCTCCCTCTGACTCTCCCTTTTCTGTCACTCACAACATCTGATCTGCCAAAAAGTGTCCCGTCAGTCTTACTTTCAAAATATATCCAGCGTTCAGTCACTTCTCTTCATCCCCATTGTCACCATCCTGGTCCAAGACACCATCACCATAATCTCTTACCTGAATTATTGGAATAGCCTCCTCATTTATTTCTTATGACTCGTTTTCAGTCCCTTGTGCTCTAGTTCCAACACGGTAGTCAGAGTGATCCTGCTCAAACCTCTCTAATGCTTCCCATTCCCCTTGCGGTAAAAGACTCATGTCCCAGCAAAATCTACCTTCCCATTTCCTTTCTGGCCTCATCTCCTTCTAGTCTTGCTCTTTACTTCCGCTCTAGCCACACTCTCTTGCTGTTTCTTACCCACCCCAAGCACATTACTATTTCACCCCCCAGGTGTCCACATGGCCAGGTTCCTCACTTCCTTATTATTCCCCCTCTACTCCGGATCTGTAGCACCACAGCCTGCTTAAGCTACTGGATGTCTCACTTCTTTCAGGTCTTTACTCAAGTGTTACCTTTTCAGACCAATATTTCAAATTTCATGCCCATTCCTCACTCTTTATAACCCCACCCCCTCTTTGAATTTTTCCCCTAATAACATCACCTGATATTATATAGGTTTCTTATTTATCTTGTTCATTGTTGACCCTCTCCAATAGAATGTAAGCTCAAGGAGGGCAAGGATTTTGATAGTTTTGTTTATTGTCGTAGTTTCAGCCTTTAGAAGTATGCCTGGCACATACTATTAATCCTTAAACTGAACAGAGATTCTATATGGGCTGATGGAAAAGTTTTGGTAAACGATGGTGGTGATGGTAGCACAACACAACGTTATGAGTGTAATTAGCACTTAAGTAGATATTTGAATGTGGTTAAAAAGGGAAATATTAGGTCATATGTGTGTTGTTAGAAAAAAATTTAAAAAAACATAGGACCATACACAGTGGACGGGAATATCAACCACGGACTGCGGTTCGTTACTGCAGAGCCTACCATTCTTTTATCAGTTGGAGTATAATTTTTTCCATAAACTTACAACTTCTCTAATTAAAAAAAAAAAACAAGTATTGAATGAATAACTGGATATTGAGATAAAAAAGAAAAACCTAGACCAGTGAAAATGCTTAGTTTGCAAAAGATCCCTGAAAAACACCAAAATGTATAAAAAGCCACTTCTAAACCCCTAACACTGGGAGGTTACTAGATACTAGGTTCTAAACCTCTGAATCTTGACTGTAAAGTGCTTAATAAAGTAAAATATTTGCTATTCTCTTCTGGGGACAGGGAAGGGAAAAACTGCAAATATTGCAAAAGGATAAGGTGAAGGCCAATGATAAATTAACTCGGATATTGCTTATCGTGCCTGAATATCAGCAATAACAAAACACAATATGAGCCTTGAGTCAAGTGTCATTATGGGCTTTCATCAACCCAAGCTTTTCCTAGAAGGCATTGAGCTCTGCTTCCTTTTCCATGAGAGCATGGGCAAGTGCTCAGGTGCTAAACGCTTCTTAGCAACTTACACAGGAACCCTGTCTGTGAGATTGTAGCTCCGAAGTAGGTGAAAAAGCATGAGGATGTACCCAGTATGGGAACTGATTTTACCTCTTAAGAGTGAGTTTCATATCACACAATAGGTTCTTTTGCCAAGCAGATCTGAGAAATGGGTGCTAAGCAGGAGGACTTATAAGTATGTCAGGAGCAAAGGAAATCTTGGGTGAGTTCTGGGGCTAGGGATAGGGTAGGGTGCCCTAAGTCCAGGGGCAAGAGTGGAAAGAGTGGTATAGATGATGAGAAAAAGGAAACTATAAAAAGGTACGTAAATGGTTTCAAGGGTGCAGCAGGGTAATAGGACTTTAAGCCAGTCCTTCCCAAGCCCACCTTGGAGCTAGCAAGGCTTGCATTGCAGGTTCCTCACCAGCCGTTGTCCACACTTCTCCAGGCCTGCCGCTGTCCACACGGGCTTGGGCCAGCTACTGAGTTTCGTTTCCGACTCGCAGTACTGGCCCTGGTCCTACACGTTGTCCTTGCCGACTGCCCTTGAGTGCAGTGTAAGGACTGTGGGCCAGCCTCCCCATCTGGCTCTTCCCATTCCTGCCCTCTGGACATAGGATGCGCCCCCTTTCCCTAGCCCTGGAACCCAAGTCCCAGCAAATGAAAAGAAAAGGAAGTCCAGGCCAGGTGATTTTCTAGCAGGGCTCTGCATGTGCACCTTTGGCAGGGAGAGTATGTAGCTTGGACACCCGGGGTCATCTCATCTTACCAGCATCTCCGTGTTCTGTGTCTAATTCAACAAACTCCATGGCAACGCGAGGCCTGCTCAGCTTACCTGACCTTCCCCGACCTCACTGTTAACAACTCTCTCACTTAGCTGAGTGTGGCATGAGCCTCCTTCTCTCTCAGTAGGCTCCTTTGATTTCGGCATTACAGAGCAGAGAGTGGGGGTCGCTTGCCCTGAATTGGCAAGGGAAACAGAGAAGGGAGAATCAAGCCTGGGGGGTGGAGAGTGGGCAGTGTGTTTCTGCTCTTACCGGAGTACTGTTCTAAATGGCAATGGTTTGAGTGAAAAAAGTAACAGTTTGTGGACTCTGGCATTCAGTGAGAATCTGTTATAATGCATGTTCTAAGATTTTTAAAAATTTTCTAATTTATTTTTTTATGTTTTGGAGGCACCTAGCTCAGAGGAGGTAGCTCTGAGTGAGAAGGCATCATCTGTCCTTTCTGACACATAATCCAGGTAGGCATTTACATATGAATTGGGGAACCTGACTACCCCAAACTAAAGCTTCTTTGGGCCTGACAAATACCCATAATGTGCTAACTGGAAGGTAGCAGTCAGCTATTTCATAGGCCCACTGATTTATGCCAGGCTTTTCTCATCACTCTTTTTTATAAGGAATATTCTCTTTGTTGTTTAATTGTTCTTTTTGTTTTACAGTTGTAGAACATTAGACGTTTTTCTAGGCATTTTCTCCTATATTATGCCGTTTGGCTCTCTCAGAACTCATGTAAGGAAGCTGGTGGGATGTGACCTCATGTAGAAGGACACCAAAGAGCTGAGATTTAAAAGGTGGTGTCAGAACATGAACCTGGAGCTTCTGACTCCAAGTTCAAGGCTTCTCCCTCCAGCCTATGCTGCCTCTTTTGGATTGCCTGCCCTCTTTGTGTTTCAGGAAGAGATATGACCTGCAGAACCTGTGCAAGTGTACAATAGGAGGACAGGTGGTATCAGGGCTTGCTTATGCCATGCATGCTGTTCCGTTGATGCCAAGGAGCTTTGGTATCACTCCATCCTGACTTCATTCTCTTGAACAATCTCTAGACAGAATCAATCTCTCCCACCTCTGTTCTCCTGTACCGTGTAATTCAAAAGTGCTGTGAAAACACTTGTAAGATTGTAGTACCGATTGGTATAAAAGGGTGGCTTGGTCGAGACTAGAATATGACAACTCTGAGGCTAGGAAGTACTTCCCTGGAGGCCTTCTCTGTGCTCTGGGCAGAGAAAATCACTCTATCTGTCAAAAAATATTCAGAGACTCAGTTACAGGTGTCAAGCAACATCCTGTGATTTCCCTGGGGCTTGGGAGCTCTGTGGGAAATAATCTGGACCTTTGCCTTATTTTGAATTCAGAGCTTCATAGACATATCAGATGCATTGGCAGGGAGGGGTCCCCACACGAAGGAGAGAGAACGGGAACCTGTAGAAAGAAATCTGCACAAATGAGTGATGAGTCTGACAGGGTGGGCGAGGCTCAGCCCCACTGTCTTGGGACAGGGTGGGTACAGGGGATTCTGGGGCAATGAGGCTAGACTGGAAGCCATCTCAACCTTGTCACCTTCACTGCCTCCAGTGAACCTATGATGCTGAGGAAGAAGGGAGTTGGTGGGGGTCCCCAGTAAGCATGCCTCCGGGCCCCCCTTGGAAAGGTCTGGGCCCTAAAAGGGTCCACCCCCTACCAGCGCTAAAGAGAGGTGGCCAGTGGTGTTCAGCATCTCCAAGCCATGCAGGGAAGCAAACACTGCTGTCCTAGGGCCATCAAACACTATGCATTCCATTTTGAACACAGTTAGAGGTATCCAGGTTCCAGAGAACTGCAGAGAAGTGAGGATGAGACCAAGAGTCACCAGCGTGCCTTACTTATGAAGCATCCCAGCTCTTTGGGGGCTCTTCTGTAGAGATAACAGAAAGAAGGAAGATGGGAGGGGAGGCCTTGGGCAATCCAAGGCACACTCTTAGAATGATTGAACCAAGGACCTCCAAGTTTACATAATTTCTATCTTCTAAACAATGAGGCTCCCAGGGAACCAGGTCTTATTCATATTTACAGTTAAAAGATGGTTAATAAATGATCAAGTAAATATTACAAATAATGTGCCCATATGCAAGATTCTCCTCCTTACTTCTGGGTGTTTAATTTTAACACAGTATTTCTTAAATCCCCATCTCATCCCCTTCTCAGTTCTCTTTACCCAACTCTTACTTATCCTTCTAATCTCACCTTTCTTTTTTTTTAAGATTTATTTTTAATTTGTTTCTCTCCCCTTCCCCCCCCCCACCGCCCCCCCCCATTGTCTGCTCTCTGTGTCCATTCGCTGTGTGTTCTTTTGTCTGCTTGCATTCTTGTCAGCAGCACCAGGAATCTGTGTGTCCTTTGTTGCATCATCTTGTTGTGTCAGCTCTCCGTGTGTGCGACACCACTCCTGGGCAGGCTGTGCTTTTTCTGTGTGGGGTGGCTCTCCTTGTGGGGCGCATTCCTACACAGGGGACACCCCTGCATGGCACAGCACTCCTTGCATCCATCAGTGCTGTGCAGGGTCAGCTCACGACATGGGTCAAGAGGTCCTGGGTTTGAACCCTGGACCTCCCATATGGTATGCAGATGCTCTATCAGTTGAGCCAAATCCATTTTCCTAATCTCATCTTAAATGTCACTTCCTCCAGGAAGCCCTCCTTGACCTTTTGATCAATTTGATTGCCTTTGCCAGGTGATCCCATAGCTCCCCATAACACAGTTCTCTGTTGTTACCTGCTCATTTGTCTTTTCCACTGAACTTCCCACAAAAGGTTCTTGCCTGGGCAGCTCACCATTGTATCCCTAAGACCTAGCACACTGTTTGGACCATAGAAGTCCTAAGAAAAAATTCTTAACGTCAAAACATATTAAGCAGGCTGGACAGGGATAAATTGTTCAATCTATATATCTGCAGGTTCACTTGAAGAATATCATTCCTACACGGTGCTTAGCATATCCCCATTTGCCTATAGGTCCTTCTCCAAAGATTTACAGAGTGCTTATTAAATGTCAAATACTACATTAAGACCTGAAGAAGATGCAAAAGGTATATAAGTTGTGTTACTTGAATTCCTACAACATCCAGGCTAGTTGAGGAAACAAAGACTAGATCTGGGAAACAATGCAAGGCAGAATGTGATGATGTAGCAAACAGAGTGGCAGAAGCACATTCTGTAAAGGGGTATGTACTAGTTTCCTATTGCTGCTGTAACAAATTACCATGAAGTTAGTGACTGTTCTGGAGGTAAAAAGTCTAAAATCAATGTGTTGCCAGGGCTGCATTCCTTCAGGAGCCTTCAGGGAAGAATTTGTTCCCTTGCTTTTTCCAACATTTAGAGGCTGCCTGAATTCCTTGGCTTCCTCCATCTTCAAAGCTCCAACCTCTGGTTCCACCTTCACATCCCATTTTTCTGAGTCTGACTCCTCCTGCCTCTTATAAAGACCTTTATGTTTACATTGGGTCCACCCAGATAATCCAGCCTACTCACCCCTTCTCAGGGTCCTTAACTTCATTCACATGTGCACAGCCCCTTTTGCCATGGAAGGTAACATGCTCTTGGGTTCGGGGATTAGGCTGCAGATGTCTTTGGAAGGCCGTCATCCTGTCTACCCCTGGGAAGTTTACATGAGCCAAACCTTCCTACAGGTAGGCCCTGAGAGCAGTCATTACAGGATGGGGAAACTTAAAGAGGCTGAGAAGCCACTTCAGATGAAGGAGGGACAGGAAATGAGCGTGGTTTGTGGGGTTGAACGTTGAGGCAGTGGCTGGTTGGGAGAAAAGGTTTTGGTGAGGAAGGTGTGTGCAGTAACGATGGGTAGGGGGTTGGGGAGTTTGCCCTGCTGTTGGCAGAGACGTCTGGCCTTGCTCTGACGGTAATAAATACCCCTGGCAGTTTCTGGGTAGGAGTTCTGCACTCTCTTGGCTGGGTCTGCTCTGGATCACCTCCCAGCATCCTTTTTTACATGCTTTTTAACGAGTGCTAGATGGAAGCGGAATAAATCTCTTCGGATCCTTACGTGAGCATTTTACTTGCCGTTCTCAGGCAGCCCTGGGTAGCAGCAAGTAAATAAAAGTGACACCCAGGAGCTGGAGGGCTTTGGTTCGCTGCAGAGCCAAGTGCTCAGCCTAGAAGTTTGCCTGGCCAACACGGGCCAGCTTCCCCGAGAAAACTGTGCAGCCAGCCGTTTCCAGAGAGCCCAGGGGACCACAGAATGTGTCCTGCTCCCCCAAGGATGGCACCTCTGTGTTCCTGCCCCATCAGCATGCTGCAGAACAAGACCCAGCTGGGGGTGGGGGTGGCGGGGGAGGTCTCACTTGTGTTAGGATTTTCTTTTCTCTTGTCCTCAGCCTTGGGATAGGGCGGGGGGTGGAGGGGATGCAGCAGCTGCTGGTGCTGCAGTGAAGGTCTCAGCGCTTTTTGTTGTCAGAATCCCAGCCCTTGCACCACCTTGTTATCGGCTTAGGGGAGAATGCAAGGTGGGGGCAGGGTGGGTCCTGGGCTACGCCTCCGTGGCGCCAGCCAGCCCCTGCCTCCCCTAAACTCCCCACTCCCTTTCTTTCAGGAAGCAGCCGGACCCCTAGTGCCTGCCTGCTGGTGCGTCTGCTGTGATCCTTGAGCACTGCTGTAATCTCGCCCTGCCCAGCTTCCCACTGGGGCTGGGGGCAGGAAGTCGTTGGTTCCAGTCGTGAGCTTTTTCTCAGCTAGAAGCCCACCTACTTCCTGCCACCTAAAACATAGTCGCATGTATCCTGAATCTGACCCCATTCCCTGTCTCCGTTGCCGAGGTTTCACCCGTCTTAATCATGTGGGGCTGGTGTAACAAAGGACCAAAAACCGGGGGGCTTACAATCACCGAAATGTGCTGTCTCCAGCTCTGGAGGCCAGGAGTCTGAAATCAAGGTGCTGGCAAGTCCGCACTTCCTTTGAAGGCTGTGGGGAAGAAGCTGGCCCACGCCTCTCTCCTGCCTTCCAGAGGGTACTGGCATTCATTGGCACGGCTGGGCTGGTGGTGGCATAACTCCATCTCCGCCTCCGTCACATGGCCGTCTTCTCTCTGTCCAAATTTCTTCTTCTTCTGAGGACACCAGTCATATGCAGCCAGGGTCCCCCCACCCACTCCAGCAGGACCTCCTTTCAACTTGCCGAGCTCCATCTATAATAGCCTTGTTTCCAAGAAGGTTCCACCCTGACGTGCTGGGATTAGGCCTTCACCGTGTCTTTTTAGGAGAGCACAATGAGACACAATTTAGTCCATAGCAACTGCCCTCGTTCGAGATAGCAACGTCTTCTTGGTCAAGCAGTCACCTCCGAGCTGGTCTCACTGCTTCTACCCTTGATCCTCTTCAATTAATTTTCACCTGGGAAGAGAAGTTTAAATGGAATAAAACTTGACCTTTGTTCAAGCTCTTCCATCCCTCTCCTTTCAAACCCATATTTCTTTCAAGGCCAGGCTCGACCCTGATTTCCTTCACTTTTCTCTGGACATCCACCCCATTTAGTGTCCATATGCCCTCATTTGGCCGAGAGGCATGCCCTGACTCGTGCCACCTTCCATAATGATATGCAATGTTTCTCTTTTCACTCTCTCAAAAACTCAGTTTTCTGATCCCCTAAACCTCCCAATATCTCTTCCTCCAAGACCTTTTCCTGACCCTGCTCGGCCCCCAGCTTACCTCCTGCTCTGTGATGGCCTTGTCCGCCCTCATACCCTGCCTTTTTCAAAGTACTCTTCATATGCACTATTATTTGTTTAATGTCTCTTCTCCCCTTGGAGGTCCATATGGGTGGCAAACAAGCATGTATACATACAGCACATAACATGAGGGGTGTCCAGTAAATGAATGTTCAAAAAATACTCCCGTGTGAATTGCCAACCCCCCTACTGTATGCTAGTAGAGTTTGCAATAATTTATGCTGATACAAAAAACAAAGAACACCCCAATGGCTTGTCTCCTCATTTCCCTACCCGGGCCACCTGGTCCCTGCCTGTCCCCTTGGTCTCATGTCCCAGCACTTCCCTTCTCCTTCCAGCCTCCATACTGGTTCCAGGGCATATCGAGGTTCTTCCCACTGCAGAGCCTTGGTTCTGGTTGTGCTGCCTGCCTGGAACCCACTTCCGCCAGATTTCTGTGTGACTCCCTCCCTCCCTTCACACAGGCTTCTGCTCAGACACACCCATCTCACTGAGGTTTTCTCTGCCCCCCCGAATTGAACAGTGGTCCTTCCATTCTTCCACTGCTCTCTAGTCCCTCGGTCTGCACTGTTTATCTTCAAGTCAGTCACCCATGCTTGAAATCTATTACATGGTCATGTATTTTTGTGCCCCCGTGTCCCTCACTAGGATGTAAGCTCCATGGAAATTAGTTTTTGTCTCATTCGTGACTGTATCCCAAGGGCCTAGTACAGTGCCTGGCCCAAGTAGATATTTAATCAAAATTGCCAATTGAATAGATGAATAATTTACTTCATAGACAGTGACAAAGGCTTTTCTGTGCCAGGCACCATGAGAGGTGGACAGTGTTTATTCCCTGTCCTCTGGGAACTCACAGCCTTCTGAGCAAAGATAAGGAAATAACTTTTACAGAGTGTGATAAATGCTATAGATAAGGTTTACACAAAGTGGCATGGAAATGCAAGTGAGGTGACAATTTTTCCTCAAGGTCTAAGGAGCTATTAGAGAAAAAAATGGACTTGAAGTTGAACGTCTGCTTACTCATCAGTTGAAAGTCTCTGAAGCATCCTCAGAACTAGTTGGTTGCCTCACCATTGGCTGTAAGCCATTGTGGATAAATGAACTAGAGTTCTCAAAGAAGATCACACTCGAGAAGGTTGATGGAAAGAATCTGGTCTTGGCCCCAGGGCTTTCTGTGTGATGGTGACAGCTTCCCAAGGCTCTCATTGGGAACCCCAGGGAGGTGGCCCCTGCTCCTAGGACCTTATCCAAGGCAGAACTCCCTAAGAGTGAACTCCTGTGCTTTGCCAAGCCTTCAGGATTGAGGGTTAGGCCCCAGGGGCTCACTTTGTGGTGGACAAGGCTTACTTAGAGGGCCCTGGCACGGTAACAAAAAGAATGGTACCAGCCATGCCATCCTGGGTGCTGAGCTGTGGGAGGCTTCTCCAGCCTTCTGTGTGCCTCTCTTACGAGCCAGCAGGAGCACCCTGCTGCAAGCCCAGGGGCAGCATCTGCTCTTCAGGATTAGAGAATCCCCTATCTGTTAGCACCCTGGAAGCTCTAATGCCAATGAAGCAGCAACGACGCTGAGGGTTACTCATGATGTTTGGAAGGAGACACCATAAAACATCAAAGGCACCTTTTTGCCTGGTCAACAAGGCTGTTCCTATGTCACCTTGCAGGCAAAAGACACCAATTTCGAAAATAGAAAGGTGTACTGATAATCACCCCTTACATTTACAAGATGCTTCACACACGATATAATTTGTCCTCACAGCAGTCTTGTGAGGTAGAAGGTCATGTATTTTATTGTTTTTTATTGTTTGGATTATATCAAAAGTCATAATGAATAAAGTAGAGCTCATGTGCAATCCACCACACAAACTATCTGCTATTAATATGTCAGTGTATCTTCCACCAGGCTTTTTTTCTGAGGCATAAATGTATAAACCAGACATCAACTTACAGATCATCCTGTCCTAAAAAGGCTAGCTAAGATCAACTCAAATTCCCATTCCTTGGCCTATGGAAGTCTTGTGCAATATATCTGAAAACTCTTCAAGAGAATCATACTGTCAGGCCTGCCTCTGGCTCTGGCTCTAAGCTCCTGCTGTCTTTGAACTTGACTCTATTCCCCACAAGCTGTCATTGCCTCACACCATGACAGTGCAAATGTGGAACTCAATACCTTTTCCTATTCCAACCTTCCCCCACCCCAACCCCAAAAAACAAAAACAAAAGCAATTCACACTCAGCATTTTTTTGTATGGTGTACTAGACTGTATTAAAGGTTTAATAAAGATGAGAGATCTTGTGGCAGAAAAACACTTTCACCATGTTGTTCAACTGAATTTCCCCCTCTTCTCTCCTACTTACTCCTAATTTTCCAGTTCTTTATTTTTCTACTAAAGAAGTTGTGGATTTACAGAACAATCACAAATAAAATATAGGGCTCCCATATACCAACCTATTATTAGCACCTTGAATTGGTGAGGTAAATTTGTTACAAACCATGAAAGCACATTTTTATAATTGTACTATCAACCATAGTCCTTGGTTTAACTTAGGCTTCAGTGCTTATGTTTATTTTTAATGTAGAACAGTATGCGGATAGCTTTGCTTTACTAGTCTCCTTCTACCCTTGCCCTTGCACTCTTATTTTCCACTTAGTCTATTTTCAAAAAAGCTCCCCTATATCCCATCAGGTATCTTAGTTGCAAGCCACAAAGGTGAACTTGGGCAAAGGCAAAATTTATCAACAAACATGGCATAGCTCACAGAATTGAGAAAAAATAAAGAAACATCCTCAGAAAGGACAGAAAAGCAGAGCATCAGAAAATAGTGGATAGCTGGGAAGCCATCATCATTATGATTAACAGACTTGAACCTTTTTTAGTCTTTGTTTGACTCCACCCAAGATTCAAATTCCAGGCAAAGAGGATCTGATTGGCCTGGGTTGTTTCATGTGCCCATAATGTGGCCATGGGAGCCCATGCACTGGATTAATAATTCCACTTGAACAATATTCTACAGCTGAAGAGTAGTTCTCCAAGGTCAAATGGGAGTATTATCCATTACCAATGAGTGAGAGAGAAGAAATTTGACTTCAGGTTCACCCGTCCTAAAAGCCTATCTCTTAACTACCAATCAATGGGGAGAGGGCATCTTTCTGTATTTGCCTTTCTTCTCATGGAACACTCTTTTGCTCCCTGAGTCCCCTTCACATGGCTAACTCCTACTCATCCTTTGTCATTCAGGTCTCAGCTTATACCTTTGCCTTCTGAGACATCTCCCATGACCTCCAACCAGATCTGGGCTGGCTTCCCAGTTCATGTTCCCAAACCACCACATGGGTAGCCCTCCATCAACTCTAAGTCCCTCGAGGGCTTGGATTCTGTTGAACAACAGGAACTGAGATAGGAAGAGGATGTAGAATGTGCCCCCAAAATACTTATGGATTGAACTATAGGATGTGAAAGAAATGTCCTCAGAGGATTTCTTGAGGAAAAGAAGAAAAAAGAAGTCAAAGGGAACTGGAACTGATTCTCAGAGTGAAAAAGACCCTTGATGAGGGAGAAGGGAGAAGACAGCCATTGGAATGAACATCTTCCACAAAAAAGAAGCACAAACACCTACATGCCCTGCCCTCAAACCACAAAGGACAAAAAGAAACCAATTGCAGAGGAGTCTGTAGATGATTGCAGCTGGAAGCGACTGGCAAAACTGCATGTCCTGCAGATTCCAGGAGGGCTATGAGGCAGCCCTCAGCAGGAGCACCAGAACATTAGCTGCAGCAGAAGACTGAAAGGGAAGGTTCATCTTCATTTCTAGTCAAGTGAAGAGATCCAGGAATGTGGGACATGGGGAGGGGTGTAGGAGTTCTGCCAATGTCCTGTACCACAGTTAAGAGAGTTCAATTTGTGGGGTTAGTTGATTGAACTTGTTACTTTCTGCCTGTAGCGCTCATAAAATATGTGTGAAAGGTCACCACACAAGTTGATGTGCTCTCTTAGGTAAAATTATAACAGCTACCACTTTTTGAGTGCTCATAACGTGCCAGGCACAGAGCTGATACACTTCTCACAAACAATGGCACTTAATCCTGTGGGGGATACAGCAGCTTGGCTTCGTCAATGTTCATTTTATCCCTTTCTAGGATGACTTCCTATAGGGGAGCTGCTGGGGAATCAGTCAGAAAACTACATTTCCCAGAATGTTTTGCAGCTATGGGACCTGATTTGCTCTCATCCCATTGGAATCCTTGAAATGAGCTCCTTACCAGGTTGGGGAGGGAGGCAAGACCTGCTGGGTGAACCATTCCTTTTCCTAATGCAGATCCAGTTGATTTGCTACTCTGACCTTG
The DNA here is from genome assembly GCF_030445035.2 of Dasypus novemcinctus. Taxonomy (NCBI): domain Eukaryota; kingdom Metazoa; phylum Chordata; class Mammalia; order Cingulata; family Dasypodidae; genus Dasypus; species Dasypus novemcinctus. The sequence continues at coordinate 21,180,648 of NC_080699.1, read as the reverse complement.
ACTTTAGCAGTTGTGATATTGCTTCCAGATCGCTGTATTTCAGCTGTTCTTGTGGCCAACAATCTTGGTAGCTTCCTTATTCCTGGCTTACATCTCAGGTGAGGTAATCCTGAATTCAATAGTTGGGGCAATGAACTGTTTCCCTAGCAGTCTTGCTGACAGATATAGACGTTCTCTTGGTGGGTCACTATAGTGGTTGTGTGTCAGGATTTATTTGTTGATGCTGAGTCTAGAGACTGCTATAATCAGCATTGTTGTCGTTCAACAATTTTGTAAGCACCTGATTCCCTATATTCAATCTTTTTCTGCTTATATCTGGATTTTTTATTTTTATTTTTATGTCATCTGCAGCTCCTGAACCCTGACTGAACCAAGTAGTATTACCTCCATTTCACAGGTGAGAAAATGAGGTAGAGAAAAGTTAAATGGCTTGTCTAAGGTCACAGAATTAGTAAGTGTGGAGCTGGATTCTGAGCTCAGGAAGTTTGCCTGAGGTTCAGTAGATGCTCACCACCACGCCGTTCACTCATGCTTTCCTCCCTCAGTTATTTATTGAACACTTCGTATGTGTCATGCAACATGTTAATCTCTGGGGGATATTGTAGTGAAAAACACAGTGGGAAATTCCTAATTCTGACCCTCCTGACTTGTAATAGAAAAAGTATGATAGCTATATGTACATTTAAATAGTGAAATATTTTGATACAGTCTTGCATTGGAAAGAGGTATGTAGCTTTTAAAGGCAGACAGTCTGCATCAAAAGCAGGTTGTAAAAGAGCTGGTTGCTACAGGCATTCAATTCAAATTTTGTTTTACACATAATTCAGTCAAAATATTGATAAGAAGGAAGCTAGGAAGAAAGGAAAGATGAGTGAGTTAGTAAATTCTTTTCTTTCACCAAGCCCCTGCCTCCCACCCACCCCCACATCAGCAGCCTTGGGTGGCTACAGCACTGTGGACTCCCATTTGGGATTCTGCCCTATGGATAAGAAGAAGAAAAATCAGGAGTGTGGGACTTGAAAGGAGATAGCCTTCCCCCCTGGAAATTTCTCTCTTGCGCTAAGAGGGGCAGAACTTAGTAGTTAGGTCATGTGTGATGTCTGATCACTGCTGACTGAGAAAGAAAACTCTTGAGAAGCAAAAAGACTCTCCCAGTAGAGGTTTAATCTGCCATTGGCAGAAAGAAGACTCCAGGGACATTAATATCTGGTGAAGTCACAGAAGCACCAGAGCCCTAAATATGCCCCAGGAAGGAATTTGGATTCCAAGCTTCAAGATTGAGAGTGACTTGAAAGAAATGTCCTCGAGGCTAGAAAGGCAGGGCAAGGTGGCCATAACAACGAATAATTAGTTAGAAAGGTACTGTCAATTTCTGGAGGGATTAAGTTTTATTTTCTCTAAAGACCTGTGCTTTGGACTGTCTACATCTCTCACTGGCATTTATTTACCTAAATAATCATCTTTTATAAGAACAAAAAAGCTGTCTTACCGGGTGCCCTGCTGGCCCAGCCATGTGTTTATCTTCACCCATGTAACTTGGAGGCATTAAATCCAAACTGCTAACAAGGACCCAGGAGAAAATGAAGAATACCATGTGCTGGACTTGTGGATCTAAGTGTAAAAATGACAGTGGCATCATAGATTTCGCAGAAAACTAAGTAAAAAAAATTCTGTAGAAGGAAATCTTGAGGCAAATGGGGACTTGGCAAACACTCAAGTGAAGCAGTGTGCCAGGTGAATGGTTTCATTTGTTTTAAGGAGCAGGAATCTATGATCCTTTGCGGTCAATTCATCAGTTGACATTTTCAGACACTTGCTATATATCACCAAGGAATTTCTCCTTCAATCATCCTGCTCAATTCAAAATGTGGTGACATGATGAACACCTACTATCCTTCAATAAAATATGTATTCACTTCCTACTATGTGCTAGATTCTGAGGCCTACGAAAGATATGTCAGTCATACAATTAGTGTTGAAAAACTAACCTAAATGAAGGACTTCTGGGATAATTGACTGTTTCTTCCTTTCTCTCCCTAGGGAAAATTATTCATTTTGGCTCCATTGAAGTCAGACTCTGCTTTGTGGCTTTGGCCAATGAAATGTAAGGTAAAATGACGTATGTCACCTCTAGGCAGAAGTTTTAAGATCCGGTTCTTGCTTTGTCATAGCCTCCTTTCCATCTGCTGTCATGACTGGCAGTGCTCCGACAACAGTTGCTTTGTCAGCTTAGGTCCTGGAGTAGAGCAATATGAAGCTGATCAGCAATGCTATGAAAGACATGTAGCATGAGTGAAAAGGGAACACTTGTTACTGTAAGAAATGTTGTTTAGAGGTCATTTGTTACTGCAGTATAACTTAGCCTGATCTGACTTATATAAGACAGCTCTATAAAACTAACATGTATTGAGTGCTTACTGTATTCTGGGCATTGTGCTGAGGATTTTGTGTGCATTATCTCTTTGAATTATCATCATAACACCATGAGGTATATATCATATGACTTTAACAGGGCTAATGCAGAACCATCTGTTTTTAAGTGTTGGAGGTGAATGTCAGAATCTGGTCTGCTTGAAGCCAAAGCCCATGAGCTTAACTGCTCTGCCATGCTGCCATATGTAAAAGACTAAATAAAATCACAGGTCAAAAAGTACTTCGGGAATAGACCATAAGTGCCCTGGGCACTTTATAAGGCAAGAGATCAATGTACGCTAGAACTTCTTGGGAAGAGCTTCATGGAAGATATGAGAGTTGAAAAATGGGTAGTTTGTAGAGAGGAGAAAAGAAAGCAGTTATGTTCTCTGACCTTTATGGAATAGGGAAGGAGAGGAGAGAGACTTCATCTGTCTGGATGAAATAAGGCAATACAATGGATATGCCAAACCTGGAAATTGGTTTAGTCTACCCTTAAGAATTTCACAGTCGGAGAGGGACGATAAGGCATTTACCCAAATTACTATCATAATTCAGGCAAGCTCCATTAGGAGGCATGCTGGGATTCTCTATAAAGTGTGTTAAGACGTATCAAACCAAGACTAAGCAGAAAACTCTTCACCAATACAGGATAGAAGTTTGGAAAAACAAAACTGTTCAGAGAAGCCAGTCTAGTGACCCAGATACAATACCCCCAAGTACGTAGCAGTTTCTGTCCCAAATCCAGAAGGTACTGGTGTAAAAATAATCCAGTTAGACCAGTGGGACATGACAGGAGAGGCAATTCTCTTATCGTCCATGACTATCTCCAGCCAACCAGACCAGAAGGACTAGGGGTGGATGAGCATCAAGGCTTTATCTCTACACCCAGCCTCAGTGATTCTGGCTCAGGCAGGGATGAGACTAAGGTTCCATGGGAGTCCCAAAGGGGCAATACTTAGGAAAGTCTTCCTCCCTCATCACCTCCAGAAACTCTGATTTAGGAAGTCTGGAGTAGCACCCAAAATCTCCATTTTTTAATGAGCACTTGTGTGATTCTAATGATGACGGTCTTTGGACCTCATTAAAAACAGCCACGAAATGCTTTTTTGGAAGTTAAGGACGGCCTGAGTTAAAAATCTAACTGAAATACAAGGAATAATAGGATGAGTCCCTCAAAAGAAATCAATAATGATCTAAGAACTGAATGATGGATAAAAGGGAATTTGGGGGAATGGGCTGTCCATGAACCTTTGAAATTATGTGCAAATGTTTTCTTTGCTCATGAGCATCTTTTCTGAAGAAAAAATGTTTTCATCAGATTTTCAAAGATGCCCAAACACAAAATATTTAAGGATCATTACATCAGAAGAAGTGCCTTTTCACTTGGATTTTAAAAGGAAGCTGGAAATTTCACAACTAAAAAAGTGAGAAAAGACAGTATTGGCAATAGGAAAGGTACGGAGTCAGAAAAGCAAGACACCTGTTTGTGGTGCTCTTAGTTTGTGTGGTGTGTAAGATAGTTATAGGACAATTGTGAGAAGCAATGCTGGAAAAGTAGACAAGGAGAAGATCATGGAGAGCCTTGAATGCCAGTTATTAATATATGTGATTTCATAAGAAGCCATTGAAGGTTTAGGGGCAGAAAAATGACATATTGAACCTGCACTTTCTTTTTTTTTTTTTAAGATTTCTTTTTATTTATTTCTCTCCCTCCCCCCTACCCCCCCGTTTTCTCTTCTCTGTGTCAACTCCCTGTGTGTTCTTCTGTGCCTGCTTGCACCACTGGTGGCACCCGGAAACTGTGTCTCTTTTTGTTGCGTCATCTTGCTGTGTCAGTTCTCTGTGTGTGCGGAGCCACTCCTGGGTAGGCTGTGCTTTTTTTCACACGGGGCAGCTCTCCTTGCAGGGCGCACTTCTTGCATGTGGGGCACCCCCAAGCGGAGGCACCCCTGCATGGCACAGCACTCCTTGTCACGGCAGCTCTGCACGTGGGCCAGCTCACCACACGGGTCAGGAGGCCCTGGGGATCAAACCCTGGACCCTCCCATACGGTAGGTGGATGCTCTATCAGCAGAGCCACATCTCCTTCCCTTGAACCTGCCCTTTTGAAAGATAAGACCAACAGATATGCACATGGATTAGAGGTACAAGAGAATGGCGAAAATACTAGGCAGTAGACCATAATTTGTCTGATGATTGTAAAGCAGAAAATAGTAATAAGATATATGGAAGAATTTACAATACTTGACAATTGTTGGATGTAGGCTGGAATCAAGGATTACTAAATGAGGTTGATGGACAAAGAGAAGGAGCTTTACAAGAAAGCTAAGTTAGATGTAATATCAGAAACTTTATAACAATAACTACCATTAATTGAACCATGACAGTATTCCAGGCATGGTGTTTTGGGTACATTATCCTTTAATATTTTAATGTTTTCAAGAACTCTATGAAGTCAGTACTTCTATTTTCCCATTCGACAGATGAAGAAGTAGAAACATGATATGGATTTCCTAGGATCACACAATTAAAACAGAGGGGAGCTAAAATTGGAACCTAGGTCTGTAAAACTCAAAAACCAATGTTCTTAACCATTAGGCTATATGGTTTTGGTGGACATGACTATTAATCTGGATTTGGACCTGTTTATTTCAATATAACATTTAAACATCCCTGTGGAGATGTCTACAATGTATTTGGATAACTAGAAATGGAACTTGGGACAGTGATCAGAAATGGAGCCAATGGCGTATGGATGACAGAGGCCATGGGGATAGTTGAGATCACTCAGATGAAAAGGATAGTGAGGGGAGAGGGAGACTAAATGCAGGACCTGATGACAAACCACAGTTGAGAAGAGAGAGAAAGAGAAAGCCAAGGACAAAGGATAGAGAAGGAGGAATCACAAACACAGGAGAATAATCAGGATTGGCACTGTCAGACAAACTACATGAAGAGGAAGGTGCAAGAAGGAGGGGCCAATTATCTACTGCAAAGAGGTAAAAAGAAAAAAGACAAGGAACTGAAAAAGGGCCTTCGAAGTTGTCAATTAATAAAAATTCAGTTGTGTAGAGAGTAATGATAGTTAATTATTTAGAAAGAAAGATGGGCAAGGGTGTGTAAGGGTGTGTGAACAGTGATGAGAGGAAGCAATGAGAGGAAACAACATTTGAAGTAAAGGGAAAGAAGAAATAGTGCAGTTAGTACGTCAGGAGGTAGCAGGGTTTGAGAAAGTATTTGTTTGTTGGTTTTTGCTTATTAGTGAATGGGGACCCGAACATGATAAGAGTCTAAAGGAAAAGACACAAAGGTAGGGAGTATTTGATAATGCAAGAGAAAGTAGGGAGAACTGGAAGAGTAAAATATCTGGAGTCCAAAAGTAGGGCTTGTCCAGGAAAGGTCCAGAAAGTCTGTCCTCCAAAAGAAAAGCGAAATATAGAAGATGCATAAAGATAGAGTTTGAGGTAGAAATAAAGGAAGATAAGTTAGTCACTGTTGCAGAATTCTTTTTTGGAAACCAAAGCCTTCATCAGAGAGTAGGGGGTAGAAAAGAGAAAAAATGGTTTGGAAGAAGTGATTCAGGCAGCCCTGCAGAGTCTCAGCAAATTTAGAATAAGGCAGCTGCCCATTAAAGTGTATTATCCTGTAAGGAGTTAATACCAGATTTTTCCAAGAAAAAAAAAATCTAATATTATTAATACAAAACTACCATTATTATTGCTATTATTATTAATATAACCATATTGACAATAAAACTAGCCTAAGGTGTTGCCAATAGAGCCTCTATGATAATAGCAACTCCTCCTTCGTAGGAAGAAGTCTCAGTTGCTGAACAGCTCTGCAGACCCTGAGTACCCTGGCAATCCATATGACAGAGCTGCCCCTCGGGTTTCTTATTGGGTTGCTTTATTGTAAACAATTGTATAGTAACAATTTTATTTAAGTCCAGATGAACAGAGAGGCTAAATTTGTCTAACTGGAGACCAGTTAAGCAGGGCTGGGAAGACCTCCTACAACCTTTGCTGCAGTCAGGCTCTATTACCAAAGAAGTTAAGTGGTTTGTCTAAGATCACATAGTAAGTAGCAGAGCTGGAGGTTGAACCCACATCTGCAAGACCAATGCTTTCTCTATTGTATCTTTAAGAATAACTTTTATGCAGACTGTCACTAGTAACTTTCTTCCTTTATACAAACAAACGCTTCCTATAGCCATTTGTATCATTTACTTCATGTTTCCCTCCTCAGTGAAGAGCAAATGCTCAAAGCCATGCTTAGGAAGCTGCTGCAGGATTTAGACTTGGACACAAAAAAACGTGCCTTGGTGCTTTTAATCATTTACTACTGTCTTGTCAAAAAGTGTATTCATTTCCTATTGTCACTGTAACAAATTACCACAAACTTAGTGGCTTAAAATATAACGAATTTATTCTCTTTCCATTCTGGAGGCCAAAACTCCAAAATCAGTTTCTTTGGAGTAAAGTCAAGATACCATCAGGGCTGCCTCCTTCTGGGGCTCCAGAATAGAACCCATTTCCCTACCTTTTCCAGCATCCAGGCGTCCTATGATCCTTGGCTCATGCCCCCTTCTTCCATCTTCAAAACTATTAGTACAGCATTGTCAAATCCCTGTCCCTCTGCTTCCATTTTCACATTGCCTCCTGCTTCCCTCTTATAAGAACCATAGTGATTACGGGGACCCACCCAGATAATACAGGGTAATCTCCCCATCTCAAGACCCTTAATTTAACCATTCTGCAAAGTCCCTTTTGTCACATAAGGTAATAGTCACATGTTCTAGAGGTTAGGACCTGGATATCTTGGGGGAGGGCCATTATTCAACCTACTACAGTTCATCCTTAGACCTGCTGAGCTTCATATCTATCCCACGTGCAAAATACATTTGCCCCATACCAAGGTCCTCAAACGTTTCAACTTTTTACAGCAACAACTCATATTCAATGCCTCATGTATGTCTCATCAGTTCAACAGTCCCAAATCTTATCGCTGGAATCATCTAGATTGGGTATGGGCGAGGCTCTGGGTATAATCCCTCTTGGAACAAAACTCTTCTCGATCTATTGCACTGTGGAACTAGAAAATAAGTTGTCTGACTCCCCAAATACAATGGTGGAACAAGCATTGGATAACAGTTATGGACATTCCCATCTCAAAAGAAAGCAACTGAAAAGGAAAAAAGGAATCACCTGTCCTAAGTTAATTTTAAAATCCATAATATATCAAGACTGGGAAAATTCCTCTGTAGCTTGAGGTTCTGCCCATGGGCTTGTGACTCGGCCATCTATGATCAAAACTACCTCTGCCTCCCTCTTAGAAGAATTGTTGTGGTTATATCAGACCCACCTGGATAATTCAGGGTAATCTCCCCATTTCATGATCATTAACTTGATCACATCTGTAAAGTCCCTTTTACTATATAAAGCAGCACTCTCAAGTTTGGGGGATTAGGACATGGACAGTCTGGGGGGTTGGGACATTAAACTGCCTCCCACACAGAGTAAGAAACAGTTATGATATGATAGTGATATGATGTGGATGTATGCTGATAAATCAATTGGCAAGTGTCGTAGATTGATTCCTGATCTTAATATGCATTCATTTGTAAGTAGGACCCTTTGAAGATATATTATCAGTTAAAGTGCAGACTCATTAGACAATCCTATTTAGGTCTGGCCAAACTGAATGCAGTGGGACTTAATCCATACGACTGGAGGCTTCATTAAAAGAGGAAATTTGGATGCAGACAGAAGGCAGAAAGCAAACATCAATGGAAACTGGAATAAGGAGAGAGAGATGGACATGTGACAGGAGGCAGAGAAGCAAGCCAAGGAAGCCCAAGGATTTCAGGAAGGCAGCACCAGAACTCTGCAGACTTTGGGAAGAAAGCATGACCTTGTTTATGGCTTGATTTTGGAATACTAGCTTCTGACACTGCAAGCCAATAAATTCCTGTTGTTAAACCAACCCATTTTGCGATTTTTGTCAGGCAAATTAAGACAGCAAGTATTTGTTAAACACTTACTATGTGCCAAGCACTGTACTAGGGGAGGTATAGAAAACATGTATGAATGTAAGACATGTTCTCTTCCCTCAATGACCTCATAATATTTTGGGGGAGAGGAAACTAAAAATCATGAAGCAATTGTATTCTAAACACTGTGGTACTAATTATAAGTGCCACAGGGCTATAGAAAATTCACTTGAGTTGTACAGATTGTAACAATCAGTAAATATTTGGGAAAATACAGAGATTCAAAATGGATATGTAGAATATACATGAAACAGAAAGGGAGAGAGGGGAAGAAGGATCCAAAGTGTGACCACAGGAATTGAACAAGGCTGAGAAACATGAAGAGTCCTGAGTCAGCAAAGTATGGCCAACAGGCCAAGTTCCGTCTTCTGCATGTTTGTATAAATAAAGTTTTATTGAAACACAACTACACTCATTCAATCTATGACAGCTTTGTACTACAATGGCAAACCTGAATAATTACAATAGAAGCCAAATAGCCTGCAAAACTTAAAATATTTACTGTCTGGCCCTTTTCAGAAAAAAAATTTGCCAACCTCTGCCCTCAGTGAAAGATTAAGGCTCTTGAGCAGGAAAGAGACTAGGAAGAATCAAAGTAGAGGCATACCAATGAAGACACTGCTCCAGCTGAGACCCCTCTCCAGCTTAGCACAAGTTTTCTGTTCTCCAAACTTCTGCCTATAATTAGCATTCCAGCCCTCTTCCAAGGTATCCAGTGACTCCCTGGCATTGGGGCCATTAGCTAATGGAGGCACACTCAGGAGAGGGGCAAGTAGGACCAGGGACAAGAAGCACAAGGTGGAGAGTTTAGGAATCTTGTTCCCTGGATTTCTGGGCAAGTCATTCCCAGCTTCCTTTTCTCTGTTTCTCCATATGGAATATAAAATGACTCACTTCAGCCCTTGCGTGCTGTCCTCGCCTCTTGAGAAGATCTCATGGGTCATAGGTATCTCTGATTCAGTCCTTAGAGGAAAGGGACTGTCAAAGCCTAGGATACACTTTCAGTAATTGTTTCAAGGAGACAGCTGTACTTGTATTTATTTTGAGTGTTAAGGCATATTATCCGTAAGGCTCTGGTCAAGGATTTAGACTCACTGTTTGTTTGTCCCAGTCCACCCTTCTGAATGCAACCCCTCCTACTAGCCACACTTCTCATAAAAGCTTCCTGTAGGTGAGAAGAGGGACCTGATAAGATAAAGGGCATAGGTCAAACAGCATAGGCCTAATTGCTCCTATCAACTGAGCTTATTTGTATTTTAACAAATAGCCTATAGAAGAACAATGAAAAAAATAGTCTCTGCACCCCTGAACTCTGAGTTTAATAGAAAAATCAACACAAGCACATAAGAAACAGTTAAATAAGAGGTGAAGGCAGAATGTGATGAAAGTGTCAAAGTGAGGGAGACAGATGGTTCATGTGATGGGAGGACTTTACAGAAGGAGATGGATATGAATTGGATGTGCACAGAGAGTTTGAGGAAGACCTCAGTAAAAATGGCCCTGAATCTGGTCTTGAGGAATGGTTCACATTTGGATTGGGAGAGTAGAAATGGAAAGGGATTCAAAATGGAAAGTAAAGAATGATCAAGTTCGGAAAGCTTAGCATTGGTAATTATGTGTAATGGTCAAGGCTCTCTGATGTAACTTAATTAAAGAAAAGTCAGTAGTATTTGACAGGGCATTCCCTGACGTTGGCTAATTATTACTTCTGCTTACTACTAGTCAAGGGTGAAAGGGGAGATGGATGTTCTCTTAGAAGGTTATAACCTTGAGACCCACTTGCTTCCCACTATTCTCCAGGGTTTTCCCTCAGTAGAGCTGTTTTAGCCAGACCATAGGCTCTGGCCCAAGTTCAGAGATGGGCTAGAATGATGTCTTAGACTCAGTTTAAGGTGACCTTTACTTGGAATATACCCAAAGAAGCAAAATAGCAGAAAGGATGGAAACAAGATAAAGATGAAGGTGGATGTGTACAGTTCCCCACTGTTCCCCTTGGTTGTACTTAAAATGTACCTAAAGTACAGTTGACTTAGCAGTGCACCAGAGTGAAATGTGTTCCAGGTTTGAGGAAAATAGAGATGTGGACTCACTGCTTTCTAGAACCATAGCCATGGAAGCAACCAACAACAATATGTACTAATTATTTTACTCAGGAGCCCTATCTCCAAGACATGATGACTAGAATATGGAATTTTATACTTCTGCTTAATCAACACTGGAATCATCTCCCCTCATCTGCACCCTTTCACTTCCCAATTGGTTCTCTTGCAATGCTCACTTTTGAGATACTCCCTCTTCAAACCCAACCGCCATGCCATAAGAAACCCAAGCCACATGAACAGGCTCTACGCAGGTGTTTTAGTGGACATTCTCAACTCAACCCAATCTTCAAGCCAAAGCATATGTGAGTGATGAAGCCTCCAAATGACTCCAGCCTCAGAGGTTTTAGTCACTCCCACCACTAGAACCTGCCCAGCTCCAAAGGAGAAGAGACAAGCCATCCCCATGTCCCTTGTCCAAATTCCTTGCTCACAGAATCTACAATAATAAAATGCTTGTTGAACTACATCAAGTTTGGCTCAGTTTGTTTCACAGCAAGAATAACTGAAATTTAGCCCCAACCACAAGATTTAAATTGAAAATGCAAAATCTGTGCTCCTTCCTTTTTTATATTTGTCCAAAGGCCAGTTTACCCTCAATTAATCTTTCCTAACTCTCTCCTTGGCTCTCTTAATGAATTTATTTTCTCTATATTCTAGCTCCTTCATTTTTTCTCTTATACTAGGGTTTCATATGCTTTTAACTATTGGTAAGTTTCCTGTTACTCTATGAGGAAACTACTAGAAAACTAAGTCTTTTAGACAATTTTTTAGTGTAGTGTAGTCTACTGTGTTCTTCCTGGAATTGCGAGGCATGTTGTGTTTGATCCTAGAAGCATGCTATAAGAATGTAAGTAACTTGAAATGTGTTCAACAGAGAGTGAAAGAAAAGCTTAGGACCTTTATGTCTTGTTGTGGAATGACTGAAAGAGTAAGGCAGTTCAGGCTGGAATAAAAAGAAAAACCTATTCAAGAGGTGGGGGTGGGTGTGAATTTGAAATCACTATTATGAGATGTGAGAGACTAAGACAAACAACGACAACTGTCTTATTTGGGCTCTGAGGGCAAAACCGGAACTGGTGGAGAGAATGCCAAACAAATTTTAATTCTATTTAAAGACCTTCCTAATACTAGAAATTTCTAAAGATTAAATGGACAGTGAGTTTCTCATCATGGGAGGTTTAAAAGCAGCGACTAGATGACAAGATGTGGTCGAGAAAATTCTTCTATTGTATCGAGGGAAGCAGAGGGCAGGGAATCCTGGGAGAGATGACCTATGTGGCCCCTCCTAACCCCAAGATTCTATAGATATTTTATTTAATTTTTGGTTCAGTAGGAAAATGACAACTTCTATTTATAGAACTATTGCTATCAAAAGGAATTTCTGCCAGAGGCATGAGCCTTTCTAAAATGGTTAATCATTTGGGTTAGTCAACTGGTCAATTCAGTGGAGAAGAACGCTTGATCAGAATAAAGGCAAGCAGCAGGTAATTAAGTGAGACATGGATCAGCAGCCGGGTTGCCAAGTACAGCTAAGTCACACTTTGTGATTAGAAGGGGGGAAGAACATGGCCACCATGCTTTCCTTTGGGGAAGTATGAAATAAGGAATTACGGCAAAACAGGCAGAGATTGAACAAGAGTCTGGGAGTCCATAAAGAGTTCTTTCCAGGAAGGGATACCAGGGTTCACCAGAGTTACTGTACCCTTAAGCTCACCAACAGAACTGTGAGACTGAGAGTGACACTGCTCTGATCGGGACAAGCAGATGGTTAAAAACACCTGTTGGAGAGCCTATTTTTGTACAAGGCAAGAAACAGCTCTTCCCATCCAAAGCAGAGCCCGAGAGACAGAGTAAATTGGGAACCACAAATTTCCTTAAATAGTCATTGAAAATGATTGAGAATAGAAAGTACAGGGTACCAATCTGTGGCTATATGTTATTCTTATTTAAATTTTTTTGACTTAGCATTGTTTTTTTTCTAGCAATAATAATAGTTAATACATATTGAATATTTCCTTTGTGCCACACACTACTAAGGCCTTCAACATGCTTTCTCCTACTTACTCTTCACAAACAACTTTATGAGGTGGGTGCATTTACTAGTCCCATTTTAGGGAAGAGGTAACTCAGGCTTAGAGAGAGTAAGTAATCTACTTAGTGTCAGTTCAGAAGTAAATGCCAGAGAGAGGCTTCAAGCCAAGGTCTGCGTGATTCAAAGTCTAATAGAGACATGTAAGTAATTACTGATTAATACATATTTATATTGTTATCTTTCTGAAGTCATGTTTATATTAACATCATAATTGGGTAGAATATGTGTATTAATCTCAAGATTCTCAGTTATCTCTGCTTGGAAAGGAACTTTTCCTTTTGAACATTTGTTACCCATCTACAAACTTCATGGCAACTACCTTGAACTGGAAGCCTGCTGCACTGGAGGAACTGGCCAGGCTGTCCTGGGGGAAGGTGTCTCAAATTTTGCACAACCAAAGTCTTTTCAAAGCATCTACAGTTAGGCACAGCGTATGTAAAATGCCCTCATGCCCCACCAAAAGGAAAATTGCAAATGATGAGGAAACGATTCCTCACATATGCTTATTGTTATTATTATCAATAATGTTTTTATAGCTATTGTTTAAGACCATGATTCTCAATCAGGGGTGACTTTGGCCCACCACCCCAGAGGGCTTTGGGCAATGTCTGGAGACCTTGGTTGTTACAAGTGGGGGTGGAGGGAGTGCTACTGGCATCTAGTGGGTAGAGGCAGGGATGTTGCTGAACATCCTACAATGTGCAGGGCAGCTTCCCCCAACAAAGTATCATCCGACCCCAGAAGCCAAGAGCACTGAAGTTGAAGAACCCTGGTTTAACAGTGAGGAAGAGAGGGTTATGGGGGTCTCACTGCTGAATGTGGGCTCTCACGGCTCCCCTCCCAGCCCTTGGCTCTTCATAGAGCTTTCATGGTCCCCAGCTTGGTGACTATTTTCTCAGTAGTGATGGCGACTGATGCTGATGGTAAATATTCCTGGAGCTCTTACTATGTTCCAAGGGCTTTTCATGTATGACTCAGCCAGTCTTCACCATGCCTCTATTAGTAAATCCCTATGCTATTGTTATTATTCTCATTGTACAGGTGAAAGAACTATGGCATGGAAAGTTTGGCTAAATCCATTGTGGGGCATCTGCAGGATGCTGCCACCTAAACTGCATTCCCCTCTCTGAACTCCAGCAGAAGACCGGCTGAAAGTTCTCAAACTGATTACCTGGGTGTGTATCTTGACAACCAATACAATGGGTGGTAGTAGGGTGACAATTTAATGGACAGGGAATTAAAGGCCTAACAAGAGAAGGAAATTGGCACACTGCAGTGTGCATTCACCAAAGCTGCCCTCACAGAATGTTCATTCATGGTCACTTCCAACTCATGTGCCATGCATCGATTCTTTCCCCACCCAAGTATTCTCTTCTGACAGTGAGGTGTGCTTAAAAGAGACCAACACTACACAGTGTCAAGTGAATACTGCTGGTTGGCTGGCTGGCTAGATGAATGAATGAATGGATTGGGTAGCCAAACCGAGCTTCTAGGAGGGCTCAAGCAATGGTGTGTTAGGGGCACTGATCTTCATTCCTAGAGCTATAAATTAACTATAATCAAGAGTCTCTATTCTCAAAGATGGCAGCAAAGCTGGGATCCTGCAGAGCTAGAAGAAGCTAGAGTCCAGGGATTGAAGCCAGACCCACGATCTTCCTGAGCCCCAGTGCCATACGACATACTGAGCGCTGGTCCACACAGCCTGAAAAGTGGGTCACCTTTTAATATGTTTGTATGTTGTTTCTCCCTGTAGACCAGGGTTTCTCCACTGTGGCACTACTGACATTTAGGGCCAGATAATTCTGTGTTGTGGGGCTGACCTTGTATTATAGGATTTTAGCAGCACCTCCGGCCTCAATCTCTAGGCACCAGTAGTAACCCTCCACCCCACCCCATCATGCCAATCTCCAGACACTGTGAAATATCCCTGGAGGGCCAGAATTGCCCGCAGTCATGAAAACCTGCTCAATACTCCAAGTTCCTTCAGGACGGGGTGTGGGTTTCTCCACCTTGTTGTTGACTGCACAGTGATGAAATCTTCATGAATGTTTTGAGATTGATAGAGTGCTTATCTCCTTTGGCAAGGAAAAGTCAACTTGATTGAACAGAAAACTGCAGGAGAAATAAAGAAAGGAGAAAGGAAAGAAGGAGGGAAGGAAGGGAGGCAGGGAGTGGGGAGGGAGGGAAAGGGCTGCTAAGAGATTCCATTGAAACCCCCACTATGGCCCATTCCCATGCCAGTGGCTCAGCAGTAGGTGTGAGGTGAACTCTCAAACTCAGCAAGGAGCTTCAGGTGACTTCACCTCTGCTTGAACCAGGAAATGCCATAGTTTCTGCATTTATGCTGTTTAGAGGGGACCAGGGTTATCTTTCCCGTGTATGGATGTGTGTGTGTGCGTGTGTGAAAGTATAATTACCCATCACTGATTAATCTCCAGACTGAGTCAAGCATTCATTGCAAATCCTTGAAACAAACAAGTCTATTTATATTTTAATTATTTTTTTGGATTTCAGGTTGATTTGTCTTTCTTCTGCATATTTATGAAGCTGTTACCCTTACTTCTTTTGGAGCAGGAGGAAGAGAGAGAGAGAAACTCAGAAAAACACTGAGAAACTGGCTTGACTCCTTCCCTTCTCCAGGATGCCACCACATTCTCCATAACTCCAGAGGACAGGGAGGACGACTCTAGAACAGACAGTTTTTAAAATTAAGGTATAATTAGTTAATTGGGACCCCCTGCCCATGGCTGTCATTCTTATTAAAGGTGACCCTCACTCTTTTGCTGGAATCTGATTTTTGTCCCAGCTCCTTTTGTCTCCTTGTTATCATTATCTCCGATTTACTTACATCATTTTTAAATTTACATTTTCTGAATGATCTAATTTTGTTCTTAGTGCAGATTTTCCTATAAACTTAAATAATTGAATATGGATTATTGAAAAATTTGTGCAGTTTTCTTTACTTACCAGTTCCCTTGCATCTGGATGTGAAAAATGCAAATGTGAGGTCAAGGTGAACATTCACCAGATTGGCAAGTGGACCTACGGGCACACCCCCAGGGACGGCCCCTGGACATCCATCAAGATCTTAGAATAGTGTGGGGCTACACCCGACACAGCTCCCCACTAATGCTTGGGTTTCTGTGGGAGAGTAAATGGTTTTTCAAAATATTTATTTCTGCATCCCCCTCAACCTCACAAAGGAGTAGGCTTCTGTGCACCATTGATACTGGGTTGGGCTTGGCTATTTGGCTTGTCTTGGCCTCGGGGTGAGGGAAACGTGCCTTCCTGTTTCTTGCCATGGTCAATGGATGCCAAAAGATGTGACACAAGCAGAGGCTTGGGCTCACGTGCTCTTAACTGTCAATGTGAAAAGAACACCCTTCTCGAAGCCACTGGTCCAAGGAGGATGAGGGACTCAGCGTTGTTAGACCCACAACTTGGAGTGAAGTCCAGCTGAGCCTCTTCTAGACCAGCTGAGCTCCAACTGACCAGCAGATGTAGAAGCGGTGAATGCACACTTGTTGTTTTGTACCACTAAGTTAGGGGGTGATTCCTATACAGGTTTTAAGCTTGATTGCCTCAACAGACTCAGCCATACTCAAAATGCCTTTAAGATATCATCTGTTGGAGCCAGATCTCAGCAGTTCAAAGCTTGCACTTCCACAGCAGAGATTCAGGCCCATCGTCATTATTTTGTTTACAGTTATTATGGAATAATATGGAATAATAACTGTTTGCATAAGACTCTATGGGTTGCAATATCCTTTGACACATACTAACCCATCTAGCATCAAATCTGTGAAATTACATTATCTTCATTCCCTTCTTGCAGGTGAGAAGACTGGAGCTCAGATAAGTTAAAGGATCTAGCTAAGGTCGGTGATGATTTACACAGTCGGTAAATGGAAGATCTTGGACCTGAGTCTTCTCCTTCTATATCCTGCCCAGCTTGCTGCGCATATAAAAGGAACTGGGTGATAATGACCAGGGCTTCCTTTGAGCACCATTGGTTAGGAGACAAAACGGGTCTTTTCTCAACCTTGCCCCTGTCCCAGTCACTTTCAGCCCTGTGGATTTTGGGGGCAGATACTTTGGATCTCAGCTTCCCAGGACCTGTTCTCAACCTGAGCACATGGAAGTTTAAAACTCCCCCTCCCCCCATCCTTCCTCCTCCCTCCCCATCCCATTCTCCCTCTCTAACCCCACACACAAACTCTGCTCACCCCCTTAAGAAGTACTTGTCTTGGTTTAAGGGTCTCTTTCACATCATGCAAGTGTGATGTTTTATTCTGGAAAAGTCAGTCCCATGCAGGGTTTCTTCAGATCAACCAAGCAGGGCGTCCACTCTCAAGAGATTATAGCAAGGGGTGGCAGGCTTTTCTGTAAAGGGTCACATCATGCGTTTTTAGGCTTGGCCATCCTCATAGTCTCTCTCACAACTACCCAAATCTGCAGCTGTAATGTGAAAGCAGCTATAGACAATAGGTAAGTGTGTGGACCCAAAAACTTTATTTATGAAAGCAGGCAGTGGGCAGGATTGAGTCCACTGGTTGTCGTTTGCTGACCCTTGGTTTATAAACTAATAGAAGAGAGCTCTGAGGACAAATTGTACACCAGTCCACCCACTTGGCTATTATGACCCACAGTAAGTCAGTGAGGGTGCTTTTCCTTCCTTCCTTCCTTCCTTCCTTCCTTCCTTCCTTCCTTCCTTCCTTCCTTCCTTCCTTCCTTCCTTCCTTCCTTCCTTCCTTCCTTCCTTCCTTCCTTCCTTCCTTCCTTCCTTCCTTCCTCTCATCCTTCCTTCCTTCCTCTCATCCTTCCTTCCCTCCTTTCCCTCTTTTCTTTTTTGTATTTTGAGTCTTCCTTTCTTCTTTGTTTTTTTCTTCCTTTACCTCTCTCATTTTTATTCTTTTTAAAATAGTAAACTTTATTTTAGAGCAGTTTTATGTTTACAGAAATTACTCAGAAAGCACAGTTTGCATATACACCACTGCGCGCGCACGCACACGCACACACACACACACACACAATTTCCCATTATTAACATCTTGCAGTAGTGTGGTACATCTGTGGCACAATTGTCTCTCTCCTTTTCCTTTTTTAAATTTTTATTTTGTTTTTATTTTCAGTTATGTTTTCCTCTCTCCCTCCCTTCCTTCCTCCCAGCCTTTATTTGTTCCATCACATTTATCGAGCACCTACTTTGTGTCCGGCACGGGTCTGCATCTGAGCTCTGGGCTTCCTTCCACCTCTGCAAACTCTGGGGCACTGTTCCCAGCAGTGCCTTGGGGAGCAAGGAGGGAGGAGCGGGCAGTCGGTGGTAAAAGGGGGTGACTGCAGTGTCATCACCCTGGGTATGAGGCACGAAGTTGCTCCCCCGTCCCCCTTTCAACGCTTCTTTCATCCCCCTTTCAATGCTCCTTTCATCCCCCTTTCAATGCTCCTTTCATCTGGAGTAAGGCTCTTTAATTTGTAAACATTAATAACCATTATTATTATTAAAAAGGAAAGAAAGTGAGTAGCCCTGTAACTAATTACTTTAAGTGTTCTCAACAAGGCACAGTTCAACTCCTTTATAAAACCTCCTGCTGTGAAGACCAGATTGTCATTATGATCAGATCCTTCCTTAGACCTATTAATTTTACCCAGAATAACAGCAGAACAGATGCAAGAAGAAGGCTAGTCTGATTAACATAATTCTTTTCAAAGACCATTTCCTCCCTAAGGGCCACCGTACTGAGTCTTCTATCTTGTCTCAGATCTAATTACATTCAGGAGAATTCAGACACTGACGGGCCATCTCAGCAGATGTCACTTCTTAGATTTGAAGCATACTTCAGGATATGAAACCTTATCAGAAAATCAATTGAAATGAACAATTCCCTCTCTCTTTCTCCCCATCTCTTCCCTGCACCAACCTGTGTCTCTTCCTCTCTTTCCCTTTTCTTTGCCCAGATTAAAGTTGTTTCCCAACACTAACCTTGCTCGGGAGGAGAGATGGCATTTCCGGGAATTCAATAAACCTATGCTTACCTTTTGAAGTGTTTCTCGGCTTCTCCCTGTCTCAATATAATGAGGGTGCATGTGTGTGTGTGTGTGTGTGTGTGAACACACAAATGTGTATGTATCATGAACAGCAGTTCTTGAGGGTCTTTATAGGGCATAAAAATAAGGTAAAAACAGGAGAAACAGAGGGCCTTTCTGCAGCATCCTGAAAAGATGCTCACCACAAGCTACCTCTTAAGTACCTGAGCTGTGATTGAAACCAGACCTGGTTTGGATCCCAGTGTCTGATCTTTGATGGGCAAGAGCGTGAGTTCACAACGGTGTCTCTTGCTGCTTTTAATGAAGTATTTGACTTTTCGCCTGCTGCTTTCAATTGAGCTCTGGGAGCTTTGGACAGACGCTCTTGGGGGAGCAGCCAACGCGCGGGGGCTGGAGTTTTGGCACCTGGTGCCTAGGTCAGGAAATGGCAGACCTGGCATCCAACAGCACTAGAATCCTCTCTCTTGGCTCAGCCTCCCCAAAAGCTCCAGTGCCTTTTGTTCTGGAATCTCAGACTTGAGAAGATGAAGCCTCAAGAACCAATTCCCTGAGGACGGACTGCGGTTTTTTCCAGCGATCGTGCCTAGGTTGCATGAGGCCCCTTTTACCTCTCTGAGTTGCCTGGCTCTGGAGAGTGATGCTGTCGATGTGGGTATTTGAGGACATGACCACATGCGGAAATCCTGGACAAGCTGTTTATTTTATATACCCTGGGAGAACAAGGAAGAAGAGGCTGGAATGCAGTGGACCTGCAGCTCTGCATTATGCATTTGCTTTTTGCGGTTTGCAGATGCTCTCCAGTGCCTTGCTGACACAGCGCACGAGGCGGCCTTCACTCCCCAAAGTCCCATTGCAACAGCTGCTCTGGCCCGGCTGGGCCTGGCTCCGCATCTCTGTGGTGCTGCTCGGGATGGCCAGCTGGGTGTCCTCCCCGGGTAGCCCGCGACCTTCGCACAGGTCCTCTGGGAAGCTGCCAGGTCCAGGGCATCGGAGCAGGATGGTGGCGCTAGGCTGCTCTTTGCAGTGACACTGAATACCTACCCCCCTCCCAATCTTTACACTAGTGGAATTGGAGCTTGGGCTGAAAGCACTAGAAGGGCAATAAGAGGTGGAGGGGCTTATGAAAACCAGGGCATCTTTGTCATTTTCTGGCTTATGTTGTACATCTTGCTTACGATCCCATAGAAAGTCCAGGAGAATTTGCCTTTTAAATCCCTGCCTATGCTAAATGGCCCTTCTGTGGTCCAGCCCTGAGCAGCACACTAGCCTGGGCATAATCAATGCTGAGCAGCCTGCTGGCTCCTGAGGGACTGCTCTGTCTCCAGCTTCAGGCTCTTGGGCCCCCTAAGAAGGTTTAGAGTACACAGTACTTAAAAAAATGAAACAGAAGGAAACCAACCCCTATTCTATTCCGGGGCTTGCCAGCCATAATGTCATCATTACTCGGTCTGCACTGGTGAGAGATAGAGGAAGCTCATTATGTGGAAGGCAGGCCCATGGCGTGTCCTTCGCAGCGGGCGGGTTCTCGTGCCATCTGTGCTGCGTGGAGCCCGTAGGCAGATGAATGCATTAGGGCGGGGCCGCTCCAGCTCTCCCGGCCTGCTAGGTAGTGTTGCAGGGCTTAGCTGGCTGCTGCCACTGGGGGAAAGGAGCCCACCGAAGGCTCAAATGGAAGGGAGGGAGACGGCTGGCAGAGGTTCAGCCTCCATCTTGCCTTCTCTGAGTTGAACGTTAAAGAACAGGTAAGCTCTCTCTGGGATCGCTTAACTTGTCTGAATGGAGAACCATGGCTGTTTGTGATTGCGATGTCCTTCTGGCCAGTCTAATCCAAGACTCAATGGAAAAATAGTTACTGGGTGTCTTTCATGTGTGAAGTTTTCACTTCTTAGCATTTATTAAGCACCTACTATGTACATAGCAATGTGACATACACTAGGGAATAAATCCACAGTGTCTGTGACTAAAAGTTTACAATATAGTGGGTAGAAGTAGATACGGGAATGTTTTTGTTTTTTTAAACATAAAAACGTCTTTTACTGTCTTTTTTAAAAAGATACAGATCACACAAAATCTTACATTAAAAAATATAAGAGGTTCCCAGATACCCCACTCCCCCCACCCCCACATCAATAACTTCTTTCATCATTGTGGCACATTCATTGCATTTGGTGAATACATTTTGGAGCACTGCTGCACAACATGGGTTATAGTTTACATTGTAGTTCACACTCTCACCCATTGCATCCAGTGGGTTATGGCAGGATAGATAATGTCCTGCATCTGTCCCTGCAATATCATTCAGGACAACTCCAAGTCCTGAAAATACCCCCAAACCACACCTCTTCTTCCCTCTCCCTGCCCTCACCAGCTCCCCTGGCCACTGTCTCCACATCAGTGATATAATTTCTTCCATTGCTAGAGTCACAATAATTCTATAGTAGAATACTAGTAAGTCCACTCTAATCCATATTTTATTCCTCCATCCTGAGGACCCTGGGATGGTGATGTCCACTCCACCTCTAAATCGAGAGGGGACTTGGATCCCACACAGCTGATGGATGGGATTCTCCTGCTTGCAGTTGTAAACTCCCTCGGTTCCTTGGTGTGGTGGTTGACCATCCTCACCTTCCTGTTAGCTGACCTGGGTAAGTCCAACAAACCATAGAGTAGGTGTTGCAACTCTGCTGAGGCTCAGGGCCCAGCTGGCACATGGACAGTCCAGAGATTTGAGTCTCCTGAGCATACACCAACCCAAGTGCCGACCACAGTTCAATAAAAGTAACAGAAGAGGCATGTGTGGAGAAGCTATATCTGAGTCCAACTCTATCATACTCAGCAACACAAATTACAAAGTAGAACCCACTGGGAAGGCACCAAACTCCAGAGCCATCTGCCATGACTGTAGGACCTGGGTGTCTCCGTAGCCCTCAGGAGCCCCACTATCACAGACGGGAATGTTAAATATGGGGGTAGCCAGTTTCAAGATTTCAGAAGAAATTGTAGTTTTGTGCAATACAGAGGCTGGTTTTATTTTTAAATAACATTTAAAATATATATATATATATATATTTCCCCTCCCCCTCCTCCACCCTGCTGTTTTTACTGTCTATGTCCATTTGCTGTGTAATCTTCTGCATCTATTTCTCTTTTTGTCTTCTCTTCTCAGCTTTCTCCTCTAGGATTCACTGGGAATCAATCCTGGGGACCTCTGATGGGGAGAGAGATTCCCTGACAATTGTGCCACCTCAGTTCCTGGTTTCTGCTGCACTTCACCTTGACTCTCCCCTTTGTTTCTCTTTTGTTGTGTCATCATCTTGCCGCATGACTCACTTGCACAGGTACTGGCTTACCACGTGGGCACTCGGCTCACCATGCAGGCACTTGGCTCACCACGCGGGCACTTGGCTCACCACATGGGCACTGGCTCACTGCATAGGCACTTGTGTGGGCACTTGGCTCGCCATGTGGGTACACGGCTTGCCACATGGGCAGTCACGAGGGTACTTGTGTGGGCACTTGTCTCACTGTGTGGGCACTGGATCACCACCCAGGCACTTGAGTGGGCACTTGGCTTGCCATGTGGGCACTGGCTCATCATGCAGGCACACTCTCTCTTCTTTTTCACCAGGATGCCCCAGGGATCGAACCTGGGTCCTACCATATGGTAGGCAGAGGCCCTATCAGTTGAGCCACATCCACTTCCCTTAAATAACATTTTCAAAAATTAAAAAAAAATATGCTTTAAAGTGAAAATGAGGGTATGAAAGTAAAATTCCTCTCAATCCCCACCACCCAAAAAAAAATCACCATTAATGGTAATACTTGGGTGCTTCCTATAAATCTCAAGCACTGCAAGCTTATAACAAAACTCTTCATTCTAAACATACACACACATGAGCATGCGTGCCCACACACACATCCCCTGGAACATACCTGAGTCTTGTCTTCCAGCCTCATCTCATGGTACTGTCTCAATGGCACCACCACCCACATAATTGTTTAAGGCAGCAACTAGGCATCCTGGATGACTCCATTCCTTCTCCCCAATATCCAAATATTGCCAAGTTCATTCTATTCCAGCCTACAAAATATATCTCAAAATTTCCTGTTTCTCCACATCTTCACTGCCACACTCTCCATCAAGCTATCTTCTCACCTAGATTTCTCAATTGCCTACAGATTTCCCTCTTGCCCTTTTCACTCCATTCTCCACATCACAGAGTGATTATTTTTGTAAAAATGTAAATTGTATCAAGTCATTCTTCTGCTGAATACCTTCAGTGACTGCTAACTGCTCTTAGAATAGACTTCTGTTTCTGAGAATAAGACAGGCTAGGTTTAAGCTTCTTAAAAATATCAAAGGTTAAGCACTTATTAAGAATATCTAGGTCCAAAGTGAAATTAAGAGCCTATGATGACATACATCAACCATGTGGGCTCTAAGACCCTTCTTGATATAGAGGTAGAGTGGACATCACGATCCCAGGGCCCATAGGATGGAGGAATAAAATATGGAGTAGAGTAGACTTATTGGTATTCTACTATAGAACTATTGTGACTAGTAATGGAAGAAACGGTAGCATTGATGTGGAGAAAGTGGCCATGGTAATAGATGAGGGCCGGGAGAGGGAAGAAGAGATGTGATGTGGGGGCATTTTCGGGACTTGGAGTTATCTAAATGATATTGCAGGGACAGATGCTGGACATTATATATCCTACCATAACCCACTGAAAGTATTGGGGGAGGGTGTAAACTACAAGGTAAAGTATAATCCATGCAGTGCAGCAGTGCTCCAAGATGTATTCACCAAATGCAATGAATATGCCACAATGATGAAAGTTGTTGATGTGGGAGGAGTCAGGGGGGAGTGAGGTATATGGGAACCTCTTATATTTTTTAATGTAACATTTTGTGTGATCTATGTATCTTCAAAAAAATTTAAAAATGAAAAAGAGCCTATGATGGTTAGGCCAATGTGTCAACTCAGCCAGGTAATTGTGCCAAGTTGTTTGGTTAAGCAAGCACTGGGCTAACTGTAATATAAGGACATTTATGGACTTTAGTCACCAGCAACTTTACTTCATAGATAGATGATTATTTTTGCATCAATCAGGGAGATTGCCGCCAGCAATGAGTTGTGATTTATCCAATCAGTTGAATACCTTACAAAGGGAAGTGATTTCAGCATTCAGAGAGAATTTCTGAGCTCATCTTTGGACAGCCAATGTCTCCTGGAAACCATCAAGACCTTCATTGTACTTTCATTGGAGGTCCTGGTTTGCAGTCTGCCTATGGAACCTGGAATTGTGCATCCCCACGGCACGTGAGAGACTCTTATAAAATCTCTTACTATGGATAGATATCTCCTGTTGATTCTGTTTGCCTAGAAAACCCTGACTAATACAGACCCCAGAGAGTTAAGTGGGGCATTTTTATCCCTGATGGCATTTGCTGAATGGGTAAACCAATTACAGCTTCATGGAACAAGGAAGACAAGAGTCACAATCTAGACTATTTTTAAGTGGAGCATCTAACAAGAGAACTACCCCTCGAAAAGCTGGGACATAAAGGGTATAACCACCCCATTCCCAGGCTCAGAAATTTCAAAGTTTTCCTTAGTTCTGAAGAGATCAGAGGAAGAAAAGGAAAATAACCTCTTCCCTAGAAGTTGTAACCATAAAATGATCCTTTAGTAAATTTGTGGACTAAATTCACATGAACCAAATATCTCATAAAAAGCTGTGAATCCGGTTTGCTATGACCAAGCTCTAGGAGTACCTGTAGGCAAAACAAGCACATTTCTTTGTAGGAATTTATCCTACGTTTCAAAGAAGACCCAGAAAATATTTTCCAAGGGCATTGAATAGCCACAGTAGAAAATTAACCAAAATATACAGAAAAAGGCATCATGAAGTAGAATTGGCATAAACAATAGACAGCAGAAACGCACTCTCAAAAACTTTAGATTGAATTAACAGAACCATTTCAAAAAGCACTATGTGTATTTATTTAGAGAAAAATAGAAGCTTAAAAATATCCTACAACTGAAAGCAGGAGGACTGTATCCAGTATCCATGTGGAGTCTAAGCCCCCTCTTGGCATAGATGTGGAATGGACACAACCAAGCCAAGGTCCACAGGAAGGAGGAATACAGTAAGGATTAGAGTGGACTTAATGATATCCTATTCATGAACTATTGTGGTTAATAATCAAGAAAATGTGGCATTGGTGTGGAAAAAGTGGCCATGGTGGCTGCTGGGTGCGGGGAATGGGAGGAAGAGATGAGATGTGGAGGCATTTTCGGGACTTGGAGTTGTCCTGGGTGGTGCTCCAGGGACAATTGCCAGACATTGTATGTCCTCCCATGGCCCACTGGATGGAACGTGGGAGAGTGTGGGCTATGGTGTGGACCACAGGCCATGGGGTGCAGTAATGCCCAGAGATGTACTCACCAGATGCAATGGATGTGTCATGATGATGGGGGAGAGTGTTGCTGTGGGGGGAGTGGTGGGGTGGGGGCAGTGGGGATGAATGGGGACCTCATATTTTTTTAATGTAATATTTTTTAAAAAATGAATAAATTGCGTAGAATTTGGGGGAAAAAAGGCAAGAAAAATATCATTAGGAAACTATGAAAAGAATATTTGAAATAGAACTTCTAGAAATGAAAAATACAGTAATAGAGACTCAATTGATGGCTTTAACAACAGACATGCTGATTAAAAATGATTAGTTGAATTAGATGTCACATATTGCCTAGGAAGCGGCATACAGAGAATACAAAAGATAGAAAGACAATAGAAGATCTGGTATTTGTTTAATCCAAGTTCTATATGGAGAGGAGAGACAGAATGAGGCAAAGGCAATATTTGAAGAGATAAGCTGAGAATTTTCCAGAAGTGTGTAAGACAGATTCAACTGTCCCTAAAAACCCAATTCCTATAAACACAAAGCAAGCCACTCATATATATGTCATAGTGAATTTTGGAACACCGAAGATAGTTGGAAGATATTAAAAACAGTCAGAGGGAAATGTATAAACTACTTCCAAAGGAGAGGCAGTTATACAACAGCTGAGCTCTCAAAAACACTGCATTTGTGATAAAATCCTAACTCCTCATTATAGCTCTAAGACCCTGTAAGATGTGAACCTGACCTACATTTCCTACCTCATCTTGTGCTGCTCTCTCCCTCTCTCCCTGCTCAGAATTCACTGGACTCCCTTCATTTCCATGGAAATGTCACCCTCTTCCCCACCTTTGGGCATTCCATTTGCCTGGAAGCTTCATCTCTCTTTTTCCACTGATTGTTCCCTATCATCTTTCAGATCCCAGGCTAAATGTCTCCTCTCCAGAAAGACCTTCTCTGAGCACCCAGTCTAGAATAAGTTATACTTATTATTCTTTCTCATATAATTTTGTATTTTTCTTTCTTCATATTGCAAGTTTGCCACTAGATTACACTCCATGAATCTGAAAATGACTACTATTTTGTTCACCCCTCCATACGCAGTACCCTGAAGAATTTCTGGCAGAGTATAAGAGCTTGGTAAATACTTGTTAAAAGAATATTTTCGTTAAATACTTCTTGTCCTTTCCTAGGTACTTCCTGTTTTCTTCAACAATTTGATTTCTGACAGCTGCATGATAGTCCATCATAGAGAAATCATAACTTATGATTACCAATTCACTATTGTTGCATATTTAGATTGTTCCTTTAAATCATGATGTCAATAAATCATCTTTTACTATTTCCTTAGAAATGTCATAACTGGTCAAAAGATAGCCTGTACATATTTGAAAGAAGTCCAGTGAATATATCTGTATTATTTCCACCTGAGTAAAAATGCAAAGGTGCAGAAAGAATATGTGCTGGAAAGCCTTTCTCAGATTCCTGTATCCTAGCCACCCAGTTTTCCTACCCAGAGACAATTATTCTTACCTTGTTTAATATACATTATCATTTTGACCTACAATAATGGCAATTTTATCAAATTTTCTTTCTCTTCCTTTCCTTTTCTTTTCCCTCCCAGAATTGTGCCTTAATAAATCCAATTTATTGTACCTTGTTTTTTCCACTTAACAGTGTGTCTTGGGCATCCTTTTATATCAGAACATGAAGATTTGTCACATCCTTTTTAACAGCCACGTAATATCCTACTATATGTTATATATTTACCTTATTTATTTAATCAGCATTCTATCATCGGACATTTGGTTTATTTCCAATAATTTTGCTATTAAAGACAATACCACAACAAATATACATGTAATATGTCATTTAACTCATGTGCAAGTACATATTTAAAATAAATTCCTAGGTGTGGAATTGAATATTTCATTTTTATTGATCTTGTTAAATAGTTGTCTGGAAGTTTTACTAAAACATACACCTACCAGCAATGAATAAGAGTGTGAATTCACATACATTCTCACCACCAATTGACAGTCAAATGTTTACCCATCTGATACATGAGAAAAAATGATGTCGTATAGCTTTACTTTGCATCTCTCTTATTAGGAGTAGGTTGATAGCATTTCCATTCATATGAGAGCCATTTGTATTTTCTTCTCTATGAAATATCTGTTTCTATCATTGCCCATTCTAATGGGTTTTTTACTTTTCCTTATTGATTTGTAGGTGTTCTTTATAAATAGGTGTTCAGTCTCTTATCCACAATACTCTGAAAGTCATAAGAATTTTTATTTATAATTTTAATTCCCAAACTCATTTGGTGGCAAAACTTGACTGGGATTAATGTGAGGTTTTATCTATCTCATTGACTGTGAATATTCACATGTTTGCTGCAGAAACAATAGTGCATTTGATGATAGAATACTGGCCCAGACTCTACTAGAAGTATTTAGTATATAATATATTCACAATACTACTCTTCTAAAAAATTAAAAATTCAAGAGTCTCAGATAAGAGACTGTAGGCACTATCTAGAATTTTTTTTCATATTGTTGCTTTCCCACATATACACACATATTCAGGGCCAAAAAATCCAGGAAAGGAGCAAAGTAAATTTCCCTTGCATCCAGTGCCTAGCTCAGATTTTGCACCATTGGGTCATAATCTGTCCCTGTTTTAGATATGTTTTCATGTAGAAAGCATTTCAAAATACTTGATGGAATCAAAGCAGCCCACTGAAACTTCTCTGCTTGCAAATCCAAAGTTGGTAGATGAGTCTATTTACAGAAATATTATTCACAACCATCACAAAGATGGGATGTATTTCACACGATAATATTTTTCTTGCTTTTTTTATCACCTAATAAATCATGTATTTATGGATACAAATTTTTAGATGGCTCAGTAGAAAGACCTTCCCCACTCTGAGATTTATAAATGATTGCTCCCATGTCTTCTCCTAGTGCTTTTATGGATTCTTTCTTCACATCTATATATTTGATCCACATGGAATTTATTTTGACATAAGACGTGATAGTAGGCTCCAACTTAGTATTTTATCAGATGGCTAACCAACTTGTCACAACCACATTCATTGAATAATCCATCTTTATTCATATGCTAATTTCCTATATGTATTTAGGTCAGTTTCTGGGTTTTCTTGTCTTTTCCATCAATTGGTCCATTTAGTGCAAAGGTTAGCTATTGATTCATATTGTTATATTATTCTCCAGAAAGGTTCTACCAGTTTATACTTCCATCAATGACCCACACACACACAAACATACCCCTTAACAACACTCACGTCCTCATATTTTAAACATTTTGCAGTTTAGAAGATAAAGAGTATAGTTTGTTTTATTTGCATTTTATTAGTATCAAGGCTGAAGGTTTCTTTGACTTTTTTTATTCAACATTTGTTTCTTCTTTTGTAAAGTAGCTGTTTGTGTCTTGTAACCATATTTCTAATGAGAAGTTCAACTTTTTCTTTTCCTTAAGGGCATTCTTTAAAAATCTTTCCCAGAGGTTTGATTACTGTCAAGAACCAAAATCAGAGGTAGAGACTGGATGGAGGAGACAATTTTCAAAATTTATCTTCAGTGGTATGTTTGAGACGGGGAAGGAGGAGATAGATTAACAATAGCTAACATTTGCCAGTCACTTAAGTAACCATAATTTTAAAGTCTTTTTCACTTGTTTCATCAGGATAGGTATTGTCATTATCACCATTTTTTAGATGAGGAAACTATGGCTTCGTGATTAAACAACAAGCCCCAAGTCGCTTGGTTAAAACACTGCAGAATCACAACTTGAATACAGCTCTGTGACACCAGAGTGAGTGCTCCTAACCTCTGGTGTACTGAAAGCCTTTCCTCTAGGAGATCCAGGTAGTGGAAAAGCAATCATAAGCAAAACAGTGAGGTAGACAAAGATTGCCCTCAGTCGGCTGGTTTCTGTACCTATCACTCAGATGGACAGGTGTCGTAGGCACTGCCCTTGCCTGTCCCATCGGCACAATGTCCTGCTGCCTCAGGTGCTAGGTCGTTGACCGCAGTGCCCATTGGGCCTGACCTCACTGGTGGGACCCCAAGCCATGACCTGTCCCCGAATGCTTCCACTTTTCTCCATCAAAATGTGTCAGGCCTTTGAGTCAAAAGCCTTAGTTTCTGATTTGCTCAACCAATTTTGACAGGGTACTAATGCATTTATATATTTTCCACATAGAAGGCAAGAAGGAGAGAGGTAAAGAGAAGGGGGAAGAAAAAACAGATCAAAGTTTACCAAATGAAGAACACGAATTTGGCTTTCAAGGTAGGGCAGGAGCTCTTTCCCTAGGAATCCTTCAGGGGGAAAAGACAGCATCGGCCAAAGGCCAAGGCAGAGGCAGAAGAGCCTGGGAGACCAGGAGGGCCTCAGCTGCCCAGTGCACAGCCTCCCTGTCCTGGCTCCATGGTAGACCTTCATCTCCAGGGCCGTATGGCCCACCTCACTTCAGCAGCAATTTCTCCCCAAGAGACTTGTCCAACTAGTAGAGTGCGGGCAATGAGGGCACTCTGAGGGACAGCGAGAGGTGAGGTCGTCTGGGACCTGGATAGGTCCATTTCCAAGAGGAAAATGCTCCAACAGGCAGATGAGGGAACATGAACTCAGACCTAAGGAAACGTTCTGCTAATTCAGCCTGGGCCACTTAATAAGGAAAGACCTGAATAGCCCTAGATTTATACCCAAAGTTCAAAATCTTTTCAACTTAGAGGCAATTCCCATTTGCAGAAGAGCTACTGTGTTGGACTGTTCATGCAGTTTTGACATATGGGAGCAAGGAGAGGAGTCTCGACGCAGACTAAAAGCGTGAAGGAGGGCACCCTGCAGCCTCCTCCCATTTCATGCCCCGGGTTGCATAAATGGACAGGAGGATGGGGGAGGCACAGGGCAGGCGAGCTATGTATCTTGCAATTAACAAAGATAAAATATTTTCAGTAAAGTTTGCTGGAAGTTCCAGGTTTCCTGTCTAACTTCCTCCTTCCATTGAGAGATGCTCATGCGGAACGCATTACAAGGACCCCAGCGCGTCGCAGTTATATCCCGCCTTACGGGGGGAGCAGAAGGAGAGGAGCTCCTGGGCCCTCTCCAGCCAGATGTGTCTGTGATTTTGTCTGGCTTGATCTGAAGTGATGAACTGCAT
The DNA here is from genome assembly GCF_030445035.2 of Dasypus novemcinctus. Classification (NCBI taxonomy): domain Eukaryota; kingdom Metazoa; phylum Chordata; class Mammalia; order Cingulata; family Dasypodidae; genus Dasypus; species Dasypus novemcinctus. The sequence continues at coordinate 21,150,345 of NC_080699.1, read as the reverse complement.
TCTGAATAGGGAATGAGAAAGGATTAATTTTATTGAATTGAATAAAAATATTATTAATAATAACCTCACACATTTTTCTTTACCTCCTGTGCCTTTTCACTCTCTTCAGGCACTGTGATATTTCAAGGCTGTCATAAGGTTAAAATAACCTGCCCCTTAGCCCTTCGAAATAGGTAAGATGTGCATTATCTTCCCATTGGATGGAAGAGAAAACTGAGGCCTGGAGAGATCCAGGGGCTTGTTCAGAACCCAAATGGGTGCCTCGTTCCCACTCTGTCAGTTGGTGCTTCTTGCTGGGGATCTGTTGCCTCCCCAGTAAGGCGCGGGCTTCTGATCAGAGTACATTTTTCCCAAAGCCTTGTTGCATTGGACAGATGCATTAAAAGCCTCCCCGGGTAGACAAATCCTGGGGCCGACAGGTAGTTTTCCATTAATAAAGCAAAAATACAAATTAAGCTGTCCTCTTGGTGATTCTGGAACTGGACTTGCCCCCTCCTCCCCCACCCCCCAGGAATGCACAAACATATTTTTAAATAACAAAAGAAAATTGAGTACCTGACGCAGTTAGCAATGGCCCCATGAGGGCTGGGGAGACCAGAAAAGGAGTCTATTATTTTGCACCTGTCCTGCCCAATAGCTCATTGTGCAGCAGTATTTACTTTAAAAGCAGAAGAGGAAATCATTATTTGCTCTTAGTACTGCAATTCCCGCGGCTACGCTCTTTGGAGGAAGTGCTTTATTTTATTTCTTTTTTCCCCTTCTCGCATTCCTGAGTTGCAAGAGGTAAAAGCAGCAGTGCCTGGTGCATATGATATGGAGAATCGGCACAGAAGCCAGGGCAGGAGCTTAGCATGCACCTGCTCTGCTTCCTTTCAGGTCTGGACAACAAAGAAAGGAAATGAGCTCCAAGGTAGGGTCCTCTCTCCAATCTCTACCCCCCACTATATGCAAAAGCTGCATGAATTTTTAATATGCATACTATATACGTATGTATACATTGGGGGCATATATATTGTGTATGAATTATATATATATATGCTTGTGTTTATACATATATATTATCTAAACATACTTACATTTTGTATATATACATTCATACACATACAAATACATTGTACTTCCCTTTTCTCAAATAGAAGTGCTAGTGAGTGGAACACTGAAAATTTTTTTTGAAAGGACACATCCTGCAACAACAACAAAAAGGAAAAGCAAAATCCTCCTTTTAAATGTTATAAGTAACTTCTAGTTACTAATGTCTCCCCCTCTAAATGGCTGTGTTTTTCCAGCTGGAAATTGGTAGCAATCAGCTTTACAAGTGTTGGGGAAAGATTTACTTGGACAGATGAAAGAAAATCATTTCCTCCTAAATGCCGGCACCCACCACCAGATAATACAGCACTCCCCTGCCTGGCAGAGGGCAGTGTGTGTTGAAGGAGCTTGTTTTCTTGCAAAATATAGTCATTGGGCAGGGAAGACAAATATATGACCAAGCTGGTAAAAATGCCATTGGTAGAGGTAATAAGGCGGTAAGGGCAGTGCTTTAAAAGTGGAGAGAGCCCCTTCTACAGCTTTGAGAGCAGGGTGGGCACTGGGGAGAGAGGCCCGGTAGGCCTGGCTATCTTTAGCAGCTTTTATGCCCTTCTCCTTCCCACAGAAAGGGGCCAGTGGGATCAGCTCATCCACCCCCTCACTTCTTAGGTACAGAGACGAGAGAAAGCAAATTGCCCATGTCACAGAGTGGTTGGAGGTGGACCAGGCTGGCAGTTCCAAGAGTTCCAGCTGCCTGTGGCCACGGTTCACACAACTCAAGTGGTTTTCAATGTGTCTGTCCTTTGGGGGCTTTCAGGGAGGGTGGGGAAAGCTAGAACCCCACTGGTAGGCTCGGGGCCCCAAACGGTCTTCATTCAGAGCTGCTCTGTTTACATTTATTGTAAATATTGGCCTTCTCTAAGCCAGCATTTGGAGAAGTGGTTCTGTGACTAAAAAATCCTTATGACCCACCTCTGGGCAGCTCTTTAGGTGACCACATCCTTTTTGGGACTTCACCCTGTTTGTTGCTTATGGTCTTAGACTTGAACCCCTGTCCTTGACTTATTTTTGTGGACCTACTAGTTCCTGCTTCCTGCCCTGACCCTCGATCTTCCCTTCACCCTTTGGGCACCATGTTTATTACATGTTCCCATGGTGATGGAGAGTCCTCTAAACTTTTATTCTAGTTCCCTTCCCCACTTACTGTCTAAACTGTCACAGGTTGTCTTGGATGATTGTTCCTGCATTGGACTTACATGGGCTTCTCTATGATTTCTCTGCTGCTGAATCCCAAATCTTTTTCTCCAATCAAAATCCTCTATCCAGATTTAACACTTCTATACATCTTGGATATCTATGTCACAACCTTTCTTCTCAAACTTGTTTGCAATCTCACATAGCCGAACCAGCACCCCAACCAGAGGCCAAGAACATCAGGATGTGACCTTCTCCTAAACCAATCGACTGCCAAGTCTTGTTGATTGCACCTTTTCTGCCATCCTTTCCATTTCCACTCTCACACCCTGGAGCAGGCCCTCAGCATCTCATACCCTGACCACCATACTAAACTCCTTGACTAATGTTCTGGGCTCTCCTCCTCTTCCCCATACTTGTTCCCTGCACAAATATGAGAATGACCAACTGGAAAAGTAGATTTGGCCATGCTACATGCCGGTGACCATTTCCAGTCCAAGGCCTGAAGAGCAAAGCGCTCTGTACTCTAGCCCCAGCCTATTCCCCAGCCTCCTCTCTCACCCTTCCTTGCCTTGCAGTTTCCACTCCAGTAAACCAAACTGCATGCAGATTCAGACACCGCGGTGCTTCTTTCCTACTCATCCTTGTTTTTGCCATCTCTTCTTCTTGGCACATCCTTCCTACCACTTTCTCTTCTCCAATCTACTTTGAACTCTTCTTCTAAGCCTCTGCCATGAAGCCTTTCCTGTCCCCCTTCTCCACACACAGCTGGCTTCCATGCCCCTCCCTTCTGCTCTATAGACAACCTGTGCCTGCCAATCTCTGCTCACTCATTACTCACTCGTTCAACCAATACTTATCCATTGCCTACCAGATGCCAGCCATGTCCAGTCTTTGGGGACACAGAAGTGACTACAACAAAGGGAAACTACTGCCTCTTGGATATTAAATTCTACTGGATGAGAGAAAAAAGCAAACATGTAAATGATGTGTTTAGTAGGTTAGAGAGTGATAAATACTTCAGAGAAAAATAAAGTAGGGAAGGAGGAAAAGAAGTAGAGGTAGGGAGGTTGCAATTTATATAAGATGACCTTTGAAAAAGAGCAGAGGGCTACAAAGTAGTGAGCTCTGCAGATATCTGGCCGAAGAGCATTTCAGGCAGAGGGTATAGAAAGTACAAAGGTACTGAGGCAGGTGTGTGCCGGGCATCTGTGAAAAATAACGAAATGCCGGTGTGGGCAAGGGGGAGTGAGCTGGCAGGAGATGATGTCAGAGAGGTAGTTATGGGTGTGGAAAGGGCAGAACAAGTCCAGTCCCACCAGCCACCGTTGGTCCTTCTAAAAACAACGAGGTACTCTGAGTGAGACGGGAGCAATTGGTCCCATTTACATTTTAACCACATCCCTCTGGCTGTTGTGCTGAAAATAGACCACCGGGAACCAAGAGCAGAAGGAGGGAGACAAATTAGGAGTCTATAGAAATAACCTAGGCAAGAAATGGTGTTGACTTGGATCAGGGATTTGGCAGGGGAAGTAGTGAAAAGCAGTTACACGATGGATAAATTTTTAAGGTGGAAGCGAGAGGATTTATTGAATAATTAATTGATTATTGAATTAATTATTATCTAAAAGGCAAAGAATCATGTTTGGGGTAGAAATAGAGATGTGGAGAGAGAGAAAGCTATGTTAGACACAGTTCACAGTTCCTTGTCTTCTAAAACCTTAAAATCCAGGAGAGGTAGTATGGCAAGTACACACATAGGTCAAATAACCTGAAACAAATAGTGGGGTGAGAGTGAAACAACAGCCTGCCTCTTATCAGAACACACCAGCTGCTGTACAAGTGACTCCCAACTCCCAGAGATTTCTTACTCAAATGTAGTTCTCCTACTCTTCACAGTCCAATGTGGGCTGGCACGTGGCAGGACGGCTGGTGCTCTCTTCAACATGGTCAATTGGATCCCCAGGCCATGATACCCCCCAAAAACCCCAAGTCCTTTTCTGCATCCTCTGCTAACTATTCCATTTATTTTGAAAGTTTAAGAATTCCTTTCCACTTTTCTCCACTTGCTTACCATCAATTCCAGTGGACCATGAGTGGACATGAGTGTCACATCTGGGCCAAAGCAGTTAAGAATGCTTATGTCATTCCCAAACCCTTGTTCCTCCACTCCTGACAGACAGTGAGGCTGCCAGGAGGTGAAGAAAGAAGTCGGGCGGGGTGTCAAGGCAGGACGTTGGTGAGCACCAGCAGATCCTAACACAGCTTCCTCAGTGGGACCCTGGGGTCCTTACTGCCAATCCATTCTCCACTGTGGCCACGGTCACCTTCCCAAATCACAGAGCAGATGGCGCGATTCCCCACGTAAACACCTCTCCTGCTCCTCATGTCCTTCACGTGGGGGACACGTGAAGTCTCCTACCCAGGCTCACCTTTTGCCGTTGATCACTGTGAACCCCGCCCGGGACCACCTTGTGCTTCTGTGTCTCCTGCATATACTGTGCTCTCTCTTCCTCTCTGCCTTCCACAGCCTTTTCGCTTTGACCAGAAGGCACCTCTTCCGTTCTCCACAGATAAAGCCTCCCTTTCTCCCTAGGCTGAGCAGGTAACTTCCTTCTCTGTGATCTCTGCACAGTTACAGTTTCTCTGTCCACACCTGCACGGTCCATTGTGGTACCCACTATCCATGTGTGGCTCTTGTGCACTTGAAGTGTAACCAGTGCCACATGTTGAAATAATAACTTTTTTGATTCATTGAGTTAAATAAAACTTGTTATTAAAAGATTCATGGTGCCACTGACAAGAATACAAGCGGACACAGAAGAGCACACAGTGAATGGACACAGAGAGCAGACAACTGCGGGGGGGGGGGGGGGAGCAGGGAAGGGAAGAGAAATAAAAAAAAATCTTAAAAAAAAAAGTAATTTCACCTGTTTCTTTTTACCTTTGAAAAATGTGGCTGTCAGACTTTTTAATTACCTTTTTTACTTACTTTATATTGGCAATAGTATTTTTCATTCCATCTTGATTATATGTCTATGTCTTGCATCAGAGTGTGAACACCACTGTAGAGAAATTGCTCAGTCTTCTTTGCATCCAAAGGCCACTGAGGGGAAGCGGACTTGGACCAATGGATAAGGAGACTGCTTACCACATGGGAGGTTCACGGTTCAAACCCCGGGCATCCTTGACCCGTGTGCCGCTGGCCCATGTGCAGTGCTGATGCACGCAAGGAGTGCCTTGCCACGCAGGGGTGTCCCCTGCGTAGGGGAGCCCCATGCGCAAGGAGTGCACCCTGTAAGGAGAGCCGTCCAGCGCGAAAGAAAGTGCAGCCTGCCCAGGAATGGTGCCGCACACATGGAGAGCTGACACAACAAGATGACGCCACAAAAAGAAACACAGATTCCCAGTGCCATTGATAAGGCGGTCACAGAAGAACACACAGACACAGAGAGCAGACAACTGGGGGGCAGGGAGGGAAGGGGAGAGAAATAAATAAAAAACAAATCTTAAAATAAAAAACAAAGGCCACTGAGCAGCGCCTATCCCCCCAGAAAGTGTGCTGAGTAAAAGGGTGAGCTGCAGAAGAGAAACACCAACAGAGTTGGTTGTGAACGTGGGGAATCTGATTGACAGAAAAAGGGGGAGAGAGAAGAAAGCAGTTTCACAGGAAAAGAAAGGGTGAATAATGCAGGGAGTTCTGAAGCCCTGGAAGTAGGTAAAGAATTTGAAGTGAGTAGTTTGTCTGCAGTGCAGGGCTGTGGAAACAAGGATGGAAAGGTCTGTGAGGGACAAACTGTGAAGGGTCTTCCAATGCCAGAATGTGGATCTGCGCTTCATTCTATGAACAATAGGAGTCACCGAAGATTTATGAGCAGAGAATCGCTGCCATCAACATGTATAATACAATGGTCACGAAAAGCTGTACCGTGTAGTTTCACAGGCTTTCTTGCCACTTGTCAGCATGAATTACTTTCATTTACGGATTTGTTTTATTCATCTGCATGCTTGGGGTTTGTAGCCCCAATTTCCAAATCCCCAGGGTAAACCACTACTTATATTCCCATTCTCCATCTCAAATCCCCTAAGCCCAAGCCTTTTCAGGGAAAGGAGAAAACCCAGTTCCCATGAGGATCTTCCCTGCTGAAATTTATTTTTTCTTGCCTGGGAGGTGACTGGGGGAGCCCTAGGGAACTAGGCTAGAGGATTCAGGAGTTTTTCCAGGTTGCAGACTCAGGGCTTTTGTTCCTTTTGAACACAACGGTTTTGGAAATAAGCGAGGAGTTGGCCACAGCACCCAGCTCCTGGCTTTGATCTGGGGCTCCTGAGTCCTTTGATGAGTGCGTACCAGAGCCAGCCTTGGGGATAATTAAGGCTTTTTTCCATAACAAGGTCCAATTGGCTCCCTAATGATATTTTTTCCCATTTTATGTTTTTTAAAAAGGTGAACCACCTAGGTTGTTTGATCAAAACCTGTGTAATATGTGGTGGGAAGAAGGACAGAATCAGATTGAAGTCTGAGCACCCGTCCTTTATTAGGCAATGGAAGCAGAAGCTTGGGTAGGGAGGCTAAAGCCAGAGGTGGGATCAGAGAAGCAGCTCCTGACCGCAGACGGCGGCGGCTCGTGAGCAGGTCTCCTTAGGGGCTCGGAGCCCTGGTCAGAGCGTAAAGACCCAGGAAGTCAGCCCAGGAAAGGACTTGAGAGATCTCACTCTTCGCCTTTCATTCCACAGGTGGGGAACCGCAGGTTCAGCAGGGACAAGGGACTCGCCCAGGACCATACTTTCCATTTTATCTGGCACATGTGCCCGTCAACTCCAGCCAAAATTGTGGCATAATGACGTTTCCCTTTGTGTTTTGCTTTCTGCTTTAAACAGTGCTTTCCTCGTTATTCGCTCATTTGACCCCCTGAAGGCTAAGTTAAGCAGTATGAAGTTTTGCCTTTTTTTAAGAATCGGATTTTCAGAGTGGCTGCGTGGTTGGCCTGGGGTCACACAGTACGTGGTAGAGCTGGGAAGCATTTCCAAGTCCCAGGTTCTTTCCACTCCACCGCGAGGCCCTTCCCTGTTCCTGCCGCTTAGCCCTTCATTCATCAAACACTGATCGAGGGCTGGGGCCAGGCCCTATCTGCCTTCACGGGGTAACTGAGTTTTTAGTTACAGGAGGGGCATGATCTGGTTTCTGCACGAGGTGGCAGCAGGCGACAGGTGCCTTGGTGAGGGGGGAGCCTGAGGCAGAAAGACAGGTAGACTAGTGGAGAAACCAGGTCGCTTGGATGCAGATCTGGCAATGGGTCCTGGAGACAGAAGCGTGGCTTTGAGAGGGACCTCAAAAGTAGAATGTGTTCATCAATTGCAGTGAATGAAAGGAGCTGTTAATGTGGGGAAAAGGGAGAGGTGTGGGGAGTGGGGCTTATGGGGATCCCTTATATTTTTTTAAGTAGCATTTTATGTAATCTAGTTATTTTTTAAAAATAAATAAAAAATATATATATTTTAAACAAGGTTGAATGTGGTTGTTGAGGAAAAGGGAATGATTAAAAGTAGCCTTTATGGTTTGGTTGCTCAGGAGGCCCTAATAGTGTTAACCAGGTTTGGGGGTAAAAGACCGAGCCTGGGGTTCCCGTGGGCCACTCAGGTGGAAGGGTCATGTGAGCCAGGAACTGAGGGGTGAGGGCACGCCTGGCGTCGACGGCGTGTTGGCAGCCAGCGTGACCTGTGACCACTCCAGCCAAGTGTGAAAAGCAAGAAGAGGGCTGGGGGTCGGCCCTTCGGGTTCATTGTAAGGAACCTCAAAGCAAAAACTAAATTCTGGGGTGAAAAGCCCTGGGTGTGGATTTGGACCCAGGTTCTGCTTCTAACAGACTCACCTAGGGTGAGTTATCAACCTCAGTTTCCCCACCTGTAAAAGCAGGAGCAGGTGATCCCCCAACGCTGCCTTCATCGAGTCTGTGAATTGATTCACCTAGCGATACTAGGGTATCGCAGGAAGCCCAAGTCTGGGCCCGTCTCCCGACTGCCTAGATCTCCGGGCTGGGGTTAAGGAGTCCTGGGTGGCCCCATAAACTCCCTCCGCCCTGTGCCCTTGCTGCACGGCCTTCCCGCACACCTGCGTGCGGCATGCTGTTGAGCAAAGGCCTCACTGCCGCTCTGAGACCAGAAAACAGCGAGTCTCCCCAGCCTCTACTTCTCTGTACCGTGCTGTCCTCTGCCCCAGCTTTTATTACTCCGTGAGTGATGTTTGCCTGGAAACCATTTCTTTATGACTTATTAATGAAAAGTGAGAAGGGAGAAATGGAAGAAACACGAGGTAAGAGAGCAGGATTGTATCTAAGTAAAACACTTTTCAAAGTGTCAAAAGGTCTTTGGGGAAATAGGAAAAAATTAATGAGTCAAAGTGTGGAGTGAGTGAGAGGCAGGCAACTTTGGCTTTGGGAAATAAGTCCTCAGCCACAGCAATTTGAACTGAAAAAAGCAAAACAAAACAAAATCAGACAAAACAAAAACCAATAATAATCATTGCCATTGTCCTCCTTGTTGTCTGCCTCACCACATCCAGCCCATGATGCCATATTATTTTGAGGCCAGATGGATCCAAAAAATGACCAGGTCATAAGAGACTATTGTAACAAGGTGGACGGTGGTGGCAGGTGGACCCAGGAAGAAAAGAGTGCTGGGATTGGGCCCTACCCCTCCCTGGGCGCCAGCCAATGGTAACCGCAAGCCCATGGGACTGGGCACCTCTCCACGGGGGCAATACCTGGGATGGGCTTTGCTTCAGAATCTAGGGAATCCAGACCTACCCTGGAGGTGTCTGCTGATTATTGAGAAGCAGGAGTTGCCACTGAGATTGTACACCCAAGCCCTGTGGGCAAGGTGGGGTGGTAGATGGCAGGGGGTGGTAGACTGTGCTTCCCTCCCAGTTGAGAATTTTTGTGAGCTATAAGTAGCCAGGCACAATCTGCCAGAGACCTTCCAAAAATAACCACATTCCAGTGGTGGCTCCTAGGTCTGAGAGAGAGCTTTAGCGAAAAGAAAATGATGCTACCATTCTATCATTTACCCCACGATTTCAGAAAGTTCCCACTTCAGGAGGCTTCTCCTTCCATCCCACTGTCCAACTGCCCTAGTGTCTGAGGGCACAGGCCAGCCTGAAGACTATTTCTTCTAGTGACTTTTCTCTGCCAATATCCAAGTCCAAAGCTCTGTCCATGTTGATTCCTCTACTTAGAGCCCCTCCCCACCTTTGATCCTAACTCTCTCTCTCTTGAAATCCTATCCATCTCCATGCAGCCTAACTTGATGCCTCCAAGAATGTAATTTCTCTTACTTTGCTTTACATTTTATTGCACATATCACATTCATGCATATTTTATGACTATTTGTACTTATCTTCCCTACTAGACCACAAACTCCCTGGGAGATGGGACTTTCTCTTATTTATCCAAATAATGTTCAGCACAGGGAGCCTAAGAGATTTTCCAACTATAGAGATAGCAAGTGAAAATGAAGAAAGCTAGATGTGCACAAACTGAACTGAGTGCCTAAACCCTATTCATCCCTCAAGGCCAAAGTTAAATGTCACCCTCTTACCCGATATTTTCATTTGGAAGGGGACTCTATCTTTTCAGATTTCCTGTGAAGGGCATTAGTATTGTTCACCAAATAGTCTCAATTCTCCTTTGGACACATGGTCAGATTATATTTCCCTGGTCCCTTTGTGGTTAGGTCTTATCATGTGACTTGCTTGAGCCAATAAAATAAGAGCCAACATTTGTGGGTCACTTCTGAGCCAACACTCTCAGAGCCAGAGCATGATTCATTATGTCCTCTTTTTGTGTTTCCGCAATCATGGCAGTACAGAGATGGAGTCTTCCTTAGCCTGGGTTCCTGACTGAGGCCATCATAGAGCAGAATTCTCATTCTGATCCATGACAGAAACAGAGTGGGAGCAAGAAATAAACTTTTAATTTTATAAGTCACTGAGATGTGGGGGTTGCTTATTACTGTGGCACAACATAACCTGTTCTGTCAGATACACTCGCTGTCGTACTTTCCAATGTTATGTTATACTTGGAAATGTCATCTCCCTAGTAAATTCACATTTATTCATTTGTTCATTAATTTGCTCAGTCTTTTGCTTACCCAACAGCTATTTATAAAGCACGACCATGTGTCCTAGTTGCCTGAAATAGGACAATAAGCAAGACATGGTATTTGACCTCAATAGGCTTGCAATCTGGGCAGGAGGATGGATAAGTAATTGAGTAGAGTCAGTGAAGCATGATTCATACCACGGTGGGAAGAGCAGAAGGCTGTGGGAGCACAAAAGCAGATGTTTGGGAGGGCCAGGGGCAGGTCACTGGAAGGGTTCCTATTTAGGTCCCACCTGAGAGACAAGGAGCAGTTCTTCAGATGAACGGGAGACAGGAAGGGGAAAGCCACATAGTCCAGGCAGAGGGGATGGCATTCGTGAGCAAGAAGGGCAAGGAAGAGCAGGGGTGGTCGGAGAACTGCCAGGCACGCAGCACGGTTGGAGCCCAGAGTCAGAGATGGGTGGGCTGGAGACTGGATTCGTTTCTGTAATACAGATACAGTGTCATAAACTGTCTTAGGCTCCCAGGACTGCCATAACAAATCACCACAAATCAGGTAGGCTTGAAACAACAGAAATTCTGAGGGCCAGAAGTCGGAACTTAAGATGTCAGCAAAGCCATGTTCCCTCTGACATCTCTAAGGAAAACTCTGTTCATGCCTCTCTCTTAGCTTCTGGGGGTTGCTAGAAAATCCTTGGCATTCCTTGTTTTGGAGATGCAGCCCTTCAGTCTCTGTTTCCATTGTCACATGCCCTTGTCCTTTCTGTGACTGTGTCTCTGTATCCAAATTTCTCTTTTCTTATAAGGACACCAGTCATATTGGATTGGGGACCACACAAATCCAGTATGACCTTATCTTAATGAACAACATCTACAAAGTCCTTATTTCGACTTCAGGTCACATTCACAGATACTGGGGGTAGGACTTGAACATATCTTTTGGGGGACACAACTCAACACACAACACAAACCAAGGAGAGGTGAGGCTGGCCAGGTGACCTGGGGTCAGGTCTAGAAGAACCTGGCATGCCAAGTTGGGAAGTTTAGTCTGGACCTTATCTTAAAGGAACTAGGGAGCCATTGAAGGGTATTAAGGTAAGCAAGTGGCCTAATCATATCTGTGTTTTCTATTATGAATGGTCATTCTGGCTGCAGCAGGCAGAAGGGAGTGGAGTGGGGTAGCATCCTGAGCCCCTGGAGGGTCAAGTCTGTGTCTGAGTCACCTTGATGTCCCTTCCCTGTCCCTTCCCACCAAGCCCCTCATTTTGCATACGCCTTCCAGAAGTGCTAATCGGATGAATAGATGGCAGCACGCCGGCACCTCCTCAGTCCTGCTGAGTCTGCCAGTAACACCTCCAAGTTCTGAGCCATCACTCACGAATGACAGTCACTTGGAGTTTGATGAGGCGATGGTTTCAGATGCCAGTGTTCTGTCCTGGGCACAGCTGAGTAAACCCCAAGCTCTCAGTAACAGCAAGCCCGAGCTGGGTAGGGAGGAAGGGCTCAGGCACTCCGGAGGGAAACCAGCCCAGTAAGTAAAGGCTGCCTGGGAGGTGGGCTTTACCACACCACCACCCCAGCCTGGCTGCAGGCTTTGCAGGCTCTGCACCTCCCAACATTGCTTCTTCAGAGACAGGTGATGCAAACGGAGGCTCCTAAGGATCACAACAGAGAGGGGCAGGCTATAGAGCCCAGGGGTTGGGGGCAGGGGGTGAAGGCACTGCTATTTCAGGCCGAGAGCTGTGTTTTTCCCGGGGAGCTGGGCTGTGCGCCGAGCCAGGTGCCACCGAGCAGGAGGGCTGCTCACACTCCAAGAGCCAGGCCGGCGATTCCAGAAGGCAAAACTTCAGTGTATTCCAATTTTCCAAAATAGAAAGAATAAAACAAATCAGAGCAGATGTTCCAACATGTAATTATCAACTAATCAGTTTGGACTTTTTTTTTTTTTTAATATAAAAAAAGGAAAATTTCAAAATAGCTCCCAGATTTCATCAACTCCAACCCTGGTGGAGGGCTGGCTGGGTTGGAAAGGAGCTACTGCGCAGGGCTGCAGGTGCCCAGGTGGCGGGGGGAGGGGGAGGGGGCAGGTGCTGCTGCTGCTGTTTCTACTGCTGCTGCTGCTGGGTTCGGCAACAGGGGAGCAGCGCTCAGCTGCAGTTGCCAGGTTGAGGCAGCTGGGCCTCAAGACAAGCAGTTTCCAGGGCAGGAACGCTGCAAGCCTGGGATGAGCTGGCTCCTGGGCTCATCTCACTCTAGATCTTGTCTTGGCAGACATGTGGAAGGGCTTACGGTGGAAGAACGTAAGTGAACCATTTATCCTCAAGCTGAAGGCCTTGGCTACCCCTTTTCAACCAATAAGATGCAGGAAAGAAACAGGACAAGTCACTGGATGTCAGCAAGTGTTTGAACTGTGGGGCCCTGGGACCTTGCAGTTCTGGAGCTGCTTTTGAAGCCTGGAGATGCTAAATTCCCATTTCATTGTTGTTGGGAGCTTTGAGTGATTGTCCAGCAGCTGACAATGAAAGGAAAGCAGCAGAGGAAAGAAGGAAAGGGAGAAAGAGGGGAGGAAGAAGGGAGGACAGAGAAGGGAGGGAGGAGAAAGGGAAAGGAGAAAGAGAGAGAAGCTTTAGAGGACTGAGACCCCATGGTAGAATTTATAATTTTTTTGAGATATTTACAATAGAGTTATAAGATGTTAGATACTGTTTAGAAATGGACACAGTCTTTTTGCTGATCAGTGTATATATGTGTGTAACTAGAGCTCTACAGATTATCTGCACCTTAAGTGTGTTTGGTTTGCGGAAATGAGTACTCTTTAGTCCCTAGAAACCTTTAGGAACAAAGTGTTATTAATACACAAACACATTTCACAGCTTCCTGCAGTAGGTGCTGAATCCCAGGGCTCCTAACCAGTGAGCATCCTTTTGCCCCTTCCTTACTGCTATAATTTAGTTCCAACCTGGCTCCCAGGGGTCCTGGGTTGAACAGTGCCCCCTGAATTTCATGCCCACCCAGACCCTGTTTGGAAGTAGGGTCTTTGCAGATGCAATCAAGTTAAGATGAGTTCACCCCAGATTGAGGTGGGCCCTAAATCCAGCAATGGGCATCCTTATACGGAGAGGGACATTTGGACACAGAGAAAGACAGACACACAGGGAAGAGGCCCACATGTCAATGGAGGGAGAGATTGGAGTGATGCAGCTGTAAGCAGGGGAGGCCAAGGATGGCTGGCAATCACCAGAAGCCAGGAAGAGGCAAGGAAGTGTTCTCTCCCGGAGACTTTGGGGTGACAATGCCCAGCTGACCCCTTGATCTGGGACTTCTCACCTCCAGAACAATCAATCTGTGCTGTTTTAAGCCACCCAGGTCATGGCCCTCTGTCTCAGCAACCCTAGGAAATGAATATGCCAGCAGGTGAGGACTGGCCTGCCCGGCTCTCCTGAGTTCCCACTCTCTGAGTTTCCAAAGACCACTCAGGTGACAAAATGGCCTAGTGGTCTCAAGCGTGGGCTCTGTTGACTGGCTGCATGGGTTCAGATCCCAGCCTTTCGGTCTTCCATCTCCTCACCTTACATGTAGATAATGATACATAGCCCTTATTGCTGTGGGGATTAAAGGACATGGACACTCTGCAACATGCTCCATGAAATGCTGGCCTTTCTTCTGAGCAGAGTTGGGCTGCAATGGCCTGTGTGTGCTGCGCCTGGAGCTGAGAAGTAATCTGATGAGAGAACTGGAACATGCTGGCGTGCTGGGTGTTCCCTTCCAGGGGAAGTTCTGCCCACCCCTGGACACTCTTCTACTTTTCTGTTTTCTTCTGAGCCTTTGCTCTAGCATCCCTTCTACTGAGAAGGCTATTTTATCTCCTTTCCATCTTTTTATAGTCAAATTCTTCTGACTCCCTGAGGCCCAACTCTATGCTCACATCCTACACGAAGCCCTCCCAGATCCTCCATCTCAAAGCAATCTCTTGCTTCTCTAAATTCTCTTAGCATGTTATCAGTCTATTTCTTGGAGTACTTAGGTCTCCTAGCTTGTGGGAGAGTTAGGTGCATATATGTCTTAGCCCCCTGAAGAGATGAGGAGATACTGGAGGAAAGGTCCTCTGCTGGGTCCATCTTGAGAGGAACCCACCCTCATCTCCACCTACCACAGTGCCTGCCAAGAAGTGAGTTCCCAATCAATGTTTGCCCCATTCAGAAAGGCAACTTGTACCCTGGACAAAGCCTGACTCGGGGATAGTGCAATGGATAAGTGAGTATCAGACCAGCCTCTGAGCTATCTGTGAGCCAGGACCTATAACCTAAGGGGGGAAGTAAGTGAGCAAGGAGGTGTTTGGGGAGCCCTAAGCAGTTCTTTCTGCTTTTGTAGTTCAGGGACCTCAGCATGCTCGAAGGATAACAGTCTATTCTCAGACTTCTGATATGAATAATTTCATGGGCATTGTTCACTCTCCTATTAATTTATGATTGTATGGTGCTTAAAAGTAAGAGCTCAAGTCAGATTTCCTGGCTTTGTATCCCCACTCCACCACATACCTACTGGGCCTTTTCCTCACCTCTAAAATGTGGCTAATAGTAATGAGCCTCTTAGGGCTGTTGTGAAGATTAAGTGAGGTAGCCCATGGGAAGGACTTAAAACAGTACTTGGTGCCTGGTAAGCACTGAGTAAGTGATCATTACCACAAGTCAAACCACAGAAGCTACTGTGCTAGGCTTCAAGGGCATGGGTAAGAAGTCCTGACTTAGGAGACAGAAAGAGAACAGAGTGTGGTAAGCCGATCTCATTGTGGGCAGAGCCACAATAAGGCAGAAGGTGGTAGTTTGGCAGTGGATGTGGGTGATGGTGGTGCAGTGATGGGATTGGGGTTGACAGTGCTGGAATGTGAGGGTGAGTAGGGTAGAGTTTGGGTGGGACTGTCCATGGAACTGGCAGAAGGTTTGGGGGAGGGAACAGGTGAACTCTAGGGATTTGTAGATCTGTGGTTGGGACTACAGTGGCAGGAATGTTCTTTTGGCAAGTATGGTGGGGGGGGGTCACTGGAGCAGGGTGTCAGGGTGGAGGATATGTGGATTGGGCACACCTGGGGCATGCTTCTGTGGAATACGAAAGTGCTCATCTTGTCATAGGTCTTATCTCAGTGGGTGGAAACTCACATAATAAACAAGAAAATATTAAACTCCCATCCTGAGGAGTCCTGCCATGTTCTCAATTAGAGACTCTCTCGAGAACATAGGCAGTGGCTAATAAAAGAAACAGACCAATATGTCAAGCCCTCAATATTAATGCATGTAATCATGATCCTTATTCTTCAAAAATTGCAACTTAGTGGTCACCATAAGTTCTGAAGGGAGGAGAGGGAAGAATAGAAAGAACATAGGGCATTTTTAGGGCATTGGAATTATTCTGCATGACCTTGCAATGACGGATATAGGCCATTATACATTTTTCAAAACCTATAAAGGTGTAAGGTGCAAAATGTAAACCATAAAGTAACTCATTGACCATGGTTACTAGCAATGCTTCAATATTTGTTCATCAATTGAAATGAATGTACCATACGCATGTAAGGTGTTATTAACAGAGGAAAATGTGAGAGGGGGAAGGATGGGGTATATGGGAATCCTCTATATTTTCTACACGACTTTTCTATAACCTGAAGTGTCTTTGAAAATAAAGTGAAAAAAAAAAAAAGACACTGGAGGAACATATAGATGAAATAGTCACTATACATAAAAGATAGCAGAAGTTATGGTGATAAAAAACAAGGCAAAAATTTTTTTTAGCATTTTATTATTTATTTATTATTTTTATTTTTTAAATTAATTATTTATTGGCTTTGTTTTGGGGGAAGTTTTAGATAGCAGAATGGTCACAACTGTGGTAGGGGAAGATCACGGGGCAGGGTGTCGGTGGAGGGGAGATGTGTGTGGGGTGCTCCAGGGGCATACCTCTGTGGCATATGAATATGTTCAAGTGGTCATGGGGTATTTTCTCAGTGTGTGGAGACCCACACAATAACCGATGGAATATTGAATTCCCATTCTGGGGAGTCCTGCTATATTCTCTATTAGAGTGGCAAGAATCCCTAGGTACACGGGCAGTGCCTAGCAAAGGAGGAGAGATCAACATGCCAGGCCCTTGATATTGATGCTTGAACTTATGAACCTCATTCTTGTGAAATTGAAATGTGGTTTAGTATTATAGAGTGCCTAAGGGTTACCTTAGGGCAGACAATCCCAGGAATTTGGCACCTTCTCAGTGGGTCTTACCTTGAAATATAGCCTATCCCCCCAAAGTATTGGAGTTGGACTTATTTCCAATTTTCCTACACATGGCTCTTATGCCCCCTTTTATTTGAACCTATAATTAGCACTATAGCCATTGAATATGTATCCCAAAGACTTAAATCTTCCAGCTATTCATGTGCTGGTTGAGCTCTGAATCTCAGCAAAGCTATGGCCAAAACTTCTCCAGTTCATCAGACTTACCCAGGACAACTGACAAGAAGATGATGATGGATATCCCTAAAAACAGAGTGTATCTACAACTGCAAGTGGGACAGTTCCATCCACCTGCCCCATGAGATCTAAGGCCCCTCTCAATCAGAAGCAGAGTGGGCATCATCATCCCCAAATCCTCAGGATTGATGAATAAACAGATATAAAGTGGGTAGGCAACCATGGACTAAAGTAGACCTATTATTGTTCTAGTAATGGTGGAACTTGTAACATTCATATAGGGGCAGGGGTTCTGGGGGGAGGGGGAGGGAAGAATAGGTGTAACAAGGGGCATTTTTGGGGCATTGGAGTTGTTCTGCATGACATTGCAATGACAGATACAAGCCATTGTGCATTTTGTGAGAACCTATGGAACTGTGAGTGCAGAGTGTGGACCATGGTGTGAGCTGTAGACCTGACGATGCTTCAATACGTGTTCATCAATTGCAGCAAGGGTGTCACACTAGTGAAAGATGTTGTAAATGGGGGGTCGGGTGGGGGGGAGTATATGGGAATCCCCTACATTTTTGATGTAATGTTTATGTAATCTAAACATTCTTTAAAAATAAAAAAATAAAAAACAAAAATTTTTTAGGAAGTTCCGTCTTATCCCCACAAGCTCTGTAACTGCAAGGCAGGTACTTAGCTTCCCTATGCATCCATGCCTCAGTTTTGGCATCTGTAAAATCAGAGTTGAATCTGTTGTGTTTTAATGGCTCCTTTCAGGTCTCTATTTTAATAAATCTATGCATATTTAGGAGGAGACAAGGCACAGAAAGCAAACATTATGTATACATAAATTCTAACTGTGAGTACCCTTATCTTATTCCTTATCTCTTCCTCCTTTTTCCTTTTCTTCTCCACCATTTCACATCATCTCTAATATCTCCCTCCCTCTCTCTCTCTCCCTCTCTCTTTCTCTCCCCACCCTCCTTCTCTCTCTCTATGTTAATAGGCCTGGAGTAGAGTGGAGGCAGGAGGGCCAGGGCCCATTGCTACTTGGGTTACCTGTGAAGCAGAGCAGCCTGCGGGAGGATTAGGCTTTATTGCATATATATGCCCTGGCTTTACATGAGCTGAGTTGCCATGAAGCATCAAGAACTGTGAGCTTGACAAGTAGTCAGAACCCTGGAGAAAAATGAAAAAGGATTTTTTTTTTACTTTTTTAATAAATGATAAAGAAGAAAGAGGAAATTAATAAGCTGCAGCCCACCCCTCACCTTCCTCCTTTCTCCCCCAGTCCTCTTATGAGAGGAAGGAGGCTCTGGGGCCCTCTCTGCCCCCCACCCCGGCCCACTAGCGGTCCCTGAGCAATTGGAGGGATTGTCCTTCTGCGCAAGACCTCTTTCTCTTTTCCCTCCCTGCTCCGTCTCTCTGTCTCCTCCACGATTTCTGACTTTGCCTCCCTCTCCCTCTCTCCACCACCCCTCTTTCTTATCCCTTCCCCAACCTTCACAGAGAGCCTCCAATTAGAGCAGAAATGGCAGCCTGGCTCCTGAGCTGACATCCTGTTGCTGCAGAAGCTCTCTCAACTGACAGAAATCCTTGGCTTTCTCACCTCCCTCTCTGCAGTGTGGAGGACAAAGAAACACAACATTTCTGCAACCCCACTGGCCCCTTCTTCTTCTCTTCCCTCCCTCCCCGCCCCTAGCCCCACTCACCCAACCATCTAGGCTCTTCCCCAAAACCAGGGAAGAAGGGCATTTGGACAGGAGGGTGTTTGTGGCTTCTCTGAAATCTCGCCTCAGCTCTTCTGCAGCATCCACGCTCCTCCTGGCGGGGTGGAAGTGCTTTCCACATTGCATTTCAATTAGGGTTTGAAGGAAGCAGGAGAGGCGCCTGGCCTGATCTTGGGAACCCCCTTGGCCTGCCTGCTACTCAGAAATGTCAGCCTCTGTAGTTCAGTGTTTTCCAGCAGTGTTCACTAACGATTACATTTTGTGAGCATTACCCTGAAAGGCTGGAGCCGAGCAGCCCTGCTTTGCCTGCATCCCCTCCTAGCCCCGACAACTGCCTCTGCACCCCTTCCAGCCCACATTTATTTCACTGCTCTCTGCACAGCTTCACCAACCCTTCTCCTGCCCCCAGAGCCTGATTTCCAGCTGCCTGCCACACAATCTTCCTGATGCCAACACATCCAAGGGCGAGCGCTTACCTCTCCCCAGCAGCACATCCAGATGTCAGTCCCATCTCCCTCCTAACTCTCCTCCTTTAGCTGACAGCATTGCCATCTTCTCCCGTCGTCTTCAGACTTGCCCCCTCACATGCTTTCCTCACTTTCTCCAGGAGCCAAGTGAGCAGGTAGCCCTGCCATGGGGCTGTAGTTAGAGTGGTCCAGGGATCTGGGATGGACTGAGGCTCAGGGATGGAGTAAGCCAACAAGTGTTGGTTGAATACCTCTTCTCTGCCTGGCCCTGTGGCCTGGGCTAGGAATGGAAAAGAAGGGCAAGGAGGAGTGAGCCTTGGGAATCCGGTAAGGATCTTTGTACAGTTTATTTGCTAATTTCGCAAATTGCAAGTTTCATTTTTTAATTTAAGTTTCTGAGATGTCCAAGGCATAAAAATAGCCCTATCTTAATGGCTTCGTCCGGACTTTTGCTTAGTAGGGCAGTGTCTCCCCAAGTCTTTGATCCTCTTTAATCATGAAAAGACTCCCAGCTGAAAGCAATTGTTCTTTGAGTATCTGCTCATTAAGAAAGCTTGTAAAGACAAAAAAACATGCTTTAAAATGTGTTTTATTCATTACACCATTTAAAATATTTGACAAATAATTGCACACCACCTATGTGTGCGACACATGATCAGTGGAGACCAGGGACTGAGCTTGGTGCACAGATGGACTTGCTTACCTAAACATGCATGCATGCATGTACACATACAGACGCCGGCAAGGAACCCACTGAGCCTGTGCAAGGAGGTCCAGGCATGAGCCTTGGCTCAAGCTACAGTGCACAGAAGCCACCAGATGATAAGTCTGTTCCAAGGGGTGTGTGTTTGGAGATTCCAAGCTTCTGGTTGCAAACTCAGTCTGGCCTGTCCCTCTTCAGGTCTCCCAGGGAAGTGGTAGGGAACCGAGCTGTCTGAGCTACTGGGAAGAAGCCAAGAAATGATAGCTGGAGAGAGACCCAAACAGCTCCGAGAACAAGGGAGATGCCAAAGGACACGTCTCACAGCAGGTCCTCGCTGCAACCCGTGCTTTCACCTTTTTGAGTCTAACCATTGGGTGGACACAGCAGCTTTGTCTAGTAAGCTATTGTTTCTGCATCAGGCTTTCCCACATGAGTGCTGCAATTACAGTTGCGCGGGGTATAAATAGCTATCAGGATGCGCCATTGTCCTGAGGTTGGCAGTTCCTAGGCGTGAGTCAAGGGAGGGTAGTCTTGACCCCCAGGGCCCCAGCAGGGCATCTCCCCGCCAGCCCGTCTCCCTGGGGTGCAGTCAGAAGGCCAGGAGTTTGGTTATTTATAGCCAGGCTCTGATATCTCAGATGATTACCTTTCAGATCTCAAGTGTGAGGTCTATGGAAACAGTGTGGCACAAATAATTGCAGGTTTCATAGTGCATCTATTTTTTTTTTCCCTGTTTTCTCTTCTCCTGCCACCTTCCCCCCTAACCCATTCCCACATCACCACTCATCCATTTTTTTTTTGGCGAAGAACAGAAGCAGCACAATGCTATTGGGAAGGTGCTGAGGAGCCACATCTCCATTAACCCCTGGAAAGTTGCTTCTCTCAAGGGGCCAAAACATACCAGACGAGGTCTAATTCTGGAAGCTTTCTGGCAATTTCTTAGCTTTTTGATCAAAGGACAGCACAATTCTGACAGAAAATGGTGTTTTAGCATCTCTGCCATGGAAAGAACTTGGAAGGCCAGCAAGTCCGGTCTTTGAACTCGAGTTTTTCATGTTAGAATCTCTATCTATTCATCCTTTGCTTGACCATTTCTGAATAGATGAACTCACCCTTTTCCAGTGCTACCTGCTCCATATTTAAAATAATTATAATTATTAGAAATTTCTTATTTTGACCCATAATTTGTCTCTTTGATATACTTTTAGGAAAAAAAAAAAAGAGAACAAGTCCTATTCCTTTTCCACATAATATCTGGTAACTGCCTCTAAGACAGGTAGCTACTGCCAGGCCCTACCTAGCTCCCAGTTTTGGTTTCCAGATCCCTGTTACCAGCAATGCCCTGTGTTCCTTTCAGCACCTCTAGGCATAGTGTACACCCTTATCTGTCTCCACTGCTGATACTGCAGTACCTGAGTACCAGCCCAGGGCAGGGCCCTGCCCTCTGCATAGAGACACTTGGTACTGCCTGGCTGCTCGCTTAGCTCCATCTGTCTTGCAGGCTTGGAATTCTCACCAGCCTGGTATTTGATATTTGTATATTTTCTCTTCTTGATTACAGTGGTATGGCTTTTAGAGGAGAGGTCCCCTGCACCCTCCCCCCCTTTTTAACTCCTGGTGGTCCCAAAAAAGTAAACTACTTGTTTAGTCCATGGGAGAGGCCCCTGGGAATCATACTGAAAAGGCCTTGCCCCGTCTCTCACCTAAGGAGCCAACTCTGTCCCTAACCCAACTACCTGCTCAGCTGTGAGAGCAGGGTTATTGGGACCCCCATTCAAAAGGAGATGGTAGAAGTCAAACTTAAGAAGAAAACCTCCCTCAGGAGCCTCCTGAAAGAGATCACGGTTTCAAATTGCTTCAGCATCTGTGGCTCTAACCCGTTGTGTCTGGAGACTGCAGTCTCAAGGGTGCAGGGTTTGCCAAGGGCTCTGCTTCTGCCCATTTGAAGCCTTTACTTAGGCTGCCATGTTCTTCCTCCTCCAGCCACCTCCCAGGGTCTGGAGCGTTTTCTTACAAGGACACAACAATATCAAGCCCTTCATTAAAGAAGGAGAAAGAGCCACAGAGAAACTCAGTAACTGCCTTCTGACCCCAATCTGAGCTGGTTCCTATTCATTTTGATTCTACTGTGTAGACAAAAATGAAAATTTCTTTCTAAAACCAACCAATTTAAGGTGGAAATAAAAAGTGACAACCCAAACCTGCTAAATAAAAACAAAAGAAACAGCAGCAAAAACTAAAACAACAAAAACCAAAATCCAACCTCTAGACCCATCATGAGCATGATTGTGTTTGATGAGCAGCCAGCCCACAAGGAAGAGCAAGTTAGTTGTCCTACTGATGTTGTCCTCTTCAGCATCTTACTAGGGTAGGAGAGAGGGTTGAGTTCAGCTTGGCCTGGTTATGGTGCCCAGCTGTTTGGTCAAGCAAGCACTTGCCTGATTGTTACTATGAGAATATTTTGTGGATTTAAATCATTAGTCAGTTGATTACATCTATGACTGATTATATCTATTAATACAATCAACAAAGGCAATTGCCTTCAGCAACGAGAGAAGTCTTATTCAATCAGTAGAAATCCTTAAAGGGAGAACTGATGACTTCAGGACTTGGAAAGAAGAGT
Source organism: Dasypus novemcinctus (assembly GCF_030445035.2). NCBI lineage: Eukaryota > Metazoa > Chordata > Mammalia > Cingulata > Dasypodidae > Dasypus > Dasypus novemcinctus. Next base: position 21,128,054 of record NC_080699.1, on the reverse strand, counting down.
TTTTAGCTTTATTCCAGCCAGCCAGCTTCTCCTGGAGAATTCACTGGAGTTCCCTACGTGTGGCCTTCCCTACAGAATTTGGACTTGCCAATCCCCATGGTCATGGGAACCAATTCCAATAATAAATCCCATTGTGTTTGTGTGTGTGTGTAGGTTCTGTTTCTCTGGAGAACCCTAATACAGAAGGTTTTGATCTTCTTAAATTCTTTTAAGACAACTCTCCAGACCCTAAGGATCTGTCCGTAGGTGATAATATGGTTCCCTGGTGAAAGTCACAAAGGAAGTAAAACCATAGATACTGAAAAATCCCAGAGCAAATCTCTTAACCATGGAGGCCACACTCTCCAGACCGGATCATGTGGGAATGGTCAGAAACCTTCGCCGACACTTGATGAGTTTCATTTGGTCATACGCTAGAGGGCATTTGGGGCCCCCTTTTAAAACATGGCTGGGGAGGCTTAGAGACTGCAGACTGCAATCAGGTGCACTGCAGGGACAGTCTCTCCGATATCTCTGAAATTGCTCTCTGGTATAGGAACTACAAAGGGAAGAGAAGTAGGCATCTTAAATAGGCCCGCTTTGTCCCTGCTATGGAACATACTAGTCACATCACCACTTTCTGGTTAGTGAATTTGGGTTATCAATGTTTTCTTAGTGCCCTGAAGTATGTGGGCTTAGAAATAAATTCTTCCATTTATTTCTGCACAGTAAATCAGAGCAAAAATTGGGAATAGGCCCAGACTAGAGTCAGAAAAGCAGCTGCTGAGTGTTGCAAGTGGCCATTGCAGAACAATTGGCAAGGACCAATTGGCCCCTGCCTCTGGTCTTAGTTCAGCCCGTTACAGGAGGGAGGATCCTTGGGCAGGCAGAGTGGTATGGAAGTGGTAATCTGATTGTTTCTGAAATGTGACAATCTGCAGGGACAAATCTTGGGATCAGGAGGCCTAGCTTCTCCACAGACTGTCTGTGTGACTCTGAACACATCACCCTTGGAATCAGATGGTTCGCTGACTGCAGAAGGTCCCTGAGATTCTGTTTTTTTGTTTCCTATTTTTTTTACTGGCCTACCTCACTTTACTTTCTAGTATAAATGTCGAGTACATCAATCTCAACTTTAAATAAGAGCAAAGTTCTTTAATCTTCGTTAAAGATATCAAGCAAGAAAAAGAACTAAAACCCAGGCTAGCACGTCATATTTGGAGATACACATTTGGACACCTAAGTGTTTAGAGATAAGAAGAGACACATCAAGTTTACCAGCTGCCTCGCTCAGTGATTCCACCAGGGACTGCAGGCTGCTACCCTCGTCAAAGAATAAAGTCCACACTGGACCACAGGAACCAGAACCAGACTGGGCCAATCAATTGGGTTACTCTGCTTTCCTGGCCTCTGGCTTGTTCAAAATGTGAGCTTACAATCCAGGCCCGGTCAATCAGCAATCTTCCTTCGGAGATGTCAAACTGCATGGAGGAGGACTTTTCCTTTTCTCTTGAATTGCTAAAGGTGAAATTCAGAGCTGCCTGCGGCCACGTTTCCTTCAAATGGAACAAAGCTGTAATGAAGATTGCAGATGAAAACAGAGTGAGTGGTAAGAACGAGGGGAAAAGAGAGTGAGAAAGGGCTCAGAGTGGGGAAGACAGAGACAGGAGCCCTGATGGCATCCTAGACCATGAGTGCTCTTCTGCCCAAGATCAGTCCCACTCTTGCCAAAACCGGGTTGTTTATTATGCTAATAAATTTCCTTTTATTCCTGAATCTCCCTCTTCTAATTGACTTCTAAATCTTGGCATCCCCAGCTTTCAGACCCACAGCATTTTCTCATCTATATTTACACTCATTCCCTTGGTGATCTCATCTAGTCCCACGGTTTTAAACACCATTTATGCTGATTACTCTTAAATTTATAGGACTAGCCCTGTCCTCCCTACCCATGTATCTGGCTGCCTATTCAATGTGCCTCCTGGTTATCCATTCATCATTCTGACCTGACATGTCCAGCACAACACTCTCCCCTCCCCCATTCTCCCATCCCCATCCCATTCAACCTTCTTCCCCATCTCAGTAAATGGCACCACCACTTGCATTTTCCAATTGTCCAGGCCAGAAATCTAAGCATCATCCATGACTCCATATTATCTTATACCCCTGACATCCAATCCATCACCAAGTCCAGCTGATTCTACCTCTGAAATCTATTTCTTTCATCTTTTCTTTTCTCACCCTTATCTACCATAGTATCATCCTAACTTGTTTCCTTGCTTTTACTATTAACCACCTACAATGTATTTTTATCTCTACACAGCACATAAAGCACTCCTTTTAGAATTTGAATGAGAAGTCATTCCTGTGCTTAATTTCCTCCAATAATTGGTAAAATCCAAACTCCTATCTCAAGATGCTATGATCTTGCCCCTGCCATCTCTCTAACTCATCTTATTTCTTAATTAAGTCTTCTTTCCTTGAAACTGTCAAGCTTGTTCTCTGCCTCAGAGCCTTTGCACCTGCTTATGTCTGCCAATAATGTTTGCATAACTGGATTTTATTCACCATCCGAATGCCATCCCCTCAAACAGGGTTTCTCTGTCCTCAAATCTAACTTATCTCCAATTCCTCGGTAACATTCTATCCATTATGTTGTTTAAGTATCTTCATAGTATTTTTTTCATTCTTTATATTTGGTCTCTCTCTACTAATTTATAAGCACTGTAAAGCTAGAAACTGTATCTTTTCATTACTATATCCTCAGTACTTAAAACAGTACCTGCCAAAGAGAAGTGGTCAATATATGTTTGTCGAATGAATGAGCAAAGCTATTTAGTTGGGTTTCTCTCACTTGCAAGTAAAAACACACCAAGAGATGTGAATTATTTCCTCACAATTGCATGCAAAATTCATTAATAATAACAAGTTCTATTGTCATAGAATGTAGTAGGTTGTAAAGCTGTATTGAATGCTAGAGTGACAGCTTTTACAATGTCACCATAAGATACTTAGGATAGATATTATTTTATCTCTTCTAAACTATACTTTAGAGACTTTGTGAAAGTATTTTGAGTAAGAACTATTTTATGATGCATATGAGAGGTTGAACTACTTTTAGATTGGCTAGCCCCTTAATCCCAGGGACAAATGTCTACCCATCCAAGGAGCAGGTGGTTTTGTTGGTAAAGATGCCTTTTGTTGTATACTTCTATGAGCCAACAAGAATAGCTTCTATAAGTGGAACCAGTGGAAATAATTTCAAACCTATAAACATCTGGATTGCATTAGATGCAAATATCCCAGACTTATGGACCAAGGGATTCTGTTGGCTTTCTTTAGAAACTATGTCATAAAGTAATGAAGGGAGGGAAGAAGAGAGAGAAGAAAGAAAAAGAAAGAAAGCAAAAGGAGGGAAGTAGGGAGGGAAATAATGAAGGAATGGAGGAAGGAAAGACCTTGTATGACATGAGTTAAACTCTCTGGGTTTATCATTCCAGATCCTTCTGTCCTTTCCATATTCATGGACAAATCCTCCACTTGATGATTCCTCAGCTCCAGCTCCAGGACTGTGGAGCTTGCCTCATACCTTTGGCTGCTATTTACTTGGGTTCAGCCTCTCCAATTCCCCTCTGCCTCAGAGGTCTGGGAGAATGGTTGTATGTGGTGCAAAAAACACACTGGCTAATTTCCTTCCTACCCAGGGAGCCCCATCATCCTCGGGCTGCTGCTCCAGGATGATTTAGCATCTCTACGTTTTCTCCTTGGCGCTCCCTCCTCTCCTAGTGTCCACTGGTTTTAATGGTCACACCTCATCACCATCTCATTTGTCTGTGGGCCTGCCCCCTCAGGACCACTCTACCCTCTGATATGTTTGATGAAAGTCCTATTTTCCTTAACTCTTCTCCAAACGGTAACTCAGCCAGCGTTTTTGCCAACCTTATCTTTTCCCAGCAGTCTTAACCGAGGCAGCCAATTTTTTTTTTGTTCCATTCCCTGTCATCTTCTCCATTTCTAGGACAGATGTTTCCTTCTCTTCTTATTAATTACCACAAATACCCAAATAAAAGCTAAATATAGACTAACTTATTTTCTCTTCTCTATCAATTGGAATTAAAGTACTGCTATCTGTTCCTTCCTGTTACTAAGAAAATCCCTGGGTAGAAAAATAAAAATAAAAACACTGAAATTACCCATTTATTTAATTACAAGGCACTTGCTTTCATAAGCCACATTTTCACTGCTGAGAAGATTCTGATTTGGCAACAAAAGGCAAAAGCTATTTCTAGTGAGACCGGCAAGGAGTCGACGTTAGCAACGCGGCTGTGTGAAGAAGCATGTGGAGAAGCTTTCATAGCTCTACCTTTGAGGGAGGGGCAACCAGGAGGTGGGAAACACAGGCATGGGAAGGTGCAGCTATAGAGAGATGGATAAGGTGAAGGCAGGAAGATCAAGGGACAGAACAAAATGTTAGAAAAAGACAAAGCAACACAAAGAAACTTACATACAGAGGCAGAGGCAAAATGGAGAGCCAAGAAAGAGACATAGGAAATAAATGATGGATAGTAGTGAAGGGCAGAAAAAGTAGAGAGACCTAGAGGGAGAAAGAGATGAAATTTACAAGGCAAGGCCATTAAAAGTTGGTCAGATTGTCCTGAGGACAACGGCTGCAATTCAGGTCATTGTCACCTGATGGTGATGGCAATTTTAGGGCTTAGATGTTGCTATTGATAATTAATAAGAGTCTCAAAGATGAATACACAAGATTCAAGTATTGCTTGATGTTTTTCTACTGAAATAGCTTTTTATTAAAACAGAATGTGTATTAGACCAGTCTTCTCTCTTTTAGAGATAAATGGAGTCATATAAACAGAAGCAAGACTTAAAGAAATTGAACGATCTAGGCACAACGTCTGATCTTATAGTCAACTTCACTTCAGTTCTGATTATTCCTCAGTTTAATTATATCTTCTGCACAGGTAGTAAGGCCGAACATTGAGTTTTCCAGACACTGAAGACTAGATTTAAAGCTTGACCTGGAAAAAGTTACCTTAAGTGACCTGTCCAGTTCTGACACTAACTACCTCAGAATGTCATAGGAAACTTGATTACTTTAATATAAAATCTTATAATCACAGTATTACAATATGAGCATTATTCATATCAAAGTTCATGGACCTTCTCCAATGAAGTTTCTGAAATAAAATTATCTTCTCTCTCCTTATGACTCACTTGCAAGGTTCATAGAATTCACTTAGCTCTGCAATGGCAAGTGGATTTCATCTGGTTAACAGGTGGTAGTTGACAAGGAGGCTGTGTCGAGAGGAATGTGTTAAGATTGTCTAAGCTCAGAGGGAAAGGATGCCATGCCTGACTAGCTCTGTCTGCCATAGATACAGGGAGTACAGTGCAAAAGGCTTGAAGGAGCTACTTTATTAACCCTTATTTAAGTTTCTCCTTGAGAAATATGTGTGTGTTCTCTTCTATTGACCTAGGAGGAGAGAAAATGGAAGGATGTGTGGTGCCAGCCAAAGAGACAAGGTAAGCCACCTCCTGGTTCCCACTGAACTCTATTTCACCTTTCTAATTCTATGCCAGTTTATTTCTAGTAGCAGACATGGAAGGAAAAGAAGAAGGAACAATAAGTTTAGTTCATTTCAATTAGCATTAATATAGGGTATACTGTACGCTAGGCACTGGGAATATAATGATTAATAAGACATTATACAGCTCTCATGGAATTCACATTCTAGTTGGAATGAGGAGGGAGACCAGTCAAATTAAGAAATCAGGTGACTACAGTCTGAGTCGTGCAACTTTGACTGCCGAGCTCCTACATAAAACCTTTCCGTGACCCATTGCTCCCAGCCTTCCCATGGCACATGGTTCTCTAATGACAGAGATCCCATTTACTCCTCCAACCTCTCTCCTCACGCTCTGTGCTCCAGCTGCACTGAACTATTTTCAGTTTTTCAAACAGATCATGTTTCGGTCACCTCCAGACTCTCTCCATACCACTCCTTCTGCCAGGGATATTCTTAGTGCCTTTCCCTTGCCTTACCCTTCCCGCTTTACCAGCTAACACCCAGACAGCATTCCTCCAGCAAGTCTCCAACTTCACTTGTCGCTGGGGGCTCTCTTATGTGCTCCCCATGACAGTGCACTCTGCACTTCCGAGTGCTTACCACCCGGCACTCAAGCTGGTCTGTGATGAGTCTCTTGCTGCCTGTAGACTGTTTGCCCTATGAGGACAGGACCTGGGGTTCTTGTTCATCATCACATTCCAGCAAGTAGCACAAGGCCTGGCACAAATTAGATTTTCACAGGATATGTGTTAGATAAGTAAATAAACAAATTGTATACAGAGACTAACTGTATCCAGGTTTTGCTCTTTGGGGATATTAGACACAGAAAGGGGCAAAAGAAAGTTATTTGAATCTCAGAGGAAATAGTTGACCCCTTCATCATCTCAGTAGCTTCTAAATATTTCTAAGACTATCACTATCACTCTTCATTGCCTGATACTTATTTTCAGCTTCTAAGGTAAATGGTTTAGCCAATACACATAAAGTTTTACCCCTTCCCATGGATACGTGAAATTAAAACTTGATTCTTAAAGGTAAAAAGTTCTCAAGGACTGAAAAAATGAAGAGCAACAATAATTAATATGTGCACAGAGTTTTAGGATTTTCAAAACACTTTGCCTTTTTTTCCTTCTTCTTCCTACAATAAACTGAAGCCAAGAAAGTTTAACGACTGCCCATTGTCCCAGATACAGAAAGGCAGAGCCAGGACAAAGTGGATGGTCTACTAAATCCCAATCTTCTACAACTCCACAGTTCCCTATGGCCAATGGAGGAATTCCAGGTGGAGTAAGTGGCTTTGGAAAATAGGGTGGCTCTGCCTCATGCCATCAAAATCCCACCATGTAAGCGAATTCCTCCCCTGCCTGCCATGAAGCTGTTCCTGGGGGAACACATGGCAATGGCCCCTCTTGAGAACTCCTTAGTAAATTCCAATACAGATAGGTTGAGTGCTAAGATGGTCAAGCAGGTTCTAGGGCAGATTCTATGCATGGCTTATACCATGAGGTGTGTATAAACCACGCACAGGTACTTGATGGTATTTTGGTACATCTGTTTGGTACAGAAACCAAACAATATATAAGCCAGGGCACCTTCTAACTAGAAAAGACAGTTTCACTCAGGGGCAGTGCTGGATGCCAGCTAATGGTGGGTGTGTACTCATGTGCCGGCAGGATGGGTCCCTTTGGAATGTTAATCTGCCATGGGCATGCCAAAGTTAAAATGGGCACCTGGGGCAAAAGGAATGGGGAGAGATGGATAAAGAATTAAACTGAAGTTGGAAACTGGATATCATTTGAATCTAAGAGGACTCCTGAAGCAAATGTGCAAGGACCCAATGAAGTTGCATGGGCAGAATTCTGCTGTACTCAGATTCTTTTGAAAAATGTAAACCTTATAACCCTGAAAGGAATCTGCTTTGAGCCAAACCTCTGACAACTGATTGAAAACCATTGAGGATTTGGGGGGTGAATTTCCAATAATAAGTGAATCCCAGCTCTAAAAAATTCCTAGCGCAGATATGGCCTCCTTTAGCTTTCCATTTCCACCCATTTGCAAGCTTTGATGGTTTTCTCCTCCCTTCCTTCAGCTCCAGTGACTGGCAACAAACAGGAACTTGCTATTCTCTGTCACTCAGCCTTCCCCTACCTGAGGGTGAAAACTGCCACTGATTACAGACCTACCAAATTAAAGCTTCGGGAGACTTAAGTGAGCAATTATTATCAGCTACAAATGCTGGAAATTGTTTATTAGGCTTCATCTAGTTGTTTACTCTGACAGCTTCCTGTTGAGCTTTCTCTCAACTATGCTATGAAGCAGAGGGACTGTTCCAAAGGAGGCTGATTTGTTTCCTGAGTTTTCAGATTTCACAGCTGAGAGTCACTCCTCAGGATTCAGGGGTAAGGGGTCAATTCATCCATGCCCCCTACCCCAAGGCAGGTTTTATTTCAGCAGTATATGTTAAAAAGTAGGGGGCTAAAGAATAGTAAAAGATAAGGATCCCCCAACTTAAAATTTCCAGTAAGCAGGAATTCCTAAATATTCCTTTGTCATGGTGGGAACATCTGGAGGTCAAATCCATCCCTGCAGAAGTGGCTGCACACAGAACAGATTGCGTTTATAGCATGACCTTTTCTGTGGTCCCCACAGCCAAACTTCTGAGTTTCAGTTGATTCCTGTTTATTTTTCAAGCATGGTTCTCCAGCTTGAATTCTGTGAGTCTCTTATAGCTTTCCAATAAAGATAAGACAGGCTTGTTGGTTTCTATCACTTCCCTGTGGTTCAAACACAATCATGACCTGGGTATTGAGTGCTTGGGAAATGCTCTGGAAGTACAGGGCCACCTAATTCGCTAAGGTGGGTCAGGGAAGGGTCCCAGAGGACACACTAAGAAGCTGAAGCTTGAAGGATATTGTTGCAAGGCTAGTGAGCAGGGAAGGGGGATTTTGGCAGGATGAACAGCAACTGCAAAGGCCAGGAGGTGAGAGAGAAAATGGTACGGTTAAGCAACTCAAAAGACGTTGGTGCTGTTGAGCACAGCATTGATAGTGGAAGTGACTGGGAAATGCGACTGAAACTGGAAAAGTGGGCAGGAAGTAGGAACTCTATTCTGAGGATGATGGAGAACCCACAGGAGAAGCGAAGCTGGAAATGCTAAATTAGATTTGTGCTGTGGCTGTCAGTGGTGTCAGGGGAGCAATGGGAGCAGGAGAGGTGGAGACAGGCAGGTATCTCAGAGCAGTCATTGACATAAGAGATGATGAGACCAACTGTGGGAAGATGCCATCACCAGGTAAATCAGGGAATCAGGCAAAGGTAACGAAAAAGCAACTGGCTCTGAGTGAAATCAACAAAGACAGAAAAACCAGCTGGGGGTAAATTGGAAAGGTGATAGAAATTAGTACAGGTGCCCTGCAGAGACATATTGGGCCAGTGGGAAAGTGAGATATATGAAAGCCTGGACTGAAGGAAATGCCCTTAAAATAACCTTCTGCTCTCTCATGCACATTAATCCTTCAGCTCAATTGTCAAAGTCTCCCCATCCCTGCCCTCCTCCCATTTGACCTTCCCTTTTCTCCATTCTCATTTCCCAACTTTCTCTATACAGAGCCACTCATCTCTTTACCTTCAACATACAACCTGCAATTGATCTCTGCAGTTTACCATCCACAATCCCCTTTGCGCTTCTGTTCCTAAAGCTACCCACCTCTGAAGCCCAGGTTAAGCTGCAAGTCTTCCATGAAGCCTTCCCTGGTGATTCCTGCCAACTCCTCTCTCCTTACTGGATTTTGTCAGTCAGTCCCAGACAATAAATAGTTTACTAAATATGCTGCCTCACTATTTCTTATCTACAAATTTTGCCTTTCCAATAAATTTTAACTTGCAATCAAGAATATGTCTTATAGTGGAATCTAAGCCCCCTCTCAATATAGAGGTGGAGTGGACATAACCATCCCAGGGTCCACAGGGTAGAGGAATAGAGTATGGATTAGAGTGGACTTACTGATATTCTACTACAGAACTATTGTGATTAGTAATGGAAGAAACTGTAGCACTGATGTGGAGAAAGTGGCCACAGTAGCTGCTGAGGGAGGAAGAGATGTGATGTGGAGCATTTTCAGGACTTGGAGTTGTCCTGGGTGGTACTGCAGAGACAGATGCTGGACATTGTATGTCCTGCCATGGCCCACTGGGTGGACTTGGGGAGAGTGTAAACTACAATGTAACCATTATCCATGTGGTGCAGCAGTGCTCCAAAAAGTATTCACCAAATGCAATGAATGTGTCATGATGATGAAAGAGGTTGCTGATGTGGGAGGAGTGGGGTGAGAGGAGAGGGGGTATATGGGGACCTCTTATATTTTTTGAATGTAACACTTGAAAAAAATAAGAAAAAAGAAAGAATGTTAAAAAAAAGAATGTGTCTTATATGTCTTTTGATTAACCAGTGAAATTTAGCAAAAGAGAGAAAAATTGGAAGTAACCCCAAAAATACAATAGAATTGATAATTAGCACTTACAACACAATTATCAGAGCCCTACTCAGTATACCACAACTAAAGGCAAAGTGTTGGAGGAGCCAGGGATCACAAAAAACAGTCATATGAGGAAAAGTTGAACTTGGGGATGTTTCTCTAATTTCAGGAGAACTGTGGGAGACATGAATTTAGAGAGCTGTCAGGTGGGGGAGGGATTTGGACTTGTTCTATCTTACCTAAAGGAAAAAACCAGAGCAACAGGTACAAATTACAAGGAGAGGGGTTTTCTCTCAATATGAAGAGATGCTTTCTCAAGGTCAGAGCTGTCTAAAAATCAGGCAGGATTTTCTAAGAGAAAGGGAGTTCCTCTCTACTGGAGATATCCAAGCAGAAGCGTTATGGCCAGTAGTGAGAAGAGCAATGTGGTAGAGTTGACAAGTGCAGAGGCTTTGTTTTCTACAGTATAAAAAGGGGGTGACAGTATCTGCCTCACAGAATTGATGTCAGGGTTAAAGAAAGTGTTTGTTTAGCAGTTCAACTAATGGTAACTTATTATTTTGAGGCCATTAATATAATAAAGGGATTTGTACATTAAATGGGGTGGCATCGAATTAGATAGACTTTGAAGTCTCATCCAAACCCAAGAGTCTGGGATCCTAAGAAAAGATGTACTTACCAGTGAACTTGGATTTATAGAGATGCTATATCCTCAGTGGATGACTGCTATCACATGGTTTCTACTTCCCTAGTGAATTACAGTTGTCATGTTGGGCCCAGAGCAGTAGAAAGTCGAGAATCACCAGAAAGATACTGTATCTGGCTAGAAGAGCTGATTTGTAGCTGGGAACAGAGAATTATTAAAAGACGGATAGTGTCAAGAATCAGAAATCAAGGTTACCAAGGCAAAAACCCTGAGTTAGAAATAGATAGGAGGGCAGGGATCCAGTCAGCTAAGATGCAGATTTAAAGGCATCTAGAAGTAAGAGTTTACAGGAGGCCAACTGTTAAAAATCAGGCAGATAGGTCTGGTAGAGTCAGCAATGGTCACTATAATAAAAACTTTATTATGAGGCAAGATCTGCTTCAACCAGGGCCTAATACTCACTGGGGAAACAGGACTCTGGATAACACCTCTTTAAAACCAATGGAGGGAAGTGGATATGGCTCAAGCGATTAGACTCCGTCTACATCTTGGGGGGTTCCAGGTTCAGATCCCAGGGCCTCCTGGTGAAGGTGAGCTGGCCTGCGCTGCGGAGAGCTGGCCCGCTCAGTGAGCTGATGCAACAAGATGACACAAGAAGAAAGAGACCCAGAGGAAAGACAATGAGAGACACAACAAACCAGGGAGCTGAGGTGGCTCAAGCGATTGAGTGCCTGACTCCCATGTTGGAAGGTCCCAGGATTGGTTCCCATGCCTCCTAAAGAGAAGACGAGAAGACAAGCGACACAGAAGAACAGATAGCAAATGGACACAGAGAGTAGACAGCAAACACAGGTGGCAAGGGGGGAAGGGAGAGGGAATAAATAAAATTAAAAATAAATAAAATAAAACAATGGAGCATGTCCATGGAGATGGAGCCTATGGGCCTTTACTTGCGTGAACATAGCCCAACCCTGCTCCTGCTTATGGAGCTGCTCAGCGCGTCTCAGTTTCCCTCATCCTCACCTCTTCACCCCAGGCTGCTAGCACTGTGACGGTCTCCCCTCCCACCACTGTTGCTCCAGCTCACTGTTAGTGCAACTCATCCGCTGTGTCAGTTCTGGTCTCCATTCTACCTTCCCCTTTCTTCATCCACTCTTGCATTCATTCTAGCTTCAGCTGCACGCTTACTCTCCCCGGGGTCTGATCTTGATCCAATTCTGGGTTTTGTTTCTCCCCTCCCGCATCAGCATTGACATCTTGAAAGGACTTGACCTGCTGCTCTCCTTGAATTACAACCACCAGTCCCAGGGGCACAGAGAAGTCTGGACCTGCCTTGTGACTAGGCAAGGAGCAGCCTTGTCTGGGAAGTAAGAAGATAGCTGTGGTGAAACATCAATTCTGACAATTCTACTGGCATCATATAGTTTCTGGGTGGCCTGACTTACCCAGGGGGTTTTCGTTTCAGCTAGAAAAGTAGCTTGGACATCTGCAGAACCTGGTGCTTTCTTTCCACACTGAAAACAGCCAAGTATTTTGAGAAGTACCTAAGAATGCATGGGAACCTGTACGAGCTCAGTGAAATGGGAACCCTGTTAATAACCCAAGGTTTATTCCCTCCTTCTCCTCTCCTTTTTTTTTTTTTTTTTCCTTTTTTAAGTGAAATCATTCTGTTGTCAACGTTGGTGAGGGTTAGTCGTGTTTGACTGAAGCAGTAATTTGACAAGATGTGTCTTCACTGTCATTCAAATTATGGAATAGAGCTCTTAGCATATCCAAGGTTTGTTCTCTCTGCCACCTCCAGCTCCTCTTTGTGAAACTCTGCCTTCCCCTTGGAGATATGCCTCCTTAAAGATTAAGAAGGGAAAAAACACATAATCCTGGGGGTCAGGAGGGCATGAGTTTAAATCTACAATTCAAGATGAGCTTTAATGCCAGTGGGGGCTCTTCAGGGACAGGAAGGGACAAGATATCAAGACAGAGAGCCGCAGGAGTTCTGCTGGCAGAGGCACCTGCCTATCTCCATAAATCAACTCCAATGAGTTAATTCCTCATAAAAAATGATGAATGAAAACCTCCAGGAGCTGGCACAAGCCGGGCTTGGTGAGAACCCAAGATTGCTAAAATGCCTACCGGGCTTGTCCCACAGGTTGAGGGCAGGTATCAAAACCCAGGGAGACTCCTGTGTGCACTTGTGGCCCTGACTGCTGCCCTCGCCACAAGACACCCCAGAACTGCATCTTGAATTCCAGACATTCTGGGAATTCAGGACTAGCCAAAATCGGCATTTTGTGCTGATAAAACTTAGTGAATTTTAGAATTAGAGCTGGATTCCTAGCGTGTAAACTTGGGCAAGGCTCATAACTTTGTCATCTATAAAATGGGGATAATGACACCCATTTGGGCATGCTCAATAATAGTAGCTGTTATTATGAATGTAGTTTGCATCTTCCCCTACAGGCACAGCTGTACCGCCTAGAGTTGGAGGATTATGTAAAAATTATGCTGATCCAGCCAGAGAGACAGGAAATGGAAAAGGGATGAGCTGCCTGACCCTCATTTGGAATTGTAATCCCCTCCCGCGGCTTGTCCTCCTCACTGTTCAGCTCAGCCCTATTGGGTCCTTGTAACTGAACAAGTTCCCTGGTGGGGAAGTAGGAGCACTGCACAGCACCTCTGAGAAAGCCTTGAGCTTGCGGTTGGAATTCACTGCCTGGTCTCTTTTGCATACTTTATCAGCAAACATTTGAGTATAGCAGTGTGCCAGGCACTGCTCTGAGGAGAGGACCTTAAAGACACTTCTTTCATAGCCATCCTCACCTCACATCCTTGCTATTAATTTACTCCTCTGTTTCCAGTCCCAGTAGATGTCTCTAGGGCAGGGCTCATATCTTCATCACCCTCTACTTCATCTTTATCACCCTCTACTCAGAGAAATGCCTGGGAAAAAGGAGAGGGATACCCAACTCCAACAAGTCCCCTTCAAGAAGCTTTCCTTTTCATCTCCTTAGAAGCCTTCACTAGATAAATAATTCTTGTTTACTGCCCTGCTGTCTCATAGTACAATATATCTTAGCATTTAAATATTTTGTTTCTTTTTTTATTATCATTTACTTATTTCTCCTGAACCAGAATTAGATGAGGATTAAACTAAATGACATGATGTGGTGTTTGTAAAGTACCTGGTACCAGTTGAGGCCCAGCAAATGCTTGTTTCCTTTTATTCCTTTCCTCCTTGAGGATGATACCGACATCATACATTAGGTGGAACCATATGAAATTACTGGTTTTATAAGTCTAAAATGGTAGAATATTAATAATTTCATATGGTTCAAGTTAATATTTTATTTGGTGACCCAAAACTGATTGATGGATAAATTGATTTAAGAAAAAGCCCTTCTTACTGGCAGTGACTGAGGGAAGATGAGAGGACCTGCTAGGTATACCCAGCATGTTGTAAATAAAAATCAACTTCATGCCAAGCATGCTAGGCACCATACAAGGAACAAGGCATATAGAGCTGGACAGTCCCTGCCCTCAAGGACCTGACAATCCAAAGAAGAGATAAGCAAGTAAACCGTTAGAATTCAATATGGCGACTAATGTAGCAAATGTCTAGGGACTGTGTTATGGGAACACAAGAGGAAATGAGGTGCTCAGCCTGGGGAGGGTTGGGAAAGCTTTACAGGAGGATTGACATTAGACCTGAACCTGGAAGGCTACAGAGGCATTCTTCACAAAGCAGCATCAAAGCAGGACATTCCAGGCAAAGGGCATAACAAGGGCAGAGAGATGTGAGAGCAGAATCCATGTAAGGAACCAATGGACCCATGTCTCCCAAGCAAATGTGCCACTGGGATTTTCTCTGGGGGACCTTCTACCCAAAGGCAGAGATGGTGGGCCACGACCCCAGAGCTCGAGCCCTGCCTCCTCCACCGTGTCTCAGCATCCTGGCCCACTCTGAGCCTCGGGCTCCACTTTCCTCCTCTGACCACAGACGACCAGCGCACCAGAACCTGGAATTTCTCAGCCTTCCACGGGGCCCACCCTCCCCTTCCTCCACCTATTAACCGTAAGCAATAAATGTTGGCTCTGTCAGGAAAGAGGCTGTTTCTTTTGTCCTTCTTCTCATGGCCACGTTGCAAGGCCCAGACTGGGGGCAGCAGCTCTATTGATGTTATTGATGTTTCCATGGGCTGGGGACAGAGGGGGCTGATGTAGCTCCGTCAGACACGTGTGCTGGATAAATTGCTGCATCTTGTTCATGGCTCTGTTGTCCCCGCCTCCCACCTCCTTCTTCCAAGGCCTTTGTTATTCTACGAGAGCCCAGCCCTTCACTCTGAGTGTCCTGGGAAGAGACCATATTCTCTGAACTTGGCTGAAATGGAAGAACCTCGGGCAGTGACAGGAAAGGCATTGACCTAGGGGAGAAATGTAGAGAGTGGGGGTGGGGGGGAGGAGGACCCAAGTTCCAGTGAAATGAGGTCCCAGGCATCTGCTAAAGAACAGCCAGTGCTGTTGGGGAGAGGCCTGAGAAAGGAGGCAACCTCCTTGAAGTTCCTCCTGGAGTTTTTTATAAAGAAGAGAATACATATGTATACCCAGCCCAAGATAGCATCATATTTCCTTAATTAAACTTACTTTATCAAAAGATTTTTAGCAAAAACTAAAGTCCCTCCTCTTACCATCTCCATCAAGAGGCACCTCCCATCATCACCATCCCAGATTAACATTTCAGCAGGGTTCCTGGACTTTCGGTAAATATACCAGGATCAATTGTTTGCTATAGCCCCTGCTCAAAGCCGCCTTAGGCAGTAATATTTTAAAGTTGATTGGATCTTAAAATTGTAAGAGGTCCCTGGTGTCATGACTTTGCTGGCATTATCAGCTCAGCCATTGTCTTACAAAGCAATCTCCTACTGAAGCACATGCTCTCTCCTCTCCTGCTGCAGGGAGTGCAGGACAAGCACCCACCCCGGGAGGCTCAGCTAAGGCACCAGTGATGGTGAAGCAGGCAGAGGCTTCTCCTGGCTGGCCCGCCCCATGACCTTGGGAATGCAGGAACATGTCCTTGTTGCATCAAGGGAGGCTCCCGGGCTTTTTTCCTCTCTCTCCCTTCTTTTTCCTCTTTTTTTTAAAATGCTCGTTGACAGTGTCATCTCTCAACTTGATAAACTTGTCAGAGGGAGCTCCGGGAAAGTGTGACACAGAGGCTGGAGTGACTGCTGAGTGTGCAGGCAGAAGGGGCTGGGCTGGGAGGCACCGTGACATGAGCCTAGGGGCAGGCCGAGGTACTGGGGCGTCTGTGGCTCACAGGCAATGCGCACTACTCCCCAGCCTTTGCGGACCAGGACAGGGGAGGAGGGAAAGCGAGCTTCGTGGACGGGAACGTGACGGGCTCTGTTGGAGCAGAGGATGGTCAGCACCAGCCGAGGAGTGTGCGAGGCTGCAAGTGTGTGCCTGTGTGCGACACTGCCAGCCACGCCTGCGGGGCTCCATGTGTGCAAGTGTGGGGGAGAGAGACAGGGTGTGGTGGGCTCTTGGGGAGGCAGGCCATGGGCGAGGTTGTGTGGGGTAGGCTGGGTGTGAAGGGCGGGACGAGGGCAAAAGGCAACCTGAGAGTAGGACCTGGATGCATCACTTTTTTTTCTGAACAGTTCTATCAGGTCCTCCCTGACAGATCTTTCCAGATGAGTGCCAGCATCCACAATCATCACAGTCATGGAATTTTACACTAAAATTCTTCCTTCAAGCTCAGAGGGAGTGTGCCAAGGATCGTCGTATCCCTGAACCTGGCAAAATGCTTTCCACATCACTGACTTTAGATTGATAGTAAATGAACAAATGTTGGCTCCGTGAATGAAACTCAGAATTTCACTTTTGCATGCCATAATTTGCTGAGACGTGGGGGGACGTCCACATCTAGTGATCAACGTGGTGAGGTAAAAAGATTTGAGTTTAAATACCGGAGCTGCCCAAGTTACCTCTCCTCCCTGACCCTCAGCTTCCTTATCTGTACAATGGGAGACAGGAAAACTCATCACCGAAGACATCATCCAATAGTCTGACTTTTGAATAAAAATGCAAAGTGCTGTCTTGAGAATAATACAAGCGAAAGTCATTTGTAAATTGCAAAACACAGCACCAATTCAGGAAGACTGCCCTGACCCCCTCCACTGGAGCAGCTCCCCTCGTTATGGGCTCCTACAGCACAGTGGACTTACCCTCTCAAAGCCCTGACCACTCACCCCACCTCCATTTTTCTCTCTGGAGGGAAAGAGCTGGCACTCTGCCAAGGGCATAGGTGTCTTCTTTTTCCTGTGATATCCAGCAGTAGAAGAAGCTTCTGCCCCAGTGGCTCCAAGTGATTAGAACACATCTCAGGTGCTGCCTTGAAGGTCTGAGGACAAGAAATGCTCCTCACTGGGAAGCACAATAGTTGCTCTCTGCTGCCCTGCTTCAAGTGTGATATTTATATTATGAGATGGGATTTATGTCTAAAAATAAGGAAAGTTGCCAGTGCTCAGGATTATTGATACAAATGTGAATGACCAAACGGACCACCCATGTGAAGAGCTCCAGTTGTGTCCAGGTTTCTAAAGAGGGAAGCAGGTCAAATTAATAAATTAAGTCATTGACAATACCCAGGATGGAGAGGAATTATTGTCCCAGCTCACGGCTCACCTTTTGGCCTTCATATTAAAAAACCCTGCACTTTGGAAGCACAATGTAACTAAGTACACACACCAAACACACAGGGATGAAATTGCTAATGTAATTTATAGATTAAAAAAAACCATTGATGAGTTCTACTTAATGTAATAATATGGTAAAGAAAAGTAACTCCATGGTTATCCAGAGACTACCCATGATCATAGGGATAATGCAATAGAGTTTGAGTCATTGGTGCAGTGTGATAGGAAATAGGAGTTGGCAATCCAGAGGCTTGAGGTCTTTTTTCCGGTTTGGCATCAGCCAGCCTCATGACCTTTGGGCCTCAGTTTCCTCAGCTGCAAAATGAGGGGGTTGGACCAGAAGACATCCAAGGTTGCTTCCAGTTTTGACATTCTGAGGTTCAGTACTGAGAATAATTTCCTTGGCACTTCAGGACCCTGCGGGGCTTTGGGTCCCCATTTTAAACATCAGTGCCCTTTGTCTGGATGAGTGTCAGCTGATGGAGAGGGCTAATGAATAGAATACGAGCTAACAGGGCTCTGCTCTAGTCACTTTCTTCTTTTTGGCAGCACTTCTCTCCTTGGGGAGCTAAATAAAACTGGTCAGTTTTGCTTTCTTTTCTCATTTTCTGGTTTTTATCCATACCTCCAGCAGAGATTCTGGTTTTTCATTACTTTCACTGCAGGTTTCAATCTTCCCCACCCCCAAAACAATATCCTTTACCCTGTTGCATGGGCGGGGGGTGAGAGGGGAGCTCCAAATTGGCTCTACCTCCTCAAGGTTTTGGAAACTTTTTGCTGCGTGGATCTGCAAAACCTCAATCTGGGATCTGCGCTCTATAGCAGTGTCTCTGCCTCAGAGGAATCTTCTAGCTTTTCTCCTTTTCAAAGCCCTTGGGTCCACACAAATGCTCTTGGAGAGTGAGCTTTTCCCCCCTTAGCAAAAATTCAGGTCTGTCGCCAGGAAAGAAGAGGCTTTTCTGTGGAAATCTTCCTCATGCTGGCTATAAAGCCACTCACATCTCAGTATGAACTCTGCTCACTCGCCCTGTAGTCTTTGTGAGTGAGGAGTGAAATCCACACAAAGGTATAAAGAGCTGATCCATATAAAGATTGCTCTCTGGATTTCCATTGGGCAGCCGTGTTCTGAGGACTGCATCTCCGCCATAGACAGCTGTGCAATTGAAACAGCAGCAGGATGCCAGATGTACCCACGCTTGCTAGGCAATGGCCTCAGAGGTTTGGCCATACCAGCCCCAGATAATCACCAGAGAAGAAGTAAAAGGGCAGGGCTGGTCCAGAGGATTGTATATTCCCCGGGCCGGGGGTCGAACCCAGCAGACAGAGTGGGAGCGAGTTGAGCTGGAAGGTCTAATTCTCATCTGACATGCGAGGTCTTTGGCTACAAGCAACTCCGAATAGCGTTGTGGAAAGCACCCATCTAAAGAGGTAGCAGAGCAGGAGGGTTAGAAGTCAACTGATGAGCCCAGAAGACCTCAGTGGAAATTTCCATCCTGCCTCTGACTAGCCATGCGACTCAGGAAGATTCCTAGGGTTTACACATACAAAGGAATTAGAAGGTGCCTGACACACTTACTCAGAGGAGCCCTTTCTTTCACCAGGAAGAATTTAAAAACCAGCAAGGTGCAGTGAATAGATCAAGATCAAACAGCTAACACCTGGTAAAGATTAGTCTAAAACCCAGTTCTCTTAATTTCCAGTTTACCGGACTCTCCACTACACCAGTGTCGTAAGAATCACTTGGTTGACTCGCTCTTGGATGGGGCCTAGAACCTGAATATTACACAAAGATCCTAAGTGAGTCTCCAGAGGAAGATGTCAAATTTGGGAAAAAACCCTCATTGCACCCCAGCCCTGACAATGGAGTTCTTGGAGAAAGGGAACCGTCCTTCATGTATCTCTTCTTTACCCACAGAAGATGAACAAACCAGCCAGTAGCAAGAACGCATCAAGGACCTCAGAAACAGTCATCTAAACAGTTCTTGGTAATGGTTTTTCAGGAAACAAAGTAACAAAATTTTCCGGGGACTTCAGGAGAAAAAATCCGTGTGCCTCTCTATGTGAGGTCTCTAACAGCAGTGTTTGAGAAGGTTCTCTCCAGGGCACATTTTAGTGAGCTCCTGCCTGTTCTGGAGTGACCTGGCTTGCCCTTGCCCTTTGCCAGGCATCAGCGAACTATTTGGGGTTTACACAGTCCAGGCGTTCAAAGGCGGACACAAAAAAGGGACCCTCAGGTGGGAACTGTGGAGGAGCAGATGGTGAAAAATGTTCTTGTCTCTTGAACATTAACGCCCTGGAAACTTTGTTTAACTTTAGTTTTTTTTATGGTTACTTTGGGCAACCACAAAAGATAAGAGAAGTGTGGCTGCGGCTATGCTGGGCGAGGAGAAACACATGTCCTAAAGCATTTTAGGTACAAAGGCAGGTGGCTTCAGATCGACCGCAGGTTAGGAAATGAAAAAGCCCATTGTCGTTTTGGACTTTGCAGGGAACCAGGAGTAAATAAAACTTCTCATATAGCTTTAGCCCCGTGCTATCTTAATTGCAATCTCTGGTGAGATTTGGAGTTATGCGTTTTTAACAAGCAAACCATAAAATAAGGTTTAATCTCCCCGGAGCCCTGGAGTTAATTTATCTGTCCACAGGCTAAGATCTTTTTAAAGGTTAAGAACGCGTGGGTTTTCTTTCCAGGTCTCGGGGTTGCTGGGTCGCCTGCAGGGTCTCCTCTGGCTTGCGGCTAGAATCTGGCTTCCATCAGCCCTGAAGACCCAGGCCTTAGGAAGCCCTGCAGTAAGAAGCAGGTGTTGTTTCCTCGTGTCTACAAACATGCATCTTCCTGATAGAGACACCCGGGTATTCCTCAGGACCCTGTGCGTGGCAGAAGATACATGAGACTTAGCCTCAGAGGTTGAGGGATTAAGCCTTGCTCTGCAAAACTGTGGGATTTGGGTGAAATTACTTAACCTCTCTGAGCTTTGGTTTCCTGGTCTGTAAAATCAGGATAATATCTACCCTGAAGTCTTCACAGGGCGTCATAAGCATTCAGTGGTATGTGGATGGCTTTTTTGAACAGTAAAGTACAAATAGCTGTTAAGCTAGCCTTCTTTACCTAGCTACTCATCCGGGCAGAATTTGTTGCCTTTACCAAAGAAAGTGCTGTCCTATGAAGCCGTGACATGGAGGTCACAGGGGTTCAGAGCACACCTAAAAACCAGTCCTGGCTCCCAGCTGGCCAATGCAGGTGCATTGCCGAAATATGGAGAGGACAGGTTATCACACAAGTCCTGGGCCTCGCTGCCTTCCAGAATATGTGTCCCTACATTATCTTCATCGTTCAGCCCAGCAGGGCCACTTGCCCTGGTCAGGGCACATTTCCTCCCCTTACAGACGTCCAGGTGATACAGCGTCTGCTCCAGATCCTCCATTTGGGGGTCTGCTTGCATCCATCCTTCAAGGCAGTACCCCATGAGAGCAAAACGAGGGGAGCCCGCCTGCATTCTGGGTGGAGGTGGAGGAGGAGGAGCTTTAGAGAGTGGCTCATCATTTGTAGACCGCCCCACACTCCTCAGCCACCCGGGATTTATAGCCGCATTGGCTGGCATCTCCAACTTCAAATCCTGTTATGACTACCCACCTCTCCATCATCCCTAACACACTGTTCCCATCTCTCTTTCCCCTTTGTCACGCTTGCTATCTTCTGCTTGATGATTTTTCTTCCTTTGCCTTTTATTTCCAGCAAAATCCTTTTACTGCTGTCCGTGAAATCTTGATCACAAGGTCACTTCTTTCAGGAACTCTTCCCAGATCAAGCCCATCCTTCTCTTGCTCTCGCCACCTTTTCCTTCCAGTCCCCTGGGCATGTGTCTATTTGACTGGGCTATTATAATAACTCCTGAGTCAAAGCCAGCACGGCCTGGGATGGGGATGGTACTTGGGAGAAACATTCTGTCTTCTGTGCCCTGCTCTGTTGGGCCCTGCTGGAGTCACCCACAGGGCAACTGCAGACAAGCCAGAGGTCAGGTCCAGGAAGTAGGAGAAGCCAGTGCTGTGGGCACGCAATGGAGTGGTCTCCTAGCTTTTTTGGTGGCAAGCCATGTGGCAAGGATCTAGGATTAGATAGGATTAGAGAGCATGTGCCAAGAGAGCACAGGGCTGTTCCTCTAAAGTGTAGCTCTAATCCCCTCCCTCCACCTCGTCAAGTTTCCCTGATGTCCCATGACCTGAAGAAGAAAATCCACACTCCTCGGCCTGACAGCCAAAGCCTTTCACAACTGCCATGACCAGATCACAACCATCCCTTGCTGGCCTCAGTATCCCCAGCACACTGGCACATGGGCACCCCCTCCTCAGTGCCTTTTCATCTCTTGCCCCTTCTGTCTAGAATACTCTTCTTTCTGTCCATCTTTCCACCTTCCAAATGTAATCCAGGCTCTCAGCTCATGCGTCCATGAGGCCTTTGGCCTCTCTCCCCAAGTCGGAATCCAATTTCCCTGGCTCCCGTGGCGTGTCGCTGGGTCCTTCTCTTACATTTACGTGGCATGCCTGCCTTGCACTAGAACTGCTTGGACAGATGGCCACTTCCCACCGTAGGAGTAACTTCTGGCGGCCAGCAGCTCGGTCTTCCTTCCTACCTCCTAGATTATCGCCTGGCATTTAGGAGGTGCCACGGTATCAATAGGGAGTTAAGCTAAAATCACTGGATTAAGCTGCAGGGCATAAGGGAAATCTCTGCTCCCTTCAACTTCTGCTTCAATGCCCTACCCTCCCCGCCTTCCCCAAGCCCTGCTTTGTTGCCCCTTTCCTGCAGGCAGCGCTCCGTGTCCACGTGACATTTGCAGCCCCGGCCAGAAGTTGAGGTTCCGGTTGGGGACACAGTGAGGGGCTGTGGAGCGGAACCCACCATCGTCTCCACTGCCCTAGCAGGGCTCCTGAAGAGCTCCTCCGCCTCTCCCTTTTGCCTTCACCTGTGGCAATTTAGGAGTATTTAGGAGACACCTCAAGACAGCTGGAGAAACAGTAATAACTCAATTAAAGCGGCTGACACCCGGGCTGGCGGCACCCTGGCGGGGAGAAGGGTCGCAAGGTATCTCTGGTGCGTTTGTGATGTGTATTTTCCTGGCAGTCGATGCCACAGGGAAAACACTAGTGGTGAGATTCACAGATACAAACCAGGGGCCTCTGCTTCCTTCCTGCCTGGGTGTTTTCATGAGAAACTGGCTTCTGGGCAGGGAGGGGCCCAGGCTCCTTCCTCTGTCCCCACCGCCCAGGCGCTCAGGAGGGCTCCAAGGAGGGATGCTTGGAGGGAGGGGAAGGGTAAACGTCTACCCTGTCTCCCGGGGGCCGGACCCCTTCCCCTTCCCAGGTGTCCTGGCTTCTCTCTGACGCTCCCCACCGTCCCCTTTCTCTCTGTGGCCTTCCCTGTTTCTCTGAGGTCACGGGTCACTCTTCCATCTCTGGGAATCTGAGGAGATCCTCTGGGCCCAGACAAAGCATGGAAAGTAGAACGGAGGGCCCCCAATCCCAGTGCTGTTCTCTCGTTGAGGGTGCCAACTCTGGAAGAGAATGTCGTCATCGGTGGAGCCCAGCGCTGCGGCCTGGCCTGCCTCGGCGCGCCCGGGCGCCTCCCTCGCCCTTCCTGCCTTCCTGCGGTGCCCACTGGCCTCCTTCCCAGACGCACCTGAGCCCGTCAGCGCCCACCTGAGGCCCGGGCCCAGCAGCCTCCCACGCCGGGCGGCTTGCCTGTGTGAGAGCCGGAACAACCTCAGCGTTCCTCCCTTCATTATCAGAAAGAGTTTTATTCCGACTGAAGTGAACAATATGAAGAGACACGACAGAGCTCTGGCAGGGGATGAAAAGTTTTTTATTTCTACAGAGCTGCACTTCAAAGTGCCCTGTGAGAAGATTCCCCTTTAATTAGGGGGAGGAAATCGCCGTGTAACTTAATTAATATCAAAAACTTTTTTTTTTTCCTTCCTTAAACACAAGAAAGAAAGATGGCTCTATAGAGAGGGAGAAAGGAACTGACGGCAAATCTGGACGGGCCTGTGCGTGCACAGCATCGTGATAAACTTGTTTTTAATTACTCCAAACGTGTCTTAGGTTCCATTAAGAACTTTAAAGCCATAGTTGCTGGCCACGGAGGAGGTCGTTGCTCTCCACCCCTGACACTCTGGTCTTTGTACAAAATGAAGGGAAGCTCTGAGATATTTATTTGGATATTTCAGAAGAGAATTACTGAAATCCTGTTTTATTGCAATGACCTATGTAGTATTTGCAGAGAGCATTTGGGGAGCAGGACCATCTGGCCCCTTCACTCACCACCTAATGCCTTTTGCGGACACTCTGTCACCAGACCTCACCTGCCTCCACCCCGCTGCTCTGGGCAGACCCCTGAGGAGGTTCCCGGGGCCTCTTTCTCCCCCTCCTCCACATTCAGTCCATCCAGTCCATTCTACCTTCTCTTTATCTCTTCTTCTGCCACCACAGCAAGGACCACCTCTGGCCTCCCCAGATGATTCACACCCAGGCTGCTCACTGGTCATCCTGTTTCCCTCTTGCCCACTGGGGTCCATTCTCCACCCAGCAGCTGGAGTGTTCTTACATAAACTATAAGGTCACACCGCTCTTCTGCTCAGTTCATGGCTTCTAATCATTCTTAGAAAAAAATTTAAGGTTCCCTAACAAGGCCCAAGATGACTTTGCACCTCCCCAAAGCTCCAGCCCCCTCTCCAACAGGACTTGCCTTGTGCTTGACGCTAGCCAGAGCCTCGGGGTCTTGGGCATGGTGTTCCCTCCATCTGGAACCTTCTTCCACACCTCCTCCACCCTTGGGACCTCAGCCTCACTGACTCCTACTCAAGGTTTGACTCCTGACCTAAATGCCATTTACTCTGGGAAGAATCCTGAGATATCGTGCCCCACCCCCCAACCCCCCATCTGAGTCCCCACATTACATCCTTGCAGAGAATACTAGAGTGCTTGTCAACACACATCAGAATTGTAATCAATTAATTATTTGGGCAAATACTAGTTTGATATTTATCTTTTACCCTGAACTCTGAGCCAGGTAGATGCAGAAATCATGTCTGTCTTGCTTGAAGCTGTTTGCCGAGCTGTCCACATGGAATAATAGCAAACACTGTTCTAATCTTGATAAGGTCATTTCGACCCATAACAAACCAATGAGGTCCATAATTTTTATTAAACCCACTTCACAGATAGAGAATTTGAGGCACAGAGATTAGATATTTCCCAAAGTCCCATAGTTGGTGGGCAGCCCGGTGCCTGAGTCCCTGCTTGAAATCACTATGCTGTGCTCACACACGAGGAGCACAGCCCACATTCATTGAAAGAAAGAAGCCCAGGATTGTGGATTCAAAAATAGTTGGAGAAGGGGCCAGAGGGTCCCGAGCATGACCCCCTGGGCACAGCCCTCCAATCCATGGACTTCTACTCAGCATGGTCTGTCCTTAACATCTCAGAAATAACCCCAGTCTGGTGGGGCTTTCTAGAAATGTCTTGTTATGGAAGGAGCGTAGCTCGAGAATTGTCCTGAGAAAGTTAAGACTTGGGTTCATCTCTGTACTTTTTCCCTACCCATTTTCTGCCCACAACCCAGCTTCAGGCCCTCCCCACTTCCTCAACAAGAAGAGATGCAATAAGTCTGAAGGGTCGGCTCACAGTTCCCAAACTGTGCTCTGAGATCCCCTGGGTGGTGAATTCAAAGGGCGCCACAGGATATTTTTAATTTTTGGAGGGGAAACACGGAGAAACTAAAACCCTGTCGGAGATCATATTACTAGCTCAAAGTAGTTTAAGTTTCAACATTAGAGCTCACGATTTCCTTTCAATTTAGGTCATAAATTTGCAAACCTGAGTGTTCAAAGGTAGGTGTGATTTAATAAAAACAAACAAACAAACAAGTACTGCACGAAAGTCAACATAGAACAGGAAGCGGAGGTGGCAATGTCCCTTCTAAGCCAAGGGTTGAGAAGCTGTGCGGTGCCCAACAGGCAAATATACCCCATTTGTCAGTAACTGTGAATTTTTAGGAATGAAATAAGAATGTTTTGTTTTCCTTTCAATTTATATTCTTTTCAAATGGCTATCAAGTTACTATTTATAAAATTGTTTGACCCTGGCTACTTGAAAAGCGGAAGGGTTGGTTATTTCTTTTGGCCTGGGGCACCAAGAAAACCTCTTGAGAAAGAAAGGATGCTGAGAACCAAGAAAGCTTGGGAGCTTCTGGGGTAGAGTACCCAAGGTAGTCACTGGTGGGACAGACATACTAAAATGATAATAGGACCACCTCGAATGGGACATACTGTCCCCTAGAGTGATGTCCTCTTGACGCATCACTTGGCAGTGAGTTAAGGGAGAAAGCAAAACCCTCGCAGAGCCAGAGGCTGAGCCCCACCTGGCAGCCAGCACCCAGGCTTCCCCCAGGCATGCATTGCACACCCATTGGCAGACAGGGGCCAGCGCAACCCAGCCTGAGGTTTGAAAGACAGGCTCGTAATTGACAGTATCTCCGCTGCCCTCGGAGAGCCCTGCCTCGAGCCAGAGGTCTCTCCACTTCAGCAAAGAAAAGCCTCTTAACTCCCCCCCCTCCCCGCTCCACGCGAGGCCGTCCCTTATCAGCCGCAGATGGGCGCCTCCGCAGCCTCCCACTCTGGAGTGCGCGGTGGAAACAGGCTTGGCAGGTGGACAGAAGGGACAAGATGACAAGCGCTGTGAAACAGCCGCACTCAGGTTATTTTACCACGAGCTCAGACCCTTCCTGCCCAGGGGCCCCTTCGTGCCCGCCAACGGGGGCCGGTGGCATTGGAGGCGCACGGCCCTCAGCCCACTTGCTGCAGAGGCCAGGCAGGTGCAGGGATCCTCCACGGGCCTGCAGACCCTGCTGGCCGAAGCAGACCTTCTGGGCCCTTCTAAGCTTCTCCTCCAAAGCCCCCAGAGCTCCAACCATAAAGAGATAGAGACCCACGCGAGCGGCAGCTTGGGGCTTCTTACTTCTGGTGTGTGAATTCACTCATTCCTGCGTGGAGGACAAGGACATGCCAGGCACCTTTCACATCCTTTTTCTCAGTAACTGGGTGGCACAGGGGCCACCTGCCCTACACACCCTGGAAAGGAATGTGTGGGATAGGAGGGGTGGGAGCCCCTTGGACTGGCACTGTCCACCCTCCCATCACCCTGACAGACTGAAGAGTTTCCATCTCTTATTTATAGAAAAGGTGTTGTCCTGGTAACCTCTCAATGCACTCTCATAACTTCTCCAGCCTGGGAGGCTTTACAGGATGCTGCTCAGCCTCTCCTTCTTTCCTTGCCTTGTCTTGAAGGCCCTGGGTGGCTCAGAGAGAGGCAAACCTGGACCAGCCTCTCATCCAGAAAACTTGAAGCCTGGATCTCTTTCCTGCTGGGGGGTGGGGGGGCATTCTAAAGATAGGGGGGAAGGATGGGAGGGAGGGAGAGGCAAGGGGAGAGAAGAGAAGGGGCAGCAGCTGCGGGCATTTTCCCACAGAGGTGGGCCCAGAGCCCTGCATCTTGGAGCCCGGCAGCTCGGCAGGCCCCCAGAATGGACCTGCTACCAGGCGTAAGTCTGTACCTCACTTCACCAGGGCCACAGAGATGTCTGTCTCCAGCTGCCATATCGTCATCCACCCAGCTGTAGGACTTACTATAATTTCATACAGTTCTGTAGACAGATATTGAAAAGGCATCTGGAAAAATTGATAGCATATCAAGGCAAAGATTTCATAAAAGTCATTTTTTAAATGTCCAGCCATAGGTACCAGCATTCAGTCGTCACAGATGCAGAGGCGAGCACCCCGAAGGCCTATTTCCTGATCTTAGAGCGCCCTCTATGGAAAGGTTGGTCCTACTGCGACTGGCCACGCAGGCTTCCTCCACGCAGGAGCGGAGCTCAGGGGTGGTCGTGGAGAAGAGGACAGGCGAGGGATGAAGGAAAGGGGAAAGACGAAGGGGAATGGGGGAAAGGAGGCAAGGGAGAAAGAGCTGGCCTTCAGGAAGCACCTTCCAATGTGGTGAGAACTGTGCCGCGCGTCAACGTGCACGGCCCCATTACACCCTCACTCTCATCCTATTTACTGATGAAGCCTCGGGGAGGCTCAGGAGCCTGCCTCCAAAGGACACGCGGGTCGGGGCTGGCAGGACTGACATTCTCTCGGATCTCCAGATGCAGTTTTCCATTTGGGAAAACGATGAAGGCAGCTGCTGCCTTCCCATCTCCCACCACAAAGGCATATTCAACTTCTTCACTGAAATCACAACGAGCAAGAAGAAAAAAGCTGCGTTCAAGGGGCTGAGAAGAGAAGGTTCGGGGGTTTGGGCTGGAAAAGGGGAGGGCACTGGCGTAACAACAGGCAGGAGCAGGTTTTCCAAACGTTCCCCTTCCCTGCATTTTCATCGTGTTTTGCTGCCTCCCTGCTCTCAGGGATAGTGAGCAGACAACCGCTGCCACAGCGTGAACAGAGCCGCGGACTTGGAATCAGAAACACACTCTGGCACAAAAGGGCTTGGCCTCAACAGGGTTTGGTCAAGAAGCAGAGAAACCACTGGGTTGTAGGTTTTGATCAGCATCAAGGAGTCAGATTCCAGGGCAGTAGAAGCACTGCCTGGGGACCATAGAAACAGGAATGGATAACCAGTCCAAAGTCAAGGGAGAAATCCAGAGCCAGAGGGGTGGCCAGGCTTTGGATACAGGGGCACAAGAAGAGAGAAAGGGCAGTTCCTTGGAAGGAGCCTTGAGTAAGAGCACGGTCGAGTCCAAGGCAAAGGAAGAATGTGGGTCTGGGGCTTTGGAGAACCAGTAGAAGGGCTGTAGATGGGGTGGGATGGGAGTGGGATATGCAAAGGGTGAGCTTGACCCTGAACCCAATGCTTTCTTTTGGAGTCTGTGAGAGTCAGATGAGAACAGAGGAGGCTGTGCACTGTCCTGCTTCATGAGTAGAAGTCTGGCTCCCCTTATTTCTTCTTGGCAAGGAGCAAATCTCAGGTTTAGTGGGCCTGGGGGCACCGCACTCATTCCTCTGCCACCATACCCTGCTATCTTCAAATCCCTTGCACCACACAAGAATCCAGTCCACCTTGAATATTTTGAGGGCTTGAAAGAGTATGTCCATACCCTGGAAAGTCAAAAGAAGAGGGAGAAAAACAAGTTTTGGCTCAATAAGAGAAACAGAAGTTTATCTGCAATCATCTCCAGGGGACCAGGCTTGGGCCCCACCTCTAATCCTTAAAGTGCCAAAACCCCTGTTTCTTTTCTTTTTTTTTTTTTTAAGATTTATTTATTTATTTATTTATTTATCTCCCCTCCCCCCTCCCCATCCTGGTTGTCTGTTCTCTGTGTCTATTTTGCTGTGTCTTCTTCTTTGTCTGCTTCTGTTGTTGTCAGCAGCATGGGAATCTGTGTTTCTTTTTGTTGCGTCATCTTGCTGTGTCAGCTCTCTCTGTGTGTGGCACCATTCCTGGGCAGGCTGCACTTTCTCTCGCGCTGGGCGGCTCTCCTTATGGGGCGCACTCCTTGCTTGTGGAGCTCCCCTACTCGGGGACACCCCTGCGTGGCACGGCACTCCTTACACGCATCAGCACTGCACATGGGCCAGCTCCACACGGGTCAAGGAGGCCCGGGGTTTGAACCGCGGACCTCCCATGTGGACGGACGCCCTAACCACTGGGCCAAGTCCGCTTCCCAGAACCCCTGTTTCTGTGTGATGACTGTCTTCAAAGAGGTAGGGCAAAGAGGGCAGGTCTGTTTGTAATGGGACACAGCAGGGAAGTATCTTGCTGGACCTCTAGATGTGGTGGAGGACTCTGTAGTCCTTCTTGCCTTGCTTGACTCATTGAGCAGTGTTGACCTGAGAATGATTCTGATGAAGCTGAGGTCAATATTTGAGCTTGATATGGGCAAATTAACCCTTTTAAGAAAAAAATGCTTTTCCAAAGCCCTGGACAGTCAGATACCCACCTATCAAATGCCAGGCAATGATTATTCACCAATATTGAAAACATTGTCTATCACCCCATATCTCCTAAATGAAGCCCCACATGAGAGGTACCTTCCACAGTTTAAATTAAAACCAGGACATTTTTGTCTCCTAAAACTAAGTTCACATTCTCTTGTAAATGATGGAAGCCATGTTAATATGGAATTTTCCTTTTTTGCCTTTGCTGCCAGGAAGCTCCAATCAGATTTTGTGTTAATTGCACAAATAAGGTATTTAACCTCTGGATTAATGCATTTGATTCCTCTCCTCTTCTATAATCCCAGTTCCCCTTTTTTGGATTCTATTTAATTATTTTACTGTATGTCCTTTCTTTAAGCTACCCAAACCATCTTTGGAAAGGTGGGAGATATTTCTGCAGGAAACAGCAGATTGTTTAATGCACATTCATGGCCACAGCTGGATAAGCCATAGAAAGGGTACATTTCCCTGGCAGGAGGCCACATTACATCAATACTGTCTTCAAAGATAAAGGACAGTCTTCTGTGTTCCTCCCCTGTCTCTTCCACTGCCACCGCCCACACAAGGACAATGCATCGAGGGCATTCTTTAATCTCCTCTGTTTTAATTGGTGAGAGAAAGTGGTGCCACTCATCAGCGCTCTAAGTCGGAGGGATTTAATTAGATCTAATGACCAGATAAATGGAGTATTCTGAATAAGGACCTTTGGGGACTGAATGGTATGAAAAGGATTACATTGTTATATTTCCCTGCACTCATCCCAGGGGTTAAGGCCATGATGGAAACAGAAGTAGGGTGCTGAGAAGACTCAGATGGGGATGCTGTGGAGAGAGGTGAGAGAGGGCACAGAGTCATCTTTGGGCCATGGTGGAGAAGACCCTCAGAGCAGAGGGTGATGTCAGCTGCAAAGGGTGAGGTAGTAGTGAGCTGCAAGGGGTCAAGAGAATTCATTCCATGGCCCTAGTAATGCTTGCTCTTTGATGTTCCTGCCTCCCAATGGACCTGTTCTCACCTTGGAAAGATGGCCTGGCTCTGGCAAGGGCAGAGCTGTTCACTTGTCAGGCTTCCCAAGAGCTGTTGCAGAGAAACCTGTCTCCTTTTCACAAATCGCCTTGAACTAGCATGAGCAAGATCTTTCTGAATATTCTGGTGCTGTCGTTTAGGGCTGGAGTGTCAGAGTTCTCTCCCCGGGAAGATCGGCTGGCAGTCGGTGGGGTATTCTAGTCCCAAGAGCCTGAGGGAGAAGTTCTGGGAGTTGAGGGGGAGCGCTGGGGGCTGCAGGGAATGAGGTCAGTCCGTAACTCGTCTACATCTGACTCATTCCAAAATGGGGTTGGATGGATACTTCCCTGGAGAAAGGTCAGTGGAAGCTTTGAGGCCTGGGAGGAGGGGAAATCATTTCCCGGATTCCCACCAGATGCCCAGCACTTGTTCAAATATTTAGAACTGTAGTATCTCTTCATTCTTATAATATCATTGCTTAGTGCATAATATGTCTTCAAAAAGCATTCGCAAAATGGATGAATAATTGAATTATCACAAGATATTGCGTCCTTATTTTAAGGAAGAGAAAAGCAAGCCTTGGGGGAAATAAGCCAAAATTCACATCCTGGTGGACCTAGAACTTGAACCTAGATCTTTCTTTCTGATGCCAAAGATGTTCTCCTTTCAACTCAGAATGTATAAAGGATGTTGGCCACAACCCTCTCTAGACTTCTGATCCCTGCTCAGACCAGGCTTGTGCAGTTTGAGTTCATTAGATCTCAGTTTGCTCACTTGTAAAATGGACAAAGTAAATGAAGAAAGCCCTGGGCAGTGCTTTGTGATGAAGGAAGTGGCCACTGCTTTATCCTTAGAGGAACTAGCCATTTGTATGGAGATGCAGCTCACTTCTCCTCCAAATCTAAAACCTGCACTTGGTGATAAATAGCACTTAATGTGATGTTAACTATATTTATATGGCTCTCTGCCCCAGGAGATGGATTTACATATGTGCTAAATATATTTCACCAATACCTGGCATTGATGCTTTATTTCATTGCCTCGGGATACCTGGTAGCAGCTCAGGCCATTAAGGAAGCGTCACACACGCACATCCACAATGCACTGCGACCACCACTCTGGAAACACAGTACAGCTGGGGATAGCTGGGGCGTGGGGGCAGCAGGAGGCTCTCACTTTATAAATATGAATGACAACCCCTTGCTCCAACTCTCCATAAGGCTTGTAGAGATGCTGAAAAGGGTCATCTCAGCTCTCCACTCCTTGGATTTATTCAGAAGAAAGCTGAGTTTAGGGACCAAATTATCTGCTTAAGTTCAGCCATGGAAAGACTTTTGCAGGTTTGAGATTCCAAAAAAGCTCCCAATGAACCCTGTGCTATAGCCCGTGGTGGCTCTTGAAGTGCACTAGAAACCCTTTCCTGGAATAATAATTGTTAACTTTCATTGAGCAAATCATTACATTCCAGGACCCCTACTGAGGACTTAGTATGAATTGTCCCATTAAATTCTCACACTTCCATGAATATTTTACCTTATTACGCCCATTTTACAGATGAGAACATTGAGGTTTAAGACAGCAATAACTTGTCCACAGCCACACAGCTAGCTAATAATTAACAAAAGAAAGATGTGACCCTAAGTCCAACTGAGCCTTAACTAGTACACAGGACCACAGATTTCACTAAGTTGTGCTTTTGAGGTTACTGGACTGCTGGTGTGAAGGGGATAGGTAAGGAGATTTAAGAGAAAGGAATTTCACAATTTTCTAAAAGCCAAGTACAGTGTGCCACAGAGAGTACAGCTGTATGGGAGTCTTGTGCTATCTTCTCTAAGAGGCAGACAGAACAAGTCATGAACCCTTTCCATTCATTCATTCATGCCTTAATTCACTCAACCAACATGTCTTGTGCTGGTAACTGGAAATACTAATTTGAATAAGACATAGTCTATATTCTCAATAAGCTCACAGTCTAATGGGGGAGACAGACTTGTAAATTAATGATGACACCACCATGTAACAAGAACTTCAGTGGATGGAAACTAAGTGAGCCCAGAGCAAGGACACCAAGATCACGATGAAATTAAAGTGATAGAAGGAGAAAAGGAATCAATTAAAAAGGAAACAACTGGATATGAGGCCTGTTTGTGTTATCTTGAGTCAGTTCCACTTCTTTGAGTTCCACTATCATTTTTGAAGGATAACAACAATACCAATCAATGATATTATTACCAACCCTGAAAGGGTTGTGGAGGGGATTAAATGAGTTAATGTAAAGAAAAGCACTATTATTCATCATCACAACGGCAACGGTGGCAAACATGGGGAAGGCAAATATGAAAAGGGCCAGAAACAATGTAAATATTTCTTAAATGCAGGATTAGGTAACAAGGTAATAATATAGATATGGATGCACTAAGGAGATGAGTTATCCTAGGATTTTGAAATCATCAGCCACTCTTTCAAGGACCAGAATTCTCTATATGGGGATGAGGATAGCTACAATTCTTCCTAGGGGAGGAGAATCAATAAGACAACTAATACTTTCTATTAGATTATAGAGAAATCAGTTAATACAATATAAGTATCTGCTGACCACAGCCATGTACTCGGCACTGTGTTAGTTTCCAGGTAGGATTTCAAAGAGCTAATGAGCTTTTGGGAAAGAAAAGGATAGTATATATTAAATAATTAACTACCAAGCTGTTTTCAACTAACTGGTTAGTTGGGAGAAGGAAATATCTAGGGCAAGCCCAAACAGTCAGAGGTGCCTTCATGCAGGAGGTGGGAATTGAATTAGGTCTTAAAGAAGGGTTAAGATTTAGAAAAGATGAGCAGAGAGGAAAAGAGGATGAGAAGAAGGATCAAGGGGAAGAAAGAGAGGGATAAGGGGAGGGAAAATTGGAGAAACATGATGAAGGAAAAAGGAAAGCATGTTAAAAGAGGAAGGAGAGAGATAGAGAGGAGAGGAAAATGCCCAAATAGAAGAGTTAGAGCATTTGCAAAGAGAGAAGATGGATGGGCTTGGCTAGAAGTTTGGTGAAGCAGTCAGTAACAAGCAGTTAGGTTTGACTAAGCTACATTACATCCTAAGCTAAGAAGTCTGGATTTGATGCTTCTTCCAGTTGGACTCTTTCAGGAAGCTTTGCTTGGTAGCTGTTTGAAGGGTGGCTTGGATAGAACCAAGAACAGGGAGCAGAAAGCCCAAATCAGAAACATTCTGTCATTTAAACTTATGCTAATGAGGTTGTGCATCAGAAAGAAGAAAAGGGAAAGGGCAGATGAGAGGAAAAATTATAAAACTTGGAATATTAGAAATAGAAATGGGGAATGAAGAAGAAGAAAAAATTAGAGTCCTCCCAAGATTCTACTAGGCTGGGACACAAGAAGAAAAATTATGCCTCTAGGGGGAGAATGGAATTAAATGTTTGGAAAAAGGAAGTATGAAGACTTTATGTTAGAATGTGTTCCATTTGAGGTGATGGCCACTCAAATGGGAAAATCATACCATGTTATCATGAGATCAAAATGCAGGGGTGAGAGCAGGGATGGAATGTACATGTGAGAGATGTACTGGACATGAGAGTCAACAAGCTCCTAAAGGAAGTGGTTACAGGGAGAAAGAGTAAAGGACTAAAGAAAGGTAAGGAAGAAAAGGAGCAATCCCGTAGTATAACAGAACCAAAAGGTCAAGTAGGCAAAGGTAAAAATAGAATATCAAGAAGACAGGAATGGTCGTAGTGCGTGTGGCAGAGAGCAAGAAAAATGGAGCAGAAGACTGAAAAGACTATTTGTTTTTCAAGAAGAAGGTATTTCAATATAATTTTGGGAATAAATGCCAGCTTGCTTGAAAACTGAGATTGGGATGTCAGAAGTGAAGACAACTGCAGAGAGTATCAATTTGAGGGTACCAGGAAAAACAAGACAGGAAATTAAAAGGAATAATAGAATCAAACATTCGGCTTTCTGAGCGATGGAGACTGAAATACATGGGAAGAAAGAGGCTGAAGCTAGAAGAGATGGAGGAACCAGAGATATCTTGTGAAAGAAAATTCCCAAAGAGATACGAATACAAATAGTTTAGTCTGGTATACAGTCCACATTCAAATTTTCCCCTTTGTTTCTAATTTATTTTATAACTGTTTTCCCCAACTTATGATCCATCAAGGACTACACACTACATTTGGCAAATCGGTAGGTAGCTGGATGATTGGATAGATAGATAGACAGATAGACAGACAGACAGATTGATAGATAGAAGATAGACAGATAGAAGATAGATAGATAGATAGATAGATAGATAGATAGATAGATAGAGAGGAAAGCAGTAAGGTAAACTAGGCAGAATTTGGGTAATCTGACTTTTCTTTAATGAGTCAGATTTGCCTTGGGGAAATAGGATTGATAAGTGCTAAGGAAGTAATCTTGCATAGAGAACATGGACTTTTGCCTGAGAAGATCTGTAAACATGTCATGGCAGTGATGGTGGTGATGATGATGATGAAAAAGAAAATAAACAGTGTATAGATAAAAGAAAATGACAATTTTTGGACAGTAAAGGAAAAACAATGTAAGAAAAGGAAATTAGAAGTATGATTTGGCAATGTAAAATTAATAGTAATTAGACTCTCTGAACCCTACCAAAATGTTTAATTACTAAATGCACTAAATAACAAATCATTAAATCTATGTGAAATTAAATTGTCCTAAGTTTTTTACACATATATACTCAACTTGCAATTAGCTTCCTCAACTCCTCCCAACTTTAATTAATTGCAGTTGGTATTGGTGATGAGATATTTATTTATGGACTAGGTACAGTTAAAGAGGAATGGGCCATGTTCACTTTGGAGAATGCTAAGAGGGATTTCAGATATGAGAGACTGGAAAACCTAGAATCTCAGAGCCAAGCATGACCTCAGTGGCCGTCTATTTCAGTGGTTCCTTCTTTATAGCGTAGGGATCTACGACAGCTCTAATGGGAGGCTTTGTGATATTTTCAGTATCTCAGAATGACTAATGGAAATGTTAGATTTACTCATGATAAAGCTGCACAGGCTTTATAAAATAATCCGGTTTTTGTGTTTTTTTTTATTTTGCCCTTGGCTGTAATTACATTAACTCATTATGATAACATTGGTTATCTTCTGCTGACCAGATGCTCCAATTAGCAGCTAAATACATATTTAATGAAAAAAAAAGCACAACAAATTAATCCTTCTTTAATCAATGAGTTTATCTGGTAGAAAAGATTTTTCAAAACCAGGGAAAGGGACAGAATCCTAAAGTCTTAGGAGTGGAAAGAGAGAAACTCCACTTCTCTTCTAGCAAACCATCACACAAACGAAGAAGTGTCCCAAGTGACTTACCCAAGTTCATGCAGCTATTGCATTGAATCAATTAACAGAAATCCTTCTAGACTATCAAAGATTAGCTGAGGAATATCTTTAGTGAGCCAAAAGTGGGATATCCTGGGTGACTGCAAGTGCCAAGCAGGAAAGCCATTTCGGAGGCTCTTGCAGCAATCTGAGAGAGAGGATGTTGTCTTGATTTGAAGCAGATGATGGATCTGAGAGAAGCGTAGGAGGTAAAATCAATAGGTCTCAATCGGTCCGTTCGTGAGCACGAGAACGGTGGTAAAGCTAGGAAGCATCAAAAATGACATTCTGGTTTCTGACTTGAGCAGTTTTTTAATGGTGCCATTTGTTGAAAGAGGGAACACAAGAAGAGAAATGGAATTGAGGATAAATATAGGAAACGACCCTAGGTGGTCCAGGAAGTCTGAGAGTCTAAGATTCACTTCTGGTCTGAAAGTTTCTCAAGTCTTTCTACACACAGGGACAGAAAGTTTAAGAAGCATCCTCAGCCGAAGATTTAGGTTCTGTGCTGGTAATTAGAGGTCCCTGCTCAAGGCAGACACCAGGGGTCAGTGCAACCCTAGCTTCTCTATCTGGAGCAGTTAGGTCCCTCTCCTTTCACATCCATTCATTACCAAGAGAATTTAAAAGAACTCTGAAAGGCAGATTCGTTCACAGTAGCAACATTCGCAAGCAGATGTAATTATGGTGTATGAAAAACAATTATTGACTCCTTAAAATTGCTCTTTTAATTTTCTCTTATTTGTCCCATAGTGAGTGTTAAAAAGCCTCATTGCCTCACATATTGCCTTGGATATGTGCACCGAGACTCCTAAACAGGCTATGAAACACACACCGCACCCTAACCTCACACATACACACGCACTCACATTACGCAGACAAGTTCTGGTACAGTTGCACATAGGCTCCCCCGATGGAACGCCCCAGCACAACCCCTTCCCACATGCAGGTCATAAAGTCCCAACATGTAACCCCCCTCCACATCCACCTGGTAAATACCTACTCATCTACTACTTCAAGAGATACCTTCCCCATGAAATCTTCTGCCTCCAGCAACCCCAGGAAGACTTGACTGCTCCATACTTTATGCTGCCACGTTTCCTGAGCAGACATTTTTCACCAATGAAACTTTTGCTGACTTCTTTATTGGATCTTTACACAAAAGCTCTTAAGTACCTTAAGGACCTTGTCTTATGTGCTACCAGTCCCCAGTGCTCGGCACATGCAGAAGCTTAATAAACTGTCTTGAGTTAAATAAATGAACATGTATAAAGGGGATTGACTAAGGTATATGGAGGAGCAAGGAAGGGCACACTGATGAAAGAATGAATGAAGGTATTTGGTGTGATGGAAAAGTACAAGAAGAAGAACTTGATTTGGCCTGAGGTTCCTCTAGGGAAGTAGTGGGATATGATGCTAGACAGCCTGTGTAAGATAGAATTGTGGAGTGCAACAAATATTAGGCAGACAAGTTTAGGTTTAATGAAAGAAATGATAGATCATTCTAGATCCTTGTTCTGATCATTGTGGAAATAGCTGATTTCTGCCTTATCTCTCAGATCATAGCCAAAAACACTGCTATCCTAATGAAGACTGCAAAAATGAGTGCATTTTCCAAATTTTGATTTGCAAAGAGCTCACTTTCCATATTTCTCTCCTCTACCAAGGAAAGTAGGAGAGACAATAAGTGTCAAAAGCTGAATTTACCTACTTTCTGAGGAAAATGGACTACCTTTGCACAAATGCATCCCATTTCAAGGTATCTAGGTCTTAGGGAGGATGCAAAGAGGCAGTGGGTTGCAGTGGTTTCTAATTCTACTTTAAAAGAGAATAGCTGTCCTCAGAATAAGATTCTGGGGGAGAGGAGCGAGGATGAGAAACAAAACAAATCTTCATAATCAGGAGCAATGGCATTTAATAAAGTAATTAGGCAGTGACATTAAATAAGTTCTCAGGCCATCTTGGAATGATTAATGTGGGTGGACAGGGGCCAGGCTTTATTGGGGAGGAAGGTGGAGGGCTGTTCTTTTGATTAAAAAGTGGTTTTGGGGGGGTTGAAATTTCAGTGAAGTGTTTATCAAGTGGTTGTCCTTGGCCTTAAAATGGTCTTGATTATTAACTAGCTCTCTCTTTTCACAGTGGAGGAATGAATGGGAGAAAGGCGTTCCATGGGAGGGACAGGAGGAAGGTACCAGTTCCAAGGGTCCTTGGTTGGAATCATTTGCGGACACTGGACTCTTCTCTATCCACTCAACATTCCCTTTGTCTTGGCTCAAATGCTGAAGGAGCTTCTGCATTCCTTTCTTTTCCCTCTTACCACCAGTGGATAGAGTAGTTCAGAACATTCTTCGAACTTCAATGCAAGTCTGTAACCATTTGCTAGTGAGAGTAGAGAAAATAAGACAGATTTTCATTCTCCATCTGGATTCAGGAGCTCCATAAAAAAGTAAGGGTGTTAAAAGAAGATGAGAAAACGTTTTTGTTAAACATAGACTCCAGTGCCTGGTTGAAAAGCAGTGCTAATATTTCTTAAAATGTTAAGATAGAATTGCTACATTGCCAAATAAAGCAATGAAAAATAAATTACTGTTTTTAGGAAATTACATATAATGTAAAAACTTGAGAGAATATAATCAAAGGTATAAGCAAAAGGTTTTAAATGTAATACTTGTCCCTACCCTAATTTCCCTCATTTTGTAGCTGATGAGTAAAAACATCCTGATAGACCAATGCTTATCCCTTTGGGAGCCCATTCTCTAAGCCAACTGTCACTATGAGAATCTTTCCTGCAATATCCTGGCAAAAATTTACCAGCCTCTTGTTAATACTTGTGGAAGGGTTGCATGGTGGGAAAAGCACTGGACTAAGACAGCTTGAAGTCATTCTGGTGAGGGCTTCATCACTGAACCGCTGCCCCCCACTGCCTCTTGAATCAGTAACTTAATGTAACTATGATCCGCTGGTACAGATGTTATCCAAGAGTAACTGCAATACCTTCCTATCTCCTTCTGAAGCCTTTGCAAGCATCAAATGAATCTTATACTCAAAAATGTTTCAAACTTTAAAATATTCCCAGAAATTAAAAAAAAAATTTTTAAAAATCTTATCTCATGAAGCAGATTTCATTTTGGGGCATTTCTCATCCTTAACAAGTTTTCATATTTTGTATTAAAATAAATTCTACCTACTTCTCCTAGTTTTGACCTTTCCCAACAAAAAGTAATTTTGTTCCCTTTTGTATTTTGAAAACAGCTTTCCTGTCTCCCTTAATGTGAAAGATGAAAATTATTACTGGAAATATGGTCATAGATTTAATTCTCAAATATTTTGAACTAGACAATGCCCTCCAAATCCCTCTGTTTCTGCAGAGAGCACTCCTCCTCTTTATGGTCTTCGGGATAGGAGCCTGGGGTGGGAGGGGCATCACATGGACTCTCTCATTTCCCATGGACCCAGTAGCTTTTGGCCACATAAGAACACAGGATAATAAACAACAGAATCGTATAGAAAGTGAACTCTCTGTTTAGTAATACTACTTAATGGGGTCATGTCCAAATTCATTGAGCATATTCCCCATCTTTTGCCCATATCATTGGCTGGTATCCACATCTGTAGCATACCATCCACTCCACTACCTCTAAATTAATACTGCCTCCTTGGTTACCCTTTACTTATGAACCTGAAACTGATCACTCACCTGATACTAACAACCAATCTTATTGCTCTGAAGGGAAGTCTATACCAGCTGTGATTGTGATTTCTGCTTGAGGTAGAAAGTTGTACCAGATAATCCCAAATTACTTTCCAAAATAGTGCTTCCATTTACCTCTCCCTTCCCCAGTCCCGATATTCTGCCCAAGCAGAATTAACCATCAATTTCTCTTTTTTTTTTTTTTTTGGAAATTCTACATATGTCAACTCCATTCAACAAGGATCTATGGAACATCTGACACAATAGTATTGGCATTGCTTCTTAGAGTTTACTGCTGGGTGAGAACATGGAGTCAGAAGCCCTGTGGATGTAATCGCTGGATAAGGAATCTACAGGACACCATCAATGAGAGGTGGTGGTAAAGATCAAACATAAGAATGAAAATGATGATAACAGCAATACATTTTTGAGCAGTTGCCCTATGCCTGATATGCTGCCAAGCACTTTACACAAAGTATCTCATTGAATTCCCCCAATAAACCTGAAAGAAGGTACTTAACCACTCCACTATCTCAGATGCAATGCTCTTTTCAAAAATGGAAGCAATTCTCTTGGGTCATTGAAATTCACCTAGGAAATGGGAGAGGTCAATGGATGGAGATGAACCAACAATGTCTGCAAATGACTCCAACACCTACCCAGCAGCTGCTCACAAATATTTCTGTTCTTCCATAGGCTTTATCCTCTCAACCCTATGGGAAAAAAAAATGAAGGGCTTTTAATAATCAAAGTCATTTAATTCGAAGACAATCAAACAAAACTTCCCATGAAAATTTTACCACCATTGCTTGCCATTTTTAATCAAGAAAAACATTCCTATATTCCTTCCTGGCCTCTGTCTACCCACATTAATCACTTTTTAATGGCCTGAGAACTTATTTAATGTCACTGCTTAATCACTTTATTAAATGCCACTGCTTCTTAATGTGAATATTTGTTTTTATCTCTTCTCCCAAAGTCCTAATCTAAGAACCCCAACTCTTTTTCAAAAGAAAATGAGCTTCCTCACTCCTTGCCATAAAGGCCAAATGGTACAATCTGAGGAATATTAGAAAAGCCATTTTTCCCTGTATATCTCCCCTTTGGTCTTGTTACTGGAAATCCTATCATAGAAAGTTATTGCTATAAATTAAGCATGGCCCTCTCTAAATTACCTTCTTATAGGGTTAACAATATTGTTTCCTGAAAATTTTCATTTTTAATCATTGTTCTTTGTTCTGCAATGAACCAAAGGGGGTAAAAGTCCTGGAATGATCAGGAATGAAAGGTTATTGTGAGGGCTAAGAAACATGGAGAAAGAACATCTGTCACCAATAGAAATGTTACAAAACCAAAGATTTTGTTCCACTGTTATAAGAACAAGATATTGTTACATGACTGGACTAAAAAATGCCATGCCCAACCTCAATAGAGGAAGACCTAAAGGAGAAAGGATGGTGAGTTGCATAATCAATACTGGAAGAATATGCCCTGGGGGGAGTTAGTGGTTTCCATTTTAGTTGACATAGTCTTGAAAAATAAAAGAAAACTAAATTCTCCTTTGTGTTTCCAAAATGGCATAAACACAATTCTCCAGACATATATATAATGTTATTGTAGTAACATAAAATTTCTCATTTTAACAATTTTTAAGTGTACGATTGAGTGGTATTACTTTCACAATGTTGTGCTACAATCACCACCATCCATAGCAGACTTTTACATCATCCCAAGCCAAAACTCTATACCCATTTAGCTATAGCTCCCCATTCCCCCTCTACCTAGCTCCTGGTAGCCTCTAATCTACTTTCTGACTCTATGAATTTGCTTGTTCTAGATATTTCATATCAATGGAATCATGCAATTTTGGTCTTGTTGAGTCTGGATTATTTCAGTCAATATCATGTCTTCAAGATTCACCCATGTTGTAGCATATATCAATACTTCTTTCCTTTACACAGCTGAATAATATTCCATTGTGTATATATACCACATTTTGTTCCTCCTTTTGTCCATTGATGGACACTTGGGCTGCTCCCACCTTTTGGCAATTGTGAATAATGCTGCTATCAACAGTGGTGTAGAAGTATATCTGTTTGAATCCCTGTTTTCAATTCTTTTGCGTAAACACTTAGAAGTTGAATTCCTGGGTCATATGGAATAAATATTTTTGTTCCAGGGGTAGAAAATTGATTTCTATTTGCATGCCAACTCCATGCAAATAGAAATTTGCTAGTACTGGGATGCTACAGTACTGTGTTGAGTGGGATTCTGAGACCCTATCAAGCTCAGCTGTGAAACAGGGCTGGGGTGAGTTTACAAGGTCTATTGTGGACAGAGAAGAGGTTTGTCAAGATTACCAAGGATCAGCTCACTCTGTGTTGACATTTAGGTAATCCACACAATGCTGCTGTGAGGAAGAGAGAAACGCAAGTGCTGGACACCCATTAAGGCCCCCAATCTTTCCTTTTATTCAAGTCTTAAATCTTCTTTCCTCGGGAAATTTAAAACTGATGTTGTTGGTTGCAGATATTTAAAAGGAATCTTAGAGATTCTCTGAACTGAACCCCTCACT
This sequence comes from Dasypus novemcinctus, assembly GCF_030445035.2. Classification (NCBI taxonomy): domain Eukaryota; kingdom Metazoa; phylum Chordata; class Mammalia; order Cingulata; family Dasypodidae; genus Dasypus; species Dasypus novemcinctus. The sequence goes on along the minus strand of NC_080699.1, from coordinate 21,086,044 downwards.
TTATACATAAGGAAATTACATACAAGAGAAGTGGTTTACTTATTATTACCTTAGGTTCTAAGTTTTGAATGTATATTTCAAACAGGTTTATTTGACTGTATAAAATAGAAGAGCCTTCTGAGAAGATCAGGTCAAAAGAGATTTCTAATAACACCTATGGTATTAATAATGATGATTTTCCTTGTGGAAAATATTATTGGTCCTTGGAAGAATTGCACGTATGCTTAAGGATTCAGAAACACAGGACGGAAGTACATTTTAGAACTAAGTCGAAACTAAGTATGATACAATAAAGTAGTAGTTTATTGTAGTGTAAACAAGGGCCTATATTAGACTGAGAACTTTAGGGTTTTTCCTCATTTGATCATCACAAAAACTCTAGAAAAGTGTGTTTTATTTTATCCCCATTTTCCTGAGAACATGCCCCACAGAGCTGGTCATGGCTGAGGCAGGACTTGCACCCAGGCCTGTCTCATCCAATAGCTTGGGCCCTGAACTCCTGTGTTCCACTGCCTCCATCTGCGACCTTTGGAAAAGAAGCAGCTTCTTATCGTTCTCGAAATAACAAAGAGAATTGACAAGTATCACAGAGTACAAGGAAACCACTTACTGGATGCAGGGAGACGTGCAAACCATCAGCTGGGGCGTGTGGAGGCAGCGCTGTAGCGCGGCTGTGAGGAGTCAAGAGGCAGGACTGTCGCTGATGAAGAGGAACCCAGGATGTGATGAGAGGCACCGCTCTTTTCATCCCCGACCTCTTCAATACATCCCTAGGGAGGGAATGGGGACGAACTCTAGAGAAGGAAGTCTTGGCATAAAACTATAAAACTTGGAGCCCGGGCAGGTATTGTTTTTCACTTCCACTAAGGATTGAGATTTGTGGAGAGAAATCATTGCACAAGCTTTCTAGAATGAGAAAAATAAATAAGTAACTAAGCAAGCTGTCTGCAAAGCTAGTTTTACAGAAGGGCATTTGGTTTTCTGGACCATGGTTTTAGGTACTGAAATGTTGGTCTTTGGGCAGAGAAAAGAGCACACATATCGAGGATATGCAGGCTACATCAGTACTTATTGATTTATCAAGCAAACGTTATACTAAAAACAGAAGCAGAGAAAGAAAAATGCCCAGAAATGAATCAGGACAAGAGAAGAAAAAAAAAAAATAGTAGAAGAAATGCCTGATAGTTCATAGAAGAAATAATGGGAAGAAAACCTGAAAATAATACTTACAGTCAGTGCATTTCACACACAGCCCCTGGGTATAAAAAAGAGGCATCTGCTCTAAGAGTATTCTCATCACATACACACATGATGTCAATTTTCCCATTTTAAGAAAACCTTTTTATGAGCCCCCCATGTCTAACCCCACTTCTGTATTTCTCTTTATAGCAAAACTCCTTGAAAGAGGCAGCAATTCGCCTTGCGTTTTCTCCTGAACTCTCTCTAATCAGGCTCAGCCGGTATCTTTATCCATTCACTCAAACATCAGTGACTTTCACGTTGCTGAATCTGTCAGTTCTCAGCTTACTTGAACTAAATGCAAAACAGATATCCAGCCATATGCACATACTGCTTGTTAAAAATTACCATATTTCCACACCATTGCTAAGTAGCTGTGTTTCTTCTTGCACCATGTGACCCTCCAATCACTGCTGTCAGGGTCCCTCCTTGAGACCTACTCTTTACCTCCCCAGAATCCAGAAATTCAAGGGCTAATCTCAGGCTCTGCAGGGGGTCTCCAGGTCCCTGCTCCAGCCCTAGTCAGTTTTTCTTCTCATTGGTCCATAGGGTATGTGCCAGTTGTACCCCTGAGAGTCCTCACTGCTTGGCACTGCCATGTGCCCCAGACCCCCTAATGTGAGTAGTCCATGCCTTGTCCACACTCCACTCACAGCCCTGAAGATCCCTGAGTGGACAATGTTTGGGAGGCAGCTCTGGTGCCCCCCAGGCTCCTGGAATGCTAGCCAGTCCTCCACAGCTCCCATGAGCCAACCTTAGATTCTGATTCTAGTAGGCCCTGACATTTGCAGAAAGTATTCCTGGTGACACTGGCATTCAAGTGAGCAGGTGCCCTGGGCTCACCTGGCCTCCAAAGCTGTGGCCTGGTGCTGCTGGTGCTCAGCCTAGCTCTTCCTTGCTGTAGCTCCTTAGACTGCAGCCTCCATGAGACTTGAGCGCTGCAAGGGCCTGGGACAGATGAGAAGAACAGATGGGCAGGAAGGAACAGAGGAGGCCCTTGGGGGTGGTTTGAGGTCAGGGATATCCAGAGTCATCTGGCCGTTGTTGAATTTCACCTCCATTGAACTTGATGGGTTCATTAAAATCACCCACTTCAAGAATTAGCAGCAATAATTTTATTAATAAAAATGAAAAATATTCCCTGTATCTAACAAATATTAACTCATTTGATTACTGTAATTATCCTTACCATCCCCGTTTTACAGATAAGGAAACTGAGGTACATAGAAGTTATTAAAACTTAAGTGGCAGAATTTAAGCTTCAAAGTCAGGCAGCGTGGCCCATGCTCTTAGCTGCTACAATACACTGCTTCTTGTATGCCCCAAAGATCATATTCCACTCAATTAAATATGACATAGCAAGATGATTTTCTTGATTTAGTTGATAACAAAGATTTTTAATACACAAAATCTCAGTATGACAAAGGCTAAAACATTTGGGGAGGCTAGAACAGTTTTAATGCAATTGCTATTCAATAGAAGCTGAGAGAATTTGGCACCATGATCAATATCACTGATGTTAAAATGACACCGTGACTATCAATTTAATGGGGAAGTTACTGGGTGATTAATGCAGTTCTCTTTGTCAAAGCATATCTCATGCAGGACCATCATTTCGCTTGTGACAGCCTCCTCATATAACAGCTCACAGCAGCAATTTCTAAAAATTAACAAATAACTTAAAAATTATTACAATGATTTGATGAACAATTTACACTATGATTTTTCACATCACAGATTTATAATACATTTAATTTAGTTTATCTTTATACTAAAGTTTATCTTTATAAAGAATAAAGATAAATAATAGTCATGTAGCACCCTATATGTGTTTTAACATTAATTTATTGCTCATTGTTGTATATTTTGAATATTGCCTTACCTTTCACCAGCATTTGGCACTCTCTCCTTCCTGAAACAATTTTTCATTTGGCTTTAATACAACACACTCCTCTTTTCCACCTAGTCCAGTACTGAGACTTCTAAGTTTCCTGTGCTTATTATTCCTCATATCCTTGATCTCTAAACCTGGGACCTCTTCGCTATCTGTGTTCTCTCCCTTGGTACTCATATCCAGTATCATGGCTTTAGTGCCATCAATGCAAATGTGTTTCCAGGATGTGTATCTTCCCTGTATATCAGAAGAGTATATCCAAATGCTTCCTAGACATCTCCACTTGGGTGTCTAAAAGGTATTTTAAATCTAATATTTCTAAAAGTCTTCATTTTTCTTTGGAAATTGGCTCTTGGCACAATCTATTCTAGTTGTTCTAGTCCCAACCCTTGGAGTCATTCTTGATTCTTCTATTTTGCATCCCATGTCCAATCTATCAGCAAATCTCCTAGGATCTATTTTCAAAATCCTAAATCTAACCACTTTTCACTACTTCCTCTTCCATCACCCCAGACCACACCATCATCATTTTCCCCTGAACTATTTGCAGTATCTCCTAAATGACCTCTCTGATTCCACCCTACCCTCATACTCTCTATTATCAATTTTTATTAGTTGGTCCTTTTAAAATGTAGGGCAGATCATGTGGCTCTGTAATTCAAGTCCTCCAGTGATTTCCATCTAACTCAGAATAAAAATGGAAGCCCTACAGTGATACCCAGGCCCCTTCCTGGCCTGAGAACATGGTCTCCTCTTTCACTTGGCCTTAGCCATGCCGACATCCTTTCTGTTACTGGCACATGACAGACACCTCCTGTCTCATGGTACTTATACTTACTGTTCTATCTGCCCATAAAATCCTTCTCCCAGATATCCATAACATCACTGTATTAGATTCCTCTTGCTGCTGTAACAAATTATCACAGACTCACTGGCTAAAAAACACAAATGTATTTCCTTACAGTTCTGGAGGTCAGAAGTCCTAAAAATCAAGGTGAAGGAAGGCTGGGTTCCTTCTGGACACCTAAGGGAAAAATCCATTTTCTTGCCTTTTCCAGCTTCTAGGGTTTGCCTATGTTCCTTGGCTTGGGGCCCCTTCCTCCATCTTCAAAGTCATCAGTAGAACAATTTTAAATCTCTTCCTTTCTCTGACCCCTGCCTCCATTGTCACATCTCCTACTCTCCCTCTTCTTCTCTCAGGCTAATCCTTCTGCCACCCTCTTATAAGGACCTGTGATTATTTGGGTCCCACCTGGATAATGCATGTTCCTTAAAGTAATCACCTCTTAAAGTAATATATTCACAGATTTCAGGGATTAGGATGTGAAAATCTTTTGGGGCCTTTACTCAGCCTACCACAGCCATCTTAGTTGAGCTTTATCCAGCTGAGATCCTTAAGTATACAAAGCCCATCCCTCCACTAGGAATGAAGCTCTGTTCCCCTTTCTTTTTCTCTATATCACTATCACTATCTGGCACACTATATATCCAAAGTTTGTCTATTTATACCATTAGGATGAGAAAAGAGAGGCTTTGTCTCTTTTATACATGACTATGTCCCCAGAGTCTAAAAGAGGATCTAGAACATAATAGGTACCTAATACGTATCTGCTGAATGAGTGTGAAATAAACCTCATAAATAACAAGTTCTGTTGGAATAGAACTCACAACTGAATCTGCTAATGAAATGTCTACATAGAAGATTTCGCTGGTGTTTGCCAATATGTAGGGTGCCCTTTCTGGCACATGGAAGGCTGCACTTTTAGCCCCTTGCAGTTGGTTGGGACCACGTGATTCTTGGGCCATAAGTGGTGTCACGTCTGGTCTAAGGCAGTGCAGAGCCTAAGCCTCTTCTCCAGGCTCTCCTCCCCTGCCGTGGCAACTAGGGAGGTGGTAGTTGCAGGCGGTGGAGCTACAGGTTGGTTCCTGCGTGACTGTGCACAGCAGAGTCTCCCCTCTACCCCCAGCAACCACAGCAGGGCATACAGTACGATCAAGAAAGAAGTTTTCATTGTATTAAGACACTGAAACTCTGGATTGTGTGTTAGTTATCAGAACCTAGCCTGGTCTATTCTGTTTAATAAAGAACTTGATAAAAGCTGGTGCCTTCATTAAAAAAATAAATAAAAGCAACACCAAAAACAATATATGTGGCACTGACTTAACAGTTAAGTGGTCATTGGCAAGGAAAGTCATAACAGAGGTTAGAAAGGTGCTGATCCATGCTTTAGGGTGACCAGATATTTGGTAAAACTGTCACTGGGTGACTTGGGAAGCAGGTCATGATTCTAATGACCTTGCAGCACTAGAAAGAAACATAATGGTAGCGTATTTGTTTAGTGGTGTCGGTCATGTTTGGTTAATTATTACAGGAAAGAAATAAACCCAGGGAATTTTTGCCCAGTTTGAAAGCAGAAATGAAAGGAAATTGAGAAATTTAGGAATTGGGCCTTGCAAGGTTGAAAAGCCAACTACTTCTGGACCCCAAAGAGTAGACTGTAAGAGTCAGAAAGCAATTTTAAGGGAGATGCCAATAAAATCTTTCAACACATCATATTATCAAAGGGCAAGGATTAGATTAAGGGTATATTGCTTGGTAAATCTTTTTCAATTGTATAAAATCACTCATGCCAGATATTAAGGGTAAAACTTGTCCACAGAAGTGTGATAGCCTCGAGAAAGAGAGGCGTGGGAGTAAAATAGCAAAGAAACATATCAGATATAAGAAATTTGTCTCAAAAGGAGCTGTGGGATCTCTCTCTTCCCTTCCCTTCCCTTCCTAAAGTCATTAGTTAGGCAGAGTAAGGCAGAGCCCTGCCCCTGGGGTGCTGGGGGAGCCCTGGTGGCCCATTAGAAAGGTCCTGAGCTGAGTGAGGAGGACGTCTGGGTGGGGTGCTGTCTGAGCCCACGTGGGGTGAGGAGGGCAGGTCTGTGGAGGGGAGCCCCCTGGCACAGGGAGCCAGAGGCTGAGAGGGTGAGCAGATCCGCTGGGGGTGGGGCTGCTGTGAGCTTCCAGGGGGCACCCGTGTGGGCGCACAGGCCAGCGTGGAGAGAAGGCATCCACAGTGGGGCGGGGCAGGCACGGGGTGCCCGAGGCACAGCAGGTGAGGAAGGCAGTCACACGGGGTGGCTTGACATGGGCTTCTGGAGCCTGAGCAGAGTGAGAAGGGCTCTCCTACGGGCAGTTGCCCAGTGGGGGTGTTAGAGACCAAGCAGGGTGAGGAAGAGGTCCTTGTGGACTGGCAGCCCGACTCGGGGTGCCAGATCTTGAGGGAAGGGAGGAAGGCATCCACACGAGAGGAGCAGACTGGCTGAGCGGGTCATGCGGGAAAAGGGGTTGTGGCATGGGTGATCGCTTATACACTGGGGGATAATGGGAGCTAAGTTTCTCATATCACAGAAGGGAGAAAGTGCAGATGAATCCTGGGGCACATCAGTGTGACTGTGGAGATCTCACACACTCACACATATGTGAATATAGATGTAAACAAGAGTATATATGTTTAAGTGTGTATAGGTATATATGGTACAAATACATGGTATATATGTATATACATGTGAATATAGATGTAAATGAGTATGTATACATATGTATGTATACATGTATGCACATATACGCTTGTGTGTATAAACATACATACACACTTATACATACATAAATTCTCCAACTCTGTCTTCCAATAGCAATTGATCATGGCTTCTAAATACCCATTCTTTACCAAAAGGAACCAAGGCTTCTTGGAGAAAATGGCTGATTCCAGGACTGGGGCAAGAAAAGCATAAGATAAACCTAAAATATCTTGTCCCAGAAAGCAAGGAATAGCTTAAAGAATGATGTAGTGATGTCAAAAGGACACAAAAGGTGGCTTGAGGACAATCTGATTATCAACATTTAAAAAATGGTAGCAATAGGTTATAATCCACTAAATAAAATGGGAAACACATGCTATCCTGATATAAATTTATAAATGAATAAATTGAATATTTGATGATGAATGGGATGTATGCATAGCTTCAGAGTACCATGCTACAATACTTAATAATTACAAATGGAAAAAGGATAACGTTGTAGTAGAGAAGCAAGGCAGATGTTATCTCATTCTGGGGACCAAAGTGAACAAATCAAAATCTGTGTCACCTTATAATGTGCCACAGGAACACAGCATCACTTCTGCAATATTCCTGCCAATATGTAAAACTAGAATCAGTAATGGGGAAACATAAAAATGCAAGTGTGGGACAGAGTGAAAAATAGTCTGTAACGTTCAAAAGTGTCGAAGTAATGAAAGTCAAGGAAAGACTAAGAGACTGTGCCAGGTGGGGGACACTGAGACAGACCATGCAAGGCGACTTGTGATTCTGAACTGGATTCTTTGGCTATAAAAGGCATGATTGAATGATCTGGCAAAATTTGAAAATTTCTAATTAAACGAGAATTATGCATCAATTTTAATTTTGCTTCTGTTGAAATTTTTTAACAAATCAATTTTATTGATACTTATTAATAGAGCATAAATCCATCCAAAGTGTACAATCAATGGTTTTTGGTGTTCTCATAGTTCTGCATTCATCTCGCCTTTGTCTCTCTTTGCTTCTCCTGCCATACCACATATAGCTTCTATTGTTTCCTTCTCTCTCATTTATTTGTATTCATATAAGAGCAATCTTATATATGCAATATCACCCATATTCATAGTTTACATGAAATTTCACTATGTTATACAGTCCCATGTTACATTTTAAACTTTCCTTCTAATAATATACATGACCTTAGACTTACCCTTTTAACCCCTGTCATATCCATATAATAGCTCTGCTAGTTAAAAATACTATGGTGTGCTTTCACCATTTCTATTCATTTACAAAGATTTACAAACAAAATTTACCAATTTTGCACAGATTAGCCCTCAGCTTTCATTTTCTACCCTCATTCTATTTTCTGATTACATATATTCTAATTATTTGCTCCATGAGTTTACACAATATATTTAGTTCATAATAGTGCAATCCTACAGTATTTTTGTCCTTTTGTGTCTGACTTGCTTCACTCAACATGATGTCCTCCAGGCACATCTATTTTGTCATATTCTTCATGACTTCATTTCTTCTTACTGCTGCATAATATTCCTTCTTGCAAATACAACACAATTTGTTTATCCATTCATCATTTGATGGACACCTGGGTTGTTTCCAACTTTTGGCAATTGTGAATAATGCTGCTATGAACATTGGTGTACCAATGTCTGTTCGTGTCACTGCTCTCAGTTCTTTTGGGTATATACCTAGTAAGTATATTGCCCCAGTCACATGGCAAATCTGTATTCAACTTACTTGGAAACTGCCAAACAATCCTCCACAGTGGCTATACCATTTTACATTTCCATAAGCAGTGAATAGGAGTTCCCATCTTTCCACATCCTCTCCAACACTTACCAGTTTTCCTACTTTTTAATAGTGGCCAGTCTAAACGGTCTAAAATGATACCTCACTGTACTTTTGATTTGCATGCCCCTAATCACTAGTGATGTTGAACATTTTTTCATGTTTTTTTTTTTTTTCCTTGCCATTTGTATTTCTTCTTTGGACAAGTGTCTTTTTAAGTCTTTGGCCCATTTTTTAATCAGGTAGTTTGTCCTTTCCTTGTTCTATTGTATGATTTCTTTATATATCATGGATATTGAATGCTTATCAGATATGTGATTGCCAAATATTTTCTCCCATTTAGTGGGTTGCCTTTTCACCCTTTCGACAAAGTCCTTTGAGGTGCAACAGTGTTTAACTTTGAGGAGGTCCCATTGATCTTTGTCTTTTTTTGCTTGTGCTTTGGATGTTAGGTTTGGGAAACCACCGCCTACCAAAAGATCTTGAAGATGTTTACCTACATTTTCTTCTAGGACCTTTGTGGTTGTTGCTTTTATATTTAGCTCCTTGATCCACTTAAAATTAATTTTCGTATGAGGTGTGAAATAAGGGCCCTCTTTCTTTCTTTTGGATATTGCTATCTAATTCTCCAGCACCATTTGTTGAATAGTCTATTCTGGCCCAGCTGGGAGGGCTTGATAGCCTTGTCAAAAATCATTTGTGATTGACTGTGAGGGCCTATTTCTGAGTTCTCAATTTGGTTCCATTGGTCAATCTTTCTGTCCTTATGCCAGGATCATGCTGTTTTTACCACTGTAGCTAAGTAATATGCTTTGAAGTTAGGAAATGAGAGTCCACTAACTTCATTCTTCTTTTTAAAGACATTTCTGGCTATTTAGGGCCCCTTACCCTACCAAATAAATTTTATTATTGGCATTTCCATTTCTGGGGGAAAAAAGGCTGTTGGAATTTTTTTGGGATTTCATTGACTCCATAATTCAGTTTGGGTAGAATTGACATCTTAACAATATTTAATTTTTCAATCCATGAACATGAAATGTCCTTCCATTTATTTAAGTCTTCCTTGGTTTCTTCTAGCAATGTTTTGTAGTTTTCTGAATACAGGTCCTTGATGTCCTTGGTTAAGTTTATTCCTAATTATTTGATTCTCTTAGTCACTATGATAAATGGAATTTTTTTCTACTTCCTCCTCATATTGCTCATCAGTAATGTATTGTAACACTTGGTTTTTGCATGTTAATCTTGTATCCTTCCACTTTACTGAATTTGTTTATTAGTCCTGGAAGCTTTATTGTGGATTTTTCAGGATTTTTTAAGTATACAATCATACCATCAGCAAATAGTGAAAGTTTTATTTTTCCCTTTTCTATTCGGGGGCCTTTTATTTCTTTTTCTAGACTAATTGCTCTAGCTAGAACTTCTAGCACAATATTGAATAACAGTGGTGACAGTGGGCATCCTCGTCTTGTTCCTGATCTCAGTGGGAAAGCTTTCAGTCTTTCACCATGGAGCACAATGCTAGCTGTAGGTGTTCATATATGCACTTTACCATATTGAGAGGGCTTCCATCTATTTCTATCTTTCGGAGTGATTTTTCTCAAGAAAGGGTGCTATATTTTGTAAAATTCCTTTTCTGCATCTATCAAAAGGATCATGTGATTTTTCTTCCCTAATTTAGCAATGTGTTTTTTATTAATTAATTTATTAATTATTTATTTATTTATCTCTCCTTCCCTGCCCCCCTAGTTGTCTGCTTTCTGTGTCCATTCACCGTGTTTTCTTCTGTGTCTGCCTGTATTCTTGTCAGTGGCACCCGGAATCTGTGTCTCATGTTTTTGTTGCATCATATTGCTGAGTCAGCTCTCCATGTGGGCGGTGCCATTCTTGAGCAGGTTGCACTTTTTTTTCCACACTGGGCAGCTTTCCTTACAGGGCACACTCCTTGCACGTGGGGCTCCCCTATGCAAGGGAAACCCCTGCGTGACATGGCACTCCTTGCATGCATCAGCATTGCGCGTGGGCCAGCTCATCACACAGGTCAGGAGGCCCTGGGTTTGAACATTGGACCTCCCATGTGGTAGGCAGATGCCCTATCCATTGGGTCAAACCTGCTTCCCATCAATGTTGTTTTTTACATTAATTGATTTTCTTGTGTTGAACCACCCTTTCATTCCTGGATTAAAACCCACTTGATCATGGTGTATAATTCTTTCAATGTACTTTTGGATTTGGTTTGCAAGTATTTTGTTGAAGATTTTTACACCTATATTTGTTAGAGATATTGGTCTGTAATTTCCTTTTTTCTTTTTTTTTTTTTAGTATCTTTATCTGGTTTTGGTATTAGGGTGATGTTGGCTTCATAAAATGAATTTGGTAGCACTCCTTCCTGTTCAATTTTTGGAAGAGCTTGAGCAAAATTGGTTTTAGATCATCTTTGAGTGACGGATAGAATTCACCTGTGAAGTTGTCTTGTCCTGGCCTTTTCATATTTGGGACATTTTTGATGACTACTTTAATCCCGTCACTTGTGATTGCTTTGTTGAGGTCTTGGATTTCTTCCAGGGTCAGTGTAGGTGTTTCCTGTGTTTCTAGGAATTTGTCCAACTCGTCTACATTGTCTAGCTTTTTGACATACCATTGTTCATAGTATCTTCTTTTGATCTCTTTTATTTCTGTAGGGTCAATAGTAATGCCCCTCTCTCATTTCTGATTTTACCTATTTGTGTCTTTTCTCTTTTTTTCTTAGTCAATCTAACTAAGGGTTTGTCAGTTTTGTTGATCTTCTCAAAGAACCAACTTTTGGTTTTGTCAATTCTCTATATTGTTTTTTTGTTCTCAATTTCACTTATTTCTGGTCTGATTTTTACTATTTCTTTCATTTGACTTGGTTTGGGATTCGTTTGCTGTTCTTTTTCTAGTTCCTCCAGGTGTGCAGTTAGATCTTCAATTTTAGCTCTTTCTTCTTTTTCAATATAAGCATTAAGAGCTATAAATTTCCCTCTCAGCACTGCCTTTGCAGTGTCCCATAGGTTTTGATACGTTGTGTTCTCATTTTCACTTGTTCCACAATATTTATTGATTTCTCTCACAATTTTCTTTGACCCACTGATTATTTAGGAGTGTGTGTTTAATCTCCATATATTTATGAATTTTCTCTTTTTTCTGTCCATTATTGATTTCCAGCCTCATTTCACTGTGATCAGAGAATGTGTTTTGTATAATTTCAATATTTTAAAATTTAATGAGTCTTATCTTGTTACCCATCATATGCTCTATGCTGGAGTAGGACCCATGAATGCTTGAAAAGAATGTATATCCTGCTATTTGGGGGTGCAATGCTCTATAAATGTCTGTTTTATCTAGTGCATTTATCCTATTATTCAAACTCTCTGTTTATTTGTTCTCTGTCCAGATGTTCTATTCAATGCAGAGAGTGGAATATTGAAGTGTCTAACTATTATTGTAGAGACATCTATTTCTTCCTTCAGTTTTGCCAATGTAAACCTCATGTATCTTGGGGCACTCAGCTTAGATGCATAAATACTTAGTATAGATGTTTCTTCTTGGTGAACTGCCCCTTTTATTAATATGTAATGACCTTCTTTATCCTTTATATTCTACATCCTTTACACCAGTTTTGCATTTAAAATCTATTTTGTCCAATATTAGTAACATTACTCCAGCTTTTTTTAGGTTAATATTTGTATAGAATATCTTTTTCCATTCTTTCACTTTTAAACTAGTTGTGTCCTTATGTCTAAGGTGAGTCTCTTGTAGACAGCATATAGATGGCTCATATTTTTTATCCATTCTATCAGTATATGTCTTTTGATTGGGGAGTTCAAGTCATTAACATTCAATGTTATACTGTAATGGCATTATTTAATTCATCCATTTTGTCCTCTGGCTTTCTGCTGTCATATTATTATTGTCTGCCTTTTTACCCCTTAATTTACCCTTCTTAATAATTTTCATTTCTACATTCTCTCCAAGTCTCTCACCCTTGTTTTTTTCTTTCAGGCTGCAGCACTTCCTTTATTATCTCCTGTAATTTTGATCTTTTGGTAACATACTCTATCAATTACTGTTAGAGTCCTCATTTTTGAAGGACAGTTTTGCCAGATAGAGAATTCCTGGCTGGCAGTTTTTCTCTTTCAGTAACTTAAATACATCACACCACTTTCTTCTTGCTTCCATAGTTTCTGATGAGAGGTCATCACTTAATCTTCCTGAGGTTCCTTGTATGTGATGCTTTGCTTTTCTCTTACTACTTTCAGGGTCCTCTCTTTATCTCTGTTATTTATCATTCTGTGTAGTAGTAGGACTATTTGTATTTATTCTCTTTGGGGTGTGTTGTCCTTCTTGGATATTAATATTTATGTCCTTCATAAAGGTTGGAAAATTTTTGGTCATTATTTCCTCAAACAGTCTTTCTATCACTTTTCCGTTCTTTTCACCTTCTGGGACTGCAGTATTGCATATGTTTGTGTGTTTCATGTTGTCATTCCATTCCCTGAGACTCTGTTCCATTTTTCTCATTCTCTTATTCTGTTCTCCTATATTTTCAAGTTCAGATATTCTGCCCTTAAAATCACTTATCCTGTCTTTGAGCAATTCAAATCTGCTCTTATGTGCTTCTTTTTTTTTTTTTTTTTTTTTTTATGTGCTTCTAACATATTTTTAATCTCATCCATTGTGACTTTCATTCCCATAAGATCTGTTACTTTTCTTGCAGGTTTTCAAATTGTTCTTTATGCTTACCCAACGTCTTCTCAACATCCTTTATCTCTTTAGTTATACTTTCTTTCAATTAATTTAGGAGAGTTGTGTGATTATCATTAATTAATTGTCTAAATCCTGTAACTCTTCAAGATAGTTGGTTTGTTCCTTTGTCTGGGCCATCTCTTTCTGTTTATTGTATGGCTTGTAATTTATTTGCTGATGTCTAGGCACCTGACTATGCTGGTGAATTTACTGTCATCACCAATTTCTTTTTCTTGCCAATTGTTTTTTGTTTGTTTGTTTGTTTGTTTGTTTACAGCTCATCTTGGATATTTGATTCAACTTATTCTAAATCTTTAGAAGTGCCTAGGTAAGGTTATCAAAATCAGGCCAGGGACTCACTAATGGAGTCCAGATTTTCTTCCACGAGTTCAGGTACAGAGAGTCCTAACAGCAGTTTTTCTCAGTGCAGTCTCCAGAGCTACCAGCAGATGGTGCTCATCAGCATACATTTCCACCAAAGTGTTTTCAGTCTCTGCTTTCCTGTGTTTTGGTCTGGCCAGAGCTAAGATTTAAAGCAGGCTCTGCTTGCCAAATTCACTGAAGAGAAACCCGTCCCCATTCCCCCTCACTTTTTCCCTTGTAACAGCTGACAGGGAGGAAGAGATCTTTTCCCTTCTCAATTGGCTACAGCAGGACAGGGGTTTTATCCTAGCTTAATATCTTGGGGGTGGGGGTTGGGAACTCTTCCTGGCTGCCATGGGGTTTTGGTAGCTCATGTTGTTGTTTCAGGTTCCTTGTCTCTCTGTCCCTTACCCTCCTGGGGGTTGTGTAGCACTATCCTGGTCTACTGGCCCCCAAAGCAAGATCCTTGGACAGTTTTTGGCCCTTTCTCCATAGTGTTTGTGAGAGAGTTGAGCCCTGATTGCCTACTCCTATGTCATCTTCCCAGAACACTAATGCATCAATTTTAATTTCTTGATTTAAAAGATAAATTTTGGTTATATAGTAAGTAGAATGTCCTTGTTGGTAGGAAACGCACTCTAAAGTTTAAGGGCATAATAAGGCTCAGATCAGCAACTTATTCTCTAATGGCTCAGAGAAAAAGTTATTTGAACCATGCTTGAAACCAAATAGAAAAAGGGGAGGAGTTGGAGTAGAAGGAGGAGAAGTTGGAGGAGGAAGGGGAGGAGGAGGAAGGAGAGGAAGAAAATGAAAAAATGAATTGTGCATCAGATTTCTGGCACTTGAAGCTGACTCTATTCAAGCAGATAAGAAATTTTCTAAATTTTTGAAAAACTGTGAAAAACTACTGGTTCTCAACCTCCCATAGTCAGAAAATGGACTGAGAAATCTGCACAGTCTTCACAGAAGACCTTATCCCCAAGACCCACTTCAGTTGTGGCTGAGGAAGAAAGCATATAAGGAAAAATATCCCAAAGCCAGGGGCCATAAAAACAATGAACAAGGAAGCTTTTGGAGTAGAGTGCCCTCACAATGACTTTTCAAAGAGGCTTAAGAATTCCTATGGGCCAGGGATTGCTTCCCTTTCCTGAATATTGTATTTTGGGCACACAGTATAGAGTAAGGTTACAGGTAAAATGTGTTTTTCATTCAAAAGTCTCCAAATGAAGAGGAGCCATGCCTGGACCTGGAATAGAGACTATCACACTTCACCTAGAAATCCTGGGTTTTGAGTTTAAACCATGACTGGATGGAACTTTCATGTTGTCTCTCTTAGGCTGGGTTGATTCAAGAAGAGTAAACTATATAGTCATACAAGAGACTATGGTACACATTATTTAATAATCAATAAAATCTTCCATGCATATATAGAATTGCAATTATTAGCCTTTATGATATAATTATATCAGGATAGTGAAAGGGTTCTATCATTTGTCACTAATGTGTAGAGGCAGTAAAGAGTTCAAACACTATTCTCCCATCTCTTCCCCTGCTGAAGTGATTATATATAGCTAATAATTTTATAAAGATTAGAACATTTGCATAATCATATTTGTATGATTATACTTTGTATTATTTAAATTCTTCTAAATATTTCTTTGCCCAAAAAAGTATAACTTCCTGACGTTATCCATCTAACATAATTTCTCTTCATTTTTAAATTAACTGCTAACCTAGGTTCTTATTCACTTACTATTCAAAAATTCTCAATTCTTTTTGGACATAAAATAAAGTGCTTTCACATCATTAATTTCCTAACTGCAATAATAAACGTTTTCATACACAACAGACTGAACATTTTCATTTATGCAATATATAGAGAGTTTCACTCTAAGTGACACCTAGAATAGCTCATTTCTGTTTGCTGAAACCAACAATGAATCTGAATAACATGTCATATTTGTATTACTTATGTTGTTACAGTGGCTAGATAAGATATTAACCTAAAGGGTACTGTGATTATTGACCATGCACAAGTTCAAAAATGCCCAAGGTAATGTTTTAACATGTATCTAGGTTGTTCTGTCATCTAAAGGCTAAGATTTATTAACCCAAGTCTGAATAGCAGACTTTTGGGCTAAATTCTAAGGCTGAAGCCAAACTTCAGTATATCTCTATTTGTACAAAAGACATTTCAAAGACAAAGTATCTGATATCTAGATTTTGCAAGAAGGTGAGTGCCATAACCCACATTCATGCTAGATATAATTTAATATGGATAGCAATCTTACAATTTGAGCAAATCTGCACATGTATATGCAATTGAGCTGGTTTAGCAAAGGGCTCCACGGGCCACTAGAGAAACAGAATCCATGGACACAAAAGCAAGGAACCAAGAAACACAAATTTTCCAGCTTTGGTGAAGAAGTAGATTTACACTAACTAAATAGAAAGCTCATCTAAAATGTCCATCCCACATGGCAAAATAGAGAGGAATGGGTAATACACAAATAGACAAAAGCCCGTTCTCTCCTCACCTCTGCTATTTACTGACTGTTCTGCCTTAATCAAATCACATAGCCTATCTGAGCCTGAGTCAAGCATCTATAAAATATAAGTAGTAGTATCTACATTACCAAATTGGTAAAGAGCATGAAATTTTTGTAAGGTGTAAAGCTCTACCTAAATATATAGATACTAGACATTCTTCCCAAGCAAGTTCTTCAATTAAAAACCCTATTCTATTCTGATTACTTCTTGAACTTTCTAGTTTGCTTGATACTATTTTGATCATGTACACATGTCACATTTTAAAAAATAATATTAATAGGTACTATAATTTTTCACTTTGGAAATAATGAAACTTAGGCACAGAGCTAAGAATGCACAGAGCTGTGATTATATAGCTAGTAAGAGCATAACATGCACAATTTTCTGATAAGATCAAATTTAAGAACCTACAAAGCTGAATCTAGGCATTGGTGCACAATTGCTTTGCTAAGTTAATACCTCTGGTACAAAAACATCAAACCTTGCCTGATGACCGCCTCACCTTGGCATTGAGTTATTTCATTCTAATAAAATAAATTTTTAAGATTAAAAAATATAAAGTTTAGGTATATAAATAGTGGAAAAGGGAGGCTACTGCCATAATGTTTTCCATTTTAGTTGCTTGAATCTTCATTACAAAATCACCATTATTCATGACCATCCTCATACCTCAAATAGTACCAAAACTCAGTCTTAAAAATCCCAAATTTAAGTACAACCACCTTGGGTCCAGCCAGCACCAGAGTGAGCTGGCTGACATGAGGCAAAAAAGGAGACCTGTTAGAACTGGTCGGATCTACATAAGCATCAGAAACAACACTTAGTCACCTGCTTTGGACCAACTGGGGAATGATTACATTCAAAAATTTGCCCCATAATGGGCCTGTGGTGGAACCCTGACAACATGGCAAAAGGATCCTTAGGAACCCTATCAACATGGCAAAACTCCTCCTCTACCATAAGAATCAAGGTGGGGGACAAATCTAAGACTCTAAGACTTATTTTATGAGAGCATCATGTGATTCTTACGTAGACCAATGTTGACCTGACAACCATTGGTGCAGAGAAATGGGTGCATTAATTGTGGTTAATGTTCAGATATCACTTATGGTGCTTCCCAAGAAGGACTTTCCCTCTGGCTTCCCCAAGACAGCTGAAGCAAACAGGCTCTGATGACATGGGAAAACATCCAAGTTTGAGCTTTGTATAATTGGCCTACAGATGGGTAATCCCAGGCTGTTATAGGTCCCAAGGAAGAAAGGGGTAGAGTTATGTTAACAAAAGAGCCAGAAAAATAGTCAAAAGAAATTTGGTGACAGAAATAAAGACTTCTCATTCCTGTCCATAAAAACAGTTCACTCTTGGTGGTAAGGCCTGGTAGCTGAGTCTGCCTAATTATGAGATTTGATATAGGAAGTTACTTAGATAACACATGTAAGACAAGTCCTACAATTCAGTTTTCATCAATAATAAAAATAATGCACAGTGGAGCAGAAGTAGCTCAAGTGACTGAGCACATGCTTCACATGTACAAAGTCCTGGGTTCAATTCCCAATACTTCCTAATAAAAATAATGCACAGAGATCTTGTCTATTTCTCCTATCTCCATCTTGGAATAGTATGAGTCAGTAAGTTGGCTAGGTGTGCCTGCTCTGCAGAATCAAATGTTCCCATTGATTCTGGGAATGTTCTTCAAAGGTCTAACTTGAGGAACACTGAGAAGTGGAAAGCCAATTGTTGCTGCATATATAAATCATGTCTTCCAATCCAACTTTTCTCAGGAAAAAAGCATGTCTTTTTTTATTATCTTTTTTAAAAAGATACATGAATCACACAAAACGTTACAATAAAAAATATAAGAGGTTCCCATATGCCCCACTCCCCACACCCCCCATTCCTCCAGCATTGACGACTTCTTCCATTAGTGTGGTACATTCATTGCATTTGATGAGCACATTTTGGAGCATTGCTACACAGCATGGATTATAGTTTATGTTGTAGTTTACATTCTCTCCCAGTCCATTCAGTGTGTCATGGCAGGATATATAATGTCCTGCATCTGTCCCTGCAATATCATTCGGTACAATGCCAAGTTCTGAAAATGCCCCAATATCACACTTCTTCTCCCTCTCCCTGCCTTTCACAACTCCTGTGGCCACTGTCTCCACATCAGTGATGTAATTTCTTCCATTGCTTGAGTCACAATAATTCTATAGTACAATACCAGTAAGTCCACTCTAATCCATATTTTATTCCTCCACCCTGAGGACCCTGGGATGGCGATGTCCACTCCATCTCTAAATTGAGAGAGGGCTTAGATCCATATGGCTGATGGGTGGGATTCTCCTGCTTGCAGCTATAAATTCTCTCAGTTCAGTGGTGTGGTGGTTGACCATCCTCACCTCCCTGTTAACTGACCTGAGTAAGTCCAATGAGCCAGGGAGTAGGTGTTGCAACTCTGCTGAGGCTCAGGGCCCAGCTGGCACATAGACAGTCCAGAGATTCAAGTCTCCTGAGCATACACCATCCTCAGTGCCAACCTCAGGTTCAGTAAAAGTGACAGAAGAGATATGCATAGAGAGGTCACATCTGAGTCCAACTCCATCATGCTCAGGAGCACAAATTCCAAATTAGGCCCCACTGGCAAGGCTCTGAACTCCAGAGCCATCTGTCATGACCATAGGACCTGGGTGTCTCCATAGCCCTCAGGAGCACCACTACCTGGGGTTGTATCTACTTTGACTGTCTCTGAGATCCTGTTGAGATGTGCATAAGCATGACCCCTCTGATGACCTCCCAATTCATTTTGAAGCCTCTTAGCCATATAAACTCATTTGTCTTTACCATTTCCCCCCTTTATTCAAGGTCTTTTTCTAGTTCCATCACCAACTGGTGCTCGGAAGTAATCTCTCGGGGCCAGGGAGGCTCATCCCCAGGAGTCATATCCCATGCTAGGGGGAAGGTAATGCATTTACACACTGAGTTTGACTTAGAGAGTGGTCACATTTGAGCAACATGGAGGTACTCAGGAGGTAACTCTTGGACACCCTGCATCTCTAGGCCTAGTTGAAATTTCAAGCACACAGGTTCATAAGCATATTCATCAGTATCAAGGGCCCATCATTGAACATTCTTCTTCTCTGGTCTTTGCCCTTGTATTTGGGGGATTGTTGTTGCTCCATTTTGGAGTGCAACAGTTTCCCAGAATGGGAACTCAGCACTCCCTCAGTTGTTGTTTGATACTCTACCATCTATGTCAATACTCAATGAACATCTGAACATATCTGTATACCCTATACGCATGCCCTGGAGAACACCCTCCCACCCATGTATCCTCCATCAATGACACCCCATATCAGTGTCCCTCCCCTGCCATAGTTGAACCCCTAGTGATACAAAACTTCTTCAAAAATCTCCATCCTCCTGACAATTTTGTTCTATTCATTGGTTTAGGATTCAAGAGGGGAGAAGAGGAGTATAATTTATTACACCCCTCAAGTCCCAGACCTATGTCCAGGATTCACTGCTCAATAGATGTATGGGACCATGAGTTAGTTATTCAATCCATATAAGTCTCTGTTTTCTCATCCATAAAAAGGACATAGCAAAAACTACTTCAAGGATTGTTTGTCAGGATAACATGGTATAACCCAAGAAAAGAGATTTTTTCATATTTTAAGTACTCAATAAAAGTTACCTATTATATTTATAATTTTATATGTTAAAGTTTAAATCTTAAATTTATTTTAGTTAAATTAAATTATATCTTAAATTTATATCTTAAACTAATTTTAGTCTTTGCTGCAGAAATGCATTGTTCTGTTTTCTTTTTAAGCCTGTTGTTTTAGCACTAATACCCCAAACCTATCTCCACCCCAAGCCATGTGGAAAGTGTTTTGAGGCATGAGCTGAATCAGTGAAGATGGTGTTGGAGTAAACCTGAGATCAGTAGAGATAGGTTTATGACATTAACTGAAATCATTTCTGAAGGAACCAGTTTAAAAAGAAAACAACACTAAAATTCTGGGGCAAAGATCGAAATCTGACACTTTCAGAACATAGAAAATAAGAGAAATCCAATTTTATAAAGGAAGAAACAAGTTTTGCCATGCGTGCACGTGTGCGTGTGTGTGTGTTCTAGGAAGCAGTGCAAGAGTCAGGTAAATCAATACTTTGCAAATTGCTGGCACTCAGAGATTGGTGGGTTATCACTTTCAGAGAGAGAAGTGAGTTGGTGAATAGGCAGGTTTTAAAAGTTTGCTTTCCAGGAACACAACAAACAGGCACAGATGTACCCATGTAAGATCACTCAGATAACAGTGGAATGGATAGGGTGCTACGGTTACTTGCCTGTTGTAAATGAGCACCCCAAACACCTCCAGCAAGTTTAAGCTAGAATTTGTGCATGATGTTGGGGGGAGAGCCATTGGCACATAGATAGCAATAATGATAATGGTTATAATGACTGACAATACTACCTAATACTCATTAGTTCCTTTGTGCCAAGCTAAGCAATGTGCATTTATTCTCTCATTTAACCTTCACAACAAACCTATGAGGTGGATTGTCCCCGTCTCCTTCCCGCCCAGTATTGGCAGCCGGCGCTGCCCCTCCTTCTCTCCTTCTCCGTCTTCCGCCTAGCCGTTATCTAGACAGCCCACACTTTCCCCTTCCCCTCCCTTGCTCCTAACCCCTTAGTCAGCTTACTGTCCAGTAACCGCCTACTGTCCAGTAACCGCCTACTGTCCAGTAACCGCCTACTGTCCAGTAACCGTCTACGCAAGCAACAGCACCCGCCGGCACCAATCAAGTCCCTTTACGTATCCCTAGACCCTATAAAACCATGTCCCCTTCTACAATAAAGCAGACTTGTGCCCAGACCTCGTCTCCATGGTGTTTTTGCTTGCACCGCGCGTCCCCCGTGCCTGAGCGGAGAGAGCGAGGGCCCAATGGCTTCGTGCCGACCCCCCTCCTCTCCTTTGACCGTGGGGCAGCCCCCGTCTGGAGAGCTCACCCGGCCATCTGCGTCGACCCTCCCGGAGGCCCGCAGCTGCCCACATTTGGCGCCCAACGTGGGTGGGGCCCACTCTGACGCCTACCCCCCACCCTTCGCTCAAGGTAGGGACTCTTCGGTGTCTCCCATTCAAACCAAAATGGGTGCTTCACTCTCCTCCCGTCAGGTCCCGCAGGTTCGGGCCCTGGCTGCCCTCCTGGAAACTAACCAGGTTAGAGTTTCCGTCCGCCAGCTTCAGCGCTACTGGGACTTACTTCTCCCGTTCAATCCCTGGCTCATCACCTGCCCGCTCTGGAGTCCTCAGACTTATGCCCGGCTAATCGAACGAGTAGCCTCAGCCATGGAACATGAGGGCCGGGTCTTTCCCCCCGGCCTCCTCCCCGCTCTTGTAGCCATTCGCGCTTGTTTGCAAGGCATGCCTGCTCCCGAGGCCAAGGCCTTCCCGTGCGATACCGTGGATGAGTCAGGGGAAGGGCGCGGCCGCCAAGACGGCGCTCCCGGTAACGACTCTGATGCCGAATCGCTCTCGGCTCAGTTGGAGGCCGCGCTTGAGCTTGACCCCCCTTGCGCCACTGATTCTGACTCCGACCAGGATGGCGCACTTCCGCCTTCTTCCTCACGAAACAAAGAAAAGCCCACCCAAGAGGGCACGCTCCCTCCTTCTTCCTCCCAAAAGAGGAAGAAGCCGCACTCCCCGCCCCTTCCTGCTTCTTCACGGAAGGACTATCCGCCGTTGTACCCTCCCCTTCCTGCCTTGGCGCCATCTTGCCCCTACCCGGAACCGGCATCATCTTGCCCTTACCCGGGACCGGAAGCGCTTCATCCGCCATCTTCTGATGACGACCTAGATGATGCGTATGAGCGCCCGCCGTCTTATGTGCCGCCGAATAGACACCCCCTCCCGCGCTCTAATAATCTTCTCTTCGAGCCCCCCACTGCTCCAATCGCTGATATGTATCCGCTAAATCCCAATCGTTCTCGAGCAAACCCCCAAATATGGGTTCCCTTCTCCCCAAAAGACGTGCAAACCCTCCGCAGCGCTATCCGAGAGGATGGTCTCGCCAGCCCCCATGCTCAAGACCTCCTTGAACGTATGACCTTTGCCCGCTGTCTCCCCTACGACTGGATATCCCTCGCGAGAGGCATACTTCCCTCGGGGCAGTTTATTGACTGGCGCGCACATTTCGCTGCTGAGAACGAAAAACAAATCGCCGAGAATGCCCGCGACGGCACCCGATATCCTGCCAACGCTTTCCTCGGACTGGGGCGCTACGCCATGCCACAGAGCTACGTCGCCCTCCCTCAAGGCTTCTACATCCAGCTAAGGCAGTGTGCCCTCCGTGCCTTCCGCAACTGCGCCGCCTCCGTGCCCGAGCCACTCACCAGACTTTTCCAGAAACCAGAGGAACCATTCTCCGACTTCATGGCGCGTGTCCAGGCTGCGGCCGAGCGCAAGGTCATCGGCACGCAGGCCCAGACCTCCTTCATCAAGGACATTGTTCAGGAGGGCACAAACCCAACTTGCAAGGCGATCATCAGGCCGCTGAGAGACAAGTCCCTCCACGACTGGGTCCTCGCCTGCTCCGGAGTCAACGCCCAGGCCTCCGCCGTGGCCCAGGCTGTCCTCGCTGCCGTCTCGGCCTCCAACGAATGCTTCCGCTGTGAACTCGGCCACTTCGCTTGAGACTGCCCCAACAAGCCACGGCCGCCGCCGGACATGCCCAACATAGGCCATCCACCATGGCCTCCTTCCACTCCGTGCCCGCGGTGCGGAAAAGGATACCACTGGGCCCGCGACTGCCGCGTCCCTAACTCCAGCCGCAAGCCTTTAAACGGCCATGGGGGCAGGCCTCAGCCCCACAACAAAGAGGCCGCAATGACTCAGCGCCCCCGCCCATGAAAGTACTCTGGTCTATTCCCATCGCACCCTCCACCAAGCCTCTTCTCTCTATCCAAGTCTCCGGCCGCTGGTTCACAGGGCTACTCGACACAGGAGCAGAAATTTCCTGCATCCCACTCGACCAGGCCGGGCACCTCCCTCTGACCGATGGCCCCCTAGTGGTGGGAGCCACCGGCCAAGCGCCCTTCCAGCAAGTTGCCCAGGACGTCGTCTGGAGAGACGCAGAAGGTCGACAGGGAACCTTCCACCCCCTCGTTCTGAAGGAAATCTCGCAAGTTCTTTGGGGCCGTGATATCCTGCATCAGTCGGGAGCCGTTCTCACTGCCACGCCACCGCAGCTGCCCCCCAATAGTTTCGGCCATTGCTCGTGTTCAACCTCCAGCACCCGTTCCTCTGCAATGGGATACAGAGGAGCCCATTTGGGTGGAGCAATGGCCTTTCCCAATCCCTAAACTGGACATTCTTAAGGGGCTTGTTGATGAGCAGCTTC
This sequence comes from Dasypus novemcinctus, assembly GCF_030445035.2. Taxonomy (NCBI): domain Eukaryota; kingdom Metazoa; phylum Chordata; class Mammalia; order Cingulata; family Dasypodidae; genus Dasypus; species Dasypus novemcinctus. The sequence continues at coordinate 21,062,448 of NC_080699.1, read as the reverse complement.
ACGCGGGCCACATCGAGCCCTCCACCAGCCCATACAACTCGCCAATTTTCTTCATTCAAAAGAAGAACGGGAAGTCCCGTCTACTTCAAGACTTAAGAGAAATCAACAAACACATCAAGCCTATGGGATCGCCGCAGCCCGGCCTCCCCCACCCTACCGCGGTGCCCCGGCATTGGTTTGTTGCAGTGATAGATATTAAAGACTGCTTTTTCTCCATCCCGTTGCACCCGGACGACCGACCGAAATTCGCCTTCACGGTTCCTCAGACCAACCATCGGGAACCGGCACTGCGATACCACTGGCGCGTTCTGCCTCAGGGCATGAGAAACAGCCCTGCCATTTGCCAGATGTATGTACGCGAAGCCATCCAGCCACTCGTGAAGTACGCTAACATCATCCACTATATGGACGACTTGCTCGTGGCCCATCCCTCAGAGTCAGGCCTGCACGCAGTCCTGGAGCAACTGCTGCGCCACCTTCGAGACCGAGATCTCAAAGTCAATACACAGAAGCTAACGGTTCATCCACCCTACCAGTTCCTAGGGTTCTCCATCACTTCCACCGTTGCACCCCAAACGCCACACATCAGAATTCCTGACCTGCTTACGCTCCTCGAATTACAACAACTCTGCGGACAGATCAATTGGTTGCACCCAGCGCTGCCGCTTACCACAGAGCAACTCCAGCCCCTGTACCGGCTACTCTGCTCCAACGCTCCGCCATCATCCGCACCCGGAAAGAGGATTCGCCTCACCAACGAGGCCAAAAATGCCCTGGCCCGGGTAAATAGAGCCATCGAACAGTGCCAACTCCAGCGACATGAGCCTGGGAAACCATTGTTAGGCCTAGTCTTACCCACTCGGGGAACACCTACTGGCCTTCTTTGGCAAGACGGACCACTCCTCTGGGTCCATATGGCAAAGAGCAAGCTCCGAAAGATTGGACCTCAAACCACCCTACTCGTTCAGTTCGCCACCGCCCTAGTCACACAAGCCACCCATCATTATGGATGCCCACCTGACACCATTGTGTGGCCCTTCACCACCGGGCAAGTCACCACCCTGCTACGCAGCTCCGTTGATATGCAAACTCTTATGGAGCTTTATCATGGCAACTTCGATAACCACTTTCCACAGCATCGGTTACTGCAGGGCCTTCCCCTGCTAGAAATCGCCGCCCCCGGCCATTTCCCTTTTCCGTCCAGCAAGCCTCTTCCACACACCACCATCATCTTCACAGACGCCTCCAAGACTAAGTTTGCCGCCGTTGTCTTCGCACCCGGCGAGCACCAGCCACGTTCACACGTGCGCCTCCATCAATCCTCTGTGCAAGTGGCCGAACTGCGTGCTGTCATCTTAGCACTCCAAACCCATCCCCACTGACCACTGAACATCTTTACAGACAGCCTCTACTGCCTACAAGTCTGCCAAGTCATCGCCTTTTCTGTGTTTTTTCCGCCCGACAACTCAGCGAGTGAAAGCATTAACGTCGCTCTCCTGGACCTTCAAGAGCTCATAGAGAACCGCCGACAGCCTTGGTTCATCACTCACATCCGCAGCCATTCCAGCCTTCCCGGGCCCCTGGCCCACGGCAACCACCTTGCTGATCAGGCCGTTCACCTGCTTCCAGCCGAGACCACCGTCGCAGTCGGAGACCTCATCAATCAGGCCAAGCTGCTGCATGCCAGATTTCACTTCTCAGCAGCTGGCCTCCACAAACTCTTTCCAGACCTCCCAATCCATACCTGCAAACACCTTGTGCGGTCATGCCGAACGTGCGCTCCATTGCTGCCCTTGGGGCCGTTCCAACCACAGGGAGTTAACCCTCGTGGGCTCCGCCCCAATTCCAGATGGCAACTGGACGTCACTCACGTCCCCCAGTTTGGCCGATGGAAATACCTCCACGTGGCCATCGACACCTTCTCTCATCTCTGCTACGCAACCGCGCTCACCGGAGAAACGGCCAAGCATGCCATCCAAGCGCTCAGAGAATCTATTCTTTTCATGGGCGTTCCATGGGACATCAAGACAGACAACGGACCTGCCTACCGGAGCGCCTCCTTTGCCGAATTCCTCAAACTCTACGACATCACCCATCACTTCGGCATTCCCTACAATCCGCAGGGACAAGGCCTAGTAGAGCGTGCTCACCAGTCTCTCAAAACCCTCATTCTCAAGACATCTGCCGACCAGCTGCGTCGCACCCCTCGCGACGTCGTCACAGAGGCCCTAATCCGACACAACCTGATGACCTTCAATGCCCAAGGCTTTTCACCGGTCCACATGCACTGGAGGCCTACCTTCCGCCCCACCCCTGCACCGCTTGTCCTCTGGCATGACCCGCAGACCACCCAATGGCATGGACCTGCCCCTCTCTTAGCCCAAGGACGGGGATTCGCCTGCGTTTTCCCTGAATCAGAGCCGCAGCCCATCTGGGTCCCAGGACGTCTCATCAAGCCCCACACCATCGAGGCTTCCGCTAATGCTGACACCAATGATCCTCCTAACGAGTTGCCTACCTAACTTGTCTCCTTCCCATCGCTGTTTCCTTTGTAGTTTTCTCTCTCTCTTTTGTCTCCACAGATGATTCGCCGCAACGCAGGTAGTTCCGTTCTTCCCATTGCTCTCATCGTCATGCTTCCCTTCATCTCCCCGGCCGTTGTCAACTCGCCCCATCAACGCTCCAATTGGACCCTCCAGCACTGGCAAGAGGAAGCCTTCCTCATCATCAGAAAACTACTGCCCACGCCTGAATCCCCACCCCTCGCCGTTGGCCCCAATAAAGTCCTCAATCCCCCCGCCTCCCCCCCTTCCAGCGGCACCCCCCCTCGTCCATCGCTCCCCAGCCATGGCCCTCCCTACCAAGTATTCCAGTCCCCTTCTTGCGTTAATCTATGCATCCTACTTATCTCTAAATACTTCTCAACCCAACCTCACCAAGAACTGTTGGCTCTGCCTCTCCCCCTCCCTTCCTATCTATGAGCCTGTCGCCGTTAACTTCACGTTCGACGAATCCACTTCAGTATACCCAGCCGAGTGCAACTGGAACACTTCCTCCGTCCCCCTAACCCTTCAATCTGTTTCCTCCACAGACGCTGTGTTCATTCTCGTCAAGGTTCCCACCCCTCCCTTAGTGCTTGCTCTAGCTACTCCTCTCCCAGCGCTTCCGCCAAGTTCTTAATCCCCCTTAACACCTCCCAATGGCTTTGCACCTCCACCGGGCTAACCCCCTGCCTCAATGTCGCCACCCTCAACGATACCCATGAGACTTGCCTGCTCATCCTTCTCGCTCCTCGAGTCGTTTACCATTCTGACCACGAATTTTTCCGCCGCGTGCTGAGCAGACAAACCTCCCTCCACTTACAAAGGAGAGAGCCTGTCACCACAGTCCTGACAGTCGCTACCCTTCTAGGTCTTGCAGGGGCAGGCACAGGGATCGCCGCCCTCGCCACACAGTCCTCTGCCCTCTCCTCTCTCAGACAGGCCGTCGACGAAGATATCACCTACCTTCAAAATGCTGTAAAACATCTAAAAAATTCTCTCAATTCTCTCTCTGAGGTAGTCCTCCAGAACCGCCGCGGCCTCGACCTCCTCCTCCTTAAGGAAGGGGGTCTCTGTGCTGCCCTTGGAGAGGAGTGCTGCGTATACGCCAACTCCACCGGCTTAGTCGAGGACAACCTGAGAAAGGTCCAGGAGGGATTGGATAAGCGCCGCAAAGAGCGAGAAAATGCGAACTATTTTTCCAGTGTTCTCCATACCCTCCTCCCATACCTCCTTCCATTTTTAGGCCCACTCATCATCATCATCTTAGCCCTCACTGTAGGACCCTGGGCCGTCAAAAAAATAGTCCGCCTCGCCAAAGACCAAGCCAACGCAGTATTCAGCTCCTTTGTGCAGGTTCATTATCAACGCCTCGCCACTAAAGAGCCACCACCAAGCCACCCGCCGCGCTCCTCCCGCCCCTGCCACAAACACCGAACCACATGCCTGTAACCTCCTGTCTCCCTTTCCTCACTCATCTCCCTCCTTCTCCCCCAATCGGGCGAGGGGTTCAGGAACATCACGACCCCGTTTTGCTGGCAGAGCTCGGCGCGCACCAGGCGCCGGCGTGCGCCGACCCCAGCAGCAGGCACATGCGTCCTGGCCAGACGCTGTGTCCTCTGCAGCTGAGAGCAGCTGGGAGGGCCCTCTGCTTCTCGCCACAAGCCAGTCCTCGTGGTCTCCCTCCTCCCCTCATCTTACCCCAGTACCCCGTCCCATACTGCCCCTGCTGCCACCAGTTCACCTCCCCCGAAGCACATACTTTTAAACAAAAGGGAGCAATTGTCCCCGTCTCCTTCCCACCCAGTATTGGCAGCCGGCGCTGCCCCTCCTTCTCTCCTTCTCCGTCTTCCGCCTAGCCATTATCTAGACAGCCCACACTTTCCCCTTCCCCTCCCTTGCTCCTAACCCCTTAGCCAGCTTACTGTCCAGTAACCGCCTACTGTCCAGTAACCGCCTACTGTCCAGTAACCACCTACGCAAGCAACAGCACCCGCCGGCACCAATCAAGTCCCTTTACATATCCCTAGACCCTATAAAACCATGTCCCCTTCTACAATAAAGCAGACTTGTGCCCAGACCTCGTCTCCGTGGTGTTTTTGCTTGCACCGCGTGTCCCCTGTGCCTGAGCGGAGAGAGCGAGGGCCCAACGGCTTCGTGCCAGCCCCCCTCCTCTCCTTTGACCATGGGGCAGCCCCCGTCCGGAGAGCTCACCCAGCCATCCGCGTCGACCCTCCCGGAGGCCTGCAGCTGCCCACAGTGGATAAAAATTTTACACCATCATTTTGCAAATGAGGGAAGTGTGATCCGAGAGGTTATGTAATTTACTCAGTCACACAGCTAGTAACTTGTAGATTTGGGAATCAAACCCGGCTTATCAGAGAGGAAGAAAAAAACTCATATGAGATATAAAAAATTCTTATGGGGAGGGGCAGGGCAAGATGGTGGCTGAGTGAGCTTACCTGATAATATTCCCTGCAAAGAAGCGGCTGGACAGTGTTGGAGGCTCTTCGGGACCAGGCTGTTTCAGGATTTATGCAGGTCAGGAGGTATCTGGACATCAATTTGGTGGGAAGGTAACAGAGAAAATACATCTATAAAATATACATGGAGGTCCTGGCTGTGCGTGGAAAGCTCCCTCCTTGGGTGGGCAGAGCCGTGGCACCGGGCGCTGCCACAACACTAGGTGCTGCCCTGGCGTTTTTTTGTTTTTTTTTTTTTTGGAGGCTCTGCAGTACTGGGGAATTCATAAGCCCTGAGCGGCCTATTGGGAGGTTAATAGGACAGGAGGCACTTGCAGACCAATTTGGGGAGACAAACGGGAGTTTTATTGTGAAGCGGGGGGAATTTTTGATTGTGGACACAAACAATAGTGCTTCCACCTAGAGCCCCGCCCCTCCCCCAAACCCGGCTGCTGATCTACAGTGGACTTAAATTGATAGCAATAAAGAGATGCCACCAGGGTCTGGCAGGGTGGGAGATGTTTGGAAGCTGATTAGGGGAATATTTTGCGAAGCGTGGGAATTTCGGGTTTGGACTCTGTTATTAGCGTTTCCGGCTGGAGCCCCACCCCCTGGCCTGGCTATTGATCGCGTCATTAAATTGGCTGCAGTCTAGAGGCGCCCCCAGGTGGCCGTTCTGGGGGATCACAGGGTGGGAGGGGTCCTGAAGTCAATTGGTGATACATCCACAGAATAGACCCCAGTGAGTGAGTGAATTGTGGGGTACAGAACACAGGATAGAGCTTGCAGATGTGACCTCACCCATAGGGCTGGCACCCAGCTGCGGGGATCCCCGAAGGCTGCGATGCACTGTGGTGCTCCCAGGCTTCCTGTTAACGGGACTTGAGGTTGCCAGGTCTGAGTCCCCTAAACCTTGGTGGCCTACACCCCAGAGACTCACACCTCTTGAGTCTTCAATATCTCAGACTTTCCATCCCTGAATCCATCACGCCCTGAGGTCCATCTGAGGTCCTTGAATGTCCTAGCCCTCAACATTTGCGTTTTTTCTTTTTTGTTTTGTTTTGTTTTGTTTTTATTTTTATTCTATTTTATTTTTTATTTTATTTTTTTAATGTTCTGATTGCTAACATTGCATTACCCCCTAGTCTTTTCTCCCACCGTATCCCCCAAAGTCTTTTTTTTTTTCAGTTATTTAGGGTTTTTTTTTTTTTCTAATTGGTATAGTGGCTGTGGTGGTTGGTGTATCTTTTTTCTCTTTTCCCTATCTGTTTCCCGCCCTTTACCCACTCCCTTTTTCTTTCTTCCTTTTTTCTCTCTTTTTTTTTTCTCTCATCCCTCATCTTCTTCTTATTCTATTTTATCTTAACTATACAATAGGTGCTGCAGGGAACACCTCACATTTGCTGGGTTTCCTCATCCTCCACTGCCTCATTTCTGTGTGAATAGATTTTGGCTATCTACACTATCCCCTTTCCCCTACATCTTGATAGCCTCCATCATCTACCATCTCTCCTATATTCCACCTCCCTTTCTTTGATCCACAAAGTGTCTCTTAATTTCTAATACCTTTGTTTTGTTTTCTGTTATCCACTCTTGAAACTATTGCCTTTCTTTTCTCTTTCCCTCTCTCATGAAAACGATAGCTTTTTAGTTCATACCATATTCCTCCCATATTCAGTCAACTACCTCATTATAGGTACTCTACCTACTGCTATAACTCTACACAATTTACATGAATCTAACCACCATCCTCCCAGATCTCATATTGTTGCTTTGTTAACATATATCACCAATACTACTTTACACTTTTTCCTTGCTTACACAATTGCCTTTCCCTGGCACTAATACTTTCCTTTAAAGTGAACTCACCAGCAATAAGAAATTAGAATAAGAAGAACAAAGTGACAAAGAGAAGATATAACCCTTATGCAAAAACAACAGCTAATTAATCTCCAAGACTAGACAAAGAAGCTAAGGAACTGATTAAACTCATTAAGATAAAATTATGACCAGACAGCAACAACAATCTACAAACCAAACCAGTAATCAGGAAAACATGGCTGAATCCAATGAACAAACTAAAATTCAGGAAGGGGAGCAGAACTTCGCACAAGTAATGAAAGAGCTCAGAACATTTATCACCGACAAATTTGATGAAGTAAAGGAAGAGGTTAACAACATGAAGACAATACTTGGAGGGGAAATTGCAGACATATGCCAAAAGATAACAGATATGATGGAAATGAACACCACAGTTCAAGAAATGAAAAATACACTTGCAGCAAATATCAGCAGACTAGAAGAGGCAGAGCAGAGAATTAGTGATGTGGAAGAAAGTACTTCGGAAATCAAACAGATAGTAGAATTGGTTGATAAAAAGATAGAAAAAAATCCAGCTAGGACTAAGGGACCTGAATGATAATGCAAAACGCTCAAACATACGTATTATAGGCATTCCAGAAGGAAAGAGAAGGGAAAGGGGTCAGAAGGAGTGTTGCAGGAAATAATGGCTGAAAACTTCCCAAATCTACTGAAAGAGACAGATGTATATATCCAAGAAGCACAGCGTACTCCACTGGTCATAAACCTCAACAGGCCCACCCCAAGACATATACTTGTCAAATTATCCAATGCTCAAGACAAAGAGAAAATTCTAAAAGCAGCAAGAGAAAAGAAAACCATCACATACAAAGGAAGCTCCATAAGATTAAGTGCTGATTTCTCATCTGAAACCATGGGGGCAAGAAGGCAGTGGTATGATATAGTCAAGGTACTAAAGGAAAAAAATTTCCAACCAAGAATACTCTATCTAGCTAAACTAGCATTCAAAAATGATGGAGAGTTCAAAATATTCACAGATAAACAGAAACTGAAAGAGTATACCAACAAGAAACCTCCCCTTCAAGAAATTCTAAAGGGAGTTCTGCAGGAAGAAAGGAAAAAACAGGACAGGCAGAATTGGAGGAGAGTGTAAGAGCAACAAAAAAGACAAAAATAGAAGGAAAAAAAATGCAAACAAAATATGACAAACACAAATCCAATCAAAATATGGCTAACACAAATAATTCCTTGAAAGTAATAACACTGAATGTCAATGGATTAAACTCACCGATTAAAAGATTCAGACTGGGACACTGGATAAGGAAATATGACCCATCTATATGCTGTCTACAAGAGACACATCTTAGACCCAGAGACTCATGGAGGTTGAAAGTGAGTGGCTGGAAAACAATCATACAAGCAAACAATAACCAAAAAAAGGCAGGAATAGCTATATTAATATCAAACAAAATAGACTTTAAATGCAAAACAATTGTGAGAGACAAAGAAGGATACTACATTTTAGTGAAAGGGACAATCTGTCAAGAAGATCAAACAATCATAAATATTTATGCTCCTAACAAGGGTGCCTCTAAATACGTGAGGCAAACGCTGGAAAAACTAAGTGAAAAAATAGATGCATCTACAATTATAGTGGGGGATTTTAATACACCACTATCAATTCTTGACAGAACATCTCAAAAGAGAATCACTAAAGAAACAAAATATTTGAACAGTATATTTGAGGAGCTGGATCTAATAGACATATATAGATCATTACACCCAAACACAGCAGGATATATATATTTCTCAAGCGCACATGGATCATTCTCCAAGATAGGCGATATGCTAGGCCACAAAGAAAGGCTTAATGAATTCAGAAAGATCGAAATCATACAAAATAATATCTCTGACCACAGTGGAGTGAAGCTGGAAATTTGCAAGGGCCAGAGGCCCAGATTTCACACCATGATTTGGAAATTAAACAGCACACTCTTAGAAAAACAGTGGGTCAAAGAGGAAATCTCAAAAGAAATCAATGACTACCTTGACACAAATGATAATGATAACACAACATACCAAAATTTATGGGATGCAGCAAAAGAAGTACTGAGAGGGAAATTTATAGCCATAAATTCATATATCAAAAAAGAAGAAAGAGCAAAAATTGAAGAACTAACTACACATTTGAAGGAATTAGAAAAACAAAAACAAAATAACCCAACAGGAAGAAGAAGGAAGGAAATAACAAAGATAAGAGCAGAACTAAATGAAATAGAAAATAAGAAAGCACTTGAAAAGATAAACAAGACCAAGAGCTGGTTTTTTGAGAAGATCAACAAAATTGACAAACCTTTAGCGAGACTAACAAAGAAAAAAAGAGAGAAGATGCAAATACACAAAATAAGAAATGAGAAAGGAGATATCACCACTGACCCCACAGAAATAAAGACTATCATAAGAGGGTACTTTGAAAAACTATATTCCAACAAAAATGACAATTCAGAGGAAATGGACAAATTCCTAGAAACACATAAGCAGCCCATATTGACGAAAGAAGAAATTGATAATCTTAACAAACCAATCACAAGCAAAGAGATAGAATCAGTCATTAAAAATCTCCCAACTAAGAAGAGCCCAGGGCCAGATGGCTTCACAGGTGAATTCTACAAAACATTCTGGAAAGAACTAACACCAATCCTGTTGAAACTATTCCAAAAAATTGAAACAGAAGGAACATTGCTGAACTCCTTCTATGATGCCAACATTACCCTAGTACCAAAGGCAAACAAAGACACCACAAGAAAGGAAAATTACAGACCAAATTCTCTAATGAAACTAGACGCAAAAATACTTAACAAAATACTTGCTAATCGTATTCAACAACACATTAAACGAATTATACACCACGACCAAGTGGGATTTATTCCAGGTATGCAAGGATGGTTCAACATAAGAAAATCAATCATGTAATACACCATATAAACAGATTGAAGGAAAAAAATCACATGATTATATCTATTGATGCAGAAAAAGCATTTGACAAAATACAGCACCCTTTCTTGATAAAAACACTCCAAAAGATTGGAATACAAGGAAATTTTTTGAACATGATAAAGAGTATATATGAAAAACCTACAGCCAACATTGTTTACAATGGAGAAATCCTAAAATCCTTCCCTCTAAACTCAGGAACAAGACAAGGATGCCCATTGTCTCCCCTTCTATTTAACATTGTCTTAGAAGTACTTGCTCGAGCACTGAGGCAAGAACCAGATATAAAAGGCATTCAAATTGGAAAGGAAGAAGTCAAAATTTCATTATTTGCAGATGACATGATCCTATACATAGAAAACCATGAGAGATCTACAACAAAGCTTCTAGAACTCATAAATGAGTTTAGTAAAGTCGCAGGTTATAAGATCAATGTGCAAAAATCAGTAGCATTTCTGTACACTAATAATGAACAAGATCAGGAGGAAATCAAGAAACAAATACCATTTACAATAGTAAATATAAAAATCAAATACTTAGGAATAAATTTAACTAAAGAGGTAAAAAACTTATACACCAAGAACTATACAAGACTGTTCAAGGAATTTAAAGAAGACCTAAATAAATGGAAGAATATTCCTTGTTCATGGATAGGAAGACTGAATATTATTAAGATGTCTATCCTACCAAAACTGATCTACACATTCAATGCAATCCCAATAAAAATCAACACAGCCTTCTTTAAGAAACTAGAAAAACTAACTATGAAATTTATTTGGAAAGGAAAGAGGCCCTGAATAGCCAAAGACATATTGAAAAAGAAAAACAAAATTGGAGGAATCACACTTCCTGACTTCAAAACATACTACAAATCTACAGTAGTGAAAACAGCATGGTATTGGCATAAGGAGAGACACACAGACCAAAGGAATCGAATTGAAAGTTCTGATATAGGACCTCATATATATAGCCATATAATATTCGATAAAGCCACCAAGCCCTCTCAGCTGGGAGAGAATGGCCTATTCAACAAATGATGCCTGGAGAACTGGATAGCCATATGCAGAAGAATGAAAGAGGATTACCATCTCACACCTTTTACAAAGATCAACTCAAGATGTATCAAAGACCTAAATATAAGAGCCAAGACCATAAAGATCTTGGAAAGCAGTGTAGGGAAACATCTACAGGACCTTGTAATAGGAAATGGCTTCATGAATATCACACCAAAAGCACGAGCAGCAAAAGAACAAATAGATAAATGGGACTTCCTCAAAATTAAAGCCTTCTGCACCTCAAAGGAGTTTGTCAAGAAAGTAAAAAGGGAACCCACACAATGGGAGAAAATACTTGGCAACCATATATCTGATAAGAGACTTATAACTTGCATATATAAAGAACTCCTATACCTTGAAAATAAAAAGATAAACAACCCATTTAAAAAATGGGAAAAAGATTTAAACAGACACTTCTCCAAAGAAGAAATACAAATGGCTAAAAAGCACATGAAAAAATGCTCCAAATCTCTAGCTATCAGGGAAATGCAAATCAAAACTACAATGAGATACCATCTTACTCCCATAAGATTGGCAGCCATGAAAAAAACAGAAGAATACAAATGCTGGAGAGGATGTGAAGAAAGGGGAACACTCATCCACTGCTGGTGGGAATGCAGAAGGATCCAACCATTCTGGAGGACAGTTTGGTGGTTCCTCAAAAAACTAACCATAGATTTGCCATATGACCCAGCAATACCACTGCTGGGTGTATACCCAGCAGAACTGAAAACAAGGACATAAACTGATATATGTACACCAATGTTCATAGCAGCATTGTTCACTATCGCCAAAAGTTGGAATCAACCCAAATGCCCATCAACAGATGAGTGCATCAATAAAATGTGGTATATACACACAATGGAATACTACTCGGCTGTAAGAACAAATACACTACAAACACACGTGATAACATGGATGAATCTTGAGAACCTTATGTTGAGTGAAGCAACCCAGGCATTGAAGGACAAATACTACATGACCTCAATGATATGAAATAAGCAAGCTGCCTCAGAGAGCTAGAGACTTGAAAATAGGCTTGCAAGAATTCAGGGGGTGGAGGAAGGATGTGAGCTGACGTCTGCAGGGGTGTAATCTATGATGAGCTGGCGGTAAGTATGAGCACAAAGAAGAGATAAAATGGGGGCAAGGGGTTGCCTTTGGGTGGGGCTTTGCGGGTTTAAGGGGGGCTGAGGATGGGCGGATGGGTAATATTGCCCAAAAAATTGCGGGGAGGGAGGGGCAACATATGAACATAGGAGTGTCAGGTGTTGGTTGAGAGTAAAATGCTGAGAAAATCATATCAAAATATAATCAGGAGGGTTACTTGTTTAGGATGCTCGGAGGGGATGGTCTGATGCAGGACGGACTCCTGGGGAATATCTGAATGCTCATTTTGCCAGGGTGGGTTGTACCATTGGGTAGAGACCCAAGAAGTGAGAGTTGGGGTGGACCCACATCCTGGGGAGGACTAATGCCATCAAATAGAGGGAACTGTATCTCTCGAGAGAAAGGGTGGGTCCAAGGGCATTAGGGCAGTAGAGCAAGTCAGGCCCTGAACACTATTGCAAGTATCTCTGGACGTGGCTCCTCGGGAAATGGAGATTGGCTGTCACTGTGGGCCCCAAGGGGAGGGGAAAATGGATGTTGAATGGATGGAACCAAGGTAAATGTGGGGGCAAGAGAGGAGTTTCGCGAGAGTACACAAGGATGGATATAAAACATGTAATATTACACCAAAAACATATAGGGAATGACAGACTAATAATGTAAACCATAATGTAAAACATAGGATAACTAAAAAATTAGGAAACTGTATATCCTAAAGTATGGACCACATTGTAAGCACAGATGTCACCTTGTTTGAAAGCTATTGTTTCGGAGTCTGTACATCAGTTTCAGTAAATATGATATGAATAAGTTAAAAGATTATCACTGTGGAAGGGAAAAAGTTTTATGGTGGATGTGTGGGAGTATGTATGTATGAATTACTGTGATCTAAGACTCTTGTGAAGGGAAGCTCAATAATTAGGAAAAAAGAAAAGAAAAAGACAGGATGTAGAAATTTTTCCAAATCAATACGTACTCTAGATCTAACCTTTAAACTCATTGTTATATTCCATTTTACTAGTAAGGGAAACTGACATTATATTGGGATTCGCTTTACAGAAAGTTTTGGATCACAGAGTGGTTCAACAATGGCAGTGGAGGAATACTGGTATGGGATGTTATTGAGAGGCTATATAAGGCTGACAGGGAGTTATACAGGGCATATGTCCAGGGTGCATGGTAATATTTGGATATACTCATAGTGAAAACAATTAAAAACAACAGCTGGGGGGGTACTGGGTTACTGGCCGGGGGGGGCTCTGTCATGGTCCCTAGGGGAGAAGCGGCAGTCCGCCAGGTGCAACAGTAAGAACCAGGAAGGAATGAGGGTCCAACAGTGGGCTCCTGATACTAATGACCATGCTTGTGAGCCTATACGCCTGAAATAAGAACAAGGCCTAGAGCAGCATTGTGCCTGGGAGTTTCCTCCTGACAGCCTTCATGTTACTCAAATGTGGCCAGTCTCGAAGCCAAACTCAGCATGTAGATGCAGTGCATTCCCCCCAGCGTGGGACATGACACCCGGGAATGAGCCTCCCTGGCACCGAGGGATCACTACCAAATACCAGCTCAAGATGCAACTAGAAAATGACCTTGAATTAAAGGTTCAATGCGGATCAGCAGAATATCCCTGTCTACATATAATAACATGACTTTAAAATGCTGTTTGACCTAATGTAAGGGGGAAATGGAAAGGAGAAATGAGTTTATATGGCTATGAGTCTCTAAAAAAGGTTCTGGAGGTTTTCAGAAGGATTGCCCTTATGCACACCTGAGCAGAGTCTCCGAAACAGAAAAAGTAGATACAACCCCAGGTATTGGTTTTTTTGAGGGCTAAAGAGACCCACGAGTTCTATGGTCATGGCAGATGGGGTTCACTGCCATGTCAGTTGGCCCTTCTTTGGAGCTGGTGTTTCTGCGTGATGGAACTGGACTCAGATGAGATCTCTTTTCACAAGATTTTCATGCTACTTTACTGGAATTGTAGTTGGTGTTGGGGTTTAAGATATATTTAGGGGATTTGAATCTCTGGACTGACAATATGATAGCCACACCCTGAACCTCAACAGACTACAGCTCCTACACTCTGATTTATTGGACTTACCCCACTCAGCTAACATGGAGTTGAAGAATGTCAACCACCACACCATGGAGCCTAGAGTGCCTACAACTGAAAGCAGGAGGATTGCATCCAGTATCCATGTGGAATCTAAGCCCCCTCACGCAGGCGTGTCCCCCATGTAGGGGAGCCCCACGCGCAAGGAGTGCACCCGTAAGGAGAGTGCCCTGCATGGCGCGGCACTCCTTGCAGGCATCAGCACTGCGCATGGGCCAGCTCCACACGGGTCAAGGAGGCCTGGGGTTTGAACTGTGGACCTCCCATGTGGTAGACGGACGCCCTAACCACTGGGCCAAGTCCGTTTCCCCATAGTTCCTCTTATTGATAGCCATTGCTTTAAAGGTAAATAGTGTATATGAAAGCTAATTATTAGTCACACACATGGTCCCCTGATAAAAATAAACTAAATAACTTTTTCAGAACTCTGGAAATTAACCAAAGGCTTGTAACAATCTGAAGGGTGTTTATTCAAGAAAAATGGCTGAATCTCAGTAAGAACAAAGTTTTCTGACATTTTATATTGTCCTATGCCATCAGCCTCTCCTTAGTTCTGCAGTAGCCTTGAAAACCGACAACCTTACAATCACAGTAGTCTTGAAAAGCAGCAGCCCCTCAAAGGGGGCAAATGGGTTTAGAATTTCCTAAAAGGCCCGTCCCTAAAGAACTGTCACCATTTGACGTCTGTGGCAATTCCCTGGACAGCCTCATTTGTAAGGCTTCTCTTTATTTGACCTGACTCAGAACTTGCACTGTAAGAATAGCCTTTTCCCCTGAGTGTTTGTCAAAAACAATCAGTGGGCAATTGCTTAATATTCCAACTGCCAAAGGTAGTGATAACAGGGGAGACAAACAAAAGGTTGACCAAAGAACTTAAAAAAGGGAGTCTAAGGAATGTCTGTAGGAGCTTTGAAAGCTATGACATAGTCCTAGGAAAAACATAAGAAAGCCCTTTTGTGCTTCAAAGGAAATCATGAAGAAAGTGAAAAAGACAAACCCATAAAATGAGAGAAAATTTCACAAATCATTCATCTGGTTAACAGTTTAATATCCAGAATATATGAATAATTCTTTTCATTCAACCATAAAAAAAACAAACATAACTTTAAAATGGTTAAAGTATTAGAACAGATATCACTAAATAAGATATTCAAATGATCTGTAGCATTTGAAAAGATGTTCAACATTATTAATCACTTAGGAAATGCAAATCAAAACTACAATGAGATGTCACTTCACACCCACTAAGCTGGCTAAAATAAAAAATACAGACATAATGAGTATTGGCGAGTTATGGAGAAATTGGAATTATACACTACTGGAGGGATTGTAAAATGATATAAATATCTCAGAAAATACTTGAGACAGTCCCTCAAGTGGTTAAACATAGAATCACCAAATGACCCAGCAATCCCAGTGACAACATATTTTTCAGGTAAAAATTTGTATGTGAATCTTGATAGCAGCGTTATTCATGATATCCCCAAAGCAAAAACAACACAAATGCAATCAACTGATGAATGTGGTATATCCATTCATTAATGGAATATTATTCATCAATAAAAAGGAATGAATGACTGACAAATACAATGACAAGGATGAACCTGGAAACACTGTGCTAAGTGAAAGAAGACTATCATAAAAATACACATATTGTATGATTCTATTTATTTGAAATATACAGAATAAGCAAATCAATAGAGACAGAAAGAATAGTGGTTACCTAGAGCTGGGAGGGTTGGATACAGAGTTTCTTCTGCATGATGAAATATTCTGAAATTAGATATTGGTGATGGTTGCAGACCTCAGTGAATATACTAAAAATATAAAAATATATAAAAATAAATATAAAAATAAAGTTGTTATAAAAAATCAGTTGAGTATGTTTATGTGGGTCTGTTTCTGGATTCTCTATTTTGTCTCTCTCTCTCCAACACCTGTTTTTGTAAAGAAAGTTTTGTTGGAATACAGCCAGACTAGTAATTCCCATGTTGTACAGGGCCGCTTTGTGCCACAATGGAAGAATGGAGTAGTTGACACAAAAATCATCAGTCATGCAAAGCCTAAAATATTTAATATTTGGTCCTATACAGAAAAAGGTTGTTGCCCTTCAGTTTAGAGAACTACTCCAGATTGGAGCAAGTAAACAGAAGAGCTCAAGAATGAGATCTTCAAAACAAAATGGAGCTATTAATAGATTACCTGTGTTCAGCCATGTTGAGAACATTTCAAACAGAGAATTTAAAGAATTTCTTATGTACATAGAAATTAAGCAAACAGAAAAATGTAATTATTAACATCAGGAAAAACAAAATTTGTATAAGGAATGAAAACTTAATTACAATAGAGCATGTGAGTCATCTATGAGAACTATTTATGTAATCCTAGTCACGTAAACTCCTGAATAATTAACCAAAATTGTGATATTCTGAGAAGGGGAGGAGTGGAATGATGCATGGGTGTACATCTGTGCATGAGGGTAGAAAAGAGTAAGGGAAATAAACATTTATCTTCCTAAACAGCAGGCCAATAAATAATTTTGAAAATGGAGATATCAAATACAGCTAAGAGAATTGAAGGTGGTTGCTTTTGTGTCAGTCAGAAAAGAGACATATGTTATCCCCTCCAGGATGTGGGGGTCTCACTGCATAGAGGGTAGCAAAGAGCAAAGTAGTGTCTGTCCCCAGGAACAAGAGCCTTGGGGTCCCACCCCATTCTATGTTGGCATGGATTGGTGTCACTAGCAAAACCACAGCTCCCAAGGGCACTGGATGGAATAGCATTTACTCACAGAGAGAGAAGTCGGAGCAAAGTCAGCTTCACTAGTGACCCCAGGGCCAGCAGGTATCAATCCATAGCCAACACAGAGAGATGATCTATGCCATCCCTCTTGTGTCATAGTGGAAGGATCTTGTTCACTCCCTTCCAGGAACAGACTTGCCAGTGGTGGTGAGTGCAGTGCCATAAAACATACAGACTTTAGCCAGTCTGCAGTGGATGTTTACATATGGCCACTATCTGCAAAGGGATGAGTTTTCTCTCCAGGTATCCCAAGAAGGAACCACCCATCCTAGACACCAGGTCAACACATCTGGTCCCAAGCACAGGATTTATTCATGGGTTTTGGGGAAAGGTGACAGGCCATGCGTGGACAGTCCCTTACACACTTTGGAAATCAGGATTTGAGGGAAAAAGACAAGTAACATTGTAGGCAAGTGCTATATTGAATTATAAGTTCCATACATTAAATGTCATTATCTATGTACATGTGTAAATATTAAGATAAAGCTAAATATAATAGTTTGTCAACTTCACGCTCCAAAAGAATTATTGAATAACATATTCCAAAAGGAGATAGAAATGAATTTTGGAAAGACACTAGTTGCAAGAAGCAAGGGGAAACAAACTAAAGAAGAATCAATGTAAAAAAGTAATCTAAAACTAAAACCCAGATGATCTCAATATGGATGATGGTGAAGGAAGGAGGAGACATAAATAAATCCTGCTATACATCTTGGGTTTTGCTTGTTTGTTTTGATTCTGGTTTTGTTCTGATAAGACATAGATACAGATTAACTCTAGATGTTAGTATCTAAATAAAAGTTAGCGGTGTATATTAACATTTTAAGGACCTCCATAGCAGAAAGGGATGGAAGAGGCAAACACAATAGGGCCAGCAGACTGGTTCTCTGGCACACATGAAAACTTTTTAGGAGGGGATACAGATCCAGGGTGTTGTTGGGCAAGTAGGAGACTAGAAGTCATTTGAAATATGGTAATATGGATAACAAGTTCTCTATTTCATGATGCCAAATGACATCTGAGTTTCAGGGGTCTACATAGGGTAAAGAACTCTGGGAGAACAAGATGGTAGAAATAAAGTGCAAAGCCTGGCAAGGCCACTTTTAAAAATAGAGGCTGACACATTCACTGCTGGCTGCAACACTCATCATGAGAAGGCAAAGGTGAATAGTGTGAATTCAATGTCGATATATTGAAGCTTGTGACTTTTCTCACTCTGGTAGGATAAGGGGATAAGGGGAAAGAGATTCCCCTATAGTTCACTCAGGGGTGGGGAGGTGGGATATCAGGATGCCACAAGAGGCTGTGTGGTGTGGTAGTTAGGTAGTTAGAATCCAGGTTAGGAATCACACAGAGCTGAGACTAAACCTCATATTACCAGTTTACCCTTCATGTGACCTTGAGCCATTTACTTACCTTCTTTGAACTTCAGGTTCTTCATCTGTCAAATGGTGATAATAATGGTCTCTACCTCAAAGGATATGGTTGTTGTTCTTGTTATCTCCAACCAGCATGACATTCGATTTCCCAGAGGAACCTTAGGTAGTTCCTTAGTTTCTGATTTTCCTCTTCCATAGAGAGCATTATTGATAAATCCTGAGGTACAGAGAGATGACAGCTGGGAAGAACTTAGAGCACTCACTCGTCAGGAGAGATCTAGTGACAAGAGACATGTCAGCACCAAGGGGTGCCATATTGCTTATGATTCTGCCTGCACCTCGGTCTTTTATGTTCACCTATCATAGGATTCACACCATGTTTTTACAGGTGATGGGAATTTGTAAGTAATTTTCAGTTCTGATATTTATAGAGTGGGTTAGATGATCTTTGTAACCTCCAAAGACTTTGTAAAGCTAGAAAGTGTTTGTTCATTCAATACATTAGAGAAGGGATTTTTCATTTGAAAAATCCATCTGACCAGGCTGGCCAGAATAAATCTATCTCCTTGTGAGGAGATCTCTGACTTTGCATACAGCTAGTGCATGCGCTGGGAATTCAAAACTGCCTGACATATCAATCTTAAATCTCACCTTGAGGATCTTTTCCATCTGAATCCTTCAGAATTTTTAGCCATAAGACTTAACATGAAATCGAAGAAAATGTAGCACTGATGTGGAGAAAGTGGCCATGGTAGCTGCTGAGGGTAGAGAGTGGGAAGAAGAGATGTGATGTGGGGGCATTTTCAGGACTTGGGGTTGTCCTGGGTGGTACTGCAGGGACAGTTACCGGACGTTGTATGTCCTCCCATGGTCCACTGGGTGGACTGGGGGAGAGTGTAAACTATAATGTGGATCATTGACCATGAGGAGCAGTGGTGCTCAGAGATGTATTCACCAAGTGCAATGAATATCCCATGATGATGGAGGAGGTTGTTGTTATGGCGGGAGTGGGGTGAGGGTTTGGGGGGTATATGCGGACTTCATATTTTTTTAACATAACATTTTTTAATGTTACGTTAAAAAAATAAAGACAAAAAAAAAGCTCAAAAAAATTCTAAAAAAAAAAAGACTTAACATGAGTTTTTCTCTCTCCCTGCTCCTTCATCACACTCTATGGGTAATTTATTACTGTGTTTCTAACATCACCTTCAAATCTCTGCTTTCCATACTGTGGATTTCAAAAACTCAAAACTCTTCCCTTCCTTTCTCCCTCCTTCCCTTCCTTCCCTCTTTGTGGTTTTTCAGGCATATGCTAAAGTTTAGGGAACTATGTTTTAAATATCCAGGGACCCACTGCCCAGTTTTAGGAAAAAACTTTACAAATAAAAGTAAAACTCCCCGTCTACTCATCTCCAAACCAATTCCCTTCATTCCCCCACTACCTGAGGCATCCACTACCCAGAATTTTGTCTTAATCATTCCTATGCGTGATATTAGAATTTTACCACTTAATGCATGTAACCATACATATATATGATGCTGTTCTGTAGGTTTTTAAATTTTATATGCATAGTTTCATATTGCATACCACATTAATCCTACAACTTCCATTATTTTGCTAAGCATTTTGTTTTGAGAAGAGGATGAAATTTTCAACTTATTTGCCAAATAATATCTTCAGACACTAAAAAGAAAACAGCACACACTTTCCTATTGTTTTAGAAAAGATGATACTCCAATGGCCAAAATTAGAAATAATCTCAAAATTAAAAATGGTCCTTTGATGATTAAATTGTATATATTTAACTTCATGGAAGGTGCTGCACTGGGTTTGCTTTTCTTTTACCTTGGACTGGTAAACACATCCTCCCAAGCCTGGAACAGCAATGCTTCTCTGGATCCCTGCTGATCTCTCTGAAACAGCCCTGCAGCTGGAAGAACTGTGATGAACCCTCAGCCAGAAAGCAGCACAGCATCTCGGGGCCCTGACTTTGAGTTAACCTCCCAGGTCCTTTTGTCTTCCTGGAGGTCAAGTTTCCACTGCATTTCCATGAGGAAATTCCCCACACTTTTTTACAGGTACCCTTCTTTTCTACCCCAGAATATCGCATTGTAGAAGCCATATTGTCTCCCCTAATAAAATCTCCAAGTCCCTCTTCACAAGTTACTGTCCTAGGAAAAGTGGCACGCATATAAATTGCCTCAGAAAGAGAGTTCTCCAAACTATATAGGGAAATTAAATAGAAATTTTGCTAGTGAATATAAAAACAAGGATCTTTCAGGAAATGTTACAACTATAATTTCTTCTCTTCCCACTTTCCTTCTTTTTCTTCTCTTCTTTTAAATTTTCACTCTTTCAAGTCAAGATTTTCCAAGTCCCTCTTCTCCACTACTCACATTTCTACTGTATTCTTATTTTATTTCTTCTTTCTATTTTCTTTTTTTTTCTTCTGAAGTGCTTTTCTCTTTTCCACTTACTTCCCCCCATCTTAATCCTGTTCATGAGCAGTATAATACAGTAGTTACAGACACAAGTTCTAGAGTCAGACCTGTGTTCAAATCCTGGCCCTGCCACAGGCCACTAATATGATTTTTGGCAGATTATTTAACCTTTCTCTGTCCCAGTTTTCTCACCTATAGAATGGGCATGCTTTTAGTACCAGACTCAGGAATCACGAAGGCAAGTATGTGAAATAATGTCAATACTAAAAACCTTTTGTATAGTCAACACCCGAAAGCTATTAAATATCACCATCTTTTTTCTCTGAATTTTCCATCCTCTTCTACAACATGTTAGCTAACCCTTCACTTATTTGTGATCACCTGACTTCCTGACTCCCTTGATTTCTATCTCTGGTGTGGCCCAGCTACCTTTCTCTAGCAATGGGGATCTAGAAATGGAGCATAATCCAGACAAGAAACAGCAGCTAGTGATGTATATATAGTCAGAAAGCCACCAACATAGACAACAACGTAGAGACGGGGTCATGATTTGCACGAAGTACCCCATGTTCCTCGTCATTCCATTATGGCTCTGCTCAGCAGGATCATGTATTGGGCCCTGAGGCCCACAGAGCAAAAAGCCTGATTGGCGAATTTTTAAGAAATCCATGTCTTTGCTAAGCCAGATGCTCTCACGCGAACACTATTACCAGATAGGATGTCAGTGCACTCTAAGGACCCTGATGCAGAGGGGAGCACCTAAATATCCTGCTGGAGGGGAGAAAACAGTGGGGAAAAGAAAAACAACAGGGTGAGGATTTTCTAAAGGCCCGGACCTGAGGGCCGGTGCTTCAGGAAAGGTGACCTCTGTCAACAATGAGACCAGCCTTGTCCAGGTCGCCTGGCCAGGGAGGCTGCTGTCGCTGTGTCGCTTGCGCTCATCCACTACAGGGATGGGATGTCTGTCCTCTAGAGGGCCAGGGACCCATTCCTGGGCTCCTCCCAATCCTCTGAGTGCAGCCTCAGTACCAAACGACAAGCTCAACTGTGCCTGGACTCAGATGCATTAAAAAGAGAAATATGGAAACCAGGCACGTAATTTAAATTTTTCTAGTTGCCATATTAAAAAAGAAAGAGAAACCAATGAGATTGTTAATAACACATATTACTTAGCCCAATGTACCCAATATATCATCAGTTCAACCTATAATCTATATAAAAGTTATGCATGAGATATTTTACACTCTTTTTTTTTTTTTTTAAAGCTGAGTCTGGTGTGCAGGTCACAGGAGCAGCACACTCAGTTCGGTCTAGCCACATTTCAGAGGCTTAGCCGCACATGGTCAGTGGCCATCAAATTGAACAGTGCAGCGTCAGACGACGACGCCACCTAGTGCATGAAAGCGGAACGTGTGCCCTGGGCTGCCCCTTTGAAGAGCGGGAACAGCCATGTCTTTTCTTGGTTTTAGAGAAAAACACTTGCTTTCCAGAAAAATCAGCCTTTGGCTACATCGAGAGATGCAGGACGGCACATGCATTTGAGTCAGATGCAGTCTGACTCAAATTGGACTCCACCTTGTGGGGCTTTTCCTAGCTGGGCTTTATTTCCCGGGCTCCATCAGCTTTCTGCCTGCCAGGTCAACTGGGGACCCACCTGTTCATAGGAACCTGTTCATTTACCTTGCGCTGCTCTGCCTTTATTTCCCAGCAGGATCCATCAAGGCGGACACCCATAGAAGCAGTCTCCCTAGAAGGCACGTTAAAGGGTCTTAGGAGAATAGAGTATTAAATTCTCAAATGCTGCTGATAGGTAAGAAAGAACTGAAAATTCATCATTGTGGAGGCTGGAGAGACAATCCCAA
The DNA here is from genome assembly GCF_030445035.2 of Dasypus novemcinctus. Classification (NCBI taxonomy): domain Eukaryota; kingdom Metazoa; phylum Chordata; class Mammalia; order Cingulata; family Dasypodidae; genus Dasypus; species Dasypus novemcinctus. The sequence continues at coordinate 21,039,865 of NC_080699.1, read as the reverse complement.
CAGCTCCCGGCCTGTGGGGCAGGCACAAGTCTCATTCAACTGCAGGTCCAGAGAGACATGTCCAGGACCCCACAGTCCGGGCAGGAGAGGGTTTTGAAGAAGAGAAAAGCAAGAGAATGGAGGCAGTAGGTGTATGAGGGAGTGAGGGAAGGGTGTCGGGGTACAGTCTGCAGGGGCCCTGAGCACCAGCCCAAGTACCTGCCATGCTCAGGAATGGGGCATGTTGGAGGACTTGGGGAAAACGAGGAGCCTCTAAGAAGGAGCCTATGTTGGCCAGGTGGATGGAAATGGGAGAGGCCTGAACTCACCCTTGGCATCCTGTAAGCTCTTGACCTTGGGGGCTTCTTCCTCTGCCAGAAACAGTGCAGAACCGTGTGAACCAGACGCGGGACAGGGGCTCACTCATAGGCGTCACGGCCGGGCTTCCCACCAGTGCGTCATCTCCTTTGGGCCACAAGTTGCTTGGCCACCGATGAGAAGAAAAGGGCTTCCAGCAGAACCCAGGCAGGGGTATGGCCTCAGAGGGGGCCAGGACCGGGCACCAGGCAGCCCGGAAACCCCCTCATAGTCCGCTCGCCTTGAGAGGCTCCCGACAGAAGAACAAGGCTTGAGAGGGACTACTGTCACCCTGGGGAAAGCTGGCCTGAGACCCCCCTCGCCACGGCCACCAGGAGCAGGCTGAGCCCCTGGGCAGCGGCTGGCAGCAGTTGCTTCTGCAGACCTTCGGGCAGCCCGGGGGAGGCAGAGCCTCTCTGACACTACTCGAAACTGTTGCCCTGCTCATCTGGTCCAGTAACCCATTCACACCAGGGGCCTCTGATGACAACAGAATGGTCAGCAGTCCACCCAGGGCGAGATGCTAAAGAGCAAAGGATACACCCAGACAGCTCTCCCTGCCCCCGGGAGCCCACGCACCCAGGTCTGCGGCGCGGCTGCTGCTTCCTCACGCCCCCAACATCGATCAACACTATTTCCTGAAATTCAGGGATTCCTCAGTATTTGGCATCTGCTATTGGCAATTTTTCTCGTTTGCTAACATTATTTATCCTTAAAATGTTATTTCTGTCATTTCTTTCGCTCCTTTAAGCCAATGAATGAGCCCAAAAGAATAGAAATATTTAGCCACATTGAATTTAGTTCATTAAAATTAGGCATCTTGATACACTAGAGGAGTACTACTGTACGGTCACACTTTCTTCCTTTGAAATAATCTGACTAATAGATTAAACTAGGAACATGAGGCATAGTAGACATCGAATGTTGTTGATATTGACTTTGCTGATAAAGATAATACCTTATATTATTGGGTACTTACAATGTGCCAGATTAACTTTACAACTTTAAATCAATCCTCTGAGGGAGGCACTATGACTATTTCAGAGATGACAAAACTAAGATACAGAATGTTAGGTAACTTGCCTAAGGTCACTGCACTAGTAAGAGACAAGTGGATCTTCAAATCCAGCCTGTTCAGGCCCCAGTCTCTTAATATTAATTATTAAGATGATAATGATGCTGGCAAAGAGGTCATTCATTCATTGGGTGATACCTTCAACATTCATTCATTCATCGGTAATTATATATTGAGTGGCTACTATACACCACACAATTATGCCAGGCATTGTAGATGGAGAGACAAATGAAACTAGGATTCTGTCCTTAGAGTTAATCTAGTAAACTTTTCTCCTTTGACAGACTTATCCTTGGGGCAACCCATCTAATTTTTCTTCTTCCAAGTTTGTCCTGTTCCTAAGACCCCAGGCAACTCCTTCAGATCTCAAACTTCTCCAGGGTTCTAAACCCTTCTGGTAACAATCCCCATAACAGGTCCAGATCGAGGTCTGCTGGGTCCACATGTGGCCCTGGCTGAAGGTGAGAGGGCTGTTGAGAGGTGGGGGAGAGAATAGGAAACCTCCTCCACCTGCTCTGGAGCCGGGGGAGGGGAATGGGGAAAAGCAAAGTAGGTGCCAAGCGCTCGCTGCTGCTTTTGCTCACACCTAGTCTTAGAGTTCCCAAGCCCACCTCCCTGAAAAGCATGTGGTCAAGGCTGCATTTGAATTCAGGAATGTTACCAGGTGATGATGTTCTGTCCACTGTGCCAGAGGCTTCGAACCTTTGGGGATCCATCAGAAACCATCTAGCTAGAGCTGATTGTGTGCATCTCTTCCCAGCTCCACATTCAGTGACATGTTGGCAGCTTGCAATCGGCCATGGTGGGAGTAATTATGTCATAGAAATCAGCAGTCCAGATCAGGACTATTTTGTCCTGTGAGCCGGTTGTTAAACGTTTACCAGGACATCACTGGAAGCAGATAAAGTGAAGGACAGGTGTGTATACTGGGTTGCAAATGAGTCTTAACTGGTCACAGTGGTATCAAGAAGTATTGGGTTAAGAGGAGACCTGGCCAGGAGCACCAGCTCTAAACCAGGGATTGGCCAGATTTTTGCGTAAAGGGAGAGATAGCAAATATTTTGGGTATTGTGGGCCACGTATTCTTCTTTGTTTTATTGTCAGAAACCTTTAGAAAGGTAAAAGCTAGGCTTAGATCTTAGATTTTATAAAAAGCAGCCTGGATGTGGCTTGCAGGCTGTAATTTGTCAATTCCTGTCCTAATCTATCATCAGAAATATCACAGGAACTATTTCATGAGAAATAGTCTTAGATAAAGTACCTTATGTGCTTGGAAGGAATGCTTTAATAAACTTTGAATGTGGAGCATTGAAATTCTACCTTTCTACTCCCTAAGGGGCATCATCAGATGCCAGTGGCCTGGTGCCAAGCTGCCCCCTAAGTAGGGGAGTCTGTTTAATCGCAGGGTTTTTAATTGGTTTGGTGGAATACATATCTGTGGTATCAGAGCTGACTGGCTCAGGACAAAAGGGTGACACTGAGCTTTCTCTGCCTTACCACCATGCAGTCCCTCAGCTTGCTTTCTCAATAAATGTTAAGCAAATGTTTGAACAATATTTGTATAAAGTGGCACACAATGATTTCTCTGCCCAGGTCCCATCTTGCAAGAAGGGCATAGGAAACATTATTTTGAGATCCAGATAAATGGAAATACACAAAGCTTGCCCACCCATATTTCAGAGCATTTTTTATCTCATCCCTCATCACTACTCTGCTATTCCTGGGGTAACTGATACTTTGGAAATGGAGCGACCTTTGTTGACAGCAGAATCCCTTCTTTCACGAAGTGCAGTAGTAGAGATGGTACAATGAGCCAATTTCTTTGGACCCAGAGCAGGGGAGGGTAGAGACAAGCTGCCGGGAATGAGGCCCCTCCCGAGGTTGCTTTTCCTTGTCTGGAGGCTGAGGAAGTTTCCACAAGGAAGAGGAGTTACCTTACCTTTGGGAGCTACTTCCCTCCTCTTTGCACAGCTTCCCAGGGTTGGGAAGCAGGTACAGGAGGAAAAGAGTATCGGATTCAGTTAGCCCATGGGATTAGAAGAAACCAAGGAAGGATATGGGCAGGGTAAAGAGACATGTGTAAATCCTGCTTGACTCAGGGAATGGAATTGAGGGAGGGTACTTTAGAGTGTGTTTCTTAAATCGGTCCTATTGCCAAATGTCAGGATGAATGTATCAGAATTACATTGGTAGACTGTAGAAATTACAGATTCCTGAGAATGACCCCAGAAAACTCTGATGTGGTTGGCCAGAAGTGAGGTCTGAGAATCGTGTTTTTTCAAAAGCCACGCAGGTACTTATGGCGCGTGCCAGGTTGGGGGAGCTGCCTCTGGGAACACCCTTATTGGCAGGTGTCCGTTCTCAGAGCGCAGCCTGCCGCAGTCTATCAAGGGACTGGAAGGTGTTTGGGTAGTTCTCAAAGAAAAGCATTTTAACATTTTGGTTACTTAAAATTCATAAATTCGAAATGCAGTTTAGTTATGATTTTCCCACTGTTCCTTTAAATTCTTAAGATCTGCTTTCTTAAAGGTGGCGCATGAATTATAGGACTGTTTGGTCAGTTAATCTTGGCTAATATTTAGTTAACAGGAATGGTTTAGTTTTCATGAACATATTTTTACATCAGTATGGGCTTTTGTTTGTATATGTTAAATTTACATTTTTATTGGTTTCTATTCTGTAATTTTATATCCTCAATGCGTTAAAAATGAATTAAAGGCTTACAAATGGATTATTGGATGTAAATGTAGTGATAAAATACAGTGATTAGTGACATAAATAATTCTTCAAACAAAGTGAAGAACTTCTTTTCAAATATCTGTGAGTGTGATAATTTTGTACAATTAAGCACAAAAGAAGGCACTGAAAGGAAAAACAAATATGAATCTCTGATCATTGGGTTTTATTAGATCAGAAATCTATTTGTCCTTGGGTATTTTTTATGAAACTTTATCAAATAGTATCTGGTAATAGAATGTGGCCCCAGGGGTGGACCTATGGTCTAGGCAGGATAATCAGAATAATCTATCCCCACTGTGAGTGGTTCCAACGTGGACACGTGACCCAAACTAGAATGACCAAGTTCTTATCTAAGATGTTTATTTACAGGCACAAAGAGAGGGCTCTCTTCCTCTGGGATTGCAAGTCAGAAGGGTCATGTAGTCTTGCTGCTGCCACATAAAAAGATTCTGCCTGAAAATGAAGCCAACAGAGAGAAGCAGGGCTGAGAGGTGATGGAGGAGTGACAGAGGTCTGACAATGTCCTGTAAGCATCTGGGTACAACATCCCTCAACTTTTCTGCACTCTCTCTGAACTTTTCAGTTATGAATCAATACATTCCTTCCGAATCCTCCTTGGGCTAGTTTGGGGTAGATGTCTTACCATCTAATACAGAGGACTAAAGCCTTCAATTATTTTACATAATTTTCAGATAAAATAGTAACCACTCTGCTAAAGCAATCTATTTTTTTCCAGAGCAAGAAGCAGATATTGCCTCTCATATAAACTTGATGAATTTCATCAGCAAAGTCAAAGAAGAGACCAGCATTGCCAAGATACCATTGAGTATTATGTTCCCGATAGTGAAAAAAGATACACGTTAAACCACTGGTGAGAAAGTTGTAAAACCGAGCACAAAGCTAATGACAAATATGGCCAGTGCTAAATCGAAGGAACTATTGGCAAAACTCCTTTATCAATAATACTGTTATACAAACATTATGTCAACAGCATACAAAACTATGAAAGAAAAGGTACGTGCTAAAATATATTTTGCTTTATAGTCGGGTGAAATCATGGCTATGCAGAATATGAATAAGTTCTTGGCATATGCCTGGCACTTATAAGAGGCTGAAGCGCTTGATGATTTTTTGCTTCTGATCATCACTGAAAACTCATGCTGTGGGGAAAGAATTTTAATGTAGTTATTTTGTGAACCATGGCGTAGAATGGAAAAGGAGTGTTGGAATTACTTGCACAAGGGCAGCAGTTATGTATATGGTGTAGCTTGTACCTGAATACCAATCCGTGTGCTGCCTTATTAATAGAGAAGAGTTAGTTTTTGATGATATTCTTCCTAATGTTGATTCAGTTTTGAAGGAAATAGAATTCAAGTCATTAATGGCTACTGAGCACCCGAGAATATTTCATTTCAGCATATTGAGCAAAGAAATCACATTCTTGATTTCCACAATGAAGTTTATTTGCTGTAAGAGGGAAAGACCACACATGAGTTTTCTGAAAGATGCTCAAGATAATAATATCAGTAAAGAACATTTCTACAATTTTCAATGGCTTGCTCAAGTCTTGTATTTTAGCAATAGACTGCTACCAGGATTTGATGATTTTTTTAAAACTCATCATAAAAAGCTAAAAAATATAATTGGTTTTGTCTTAAGACACACATCCAAATGCTACAACGGAACTTAAAATATACCCTCTAGAGAAGAATGTAAGCAAATATTGTACTGTCCAATACAGTACCATTAGCTGCATGTTGCTATTGAACCTCAGGAACTGATTTTTAATTTTATTTAGTTTAAATTTAAATAGCCGCACGTGATCAATGGCTGTTATATTGGACAGTGAAGATCAAGAGCAAGAGAAGTAATTATTCTAATTATTCTGGGCTGATTGATTACATCTCAGTCAGGGCATTCAATTTGTTGGGGTGGGATATGGAAAGGCACATTGTAGAGTGGTACAAACTTCAGTTTATTCAGGGAAGAGTAATGGTATACAAAAACTAGAAACTATCATATTAGAACAAGGTTGAAGGAATTTCAGGTAGTCTCAGTGGGACAATGACAATTCATTTCTAAACTTTAAGGATACAAAATATTTATTCTGAAATTTCTATAGGAAGAATTAGAATCAATGGGCAGCCTGGTATAAGGAAGAAATTTCTTTTTTTATTAAATAAGGTTTAGATTACACAAACATTACATCGAAAATATAGGGGATTCCCATATACTTTCCACCCCCTCCCACACTTTTCCTCATTAACAACATCTTTCATTAATGTAGTACATTTTTTACAATTGATGAAAACATATTGAAGCATCGTAACTCACCATGGTCTACAGTTTACATTATGGTTTACACTTTGTGCCATGCCATTTTATAGGTTTTGACAAAATTTATAATGGCCTGTATCTGTCATTGCAATATCATGCAGAACAATCCCAAAAATGTGTCATGTCACACTTATTCTTCCCTCTCTCTCTCCTCAGAACCTCTAGTGATCTCTGTCTTTATATCAATTTATAAGTTCTTCCATTACTAGAATAATAATAAGTCTGCTTTCGTCCATAGTTTCAATCCCCCCTCATGTTTGTTCATTCCTCCACCTTAAGGATTTGGGGATGCTGATGCCCACTCTAAAAGAAGAAATTTCTAATGTGAGTTCCATTATGTAGAGGAGTCCTGTCCTAAGCTATATGACCTGGCCTTTGCATTGATGTTATATCAATATAATGTCACCTCTTTTAACTACAAAACACAGTTGAAATAGGAAAATCTTCCTGGAGTAATGATGTCTTATTCTTGAGACCTGGAGTATACTAATGACAAGTGTAGATATTTTTATTTGAGAGAAAGTTCTAGAGACAAAACTCATGAAGTCATCTGAGGTCCCCTGGAGGGGCTCTTACCGCATGATTTCAGGGTCAGTAAGCATCAGAGTAGTAGGGTCTGTACAATGACATAAAACTAAGTTGCCTTCTTTCAGCAAGCTTGTGGGTTTTAACTGAGCCCTGATTCTTGCCAGAATCTAGGAAACAGCTAGTTCCTAAATTCCCAATTCTTTTCCTATGCAAGAAATCTGCTATTATGATTCCAATAAGTTTTCCCCTGTAAATTACATTTCCTCTAACTTGAACTACTCTTTAAAGTGTAAGTAATAGTGTTTTGCTATTCAGTGAAACCCAGCACTGGAGAGATTCCTTTAAATCTGGCTTCTTCATACCTTGGATTCCATTAGACTATTCACATGGTATACACAAGCGAGGTCACCTACAGAGAACAGCTAGTGCTTTTCCTCTAGCAAATATAATTTAAGAACATGTTAATCTGATTTCCAATTACGTAATCTGGTGGGTGGGCAGCGTTAGTGTGATAGGCAATGGTCATGTCCCAAGCGTCGATGATCCCCACATTGAGATCCACAAAAATATCCCTCATGATACGATTCTGAACATAGCCGTGGAAGTCACTAAACATCTCTGCATTTAGATTCATCTCCCTGGTGTTCTCAGTTTTGAGGATGACTTTAGTCCCTGGGCTCCGCAGGAATAGACGTTCAATGGCTTTTTGAACATTGATGGCCCTACGGATGAAAATGCTGATTGGAAAGGGTCTGAAGTGCTGGCCAAGGGTGATGACAATGGCTGTGTCATTGTCTCCTGCCACCCGGTCAATTTCGCGTGGGATATAGCTCTCACCTTTCACTGAGAACAAACTTTGGGTAATAAATGGATGACCATGCTTTTTCCACTGAATCAAAATATGTCTTTCAACATCCAGAAGCACGTGTGTTTTAAAGAGCCCAGTTCCGTGATGATCAAAATATTTTAGGGCTGATGGAAAACAAATTAATAGAGCTTTTAACAAAGGGAAAGATTATATAATTTTAGAACTCACACATTGTCTGTAGAAGTCTAACCAAAATTGCTTCTGACTGGAGCATTGCTGCCCATGGCACTTACCAGAAGCATTATAATCTGAACAAAATTTTGAATATTTTATCAGAATTTAAGGAGAGGAAAATGAGAATGAGAAAATAACCCATTATTAAAAGTCCAAATCCAAAAGCTTGACCCTTTAAAAAATAATAAAAGGAAAAGTAAACATCAGGAGAAAATCAGAAAAAGAAAGAATTCTAATTATTACCAAATACCTCAAAAGTCAATTATAACTTGAAAATAAAATACATACTTTTCACAACTTTTTGTAAGTAGTAAATCCATTGGCGCAAGGTTGAATCTCCCATGAGGTAAATAAGTTTTCTTTTCAAACAGTCATTTATATTTTTTGTTTCATTTAACTCAATCTGTTTACAAAATGCTGTAATCCACTTTCTTTTCAAAGTATAACCACTGGGGAAAGGAGTCTTCATTCCAATCTTACATTTCTTTTTTATGTCCTCGCTCTCTGGTGATAAAAATCCCAATAGTAAGTATTTTTATTACCACAAATTATTTGGAACCACCTTCCTTTTTTCCTCCCTTTTCCCCTCTCTTCCTTCCATCTCTTCTTCTCTCTTTCTGCCCTCCTCTCTTCAACAAATATTTATGGAGCACCAGCTGAGTTATAGCCACTGACCTTGGGAAATAATAATTAAAATATATAGTCCTTTACCTGGTTTCCAGTATCAGGCCAACAGACTATCTACATTTAAAACACCTCTGCACACAAAAGAGCACAAGAATCCCCCTTAACAAGATCACGGTAGAGGGATGAATTAAGATTTCTCACTGAAGAGTTTTTCCTGGAGTGGGGATGGGTGTTTCTCTTGCACATTTAGTATCTCCCTAGACCACTATCTCCAAGGCCACTCAACTCTAAGACTGCTACACACAGTCAGGAGGAAAACATATAGTGGTGAAACGGCAGGGCTCAGAGAATTTGCTGAACGTTGAATTGACGAGGTTGGTCTTGCTAAACAGATCAATCTTCCCACCTCTACCTCAAACTAGTTATTTCTGAAAGAAGCTTGAACACACTTAAAAACATATCACACGTTGTTTATTTTGTGTGTGCCAGAATTATGCTCCTTGGTTAATCAATGAACCTCTGAAGGGTTTAATTGTTACTGAACATAATATTCTTGGTGTGGACTGTTACCTCCTTGTTCTGAACACTCCTCCACTGATATTAAAGTGGCCTAAGCTGTACTCAGACTCGTACTGAACTTTCACCCAAGTAAGATTCTGAGGCCACTTGTATATTTGTCACTTATAAACCACATCTTCTTTATCATCTACTTGCATCACTGAGGTATCAGATATAAGCTTAAGAACCTAAATTAATCCATATGAAATTAACATCAGGTTTATGTTTCTGAAAAATAATACTCTGGTACTGTCTTCTAAGAAACTGCCTGACTTTACTAGAAGTTGTTACTGTTCAGGCAAGAGGGAAACAAAGAGACTGTTATAAGGACTCAAGTTGTCTCAAAAGTGTAGGAACTTTCTTTGGGGTGAAAGTTGGACATGGGTGATGGGTGCTGTGGCAGAGAAGGGATCAGTCTTTTTCACAGATTGTGAGCTTTAGACATGGATTCATGGTTTATTTATATTTATGTTCTCCACCGGGTTTAGCAAATTTCTTTGCACACAGTAGACCCTCAATACACATTTGCTGAATGCATGAAAAAGAGGCAATGGGTAAATAAATGTATAGCCCATTGATTGCTATAATGGAAGTCTTTTGTGTTACTGAAATTCACTTTAAAGTCAGGAGAGCAGAAACACCACTTTTACGAGTGAGGTGGTTTTGTGTTGACCACTGAAGTTCACGCAGGAAATCTGAAAACCCCACAGAAATTGCTAGTTCATAGACTTTGCGTGATTTTATTTGACTGAAAGAGAAATCAGAAACCACCAATCAATGGGCCCTAACTCGGAAGTTGTGCCACTCATCTGAGACGTTTTCATATAGCACCAGCACCCAATTATTGACTTTTTGGAAATAAGTCTCAAGTTTAATACAAATATCCTGTATATTTTGAGAGAGGACATCTGAAATTAAGAGTTCCCCGGCCTTTTACATCTGACTCAGGTTTAAATTGTTATGAAAACAATTTCCAAGAATAAAATCTCTTCTTTAAAACCCGAGGTAGTTGATATCATTTGTTCCAGAAAAATCATGATGATGAGAAATCAGAATGGTTAATGTTGAATAAATATCTTTCAAAGTAAAAATGATTTTGGAATGGACAGTTAGCATCACAGGAAATAGCATGCTAGACTTACTGTTACATGGGAAGACCTGAATTGGTGTAAAGTTCTTCATCATTTCAACCCCCATGTTAGACCTTCAAGAAATGGGAAAATAAATTAGCTTGATATCTGCACAGAGTATAGTAAGAATGAATCACTGTCTTAGATGACTTGAGCTGCATTCTTAACTCTCAGCCAATGATTTTATCATTGTTGTTATTTGGTTAAGACATTCTAGGGAAGTGAATGGGTCAGGATTCTGGAAAACTGTTCCTCAGCTAATGGCAGAGATGAACCAGAGAGAGTCACTCATCCATGGGCAGTCAGTCAAATCAATAGGTATTCTTTTGGATTTATCCCCTAAATTATTCTCTACCACAATCCCTCCTTTCCGCCTTCACCATCGGCAGTAATTCAGGCCCTTATCAATCTTCTCCTGGGCTAGTGCTTCTCAACCTTGAGAATGCATCAGAATGGACTGGGGGATTATTAGAACACAGCTTACTGGACCTCACCCCCAGAGTTTCTGAGTCAATAGGTCTATAGTGGGCCTTAAATTTTGGATTTCTAACAAGTTCCCACATGATGCTGAAGCTGCTGGTTTGGAGGCATCACTTTAAAACTGTGTCCTAGATTAATATACTCTCCTCTTTCTGCACCTTTGGTTTATCCCACCCAAATACATCTCCTATGCTGTCCACTTCATTTTCCTATATAAGGTCTTTCCATGATTTCCCATCATCAACCTATGGGGTAAGGACAAAGCTCCTCATAACTGGTGTGCAACCCCCTCATGAGGGGGCTCTTTTCTACCTCTCCAGCCTATCTTCATCCCCACTCTCCACCTTCACAAGTCACAGGAATCTGTTTTCCATAGTCTATTAGCTCCCTGAAAGTAGGAACTTGGTCAAATCTTGTTCACTGTAACATTCCAGTGCCGCAACAAACTTCAACTCAAGGTAGCAGTCCTAGCAACTAGCTGGCGACTATATTCGGTCAAATTAAATTCATTCAGTCAAAATGAAATGCATCTAGTTGAAGCTAGGAACTCAAGGGCCAGAGCCGCAGAGACCCCCAGAAAGGACAAAAGAACTATTATCTAGGATTGGCAAAGATTGCCTGAACCCTAGGAAAAGAATTTTTAGGTTAATTGAGGAAATATCCTTCCCAAGGACCAGAGGGTTAGAGAACCAAGAGGCCAGGGCTGCATGGAGTGCTAGTCATGGGAGATAGAGCTAGAGAGCTCATTGACTTTTTTTTTTTTTAAGATTTATTTATTTACTTATCTCTCTCCCTCCCACCCCGGTTGTCTGTTCTCTGTGTCTGTTTGCTGTATCTTCTTTTTCTGCTTCTGTTGTTGTCAGCGGCACGGGAATCTGTGTCTCTTCTTGTTGCGTCATCTTGTTGTGTCAGCTCTCCATGTGTGCAGCACCATTCCTGGGCAGGCTGCACTTTCTTTAGTGCTGGGTGGCTCTCCTTACGGAGCGCACTCCTTGCGCATGGGGCTCCCCTATGCGGGGGACACCCCTGTGTGACACAGCACTCCTTGCGCACATCAGCACTGCACATGGGCCAGCTCCACACGGGTCAAGGAGGCCCGGGGTTTGAACCACGGACCTCCCATGTGGCAGACGGACGCCCTAACCACTGGGCCAAGTCTGCCGCCCCCTCATTGACTTTAGAGTAAGGGGGATTTCGATTTCAATTCTGACTCTGCAGCTTACCAGTTAAGCGACTTTGGGAAAGCTATTTAATATGTCTGGGCTTATGTTTCCTCATCCGTAAAATGGGTATAATAATAATCCCTTCAGAGTGTTTTATTGAGAATTAATGGTAATATAAGTGAGGTATCTAGCAAAATGCCTGACATGTAGTAAGTTCCCAACTGCTCAATGAATGGATGCAATCGTTATTTCCAAGGATCTTAACAAACCTATCTTTGGCAAAAGACTAAAAATTACCTCGGTGGGAAATCTATTTCTCCCTCTGAGAAATAAATGTGGGAAATCCATTCTCCCACATTTCTGCTAAATAAGGTTGAATTTAATAAAAGAGGCCGATACCTTGCTCATTTGGCTACCAAAGCCAAACTTTGGTTAGACATTAAAACAAGGATTAAAAATTTGCATTCATTTTATGAAGGCATCCATTTTAATGTCTCAGGTCTCTGTCTTTGTGTTCCTGTGTATCTGTGCCTGTGTGTGTTTGTGTTATATTTCAGTAGGGATCTATGACATCAGATCATAACAGAAACTGAAAGAACAGCAAACAAATGTTTTACCTGTTTGATGTCTTCTCGTATGTTTAACTCTTATACATAAAACTCTTTAATTAAAAGGAAAATATACATTTTTTTTAACATTTGAAAAAGTGGGTTGGAGGGAGAGAATCCTGGTGGGAAAATATGTTTACTATAAAATGCATAAAAAAAGAAACAGGCTTAGTCCTTGGACTCATGGGAAGGTAAAAGAGCATAGGGGGAGACAGATATGGCTCAACTGATACAGCGTCTGCCTACCGTATGGGAGGTCCAGGTATCAACCCAGGGCCTCCTGACCCATGTGGTGAGCTGGCTCACATGCAGTGCTGATGCACACAAGGAGTGCTGTGTCATGCAGGGGTGTCCCCCACATAGGGGAGTCCCATGCGCAAGGAGTGTGCCCTGCAAGGAGAGCCGCCCCATGCGAGAAAAGCGCAGCCTGCCCAGGAGTGGTGCTGCACACATGAAGAGCTGATGCAGGAAGATGACGCAACAAGAAGAGACACAGATTCCCAGTGCTGCTTACAGGATGTAAGCAGACACAGAAGAACACACAGTGAATGAACACAGAGAGCAGACAACAGTGGGGGGGGGGGGGAGGACGGGGAGAGAAATGAAAAAAAAAAAAAGCATACACTTGCTTTGGCAATAGAATGATCATTAAAGGTTTTTGGATGTGTAATCACCTCTGAGGCCAACTACTCCTTTCCAGGCACTAAATCACTAGTGAGGAGACTCGAACACAATCTCCATGCAGTGGGGGAGAAAAAACAACTTGCCAAGTTGACTACAGCAGGAGATCCAGAAAGGGAAGGTGCTGTAAGCAAGAGAAGCAGCAGATTATGGTTGTGAGAATAGCCTACCTGAAAGCATGACTAGAATTCAAAACTCATGCAGGTCTGCCAGACTAGGAACTTAGGATTCCTGAGATATTGCCAGGATAGTGAGCAAGGATGGTTCCTCCAACCCAGGCTGCAGTGAGAACCATCTCAAGAGGGAGCCAGATGTGGCCAGTAAGGATTGTGCAGTCAGGCACTGGTGGTCATTGCCCAAAAGGCATAGACCTGAGACCTTCAAATCATGAAGGCCACTATACTCTATGTCTCCATGATCCTTTCTCCTGTGCTTATTGGTAAAATATTTATTGGAAAAATCCCAGCTTCTTTTTGGCTGAGCCACAGGATAAAGGGATTTTTCCATACCTTGGTTATAAAAATAAGAAGACAGTGAAAATGAGATAGGATATTATGCTATTCAGCTTACTCTTTTGAAACACACATCAAAAAACCAAGGCCTTTCTATAGCAGAAGATTCCAGGTCCCTTAAAATGATCCATAAAATAAGAGGCCAGTTAAGGTTGGGAAATAGTGTATGCTCTTTCCATGTTTGAAGATTTGCATTCTACATATTAACATTTCCAAGAAGTCCTACTGCAAAGAAACCTACTTAACGTCATTTTCCAGATTGTATTTCACTTATTCTTTCATTCAACAGTTATTGAGAACCTTTCATGAGTCAGGCATTGTGCTAAGCTCACCAGACAAAACGGTGGTCCTCAGTGCCTTCTGTCATATTTCTAAAAATATCTGAAGTCCTATCCATGGCCTTCCCTACCGTTCTGACCTCTTTTCTCCCTCACTCATGATTTTCCAGCCTCACTGGCCCCCCTCATGATTCTCTGAACATTCCAGCATGCTCTTGCCTTAGGACTAATCCTTCTCTTGAGAATGGTTATTTCCTCAAATATTCTCATGGCTCACTCCCTCACTTCCTTCAGTTTGCTGCTCAACTAATCCATTCTTAGAGAAACCTTGCCTGACCTTCCTTTTAAAACAGGATGACTTTATGTTAAAATCTATTTTTTTGGTTTTTATGGTCTTTCTGCCTCATTAGAATGTTGAATTCTAAACATCTAAAGCTGTGTCTGGAATAGAAAAGGTGATAAAAAATATTTATAAATTGAATGAATGGGTAAATGAATGGTAGAACAAAAAAAACAACTAGCTACAATTATTGCCTCAAAGAGCTTACAATTCAGCAGGGGGCATAAAGAAATAAACTGGAAATGTAATAATGTAATAAGTATCTTGATTGGGGAAGGACAAATGCCATGGAAGAACATAGGATGAGCACTTTGGGCCAGACTTGGAGTGCCACTTGGGGGGATTGATGTCTAAACTGAGGCCCATGCAATGGCATAGTTGAGAGAGAGCATAGTCCATTTGTGAAGAAAAAAAAAGTTCATTTGGCACGGCAGCATAAAGAGTATAGAGAGGCTGCTGAGATAAGAATGTCAAGGAGTTTGGATTTCCTCTTTGAGCTCTGGGGCCACATGAAGTATTTTAATCAAGGGAAAGTAACAGTCCTATCTGTATTTTAAAATCCTTGGTCTGGGTACTGTGTGGAGAAAAGATTGGAGGGAACAAGACTGAGGTCAGGGAGAAACAGCTCCTGAAATTGTTGCATTTATCTGATTGACGGGTGATGACACTTTATACAAAGGTAGAGGCAACAGGGATGGAGAGAAATGCCTGCACTCAGGAGATATTTGGGAAGTACAATTCATAGGAGCTGATGAGTCATTTGATATGAGGAATGAAATACTCTGAATAATGACACCATTCACCAATTTGTTTTTGGCATAACATCTATTAATACCCTGCAACATTAGTATTTCATGGAATACATTATAGAAAGAGCTGGTCTATAGAAAATTATTTTGCTGAATCTGGGGGTATTACACACCTTGGAGAACTATAGGTAGAGATAAGCTCTTCACTGGTTAAACCCTTTCAGTAAATAGTTCAGGGTGAATATAACCAGAGTTTTAGAAGTAACTTGCTTGGGGCCTTGTGAACCTCTCCTAGCTGAACTGACTGTGAGTGATGGTTGTGATTTTAACTTAGCCACATTAACTGACTTCAGGGAGCTTCATCAGGAGAAGGTGGGTGATGGCAGTTTGGTCTGAGCCCAAGTCAGCCTCTTTGCATCCATCACTGTTCTAGAAGGCCTGCTTACCTGTGGACCAGGCGCCACTCCTTCTTGCTAAGATAGGAAACGTTTCTGTTCCTCGTGGTCACGTGGGTCAGCGCAGCACAGGGCACGTGTTGCGGCCTCACGCAGTAGAAGGCTTCTTGGTCTCGAGGGTCCAGGTACTGGCACAGCTCGGCGCTCGTGTTTAGGGCCAGGCCACATTCAGACAGGACCTGGGAGGTACTGTTGGCAAACTGGCCTGTGAAGATGACCCTGTCATAGCCTTGGTTCCTCGCCCTCCAGAGGGCTGACGCCCCTTCGCTGGGGTGGATGAGCAGGACAGACAGAGAGACCCGGCCCTCCCAGAACAGAGTGAAGCTGGCCAGGTAGGTGCCGTTGTTGAAGTCTGTCACCTTTCCTGAAGCGCCTGCCTGCAGGGCTGGGGAAGACATCCTGGCCCTGAGGAAATCCCCGCCGTAGTCCTTCCTGCGTCCCAAGTGGTCCCTCACCTCCAGCAGGACGTCGAGCTGCTCCCCCCTGCAGTAGGGGTCTCGGGGGTTGAGGATGGAGGCTCTGCTGTGCGCTGCACTGGTGGTGAGGATGAGGTGGGCGAAAGGTCTGGGCGGGATCAGCTGGTCTAGCTTCTGCGTGATCTCCTTTATTCTCAGGTCAGTCTCTTCTGGTGAAACCCCTGGACTCAATGGCACTTCAGGATATAAAGACTTTTTGAAAATGTTCCATTGAGTCAGGGAGAAATGGTTTCTGGAGCTCAACGAGAACTGAAATATTGAAGGAAAAGGAATAGATTATCTAGAAGTAATAGGACTTGCTTTACAATAGATATTATGGTTCCGTTTATATCTTTCCTTGTGATGGAACCACATAACAAAATCATTTCTAAATAGTTTTCTGTGTTGGCATTATAAAAATTGATATTCATAGAGGAGAGTATGGGCCATGATGTGAACCAATGTATATGAGGTGCAGAGGTGCCCAAAGATGTACTTACCAAATCCAATGGATGTGTCATGATGATGGGAACGAGTGTTGTTGGGGGGGGGGGAGAGGGGGGGTGAGGGGGGGGGGGTTGAATGGGACCTCACATATATATTTTTAATGTAATATTATTACAAAGTCAATAAAAAATAAAAAAATTAAAAAAAAAATTGATATTCATGAAGTATGGTTTCTGCTGATGTCAGCAGATCGGTTTTTTTGGAAGCTATTGACTTAAAAGAATAAATATACTATTTCATGACAGAATTAAAAAACTTTTCTCTTTGCCATCCCCCTCACTTGACTTACTTTTTCTTTATAAAAATTATATAACTGTATTATAGACAATAAGGAAACAGAACAAATTTAAAAATATACAATTTTGCCAAAGCTTTGTTCTTTCTCTAGTTTATTTAATATATTTACTCTTTCTTTTTTCTTTCATGTGTATTTTACTTAGTTGTAATCATACTAAATATATAGTTCTAACACTATTTTTTAACTGATACTATGTATTACATTTTTTTAGATGGTTCCAGGTATTGAACCCAGGACTTCATACATGGGAAGCAGGCACTCAACCACTGAGTCACATCTGGTCTCCTCTCTCTTCTTTCTTAATCTAGGTGTTTAGTGCTATAAATTTTCCTCTCAGTACTGCCTTCACTGTGTCCCATAAGTTTTGGTAAGTTGTGTTCTCATTTTCTTTCACCTTAATATATTTACTAATTTCACTTACAATTTCTTCTTTGACTGACTGTTTAGGAGTTTGTTGTTTAGCCTCCACACATTTGCAAATTTACCTCTTTCCTGACTATTATTGATTTACAGTTTCATTCCATTATGATCTGAGAAGGTGCTTTGTAAAATTTCAATCTTTTTTACATTTATTGAGACTTGCACTGTGACCTAATATGTTGTCTATCCTGGAGTAAGATCCATGAGCACTTGAGAAGAATATATAACCTGCTGAGTTTGTGAAGAGACCAGAGCAGCTGAGCCCAGAAAGAAATGATCCCTGGAAAGAGAGGAGAGCCTTATACCAGCTTACAGGTGAGATCTGAAAAAGCTGGACCCACGGAGCCTTTTAAAAGGAAAGAGGAAGACTGAACCCTCGCAGTGGTCACCCGCCATCTTGGCAATGGAATTTGGTAAGGAAGTAACCTTGAGTTGGACTCTTTAGGGCCTTGTAACTGTAAGCTTTTAACCCAAATAAATACCCTTTATAAAAGCCACTAGATTTCTTGTACTTTGCATCAGCACCCCTTCTGGTTAACTAATACAGGTGAATAGATAATTATGACTGTTATTTCTTCCTGGTGGATTGTCCTTTTATTAATGTATAATGGCCTTCTCTATTTCTGCTGACTTTTTTGCACTTAAAGTCTGTTTTGTCCAATATTAGTATAGCTACTCCTCCTCTTCTTTGGTTACTGTTTGTGTGGAGTTGCTTTTTCCAACCTTTCACTTTCAGTCAGTTTGTATCCCTGGGTCTAGGGTGAGTCTCTCTTGGTAGCATATGAATAATTCAAGTTTTTTAATCCATTCAGTCAGCATACGCCTTTTGATTGGGGAGTTTAATACATTCACATTCAATGATACTACTGTAAATGCATTATTTATTTCCACGATTTTATTCTTTGGTTTTCATATGTCATGTCTTATTTTCATCAGTCTTTTTACTCTTTTCATTATCCCTTCTGCTATTCTTTCTTCTATATTCTCCCCCAAGCCTCTCCTGTCTTTTTCTTTCAGGCCCTAAGTCTTCCTTTAATATTTCCTGGAAATACTTTTTTTTAGAAACTCTCTTAGTTTCTGTTTGTTTGTGAATATTTTAAACTCACCTTCATATTTGAAGAATAATTTTTTTGGATAATGAATTCTCAGCTAGCAGTTTTTCTCTTTCAGTATCCTAATTGTATCATATCACTGCCTTCTCATCTCCATGGTTTCTAATGAGAAATCCACAGTAAGTCTTACTGGGCATCCCTCATATTTGATGGTTTTCTTCTCCCTTGCTGCTCTCAGAATTTTCTCTTTATCTTTGATGTTTGACATTCTGAGTGATATGTCTTAGAGTAGGTCTATGTATATTTATTCTGATTGGGGTACGCTGAACTTCTTGGACATGTAAGTTCATTTCTTTCATAAGAGCTGGGAAATTTTCAGCTATTATTTCCTCAAATACTCTTTCTGCCTCTTTTCCCTTCTCCTTCTGGAACACTCATGACACATACGTTGTTGCATTCCATGTTATCATTCAATTCCCTGAGCCGCTGCTCAGGTTTTTCCGTTCTTTTCTCTCTTCAATTTCAGCTGTTCTGTCTTCTGCATCATCATTCTTTCTTCTATCATTTCAAGTCCACTGTTGTATGCCTTTAATGTGTTTTTGTCTCACTTATCATGTCTTTCATTCCCATTAGCTCTGTTACTTTTCTATTCAGGTTTTCAAATTCTTCTCTGTGCTCACTCAGTGTCTTCTTGATGTCATTTATCTCTTTAGCCATGTTGTCTTTCAACTCATTAATTTGATTGTGGAAATTTGTGTATATCTCCTTGATTTGTTGTCTTAAGTATTGAGTCTCTTCCAGGGCTTTGATAGGTTCCTTTTCTTGGGCCATGTCTTCCATGTTCTTAGTATGGCTCATAATTCTTTGCTGATGCCTAAGTATCTGATTAGGATGGTGAGTTTACTTAGATGCTCGATTTCTTTCTCTCTCATAAGGATTTAGTGGCAGGAGGCTGTGTATTACTGCTGCTCTGTGATTCTTTGTTCAACCTGGATTGCTACATTGTCCCTGTTAGCTGCTCAAAACTGGACTTTGGACCCAGTAATGGGTTGCAGACCTGATTCTTAGGGCCTTGGGGAGGGAGATTGTAAAGGCTGGGGAAAGCCTCTCTTACTTGTTACTTTCAATTTCCTCTTGTGCACTTCCTTGGTCTGCCAGCAGATGGCACTCTTTGACAGTTCTCTTAGTTCAATGTCTGGTCAGAAAGTGTGTGCTGCAAGACAGACCAGATCAACGTTCTAGAGGTTCCTGCCTGGAGGCTAATTGCCTCGTATTTCAAACTTTATCAGAGGCAGTTCTCCAACCTTTGCTGGCAGGCTCCTCCCTTTACCCCTCTGCATCCTCAACTATCAGTCCCAGTCTGTAGTGGTGGAGATCTCTTTAGTACTAGATCTCTTTAGTCCTGAGCTGGTTCCCAAGGCAAACAATGGCATCGCCCACTTGGCCTGGAAGGGTTCATGAGAGGCAACGCCAAATTTGCGGGTCAAAAGCTGAGTCAACCTAAGGATGTGTCCCTCTCTCTCTGCTTTCCTGGGGAGGTGAATCCCTGGGTCCCCTTTTGTCTGTAGCCATAGGCCCTGAGGCCTGAGAATTCAAAAGTGCCTATAGTGTGTGTAGGGGGTGCCAGCAGTAGCAGCTGCCACTTTTAATTCATAGTTTTGTCATTGTGATCCTTTTACTTTGTCGCTCTCTCTTCTGGGAGGTGTCCAGCCTTTCCCTGATATCCTAAACCCTAGAAGATTTTTTCCAGGCTGTTTCTGCCTGTCCTCTAGGTATTTTTCAGGTAGAGAAGAGAGTCTCCTGTCTTTCTAGTCTGCCATCTTCCCAGAAGTCCATATTACATTTTAATGTTACCCAATTTTCATGGCCATTTTTTCTAATGGTTGCATACTATTCCATCAAGAGGACATAACATGGGTTATCTAGACAACTATGTTGGTCAATTGTATTATATCTATTTGTTTCCATTTTACACAGTACTTGGATATTTTCCAACTTGTCATATAAAAAATGACTTCCTTATGAGAGATTCCAGAAAATGAAATTATCAGATCATATGTTATCAAGTTAAGCAATCAATCAGTCAAAGGATATAATTTATTCATCATGACTGTCATTTCTTCTCAGAAGTTTACATTGCCAGTAGCATTGTGGAAGACTACCCTTTCTGCCATACCATTATCTTATTGGGCATTGTAGGAAACAGTGTAAGGGTTATGTATGGGAATAATGATCCCTAACAAGCACATTGATTCAAATATTTAGTCAAATAAAATATTCGTTTGACTGCCAAAAATGCCATTGTATTCACCTAGACAAGGAGGTAAAATGAGGGAATGCTACCACCAATTTAAAATCTGTTCTGATCCCAGAAGTCTTTCTAGCGTGGAAGACTGCATTTAGCCAGCAGATTTTTATGATAGCAGCCTAAAATGAGATGGGTTAAGGCACAACTGAAAGATAGTCCTGTTTGTTTGATCATCTGTGTGGGGTTTTTTTGTTAATAGTTGACTGCTGTTTGCTATTTGTATGGGAAGACTTGAAGACCTCTTCCCTCTGTGAAAATTCTGTAGTGAAAGACTTTTAAGGAAACAGAATATTTGTTCCAAAATGATTATGTAACATTATATTTTCATATTTTAATAATTAGATAGTTGTCTGAAAGAAAAATTCATATGAAATCCACCATCTGGTTGATAGCTGGCTGCTCACCTATTCTACTATTTTACATTATCACTCCCTAATTTATTTTTATTTTTAAAATATATTTTTATTAGAGAAGTTTGAACTTAGAAAACAGTCATGCACATGTGTGGAATTCCCATCAATACCCCTCCACCAGCACACCATAGTGTGATGGAACATTTGCTACAGATCACAAGATAACACTATCAGACTACTACCACCAACCATCGTCCACAGCATACAGTTGATATATCCCTTCCATACCTCTCCAACTATAAATACAGTACATCTTTGGCATTATGCAAGAATAATACAGTATTGCTGTTAACTATAGTCCATAGGTTACATTAATTGTATTTTTCCCATGCGTCTCCACATACTTACCACTTTGCAAAAGTGATGTACATTTGTTCTAGTTCATAGAAGGACATTCTCATATTTGTGCTATTAACCACAATTCTCATCCACCTCTGGGTTCACGGTGTTATTCAGTCCCTAGATTATCCTCTAATTTCTTTCAATTGACATTTACATCCCTAGACTTCCCTTTTCAGCCAATATTCAATTTATAAACCAGGTACATTAGTTCTACTCAGTATAAAGTGTTACCATTAACTCAATCCACTTCCACACTTTACAGTCAAGTGTAAAACTTCTATATACATTAAGCATTAGTACACCTTCTCAGCCCTCCTCTTGTCTCCTAATAACCTTTACTGTAGGTTTTAACTCCATGTGTTTTCTTTGTATTCATTTCATATTAGTGAGACCATGCAACATTTGCCTTTTTGTGTCTGGCTTATTTCACTTAACATGATATCTCATTGTTGTTTTGATTGGCATTTCTGTAATAGCTAGTGATATTGAACATTTTTTCATGTGCTTTTTCATCATATATATTTCTTCTTTGGAGAAATGTCTAAGTCTTAGCCCATTTTTAAATTAGATTTGTTGCTTTTTTATTGTTGATCTGTATAATTTCTTTATATAGAAAGGAAATCAAACCTTTATTTCTATATGTGGTTTTTAAATATTTCCTTATACATTGAGTGGGCTGCCTTTTCACCTACTTAACAAAGCCCTTTGAATCACAAAACTGTTTAAGTTTGAGGAGGTCCGATTTATCCATGTTTTATTTTGTTGCTCGTGTTTTTGGTATAAGGTTTAAGAATCTGCTACCTACCACCAGATCTTGAAAATGTTTCCCTAGCAGATTTATAGTTGTAGATTTTATAATTAGGTCTTTGACCAATTTTGAGTTAATTTTTGTTTAAGGTGTGAGATAGGGGTTTCTTTCTTTTGTCTATGACTATCTGGTTCTCCCAGGACCATTTGTTGAATAGACTTCTCTGCCCCACCTGGGTGGGTTTGACAGCCTTGTCAAAAATCACTTGACCAAAGATGTAAAGATCTTCTGAACCATCAGTTCTGTGCCATTGGTCCTTTATTCCTGTACCATGCTATTTTTAGCACTGTAGCCAGGGAATATGATTTAAAGTCCAGAAGTGAGAGTCTTTCAACCTTATTCTTCCTTTTTAAGATGTTTCTATCTATTCAGGGCCCCTTCCAAATAAATTTGACAACTTGTTTTCTATTTCTTTAAAAAGTGTTGGTGGAATTTTTGTCAAGATTGCATTGAATCTGTATATCAGTAGACTTGGGAAATTTTCAACCATTATTTCTCCAAACATTCCTTTTGACACTTTTTCCTTCTCTACTCTTTCTGGGATTTTCTTTCCATGACATATATATTTGCATGGCTCTTGCTGTCATTTAGTTCCATGAGAACATGTTCAATATTTTTTTCATTCTTTTCTTTATCTGTTCTTTTGTATGTTTGCTTTCAGAGACTGTATTAGTCAGTCAAAGGGGTGCTGGTACAGAATGCCAGAAATCTGTTGACTTTTATAAAGGGTATTTATTTGGGATGAAAATTTACAGTGATAGGGCCCTAAATAGTCCAACTCAAGGCTGCTTTCTCACCAAAGTCAGTTGCCACATGTTGAAGCAAGATGGCAGTTGATCTCTGCCTGGTCTCGCCTTCCTTCTTCCTCTTAAGACTCCATGGGCCCAGCCTCTTCAGATCTCAGCTATAGGCTGGCATAGGGCTCATCTCTCAGGGTTTCCTATATCAGTCTGGCATAGGGCTCTTTTACTTCCAGACCTTCTCAGTTATTCAGCTGCCCTGTTCTCTTCAGCTTCAAACTATCAGGCAAATGGCTCATTTCTCTTCCCGGGGTTTTAGCTGTTTGAGCCTTCTCCTTTCTGTCATATGGCAGGACCAAAATGACCTGGTTCTCTCCTCTTCCATATCTATGGAGCTCTCTCTCTTTCATTGTCTTTTTCTGTGTGTCTTCTTGAGTGAGTGTCCATTTATATTAGCCCACCAAGGGGGACAGGGACTCAACCCTGAGTCATGCCCTACTGACGTGGTCAAATCAACGCCCTAATCTTTTATCAAATAAATTTAAAACCTTTGAAATTAATACAATCAAAGGGAATCACACCCCAGAGGAATAGACCAATTTATGAACATAATTTTTATTTTTGGGGGGATTCATAAATAATATCAAGCTGCCATGAGGCCAAGTCTTCAAGCTTACTAATCTTTACTTCCACCTCCTTAAATTTGCTGTTATATGCCTCCAGTGGCATTTTTTATTTCACTTATCATGCTTTTCATTCCATAAGATCTGCTAGTTTTCTATGTATGCTTTCAAATTCTTCTTTGTGCTCACCCAGGGTCTTCTTAATATCCTTAATCTCTATAGCCATGTCATTGAATTTATTAAGATTTTTTTGGCACAACTATGATTAGTTGTCTCAAACTCCTTTATGTCATCTGGAGAGGCTTATTTTGTTCCTTTGACTGGGCCATATCTTCTGTTTCTTGGTATGGATGGTAACTTTTTGTTGGTGTCTTGGCATCTGGCTTACTAGATATATTTATTCTGGGTACAGTTTCTCTCTTTAGTTTAGGGCTTTCTTGCCCTTTCTCCCTTGCTGGTTGTATAACAGTAGCCAAAGATCTAGTTGATACTGTATGCTGCTGCCCCAGGAATCCATGAAGCTTCTCCCACCTTTCTCCTCTGCCAGGGGCAGGAATGGAGCCACAACTGTATGTAGTATTCTAAGCCATGCAGACCAAGACCATCTGTAGTTGCCCAGAGAGACTGATGAAGCTGCATGCCCCTTCCTGCCCTGCCTAAGGCAGGGATGGAGCTGCAGGTGTCACAGCAAACTAAGCCATGCAGGTCAAAACTGACTACAGTTGCCCAGATAGACTGATGTAGCACAGACTCCCCACTCCCCTGCCAGGGGAGTGGGACCATCTGGAGTGCCCAACAATCTATTCTGTGAGGGCTGAAAGCACCTGCAGTTGCCCTGAGAGGAGAAGGGAATGCTGTCCCTTCTACCCTTTAAGAGGTGGGGATGGAACCACAGGTGCCCAACAGTCCAGTCCATGTGGGACAAAAGCACCTGCAAGTTGCCCAAAGAGGCTGAAAAAACACAGCTCCCCTCCTATCCTGTTGGTGGTGGTGGTGTGTATGTGTGGGGTTGGAGCTACAGGTGTCTGAGTATCCAGACTTTTGGGCTGAAAGCACCTGCAGTTGCTCAGAGAGGCTGAGGAAACATCAGCCCCCTCCTATCCTATTAGGGAGGCAGGGTGGGGATGGAATCAGAAGCGTTTGGCAAACCAGTCCATGGAGGCCAAAAGCACCTGCAGTTGCCCAGGGAGGCTAAGGAAATACAACTCCCTTCCTATCCAGTTGAGGGGTGGGGATGAAGCCCCAGGTGTCCGACTATCCAGTCTGTGCCAGCTGAAAGTAACTGCAGTTGCCTGCAGAGGCTGGTACAGGTCCTCCCCAGCTTCCTCTTTGATGGAAGTGGGGCTAGAGCTTAGGCTACAGCTGCAATACTATCTGGGTGGAAAGAAGTCAGTCTCTACCATCACTGTGATTTTCAGTCAGCCATGCTTCTCCTCATGCTGGGAATGGAGTTAAAATGGAGGCTACTGGCCTCTTTCCAATGTGGACAGGTTCAAACTTTAGCTCTTTTTTCTTTTTAAGATTTATTTATTTATTTATTTCTCTCCTCTCCCCCCTCCTCTCACCCAGTTGGCAGTTCTCTGTGTCTATTTGCTGCGTCTTCTTTGTCCACTTCTGTTGTTGTCAGTGGCATGGGAATCTGTGTTTCTTTTTGTTGCTTCATCTTGTTGTGTCAGCTTTCCGTGGGTGTGGCGCCATTCCTGGACAGGTTGCACTTTCTTTTGTGCTGGGTGGCTCTCCTTACGGGGCCCACTCCTTGTGTGTGGGGCTCCCCTACACAGGGGGCACCCCTGCATGGCAGGGCACTCCTTGCATGCATCAGTACTGCACATGGGCCAGCTCCACACAGGTCAAGGAGGCCCGGGGTTTGAACCACATGTCTACCATGTGGTAGACAGGCACCCTAACCACTGGGCCAAGTCCGCCACCCCAATCTTTAGCTCTTCTTAGGATTATACTTTAGCCAGTTGAATTTACTGATCAGAACCTTAAGTCAGTGCCAAACCATCTCTTCCTCCCATTTTGGGGAACCTGGAGTTTCCAACTCCAGCCACAGAATAGCTCCCGAGGTAGTTTGTACCACTAGTGGAGGATGGGCACTGGCCTCTGCAACATGAAGTGCTCTACTCACGAATCTTTACTACAGAGGGGCAGTCTTCTTCCATTCTTCCAAGGATGTTGCACGATGCTCTTTTGATCTCCTGGGTCCCCCAAACAGGTGCTTTAGATAGCTCTGAGTGATTGTTAACTGCCCTGTAGGACAAGCTGACTCTTGGAGCTCCTTACTCTGCTGCCATCTTGCCCCTCCCTACTTACTGTTGAGTTTTGAGTGTTCTTATAAATTCTAGATACAAATGCTTTGTTGGATGTGTGACTCATGTGTGTTTTCTTCCAGTCTGTAGCTTGCTTTTTCATTCACTTAATAGTGTTTTCCCCATAGCAAAAATGTTAAATTTTGATAAAGTTCAGTTTATCATGCCTTTAGTGTTGTATTTGAGAACTCTTTGCCTAACTGCAGATTACAAAGATACTTTGTTTTCTTCTAAAACTTTTGCGATATTATATTTTATATTTAAATCCATGGTCTCTTTGAGTTCATTTTTATGTAAGTTGTGAGGTTTCGGTTGGTATTCTTTTTTTAGCATATGGATGCTACCACTTGTTGTAAAGACTACCATTTTTCAAATGAATTGCTTTCTACATTTTTCAGAAATCAATTGCTCCTACATGTGTAGCTAAATTTCTGAACTTTCTAGTCTGTCTAGTCATCTATGTGTCTATCTCTTCACTAACACTACACTGTTTTGTCTAATGTAACTTTATGATAAGTCTTGAAACTTTGCAGTGTGACCTCCTACTGCATTCTTATTTTTCAAAATTGTTTTGCCTATTCTAGTTCCTTTCTTTTCCATATAAATTTTAGAATCATCTTATCTTTCTTGTTTGTTTTATTTTGTTTTCAACTGATTTTTTTAATTAGAGAAGTTAAAGGTTTACAGAAAAATCATCATAAAATATGTGAAATACAGAATTCTCATATACCACCTTATTTTAGTATGGTACTTTTGTTATAATTTATGAAAGAGCATTTTTATAATTATACTATTAATTATAGTCCATCCTTTACAATAAGGTTCACTGTGTTGTACAGTCCTATGTTTTTAAAAATATTTTATTCTGGTAACATTGGTACAACCTAAAATTTCCCCTTTTAACCATATCCAAATATATGATACAGAACTGTTTAACTACTATCACAATGTTGTGCTACCTTCACCACCATCCATTACCAAAACTTTATAATAAACCCAAATAGAAAACTCTGTACAAGTTAAGCATTAACTACCCATTGCCTACCCCCAGCCCAGCTCCCAGTAACCTATATTCTAGATTATATGACTCTATGAGTTTGCTAATTATAATTGTTCCACATCAGTGAGATTATATACTCTTTGTCCATTTGTGCCTGGTTTATTTCACTCAATATGTTTTAAAGGTTCATCCATATTGTCATATGTATCAGAACTTCATTTCTTTTTACAGCAGAATAATATTTAATTGCATCTATATACCACATTTTGTATATCCATTCATTGGTCGATGGAAGCTTGGGTTGCTTCCATCTTTTGGCAATTGTGAATAATATTTTGTGAACACTGGTGTACAAATACCAGTTTGAATTTCTGCTTTCATTTATTTTGGGTATATACCCAGAAGTGGGATTGCCAGACATATGGTAATTCTATCCCTAGCTTTCTGAGGAATTGCCAAACTGTCTTGCACAGTGGCTCTACCCCTTTTTATTCCCACCAGTAATGAATGAGCATTTCTATTTCTCCACATCCTCTCCAAAACTTGTAATTAAAAAAAATAGTAGCCATTTTAGTAGATGTGAATTGGTGTCTCACTATGATTTTGATTTACATTTCCCTAATAGCTAATTATGTCGAGCATTTTTCATTGTTTTTGAGCCACTTGTATATCCTTTTTGGAGAAATGTCTATTTAAGTGTTTTGTCCAGTTTTAAAATGGGTTGCTTATCTTTTTATTGTTGAGTTGTGGGATTTCTTTATATATTCTGGATATTAAATCTTTATTGGATATGTGGTTTCCAAATATTTTCTTCCACTGAGTAGATTGTCTTTTCACTTTTATGATAAAGTCTTTTGATATAAAAAAGATTTAAATTTTGATACAGTCCCATTTACATGTTTTGTTGTTGTTGTTGTTGCTGTTATTGTTGTTTTACTTTGGGTGTAAAGTCTAAAAAACCATTGCCCAACACAAGATTCTGAAGATGCTTCTCTATGCTTTCTTCTAGGAGTTTTATAGCTGGTTCTTATGTTTAGTCTTTGATCCATTTTGAGTTAATTATTATATATGGTGTGAAATAGGGTTCTACCTTCATTCTTTTGCATATGGATATCCAGTTCTCCAGCACCATTTGTTGAAGAAACTATTCTTTCCCAATTGAGTGGCCTTGGAAGCCTTGTCAAAAAATAGATGTGAGGGTCTATTTCTGAACTCTCAATTCTATTCCATTAATGTATGTACTAGCACTATCCTTGTGCTAGTACCATGCTGTTACCATCACTGCTGCTTTGCCATAATTTTTGAAGTCAGGACTTTATTCTTTATTTTCACGATTATTTTTGGCTCTTTGGGGCCCCTTACCATTGCAAATAAATTTGATAACTAGCTTTTCCATTTCTGCAAGTAGGTTGTTGGAATTTTGATTTTGATTACATTGAATCTTTAAATCTCTTTTGGTAGATTTAACGTCTCAATAATATTTAGTCTTCCAGCCCATGAGCATGGAATGTCCTTTCATTTATTTAGCTCTTCTTTGATTTCTTTCAGCAAAGTTTTATAGTTTTTCATGTATAAGTCTTTTACCTCTATATTAGCCTGCCAAAGGACTGCCAATGCAAAGTACCAGAAATCTGTTGGCTTTATAAAGGGTATTTATTTTGGGTAAAAGGGTACAGTTATAAGGTGGTAAAAAGCCCAACTCAAGGTTGCTTTCTCACCAAAATCCATTGCCATGTGTTGAAACAAGATGGTCACTGATCTCTGGCTGGTCTCTGCCTTCCCCTCTGGGCTTCCTCTTCCTCTTGAGGCTCCACTGCTCTGTTTCCTCCCTATTTCATCTGCAGGCTGGCATGTCTTCATGTATCAGTCTCAGCTGTTCTTTACAATCTCAGCTATAAGCTTTCAGGCAAAATGAGTCATCTCTCCCCAGCACTTCAGCTGCTTGAGGCTCCTTCTTTCTGTCACATGACTGGATCAAAAATAACAGAGCTCTCTCTTTCCCTGTGTCTGTCTCAGTAGTGTACATTTATATCAGACCTATCAAGGGAGCGGGGACTTAACCTGAGTTGCACTCACTGACCTGGTCAAATCAAAAGCCCTAATCTTAACTGATAATCTAATCAAAGACACCTCAACTGAATTTAATGCAAGCAAAGGGTATCAAACCCAGAGGAATAGGTTAGTTTATAAACATAATCTTCCTCTTTTTGGGATTCATAAAATAATCTCAAACTGCTACAACATCCATGGTTTGATTTATTCCTAGATATTTGATTCTTTTAGTTGTTAATGTAATTGGAATTTTTTTCTAGATTTCCTTCTCAGGTTGTTCATTACTAATGTATAGAAACTACTGATTTTTGCATGTTGATCTTGTACCCTGCAAATTTGCTGAATTTGTTTATCAGCTCTAGGAATTTTGTTGTAGATTTTTGGGGACTTTTTATATGTAATGGATCATGTCATCTGTAAATAATGGAAGTTTTGCTACTTCCTTTTCAATTTGGATGACTTTTTTTTTCCTTTTTCTTGCCTAACTGCTTTGGCTTTTCCAATACAATGTTGAATAACAGTGGTGACTGCGCATCCTTGTCTTATTCCAGATCTTAAGGCAAAGCTTTAAGTCTTTCACCAGTGAGTATTATGCTAGTAGTGGGTTTTTATGTATTCTTTTTATCATGTTGATGAAGATTCCTTCTGTTCTTAGTTTCTAAGTTTTTATCAAGAAAGAATGTTGGATTTTGTCAAACACCTTGTCTGTGTCAATTGAGATGACTATGTGCTTTTTTTTTTAACCTTCATTCTGTTAATGTGTATTAATCAATTTTCTTATGTTGAACCACCCTTGCTTACTTGGGATAAATCCCACTTTATCACAGTGTGTAATTCTTTTAATGTGCTGCTTAAGAGTGTGCTATATAATTTCCATACATTTTATGGATTTTCTTTGCCTGTTATTGATTTCCAGCTTCATTCCATTATGGTCAGAGTAGATGCTTTGTATAATTTCAATCTTTTTATTTATTTTATTTAATTTTTTAAATTTTTTTATTTTTTTGCCTTTTTTTTTAATGTTACATTAAAAAAAATGAGGTCCCCATATACTCCCCACCCTCTTCACCCCACTCTTCCCCCCATAACAACAACCTCCTCAATCATCATGAGATATTCATTGTATTTGGTGAATACATCTCTGAGAGAATCATCTTATCTTGATCAGCCAAAATTCCTATGTGGATTTTGATTCAAATTGTGTTAGATCTATGGATTAATTCGGAGACAATTATATTAACTATATTGAGTCTTCTAATCCATGATCATGATATATTTCTCCATTTATGTAGGTCTATGATTTCTTTCATCAGGATTTTGTAGTTTTCAGATTATATATTCTGCACTGTTTGTTAGAATTATACTTAAAGGTTTCCTTTTCTTATTGTTCATAAGTGACATTGGTTTTGTAATTTTATTTATAATTATTCATTATGAGGATTACAATATTTTGAAACACATTTGATTTGTTTGTTAACCATATAGCCTATGTTTGACCTTAATAAACACACTTATTAGTGAGTTTTTACAATATTCAATTATCACCTGCATTAAAAAAAGAAAAATTTTGAACCTCCAATCCCACTTTACTATCTTAACTTTTGTTTTTCCTCATCCCTACTCAATTAAGCTTCTCAAAAGTTCTGTCCTCACTTTCCTACCACTCAATTCTCAGCTGAGTGTTTATTTTGCTCCTCAGGATTATATAATTGACTATTTATTCTGCTCACTCTGTAGCTCATCTGATGAAATATCATACCTACACTCTAGTGAATTCACTGCCATTTACATTCTGAGGCATCCTAAAAAGCCAGGGACCTTGAATGTAATTCCTTGCTAACCCCAAGTTTTCACACACACACACACACACACACACACACACACACACACACACAGAGTAATCACCTTTTTCTGCCAATTCTTTCTCAAATTCATTAACTTCTCTTCATCCTCATTGTTGGTATTGTATTTCAGGTCACTATCATTTCTCGCCTAACTCACTGAATAGTCTTTATTTAGCTGTCTAACAGTTTTTTATTAAGCACTTACTGTGTTCCTATACTGTTCTAGGCACTTGGGATACACCAACAAATACAGACAAAAACACTTCATGGAGATTACCTAATAGGAGGTAAAGATAGACAATAAAGAATAATCATAATAAATAATAAATAAATGGTATAGTAGTTTAGAAAGTGAAAAGTACTGTTGCACAAGAAAGCAATTAAACAGGATAAAAGAAATGCCAAGTGGAGGGGGAAGTTTCCAGTATTAAATTAAAATAAATATATATGTATGATATTTGAGCAAAAACTTGGACAAAGTAATTAGCTATGTGCACAACTGAAGGAAGAGCAGGCAGAGGGAATATCCAGTGCAAGGGTCCCGAGATAGGAGCATGCCTAAAGTATTCAAGGACCAGCAAAGAGACAGTATGGCTGGGTAGGTGAGCAAAGGGTAGAGCGGTATGATAAGCCAAAAAATGTCCCTCCAAAGATATTCATATCCTGATCCCTGGCACTGCTGATTGTTACCTTATTTGGAAAAAGGGTCTTTACAGATATGTTTATGTTAAGGATATTCAAATGGGGAGAGTATACTGGATTGTGTGGGTAAGTCCTAAATGCAATCACATGAATCTTTTTTTTTAAGATGTATTTATTTATTTATTTCTCTCCCCTTCCCCCCACCCCCACCCTGGTCGTCTGTTCTCTGTGTCTATTTTGCTGTGTCTTCTTCTTTGTCTGCTTCTGTTATTGTCAGCGGCATGGAAATCTGTGTTTCTTTTTTTTTTGTTGCGTCATCTTGTTGTGTCAGCTCTCCGTGTGTGCAGTGCCATTCTTGGGCAGGCTGCACTTTCTTTCGCGCTGGGCAGCTCTTCTTACGGGGCGCACTCCTTGCACATGGGGCTCCCCTACGTGGGGGACACCCTTGCATGGCACGACACTCCTTGCGCACATCAGCACTGAGCAAGGGCCAGCTCCACATGGGTCAAGGAGGCCCAGGGTTTGAACCGCGGACCTCCCATGTGGTAGACAGACGCCCTAACCACTGGGCCAAGTCTACTTCCCCACGTGAATCTTTATAAGAGGGGGCAGAGGGAGATTTGACATACACACAGAGGAGATAATATGCAGACAGATCAGAGAGAGGGTTGAAGTTGCTGGCCTTGAAGATTGGAATGATGTGGCCACAAGCCAAGGATACTGGCAGCCGCCAGAAGCTGGAAGAAGTCAGGAACAGAGTCTTCCCTGAGCCTCCAGAGAATGTGCTACCCTGCCAGCATGTTGGTTTTGGCCCAGTCACACTGATTTCAGGCAGCTGGCCTCTAGAACTGAGAAAGAATCTCTGTGGTTATAAGCCACCAAACAATGGATAATGTAGAGCCTTAAAGGCCATTGTAATGACTTTGGATTTCACTCTGAGTAAAAATGAGCCAATGCTAGGTTTTGAGAAGAGCAATGACATGATTTTACTTGTGTTTGTTTTGTTTTGTTTTTAGGCTGCTGTATTGAAAATAAGCTGAAGGCAGAGGCAAGGACAGATGCAGGGATACCAGTTAGGAGGATATTGCAATAAACCAGGCAAGAGACAATGGTAGTACAGGATTATAGCTGTGGAGATGAGATTAAACTGTGAATATATTTTTAAGATAAAATCACATGGGTTTCCTAGTGGATTTGGATCTGGTGCATGAGAAAAAAGTGGAATTTCAAATGACTATAAAGTTTTTGGTCTGAGCAAAAGGGAGAATAGCATCTCCATTAAATAAGAAAGGGATAACTCGGATAGAGTAGGTCTGGGAAGAATTTCAGAAAATCAATTTTGGACTCACGGTGTTAGATATCCAGTGCTGATGTGTTAGAAATTATTTATGGGACTGAATTTGGTAAAAAAAAAAAAAAAAAAAAAGTCTGCACTAGAGATAAAATATGGGAGTTCTAGGCATGTATATGAATATAAAGTCAGAGTCTGGATGAAATTACCAATGGACTGAGTGGAGACATTGAAGAGTAGAGGATAAAGGACTGGGCCCTGGAGAACTCTAACATCAACATGTTGAGAAGTAGAATCAGTGAAGGAATCTGAAAAAAGTGTGATCAATGAGATAGAAAGAGAACAAAAAATTATGGCATCCTAGGAGCCAAGCAAAGAAAATGTATCAAAGAAAAGGAAATGGTCAAAGTTAATTTCCTCACCGGCAAAGAAAGACTTAGATCATGGACACTGGAATGGAGAATTTTGGAGAAGCAATAAACATCTAAGATCTTGAGCTTCTATTTCCCATTGAACCTCAATGTTGGGACAATGTGATAATCTCTTCCATCAGAACGGATATTCCATTAGGCTCAAGTAAGCATGGACCTAGAAGTGACATCTAAAGGCACCTAAGTGTTCTGAAAGCCACTGGAGGCTAGAGCAGGATGTAAAATTCTAGAGTCAGTCAAGCTGGGTGGATGCTAAAGCAGCAGTCTTGTTGATATAGTAACCTTAGCAAAAAGGCAGTTGTACAGACTTTTTTTTCATTTTTATTTTTTAAAAGATACTTAGATTATATAAACGTTACATAAAAAATATAGGGGATTCCCACATGCCTCGTTCTCCATCTCCCATACTTTCCCACATTGGCAATATCTCTCATTAGTGTGGTACATTCATTGCAATTGATGAACACATTTTGGAGCATTGCCCTAAGCATGGATTAAAGTTTACATTGTAGTTTACACTCTTTCCCACGCAATTCTGTAGGTATGGCAAGATATATAACAGCCTGTATCTGTCATTGCAAAGTCATTCAGGATAATTCCCAAGTCCCGAAAATGCTCCCATATTACACCTGTTTTTCCCTTTCCCTGCCCTCAGAACCTCCGGGGCCACTGCCTCCATATCAGTGATATAACATTTTAATCCATGTTCAGAAAAGGACCAGACCCACTGAGGCCCTTGGCTAAGTCACAACTCCCTGGTGCCTGAACCCCACCACCTCCACCCACAGGAACAAAGTTAACAGCTATGTTTTAAGATCTTGTAAGACTTGTAGTGTCAAAAGAAAAAACAATCCATTTCAAGTCATTTTTTAGACCCAATTATAAAGAATGCAGGCACCAAGCCAGTAAGGACACCCCCTGCTGGCTGATACTTTCACAGGTGGCTTTGTTGAGTGAGAAAACTCACATCAGTGCAAAAGATTTTAAGTATTGCCATCCATTTAACATCCAGGAGCAGCAAGCCCGGAAGGCTAGCTGCAATTCACGTTACTAGACTACAGTGATCTCCTACTCTGCCGATGAACAATGTTTGAGTCTTTCAAGATTCCTTTGCTTTCTTTCTCTCTTTTCTAAATGGCAGTTGAAGCACCAGAGTGAAGATCTACAAATTCCCACTGCTGAGATCCTAAAGTCTACTTGTCTACAACCACCATTTAGTGGCAAACCTGTTATGCCTCCTATTCGTAGATTTTCAAGAAATTCTATATGCATTGTTACCAGAACCAGTCCCCTTTTCATGAACCAGCATAAGTGGGTTTCTGCTCCTTTTATTTGTTTTTATTTTTTATTTTTTAAAGATTAATTTTTTATTTATTTCTCTCCCTGCCCACTCCCCACCCCCCATACAGTGGTCTGTTCTCTGTGTTCATTCGCTGTGTGTTCTTCCGTGTCCGCTTCTATCCTTGCCAGCGGCACCGGGAATCTGTGTCTCTTTTTGTTGTGTCATCTTGATGCATCAGCTCTCTGTGGGTGCAGCACCAATCCTGGGCAGGCTGCACTTTTTTCGCACTGGGCGGCTCTCCTTACGGGGCACACTCCTTGTGTGTGGGGCTCCCCTACACGGGGGTCACCCCTGCGTTGGCATGGCACTCCTTGCATGCATCAGCACTGTGAGTGGGCCAGCTCACCACATGGGTCAGGAGGCCCTGGACCTTTCATGTGGTAGGCAGACACCCTATCAGTTAGGCCAAATCCGCTTCTCTCTGCTCCTTTTAATTAAATGAGCCTGGCAGAAACATTGTGCCAAGGAGTTTGGGCTGTATCATGCTGCATTGGGGAGCCACTAAAAATGGTTAGAGTGTCATATTCATATTTTCATTTTAGAACTATAATTTCACATTCTTGAAGACAAGGATTATGTCTCATATTTCCATATCCAGTGCCTGACACACAACCTACTCAATAAATGTCTGTTGAATGATTACAGCAGGCTTAGACTAGAGGCAGAGAAATTAATTAATCAAAACGTCTGATGAGACATGACAAGGAGTGACCCAAACCAAGACAATGAGGATGGAAAAAAATAGACTCAAGCAATTTGTAGGAGGTCAGCTTTGTAAGACTTAGAGGCTGATATCTTGTAGAGAGCACTCTGACAGTTTTGACTAGCTGTGGCAACAAATACCAAGACAAGAGAGACAGGACAAAGAGCAGGGAGGGGCTTGTTTCTATTTGATTTGTGTTTGCTTAATTTTGTTTTGTTTTGGTCAGGGTAGAGTGATGAGGCAGATGATAAAATTCAGCAGGCATCTCTGTTGTTTTGTATTGGTGGCATAGTAGAACACTCATAAAGAGCACATCTTCAAGAGTGAACCTCAAATGAGCTTTCAGCTCTGGGAGTACATAGGACAGAGATTCTCAAATTTTAGCATGCATAAGAATCAGCTGGGGAGCTTGTTAATACTTCATAATCTTGGGCTCAAGTCCAGAGATTCCTTTTCAAGTAGCTCAGGAGTAGGGCCCATAAATCTGCATTTTGTGCACACACACACACACATCCATTATGAGTATTCCCCAGACCTCACTTTGAGAAACACTGATATTGGCAAGAGAGGAGGAAACATAGGAATACAAATTAAAGGGTACAAGCGTGGAAGAGAAAAAGATCAAAGGAAGAAATCCTTTATGCTGATATGTACAGAGAGATCCAGGAAGAGAGACTTTCTGAGCTGTGGCTGGACAGTTCTATTATTTACAAGTTCACCTTATTGTCAGAATGTCCTAGGCTTGTAGTGCTTCTTATTTGAAGCTGGGACTTTGTATTAGACAAAGGTGAGAGGAAAACGTTGAAAAGTAGTTGAGTTCCAATTTTAAAGGGCCATGAATGCTCAACTAAGAAGTCTGATCTTTGTGCAGTCATCACTGAAAGCCAGAAAAAGCTTTTCATCATGACAAGAGCATGATGAAAGCAGAATTTCTGAAAGATGACTTTTGTACTAAACGGTTGGGAGGAGGAGAGACTGGAAGCAAGATCAGTTAACAAGGACTACAGAGAGGGAAAATCAAAGAAACACTATGCAAAGAAGAAGGCAGAGGCCTGAAAAGGAGGTTTAATTAGATTGGAGTCACAGAAACCAAGGCAGGAGAGAATTTGTGGCAGGGTGGTTAGCAGTGTCAAATACTATAGAGATGGCCACAAACCCATCTGCCATTAAGAAACACCACCACGATAATAACAGAGAGATGAGTGCCGCACAGCGGACTCTCTCAGCACATTCTATAGTTAAGAGAACATACTCTTGGCTTCTTTTCTTCCTTTGATAAGGGTAAGCTTTCAAATGAACTCACTGTGACCTGCTCTACACGTCTGGAAAAGGAAACAATTCCTACCTTTGCGTGGTCCTTCAAAGTCAAGTAAATGATCCAGAAAACTAACGCAAACATCAACATCAGCAGTAGCTTACGAGCTGCCGTGTTTGGAAACAAAGTGAATCTCCTATAAGAGAGGACAGGAGAAATAATTACACACGAAATCAAAGGAATGGGACATTGTTCTGTTCATATTGGTTTCTGCTCAGTAATTTCCAGGACAGGACTATGTTCAACACAGCTGCTATCTCCTGGGTTTTCAAAAGTTCCATTAGATATTCTACAAGATATCAGAAACAGAAGTTTTCGACGAGGCCGGAGCTGAAGTGGTGGAAGGTCTCCTGCTTGCAGAGTCACAAGCTTTCCCCAGTTGGGAGTCAACATCAGGTCCCTGAGTCTTTGCTCTCATCTAGGGCTCAGCAGGCACAGCAAGAGCTTAGGAATGTTTACCCTAAGAAACATCTTTTTCTAGTGCCCTCTATGAATCCTGGCCCCTAAATCTCTCTCTCTCTCTCTCTCACACACACCACACACATTATCTGTTGCCCTCCTTCTCGGGTCTTAACCTGCCACCACAGAATTCTTAATTCTCATTTGTTTTTTGGGGGGCAGTTTGCTTACTTCTCAGGTTTTGTTCTCCTCATACTAAAGTAGTGAGAAATGCCACCAAAACGACAAGGCGAATTCTGTAGAAAAGATCAGAGTGGAGTGGCAGAATTTTAGATTTAAAATTTAAAGCCAGAATCCTAAAAGCATGTGCAAAACACTAAATTACAGCAGTGTTTCTCAAACTTTTTGATTTTTGACCCAGATCCATGGTTAAAAAAAAATCATATTAAATCACAACTATGGTCTTGCTTCCACAAGCATGCACACACACACATACGCACCTACATCAAGTCTCATAAAACAGTACTTATCCTTACTGCATACAAATGCACTGCTATTTTCTATTTATTCTATTCGATTCAATTTTTAAAGTGTTTGTGATACCCAAATAAACTAAATTCACTGTCCTCTCAAGGGCTGTTGCATGCCACTTGAAAGCCTCTGACTACCCCGTGGACTTCCCCCTGCCCCCACACCGCTGCCCCTGAAGCCTGCAAGTGGCAGGTGGAAGGTAAGGCACCTGTGGACGGGCATCTTCTCCATCACCTTCTCATACAGAAGCGACAGGCATCCAGAGAGTCTCCTTGGCTGATGTGGTTCTTGCATTTATTTCAGGGTTGGAGTTTCCCTCTGAGCTTCGTTGATCAAACGCTGAACTGCCATTTGTGGCCAGAGTGTACCAATTGGAAGACCTCCTGCTCAGTGCTGTGTTCCAGCTCATCCCACAGAGGCAGAGGAACGGAGCCAGGAGGGGCACCTAAGCTCGCTTTTCAAGAATGGGCATATGATCCCAACCCCGGATTTCCTTAGGCCGAGTCCTTATATTTTATATACAGAGCGTCCTTCCCTTGTTCAGTCCTTGGCTTTGCTGTCAGGTGGGACTATTCACCTCTCTAGTAGCAGCAGAAGTACCTTACGACTAGAAAGAGGAAAGGCCCTGGTCCACAGTTCCTGACCAGCTGAGAACTGATGTGTCCAGTTGTTCTCACTGTCTTCAGTGCTTTCTTTGTAAACTCCTCTCACATGCTCTAAACATTGTATATATCAAGCACTCCAATGATGGTGACGTAAAGTATATTTCAGGCCACAAAAAGGAACTGCCACTGGTCTAAATCCCACTGCAACTTGCATGTGTGACAAAAGTAGAAGAGAATCCAAAAAGGCAAACTCTGTGGACGTTGGCATCACTGACACCAACAGCAGAAAGGAGTCAGTTGCGGCCACTAAGCAGGGCTGATGTTCTCCATCAGCTCCAACCCCTCTTCTTCTCACATGGTCTTTTACTACCATAGCACATGGCCATGCTCAGTTTCTCATTGTGTTTTGCTCCACATGGGCATATGTGTGTGTGTGTTTCATATATATGTATATTGTAAGCACTATATATATATACGTACCTGTTTGCATCTCTGTCAAACCCCTCCAGGCACATATTCATATAACTGTAAGGATATCAAGGCTGTGATCACAGAGATTGAGTAGATAATTACTAGGGGAAAAAAACGTATCAACTGAAAAGGGACATAGATCCTGTCAACGCTTCCCCACCCCGTATGACATGTGTTCCTTTACATAACCTCGTGCCACAGCTCCATGACAACTATAATAGTGGAGCCAGGAATCTTAAACAAAACCCTGTTTAGCAGTTTGACATTATTGATGAATCCCAAAAAGAAATATTGGATTATGTTTGTAAACTGGTCTTTTCCTCTGGGCATATTAGAGTGTATTAGATTCAGAAGTTTTACTTTTACTTGATTAAATAATGATTAAGGCCTTGACTGGGCCACATCAGTAGGGGGCAGGGACTCACAGAGAAACTGCACCACAGAGAAGGGATGTTGGAGTTTTGATGCTGGAGTCTTGAGCTGGAGCCCTGAGCTGGAGCCCCGGGAAGTAAGCACACAGAAGAGCTTGATTGTGAGGAAAGAGAGAAGGCCCTGAGAAAAGAAACAAGCCATTTGCCTAAGAGTCCACAGCTGGCCTTGTGGAGATAACAAAACAGCTGAGCCCAGAGAAAGGCAAGCCCTGGGAAGAGAGGAACCCAGGAAGCCTGAGTCCTTACAGAGGTCAGCATGCCATCTTGGTCCAACAGGTGGCAATAAACTTTGGTGAGGGAAATAACTTACGCTTTATGGCCTGGTAACTGTAAGCTTCTACGCCAATTAAATACCCTTTATAAAAGCCAGAAGATTTCTGGTGTTTTGTATCAGCACCCCTTTGGCTGACTAATACACCCTGGAAGCCTTCTCCCCTGTGTGGATCTAAGTGAAAACACTCGGCTCCATAAAGCTTGGATAATAAATGTGTGCTTCCAGCCACATCCTAATTATCACAGCCCTGTAGATGATAACATAGTAAGCAGACAAATGCACTGTACCCCTTAAATATAATTAACTCATGTTATTTTCATGATAGTTGTTAAGCTTGTCCGGACAGACAGATGGTACCACCTCTGTGTGACTAGGAGCCCAGGGCACAGAGCAGGACATGAAACTGACCTGCAGTCAGCATCAGTGGGTGAACTGAGGCAGAGCTCCAGCCCTTTGCCTTTTGTGGGCCTGCAGTCCACTGGGATGGGTATGGTGGGTTTAGAGTGTGGCAGCATTTTTCTTGAGACTGATATGTGAAAAAATAATGTGACAAACGAGGCTTGGTTTTTGTTGATGTAATATAGCCTTGGCTTCTCCTTTAAAATGAAAATTCTTTTGCCCAAACATGGGGAAGTATGAGAACACATTTGGAGAGGAAGGGGTTAGAACCAACCAGCACATCTTTGACATATTGCTCATTTTCCTCCAGTGTTAACTTTACTCAGTGGTTTTGGGGAGGAAATTAAGATATTTAATTGGGAAATGATAGTGATGGTTTGAAGCTGTTATGTACCCCCAGAAAAGTATGTTCTTAAAACTAACTCATTCCTGTGGGAAAAAAACTATTATAAGTAGGACTTTTTGATTAGGTTACTTCAGTAAGGCATGACCCAGGGCAGGTCTTAATCCTCTTACAGGAGTCCTTTACAAACAGGACAAATACAGAGAGAAGAAAAACCACAAAAGCAAGAAGCTCAAAGCAACAAAACCCAGAGAAGAAGGGAGAAGCCAGCATATGCCACCATATGTCTTGCCATGTGACAGAAGACTCCACAATCACTGGCAGCCAGTCTTCAGGAAGAAAGAATCACCTTATGATGCCTTGATTTGAACGTTTTTCTCAGCCTTGGAACTGTAAGCTTGTAAGTAAATAACTTTCCTTTGTAAAAGGCAACCCATTTTATGGTATCTGCTTGAGCTGCTTTATCAAACTAGAACAATGCTTTGAAACATTTCAATTATCTAAACTTCAGCATAATATACAGGAAATCAATACAAGATGTGCATGATTTTTTAGAAGATGAAACCCTTCCAAGGAACTTTAATGTTATGGAAGGGCCTTTTTTTTTTTAAGCAATGCCCACAGATCCTGGGTTAAAGTTCATTCCTCTCTGTCCGTGGAATACTTTCACAGAGATGTCTGAGCTAAAATCAGAGAAAGTTCCCTGGTACAAATGCAGAGAAAACTGAGAATTTGTGGGAGTATTACCAGCACCCCGTGGGAGAGGTTGCCCTGACCTCATGAACATGATTATCCAGTCTGGTGACAGTGGGGGAAGAACTCACATTTGCTTTGAGGCAGAACATTAACATTAACAACCCACTCCTGGTATTTCCTTCCATTTTGAAGGACATTAATGAATTTTCATAAGAACACACTTCAACTGCCCTGCTTCTGCCTCTACGAGAAAGGTAAGCTTTTCTGCTTCGGGGATTCAGCATTAGAAAGACCACTTGCCAACAGATATAAGCCACATTCTCCAATCTCAGCTCTTTTATACATAAAGAGAATTTGGGGGGCATGGTTCCCCATTCGCTTACTCTTTTCTAATCTCTCAACTCACTCAAAACTTGGCCTGGAAGAGGGATGGTATTTATTAGAATCCCTTCTAAAAAATCAATAATTTTTTTTCAATACTCAACTATGTGCCATCAATTACACTTGCACTTTTTGTTCATCTTCTCATTTAACTCTTAGAAACTTGGAAGGTTAGGTTATTATCCCCATTACATAGATGGAAAAGGGGAGACTTAGAGAAGTAAAATATTTTGCTTTTCCCTGGGTCTGGGTCCAAGCCAGGGGTTAACAAACCATGGTCCATGTGCCATATCTGATTCATGGCCTATTTTGTAAATAGTTTTTTTGGAACACAGACACTCCCACTCATTTACATATTGTCTTTGATGGCTTTGGTGCTACCACAGGAGTGTGGAGTAGTTGCAAAAGAAATCACATGGTGCACCAAGTTTAAAATATTTTCTATCTGGTCCTATAAAGAAAAGGTTCACCAACACGTGGTCCATGCAATATAACAAATTTTTGGGTCAGTAAAAGTAAAAAAAAAGTGTGTGAACTGCAAGAAGAAAAGGTGGTTGTGATCACAACGAGAGGTAATGAGTTGGCAGGGAATTTATGGTTAATGACAAGTTGTTATGTTATCCATGGGTCTGATTATCTAAAGCGGTGTAAAGGAGAAGGTCACCAGATTGAGGAGAGACAAAAAAATTATGAGCATTACGGTGCCAGATGAATCATCCACCTGGCCATTAAAAACACCCAGGATGAGGGTAGGATTTGGGGTGGGGAGAAGGTCAGCAGCTAAATAAACAGCCAACTGTTTTACAGTGTAGGGGAGAGGTTGACAGATGGCTTACAAAGGAGGGTGGAGACGACTATTAGAAGAGAAGGAGCCTCAAAAAGAGGAATTTCATAGAAGAGGGTTGAGATTTCATTGTGTGAAGTGGCTCTGCTGATGACAAACCTTGTTTTCCACTGGCTCCTTGCCACTTCTGTTGAAATATCTGACACCCGGTACTGACTTTAGGCTATTGTAATTCAGACTGGTCGGTCATTTCATATGTGCTTTTATAACACTAACAAAATTTCTAGGCATTCTGATTTAAATTATTGTTACACACCCTTTGAAAATCTCTCAATTTCCAAATACATCTATATAGCATATAACTTTCTGCATAAAAATGTTTATATGACACTGGTAGAAGATAACACGATCCTTTCCTATGCCCCAGTCCCATGGTGAACCAACCTTAAATTCCAATCTCAGAAAACTGACAAGTGACAATCTGTGATAGATTTTGGGGGTTATTTGGGTATAGATGGAACAAAGAACAATTAACCGATGGCAAGAACTACTGTAGCATTTCTCAAAGTGCATTCCATGGAAACCTGTTCTCATTGCACTGCACACTCTGGGTACAAAAGATTCTGCAGTGAAATAAGGTCAGTAACATTCTAATGCTCATTACTATGTAAATGGTTCTGGGAGGATTTTCAGAAAACAAACTTGTTTCACTTTGTATAACTGAACATTTTATAATGTGGTTTGACCAAAGAACTGCCTTTTCTCCCGCAGAGGGAATATTAACATTTTGGGGGATATACTTTGAAAAAGTCTG
The DNA here is from genome assembly GCF_030445035.2 of Dasypus novemcinctus. NCBI lineage: Eukaryota > Metazoa > Chordata > Mammalia > Cingulata > Dasypodidae > Dasypus > Dasypus novemcinctus. The sequence goes on along the minus strand of NC_080699.1, from coordinate 20,997,201 downwards.
ATAAACTGAATTTGGTTGTTTTTCTCATCAAGCACTCCTGTGGTTTCTCATAGAGGGGATATAATAAATCTTTTCCTAAAATCCAGAGAAGGCCTCACACAAAGCAGACTTTTAAACAAGATTGTTTCTTATTAGATAATTCATTTAAAACTATTGTACTTTCTCTACTTCATATTTTGTACTCTCCAGCTATAGGCAGAATGTACTGATTTTCCCCTCAATTTGTTCCCAGCATGTGATCCATTCCATTATTAGAACATAAATCCACGAAATGGTGATTCATTTCTTTGTTTTTAACAACTCTATAGAGTTATACCATACATACCATAAAATTTACCTGTCTTGAGTGTACAATTCACTGAATTTTAATAAATTTACCTAGTTGTGGAACCATCCCCACAATCCAATTTTGGAATAGTTCCATTATCTCCAAAGGCTTCCTGGTACTCATCTGTAGTCATTCCCCATTCCCCCTCCAGTCTCAGGCAACCATGAATCTGCTTTTGGTTAATATAACTTTCCCTTTTTTGGATATTACTGATAAAATAGAATCATACAATATGTAGCCTTTTCTATCTGGCTTCTTTCAGTTAGTATGATGTTTTTGAGGTTCACACATGTTGTAGCACAAAGTACTTTATTCCTTTTTATTGCTGGCTAATATCCCACTGTATTAGTATACATTTTATTTGTCCATTTATCTTTTGATGGACATTTAGATTGTTTCCACTTTTGGGCTATTATGAATAAGGCTACATGAACATTTAAGTACAATTTTTTATGTGTTTTTATTTGTCTAATGTATACCTTGTAGTAGTAATGTCAGGCCATATAATAACTCTATGTTTAACAATTAGAGAAAGACCCCAGCTGTTTCCCGAAGCAGTTATTTTATATTCTACCAACAGTATATGAGAGTTCCAATTTCTCCACATCCTTACCAACACTTGCTATTACCTGTCTTTTTCATTATAGCCATTTTAGTGGAGCAAAGTGGTATCTTATGTTTCTGATTTTCATTTCCCTAATGACTAATGATATTGAGCACGTTTCCATGTGTTTATTGGCTATCTGCATATCTTCTTTGGATTAATGTCTGTTCTGATACTTTGTCTATTTTTTAACTGATAGATTTTATTTTTAGAGCAGTATTAGGTTTATAGAAAAATTGAGCAGAAAGTACAGAGCTCCCATATTATCCCCTTTCTCTGCACATATTTCATCCTATTATTAACATCATACATTAGTGTAGTGCATTTCTTAAAATTAAAGAATAGTGATACATTGTTATTAAGTAAAGCCCATAGTTTACATTAGAGATCACTGTTTGTGTTGCACAGTGCTATGGGCTTTGACAGATGCGTAATGCCATGTATGCACCACTCAATATTATACAGAAAAGTTTCACTGCCCTAAAAGTCCCCTATGTTCCACCTATTCCCTCCTTCCTCCCCCTGCCCCCACCCCAAATCCCTGGCAACCAATGATGTTTTATTGTCTCTATAGTTTTGGCCTATCCAGAATGTCATATAGTTGAATGATATAGTATGTTGCCTTTTCAGACTGGCTTCTTTCACTTAGAAACATGTAATTAAGGTCCCTCCATGTCTTTTCATAACTTGATAGCTCATTTATTTTTATGACTGAATACTATTTCATTGTGTTTACTTACCTCAGTTTATCCATTCGCCTATTAAAGGACATCTTAATTGCCTCCAATTTTGGCAATTATGAAGATAGCTACCATAAACACTCATACAAAAATTTTTGGATGATCATCATTTTTAATTCATTTGGATAAATACTTAGGAGTACAACTGCTGGATTGTATGGCAACCTGATATTTGACTTTATAAGAAACTGCCAAACTATATTCCAAAGTGGCTGTACCATTTGCATTCCAACCAGTAATGAAAGATAGTTTCTGTTGCTACATCCTAGCCAGTGTTTGGCATTTTTAGTGTTTTGGACTTTAAGCATTCTAGTAGATGTAGGGTATTTCATTGTTGCTTTTATCCATTTCTAAACAGAATTATTTATTTTTTTATTACTAAGTTGTAAGACCATTTTATGTATTCTAGATACAAACCCTTTATTGGGTATATGAGTTGAAAATATTTTATCCCATTATATAAGTTGTCTTTTCAACTTATTGATGGCATACTTTAAAGCACAAAGTTTTTATTTTGATAAAGTCCAGCTTATCCATTTTTTTTCTTTTGCCACTTATGCTTTTGGTGTCTTATCTAAAAAGGCTTTGCCTAACCCAGTCACAAAGATTTCTATATATTTTTCTAAGAGTTTTATAGTTTTTAGCACTTACTTAAGTTTAGGCCTATGATCCATTTTGAGTTAATTTTTGTGTATATTCGGAGAAAGTAGGGTCCAACTTCATTCTTTTTCATGTAGATATCCAGTTGCCTCAATTGCATTTGTTGCAGAAATTATTTTTCCCCCATTCAAAGGTGCTTGCACCCTCCTTAAAAATAAATTGCCTATAATTGTAAGAGTTTATTTCTGGACTCTCAGTTCTAGTCCCAATAACTAAGTAACAGACACACTACCCATCTGCCTAGACTTACCCGCAATGCCATTTCTAAGAAAACTTCCTGAACATATTTCTTCCTAGTCAAGGCTGGGGTTCTTCTTTGTATACCCATAAAACCTCAGTCCCACTTGTATTATTTCACCTTTCACAATTTTTGTGTTTGCCTGCTTTTCGGGTATTTCAAAAAAGTTCCTGACCTTAGATCAAAAACTGTCTCTTACTTCTGTTGCCTCTGTGTATTAGTTATCTATTTCCGTATAAAAGATCACTCAAAAATTGAAAGGCCTAAAACAAGACACATTTATTATCTCACAATTTCTGTGGTCAAGAATTTAGTAGCTTAGCAGGTAGTTCTGGCTCAGGGTCTCCCACGAGGCTGCTGTTGAGATGCCAGGCAAGGACGCGGCCGTCTGAAGGCTTGAGCTGCACGATGGCTTACTCCCCTGACTGTTGGCTGGAAGCCTCAGTTCCTTGCTGTTTGTTGACAAGGCACCTCAGGTCCTCACGACGTGGACCTCCTCACTGAGGATCCTCATGACATGCCAGCTGGCTTCTTCCAGAGCAAGCAATCCAAAAGAGAAGCCAAGGAGGAAACCACGCCGCTGTCTATGACCTAGTGACACACCATCAGTTCTGCCAAATTATTTGCATTAGAAGCAAATGAAGTTCAGACCCACTCAGAGGAGGGGAATTAGACTTCACTTCTTGGAGGCACGAGTATCAAGGAATTTATGGATATGGTTAAAATCCACCACACCCTATCCCTAGCACAGTTTCCTAATTTGTAAAATGTAAAGAATGAATTAGAAAAGTTTGGAAAGATCCCTTCAAGTTCTAGAAAAGCAAAAACAACTCCATCACTCTCTGTCAGTCAAGATCTGGATCTTCATGTAAATACTGTTGGACACTTAAATAATTCATTGGACCGTATGGCATCACAGCATAGGTAGAAAAGCCACGAGTACAGAGTAGATGCTCAATAAAATTTTGTTGAATCAATGAAAGAATGAATACATACATACTTTAAAGGTAAGGTGCTTAGATTTTTTTTTTCAGCTTTGTGTTTGTTTTTCACAGGTGTGGGTATGGGTGTGATGTGTGTGGGTGTGTTTATGTATGTGTTCTTTATATAGAAGTATGTATATTGTGAATAGGATGTTCTATTTGTTTTATCCTTCAGTAATTCTGTCTGTTATGACTGAAACAAGAATTCAGTTCAAGCAAAGGCTATAAATGCATGGAAAACAAGTGCTAGCTATTATGTTTTATCACATCCATGTACTAGCAATCTAAAGTGAGGTTTAGGTCTCAAAGACCCATTAAAAATTAATTGTTAAACCATGCCTGATTTTTCATAGTGAGAAGCCAAAGTTCAAGTGGCTATATGATTTTCATAAAGCTGTATAACTGATTATAAATATATTTATGATAAAACAGGTCTCTTGATTACCAGCCCAGTGAATTTCAGTTATACCATGGTATTGTTTCTGAAAGAAGAAAAAACAATTATCATTTTTTGAGAGTACATAAATAACTTCTAAAACCAGTTCACTACTGATCTCGGGACATACATTTTAAATCTTGACAACAATAATTTAATTGAATTACCTTTAAGGAAAAAAATATTCCTCCCTCCCCAAATCATGCATAATTATAGAAGTGCAGTGCTTTCAGCGTTAAGAAGCCCTAGGCCCAGGCTAGCAAGGAATGTTGTGAAAAGGGAAATACTGTTTTATATCCAGGAAGCCAATATCGTAAAGAAAAATGAACCAAAGTGTGTAAGTTCCGAAAAAGTAAAGAATAGAAAAATGTCAGACAGGGCGCTAGAGAGCAGGGACCAGCCTTTCCTGAGGTCTAGAATGTGCTGGAACTCATAAAGGGAGGAACCAAGGCCATGGAAAGAGCAGCCTGGCTGTCTGAAGATATGAAGAGACTCTTCAGGAGTCTGGATTGTGCATGAGCCAAATAAGCCTGAGAGCTGGGCGGTTTCTAGAAGATGCAGGGGAACCAGCAGGAGCATTGGAATCAAAAAGTTGTAGATTCAACTCCTACCACTAGCTGAGTCCCCTTATTTATAAGATAAGAATAAGAATAACTGCACAAAGATTATTCATGACAACCAAATGCTTAAGAGCAAACAAAGGCTAGTGCCTTGTAGGTTGTCAGTTGGAACCATGTGATGTAAGAAGGAAAGTTCCACGGAAGAACTCCTAACCTCCGTAGTATTAGAATTCTGAGTCCCTGGATTCTGACCTTGATTTTATCTCCGTACCTTTTCCACCTGCACAGACTGTCTTTCTGACTCATTCCACGTTATCAATGTTTTTCTAAGGTGCTGAACTATCTTCCACCTACATCAGCTCAAAGCAGTCAGTTCTGGCTCTCTGTCCCGTCCTGCTCATATTTGATGCTAACTATGTGGGCTTCAAGAAGTTGTTCAAAAGTTGAAAAAGGTACATGATTCCTTGCATGCTTGCGAATCATCATACTCTTCAAACCCCTTCATTTTTAGATGGATATATGGAGTGATAGTGTATGGGTGATTTTTATCAAAAGATCGTTGGTATTTGAAACATTATGATGTAATCCTCCATAAACAATCACTGCTAATGGGATAAAATACATGTACTATATTCATAAAGTTTTAAAATTTTGGACAAGGTTCAGGACATATATTTTTGTTAACAGGTTATCAAGACCTAATGTGCTTAATAACCACAACATTCTAATTTGAGAGACTGTTGGGAAAATTCAGTACTACAAATTTATGTTTACCACATAACTGAATGAGAAATTTTTTTAGGCAATAACAAACATTCTTTTAACTTATCTTAAATAGATATTATGTCCATATTTTTCCAAGGTAATAAATAGCATCATCATAAAGAAAATGGGAAAGGAGTAGGGAAGTGATTTTGTATATCTGTAATGAAATCCTAACGTATGTTTTGCTTGGAATATGGGGATATATGGTAATATTTGATGCCAAATATTCAAACACATATGTGTATGTCCCTTTAAGGGAACTCCTTTTTTGGGGGGTGTACAGAACAGTCTGACAGAGGACAAATATGGAAAATGACACTGTCCAATTTTTTTTAAGTCAATTTATTGAGCCATGGTTTATATACAGTAATATGAAACTTTTTAGCATAAGTTCTGTGAGTTTTGAAGTTAGTGTAACAACCACCATGATCAAGGTAAAGAACAGTTCTATCACCCCAAAACATTATTTCACGTCCCTTTGTGGTCAATCCTCCCCCCTCCCCCCAACCCCCTCTGTTTGCTTTGGGTTTGATTTGCTCTTCTTTTTCTAGTTTCTTAATGTGAAAACTGAGGTTATTGATTTGAAATCTTTTTTTCCTTTCTAATGTAAGTATTTAATGCTATAAATTTACCTCTATGTACTGTTTTAGTTGCCTACCACATATTTTGATATACTGGATTTTCATTTTCATTCAATTCAAATATTTTCTATTTCCCTTTGTCATTTCCTGTTTGTCCCATGGGTTATTCAGAAGTGTGTCATTTAATTTCAAAACAGTTGGGATTTTCCAAATACTTTTTTCTGTTAGACCATTTGATATTGATCCACACTTTTGGATATTCTGTTCTGTGTTTTGCTTCATTCATTTTTCATTTTATTTCAGTAAGGCAATTTCCATTGACATATCTTCAAGTCATTGTCTTTGATCTTCTTTGTCAAGTCTACTAATGAGGCCACTGAGGTCTTACTTCATTTCTGTAACTGTTCCTGACTGATTCTAGCATGAGGGTCATCTCTGAGTCTGATTCCATTGACTGCTTTGCTCTTTACCATGCATTGTTTTCTCTTGCTTTCTGCGTATGTCTCATAATATTTATTGTTGGACATACTGTTTAGAACACTAGAGAATGAGGTAAATAGTATTTACACATAGAAGAAGACATACCTCTTTCCTTCTAGGCCCTTTGTGTAGTCTAGTTAGCAGCAGAGCTGAGCTTGAGTTTTTATTGCTATGACTACCTACAGTTAAGCATCAGGTTCAAATTTTTCTGGAGTCACTCTGTGCCGAGGGAGGCACGTTTTTACGAAAGATTTTTTCTCAATGTCGCTGCTTTACCCTTAGCTGAATCCTTCCCTTTGTGCCTGTTTCAGAAAGAGTCTCTGTCCGTATTCTGACCCCTTCTCAGAGACAGACTGCCATCAGTGTTATTTGGAGCGGGCTAGCCTAGGTGGAGACATGGAGTGGGAGTCTATTGTTCTGGGTCAACCTAGATACTAGGTAGGCCCTGCCTCTCTGGTTTTTGGAGGTCGGGATGTTCACAGTGATCCTGTCCCCCTCACCACAGCATGAGGTCTCTATTCGTCTGGGCCCAGGGTGTTTCCTATCCCTCCCCAAGAGTATACGGGCTTTCTTTCTCTTCCATTTCCCCAGCCCCAGTGGGCCTTCATAGGTGCTCTGCGAGTGGCAGTGTTTGCAGCCCTTCCCCCAGTGGCTTAGGGCTTTTGCTCCTGGGGAAAGAAGGGGGTAGACCAGACTGTGCCTACACCTTAAGGCAGCTACCCGCCCCCACCCCCACCCCAGGCCTGTACCATTGAGCGAGACTTTCTCCTTCTCCTGTCTTGTCTCCAGTCTTCCTGAGAGTCTCCATGGAGATACAAAGAGAAGGGCCTGCAGGTGGGTAAAATGGACTTTATGTCTGTGCTCCCAGGAGTTCTATACTCTCACGCTAGCCCACCCTCAGCTTAGCAATTCATTAAACATTTCAGTGATTCTTCTTACCAATTTGTATGGGAGTATCAGATTCTTCCCCTGATCACTCAAAGTTGAGTGTTCATGTCCCTTTTGTTTTGGGAGGTATCTGTCCTTCCTTCGATATCAGTCCTGATGGTTAGCCTGCGACTTCCATGCTCTGAGAAGTTAACAGAAGTTATCGGTAGATAATCTAGCTTTTTCTTGTCATTAGTGTGGGAGTGATGATGCTCTTTCCAGCTCTCTACATCCTAGACTAAAACTGGAAGTTATCCAGTATTTATTTTAAAGTAAACAAAACTTATGTAATGATGTTTCAATAAACGTACAACTTCTCTAATTAAAAATATGTGCTAATGTTTGCATCCCAAAAAAAAATTATGCTAGGGATACAATCCAGGATCCATTGACCAAGAAGACAACCCTAACTTAAAGAAAGCACATGTTCAGTGAGCTAACTGGTGAGCATTATTTGTGTGTTATATTCTCCTTTTGGTTAAGAGATATAGTGATGTTAAATGAGACAATGAGAAATTTGGGTCAGAATGTAAATTTGTGGCTGGAGGCTGATGTTTAACTTAAAAAAGTTTGTTTACCTAACTGAGTAGAACTTTAAGTACATTAAAAAGATATTGGGGTCTAGCTGATTAAAACAATTTTGTTTAATCATTTTTTGTTAAAGATATATATGTAAATAGAAGTATACATATACATTCTGAGAAAAAGATAAAGGCTGTGGTTATTTGTGATTATAATCATTTAAAAATTTTATTCTTTTTTAAGTTTATTTACATGGTCTTTATTTTTCCTGCATAAACATGTAGAAAAAATATTTCAACTTCGAAACTTTCTATTAAGAAGATAATGAATAACTATCAATAACTAAAAATGTCACTGTTAAATACAGAAGTTACCTTTAAGGTAAATAGTTGATAAGTGAGTTAAATGGGATTATATAACATTACCAATTCAAACTCAACAAGTGTTTATTGAATCTATACTACATAGAAGCACTTTGCTTGATATTAAGATTCAAGGACTAAGGCATGAATCCTTTTCTTCCAGAAACTTCCAGTGTAGCAGAAGAGATAAACATATGTATCAATAACTATATCACAAGGCAAACTGGGATAGATGGAATAATGGAGACACAAAGCACTATATGACTATGGGGGAAGAAGGAATTAATCTGGACCAGGAAATGTCTGGGAAGGCTTTTAGAGATAGACAAACAGCTGGGCCTTGTGGGACTTGAAGACTTTAGCCAGATTGTGTGGGGATGGGGTGGGGATTTCAAACTGAAGGGACTTCACTTCATTCACATTCATAATTTCATTCACTTACTCATTCAGTTTATGTTAAACATCTATCACAGACCAGATTAAGATGGTGCTAGCCCAAAGAAAACTGAGGTAATAGACATTTTCAGAACTCAAAATGACCTCAGAGAGTATTTCCTGCCTGGGGGATTGGGAGGAGTGAAGCAAACTATTAAAATATGCTATGGTAAGTGCTAAGACAAGGGTCCTTAACCTTTCTTTTTCTTTCATGGTATAAGGACCTTTTCTCAAAACAATGTTATTAAATGCAGGAATTAATATATATGGGATTACAAAGGAAACCAAGTATATTGCATTATAGTTTTCAAAGTATTTTCATTATGACACAGTAATACATTTTCTTCTTTATTACATGAAATAAAAATATCTAGTGGGGGATCTAACAACAACTATAATTCTTTAGGGGTGAGAGTAAATGATATTTCATGATATTTGCAACAATTGTAACACAATACAAAATATTTTTATTTCTATGGGTACAAATCCTAGATATTTATAATACTATTGAACTTTATTACCTACAATCAAATTAAAAAAGAGAAATGCTGGATTCCAGTTAGATATTAGTGAAAAGAAAGAGGCAATCTTTTATCCCTTCCAAGTTCACAGATTCCTCTGAATTCTGTCCATAGATTCCCCCTCAAATTGAGTTGAATGAGGAATTAGTAGAGTTTGACAGGCAAGGGAAATTTCAGGCAGTAGTAACAGCATCTGCAAAAATCACACAGGTGAAGATGAGTGTGGTACATTTTAAGAACTGAAAGGAATTTGGTATTTTGAAATACAGCTACTAATATTACTAAAAAATATCATTTATTGAGGGCTTTTTAGATATATTAAGTATATTATAAACATTCCTCAAGTAATTAAGTCCTCACAACATGATTTTGAGGGAAGTATACTTCATCTCCACTTTAGAATTGAGGACATTTGGGTCCAGAGAGCTTGAACAACTTTTCAAGGGTCAAGTCACCTGTATGTGGTGGAGCATTATATAATTCCAATCTGTTTCATTCAAAGTTCATGAGGACCTTTATGTTTGTCTCAGTTTGTGTGGAAAGCAGGGATTTCAGTCCAGAAATAATCAATGATGAAGAGCCTTGTACCCATACTACGGTGAGTGAACCCACTTTACACCTTCATCTCCTGCCTCTTAACCATCTTATAGCACTATTATTCCCAAACATAATTTGATCTTCTTTCCTCTGTGCCTTTGTACATGCTATTCCCTCTGGCAGGTGTGCCCTCCCACATTCATCTCCTGGCTAATAAGAACACATCTTAAGACTTCCAGGAAGACGGAGGATTAGAGAGGCAGAGAGATCACTTCTCTCCCAGAAAAAAATAGCTAGAGAACAGATGGAGAATGTCTGGAGGACTTCTCTGGGACTCAGAACAACAGGGGAAGGTGAGACACTACCTGGGAGAGAGAGGGACAAAGAAAAGAAGTCTTGGCTGGCTGAAAAATCCCATAAGTAAAGCTGCAAAAGCAGCAGCAGGCACCCATTCCCCCACCTTCAGAGCAAACAGCAGTCTGAGGACTGCAGCAGATGTGGACTGCAGTGGCTGCAGACCGAGGGAGTGGCAGGGGTGGTCTTCCCCAAGAAAAGGAAGAGCGAGGGATACAACCTACAGCAAATTCAGCTTTTGGCCAGCAAACTCTGTCTACTGCATTTGTGGGGCTGCACATTTCTAGGCCCAGTGTTTGTACTGAGAGCCAGGAGAGAACTAAAGATAATTCGCCCTCTCAAACCCTCCCTACTACCCTGGGCTGGTTGTTAAGGAGGCAGAGGGAAGGAGGGCCCAGCCAGCCAAAGGCGGAGAACTGTTTCTTAAAAATGTTTATTTGTGAGGCTTGGCCAGCCCTGAGGACATTCCTTCTGCTTGGCCTGCCCTTCTGCCTACAGAATCAGACTGAATCCATTCTCCCTAGCACCTGGGGTCTAAGCTGAGAGGTCTGCCAAAGAGCACCGTCTACTGACTAGAACAGAAAAGTGCACAAAAAAGGAAAAATAAAAGAAGAAAGCAGGTGCCTTTACTGTCCCCCTCTCCAAGGTCCTTAGAAACTGGCCTGCACCCCATTACTAGGTCCTTAGCACTGGTTTGAGCAGTTAAACAGGGGCAATCCTAAATATCTAGAACAAGTTGAACCAAGAGTTAAAAAACAGTGGTAGCTACACAGTTATTTATCAGTAAATCCCTAGGCAAGAGAGAGAGACTGAACATAAGAGTAAACTCAGCATCAGAATCAGATGCCTAGACATCAGCAAAAAATTACAAGTCATACTAAGAAAAAGGAAAATATGACTCAAGCAAAGGAATAGATCAAGGCTCCAGGTGAGACACAGGACTTGAAACAGCTAATCAATGAAGTTCATACAAATCTCCTAAATAAAACCATGGAGTTGAATGACAACATGGCTAAAAGAGTAAAAACCATTAAGATGACACTGAGTGAACATAAAGAAAAAATTGAAATCTTGGATAGAGAAATAACAGTCTCTATGGGAATGAATACATGTCCAGGAAAAACAACATACTCCAATTAGAATAAATCCAAATTAATAGAACTACTCCAAGACACATAATATTCAGAATCCCAAATTGCAAAGATAATAAGAAAATTCTGAAAGCAGCAAGGGAAAAGCACAACCTCACATAAAAAGGACATCCAATAAGACTTAGTACATATTTCTCTTCAGAAGCAATGAAGGTGAGAAGACAGTGGTATGAAATAATTAAGGTACTGAAAGAGGAAAACTGCCAGCCCAAAATTTTCCATCCAGCAAAACTGTCTTTCAAATATGACAGTGAGTTTAAAATATTCACAGATAAGCAGAAACTAGGAGACTTCATAAACAAGAATCCAGATGTGCATGAAACACTAAAGGGAGTTCTGTAGCCAGAGAAGGAAATAGAAGAAAGCAAGGGTTGGAGTAAAGTGTAGAAATGAAAACTATAACCAAAAAGATAAAAAGATGGACAAAAATAAGATATGACATATGAAAGCCAAAGGATAAAATGGCTGAAGTAAATAATGCCCTTCCAGTAATAACACTGAATATAAATGGGTTAAACTCTCCAATCAAAAGACAAAAACTGACAATGGATAGCAAAGCATGAGCCATCCGTATGCTTTCTGCAGGAGACTCACCTTAGACTCAAGGACCCAAGTAGACTGAAAGCAAAAGGTTGGAAAAAGGCATTTCACACAAAATAGTAACCAAAAGAGAGCAAGGGTAGCTACATTGGTGTCAGACAAAATAGTCTTTAAATGCAAAAAAGTAATAAGAGATGTAGAAGGCCAGTATATATTAAGAAAAGAGACAATCCACCAAGGAGTAATAGTCATAAATAATTATGCACCTAAACAGGGTGCCCCAAAATACACGAGGCAAAACTGAAAATATAAAAAGACATCTGTACAATAGTAGGTGGAGACTTCAACACAACACTCACATGAACAGATAGAACAACTAGATAGAAGATCAACAAGTAAACAGAGAACTTGAACGATATGATAAATGAGCTGCACCTGACAGACATATACAGAACATTGCACCCCAAATCAGCAAGTTATACATTCTTCTCAAGTACTCATGAATTTTTCTGCAGGATAGATCACATGTTGGACCACAATACTGCACTCAATAAATTTAAAAAGATTGAAATTATACAAAGTACCTTCTCTGATCACAATGGAACAAAGCTGGATATCAATAATAGGCAGGAAAGGGGAATTTTTGCAAATATATGGAGGTTAAACAGCACACTCCTTAACAATCAGTAGGTCACAGAAGAACACACAAGAACATGACTTATCAAAACTTATGGGATACAGGGAAGGCAGTGCTGAGAGGGAAATTTATAGTCTTAAATGCCTATATTTTAAAAAGAAGAAAGGAGTAAAATCAATGATCTAACTGAATAACTGAAGAAACTAGAAAAAGAACAGCAAACCTATCCCAAAGTAAGCAGAAAGAAAGAAATAACAAAGATTAGAGCAGAAATAAATGAAATTGAGAACAACAACAACAAAATAGGGAAAGCCATCAAAGCCAAAAGCTGATCCTTTGAGAAAATCAATAAAACTGACAAACCTTTAATAAGAGTAAAAGAGAAAAAGAGAAAGAAGATGCAAATAAATAAATTCAGGAATGGAAGGGGGGATGTTACAACTGACTCCAAAGAAATAAAATGGATCATAGGAGGATATTATAAAAAACTGTATGCCCACAAACTAGACAACCTAGGTGAAATGGAAAAATTCCTAGAAATGCACCAAAAAAACCTACATTGACTTTACAAGAAATACAGGAACTCAATAAACCAATCATAAATAAAGAGATAAAATCAGTCATCAAAATTTTTCCAACAAAGAAAAATCCCAGGACCAGATGGCTTCATAAGTGAAGAATTAATTCAAGAATTAATACCAATCCTGTTTAAACTCCTCTAAAAAAATTGAAAAAGAGCGAAAATTACCAACACATTTTATAAAGTCAACATCATCCTAATACCACAGCCAGATACAGATACTACAAAAATAGAAAATTATAGACCAATCTCTCTAATGAACATAGATGAAAAAATTCTCACCAAAATACTTGCAAATTGAATCCAACAGCATATAAAAAGAATTATACATCACGATCAAGTGGGTCTTAATCCTGGTGTGCAAGAGTGGTTCAACATAAGAAAATCAATTAATGTAATAAACCACATTAAAAAATCAAAGGGAAAAATCTACATAACCATCACAATTGATGCAGAAAACTCATTTGACAAATTTCAACATCCTTTCTTGATAAAAAACCCTTCAAAAGATAGGAGTAGAATGAAAATTTCTCAACATGATACAGAGCAAATATAGAAAACACACAGCCAGCACTGCACTCAATGGGGAGAAGTTGAAAGCTTTCCCTCTAAGATCAGGAACAAGACAAGGATGCCTACTGTAGCACTGCTTTTCAACATGGTGCTAGAAGTTCTAGCTAGAGCAATTAGGAAAGAAAACGAAATAAAAGGCATCAATATTGGAATAGTAGTGTTTCTAAATACTAACAGTAATGAGCAAACTGAAGAGGAAATCAAGAAAAAAATCCATTTACAACATCAACAAAAAGACTCAAAAATCTAGGAATGAATTTAACCAGTGTGTTGGTCAGCCAAAGGGGTGCTGATGCAAAATACCAGAAATTGGTTGGTTTTTATAAAGGGTATTTATTTGGGGTAGGAGCTTACAGATACCAGGCCATAAAGCATAAGTTACTTCCCTCACCAAAGTCTCTATTTGGAGTAAGATGGCTGCCAACATATGTGAGGGTTCAGGCTTCCTGAGTTTCTTTGTTCCTGGGGCTTGCTTTTCTCTGGGTTCAAGGTTTCTTTCTTCCTGGGGCTGGCTTCTCTTTCCTCTGTGTGTTGACTTCCCAGGGCTCCAGCTTAAGGCTTCAGCATCAAACTCCAACAACAAAACTTCAACATCAGAAAACCCTGAACTCTGTTCTTTGCCATGCCTTTTTTCTGTGAACCCTCACCCACCAAGGGGTGGGGACTCAATGCCGTAATCATAACTCAATCATGCACAGGTACAGATCAGATTTCAAGCATAATCCAATATTTCTTTTTGGAATTCATCAATAATATTAAACTGCTGCAACCAGGAATGTAAAGGATCTGTATTCAAAAAACTATAAAACACTGCTGAAAGAAATCAAAGAAGACCTAAACAAATGGAAGGATATTTTGTCTTCATGGATTGGAAGACTAAACATCATGAAGATGTTTACATCTACAAAACTGTAACAAAACTGATTTATAGATTCAGTGCAATATCAATAAAAATTCCAACAGCTTACTTTACAGGAATAGAAAAGTCAATCACCAAATTTATTTGGAAGGAGAAGCAGTTTTGAATAGCCAAAAACATCCTAGCAAAGAAGAGCAAAGTCAGAGGACTCATGCTTCCTGAACTTCAAGTATTATATATCTACAGTGGTCAAAACAGCATGGTATTGGCATAAAGATAGACACATTGATCAATGGAATCAAAGTGAGGGTTCAGAAATAGACCTTCACTGCTATGGTCAACTGATTTTTTAATAAACCTACCAAGTCCACTTTTCTGGGACAGAACAGTCTCTTCAACAAATGGTGCTGGGAGAACTGGGTATCCATAACCAAAAGAATGAAAGAGGACCCATCTCACTCCCTATATAAGAATCAACTCAAAGTGGATCAAAGACCTAAACATAAAATCCAGAACCATAATACTCCTAGAAGATAATGTAGGGAAACATCTACAAGAACTTGTAGTAGATGGGGGTCTCTTAAACCTTAGATCCAAAGCACAAGCAACAAAAGAAAAAATAGATAAATGAGACCTCCTCAAAATTATACACTTCTGTACCTCAAAGGACTTTGTGAAGAAGTTAAAAAGGCAGCCTACCCAATGAGAGAAAATATTTGGAAATTATGCATCTGACAATGGTCTAATATCCATGATATATAAAGAGATCCTACAACTCAACAATAAAAAGACAATTGACCTGATTGAAAAATGAGCAAAAAACCTGAATAGACACTTTTATAAAGAAGAAATACAAATGGGGGGAAAAAAACCACACATGAACAAATGTTCAACATCACTGGCTATTAAGGAAATGTAAATCAAAGCTACTGTGAGATACCATTTTACACATACTAGAAAGACCACTATTAACAAAACAGAAAACTACAAGTGTTGGAGAGGGTGTGGAAAGATAGGAATGCTTATTCACTGTTGGTGGGAATATAGAATGGCACAACAACTATCAAAGTCTGTGTGGCGGTTCCTAAGGAAGTTAGATATAGATCTAACTATATCTGTATCTCAGAAGAATTGAGAGCAGTGACACAAACAGACATCTGTACACCAGTGTTCATAGCAGCGTTACTCACAATTGCCAAAAGATGGAAAGAACCCAGGTGTCCATCAACTGACAAATGGGTAACCTGTGATAAATTCACATGATGAAATAATATTCAGCTATAAGAAGAAATCATGTGAAGCATATGACAATGTGAATGAATCTGGAGGACATTATGTTGAGTGAAGCAAACCAGGCACAAAAGGACAAATATTGTATGATTTTGCTATTATAAGCTAAATATAATGAACAAACTCATGGAGTTAATAGCCAGAACATAAGTCACCAGAGAATAGGATGTGGTTAGAGAATAGAAAGCTGAGGTTTATTCGTAAAAAGTTGTTTGAAAATCAATAGAAATGGTGAAGGCACATCATAGGATTTGTAATTAGTAGCACTAACATATGGGTATGATAGTGGTCTGATTTTGTTTTCTTTTTTTTTTTGGAGTAATGAAAATGCTCTAATATTGATTGACTTTATATATGCACAACGCAGTAATTATACCAAATTTCATTGGTTGTACACTTTAGATAAATTGTATGGTTTATGAACAAAAAAAAATAGGGTGAGTTGGGGGGAAACTACACTAAATGTAAGATGTGGAATATAGTTAGTAGTAATACCTTGATGATGCTCTTTCATAATTTGTTACAAATGATTCTCAACAATGCAAGTTATTTGTGATGGGGTGATGTATGGGAGCCTTTTATGATGTTATGCATGTTTGGTTTGTAAATTCACAACTTTTACTATACACTATGTGTGTTCATGTATGAATGATATACTTCAATAAGTTGTTTTTAAAGTGAAAAAACATATACGTCCTTCAAGACTTCACTCGGAGTTCCTCTCTACTTTACAAAAGTAGATGTTGTCTCTTGTTTATGAAATCTGGAATCCCTGATTTTCCAGAGGCAGGTGGGAAAGAAAGCAAAATAAAAGCAGTCCTAACAGGAATAGGGAAGGCAATATAGAGAAAGAGCAACAAAGGTTAAAATAATGTTAAAGTTGCCATAAATGAGTATCTACTTGTAGATATTATTTTTCCTTCTAGAATCAGAAAAATGTAGTCAGAAGAGAAATACGGAGGAAAATTAAATCGTCTGTTTCCTGCATAGCAAGATAGTCAAGCTTAGAGGGAAAAATAAAGGTAGCATAAGCTAACTGACAAAACTGCTGCTTCCTTAATCAACCCTGCCTGGAATTTAGCCCTATATAATATGTTTATGATGTTTAAGTTTCTTCTTACATCTCTAATCTTAGATTGTTAAATATAGGAACAGGAACATTATGTTTTAAATTTCCTTTCTGTAAACTTTTTTTTTAGGCGGTACCAGGGATTGAAACTGGGACCTCAAACATGGGAAGCAAGAGCTTAACCACTGAGCTACACCCACTCCCATCTCCAAGCACTTTTATAAGTTAGTGTGGGTATATGTACTTCATAGAAACTTTTTTTCAAAATTCCAATCTTTCAACCAGCATTTAATGAAGGCCTAAAATGCGTAAGGCACCATGGGATGATGAATTATACAGCAGTTGAATCTGACACATAGGTTGTAAATTCACACCTCACAGTTATATTTTGTTTACTTAAGATGTTTTTAACTAGAATTTGTCACCAATATTAAAAATTCAGGTTCCACAAAAAGTTAAACATAGAATGACTGTATGGCCTAGCAGTTCTTCTTTTGGTATATCCCCAAAAGAGTTTGATTTAAAAACAAACATTAAACAAATAAACAGCTCAAAAAACTTTCAGGAGATTTCACATAATAATCTGAATTCTGGCTTCTATTGAAAAAATGATGAATTGGCCCTACTGGGCTGCATTCCCAAATGGAATGGGCTGGAGCTGAATGGGATGCCTCTTACAGACCAGGTGTGTTACAGACCAGGCACATGCTTTCCAGTTCACCATGGGTACCACCACTCTGCCAACCTCAGTCTCAAAATGTAGAGCCATTTTTTACTCTTCTTTCTCATACTTTATATTCCATCAGTCAACAAGTCAACTCAGTCTCTACAATAACCTTCACCTCCATCTCCTCTTTTCCTTTCTAATGTCAACTATGATTCCACAGCTTAATTACCTCCTGATGACCTCATAACAGAGCTTTGAGACCTATTCCATCATAATCCTCATCTTACAGTTGAGAAAAATGAAGCACTAAAAGCTTAACACACCTGCCCAAGGTTGCAGTCTACAAGTGGTGGAGTCTGAGTCTACAGATGGTAATCTTACCCTACAAATCATAGCCTCCATAGTTTCAAACTTGGATACAAATAGCTCTAGTGCCCATGAAACCATTTCAAGTCGAAAGGAATAGATCGTTTTAAGGGACTAATTTCCCACTCTAAATCCTCAACTTCTAAAATCTTTCATAAAATGGATCTCTTGCTAATTCAGCTGAGGTCTAGGAGAATCCCTTATTTTTAATTCCCTTCTCTCACTACTTACCCTCACCCATTTTGGTTATTACAATGGGGTATTGCCACAGGGTAAAAACACTAGGCAGTGACTATTTGAGACTATGTGAAATATTGATGCAGGTGTTGAAAAAATGAATGATTCTATCCATTGCGTAGCAAAACCTTTTGAAATTCAATTCAGATCCAACTGCCACATCAACCTGAGATGCAGAAAGCTGGAGTGTCACTGCTATCCTAGCAATCCCCTTATTTTTTTTTTTGCTATTATTATTTCCAGGGTACCACAAGCTTTAATTAGGGTAGGGACTGAGATGTGAGTTGGTTTCCCCTCGGTGTTCCTACTTCTTCCTCAGCTCTCAGCCCTTTCTGCAGATCACCAGTCTCCTCCTCCATCAGCAGTAGACTGCTGTTGTTACTTGGTGCTGGGCTGGAGGGGCGGGAGGTGGGGAAGAGGTTCTCTGTTTTCCTAGTCCCGCCTGTGGGATAGGCAGGTCCTCTGTGCCTCACAGGAGGCTTTCTCAGAGTTCCTGCTCCACCTTCCCCTGGCAGTCACCCCTTACCCTGTGTCCATAGTGGGTCTTGGGTGGGAATTGCCTGCCTGCCCCTCTCTATAGTAGCAGACTTCTGCTCAGTATCAGTGTAGAATCATAGATTTCAGGTGGTTTCCTGCTCCTCCCTTATTGGTAGAGGGGTTATCCATCTACCTCTTTCCTTTGCCTGGGCCCTGGGAATAAGAGTGTTTGCCACCCCTCCTCCAGCAATTTAAGGATTTTGCTTAAGGGTAAAGGGAAGGAAGTCCACTGGGCTTTATGCCCAACCCTTAACTGTGGCCAATAGCCTCCTCAAGTCTTCACCAAGCAGGGTGCCCCATTCAGTCTCCTGAACACAAGTAGAGAACACTGGTAACAAACTTCTTAGTGACTGGGACCTCACCCTTTCTCACACCCCAACTGCTCCAAACTGGGACAGTCATCCACATCCAACCTTTAATAACTTTAACATTTTTGCTGGTTTGTTCTTTCCTTTAGCACTTTTCTATAGTGCTCTCTTGCTTGTGTTTTGCTAAAGATGAAATGGTTTATGTATTTTTTCTCTTCTTGGAAGGGCCTGTCCCTCTTCAGAATTCAGGTTATTTGGTTGTCTTGTAACTTCAGGCCTCTAAAGTGTTCAAGACATTTAGGCTTTTGTATACTATCTGGGGGAATTGTGGGAAGATGGGCATTGGAGTAGGCAGGCAGGGCCCAACGGGAGGCAGGGCCCAACTCTCTCACAAAAACAATAGAGAAAGAGCCAAAACCTGTCTGAGGGACCTGCTTTATGGGTCAGCAGACCAGGAAATTGCTACACAACTCCCAGGAGGGTGAGGAACAGTGAGACAAAGAACGTGAAACAACAAATATGAGCACCAAACACCTGAAGCAGACAGGAAGTCTCCCCTCTCCCACCATCGAGATATTAATATTAAACTGGTGTAAACAAAAGAAAACAGAAAAAGAAAAAAAGCTGGTGTAAAACTCCTGGTTCACTGCAGCTGACTGAGGGGAAAAAACATCTTCCTCCCTGTCAGCTGTTACAAAGGAAAAGGGAGGGGGAGTCGGGAGGCTTCTCTTCATTGAATTTGGGCAGCAGAGCCCACTTTAAATCTTGGCTCTGATGAGACCACAACACAGGAAGGCAGAGACTGAAACACTTCTGTAGAAAGGTGTGCCTACGAGTGCCATCTGCTGGCAAGTCTGGAAATTGCATGGACAAAAACTGCTTTTGGGGAAACGGACTTTGGCCCAGTGGTTAGGGTGTCTGTCTACCATATGGGAGGTCCGCGGTTCAAACCCCGGGCCTCCTTGACCCGTGTGGAGCTGTGCTGATGCGCGCAAGGAGTGCCGTGCCACGCAAGGGTGTCCCCCGTGTGGGGGAGCCCCACGCGCAAGGAGTGCGCCCGTGAGGAGAGCCGCCCAGTGTGAAAAGAAAGTGCAGCCTGCCCAGGAATGGCGCCGCCCACACTTCCCGTGCCACTGACGACAACAGAAGCGGACAAAGAAACAAGACGCAGCAAATAGACACCAAGAACAGACAACCAGGGGAGGGGGGGAAATTAAATAAATAAATCTTTAAAAACAAAAAACAAAAAAACTGCTTTTGGTTCTCTCTGTATCCTAGGAGAAAATCTGCACCTCATTAGTGAGTCCCTAGCCTGATTTTGATAACTTAAGCTGGGCAGTTTTAAAGACTTAGAACAAGTTGAACCAAATATCAAAGAAGAGCTATGAAAAAAACAAACAAGAGGCGACAGAGAAATTGGCCGTCAGAATAACATCACCCAAGTATTCAGATGCCTAGACATCAGCAAAACTTACAAGCCATACTAGGAAACAAGAGGAGATAGCTCAGCCAAAGGAACAAACCAAATATCCTGAAGAGATATAGGATTTAAGATAATTAATCAGTGATAATCACACAACTCTCTGAAATCAATTCAAAGAATTGAAAGAAAATATGACTAAAGAGTTAAAGGATATTAAGAAGACACTGGATGAGCATAAAGGACAGTTTGAGAGCCTGAAAAGAAAAATAACAGAGCTTATGGGAATGAAAGACACAATAGATGGGATTAAGAATATGCTAGAGGACCAATCCAGTGTCCACATAGAAGAGGTGGCATTGGATTGGGAAAAGTGGACATAATGGACAAAGGGTATGGGGAAAGGCAGGAAGAGATGAGAGGTGGAGGCGTCTTCGGGACATGGAGCTGCCCTGGATGGTGCTTCAGAGGTAATCACCGGACATTGTAAATCCTCACAGGGCCTACATGATGGAATAGAGGAGAGTATGGGCCATGATGTGAACCAATGTATATGAGGTGCAGAGGTGCCCAAAGATGTACTTACCAAATCCAATGGATGTGTCATGATGATGGGAACGAGTGTTGTTGGGGGGGGGGGGGAGGGGGGGGGTGGGGGGGTGGGGTTGAATGGGACCTCACATATATATTTTTAATGTAATATTATTACAAAGTCAATAAAAAATAAAAAAATTAAAAAAAAAAAAAAAAAAAAAAAAGAATATGCTAGAGGGAAGTGGCTGTGGCTCAAGCAATTGAGCTCCCATTTACCATATGGGGGACCCTGGTTTGATCCCTGGGACCTCCTGGTAGAAAAGGGAAGGGAGGGGAGGGGAGGGAGGGGAGGGGAGGGGAGGGAGGGGAGGGAAGATGTCCCAGACCTGCATGGGGAGGTACAGGCCCCGCACAGCAAAGCAAAGCACCAAAAAGATGATAACACAACAAGATAGGGAAAAAAAAATACATTAGAGGAAGCAGATTCAGCTCAGTGGTTGGGCAGCCCTAAATGCTAATCAGAACAAAAATTCTCAGTGGCAGGGGCCCCACCCCCAGGGTGGGTAGAACCACACTCAAGCAGTATAAATTTGTTTCTCTTCTCGGTGCAAAGTGGGGCATGCAAAGCTGCCATCCATGGACCCCACCCACAGCAATTTTCAGCCACCCCAGGAGACCAGCTGATGGGACTTCATCCCCTGATCTTTGGACATTATATGCTATATAAAGGAGATTTACCCTTTCTGGACTCTATTCTGTTCAATAAAGGGATCATATGCTGAAAGTTTCTGTTGTGCCCTGAACCTATGTTCCCATGAGGCACCACTGTAACCACTCATTCCACAACAGGATTATTAGTTCTGTTTAAACAGTCAAAAGTTTTTTAAAGAAACACATTTATCCTTTCTTGTGTTCTATTTTTTTTAATTCATTTTTTAAAAAAATATTACATTCAAAAAATATGAGGTCCCATTCAACCCTACTGCCCCCACCCCCCACTCCCCCCACAGCAACACTCTCCCCCATCATCATGACACATCCCTTGCACCTGGTAAGTACATCTCTGGGCATCGCTGCACCCCATAGTCAATGGTCCACATCATAGCCCACACTCTCCCACGTTCCATCCAGTGGGCCCTGGGGGGATCTACAATGTCCCGTAGTTGTCCATGAAGCACCACCCAGGACAACTCCACGTCCTGAAAATGCCTCCCCATCTCATCTCTTCCTCCCATTCCCCGCACCCAGTAGCCACCATGGCCACCCTTCCCACACCAATGCCACATTTTCTCTGTGGACACTGGGTTGGTTGTGTCCATTGCACATCTATGTCAAGTGGGGTCTTAGATTCCACATGGATACTGGATGCAATCCTCCTGCTTTCAGTTGTAGGCACTCTAGGCTCCATGGTGTGGTGGTTGACCTTCTTCAACTCCATGTTAGCTGAGTGGGGTAAGTCCAATAAATCAGAGTGTAAGAGCTGAAGTCTGTTGAGGCTCAGGGCCTGGCTATCATATTGTCAGTCCAGAGATTCAAATCTCCTAAATATATCTGAAACCCTAACACCAACTACAATTCCAGTAAAGTAGCTTGAAAGTCTTGTGAAAAGAGATCCCATCTGAGTCCAGTTCTATCACGCAGAAACACCAGCTCCAAAGAAGGGCCATCTGACATGGCAGTGAACCCCATCTGCCATGACCATAGAACCCGTGGGTCTCTTTATCCCTCAAAAGAACCAATACCTGGGGTTGTATCTACTTTATCTGTCTCTGAGTCTCTGCTCAGGTGTGCATAAGCGCAATCCTTCTGACAACCTCTAGACTCTTTTTTAGAGACTCGTAGCCATATAAACTCATTTCTCCTTTCCATTTCCCCCTTGCATTAGGTCAAAGAGCATTTTGAAGTCATGTTATTATATGTAGACAGGGATATTCTGCTGATCCACATTGACCCTTTAATTCAAGGTCATTTTCTAGTTGCATCTTCAGCTGGTATTTGGTAGTGATCCCTCAGTGCCAGGGAGGCTTATCCCTGAGTGTCATGTCCCACACTGGGGGGAATGCACCGCATCTACATGCTGAGTTTGGCTTCGAGAGTGGCCACATTTGAGTAACATGAAGGCTGTCAGGAGGAAACTCCCAGGCACAATGCTGCTCTAGGCCTTTTTCTTATTGTTTCTTGTGTTCTTTATTCCTCTCACAGATGTAGTATTCATATGGTATCATATGGCATTATATGGTATCATATTGTATTGTTTCTCTTCTAAAGAACTTTTTTTAGTATTTCTTGGTGTGAGCATCTGCTGGAGATGAATTCTCTCAGCCTTTAGCTGTAAATGGTATAAGCTTTAAGAATATATTTACTAATTATAGACTCCTAGGTTGATAGGTTTTGTTTTCTTTTGCTTTTTGGGTTTTTGGGGGGCTTTTTTGTTTTTTGTTTTTGTTTTTGGCGTTTTACAAATGTCATTCCTTTGCCCACTTGCCTCCATTCTTTTTTGTTTTTTGTGTGTTGGTTTGTTTGTTTGTTTTTTGATGAGATGTCAAGCATTCATGTCTCAGGGTATTTCCTTGTATTTTAGTATGTCTTTTTTCCTTGGGCTATTTTTAAGATTTCTAATCTGTGTCTGTGATATAGTGACTTGTAGAAGTCTTTGTATTTATTGTTCTAGAGTTCATTGAGCTTTTTAGCCCTTTAGTTGATGTCTTTTATCAATTTTGGGAAATTCCCAATCATGATCTTTTCAAATATATCTTCTGCCTCTCTTTTTTAGCCTCCAATTATTTGTATGCTATACCAATACCCATTGTCCTACAAAAATTCTGTTCTTGTTTTTTTTTTTTTTTTTCACTTTTTTCTTTTGGTTTTGTTTGGATAATTGCTATTAACCTTTTGTCAAGTCTGCTGTTCTTTTCTTTTTCTAGGTCTAGTCTTCCTTGAACCCATTAAATTAATTTTTCATGTCTGCATCATTACTTTTTCCCTTCCTGAATTTCCATTTCGGTTCTTTGTAATAATTTCAATCTCTGCTGAAATTCCCCATCCACATTGTCCAATTTTTCCACTACATCCATTAACATATTTATCACAGTGATTTTAAGGTCTCTGTCTAATAATTTCAACAACTATTCCTCCTACCCAACTTACTTATTCAATTTTTTATTTTTATCTGCATGGAATTATGATGATTTGTTTTATCCTATGGGATATATTCTAAAAATATTATTTATTTTATAGTTCAAATTGTTCCAACCTTGGCTATTGGACCCTTTCAGGTGAGCTTCTATAACATTTTGACATGTTCTTAGCCCATTTTTTAGCAATTCCTAGCACCAAAAGGTGCCACAGAATCATCTTGTATTTCACCTTGCCAAAACACTGAAATCAGCCACTTATCGAAAGAGCTCTTGTTCCTTATAGAGGAGAATGATATTTAGAACCAACATCTGGGCACTAGTATCATTAATTCTAGGGTCTTTTTGGTGGATAGCACTTAGAAATAATATATATGTGTACATATTATTTATATATACTATTGCATTTTTATTTCCACACCTATCTATCTGTATATCTATTAAAAAACAAGAACATGAGTTTCAACTGGTAATTCCATTCCAGTCAAACACAACAAGATTCATTCTAATATACCCATTTTGCTATTTGTAATTTATTTTTCCTAAAATACTTGCTATCTGCCTCCTTACAGAAAAGATTGACCCCTAGTTTAGACCATTCAGATTTCATGTGACTTTTCATATATTTAGATTAAAATCTATCTTGATAGCTGTTTTATATTTGTTCCATTTCTTTTTTCTTTCCTCTTTCTGTGCCTTTTGTTGGAATAATTGAGCATTTTTATGATTCCACTTAATATTCACTATTTCTTTATGATTTATGCCTCTTTTTAAAGGAATGTTTAGCAGTTGCACTAAAGGGATACACCTTTAATTAATCAGAGTTTATAGTCAAATAATATTATACAACTTTACATACAGTGTAATTGTTTGTTCAAGTTCCTCCCTTCCACTCTTTATTGTTAACATTTTACTTTAACATATACTCTAAATACACAATATAGTTCTAGTAAACTACAATATAGTTCCACTTTTTAGAGCAATTAAAAATATGGTAAATGAATTTTATTATACTTGTGTTTATCATACCTTCATTTATTCCATTTCAGCACTCTATATTTCTTTGTGAGGACCCAAGTTTGTCTCTGGTATATTTCCCTTTGCCTGAAGAACTTCCTTTACTATTTCTTTGAGTGTAGCTCTGCTGTGCTGGTAATGAATTCTCTGTTTTTGTTCATCTAAAAGAATATTTCTACCTAATTTTTCAAATGTATTTTCTCTGGGATAGAATTCTGGATTTGCAGAGATTTTTGTTTTTCCTTTTAGGACTTCATGAATTTCACTCCATTGTCTTCTCTTTCCATGGCTTCTGATGAATAGTCTGCTATAATTCTTATTACAGGTAAGTGTCCTTTATCTCTGGCCACCTTCGGGATTTTTCTCTTTTGTCTTTTCAACAGCTTGAATGTGACATGCTTCTGCGTGTGTGTTTATGCATATAGATTGATATAGATGTAGAAGTAGATTAGATTATAGGTAGACATAAATGTAGATACAGATATAGATTATAGCTATAGGTGTAGATATAGATACAGATGTAGGTTATAGATGGATGTCAATGTAATATAGAGAGATAGAAAGAGAGAGAGAGTATATGTTATTCTGTTAAGTGTTCCCTGAGCTTTTTGAGTCTATAGTTTGATATGTGTCATTGATTTTGAAAAATTCTCAGCCATTATTTCTTTAAATATTACTTCAGATCTGCTCTCTCTCTACTCTTCTTCTGGTATTCCAATTACAAATGTTGGATGATTTGATATTTTCCCATAGTACTTGGGTTGTTTGTTCTGTTTTTTCCTCACTCATTTTTTCTCTTTGGGTTTCATATTTTGTCATTTATATTGGCATATCTTCAAGTTCACTGATATCTTACCATAACTGTATCTAGTCTCCTGATGAGCCTCTCTAAGGTATTCCTCTCTGTCATTGTGTTTTTCCTTTCTGTCATTTCCATTTAATTCTTCCTCATCCACCACTCTGCTGAAATTACCTATCTGATCTTACATGGTGTCCACCCTTTTCGTTAGAACATTTGCCATATTAACCATAGTTATGTTTAAATCTCTGTTAGATAATTCTAATACATGTGTCATATCTAAGTCTAGTTCTGTTGATTTCCTACCTCATAGAAGCACACCATCTTTTTCTGCCTTTGAGTATGCCTCATAATTTCAAGTTAAATTTTAATATCTTGTGTATAACAGCAAGATCAAGGCAAATATTTTAATGCTTTTAAATAGGAATAGCTTTCCTTTCCTTCTGCTAGGCCAATTGGGATAGACATGAAATTTGTTGTTGCTTTGGTTGTCCTCAATATACCAAAAACTTCAAATTCATTTAGCAATATCTCATGTTTGGAGTGGGACCTAATGTATCATAGGATTTTTCTCAATATCTATTCCAAACTGAACTTTAGATCTTCCCTTTGTACAGCATCTCATCGAGGGTCTGACTCTTTCACCTTTTTCTGTGGTATTCCATTGTCATTCATTACTCAATACCTGTTAGCCTGCTAGTAATGGTGGGTATCTAGAGGTGGTTTCTGGATAAGTCTCAGGTAAGTTTCATTCCATTTTGCCCTATCTCAAGCACAACTGAATTCTCTGCTTTCAATTTCCCAAGCACAGCTGAGACAAAGCTATAAATTTCATCTACCATCAGTTCAGAGATAACAGAATGGAATACAAAATGAAAAAATAATTTCTAAGTTCTATTAAATGTTGCTATGCTCAAAGACCCTAAGCCCAAAGTAGACTTGTTGCATCCATCACTATCATTCCTAGGAACAAACTTATTCTCCAAAATAATGAGATTGCAAGATTCTTCTTAACTTTAACTCCAGGTCAAAGTGACACATAGGGTCCCAGGGAGGTAAGAAAATTACTTACCTCCAAATTCATAATGCCTTATTAGTTCTCAGTTCTTATCTTAGAAGTGCTCTCTTTCTAGGATAAATGACAATGGGACATACTCCCATGTAAAATTCAAACCCCATCAACAGGAATCTAGTTTGTCCCCTGGCTCTTAAGAGGCAATTACACAATGATCTATCTTTAATACATTTCCAATTACTGCTTTATTCAGTAGCAAATAATACCAAGTCATGGAATTCAAGAGCCCAATCTCGTTTCTGCTGAGTCAAACCTAATCCAGTCTTCAAGTCTCTGTTGTGGCCAGAAATGAATGGGGAACCAGGCCTGCATGTCTCTCTTCTGATCATCAAGATCTCTATTCACAATCAACTGTGAACAATTGCTTAAATGAGAACAGAAACAACCCAAAAAGGCAAGCAGCAATTTATGTGCATGGAGCCATTCAACAATGTATTGAGAGGTAAGATTACCCCCAAAAAAATAAGAAGTCCTGTAGAGAAATGATGCAGTTTAATGTCACATCTATTTATTTATGAAATGGAATGCTTTTTCTGAAACATCTATATTTAGGTTGTTCAACTTCATTCATGTTTTCCCGAAGAACAAGGGATGTATTCTTGCTTTATAATTGTATATCTAAAAAACCCTTGGTGGTAGGGGAATTCCAGACCATCAACCTTGAAGTACAAGTCTGCTTGCAATTTTAAAGTAAGTTTTTCCTCATTATATGTTTGGAGATAAAGTCTGAGCCAGGCAAAACTGTTACATAGAGTTTGACCAAAAATTTATTGGGATGGATTTATGCTTCATTAATATGTATCAATAAAATTGATTTGTTAAAAAAAAAATTGAATGGATGACCAGATGCCCATATTCTCCTGTCAAAGTTGTGCAAATCCAATAAAACTGTTCTGGAAACCAACCACAACCTGTTTAAACAATCATGCTCGTTCATCTAAGAAAACATCAGGCACCTATTGTTAGTTTTAAGGTGTCAAAATCACATGTGTTTGAACAGATGGTCATGGATTTCTTGTGTTTTATTTTTCTTCTTGATGGATATTGTTTTGTGCTGCGGTGAACAAAAATGCAGTGACTTAGGCTTACAGTTTTTGTAGCTGGGTTCATGGAAAGTCAACAGTTTTTCTCATTTTAAAATCCTATATGAAAATTTGGGGATGAGATAAAATTCTTCCTCCTACATTCTTAAATACTGCTGAAAAACTGGAAGGGTCTATAGGACATGAAGCTGCTCTAGTGAAGGGTTTGAGAGCACTTCAAGCAGCAGGCATGAGTCATTGTTGTGCTCCACCACTGCAGGACTCAACTACTTTCTGCCTCTGTTTCTCATACTCTCTCTCTTAACATCTAACTAATCTATACTGTCTCTCTACTTCATAGCTGCATTTACTCTTTTCCTTGTCAGATATTTATTGTAGACTTACCAGAATTAGACTAATAAAAGACCTTAAAATCTTCTAATCTAATACACAGAAGCACTTCTCCTTCCTACTCTGTTTCAACTGTTAGCTATGGTTTGTGATCCAGGTCCCTCCTTAAGGTGCAGCTGGCTCAGCTGACATTTTGACCTTAGTTGACACAAGAATAAGGCTGTGAAGCTCAGCTAAAAATATCCAGACTGCAGTTTACAGCTCTGATTTGTCTTGGTACAGAGGGCAGGAAAACCAGTCGCACACTTGGCTTCCTAACAAAGCTGCAACACCAGCCTACCATACTTCCTTTGTATGGGGTTGAACAAAGACTTTAAATTAAAGGTATGAAAAATTGTAAATTGGGCAGATGGGGGAAGGGGTAACATTTATTCTTGGATTCAGAAACATATAATACCTGTATATAAACAGTGGATCCAGGGTAGAAGGTGTTTCTAGGGGAGATAAACTTTGAGGGATATAATATTTAGAAGGGCAGTAGTCAAGCAGTTTGATTTTTAAAGATAGCTTGAAATCCCAGGACAAAGACCAAAAGTAAGATGTAGACAAAGAAAAAGATTGACAAAGCCTGGAAATTTGATTTTATAAAAAGAAATGCGAGGGAAGCAGCTGTGGCTCAATTGATTGGGCTCCTGTCTACCGTATGGGAGGCCCTGGGTTCATGTCCCAGGGCCTCCTTGTGAAGGCAAGCTGGCCCTGCCCACGAAGAGCTGACGGCCCATGCCTGTGGAGAGCTGGTGCAGCAAGATGATGCAACAAAGCGAGACAAGCAGACACAGAAGAACACGCAGTGAATGGACACAGAGAGCAAACGGCAAGCCACAAGGCAGTGGCGGGATAAATAAATAAAAAATAAATCATTAAAAAAAAAGAAGAAATACAAGTTTTAAAATAATTTGTTCAACCTTGAGGAGTGCTAGAAAGGCTCCACACATTAGGAGACTTTCAAGGAGGAAGCTGGAAAATGGATTTACATTGGAAAAACACTGTCACACTGTGGTTCTCAGTGAAATTATCTGCTGCAAGGTTTTCTGCCTTCGTTTTGTGTTGGAGGGAGGCATAGGTCACATGGAGCCTGGAGATCTCACTGAGACATCCTTGAGCACTCAGCTGCTCAGTTTCTTAGAGCCCACCATGGTCTCCATGGCTCAGGCCTCCCTCTTCTGCAGAATGTACAAGCTGGTAGCCAAAAGATGGCCAGAAGATGAGGCTAAAAGAGAAAGGAAGCATAAAATTTTCTTGCTGATAATGACAATTTAAAAAAAAAATAGCTTCTGGGTTTTCTCAGAACCAATGCAAAAGCTGGAATCTCTGCGCTAGCGTGGAATCATGCCGCAAGCATCCTTTTTGGGAAGTACCTATCTAGGTGCTCGGCCCAGAAAAGCCAAGAAAGCCTCTGGTTAAGCACGTCCAGCCCAATTAAAAATAAACCCCTGCTTACCCTTATCCCACCCCTACAAAACTAACAGGTCCCTGCTCCAATCAACAGATCTTAGCTCATTTCCTTCCCATTTATAGAACTGCCCATGCTCTGGAAGCTGCTTTCGCTTTTGCAAGTGAATGGTTTCCTTGCTGTAGCAAACTTGGTGTCCCTACCAAAATACTGCAAACTGCAACTTGACCCCAACTTGTCTTTCGGTGGTGTGACCCTGTGTATGTTTTTTTTTTCTGTTTTGTCCTGTTGTGCTGTGTGTTTATTTTTGTCTTGTCTTTTGTAGGATCCTCATCATGAAAATAAGTGCGGCAAATCGCAGGATACTGCTGGTCCTCTTGTTTATACTAGCCTCCTGGATCATTTTTACAGTTTTTCAAAACTCCACAGAGGTAAGAACTGCTTTCCTTCAGTGTTTTATAAAAACCTAGCCTCGCTTAATCTCTCATCTGTTCAACATACAAGACCTGTATATTGTAGGAGCGATGCCAACAGCTGATGCAGGCTTTAAGAGCCAAAGTACCTGTGCATCACTGAAAGCAAATGGGAAAGGGTAATGTTTTATGTGCGTGTAAACATAGGCCTCACAGCTTCCTTTGCCACGTGCACATGTGTTGTAATTATTCTCTCCTAATTTTTAGCGTGGCTTTTCACTTTCTTTAAGGGAGCTTCAGACAAAGCTTTTTCACTTTTATATAGTAAAATTTTTTTGTCCTTTTATAATTAATGCTTTTTGAGTATTGTTTAAGAAACCATTCCGATCCTTCCCTACTCCAATGTCTGGTTAATTACTGAAATATTTTACAACAACTTTTAACATTTGCTTTTGATAAATAAACCTTTCATATATCTAGATTGGGGGAGTTTGCTGGTTTTTCTTTTATTTCGACATGGATAACCACTTTTTCAGGTCATTTTATTTTATAGTCCCTTCTTTCCAAGCTGACTTGTCATGGCACTTGTGTGATATAGTAAACTTCAAATAAACCTGACTCACTTTCTGGGCTCTTTGTTCTGTTCTACTGGTCAATTTGTCTTTCCAGTGCCAATACCACATGGCTGCAATTAGTATAGTTTTATAATTGGTCCTGAAAATGGACAGATCAAGTTACCATTGCTTATTCTACTTCAGAAGTTTCTTAGGTATTTTACATTTTAGAGTCAGGCTATCAAATTTGATGAAAAGCTCCAGTTAGATTATATGTGCCTTACTTTAACTTTGTATTAATAGATCAAATTGGAAAAATTGATGTTTATAGTATTGTTTTTCTCCTTAGCAACCTAAAATTTCCTCTTGCTAAGAAATTGTATGGTCTTTCCATAAATTTTACAAATTTTTTGCTATGGGTCTTATGTATCTTTTGTTAGATATATATCTTAGTACTTTTATAGTCTATGTTGCTATTGTAATTGATATAAATGTTATTGTTTTTTAAATTACATTTTCTGAATCCCCGTTGTCGGTGTAGTGGGATGCAATTGACTTTTGCATATTAAACAGCCAAGATTTAACTTTCCAGGATTTCTAATTCATTATTTAATGGATACAATAACTTCAAGTATCTCTCTGCGATTAGAAAGTATACTTATTCCAAAGTTCTATTTTGTCTTCTCTATTAGTTCTGTTCCCTTGAGTGTCTTCTCTTTATTGAAATTGATACCTCTCTTTCATGAATTGGCTTTCATAAAAATTGGTCTAATTCTTGATTGTATGCACCCCTATATTTGAGATTCCTTTGTAGCCAGTCTGTGAATTCTGTTATCTACTCATTCCAGCTTCTTTGTAATATAGGTACAAAAAGCACTTTGAGGCAATAAATGTTCCCCATATGTCTTATGTGTTGCCCTATCCCACCTCTCCAACCTAAATACTTGTAGGTGTTACTCCCATCTGTTACCAATTGCCTTGTCCTGGGCAGGTGAGAAAATAGGGAAGCAACAACCTGCCTGGCTTGTCCTGTGGACTGTCTCTTCACCCATCTTGCTCCAGTTATCTGCTTCCTTTAGGCTTGTAGCATTCCTGGAGAGGCTTCTGTCTTCTGCAGAACCCTCATCTATCTGTGTTTGGAGTTGTGCTTTTCATTCTTGATATAATCTCAGCTGTCTTTCATTTTTTAGTGGTCCAATTAAGGTATCTCTTCCTGTTTCCCAGAAAAGTTCAAGATTTTTAAAGTTCTTTCCTGTTTTGTTTTGTTTTTTTAAAGATTTATTTATTTATTTCTCTCCCCTTCCCCCCACCCCCACCCCAGTTGTCTGTTCTCTGTGTCTATTTGCTGAGTCTTCTTTTGTCTGCTTCTGTTGTTGTCAGCGGCACAGGAATCTGTGTTTCTGTTTGTTGCATCATCTTATGTCAGCTCTCCGTGTGTGTGGCACCATTCCTGGGCAGGCTGTACTTTCTTTCGCACTGGGCGGCTCTCCTTACGGGGCGCACTACTTGCGCATGGGGCTCCCCTACGCGGGGGACACCCCTGCGCGGGGGACACCCCTGCATGGCATGGCACTCTTTGCGCGCATCAGCACTGTGCATGGGCCAGCTGCATACGGGTCAAGGAGGCCCAGGGTTTGAACTGCGGACCTCCTATGTGGTAGATGGAAGCCCTAACAACTGGGCCAAGTCCGCCGCCTCTTTCCTTTTTTTATAGCATTTGGTGGTAGGAATTTGAGGCTGCAATATGTGCTTAGTTCTCCTTTGGGAGACAAATTTTTCCTATTATATTTCTATTAAGAATTTTTTGCTGAGAAAATTATTCTTCCATTCTAAAAGTTATTTAAAATTTTCATTTAATGTTGTAGAAATTGAGAAAACTGGCATTGTAGTGTAGTGTAATAGCTAAAGGTCAATGCTATAAAAGTGTTGTTCAATCCTCTAAGTCCTTCCTGATTTTTCTCTCTAGTTACTGTAGTAACTACTGAAAGAGGAGTTTTTAAATATCCATTAGTAATGGTGGATTTTTTTATTTCTCCCTTTAATTATGCCAACTTTTACTTCATACATAAGTATATGTGTATGTGATCACATACACATATGACTGCTGTATTTTCTGACAATTTGATCCTTTCACCATTATGAAATGATCATCTTTATTTCCGGTGATATTCTTTGTGTTAAAGTCTAGTTTAAAATTAATATTAGTTTCTTTGTGCTTACATGGTATATCATTTTCTATCCATTTACTTTCAATTTATCTGAATCTCTATACTTAAACTGCATTCCTTGTAGACAGTAAAATAGTCTACATTTCTTTTAAATGTCTGCCTTTTAATGAAGAATTCAACCTACTTACCTTTAATGTAATTTTTAATATGTGTGGTTTTAGGTTCACCACTTTGTTTTATGTTTGTTTCCTCTGTTTTTTGTTCCTCTGCTCCTCTCCTGCTTTCTTCCAAGTTAGTTGAATATTTTTAGAATTTCTTTCTTTTAGCTACAGCTTCTTTTTTAAAAAGTGGTTTCTCCTGAAATTATGACACACATCTGTAAGTTTTAGAGTTAATATTGTACCCTTTCAAGTAATGTGCAAGAATTCTTCAACCATATAGTTCCATTTACTCCTGATCCCATTCTTTAAGCAATAGTGGTCATATCATTTCAAAATTATAATTATACTTTAAATAATTATATGTATTTTTTCAAAAGATTTATTTTATTTCTTTCTACCCACTCATTGTTTGCACTTGCTATGTCCATTTGTCTTCTGTGTTTCCTTAGGAAGAATCAGAAATCGAACCCAGGACCTCTAATATGGGAGAGAGGCACTTAATCACTTAAAGCCACCTCCACTCCCTGCTTTGTTGTGTCTCTCATTAAGTTTTCCTCCTGTTTCTTGCTGTGTCATCTTGTCGCATCAGCTCTCTGCGTCTGCCCATCACACCAACTCCCTGTCTTCTTTAGGAGGCACTAGGAACTGAACCAGGGACCGCCCATATGGTAGGCGGGAGCCCAATCACTTGAGCCACATCTGCTTCCCCCTAATTATATGCATTTTAAAGAAATTAAAAGTAAAAACAGATAGGCTTTTATATTTATCCAGATATTTACTATTTTCAGTGCTTTGTACTCCTTCCTGAAGATCTGTGTTTCCATCTGGAGTAATTTCCTTCAGCCTAGAGAACATTTATTAGCCCTTCTTACAATGAAGCCTATTGCTGGTTCCTCTTCCAGGCAGAGATTCTCTCCAGTTTTTGTCTGCTTTTGATCACTCTCCAGTGCTCTTAGAGCACTGTTTATTAAATTTTTGTCCAGAATTGATCATTATTATTTGCAGGAGAATTGGTCCAATACAAGCTATTCTATCTTTAACAGAAATTCCGAGATATTATTGTGAATAATATTACTATTTGATGATTTGACATATTAAAATATTTTAATGAAAGCACTTATTTATCAAATAATAGAGATAATAAAAAAACTCTGAGTATGTGTTAGGTACCATTCTAAATGTTTTTCATACGTTAACCCATTAATCCTCACAATAATTACATGGGGTGTTTATTTTTATGATCCCAAGTTGTATTTGATAAAACTGGGTCATGAGAAGTTAAGAAATTTGACCAAGGTCAAATTTGACCAGGGTAACAGGGCCAGATTTCAATTCCAGGCAGATAATTTTTGAAAATGAGCAACCCAGTGTTACAAATATACACTATGATTAGGATTCTCATTCAATGCTGGTTTAGTGTAAATTGGCACTACATTTCTAGAAAATAATTTCATATCATATATCAAGGCCTTTGACAATGTTATCACAATTTACAAATAATTCTGTCTTGATCTTCTCAATAAATAATATGAACTACAAAGAAAGATTTATACCAAAAATGCTCTTTATAGGAAAAGCAGGGAGCAATAATATCCAAAAAGATCAGAACAAGTAAATTATTGAGCTATATCCATAGGGTGGCTATTATCTGAGCCTTTAAAATAAGGTGGAGAGTTTTTAATGACACCATTTAAAAAATCAAACTTCAGTAATAAATATGCAACTTATTCACAATCAAGTAAAATTTAAAAATATATTAACAGTAGTTATCAATGGTTGGTGTGATTATGGGTGTTTAATTTCCTATACAGATTTCACACTATTTTTATTAATAAATCAGTGTTCTTTCATTAGAATATAAATATCTTAATAAACATATGCTTCTGCATCTCTTAAGTTTATAAAATCAATCTGACAAATACCAATAAATTTTATAGAATTTTTAAGCAATGTATAAAGATGAAACTGAAAAAATAGATGATTCGTAGTTCACATGAACGTCTCATGCATTTAAACACTTTCTTAAGTATTTCTTTAAATGACTGAATTTGAGTTTTATGGTAAAAAAAATAATAGAACAATAAATATTGCTTCTATGCTATGCAGTGAAAACATATTTTCTCAAATGGTCTTCACAATTGCCCTGTAAGGTAGATTTTATCACCACCATTTTAAGGAAGAAGATCCTAAGGTTTTTTGAGATTAAATGGTTAGGCCAAAACAAATTAACAGGTGGGAAGTAAAGTTCCATCACCAGAATTTCTCAGAAAAATCATTTTGTCTATGAAACATATATGATCATAAAATCTCAGTATCATTTTATTGTATTTTTGTACCTGCCATTATTCTATAAAAGAAGGAAGATGGCTAACCCTCCAAAAATTAAATAAGAACATTTACTATACCTTCTATTCATTATCATATCAGTTTTGGACTGCCCTCAAGTTGCCCATCTCCCTCCATCAGTGGAATTTCATCATGAAGTCCCCATGTCCTGAAGCACCACTGAGACCAGTGATATCACCAGGAGAGAATGACCTGAGAATAAAGGAGATCACGCAGAAGCTAGACCAGCTGATCCCGCCCAGACCTTTCGCCCACCTCATCCTCACCACCAGTGCAGCGCACAGCAGAGCCTCCATCCTCAACCCCCGAGACCCCTACTGCAGGGGGGAGCAGCTCGACGTCCTGCTGGAGGTGAGGGACCACTTGGGACGCAGGAAGGACTACGGCGGGGATTTCCTCAGGGCCAGGATGTCTTCCCCAGCCCTGCAGGCAGGCGCTTCAGGAAAGGTGACAGACTTCAACAACGGCACCTACCTGGTCAGCTTCACTCTGTTCTGGGAGGGCCGGGTCTCTCTGTCTGTCCTGCTCATCCACCCCAGCGAAGGGGCGTCAGCCCTCTGGAGGGCGAGGAACCAAGGCTATGACAGGGTCATCTTCACAGGCCAGTTTGCCAGTGGCTCCTCTCATGTCAATACCGATTGTGCCCTGGTCTTAAACACAAGTGCTGAGCTGTGCCAGTACCTAGATGCTCAAGATCAAGAAGCCTTCTACTGCGTGAGGCCTCGGCACACGCCCTGTGCTGCACTGACCCACATGTACTCCAAGAACAAAGAAGTTTCTTATCTTACCAAACAAGAGAGGAGCCTCTTTGAAAGGTAACTATTTCTGGAGACCAAGTGGGCAAATATGGTAGTGATTTGACCTACAAGTCCTTTGAGTATACCAACTTTGGAGCTCTTCTGAAGAGCCATTGAGAAATATCCTTGAATTCAGTTGTGGACAGCAGTCCCCAGCCTTTTGGGATATGTAACCCTTATTACTGAAACAAAAAGTATACACAGAAGGAAGACTTTAAAGAGAATAAAAATATATGAGCATGTTTGTGCTCTAATATTATTCTTTCTGCATTTCAATAATCCATCTTGCAAACCTGGGTATCTGTATCCTGAATACTAGTAAGTAAAGAAATGAAAATTTAGTAAATGGTCTGAAACTTTGGGCACAGTGGTCAACTTTTCACCAACAAATAACTAAAGCACTGGATAATCTGGTTTCTTACTTTTCCTGGTCTTTTGGGCCACCTGCAGACTAATTTCTGTATTTGTTTATTTAAGGTCAAATGTGGGTGTAGAAATTGTGGAAAACTTCAACACCATTAACGTCTCCACATGCAACAGTAAGTTCTCTTTGTGTCTGATGGGTGGTGCTTGGTACAGGACCTCCTCAAGGGCTTTCGCCTTTCTGCTGGGCTTGTTCACTATTATCAGTCCCACAGGCTCCAGGCCAATATAGCAAGATACAGTTATGTAAGTGAGGGAATGGTTAGAATCATAAGGATATCTTCAATCTGTGTTACTGACTGTGAGTCTCATCATCGATCTATGTATCAGGCAACAGATTATTTGCCCATCTAACATAATATCTTTCAAATATTGAAACTCTTTCTCAGTTCTTTGCCTAGTTTCCTACCTACCCACACCACCACTGCTCACACTACTAACTCCACCACCACTATCCTCACTTCCTCTCCATCCCTCCCCACACCATATCAACACCATCACCACTTCCCATATCACTATTGGGCCAAGAATCACCATCTAGAGGCTTCCAATCTGCCATCCAGGAGTTGAGTCATTAAACTTTTCTCCTCGTAGACTTTGCCTACTTTCAGTTTTAATGTACAAAATAGTGCTACCACAGTTAAGTTTACAAATTTCTCTTTAATATCTTTGACTCCAAACAGCCTAGGAATTACCCACCTAACACGATTTAAGGTAAGATCTTTTATGACTCTTTTATTTCACCTCTAAAGCTTGCTAATCACTAATATTGTCTTTACACTAAACTGTAAATATGAACGTAGAGGTGGAAATGACTTGTTTTCATAAAGAATACACGGGCACACTCATATCAATTGGAAAAATAGTAAACTTCCCTTTGTTTGTCCAAGCTCCCCAAGGGCTCCTTACCATTCTGTCCACATCAGCCCCTTAGAATCTGAAAATCCTCTTAAACCAGTGATACTCAGTTAACACCAGGCACATGTTGGACCTCCAAGACCCTGCTTCAGCCAACAATCATATCCATGAGAATTGGCCAGTTCCCAAGCCAACTAGTTGTTAATATTTTTTAATATCACCCTGAGTATAACTCAGAGGATTTAGTTTGATGATGGCATTTAAGTGTAGCAGTGTAACAACTTGGGAGTAGGATGGACTAAAATGATAAGATAATTGAGCTTTCATTTCTCTGCAAGAATGGATAACTTGACTTTCATAGGAAGGTGACCAAATATTTTAAATTTGCCCAGAAGATCTTTTTTTTCTTGGAGAAAACATCTGTTCTTATTAATGGAAACTATTTAGAAAATTCACTTTAGAGAATAATATTACTAAAAAATAGGTATTCCATTAAGAGGATGCTTCAATAAGACTTTTCTATCACTGTTATCATCCTTGCCTCCCTACTTATAAAAGACAGTAGGTTCTGAATAACTGTTTGTGGTTAATTTGATGTTTTAGAAGATCCTTCTTGCTTTTTTTTTGGCAGAACAAACAGTTCGAATGAAAAAGAAATGCAAGCTTGGAATGACATCCAAAATACCAAGTGGGCATGTCTGGGAGGACAGCTGGATTCCCACATCCTGTAGTTTGATTCCAATCGAAATGAAAAAGTGCCTGAGTGGAAAGTTCATATATCTAATGGGAGATTCCACGATCCGCCAGTGGATGGAAT
The DNA here is from genome assembly GCF_030445035.2 of Dasypus novemcinctus. NCBI lineage: Eukaryota > Metazoa > Chordata > Mammalia > Cingulata > Dasypodidae > Dasypus > Dasypus novemcinctus. The sequence goes on along the minus strand of NC_080699.1, from coordinate 20,959,012 downwards.
ACTTCGTAAAGAATATCAACAGTATGCCTCAGTCTAAACTATTATTCTCATCCTTTTCAGAAACTTTTTTCATTCAAAAAGAAGAAAGAAATAAGGGGAAGTCCTCTTCTTTTTCATATTCTTTAACTGGAACTCACTGAAACTTTTCATGAGACATTCTTATCTTTCTAACAATGCATTTATCTGACTGAGAGGGAGCCAGAGTAGCAAAAGGTTTATCACAACCCTCTCACCACAGAGTCCACATTTCAGTTTTTACCCACCATGCTCAGGAAATCATTGAAACAGCTGAAGGTAATTTAAGAGTTACCAATCATCTTTAGCTAATTTTTTAAGTTGTGTGTAAGGAAACAACTGTTTCACATCTTGTCAAAAGTCAAATTCTATGGCAAGTGTGTGTTTTATAGAAGAGAACTGAATTTGGAAGCAGCATGAAGAAAATAGCCCTGCCATTTTCCTCCTCCCTCTCTTGTCCCTTCCATATTCAAGGCTCACTGGGTTAGGATTTCAAATGTAGCCCTTTAATTCTAAGAGGGTACGTGCTAGAAAGCATTATTAATCCTTTCCTAAATATATTCCTCAGAAGATGTAGCTATAAAGGATCTGCCCTTGATATTTCTTTAAGAGTTTAATTAGTACAATGAAAAATGGGAGCATTTCATTTTATGCTATTCATTTCATGCTTCTTTTCAGAAGTGTTAACATCTGGTAGACTATTTTCACAAGAATTGGAAAGAACTTCAAGTTAAAGTGCTGGTTCTGTCACTTACTGGATGTGTAGTGTTGGGCAGGTCATTTCCTCTTTTGTTTCTCTGTTCTATACCATGCCAATGATGTAATACAATGCTATAGTATAGTAATAATATAGTTATATATATATATGTAAAAGTATATCTGTGTGTGTTTATATGTGTATATATATATACATATATACATATATATGGAGCTTTGAGGTGCTCATCAAATAAATACTTTGTCAACTGTAAAATACTTCTCAAATGAATAGTAATACCATTATTATTTTAGGTGATATATTCAGTACCATTCCAGGTACGGGAGTAGCAAATGCAGAAGTATAGAATGCAATCTCCCTCATAAGGTGATTTACAGAGTGGTTGGGGAAATAGGCTTACTTGTTTTGATGAATGTAAAGAGGATCAATTAGTACATTTATCCTCAAAATCGCTTAGTCTACAGTTAGGAATATGTACAGAAATAATACCTATAAACCTGACCTTATCATCCCTCAATGAAGTTACCTCAATGATTAGCTTATTCAACTATAAGCTCCAAATCTTCTCTTCTATCTTCATGACCAGTCAATCTTTGTAACTCTATTCTCCTTTCATTTTGGGGTTACACATCCATCATCAGCACTGAAGTCAGTGGATCTGCATGAATCTGGAAAACTTCGACACCAACTTGCTGTGGACTTGGATAGGAATATCAACATCCAGTGGCAAAAGCATGGCTACCCCTTGATTGGATCACTGACCTATTCAGTCAAAGAGATTGAGTACATCACCCGAGTCATTGACAGAACTGCAGGGGAAAAAAATACCATCATTGTTATTTCTCTGGGCCAGCATTTCAGACCCTTTCCTATTGATGTTTTCATCCGAAGGGCCCTCAATGTCCACAAAGCTGTTCAACGTCTTCTTCTGAGAAGTCCAGATACTGTGGTTGTCATCAAGGCAGAAAACACCAGGGAGATGTACAATGATGCAGAGAGATTTAGTGACTTCCATGGGTATATTCAAAATCTCATCATGAAGGACATTTTCCATGATCTTAACGTGGGCATCATCGATGCCTGGGACATGACAATTGCACATGGCACAAATGCTGTGCACCCACCTCAATCTGTTGTCAGAAATCAGATAAATACACTGTTAAACTACATTTGCTAGATAATGCGCATCTCTACAAATCATTCACTTAATTAAAAGCATTTATTGTGTTTGCTAGCATGTCAGATGCAGAGTTTGGCTCTGAACTCCCAATTAGCATAAGGGGATAATCCGATCCATGAGCCACTAAATCAGCCAAATTAGTTATTTCTAATCTTAGCTTCCAATTAAAAACAAAAATGAAAATATTCGTGAAAAGGACCTTTCCTTCTTGACCAGAGCCATGCATCTCCTCACAAATGGGAAATTAAACAATTTAAGTTAAATGCGCTCCACTCTGATGCACAAAAAGTCACAGCAATAAAGAAATTGCAAGATTAATACTTGGAGAAAGCAGTCCCATTTCCTTACTTTTTCCACTAAATCTAAACTCAAGATCATTTCCAAGTGAGGAGAGGTGGAGCCTTGTGAGGCCATTCTCCATAGTCCACAGGCTGGAGGTGGGGGTAGGGGCTGCAGAGTCCCAGGCAAGGCCACCTGGGTCGCGGAATGCTCTGACTCTTCTCTCCTTATATAAGCTCAACTGCTAAGAGCTAATCTGATCCTATAGCACTTATCCTTCAAGAATGTAGGATAACACAAGCGAAAATACATTGCACCAGAAGTTGGAGGGAGCTAGGCTTTATTCCTTCTCTGTGAGCAATTTTAAGACATTGGATTAGTCACATCAGCCAACTGTGCCTCAGCTTCCCAAATGAAGTGGTCAGTGGAAAAGTGTTGATTTTCAAACCTTGCCCCGTGCAACTTTGGATGCCTCAGATAGGACTTGAGATACTGATTTGGGGCACAGGAGTGAAAATCAGTGCCTTGTGGACAGGGTACACGTGCCTGTACCACACCTTCATTCAGAATATCAGCCACTTTCACTTATCTGTGTACTGGACTTCTGGGTGAAATTTTATATTATTTAATTTTAAAAGATTATATTTTCAAATAGTATAAACATTTTTCAATTACTTCGTGAAAGATTCATGTGAAATAGCCATGATAAGTAACATGTTATTTTTAGTTAGGGAAACAGAGGGACAGGAAATGATTGTCTTTCAGGAGTAAAACAAAACACTGTACTATCTTGGCTATTTCCTGTGAATCTGTACTTATTTTAAAAGAGTTAAAAAATATTTCAATTGATGCCCAAAGCACCATAATTATGGAGAACATGTAGCCCACTAATTAGTACTTATACAATAATCTAAGTACCATTCAGGAATAAAAGGAAGAAAAAAATAACATCTTATGTGGATTGCATATTGGGGAAAGATTCTTACAGATACCTATGGCCCATCGATCCTAGTCTTTTATTTCTACCAACCAACGATCCCTGCCAGATACACATCCCTGAGAACTCAGGACAACTGGAAAAAATTAAGTTCTTGGGGTATAAGGCAAGTTTGTTTTCATCTTGTCCAGCATTGCACATTTTCTGTCTTCGGAGATAAGATTTGTATGTGCAGTTTCAATATCTAGTGTGTCTTTTACCTGAAATATGATCATTTTCTGTAACTTAAAATACTATTCGTGTGAACTGATACATTTTTTTCCTTATTTCATATGAAAATACTGCTGGGGTATTTAGATTTCTGTACCTGTTGTAAATACTTTCAATACCTGTCAGTAACCCTAGTTCTGACAGTATTCTGATATTTTACTCATTAGATGTTTTAGTGTTTTTAGTATTTGCAGCTGAACACATGAGATAAATGATTGGAACTAAATAAATGAATGAATAAGTTAATAAGTATCCTGTGACTGATGTGGGGAGGAAGTAAAATTTCAGAAAAGTGAACTGACAGATAAAGAGAAAAGTAAAGGATTAAAGCTTGAAGACGCGATCATTATTTTATCTCTCTTCACTTTATTGCCTCTTGTATTGTACATCTTTGGTTTTTGTCCTGCCCAATATGCCATCTGGTAACAGAGCCCCTCTTTTCCTGGAGAACTGTACCTTTCCAACTTTGTTTCATACTAGTCTTAGTCCCAATTACGTGACCCTGCCTCTCTCCTTGGCTCCTACTTTTCAACAAAGCACTCTTCCTCCACAAAGTGATGGGTCCAAGGAGAATCATTTGGGAGGTGTAATTTTTTCTGTGATTTAATACGAATTCTGAGAGGAAATTGTCGTTTCTCTTTTTTTTTTTTGGACTTAAGTCACCAGTGATTTTATTTCTTAGATGGCTGATTACATCTACAATCAACCAAGGAGAATGCCACCAGCAATTAGTGATGTTTTATCCAATCATTGAAGGTCTTAAAAAAGGAAGTGATTCCAGCATTGAAAGAGAATTTTCCAGTTCAATATCAGACAACCAACTTCTCTTGGAAACTCATCAAGAACCTTCATTGGACAGGTGACATATGGCTGACAGGGAGCTATACAGGGCATATGTCCAGGGTGCATGGTAATGTTTGGATATACTCATAGGGGCAACAATTAAAAACTACAGCTGGGGGGATACTGGGTTCCTGGCTGGGGGTGCTCTGTCGTGGTCCCTAGGGGAGCAGCAGCAGTCCCCCAGGTGCAACGGTAAGGACCAGGAAGGAATGAGGGTCCAACAGTGAGCCCCTGATACTAATGACTATGCTTGTGAGCCTATACGCCTGAAATAAGAACAAGGCCTAGAGCAGCACTGTGTCTAGGAATTTCCTCCTGACAGCCTCTGTGTTACTCAAATGTGGCCAGTCTCGAAGCCAAACTCAGCATGTAAATGCAACGCCTTCCCCCCAGCGTGGGACATGACACCCAGGGATGAGCCTCCCTGGCACTGAGGGATCACTACCAAGTACCAGCTGATGATGCAACTAGAAAATGACCTTGAATTAAAGGTTCAATGCGGATCAGCAGAATATCCCTGTCTACATATAATAACATGACTTTAAAATGCTGTTTGACCTAACATCAGGGGGAAATGGAAAGGAGAAATGAGTTTATATGGCTACGAGTCTCTAAAAAAGAGTCTGGAGGTTGTCAGAAGGATTGCCCTTATGCACAACTGAGCAGAGTCTCAGAGACAGATAAAGTAGATACAACCCCAGGTATTGGTTCCTTTGAGGGCTAAAGAGACCCACGGGTTCTATGGTCATGGCAGATGGGGTTCACTGCCATGTCAGATGGCCCTTCTTTGGAGCTGGTGTTTCTGCGTGATAGAACTGGACTCAGATGGGATCTCTTTTCACAAGCCTTTCATGCTACTTTACTGGAATTGTAGTTGGTGTTGGGGTTTAAGATATATTTAGGGGATTTGAATCTCTGGACTGACAATAGGATAGCCAGGCCCTAAGCCTCAACAGACTCCAGCTCCTACAATCTGATTTATTGGACTTACCCCACTCAGCTAAGATGGAGTTGAAGAAGGACAACCACCACACCATGGAGCCTAGAGTGCCTACAACTGAGCAGGAGGATTGCATCCAGTATCCATGTGGAATCTGAGCCTCCTCTTGACATAGAGGTGCAACAGACGCAACCAATCCAAGGTCCACAGAGAAAAGGTGGCATTGGTGTGGGAAAAGTGGCCATGGTGGCTGATGGGTATGGGGAATGGGAGGAAGAGATGAGATGTGGAGGTGTTTTTGGGACTTGGAGTTGCCCTGGATGGTGCTTCAGGGACAATCACCGGTCATTGTAAATCCTCCCAGGGCCCACTGGATGGAACGTGCGAGAGTATGGGCTATGATGTGGACCATTGATCATGAGGTGCAGAGATGCCCAGAGATGTACTTACCAAATGCAATGGATGTGTCATGATGAAGGGAGTGAGTGTTGCTGGGGGGGGAGTGGTGGGGTGGGAGTGGTGGGGTTGAATGGGACCTCATATATTTTGAATGTAATATTTTTACAAAATGAATAAAATTTAAAAAAAAGAACCTTCATTGGAGCCCCTAGTTTGCAGCCTGCCTGCAGAATTTGGACTTGTGCATCCCCATGGTCATATGAAAGAATTTTATAAAATCTCATACTACTTACAGATATCTACAGTTGATTCTGTTTCTCCAGAGAACCCTCACTAATATAGCTCGGTACTGGGAGCAGGGTCTTGAGGAACAGAATTGTAAACATGGGATTTCTGGAGTGGTTCTGGGAGTTTTGAATTGGCTCTCTACACTAACTGGACACAGAGGTACTAATGACTCCCTTCCCAATAATCACAAGGCCACTGACAGTCCATGGCATGAGTTGCCAATGGAGATACACAAAATGCCATCACTGGATTCCCCTATTTCCATGCTTTTAAGAAGCAAGGATATAAGTGAGAGTGTTTTCAACACCTTAACAGAGTTGTTGGGGTTTTTTTTCCCACTTTTGCTTTTTTTTTTTTTTTTTTCAAATTCTACTCAATTTATTCATTTTTTAAAAAGATAGTACATTAAAAAAAATGAGGTCCCCATTCGCCCCCACCGCCCCCACCCCACCACTCCCCCCGCAATAACACTCTCCCCCATCATCATGTCACATCCATTGCATCCGGTGAGTACATCTCCGGGCATCGCTGCACCCCATGACCCGTGTTCCACACCACAGCCCACACTTTCCCATGTTCCATCCAGTGGGCCATGGGAGGACATACAACTCCGGCAATTGTCCCTGGGGCACCACCCAGGACAACTCCAAGTCCCAAGAATGCCTCCACATCTCTTCTCTTCCTCCCCTTCATTCCCCACACCCAGCAGCCACCATGGCCACTTTTTCCACATCAATGCCACATTTTTTCGACATTAACCACAATAGTTCATGAATAGAATATCATTAAGTCCACTCTGATCCTTACTGTATTCCTCCTTCCTGTGGACCTTGGCTTGGTTGTGTCCATTCCACATCTATGTCAAGAGGGGGTTTAGATTCCACATGGATATTGGATGCAATCTTCCTGCTTTCAGTTGTAGGCACTCTAGGCTCCATGGTGTGGTGGTTGACATTCTTCAACTCCATGTTAGCTGAGTGGAGTAAGTCCAATAAATCAGAGTATAGGAGCTGTAGTCTGTTGAGGTCAGGGCCTGGCTATCATATTGTCAGTCCAGAGATTCAAATCCCCTAGATATATCTTAAGCCCCAGCACCAACTACAATTCCAGTAAAGTAGCATGAAAGGCTTGTGAAAAGAGATTCCATCTGAGTCCAGTTCTATCACGCAGAAACACCAGCTCCAAAGAAGGGCCAACTGACATGGCAGTGAACCCCATCTGCCATGACCATAGAACCTGTGGGTCTCCCCAGCCCTCAAAAGGACCAATACCTGGGGTTGTATCTACTTTATCTGTCTCTGAGACTCTGCTCGGGTGTGCATAAGGGCAATCCTTCTGACAACCTCCAGACTCTTTTTTAGAGACTCATAGCTATATAAACTCATTTGTCCTTTCCATTTCCCCCTTACTTTAGGTCAAACAGCATTTTAAAGTCATGTTATTATATGTAGACAGGGATATTCTGCTGGTCCGCGTTGAACCTTTAATTCAAGGTCATTTTCTAGTTGCATCATCAGCTGGTACTTGGTAGTGATCCCTCAGTGCCAGGGAGGCTCATCCCCAGGTGTCATGTCCCACACTGGGGGGAAGGCATTGCATTTACATGCTGAGTTTGGCTTTGAGACTGGCCACATTTGAGTAACACAGAGGCTGTCAGGAGGAAATTCCTAGACACAGTCCTGCTCTAGGCCTTGTTCTTATTTCAGGTGTATAGGCTCACAAGCATAGTCATTAGTATCAGGGGCTCACTGTTGGACCCTCATTCCTTCCTGGTCCTTACCGTTGCACCTGGGGGACTGCTGCTGCTCCCCTAGGGACCACAACAGAGCCCTCCCAGGCCAGTAATCTAGTACCCCCCAAGCTGTTGTTTTTAATTGTTTCCACTATGAGTATATCCAAACATTTCCATGCCCCCTGGACATATGTCCCGTATAACTCCCTGTCAACCATATATCACCTGTCCATAACATCCCATACCATTATTCCTCCGCTGCCATTGTTGAACCACTCTGTGATCCAAAACTTCCTGAAAAGTGTAGCCCAATATAATGTCAGGTTCCCTTACTAGTAAAATGGAATATAGCGATGAGTTTAAAGGTTAGATATAGAATACATATTGATTTGGGAAAATTCTACATCCTATCTTTTTCTTTTCTTTTTTCCTAATTATTGAGCTTCTCTTCACAGGAGCCCTAGATCACAGTAATTCATATATACAATATACAGTACTCCCACACATCCACCATAAAACCTTTTTCCTTCTACAGCGATAATCTTTTAACTTATTCATATCATATTTACTGAAACTGATGTACAGACTCCGAAACAATAGCTTTCAAACAAGGTGACATCTGTGCTTACATTGTCTTCCATACTTTAGGATATACAGTTTTCTAAATTTTTTTAGTTATCCTATGTTTTACATTATGGTTTACATTATTAGTCTGTTGTCCCCTGTTTTTGGTGTAATATTACATGTTTTATATTCATCCTTGTGTACTCTCGCAAAACTCCTCTCTTGCCCCCACATTTACCGTGGTTCCAGCCATTCAACATCCATTTTCCCCTCCCTGTGTGGCCCACAGCGACAGCCAATCTCCATTTCCCAAGGAGCCACGTCTAGAGATACTTGCAATAATGTTCAGGACCTGACTTGCTCAACTGCCCTAATGCCCTGGGAGCCACCCTTTCTCTCGAGAGATACAGTTCCCTCTATTTGATGGCATTAGTCCTCCCCAGGATGTGGGTCCACCCCCACTCTCACTACTTGGGTCTCTACCCAATGGTACAACCCACCCTGGCAAAATGAGCATTCAGACATTCCCCAGGAGTCCGTCCCGTGTCAGACCATCCCCTCCGAGCATCCTAAACAGGTAACCCTCCTAATTATATTTTGATACGATTTTCTCAGCATTTTACTCTCAACCAACACCTGATACTCTCCTATGTTCATATGTTGCCCCTCCCTCCCCCCAATTTTTTGGGCAATATTACCCCTCCAACCATCCCCAGCCCCCCTCAAACCCACAAGGCCCCACCCAAAGGCAACCCCTTGCCCCCATTTTTACTCTTCTTTGTGCTCATACTTACCGCCAGCTCATCATAGATTCCACCCCTGCAGACGTCAGCTCACATCCTTCCTCCACCCCCTGATTTCCTGTAAGCCTATCTTCCAGTCTCTAGCTCTCTGACGCAGCTTGCTTATTTCATATCATTGAGGTCATGTAGTATTTGTCCTTCAATGCCTGGGTTGCTTCACTCAACATAAGGTTCTCAAGATTCATCCATACTATCACGTGTGTTTGTAGTGTATTTGTTCTTACAGCTGAGTAGTATTCCATTGTATGTATATATCACATTTTATTGATGCACTCATCTGTTGATGGGCATTTGGGTTGATTCCAACTTTTGGCGATAGTGAACAATGCTGCTATGAACATTGGTGTACATATATCAGTTTGTGTCCTTGTTTTCAGTTCTGCTGGGTATACACCCAGCAGTGGTATTGCTGGGTCATATGGCAAATCTATGGTTAGTTTTTTGAGAAACTGCCAAACTGTCCTCCAGAATGGTTGGATCCTTCTGCATTCCCACCAGCAGTGGATGAGTGTTCCCCTTTCTTCACATCCTCTCCAGCATTTGTATTCTTCTGTTTTTTTCCTAGCTGCCAATCTTATGGGAGTAAGATGGTATCTCATTGTAGTTTTGATTTGCATTTCCCTGATAGCTAGAGATTTGGAGCATTTTTTCATGTGCTTTTTAGCCATTTGTATTTCTTCTTTGGAGAAGTGTCTGTTTAAATCTTTTTCCCATTTTTTAAATGGGTTGTTTATCTTTTTATTTTCAAGATATAGGAGTTCTTTATATATGCAAGTTATAAGTCACATATCAGATATATGGTTGCCAAATATTTTCTCCCATTGTGTGGGTTCCCTTTTTACTTTCTTGACAAATTCCTTTGAGATGCAGAAGGCTTTAATTTTGAGGAAGTCCCATTTATCTATTTGTTCTTTTGCTGCTCATGCGTTTGGTGTGATATTCATGAAGCCATTTCCTATTACAAGGTCCTGTAGATGTTTCCCTACACTGCTTTCCAAGGTCTTTATGGTCTTGGCTCTTATATTTAGGTCTTTGATCCATCTTGAGTTGATTTTTGTATAAGGTGTGAGATGGTAATCCTCTTTCATTCTTCTACATATGGATATCCAGTTCTCCAGGCACAATTTGTTGAATAGGCTATTCTCTCCCAGTTGAGAGGGTTTGGTGGCTTTATCAAATATTATATGGCTATATATATGAGGTTCCATATCAGAACTTTCAATTCAATTCCATTTGTCTGTGTGTCTCTCCTTATGCCAATACCATGCTGTTTTCACTACTGTAGCTTTGTAGTATGTTTTGAAGTCAGGTAGTGTGATTCCTCCAATTTCGTTTTTCTTTTTCAATATGTCTTTGGCTATTTGGGGCCTCTTTCCTTTCCAAATAAATTTCATAGTTAGTTTTTCTAGTTCCTTAAAGAAGGCTGTGTTGATTTTTATTGGGATTGCATTGAATGTGTAGATCAGATTTGGTAGGATAGACATCTTAATATTTTGTCTTCCTATCCATGAACAGGGAATATTCTTCCATTTATTTAGGTCTTCTTTGATTTCCTTGAACAGTCTTGTATAGTTCTCAGTGTATAAGTTTTTTACATCTTTAGTTAAATTTATTCCTAAATATTTGATTTTTTAATTTACTATTGTAAATGGTATTTGTTTCTTGATTTCCTCCTGATCTTGCTCATTATTGGTGTACAGAAATGCTACTGATTTTTGCGCATTGATCTTATAACCTGCGACTTTACTAAACTCATTTATGAGTTCTAGAAGCTTTGTTGTAGATCTCTCAGGGTTTTCTATGTATAGTATCATGTCATCTGCAAATAGTGAAATTTTGACTTCTTCCTTTCCAATATGAATGCCTTTTATATCTGGTTCTTGCCTCAGTCCTCGAGCAAGTACTTCTAAGACAATGTTAAATAGAAGGGGAGACAGTGGGCATCCTTGTCTTGTTCCTGATTTTAGGGGGAAGGGTTTTAGGATTTCTCCATTGTAAACAATGTTGGCTGTAGGTTTTTCATATATACTCTTTATCATGTTCAAAAAATTTCCTTGTATTCCTATCTTTTGGAGTGTTTTTATGAAAAAAGGGTGCTGTATTTTGTCAAATGCTTTTTCTGCATCTATAGATATAATCATGTGATTTTTTCCTTCAGTCTGTTTATATGGTGTATTACATTGATTGATTTTCTTATGTTGAACCATCCTTGCATACCTGGAATGAATCCCAGTTGGTCGTGATGTATAATTCATTTAATGTGTTGTTGAATACGATTAGCAAGTATTTTGTTAAGTATTTTTGTGTCTAGTTTCATTAGAGAAATTGGTCTGTAATTTTCCTTTCTTGTGGTGTCTTTGTTTGGCTTTGGTACTAGGGTTATGTTGGCATCATAGAAGGAGTTAGGCAATGTTCCTTCTGTTTTGATTTTTTGGAATAGTTTCAGCAGGATTGGTGTTAGTTCTTTCTGGAATGTTTTGTAGAATTCACCTGTGAAGCCATCCGGCCCTGGGCTCTTCTTAGTTGGGAGGTTTTTAATGACTGATTCTATCTCTGTACTTGTGATTGGTTTGTTGAGATCATCAATTTCTTCTTTCATCAATATGGGCTGCTTATGTGTTTCTAGGAATTTGTCCATTTCTTCTGAATTGTCATTTTTGTTGGAATATAGTTTTTCAAAGTATCCTCTTATGATAGTCTTTATTTCTGTGGGGTCAGTGGTGATATCTCCTTTCTCCTTTCTTATTTTGTGTATTTGCCTCTTCTCACTTTTTTTCTTTGTTAGTCTCGCTAAAGGTTTGTCAATTTTGTTGATCTTCTCAAAAAACCAGCTCTTGGTCTTGTTTATCTTTTCAAGTGCTTTCTTATTTTCTATTTCATTTAGTTCTGCTCTTATCTTTGTTATTTCCTTCCTTCTTCTTCCTGTTGGATTACTTTGTTGTTTTTTTTCTAATTCCTCCAAATGTGCAGTTAGTTCTTCAATTTTTGCTTTCTTCTTTTTTGATATATGAATTTATGGCTATAAATTTCCCTCTCAGTACTGCTTTTGCTGCATCCCATAAATTTTGGTATGTTGTGTTATCATTATCATTTCTGTCAAGGTAGTCATTGATTTCTTTTGAGATTTCTTCTTTGACCCACTGTTTTTCTAAGAGTGTGCTGTTTAATTTCCAAATCATGGTGTGAAATCTGGGCCTCTTGCCCTTGCAAATTTCCAGCTTCACTCCACTGTGGTCAGAGATATTATTTTGTATGATTTCGATCTTTCTGAATTCATTAAGCCTTTCTTTGTGCCCTAGCATATGGTCTATCTTGGAGAAAGATCCATGAGCACTTGAGAAAAATGTATATCCTGCTGTGTTTGGGTGTAATGATCTGTATATGTCTATTAGATCCAGCTCCTCTAATATACTGTTCAAATATTTTGTTTCTTTACTGATTCTCTTTTGATATATTCTGTCCAGAGTTGATAGCGGTGTATTAAAATCCCCCACTATAATTGTAGATGCATCTATCCTTTCACTTAGTTTTTCCAGTGTTTGCCTCACGTATTTAGAGGCACCCTTGTTAGGAGCATAAATATTTATGATTGTTCGATCTTCTTGACAGATTGTCCCTTTCACTAATATGTAGTATCCTTCTTTGTCTCTCACAATTGTTTCATATTTAAAGTCTATTTTGTCTGATATTAATATAGCTACTCCTGCCTTTTTTTGGTTATTGTTTGCTTGTGTGATTGTTTTCCAACCACTCACTTTCAGCCTCCATGAGTCTCTGGGTCTAAGATGTGTCTCTTGTAGACAGCATATAGATGGGTCATATTTCCTTATCCAACGTTCCAGTCTGAATCTTTTGATAGGTAAGTTTAATCCATTGACATTCAGTGTTATTTCTCTCAAGGAATTATTTGTGTTAGCCATATTTTGATTGGACTTGTGTTTTTCATATTTTGTTTGTTTGATTTTTCCCCCTTTTTTTTTTTTTTTTGTCTTTTTTGTTGCTCTTACACTCTCCTCCAATTCTGCCTGTCCTGTTTTTTCCTTTCTTCCTGCAGAACTCCCTTTAGAATTTCTTGAAGGGGAGGTTTCTTGTTTGCATATTCTTTCAGTTTCTGTTTATCTGTAAATATTTTGAACTCTCCATCATTTTTGAATGCTAGTTTAGCTGGATAGAGTATTCTTGGTTGGAAATTTTTTTCTTTTAGTACCTTGACTATATCATACCACTGCTTTCTTGCCTCCATGGTTTCAGATGAGAAATCAGCACTCAATCTTATGGAGCTTCCCTTGTATGTGATGGTTTTCTTTTCTCTTGCTGCTTTTAGAACTTTCTCTTTGTCTTGAGCATTGGATAATTTGACAAGTATATGTCTTGGGGTGGGCCTGTTGAGGTTTATGACAGTTGGGGTGTGCTGTGTTTCTTGGATATGTACATCTGCCTCTTCCAGTAGATTTGGGAAGTTTTCAGCCATTATTTCCTGCAACACTCCTTCTGACCCCTTTCCCTTCTCTTCTCCTTCTGGAATGCCTATAATACATATGTTTGAGCGTTTTGTATTGTCATTCAGGTTCCTAAGTCATAGCTGGATTTTTTTCTATCTTTTTATCGACCAATTCTACTATCTGTTTGATTTCCGATGTACTATCTTCCACATCACTAATTCTCTGCTCTGCCTCTTCTAGTCTGCTGATATTTGCTGCAAGTGTATTTTTGATTTCTTGAACTGTGGTGTTCATTCCCATCATATCTGTTATCTTTTTGCGTATGTCTGCAACTTCCCCTCCAAGTGTTGTCTTCATGTTTTTAACCTCTTCCTTTACTTCATTAAATTTGTTGGTGATAAATGTTCTGAAATCTTTAATTACTTGTGTGAAGTTCTGCTCCCCTTCCTGGTTTTTAGTTTGTTCATTGGATTCAGCCATGTTTTCCTGATTACTGGTTTGGTTTGTAGATTTTTGTTGCTCTCTGGTCATCATTTTATCTTGACAGGTTTAATCAGTTCCTTAGCTTCTTTGTCTAGTCTTGGGGATTAATTAGCTGTTGTTTTAGCATAAGTGTTATATCTTCTCTTTGTCACTTTGTTCTTCTTATTCTAATTTCTTATTGCTGGTTGAGTTCACTTTAAAGGAAAGTATTAGGGTCAGGGAAAGGCAATTGTGTAAGCAAGGAAAAAGTGTAAAGTAGTATTGGTGATAAATGTTAACAGAGCAACAATATGAGATCTGGGAGGATGGATATTAGATTCATGTAAGTTGTGTAGAGTTATAGCAGTAGGTAGAGTACCTATAATGAGGTAGTTGACTGAATATGGGAGGAATATGGTATGAATTAAAAAGCTATTGTTTTCGTGTGAGAGGGAAAGAGAAAAGAGAGGCAATAGTTTCAAGAGTGGATAAAAGACAGAAAACAAAACAAAGGTATTAAAAATTAAGAGTTAGACACTTTGGGGATCAAAGAAAGGGAGGTGGGATATAGGAGAGATATTAGATGATAGGGGATATCAAGATGTAGGGGAAAGGGGATATTATAGGTAGCCAAAATCAATTCACACAGAAATGAGGCAGCGGAGGATGAGGAAACCCAGCAAATTGAGGTGTTCCCTGTAGCGCCTATTGTATAATTAAGATAAAATAAAATAAGAAGAAAATGAGGGACAAGAGAGAGAAGAAAGGAAGAAAGAAAAAGGGGGTGGGTAAAGGGAGGGGAACAATTAGGGAAAAGAAAAAAAAAGATATAGAACAACCACAACAGCAACAACAACAACAACAACAAAAAACCTAAATAACTGAAAAAAAACAAAACAAAAAAAGACTTTGGGGGATATACTGGGAGAAAAGACTAGAGATAATGCAATGTTAGCAATCAGGACATTAAAAAATAAAAATAAAAACAAAACAAAAAAAAAAGAAAAAACGCAAACGTTGAGGGCTAGGACACTCAAGGACCTCAGATGGACCACAGGGCATGATGGATTCAGGCATGGAAAGTCTGATATATTGAAGACTCAAGAGGTGTGAGTCTCTGGGCTATGGGCCACCAGGGTTTAGGGGACTCAGACCTGGCAACCTCAAATCTGGCTAACAGGGAGCCTGGGAGCACTGCAGTGCAACACAGTCTTCAGGGATCCCCGCAGCTGGGTGCCAGCCCTATGGGTGAGGTCACATCCGCAAACTCTATCTTATGTGTCTGAACCCTGCAATTCACTCACTCACTGGGGTCTATTCTGTGGATGTATCACCAATTCGGCTTCAGGACACCTCCCACCCTGTAAGCCCGCAGAACAGCCACTTGGGGGCGCCTCTACACTGCAGCCAATTTAATGACAGCAGATCAGTAGCCAGGCCCGGGGGTGGGGCTCCAGCCGGAAATGCTGATAACAGAGTCCAAAACCGAAATTCCCACACTTCACAAAATATTCCCCTAATCGGCTTCCAGACGTCTCCCACCCTGCCAGACCCTGTAACAGCCTCCTGATGACATCTCTTTATTGCTGGCAATTTAAGTCCGCTGCAGATCAGCAGCCGGGCTTGGGGGGTGGGGGGGCGGGGCTCTAGGCGGAAGCACTATTATTTGTGTCCACAATCAAAAATTCCCCACTTCACACTCCCGTTTGTCTCCCCAAATTGGTCTGCAAAGGCCTCCTGTCCTGTTAACCCCCCAATAGCCTGCTCAGGGCTTATGAATTCCTCAGTACCGCAGAGCCTCCCGAAATCGCTGCCGCAGCGCCACCACCGCAGCGCCACCATTGCAGCGCTGGTCTCCTTTCTTATTCTGACATCTTAAAAACTAAAAACCAAATACAGTTTAAGCTCCTTGGGACTATCTTTGCTGAAGTATGAAGAGGATCAGCCTGAAGGTGAATCCAAGAAAAGAGGTCATTGGGAGCCTAGGGACTTACAGATAAAGTTAGATTACATTATTTGAGCCCCTAGATTCAGTCTTACCTAAAGCTAGATCAACACCTAAGACTTCCAATTCAGATGAATCTTAAGTTCCCTTTTCCTTTAGTAGATATGATTTGGACACTACAACTGAAAAAATGGCTTGGATAATGACTTAAAGTCATTTTTAACTTAGCTCTGTGTAGTAATAAATAAGAGTGAGAGATTACAGGTTATATATGCACTTGTGAAAGTAATTACAGACCATAGGAAATTAGCAGAATCAAGCAATCCCAGGACTTATGATTGATACCAAAAAGAACTTTCTGAATACCCTGAAGGGAAATATTTTAAATGATAATATTTCTGTCAATCATTTGCTATGAATCTTACTTGGATCAGTAAAGGTGGACACAAAGAGAGTTTGAATGGAGAATGAATGACTTTATCTCACAGATTCCACCTGAAAGAAAGACTGAGAGAAACAGACTAAAGAATTATTAAGCAGAATTCTGGCTGACCAAGATGGCAGTTAAGAGACTCCAGGGTGCCTTTCCTCCAAAGAATCTTAGAACAACTAGCAAAAACTGGTAAAGCCATCTTCCTCAAAACTCCAGAAAATAGTTAAAGGGTTGCAGTAACTACACAAGTGTCAAATCAAGAAAACACAGCTATGCAAATGGTAGCACTATTGCTAGCCCCTCCCTCAGCCCTTACACAGTGTGATGTGTAACCAGACTGCACTCCCATTGTGGGTCCCTAGACCTAAACTGGGAGGGAGCAGAGTAACCCCTATGTTCATAGTAGGGCACCTGTATGTTGGTCCTAATCTATCAGGTAGCAAAAGGAAAGACTGAACTATGACACCCAACTCTGGTCCACCAACTCAGAATTGGCCGAGTAGGCATAAACCACTTGTAGAGCTAAAGCAGTGGATGAAACAATTAAGCAACTAGGTCAAAGGATTATTGATTGTAACACATACAATAAAGCACCTGAGGGTGGTGGGCAATCTATCTCATAGGGAGTACAAGGGATATTCAATTCCTGTAAATGAGTGGATTCCTAAAGCTATGAGTAAGCATAAGTCCAGGAAAAGACACATGCTCAAAGGAAAAAAAAAAAAAAGATGGAGAAACTCTGCACTTCACTTTCAGCTAAGCTGATCTTCTTGGTAGGAGGGTTAAACTCAGAAGGAAAGCAAAGACTGTGAAAGATGTTTTTTGCATTGGTTTGTTTTGTTAGTTTCTAGCACTCAAGGAAATCTCTGTTATATCAATAATTGGGTACAAACTTAAGAAACAGAAGCTCAAGGACTAAATCCCTGAGTTAACCTATTAAAATATTAAAATGTACTGCATGCAACCAAAGACTACAAGACAAACAAACAAACAAAAAACCCACAAAATATTGGCCCCACAAAAGGAAGTAGACAAAACTTCAGAAACCAATAATATGCACAAGGCCATAAAGGAAATCATGGAGGAAACTAAAGGATATGAGGAAAACAATGAATGAATAATATGAGAATCTCATAAACAGAGAGAAATTTTTAAAAATTTTAAATTTAAAAAGGAACTAAAAAGAACTATCAGAGTTGAAGATTAGAAAAACTGAAATGAAAAATTCTCAGGAGGTTTACAAAAGCAGATTGGAGCTGGCAGAAAAAAGAATCAGTGAACATGGAGACAAGACAATTGAAATTATTTTGGTTGAGGAACAAGGGAAAAAAGAATGGAAAAAGGGAGCAGAGACTAAGTGAGATTTGGAAGACCATCAAGTGTATCAATATACACATTAAGGGAATCCTAGAAGCAAAAGAAAAAGAGAAAGGAATATTCAAAGGAACTATGGCAGAAAACTTCCTAACCTTAATGAGAGAAATAAATATACACAAACTCCAAACAGGATAAAATTAAAGACAGCCATTCTATGATGCATAATCATCAAACTGTTGAATTCCAAGGACAAGGAGAGAGTTCTGAAAGCTGTGAGAGAAAAGCAATGTTAGCTATAAGGGAACTCCATTAAGATTAAGCTCTGATTTCATATCGGAAACCATGGTGGTGAGGGCGGTAGGATGAAATAGTTAAAGTGCTGAAAGAAAATAATTGCCAAGCAAGAATTTTATATCCAGCAACACTGTCCTTCAAATATGAGTGGGAAATTGAGACATTCCCAGATAAACAAAAGAATGGGGCGTCTGTCACCACTAGAACTGCCCTACAAGCAATGCTAAAGATTATTCTTCAGATTGAAAAAAAGGAGATAACATATTGGATCAAAACAGCATACTTCCTGTAAAGGTAACCATATGGATAGTTATTAATATCAATACCAGTTCTACTATATTGTATTTGTGGTATATAATCCACTTTAAATTTTATAGGTTCTAAAATGCAAATGCATACAAAGTAATGGGAAACACATGGTTTTCGACATACAAGGTATAAAGGTATCATTAATAACATTTACAGCAAAAAGGTGAGGGGATTGAGGGGTATAGTGAAGGTGTTCATTATTGAAGTTAAGTTGGTAGCAAATCAAATGTGATTGTTATAGGTTCAGGATGCTAAATTTAAGTACCATGGTAAACACAAAGAAAATATACATGCAGAAGGAAATCAGAAGGAAATCAAGATGGTACACTACAAAAAATCAAATAAACATGAACATAGGTATAAATGGAAGAATTGAGGGACAAAAAAGGTATATGACTTATACAAACAAAACAGCAAAATGCAGAAGAAAGTCCTGCATTAAATGGATTAAGCTCTTCAGTCAAAAGGGAGGGACTGACAGACAGATTAAAAAGCATAACTCAACTATATTCTGTTTACAAGAGACTCACCTTAAATTCAAAACACAAATAGTTTGAAAGCAAAATGGCAGAAAAACATATACTATGCAAATAGTAACCAAAAGACAACTGGGATAACTATACTAATACCACACAAAATAGACTTTAGGGACATATAATGTCACTATACACTGATAAAGGGGTATATTCAACAAGAAAATATAATGATTATAAATATATGTGCACCTAATGGCAGAGCCCTAAAATACATGACATAAATATTGACAAATTTGAAGGGAGGCATACACTATTCCACATTAATGGTAAGAGATCTCAATACACTACCTTCAGTAATGTATATGGAACATCTAGACAGATCAATAAGGAAAGAGAACACTTGAATGGTACTATAAACCAACTAGACCTAAGAAGCTTAGATAGAACACATCATCCAACAGCAGCATTCTGTTGAATCTAGTTGGTTTAGAGTATCATTTCATTTACAATAGCAACTGAAAAATCAAGTATGTAGGAATAAACTTAACCAAGGATATAAAGGACATAGACATTGGACACTACAAAACATTGTTTAGGAGAATCAAAGACCTAAATAAATGGAAAGACATTCCTTGCCCATGGAGAAGACTAAATATCATTAAGATGTTAATTCTACCCAAAACAATTTACAGTTTCAAAGCAACCCCAATCGAAATTCCAATAGTCTTCTTTGTTGAATAGAAAAATCAATCATCAAATTTATATGGAAAGAAAATGAGCCCCAAATATCCCACACCATCTTAAAAAAGAACAAAGTTGGAGGACTCACACTTTCCAATTTTAAAACTTATTACAAAATCTCAGAAATGAAAACAGCATGGTACTGGTGTAAGGATAGACTGATAGATCAACTGAGATTTCAGAAATAAACCCTCACATATATGGCCAGTTAATTTTTGACAAAGGTACCAAGTCCACTTAATTGGAAACGAATCGTCTCTTCAACAAATGCTGAGAAAACTGGACATCCATTTGCAAAAGAATGAAGGTGGACCCCTACCTCACAACATATACAAAAATGTAATTCAAAATGAATCAAACTTCTAAATATAAGAAGCAAAATTATAAAACTCCTAGAAGGATACATAGGGAAGAACCTTCAATACTTTGTATTAGACAATTGTTTCTTAGACTTTATACCAAAAACAGAGGCAACAAAAGAAAAATATATAAATTGGAATTCATTAAAATTAAAAACTTTTATTCATGAAAGAACTTCATGATGGAAGTAATAAAACAGCCTATGGAATGGGAGAAAATATTTGGAAACCACATATCCAGTGAGGGTTTATTATCTAAATATATAAAGAAATACTATAACTCAACAACAGAAAAGACAAAACAATCCTATTAAAAGTGGGCAAAAGACTTGAATACACATTTCTCCAAAGAGAATACACAAATGGCCCATACACATAAAAAGATGCTTAACATCATTAGCCATTAGGGAAATATAAATTAAATCCACAAAATGATACCATTTCACACCCATGAGAATGGCTACTATTGAAATCACATGAGTTGCCGAGGATGTAGTGCATTCTTTGTTGGTGGGAATGTAAAATGGTACAGCCTCTCTGGAAAACAGTTTGGTAGTTCCTCAAAAGTTAAATATACAACTACCATAGGACCAGGCAATCCCACTACTACATATATACCCAGAAGAACTCAAGGCAGGGATGAAAACAGACATTTGCACCCTGATGTTCATAGCAGGCATTATTCACAATTGTCAAAAGATGGAAGGGGTACAAGTGTCTATCAACCAATGAATAAATAAGCAAAATGTGGTATATATACACAATGGAATAGTATTTGGCAGTAGAAAGAAGTTCTGATACATGTGACACCATGGTTGAACCTGAAAAACATCATATTGAATGAAATAAGCCAGCTCCAAAGGAATAGATATTGTATGATCTCAATGATATGAAATAATTAGGATAAGCAATTTCATAGAGTTAGAAATCAGAATACCAATTACCATGGAGCAGGGTAAGGGTAGGGAATGGGGCATTAATGCTTGTTACAGAGTTTGCGTTTGAGATGATGGAAAAGTTTTGATAAAATGGATGATAACGATGCTAGGGAAACATTTAGAATGTAATTAACAACACTGAATTATATAGTTGAATGTAGTTAAAAGGGGAAATTTTAGGTTGTATATGTTACTAGAATACATTTTAAAGTACTGTGCAACACAATTATTAAACCCTAAAGTAAACTATATATTATAGTCCATAATATACATATAATAAAATTGTTTCATTATTTGTAACAAAGGTACCACACTAATGGAAAGAGTTGAAAATAGAAACTATGGGGAGGATGGCATCATTTTATGCAAATTCTGTATTTCCTACATGATTTTTCTATAAGCATACAACTTCTCTAATTTAAAAAAATGAGTTGTTTCTCTGAGAAGATTAATAAAATTTACATATCTATTTAATCTGATCAGGAAAATAGAAGATACAAAGTGCCAACATCAGAAGAGAGAGATGCAACAACATATGACTTCTACAGATATTTAAAGGATAACAAAAGAATGTTCTGAACACCATTATGCCAATAAATTCCACAGCCTCAGATAAAATGAATAAATTGCTTGAAGGACACAAATTAACAAAGTTCACTCAAAAAAGAAATAAATAAACTGAGTAGCCCTGTACATATTACAAAAACTGATATTCTTTGTCAGAAATTTTTCCCACATAGAAAACTGCAAGCTCAGATGGTTTCTACCAAAAATAAAAAGAAGTAATAATATCAATTATACATAAAATATGCCCCAAATTTTAAGATAAGGGGATATTGACATTTGAATTATCAATGTTCATAGCAACATTACTTACAATTGCTGAAATATGGAAACAACATAAACAAAATGTGGTATATATATACAATGGAATAATTTTCAGCTGTAAGAAGAAATGAAATAGGAAGCATATGACAACATGGATGAACATGAGGACATTATGTTGAGTGAAATAAACCACTAATATGAACTAAATAGGATGAGTAAACTCATAGAGGTAAACTCTATAGTATAAGTTACTAGGATATAAAATGTTGATTGAGAATGGGAGCTGATGCTTAATATATATAGAATTTTTAATAAGGTTTATTGTAAAAGTATGGAAATGAATAGAGTTGATGGTAACACATTACAGTGAGTATAACAATTTATCACTGCTGATTTATAAAAGTAATTGTGGCTGAAAGGGGTAGTCTAAGAATGTAAATGTCAATTGAAAGGAACTTGGAGGATAATCTAGGGACTGTATAACAGTGATTTCACTGGTGGATAAGATTGTGGTTAATAGTATAAATATAAAAATGCTCTTTGACAGAGTACTAAGAATATGGTGATACATGGGAAAATTATAACTAATATAACTTCTGGATGATAGATAGCAGTAATATCATAATATTTTTGCAGCAGTGGCAAAGAAGAAATTATATCAATCCTAAGGAACAAAAGTAAATATATTAGTCAGGGGTCTCTAGCAAAACAGAATTAACAGGAGATATCTGTAACTAGTAAAAGATTTTATAGAATTCTCTCACATGACCATTGGGATGCGCAAGTCCAAAATCTGCATGCAGGCTGCAGCCAGGAGCTCTGATGAAGGTCCTTGATGGATTTCCAAGATACATGGGCTTTCCTAAGTCAAGCTGGAAAATTCTCACTGAATGCTGAAATCACTTTCCTCCCCCCCCCCCCCCACTCTAATCCATATTTTATTCCTCCATCCTCAGGGCCCTGGGATGGTAATGTCTGCTCCACCTCTAAATCAAAAGGGGGCTTAGATCCCACATGATGGGTGGGATTTTCCTGCTTGCAGTTGTAGACTCTCTCAGTTCCCTGGTGTGGTGGTTGACCATCCTCACCTCCCTGTTAGTTGATCTGGGTAAGTTTAGTGAATCAGAGAGTAGGTGTTGCAACTCTGCTGAGGTTCAGGGCACAGCTGGTACATGGACAGTCCAGAGATTCAAATCTCCTGAGCATACGCCAACCCCAGCACCAACCAGAAGAGGCATGTGTAGAAAGGTCACATCTGAGTCCAACTCCATCATACTCAGGACCACAGGTTCCAAAGTAGGGGGCCCCCTGGCAAGGCATGAACTCCGGAGCCATCTCTCATGACTGTAGGACCTAGGTGTTTCCATAGCCCTAAGGAGGACCACTTCCTGGGGTTGTATCTACTTTGCACGTCTCTGAGATCCTGCTGAGATGTGCATAAGCATGACATGACCCCTCTGATGACCTCCAACTCATTTCGAAGTCTCTTAGCCATATGAACTCATTCATCTTTACCATTTCCCCCTTTTATTCAAAGTCTTTTTCCACTTTCCCTTTTAAGGTATTCAACTGATTGAATAAAATGTCACTCATTGCTGACAGCAATCTCCTTGGTTGACTATAGATGTAATCAGCCATCTATGCAGTAAACTCACTGATGAATAAAGTCCATAAATTGAATTACAATTAGCCCAGGGTTTCCTTGACCAAAAACCTGGGTGCAATCACCTGGCTGAGTTGACACATTAGCTCAACAATGACAGTCCAACCTTTGTCAATTTGGCAGCCATACAGATCACCTTAAACCATACTTAATCTCTAAATAAAAACAGTAACAGACATGAGTATATATATTCCCACCTAACAATATTCAACTGCCCTGCACACAACAGGAAATGCATCAATTCCCTACAGAATAGGGTGCAAATTCTTGGGTAATAGTCACTCTTAAACTTGACATCCTTAAATATTATAACATGAAACTAATACAACTTGTCATATGATAAGGGAAAAGGTTAGAGAAGAAATGAAAGACATTTGCTTTATGTATGTACACAATCATACTCATAACAAAGCAAAGAAAAAAGTTTCATGAAAATTACAATACTCTTTCTGTAACTGGTCATGTGGTCAAAGTTTATATTTATCACTACATTCTTCCACTACCCAGTCCATGTTTCCTTTACCCTCACCAAGCACCTCAGCTGGCCATGGTTCTTTGCCTGGTGGGGTGACTCAGACTTTCATTCCTAAAGATTCTGGACCATTGTTAGTCTTATGTAGATTGGGTTGTTGCAATTTTCCCATTGACTTCAATCACGGGGTGTGGCAGTCCAGGAGATGCCCTAGAGGATCTCCTGTATTCCAGGCAAATTCTTCTTTATCCCTATTATGAAGATGCAGTCCTATTTCCCTTGATAGTCAGGATCAGTTACCCCAGCCAAGACAGTAATTCCCTTCTTTGCCTATTGATTCAGAAGCACTAGGAGCCCAAAGTGCCCAGGTGTCAGTCTGAACTTCCAGTTCAATGGAATCATTGTTGTGTTCCCTGGTGGAAGCACTCCTCCTTTTGGAACTAAAGCCAACAGAATTTAAGGCTGCAGGGACAGGAAACAAAAATTTTCCTCGTGGATCACTAGGGGTAATAGTGAGTACTGCCAATCCCATTTCCACCCTTGATTCCTGGACCCATGCATCCTGACTATGGGGGAAACACCACCATAGAGTGGATGCTGATTTAGAGCATACACAGCTTCGGAGAACATTGTCACAGCCCTGCAAGGTATTGTGTCCAGTTCCTGTTGTATTTGAGTCTTCAAAAGGTCATTTCACTGTTCTATCAATCAACATGCTTCAGGATGATGGGGAACATGGAAAGACAATTGACCTCCATGGGCACATGCCCATTCTCACATATCATTTGCTGTGAAGTGGGTTCCTTGATCAGAAGCAATGCTGTGTGGAATACTATGGCAGTGGATAAGGCATTCGACAAGTCCAGGGATGGTAGTTCTGGAAGAAGCATTGCATATGGAGACAGCAAACCCATATCTGGAATATGTATCTATTCCAGTTAAAAAGAAATTGCTAGCCCTTTCATGAGGAAGTGGTCCAATATAATCAGTCTGTCACCAGGTAGCAGGCTGATCGCCTTGGGGAATGGTGCCATATAGGGGGCTGAGTGTGGGTCTCTGCTGCTGGCAGACTGGGCACTCAGTAGCCA
Organism: Dasypus novemcinctus; assembly: GCF_030445035.2. Classification (NCBI taxonomy): domain Eukaryota; kingdom Metazoa; phylum Chordata; class Mammalia; order Cingulata; family Dasypodidae; genus Dasypus; species Dasypus novemcinctus. Next base: position 20,934,277 of record NC_080699.1, on the reverse strand, counting down.
AGACAGCCTTAGTGAAGGGAAGTTCATGTTGCCGAGTCCATGCATAACCTCCATCCCTACCTCCATGGCCACTTTGTTCATGAGCCATTTGGGCAATGACAGGAGTGGCTGAGGAAAGAGGCTGAGCATTAACTACAGATGGGGTCACCTTATTCACTTGATTATTAAAATCTTCCTCTGCTGAAGTCACCCTCTGGTAAGCATTCATGTGGGACACAAATGTTTTCATAGTTTTTGTTGACTCAGAAATGTCTATCAAGATAGCTCCTCCCAGACCTGTTTGTCACCAATTTTCCTATCCTGTTCCTTCCAAGTCCCTGACCATCCAGCCAAACCATTGGCAACAGGCCATGAATCAGTGTACAAACACACATCCGGCCATTTTTTTTTCACAAGTAAAATGAACAACCAGGTGTGCTGCTCAAAGTTCTGCCTACTGGGAGGATTTGCTCTCACCACTATCCTTCAGGGATGTCCCAGAAGGAGACTGTGGTCTTGCAGCTGTCCACTTTTGGGTGGTACCTGCATATCATGCAGAACCATCTGTAAACCAGGCCTGAGTTTCCTTTTCCTCAATCAACTCATTGTAAGGAACTCCCCAAGAGCCCAAAGCTATGGGCTGGGAAAGGAGAAGGTAACATGGCAGGGGTCGTAACCATGGGTGTTTGGGCTATATCCCATGTAACTTACTTGTGCCTTCAGGACACGTTCAAGCCCTCTCTTGTTGATGTGATGTGGGGGCATTTTTGGGACTTGGAGTTGTCCTGGGTGGTGCTTCAGGGATAGTTACCGGACATTGTATGTCCTCCCATGGCCCACTGGGTGGACTGTGGGAGAGTGTGGGCTATGACGTGGACCACTGACCATGAGGTGCAGCGGTGCTCAGAGATGTATTCACCAAATGCAATGAATGTCTCATGATGATTGAGGAGGTTGTTGTGGGGGCAGAAGTGGGAGGAGGGGGGTGGGGGATATATGGGGACCTCATATTTTTTTAATATAACATTAAAAAAATAAAGACAAAAAATAAAATAAAATTAAATTAAAAAGCCCTCTCTTGTATATACCACTTTCACTTTATTATGGTGTGCTGTTGTGCATGCCCAAATTTATGGTTTGGTGGGTCAGAAAATCCCCAGTTCATGGCAAGCAACTCAGGTCTCATGGTAACTTGATGGCCCATGGTTAAGCTTTCAGTCTCTACTAAGGCACAGTAGTAGGCCAAAAGCTGTTTCTCAAAAAGAGAGTAGTTAACTGAATAGAATGGCAGGGCTTTCCTCCAAAATCTTAAGGGACTGCATTGTGATTCTCCCTTAGGGGCCTGTCAAAGTTTCTAGATGGTATCTTTATTTGCCACTGAAACTTTCAGCACCCTTGGATCTGCTGGGTCATATGGCCCAAGTGATAGTGCAGCTTGCACAGCACCTGGACCTGCCACAAGGCCTCCTCTTTTTCTGGCCCCCAATCAAAACTAGCAGCTTTTCTGGTCACTCAATAGATGGGCTGGAAAAGCACATTGAAATGAGGAATGTGTTATCTCAAAATATGAAGACACAACTAAGCATTGTACTTCTTTTTTGGTCATAGGAGGGGCCAGATGCAGTAGCTTGTCCTTCACTTTAGAAGCAATATCTTGACATGCCCCACACTCCTGGACACCTAGAAATATCACCAAGGTTGAAGGCCCCTGTATGTTTATTGGATTTATCTTCCATCCTCTCTCATGCAAATGCCTTACCAATAAGTATAGAGCCATTGCTACCTCTTGCTCACTAGGTCCTATCAACATGATACCATCAATATAATGGACTAGCATGATGTGGGAGGCAGAGGCAATCAAGGTCCCTGCAGACGATATTATGACAAAGGGCTGGAGAGTTGATATATCCCTGAGGCAGGATAGTGAAGGTATATTGCTGGCCTTGCCAGCTGAAAGCAAACTGTTTCTCGTGGTCCTTACTAATGGCAATTGAGAAAAGCATTTTCCAGATCAATAGCTGTATACCAGTTACCAGGAAATGTGCTGATTTGCTCAAACTATGATACCATACCTGGGACAGCAGTTGTGATTGGAGTCACCACCTGCTTAAGTTTACAATAACCTACTATCACCCTCCAAGATCCATCTGTTTTCTGCACAGGCCAAATGGAAGAGTTGAATGGGGATGTGGTGGGAATCACCATTCCTGCATCCTTCAAATCCTTGATGGTGGCACTAATCTCTTCAATCCCTCCAGGAATCTGGTATCACTTTTGGTTTACTATTTTGCTAGATGGGGCAGTTGTAGTGGCTTCCACTTGGCCTTTCCAACCATAATAGCCCTCACTTCACAAGTCAGGGATCCAATGTGGGGATTCTGCCATTTACTGAGTATGTATATTCCAATTATGTATTCTGGAACTAGGGAAATAACCACAAAATGGGTTCAGGGACACACTGGACCCACTGTGAGCCGAACTTGAGATAAAACTCCATCAATCACATGACCTCCATTATCCCCTACTCTGATTGGTGGACCACAGTGAAGTTTTGGGTCTCCTGCGATTAATGTCACTTCTGAGCCAGTATCTAGTAATTCCCAAAATATCTGTTCATGTCCTTTTCCCCAGTGCACAGTTACTCTGGTAAAAGACTGTAGGTCTCCTTGAGGAAAGCTGGGAGGAAGATTAAAAGAAAAATTTTTGGCAGTGTAACAGGATCCTTCGCCAAAGGGATCTGGCCTTCCCTCAAGGGGCTATGGGTCTGTAAAGTGTCTCAAATGTGTGGTTAAGGGGCCACGAATCTCTGTATCTGTAATTCAAGTTAGGGTTTTGTTCACTTCACCTAGAATTCTTCTGCTTATAAAGATCAAGAAAGAATTTAGTAGACTGCCCATCTATTTCACTTCTAGGTACCCCATGATCTATTATCCAATGCCATTAATCTACGTGACTCAGACTCTGGATTGCTGCTTTGAGTCTGTCTTTCATTGCAGTAGCCACACCTACCTTGTCTTTGGCAATTAACTAACAATATTCAACTTTTACTGTTCCAAGATTTGATCATCCTCATAATGTTTAAAGATTCTAGTTCCATCACAGCAGTTCCTACAGTAGTACCTAGACTAGCAGAGAAGAACAACCACAGAGCTCTTCAGGAAGATGGAGTTAGTCTTACAAATTTATTCCTCATTGTTAAAGGTGTGTCCTCTGGATATCCCTGGGATGCATGACCAGGTCTTAAATGGTAAGTTCTTTCTAGCATTCCAATGTCTCTAAACATTTGAATTCTCTTTTCTACTCTATGCCAGGGTAAATTGGGCATCTCAACCTCAGACATGCTAAGCTATCTTTTGGTCCATGATTCAGTCAGCCACCAAAACAAACTATTAGAACCCTTTCTGACCCCTCAAGCTACAGAACTGAAGCCATAATTCTGCTTAGTGGGGCCATATCAATAAATTCAGCATGAACCAACTTTATATTCCTTCCACCATTATCCAATACCCTTAGTATCCATTCCCACACATATTCCCCTTTTGTGATTTTAGTGTAGTAATACATTTCCTAGAGCAGAAGTGTGGTGGGGGTGGGTAAGGAGAAGGATTAGACATGTCTTGCAAAATATTGACCTCGGGGCATCCCTTTGCATTTTCATCTGGTGAGACAAGGTTAATCTCTTCAGGCAGGGATTAGAAAGCAGCTTCCTCATGGCAGGGTGGAGTCTGGGCAGTGCAGGATTTAGTCTGTCTGGTACCTGCCTCAGGTGTGGAAGGAGGTCTAGACTCTCTGGGGACAGGCTGGAGCCTGGTGATAGAAGGTTGAAGTTACATGGTCTCCACAGAGCAGGCCATTGCAGGTTTGTCTGGCAAAATTTCATTAGAATTCGGGGTTCTAGTATCCCCACCAATATCACCATCATTCCATATGTCCCCATCCCAATCCTCAGAGTTCCACTCCTTTCTTTCAATGCCTTCATTTTAACAACAGACACCCTGCCAGGTTGAGATTTTAGTTTTCTTTGTAACTCTGCTACTCATACAATGAGACTCTGAGTCTGGTTTTCAGATTTCTCTAGTCTGTGGTGGCATGAAACAATATTTTCTTTCAGAGAACATATAGAAATTTTCACATCATTCATGTGGCATTTGAGTTGCAAATTTGAAGACTTTAGCTCATCCCTTTCTTTTTTAACTGTATCCAGAGTATCTACGAGGAGCCAGCCAACATCATTTTACCTTTTGATTTCACAAAACTCTGTTAAGGTATTGAAAACACTCTCACCCAGATCCTTGCATGATGATATTTTGCACATCGCCACTGCCAACTCACACCATGGATTGTTAGTGGCCTCTTGATTATTAGAAAGGGAGTCATTAGTAACCTTGAGTCCAATTAGAGTAGAGAACCAATTACAAAACTCCCAGAACCACTTCAGAAATCCCATATTTAAATTCTGTTTCTCAAGGACCAGTCCTTATACAAAGCTGTATTAGTCAGTGTTCTCTAGAGAAACAGAATCAACAGGAGATAGCTATAAGTAGTATGAGATTTTATAAAATTCTCTCACGTGACCATGGTGATGCACAAGTCCAAATTATGTGGGCAGGCTGCAAACCAGGGCCTCTGGTGAAGGTCCCTGATGAGTTCCCAGGAGATATTGGCTGTCCAAGTCAAGCTGCAAAACTCTCTGAATACTGAAATCACTTTCCCTTTTAAGGCATTCAACTGATTGCATAAAATGTCATTCATTATTTAGGGCAAAATCCTTGGTTGACTGTAGCTGTAATCAGCCATCTATGCAATAAACTCTCAGATGACTGAAGCCCATATATGTCTTTGTATTACAATTAGCCCAGTATTTGCCTGACCAAAAAACTTGGGCCGATTTGACACATTAGCATAACCATTACAGAGGAGTATAAGGGGGGTATGGGATTTTCACCTTGTGAGCAATGAAATTACACTAAAATTGACTAAGCTGATGAGAGCACAACTCTGTAATGATAATGACCTACTGATTGTACACTTATCTGTACAAGATATGGGACTATATAACAAGTGACTCCTATGGTGGAAAATGAACTTGTGGTTAACAGACCAAATATGAGAATGATCTCTCATGAACTATAAAAAAATATATAATACTAATATAGGTTGTTAATAACAAGGTGGGTTGGGAGAAAAATACACCAAATACTTACATATGGGCTAGAGTCAGGGGTGAGATTTTGATGATGCTCTTTCATAATTTGTAATAATTGTTTCACAACAGTGCATGGTATGGATGGTGGAGAAATGCATGGGAGCCCAATATGATGATATACATGTTTGTTTTGTAAGTTCACAACTTTTACTATACACTTATTGTTTATGTATATTCATGTACAAGTGGTATAATTCAATCAAAATTTTAAATTAAAAAAAGATAAGGTGATGCTTTTCAACTTATTCTATAAAAAAGCCTCACTCTGTGATCCAATTATCAATTACTGTGTAATTGTCTCTCTCTTCCAAATTCACTGTTTTTTGGCTGTTCTGTAGAAATGGGTATGGGCCCTTTAAATATTATTCCTTTCTCAGCTGGCACTAAAGTTTTGTTAATAGAGAGACATTACTGGAAGAAAGTAGTTCTATTTCCTGGTTCCTTGTGCAAGGAGGTCAGCAGCTTCCAGTGGGCACTCTTGCAGCACAGTGCCTTTGGTACAACATACCCCAGTGAACAGCATTACCCAGCAGCATCCTGGAGGGCAGATTTCAGCAAGTTCCTCCTGTGTGACACCACAGTGATTTCTTTGCCAATCAATGAATTAGTGCTATCTCATCTCCAAAAAAGCCTGGATCCTTGCTGTGGTGTGGGTTTTAGGGGCTCTTTCTTGGGTGCTCTTATCAGCTCTAGGGTTAGTGACTGATTTTTATATGTTATTCCTACAATATGCACTTCTTACTAGCCAATCCTTCATTATTGTAGTTCCCATTACAGTTAATAATTCTTCATATTAAACTTTCACTGTTCAAATTACTGTATGGTTTCTTTCTCCTGTCTGGACCTCGATTGACACACCAGGGTATCTCAGCCAGACAAAGGCACTTCAAGGAGGGGGGAAAGAAAAAACAAAAATACATCCCTCATGAACATAGATGCATAAATTCTAAATAAAATGTTGGCAATCAAATGCAGCATTATATTTTAAACACACACACACACATCATGACTGATGGGATTTTAACCTAGTAATGCAGAGTTGGTTCTACCCTCAAAACTCAACTCACCATACTAACCAACTGAAAAAGAAAAACGATATAATCATGTAACAATATTTAACATTCATTCCTGATTTTTTTAAAAAACTCTCAGCAAATTAAGAAAAGAAGAAAACTTTTCCATCTAAGAAAACCCTACAGCTAACATCATACTCAGTGATGAAAGACAAATTAATTCAAAATGAATCATAGACCTAAATGTAAAATCTAAAACAATAAAACTTCTAAAAGGAAACATTGGAGGTGCTGCGGTGTTCCCAGGCCCTGTGTTAACCGGATGCATGGTTCCTAGGTCTGTGTGCCCTAAACCCTGGTGGCCCATGCTCCAGAGACTCACACACCCTTAGTCTGCAATATCATGGACTTCCCATTCCCAAATCCACCATGCCCTGAGGTCCATCTGAGGATCTTGATTACCCTAGCCCTCAGTGTTTTGTGTTGTTGTTGTTGTTGTTATTTTCTCTCTCTCTCTCTTCTTGAACTTGGAGGAGTGTACCAGCTGACTTGGGGAGAGTCTGGGAGGAAAGGAGAGGTGAATCTGCTGAGAAAGCCCAATTTACCTAAATGTCCTGGGATAGGAAACTTGGTCTGGGAGAAGGTGGAGTCAGAAAATTAATTACACTTCTCCTAGCACACCTAAGGGGAAGGGACTATAGGAGGTGCTATCCAAGCTTCCAATAACATATTTGGGGTTTCTGGTGAGGTGTAGGTGCTCTCACGCTGGAATTAAAGAGTCATAGTCTTCTGTGTTGAGTTGGCTCAACAAGGACCTACTTAAATCTCCTACTGGACCTCTCAGGCAGCTTTCCTGCTGCCCTGGGAGAGAGAGACGTGAGGAAAGGAGAAAGGGGGAAGGTCAGATCCCTAAGGGTATTATTCAACTACAAAGAGGATTCCTAGCTTGAAATGTTGGGGGTTTTTTTTGGCATGGTTGCTAATATTGCATTGTCTCCTGTTTTATCCCCCAAGGTCCTTTTTCATTTATTTGGTTTTTTCTCTCTTTTTCTTGCTTGTTCCCCCCTCCCCCTTTTCTTTGCCCCGACCCCCTTTTTCTCTTCTCTTTTCTCTCTTTTTCTTCTTTTTTTATTTTATTTTCTTTATGTAATAGGTGCTGCAGGGAGTGCTTCACACTTGCTGTGTTTCCTCATCCTCCATTTCCTCTTTTCTGTGGTATTGATTTTGGCCACCTACACTATCCCCTTTCCCCCACATCTTTCTATCATCCATCATCTGCTGTTTCTCTTATACTCTACCTCCCTTTCTTTGGCCCCCAAATGTCTGACTGTTTATTTCTAATACCTTTGTTCTGTTTTCTGTCTTTTATCCACTTGGATATTATTGTCTTTCTTTTCTCTTTCTCTCTCTCATGAAAACACTGACCTTTTAATTCATACTATATTCCTCCCCATATTCAGTTGACTGCCTCATTATAGGTACTCTATTTACTGCTATAACCCTACACAACTTACATGAGTCTAATACCCATTCTCCCAGATCTCACATTGTTGCTCTGTTAACATTTATTACAAATACTACTTTATACATTTTCTTTTCTTACTCATTTTGCTTTCCCTGGCCCTAATATTTTCCTTCAAAGTGAACTTAGCCAGCAACAAGAAAATAGAGTAAGAAAAACAAAGTGACAAAGAGAAGACATAACACTTATGCATGAACAAAAACTAATTAATCCCCAAGGCTAGACAAAAAAGCTAAGGAACTGATTAAACCCATCAAGATAAAATGATGACCAGACAGCATCAAAAAACTACAAACCAAACCAATAATCAGGAAAACATGGCTGAATCCAATGAACAAACTAAAAACCAGCAAGAGGAGCAGAACATTGCATAAGTAATTAAAGATCACAAAACATATATTAGAGACCAACTAAAGAAGTAAAAGAAGAGATTAACAATATGAAGAAAACAAATGGAGAGGAAATTGTAGACAAATGCAAAAAGATAAGAGATATCATGGGGATGAACACCACAGTTCAAGAAATCAAAAATACACTCTCAGCAAATAGCAGATTAGAAGAGGCAGAGGAGGGAATTAGCGACGTGGAAGACATACATCTGAAATCAAACAGATAGTAGAACTGATCAATAAAAAGATAGAAAAAATCTAGCTAAGGCTTAGGGACCTGAATGATAATGCAAAACACACAAACATATGTATTATAAGCATCCCAGAAGGAGAAGAGAAGGGAAAGGGGACAGAAGGGGTGTTGGTGGAAATAATGGCTGAAAACTTCTCAAATCTACTCAGAGATGGATGTACATATCCAGGAAGCACAATGCACCCCAAACACCATAAATCCCAACAGGCTCACCCCAAGACATATACTTGTCAAATTATCCAATGCTCAAGACAAAGAGAAAATTCTAGCAGCAAGAGAAAAGAGAACCATTACATACAAGGGAGGTTCCATAAGATTAAATGCTGATTTCTCATCTGAAACCATGGAGGCAAGAAGGCAGTGATATGACATAGTCAAGGTAGTAAAGAAAAAAATTTCCAACCAAGAATACTCTACCCAGCTAAACTAGCATTCAGAAATGATGGAGAGTTCAAAATATTCACAGATAAACAGAAACTAAAAGAGTATGCCAACAAGAACCCTGCCCTTCAAGAAATACTAAAGGGAGTTCTGCAGGAAGAAAGGAAAAAACAGGAGAGGCAGAGCTGGAAGAGAGTGTAAGAGCAACAAAAAAGACAAAAAGAGAAGGAAAAAAAACCCAAACAAAATATGACAAACACAATTCCAATCAAAATATGACTAACATAAATAATTCCTTGAAAGTAATAACACTGAATGTCAATGGATTAAACTCACCTGTCAAAAGATTCAGACTGGAAAGTTGGATAAGGAATATGACCCATCTATATGCTGTCTACAGGAAACACATCTTAGACCCAGGGATTCAAGGAGGTTGACTGTGAAAGGCTGGAAAACAATCTTACAAGCAAACAATAACCAAAAAAAGGCAGGAGTAGCTATATTAACATCAGACAAAATAGACTTTAAATGTGAAACAATTGTGAGAGACAAAGATGGAAAAAACATATTAGTGAAAGGGATAACCTTTCAAGAAGAACAAACAATCATAAATACTTATGCTCTTAACAAGGGTGCCTCCAAATATGTGAGGCAAACACTGGAAAAACTAAGTGAAAGAATAGATGCCTCTACAATTATAGTGGGAGACTTTAATACACCACTATCAACTTTGGACAGAATATCTCAAAAAAGAATCAATAAAGAAACAAAAACTTTGAACAGTATATTAGAGGAGCTGGATCTAATAGTCATATACAGATCATTACACCCAAATACAGGAGGATATATATTTTTCTCAAGCGTACATGGATCATTCTCCAAGATAGACCATATGCTAGGCCACAGAGAAAGGATCAATGAATTCAGAATGATTGAAATCATACAAAATAGTATCTCTGATGACAGTGGAGTGAAGCTGGAAATCTGCAAGGGCCAGAGGCCTAGATTTCACACCAAGATATGGAAATTAAACAGCACACTCTTAGAAAAACTGTGGGTCAAAGAGGAAATCTCAAAAGAAATTAATAACTACCTTGAAACTAATGAAAATGATAACACAACATACCAAAATTTATGGGATGCAGCAAAAGCAGTACTGAGAAGGAAATTTATAGCCATAAAGTCATACATCAAAAAAGAAGAAAGAGCAAAAATTGAAGAACTAACTGCACATTTGGAGGAATTAGTAAAAAAAAAAAATAAAGTAACACCACAGGAAGGAGAAAGAAAGAAAGAACAAAGATAAGAGCAGAACTAATGAAATAGAAAATAAGAAAGCACTTGAAAAGATAAACAAAACCAAGAGCTGGTTCTTTGTGAAGATCAATAAAATTGACAAACCCTTAGCAAGACTAACAAAGAAAAAAGAGAGAAGATGCAAATACACAAAATAAGAAATGAGAAAGGAGATATCACCACTGACCCCACAGAAATAAAGACTATCATAAGAGGATATTTTGAAAACTGTATTCCAACAAAAATGACAATTCAGAGGAAATGGAAAATTCCTAGAAACACATAAGCAGCCTATATTGATGAAAGAAAAAATTGATGATCTCAACAAACCAGTCACAAGTAAAGAGATAGAATCAGTCATTAAAAACCTCTCAACTAAGAAGAGCCTAGGGCCAGATGGCTTCACAGGTGAATTTCACAAAATATTCCAGAAAGAACTAATGCCAACCTTGATGAAACTCTTCCAAAAAATCAAAACAGAAGGAATATTACCTAACTCATTCTATGATGCCAACATTACCCTAGTACCAAAGCCAAACAAAGACACCACAAGAAAGGAAAATTACAGACCAATTTCTCTAATGAACCTAGACGCAAAAATCCTCAACAAAATGCTTGCTAACCATATTCAACATCACATTAAATGAATTATACACCATGATCAAGTGGGATTCATTCTGGGTATGCAAGGATGGTTCAACATAAGAAAATCAATCAATGTAATACACCAGATAAAGAGATTGAAGGAAAAAAATCACATGATTATATCTATAGATGCAGAAAAAGCATTTGACAAAATACAGCACCCTTTCTTGATAAAAACATTGCAAAAGATTGGAATACAAGAAAGTTTCTGAACATGATAAAGAGTATATATGAAAAACCCACAGCTAACATCGTTTACAATGGTGAAATCCTAAAATCTTTCCCTCTAAGATCAGGAACAAGACAAGGATACCCACTATCACCTCTTCTATTTAACATTGTCTTAGAAGTACTTGCTTGAGCACTGATGCAAGAACCAGATATAAAAGGCATTCAGATTGGAACGAAAGAAGTCAAAATTTCATTATTTGCAGATGACATGATCCTATACATAGAAAACACTGAGAGGTCTACAACAAAGCTTCTAGAAGTCATAAATGAGTTTAGTAAAGTTGCAGGTTATAAGATCAACGCACAAAAATCAGTAGCATTTCTGTACACCAATAACGAGCAAGCTCAGGAGGAAATCAAGAAACAAATACCATTTACAATAGTCAATTAAAAAAAAAACAAATACCAAAGAATAAATTTAACTAAAGATGAAAAAAACTTATACACAGAGAACTACACAACACTGTTCAAGGAAATCAAAGAAGACCTAAATAAATGGAAGAATATTCCCTGTTCATGGATGGGAAGACTAAATATTATTAAGATGTCTATCTTATGAAAACTGATCGATACATTCAATGCAATCCCAATAAAAATCAACACAGCATTCTTTAAGGAACTAGAAAAACTAATTATAAAATTTATATGGAAAGGAAAGAGGCCCTGAATAGCCAAAGACATATTGATAAAGAAAAACAAAATTGGAGGAATCACACTACCTAACTTCAAAACATACTACAAAGCTACAGTAGTGAAAACAGCATGGTATTGGCACAAGGAGAGACACACAGACCAATGGAACCAAATTGAGAGTTCTTATATAGATCTTCATGTCATATAATATTCCATAAAGTCACCAAACCCTCTCAACTGGGAGAGAACGGCCTAGTCAACAAATGGTGTCTGGAGAACTGGATATCCACATGTAAAAGAATGAAAGAGAATTGCCATCTCACACCTTATACAAAAATCAACTCAAGATGGATCAAAGACCTAAATACAAGAGCCAAGACCATAAAGACTTTGGAAAGCAGTGTAGGGAAGCATGTACAAGACTTTGTAATAGGAAACGGCTTCATGAACTTCACACCCAAAGCATGAACAGCAAAAGAACAAATAGATAAATGGGACTTCCTCAAAATTAAAGCCTTCTGCATCTCAAAGGAGTTTGTCAAGAAAATGAAAAGAGAGCCTACACACTGGGAGAAATTATTTGGTAACCATATATCTGATAGGAGACTTACTACCTGCATATATAAAGAACTCCTGTATCTTGAAAATAAAAAGACAAACAACCCATTTAAAAAATGGGAAAAAGATTTAAACAGACACTTCTCCAAAGAAGAAATATAAATGGCTAAAAAGCACATGAAAAAATGCTCAAAATCTCTAGCTATCAGGGAAATGCAAATCAAAACTATAATGAGATACCATCTTTCTCCCATAAGATTGGCAGCTATGAAAAAAAGAGAAGATGACAAATGCTGGAGAGGATGTGGAGGAATGGGAACACTCATCCACTGTTGGTGGGAATGCAGAAGGATCCAGCCATTCTGGAGGACAGTTTGGCAGTTTCTAAAAAACCTGGCTATAGATTTGCCATATGACCCAGCAATTCCACTGCTGGGTATATACCCAGTAGAACTGAAAACAAAGACACAAACTGATATATGCACATCAGTGGTCATAGCAGCATTGTTCACTATTGCCAAAAGTTGAAATCAACCCAAATGCCCATCAACAGATGAATGGATAAATAAAATGTGGTCTATACATACAATGGAATACTACTCAGCTTTAAGAGCGAATACACTACAAACACACGTGATAACATGGATGAATCTTGAGAACCTTATGTTGAGTGGAGCAACCCAGGCATTGAAGGACAAATACTACATGACCTCAGTGATAAGAAATAAGTAAACCAAGCTGCCTCAGAGAGCTAGAGACTGGATGATAGGCTTAAAGGAAGATGGGGGTTAGAGGAAGGATGTAAGGTGACACCTATGTGGTTGGAATCTAGGATAAGCTGGAGGTAAGTATTTGTACAAGGAAGGGATAAAATGGGGGAATAGGATTACCTTTGGGTGGGACTTTGTGGGGGCTTGAGGGGGACTAGGGATGGGAGGATGGGTAATATTGCCCAAGAAATTGGGGGGAGGGTGGGGCAACATACGAACATAGGAGATTGTCAGTATATTGCTGAGAAAACTTTTTCAAAAATATAATAAGGAAGGTTACCTGTTTAAGATGCTTAAAGGGGATAATCCGACACAGTACAGGCTCCTAGGGAGCATGTGAATGCTCATTTTGCCATAGTGGGTTATATCATTGGATAGAGACCCATATAATGAGAGTGAAGGTATATTCATATCCTGAGGAGGACTGATGTTCTCAAATAGAGGGAATTGTATCTCTTGAGAGAAATGGTAGTTCCCAGTGCATTAGGGCAGTTGAGCATGTCCAGTCCTCAACACTGTTGCAAGTATCTCTGAACATGGCCCTTCAAGCAATGAAGATTGACTGTCACTGTGGGCCCTAAGGGGAGGGGGAAAGAGGTATTGAATAGATGGAACCAATGTAACTGTGTGGGCAATAGAAGTGTTCCACAAGAGTATGCAAGGATGGATATAAGACATGTTAAATTACACCAAAAACATATAGGGGCTGATAGCCTAAAATGTAAATCAAGATGTAAAACATAAGATAACTAAAAATTTAGAAAATTGTATAGTCTAAAATATAAACCACAATGTAAACACAAATGTTACCTTGTTTGAAAGCTATTGTCTCAATATCTGTACATCAGTTTCAGTAAATATAGTAAGAATGTGTAAAAAGATTATTGCTATGGAAGGGAAAAGGGTTTTATGTTGGATATGTGGGAGTACTGTATATTGTATATATGAATTACTGTGATCCAAACTTTTGTGAAGATAAGCTTAATACTTAGGGGAAAAAAAGAAAAAGATAGGATGTAGACACTGAGGAAAAGATGGAAGTAGTTGCCTTGCCAATTTGTATACAGGGCAACACTTATTGCAGGGATGGAAGGCAAAATATCAAAAACAGATCTTTCGCATTTTTAAATTTTTTGATACCCCAATTTATTTTTACCTTAATTTTTCTAAATTAGTAGGCATTCTATATCTAACCTTTAAAGTCATCACTACATTCCATTTTACTATTAATGGCACCTGGCAATATATTGGGCTTTACTTTTGAAGAAGTTTTGGATCACAGAGAGGTTCAACAATGACAGGGGAGGAATAATGGTGTGGGATGTTACTGACAGGGGACACATGTTTGGCAGGGAGTTCTACAGGGCATATATCCAGGGTACATAAAAATGTTTGGGTATTTTCATAGTGGTTACAATTAAAAACAACAGCTGAGGGAGTGCTGAGTTCCTAGCAAGGGGAGCTCTATCACAGTCCCTAAAGGAACAGCAACAATCCCCCAAGTGCAACAGCAAAGACGAAAACAGAAGGAAGGTCCAACAATGAGCCCTTGACACTAATAACTATGTTTGTGAGCCTGTGCACCTGAAATAAGAACAAGGCCTACAGTTTCAGGGTGCCTAAGAGTTACCTCCTGAGAGCCTCTGTGTTGCTCAAATGTAGCCAGTCTCGAGGTCAAATCAGCATATAAATGTGTTGCCTTCCCCCCAGCATGGGACATGACTCCCGAGGATGAGCCTCCCTGGTGTAGAGGGATTACTACCAAGTACCAGATGATGATGTAACTAGAAAATGACCTTGAATAAAAGTGTCAACTCAGACCAGCAGAATATCTCAATCAACATATAATACCAGGAGTTAAAAGTGCTCTTGACCTGAATAAAAGGGGGAAATGGAAAGGACAAATGAGTTTACATGGCTATGAGTCTCCAAAAAGAGCCAGGACGTTATCAGAGGACTTGCCCTTATGCACACCTGAGCAGAGTCCCAGAGACAGATAAAGTAGATACAACCCCAGGTCTTGGTTCTTCTGAGAGCTACAGAGACCCACAGGTTCTATGGTCATGGCAGATGGAGTTCAGTGTCATCTCAGTTGGCCTACTTTGGAGTTTGTTTCTGTGTAATGGACTTGAACTTAGATGTGATCTTTGTCCACAAGTCTCTCCTTTTACTTTTACTGGAACTGTAGTTGGTGCTGGGGTTCAATGAATACCCAGGGGACCTGAATCTCTGAACTGACCATGAGATAGCCAGGCCCTTAGCTTCAACAGACGTGCAACTCCTACACTCTGGTTTATTGGACTTACCCCACTCAGCTAACATGGAGGTGAAGAAGGTTAACCACCACACCAGGGAGCCAAGAGTGCCTACAACTGAAAGCAGGAGAATTGCATCCAACATCCATTTGGAATCTAAGCCCCCTCTTGATACAGATGTGGAGTGGACACAGCCATTCTAAGGTCCACAGGATGGAGGAATAGAGTATGGATTAGAGTAGACTTACTGATATTCTATTCATGAACTATTGTGATTAGTAATCGAAGAAAATGTGGCATTGGTGTGGAGAAAGTGGCCATGGTGGCTGCTGGGAGTAGGGAGTGGGAGGAAGAGATGTGATGTGGGGGTGTTTTCCAGACTTGGAGTTGTCCTGGATGGTGCTGCAGGGACAGTTACTGGACATTGCATGTCCTCTCAATGCCCACTGGGTTGACTGTGGGAGAGTGTGGGCTATGATGTGGACCATTGACCATGAGGTGCAGCAGTGCTCAGAGATGTATTCACCAAATGCAATGAATGTCTCATGATGATTGAGGAGGTTGTTGTTATGGGGGGAGGAGTGGGGTCAGGGGGGTGGGGGGTATATAGGGACCGCATTTTTTTAATGTAACATTAAAAAAATAAATAATGACAAAATTTTAAAAAAGGAAACATTGGAGAAAATCTCTGTGACAATGGGTTAGGCAAAGATTTCTTAAATATAACATTAAAAGTACAGCCTGTAAAAGAACAAATTAATGTTGGATTTCATTAGAATTAAAAATTCCTGCCCTTCAGAAGATAATTCTTAAAAAAGGAATGGTATGGCATATATTGGGATAAAATATTTGCAAAGCACGTAACTGATAAAGAAGTTTTCTCCAGCATATATAAAGAATTCTCAAAACTGAATAAGAAAATAAGGAACTCAATTGAAAAATAAGTAAAAAATTTGAAACAAATACTTCACCAAAGAAGGTGTATGCCAATATAAATACACATTTGCAAAGATGTTCAACATTATTAGTCATTTGGGAAACAAGATGGTACTTCATACATGTTACAATGTCTAAAATGAGAAATACTGACCATACCAAGTGCTGCGGAGGATGTGGAGGAACTGAGACTCTCATACACTGCTAGTGGAAATGTAAAATCTATAACTATTTTTTAAAAATGGCTTGGTAGTTTCTTACAAAGTTAAACATACATATTCCATATCATCCAGTCATATATATCTATACAAAAGGACAAAAATTGCACACAGTTGTTTGCAGGCAACTTCACTGGTAATAGTCAAAAGCCGAAAACAACCCAAATCTCTATCACAGAGGATTACATAAACAAGCTGTGGTATATCCATATAAATTAATACTATGCAGAAATTTAAAGGAATAACCTATTGGTATATCACAACATGGATGAATCTCCAAATAATTATGCTGAGTGAAAGAAACTAGATCAATAAATACATACAGTATCATTCTATTTACATAAAAGTCTAAAAAATGCCAACTAATCTAATGACAGCAAATATATCAGTTATTGCTTTGGGATGGGAGTCAGGGAGGGTTGGAAAAGATGAGTAACAAAGAAGCACAAGGAAACACTTAGAGATCATATTTATATTCACTCTCTTGATTGTAGTGGTAATTCCATGGTTTTTTAAATGTGTCAACATGTATAAAATTGTGAATTTTAAATATGTGTAGTTAATTGTAGATTATACCTCAGTAAATCTGCTTTCTAAAAGAAGTACTAGGGAAGCAGATGTGGCTCCCATATACCATATGGGAGGTCCAGGTTTCAATTCCTGGGACCCCCAGTGAAGGCGAATTGGCCTGCACAGCAAGATGATGCAACAAAAAGAGACACAGAGGAGAGACAATAAGAGACAATAAGAGAGTTCCTCTCTCCCACTGCGGAAGGTCCCAGGATTGGTCCCCAGTGCTGCTGAAAAGAGAAAACAAACAGACACAGAAAAAACACACAGTGAAAGGACACAGAGATCAGACAATGAGAGGGGGAAAGTGGGAGGAATAAACACATCTTTAAAAAAAAAAACAAAAGAACTACTAAAGGATATATATATTTCAGGAGAAAGAAATTCAATCCAGAAGGAAGGAGTGGCAAAGAAGAAGCAAAGGTGAACAAAGAAATAGTTAAACTTGTGGGTAAATCTAAAGAAACATGGTCCACCGCTCCCCTCTCACTTCTCTTGCCTCATTTCTGTGATCCTTCCATCCACACCACTCTAGCCACACTGACCTCCCTGCTGTTCTTTGAACACACCAGGCATATTTCTACATTAGAATCTTGTACTCTTTACCTTCTTCTTGGAATTAATTCTCTCAGATATCTTCATTGCTCACTTTCTTACCTTTTTCCAGTCAACTCAAATAATTACCTCCTCAAGGAAATCTACTCTAACCACACAATTTAAAATATCAATCCATTGTCACTGTCCCACTTTTACTCAACCCATACTCTCAACTTCCCTTACTCAATTCTCTTTTATCCATAGTAAAAATCATCTTCTAATGTGACATAAGATGCAATTTGTTTGATTATGGTTATTGTTTATAATGTGTCTCCTCCACCCTAGAATGCAATCATGATGATGGCAGGCATCTGTGTCTGTTTATTCGTGTATGTTAACATGGTAAGCATGCAATAAATTTGCTAAGTGAATAAATGGTATTAAATAATATAATAATATTGACTAAAGAGTGGGAATTTAAAACAAGGTTGAAATAAATACTAGATAAAACAATAAGATGTAAGGCAGGAAGGGGTAATGGAAGAGGAGGGGTATACATACTGATCAATTTGAAATCTTTTAAAATATGCATGTTAAAAATTTTTTAATTCAAATAACTATATAAATAAAGAAGGCAAAACTTCTAAAACTATAGGAAGAGTGGGGAGGGAAGGAGAATAAAGAAAATAGTAGGTGGAAGGGAAAGAGATAAAAAGAGCACGTTGAATATAAAGCAAAGAATAAGATGGTAGACATTCATTCAAGCATATCAGTAATCACAATATTATAAATGCACTAAATTCTCCTGTTAAATCTCATTGATTCCAAAATTAGAATTTCAAAAGATAAAATCTATCTTTAAAATGTCCAAAAGATTTATCTAAAACATATGGATACAAAAATGTTAAAAGAAATGGAAACATTTAAAAATATAAAAAAGTGGCATTTTCTTCCATTTGTTCCCCCAGAACCTAACTTTTTCATTTTGTCTTCAAAGAAGTTTTAGGTTACAGAAAAGTCATGTACCAAATACAGGGGACTTTCATATACCCAACATCCTCCCCCTTTTCCCCCTTTGCCTATTAATATCATTTTATATGTGGATGGTACATTTGTTACAACTGATGTACAAATATTGAAACACAGCTACCAACCATGGTCAATGGTTTACATTATGGTTTAATTTTGGACCATACCCTTTTATAAATTTTGATGAAATCTAACATGGCCTGTATCCATAATTGCAATATCATGTAGAATACTTCCATCTCCCCAAAATTGTCCCCAGTTCCACCTATTCTATTCCTCCTTTCCCCTCCCCTCGGGACCCAGAGCAACCACCAGGCTTCACTCCTTGAAGGACAAGATTCATACACACCGGTCTGTCCAACCCTATTGGGTACTGCCCAAGCTCTCAAGAGACCCCTGCCCTTCTATTTGAAAACATAATGGACCTCCCCATGATGGAAGTCCACCACTTTCCAGCTCATTATGTGGGTTTCCACGCACTGATATAGCACACTATGTGAAGATAAATATTCACATACTCCCTAGAAGCCTGCCCCAGGTGCACCCTGTCCCAAACTACCCCCACATACAACACCCTGAACCAGTAACCCTCACTTGCCATATTGTCAAAAGAGCATTCCCAATATTGTAGTTTCAACAAGATACCCACCAATCCCCAGTATTCACCTGCTCACTCCCCAAACCCTCCCCCCAGTTCCATAGATAGTCCAACCAATCCTCCCCACCCTACCCCGCAATGAACCACTACCGCCCAACTCAATGCAATCACTGCACCACTGTCATGCCCCTCTGTTGCACAACTACATACATCCACCTTATCATAGATTGTACTGATATAGGCATTGGCTCACAACCTTCTTCTCCCTTTCTATTTCCTGTAAACCTATCTTTCATAGTCTCACTCTGTGAGTCTGCTCAATTTGCTTAATTCATATCAGTGAAGTGATGTAATATTTGTACTTCAGTACCTGGCTTGCTTCACTCAACATAAGGTCCTCAAGATTCATCCATGTTATCCTATGTGTTGATACTGTATTCCTTCTTACAGTTGAGTAATATTCTATTGTATGTATGTACCAAAACTGGTTTATCCATTCATCTGTTGACAGACATTTGGGTTGATTCCAACTTTTGGCAGTAGTGAATAATGCCACATTGGTGTGCATATGTGTGTTCATGTCCTTGCTTTCAGTTTCTCTGGGTATATATCCAGCAATGCAATCACTAGATCATATGGCCATTCTATAGTTAGTTTTCTGTAGAACCGCCAAACTGTCCTCCACAATGGCTGCACCATTCTACTTTCCCATCAACAGTGGATGAGGTTTGCGGAGAGGTTTTTGGATACAGAAGGGCCACAACTGTGAGGCAAGGATCACTGGTGCATGATGTCAGTAATGAGGGGATGTGGGAGGCATATACCTGGGACATGCCTCTAAGGCATATGAATATGTTCAAGTGTTCATGGGGCACTGTCTCAGTAGTGGGAGACCCACACAATAACTGAAAGAATATTGAATTTCCATCCTTGGGAGCTCTGCTATATTCTCTAATAGGATGACAAGAATCCCCTGAGTACAAGGACAGTGTCTAGTGAAGGAATATAGACCCTTAGTTCAGGCCTTTGATATTAATGATTGTCCTTATGAACCTCTTCTTGTGAAATTGAAATTTAGCCTAGTATTGTATATTGCCTAAGAGTAACCTCCTGAAAGCCTCCTTGTTGCTCAAATGTGGCATTTCTCTAAACCAAACTCAGCATGTAAATGCAGTACCACCACCACCACCACCCTGGCATGGGACATGACTCCCAGAGATAAGCCTCCCTGGCACTGAGGGATTATTACCAGGTACCAATTAGCAATGCAACTGGAAAAAGACCTTGACCAAAAGGGGGAAATATTAAACACAGATGAATTTTTATGGCTTAGAGATGTCAAAGTAAGTCAGGAGGTCATTCCAGAGGTTATGCTTATATACATCTCAGCAGGATTGTGTGGACTACCACATTAATGGTGCATCAAACAGCAGGGTTCCTGAGGGTTCTAGGGACATCAAGACACTATAAGCAGGCAGACAAGCTCAGGAATTCAGCAACCTGTCAGTAGGCCTTACTTTGGAATTTATGTTCCCCAGTGTAACAGAGTTAGACTCATTTATAGTTTCACTAAACACAGCTATTCTGCCCTTTTTATTTGTACCTATAATTAGCACTATACTTGTTAAATATATGTCCCAGAGACTTAAATCTTTGGTTTGTTCCTGTGCCATTTGAGCCCTGAATCTCAGCAGACTTGCAACACAAACTTGTCCATTCACTGAACTCACCTGGAACAACTAACAAGGAGATGATAATGGACAATGATCATCCCAAGAAACAGTGTCTGCAACTACAAGCAAGATAGTTCCATCCATCTTCCCCATGGGATCTAAGCCCCCTCCCAATTAGAAACAGAGTGGACATCACCATCCCAAAATCCTCAAGATTGGGGAATGAACACTGGACTAAGCTAGACTTATTATTATCCTATTATAGACTTATTATTCTAGCAATGGAAAAAATTTTATATTTGATGTAAAGGCAGTGGCCACCAGAAGTTCTCAAGAGAGGGAGAGGGAAGAATAGGTATAATATGGGGGCAATTTCAGGACATTAGAATTGGCCTACATGACATTGCAATGATGGATACAGGCCATTATATATTTTGTCATAACCTACAATATTGTATGGGACAGAGTGTAAACTATAATGTAGTCCACAGTTAGTAGCAATGCTTCAATATGTGCATCTCAATTGTAACAAATGTACCACACTAAGGAAGGTTTTGTTAATGTAGGAGAGTGTGGAAGGGGCTGGGAGTGGGACATATAGGAATCCCCTATATTTTTTGGTAACATTTCTGTAATCTAAAACCTCAAAAACATTTTAAAATAACAACACATAAAGAACTTGTCTTTCCCAACCTATAGTTTGAGAAGCATTGCTCTGGGGTGGTTTGCTGAGTACATGTCACTTGTGATCCTCAAAACCAAATCTTAGAAATAGGCTCAAAGGTTTGGGCAGCCAGGCCAATAAAGGAGATGAAGTTGGAGTATATTTCAGAGTGAAGCTCTAGTCATGCAACAAAACCGAAAGTGCTAAGGGGTAAGGGCCTGAGGCATGGGAGACAAAGCTTCTCAACAAGAAAAGGAATTGCACCCCTCTTTCTCTATCCCACAGAGAAATAACACTTCCCCTTTTATTAGAGATTTTTTTCAAACTGATAGAAATATCTCCTGCACCCACGAGCTTGATGTCCTTGACAATATGTTCTCTGATTTGGAGCTGCCTTGAGACCCCAGGTTTTCAGAGGAAAGTTTACCCATACAGTAGAGCCATTAGGCATATACTCACCCTATGATACCAAGGACCTTTGCTGTCTTAGAACTCAGGGACTTCCTTTCCCGAGGGTCTCTGGATAACACCTGGGGAGAGCCTCAGGGATCCTAAGAAGTTTCTGGGAAACACCCCATTGGCAAAGCCTGTAGAAATATATTGTTATCTAATTGTACTTGTCTTTATTGTCTCTCCAAATTTATGCCCCAAGTTAATAATAAACGAGAACAAGAATTACAGACTGATGGGGGGGGGGGGGCGCGAATAAAGCAAAATCCATTCACAGACGAAGAACACCACCACAAGAGCCAGTTCAGAACTCAAAGATATTTTTCAAACTACCAGGTGGGAAAGAAAGAAAGACATTAAAACAGGTGAGTAAGCAAAACCCTGGAGACACTGTTACTCTCTATGTCTAATCTTGTCTGTGTTCACTGAGGAAGTGAAAAAAAAAAAAACTAAGGAAACTAAATTAGAAAGACTGTGTCTTCTCTCAAATAAGAGAAAAAGAAGACAAGGAGGAGCAGTCAGAAGAAAGAGTGGGAAATAAGAAGTGATAATGAGAAAAACAAATCGCCTCTTGTCCTGACATGGAAGGCTGGTTTTGACTGTGACATGACCTGAAGAGAAAATACCTTTCTAATAGTCAACGTACACAGCACCTAATACCCTGTGGGGACAGTCATATGGATGCATCTATAGTCACTCAGCCTAATGTCTAGTTGAAGAAAGGGAGACTTGAGCCCAAAATACCTGTTTATAGCCCATGATAGTCTTGGTCTTGTTTCATGTGAGATATTGGAGACATTATCTGGGTGGGAGATATATAAATATCCCACAGGAAATTAGACTATAGGGGAGATAATGTGGTCTAGAGTTGCTCTGGAAAGGTTTCTGTAGAGAAGGGTCCTAGGTTGGGGGCTGATTAGCTAGAGTTTGTAGAGGTGCTGAAGGCAAGCCGTCCCAGGTGTAGGCAGGGTGGTCATAAACAAAGACAGAAATTCAGGAAGATTTTCTTTTTCTTTGTATATGTGTGTACCCTTGTTTATATTGTGTGTGCATATTTAAATTACATAAATAATGATGTGATAAGAATTTGTGATGTTATTACTTTCTTTACTTTGTACTGTTTCAAGAACCCTCCATGTTATATGTAAACCAAACAGTTGCCTCTAATTGCTCTAGAGCACCTTACAGTACATATCACTGTTTCCCTAACATTTCAGAGTAATACATGGTAAAGTCTAAGTCCCCACAACTACACACACAAATATACAAACAAATGAAATAAAATGTTGTACATGAGAGTTTATGTTCCTGACTAAGAAGTTCTCTGTGATAGATCCAAATTGGGCTGTTTGAACTTAAGGGTATGGGTATACCTAATTACCAAAACCACTGCTTCCACACTGCTTTTAAAAATGATTATATTAATTTGTACTCTCACCAACAGTATAATAGCGCAATTTTTTAAAAAGGCAATATAAATTATGACCCTGTTGGATTAACTCAACAATGGTAGAGTGGTTTAGCTTTAGAAAATTTATTATTGTAATTCACTACATTTTCAGTAAAAGGGAGAAAAATCATATAATTACCCCAAAGAACCTGAAAAAGCCTTTGACAATAATTCAACATCCATTAATAATTTGAAAAAACATTTAGCAAATTGTCAACAGAAGAGAACATTCTTAATCCAATAGAAGGCACAAGAAACAGCTAATACCAGTTACATTGAACCACCTACATTTGATCAAACATGGTGAATATTGAAATTAATACTGGGAATTAGACAAAGGTATCCAAATAGATACTTCTAATCATTTTTGTACTGAATGTGTGCTCATATAAAAATAATATAAAAATAAATCACTTGTATTTCTGTAAGCCAGCCACAAGCATTTATAAAGTAGGATTAAAATGATACTATATATATAGTATATACATATATGCATATATATGTATGCACACACTCATGTAATTTCTGCTTCTAAAAATAACAGACTAACTTGTATTAGACTAAATCTTTTGAGAACAACTAGAAAACTAGATAAATTATTTTTTAAAAATTTGTTTGAAGCATAAGAGAGCTCCCAAGGTCTTGAGGTCTTGAGAAGCCCAGATCCAGAATGAAAATAAGAGAAGAAAAGAGAAGAGCAAAGAGTAATTAGGGAAATAAAAGGAAATGGAATAACATCTTCAAAGCTTTGTCCAAAATAAAACAAAACAAAAACCTGTGGATATAGAATTAAATACCAGCAACTGCATCCCTCAAAACTGAAAAGAAATAATACATAATTTTAAGAATTTATTACTAGAAGATTTTGACATGCAGAGATACTAATGCTAGGTCTTCAGGCAAAAGAAAAATACTCCCAAATGACAGGATGGAAATGCAAAAAAGGAGTTAAAAGCAATTAAAAAGGAAATTGAATGTGCAACTCTAAATGAGTATGTATTACACAAAATGATAGTAATAATATAGCATGATGTTTTAAATATTTATAGAATTAAAAAACAACATTAATAGCAACAAAAAAATGAGGGTTTCAGATGTGAATTGTGTTATTGCTTTCCAAGGTCCTTCAGTTTGTAGGAATTACTAAAAGTACCCATTTGCATTAGACTTCATTAAATCAAAGATGCATATTGAAATTTCTAAAGTACTGTAGACAAATATATAACTGATAAGCTAACAGAGTGAAAAAATGAAATATTTTATTAACAAAAAAGAGTCAAAGGATGAAAGAAAATGGAATAGAAAACAGGTGGGAAAAATAAAAACCAAGTGATAAGTTAAAATTACACAGATATATCAATAATAATATTAAATGTAAGTAGACTAGAGTCCCAGTTACTATACTATAATAGCAGGAAGGTTATAGGGACTTTCTTGTAAATGAGAGTATTGAACTCTGGAACAAAATACTAAAAAACAATTGTCCCAAAAATTTTTCAAAAAACAATTATTTGAAAACACTAGAGAATGGAAGAAAAAAAAAAAACCTGGCAGAAACTGGAGGGGATATGAATTCAAAGAAGGGAATCATCCAGGGTGAGAGCGACACATTAGTGGCTTTTCCCCTATGGACATGCCCTAGTCTATACTGTACAGGGCACCTAAACCCAAGCAGAAACCTGTGGGCAGATGGCACATGGACATCATATGAAGAGTCCAAGACAGTGAGAGAGGCTGGAAACTAAGTTGGGAAATCTCAGGAAAGAGAGAAGCTCAGAGAGAAAAGCCCCAATATCAGAGTATAAACTATTCTGAAATTCTTGACTGACCTCTGAACTATGCGTGCACAGTTGAGACTCTGAGGACCCTAGCCGGAAACAACAGTCTGAAATAGTCAAGCAGGGATTTCATCTCTTGTTCATGTCAACTTGGAAATTACAAACTGACTTGTAAAGCAACAAAAGCATTTATGAGAGGTCTCAGAATTACAATTCAGGGAACACACAATCAGGTAGGAACCCAAACTTGCTTGGGGTTTCCAAGCAAGAGTCTTTAAGGAAAGAGCTGTTTGGAAAGAATTTGAATTGGTGGATATTGGGGTTGAGGGGATGGCTTTCCAAATGTCCTTCAAGTTAGACAGTTGAATGAGCTTTATATCTTGCAGTTATTTCATGGCATCCAGATGTCCCAGACACATTGCTGCTTGTGGTTTTGCAGACCTTGGCAGTTTGTGAGATCTGGGTGAGAAGGTCATAAGAATAATCTCCCGAATGGCCTCCTAATTCCATTTTAAATCTCCTCACCATAGCTATGAACTCCATTTTGTTTTATCTCTTTTCTCACTCATGGCAGTGGAGAGAGTATGTGGTCTGAGTCCCAGTAAGGTAAAAGACTTTGGTAAAAACCTTGGACTTTCCAAAGACTCACCCTAAAATATATAAAACCCAGCCTCCACACATTCAAAATGAGAGATAAATTACATTCATGAATTGGAAGGCACCATGTTAAGAGAGCAATTCTCTCCAAATTTATCTACAGACTTAAAAGAAATAAATTCTGGCAGCCTTTTTCTGTACATGTGTAAAAAAAAAAAAGTTAAACATTTACTACAGTCCACCCAGTCATGTCAGTCTCAGGTATTTACCTAAGAGAAATGAAACTATTTGTTTGTCCAAAGAACTACAATCAAAGCAGTCCTATTCTCAATAGCTCCAAATTGGAAACAAACTAAATGTTCATCAACTGATGAATCGATAAAAATATGATGATATACCCATACATATCCATAGATAAACCAACTGAGTATCCCACAACTCAGGAATGAAAAGGAACAACATACTGATACATGCAACAACATAAATGAATCCTCAGAAGCGTTACACTGAGTGAAAACAGCCAGACATGAAAGAGTACATTCTACATGATTTCATTTATATGAAACTCTACAAAACAAATCTAATCTATAGTGCCAGATGACAGATCAATGGTCGTCTGGGGCTAGAAGTGAGGGTGGTGCAGGAATATAAAATTGGCTGGGAAAAAGAACAAGGGAACTTTGTCAGGTAATGGAAATTATGCTATATGTTGATTGCTATAGTTACAAGGTGTATACATTTTCAACCCTCATAAAACTGCACGTTTATAAGGCCTGTATTCTTATGCTATGTAAATTATACTTCACTAAAGTTAATTTTTAAAAACTTACTGCAGCTATTCCTAGGCAGCAGTTCCACATGATCTGAAATAGGCAGTGGTGGTGATCTTAGGAAAAGGACCACATAGTCAAGAGATATTGAATAGGTAGATAAAGGTAGGCTGTACTGCAGGTGGAAGGAAGAAAGGGAGGGAGCGTGGCTAAAATGTAAGGATTTCAAACAAAATAGTGGATTATTTCTTTCTCATGTAAATGTCCAGGGAAAGGCTTGCCCCTTGAGTTTGCCCAGGAAGTCAGGCATCACTGAAGCTCTGACATCTTCTACCAGTGGTCTTTACCTGGGTATATGGACCCTCAAATGGAACTACGGATAGAATTAAGGAGGTCTTTGTACTTGGATGACAAAAAACCACACCTCTGATTTCACTGATCTCTAAATGAAACTTTACAATCCCGACAGTAATAGGAGAACCTGTGGCTTAGTCACCAATTGAAATTGCAAGTATTTTCATATCATTATACAATTATGGCCAAAAACTCGAAGTATTATTCACATTGCTGAAATTATCATAAATATTTGACTTGCCACTAAATCATGTTATTTAGTGTGCTAGTCAAGAATTGCTATATCACAAATTAAGTTTTTTAAAATAGGGATAATATCAATTCAACATAATTGTTTTAGTTATCAATCTATTGAAATATTAATTAATTAATCAATTGGTTATATTTAAAAATATCATTTGGAGAAGAGCTCTAAAGACTTCTCCAAACTGTCAAAGGGGTCCACATTACAAAAATGTTTTAAGACCGCCTTGCTTTAGCATATTGTCATCTTCTCCATGACTAAAGCTTGGCTGCTGCCATATCTAGTTTTAAGTAGGTAGGAAGAAGAAAGTTGGCATGGAGGAGGTATACTTTTGCCTTAAGAAAAGGTCAGACAGCAGGAAATATCACCTCTGTTTACATTCCATTTCCAAGGACTCAGTCCCATGGCCAAAAATAATGGAGACCGAGAAGCATTATGTAACAGGGCTACCATGAGCTGAGCTACATTTCTGTCACTACTGATGAAAGGGACAGCTTACAGTCTCTACACATTGAAGCAATAGTGTCTGAGAATGACTGGATATGAGTATAAGGCAGACATGGCCAGGTTTCTGATTGGTGGTACCATTCAAAAAAGATAGAGGAAGGAAGAGAGAGAGGACATATTGAAGAAGGGAAAATAATCCACTTGGACAAGTACAATTCAAGAATCCTGTGACCATGAGTATACTAATAAACCTGCTCCCCAAGAAACATAAATAAATAAAACTGAGGCAGGTTAGTTTAGGGAATGAGAAGACGAAGCTAAAACCTGGCAGAAAAACATGGCTGTGAAACTTGTGGCCATGGAATTCCACCTGGAAATACCCTGAGAGAAATACCTCCCAAGAAGGCTGCTGGAAGAAGCCCACGAGAAGCCCCATTTGGAACAAGATTTTGTCCGGAATCAAGGAAAAGCCTCAGACATTCTCAAGGAGTCTTATCATTGTGCGCCCCCCCCCCCCACAATGATGGTGGGGTAATCAATCAAAAGTGCAAACAGCTGGGACCACTCCCCCAAACATTAACAAGGGGAAGAATAATTAATGGTTTAAAAAGCAAGTGCAGAGGGAAGTGGCTGTGGCTCAATCAGTTGGGTTCCCATCTACCATATGGGAGACCTGGGGTTTGCGTCCCAGGGCCTCCTTGTGAAGGCAAAGCTGGCTTGTGTGCAGCAGAGAGCTGAGGGCCTGTGCACCACAGAGAGCTTGTGCAGCAAAATGGCCCAATTAAAGGGAGACAAGCAGATACAGAGAAAACGTGCAGCAATGGACACAGAGAAGAGACATCAAAAGAAAAGGAACAAACCACAAGGCAGGAAATAAATAAATAAATAAAATCGTTTTCAAAAAAAGCAAGTGCAGAGGCTAAATAACTGCTTCTCTGCCTGAACCAGCTCACAAGTACACCTGCGAATCAATAATATCCCATTTCTATTCTCTTCTCTCATGTCCTTAGTAAACTACTGGCTTAACTAAACCAGTGTGTTCTTAAATTCTTTTATATAGTATAGCCAAGAACCTAGAGGAAATCTGGCAACAAAACCTGTTAGGAGTGTTTGCTGGTTACCATAAGGTAAACAGACACATGGTGGCTGATTTCAAGCCACCAACAGGACGTTACTGAAATGGAACTTAGGAAGAGCTGTGCGCAGCTTATGCGCTTTCATAAGCTGGCGTGAGTTGGCTCCAGCACACCTCGGCCTGTGAGGATTTCCAAGTGGAGATGTGCTAAAGACATTTGAATATACAGAGCTGAAGGTAAGGCATAGAATCTGGGTGAGACTGATTTCAGAGTCAATAATATTATCTGGTGACAAGGGTCTAAGAAGAATTCTGATTTGGAGTTCTTTTTAATTTAGGCAAATGTGATTGAGAATAAGGATTGCAAGTAGAAAACAGCTACAGAACAATTATGGTGCCTCCAAAGAAATTATTCTCTAGGTATACAGAGGATGGGATTATTTCCTTTC
This sequence comes from Dasypus novemcinctus, assembly GCF_030445035.2. Taxonomy (NCBI): domain Eukaryota; kingdom Metazoa; phylum Chordata; class Mammalia; order Cingulata; family Dasypodidae; genus Dasypus; species Dasypus novemcinctus. The sequence continues at coordinate 20,905,307 of NC_080699.1, read as the reverse complement.
TAAGACCTTGACATCAGTAAAATACCTTCTTTGATAGAATCATACTAGTCACCCTTAGATGAGTCAACTCTAGCCAAGATTGGTTCTGCGCCAGTAAAAGCATTAGACCAGGGACATAAGCAATAGAAGCAGCTGTTTTCCAGGAGCGAGACTGGTGGTACACATACTTGTGGAGGGGCTTGCCTCAACAGGTGACCGTGGGAACAGAGGGTCAAGGCACAACAGAAACTTTCAGCAAATGATCCCTTTATAGAACAGAGCGAAGAGTCCAGGAAGGGCAAATCACCTTGTCACTTACATGGAAGAAATCCCATCACGGCTGCTTAGCGTGTGTTTGTGACTTCCCCAGAGAAAGAGGTGGGGTAGGTGAGTTCTGGGAGAAGGCCACGTAACAGATGTCTGTTTCCCCAACACTATTTGTAATTCACAGTGGTTGGGTTCAGTCTGAGGTGACTGCACACAGAGGAAATCTCCTTTAGGATGTCCATCAGTTAAGGAAGGAACACTCAAGTCGATGGATACAGCACAGTGCACATGTTATATAACAAAAATATGTATCATGGACTAGGGGAGCACAGAGGAATAAACGATTAACTACAACTATTGGTATCAGGCACACATTCAAATGATGCACAGGAATTTTCCCATTTCCAGGTTTCTCAGGGAGCACGGGTTAGTGCGGGAGGCGAAGTGGAGGAAGAGGCGAGGACTTCTGGCGGAACAGTACAGCTAAGGCCTCGGGGCAGGGGAGAAGAAGGTTGGTTCCGAGAGCAGCAAGACTTTGGCCCTCTACTACAGGACGCTAATGCTACATAAATGTTCATTTAATTAATTTTATCAGTTCTCTTTACTCCAGTCTACTCCTTGGTACCTGACACATATTGAGTAACTATTAAATTTTCAAGTAAATCAATAGACAGGATAATCTTGAAAGTCTATAAAAGGAGGCTGAAAGCCTAAGATTCATGAAAATACAGTCATAATCATATTTTCTTTTTAAATATTGCTGAAACTTATCTAAATCGATTACTTTCTAGGTAAGGAAAAAGGACCAAACCAGATACTGTAAGTCACATGTTATAAAATTCACTTAAAAATCAGAAAACCTGGGTCACTCTCCTAGTGGGGATGGGGAGCAGGGAATTCAGAGTAAGCCCTTGACTCTACTTCCTTGCCCTATTTAACATGCTATTTGTATATTCTGGGCCAGTAGTTTAATTGGTCTAAAAAACAGGACTCTTATTTGAAATTCATTCCACAAATACTGTGCTTGTGCAGCACTGTGCTAGGTCCTGAGAACACAACACCAAGTGGGATACAATATTCCAATTCTTTAGTAATTGACAGTCTTTTGGCAGTCATAAAGTAAACAGAGCAGCAGGTGTGGCTGAAGTGTTAAGTCCCTGCTTCCATTTGGAGGTCCCAGTTTGGTTCCCGGTGCCTCCTTAAAAAAAAAAAAAAAAACACACAAGCGACCAAATGAAAACTCAAGGGAGCCAATGTCGGTCAGTAGTTGAATACCAGCTTCCCAATGTTGAAGTACACAAGTTCAATCCCTGGCCCTGATACCAGAAAGAAGAAGAAGAGAGAGAGAAAGAGAGAGAGAGCAAGAGAGAGAGATTGCATCACAGCTCACAGCGTGTAAACCCAGATCAGAGCTGGGTCCTGTTCCATTCTCTTGCTTGCATGCACACAAACCCTATTATTACCCCACACCAGTCTGGACCCTGAACTCAACAAGTTCCCTACACTGTGAACTCATGATTTAGACTCAAGGTTATCACTTAGTAGGACATGCAGCTGTGTCCTACATCGAGCTGAAAACACTTTCATCTTGGACTCCCCAAAAGATAAATAGATGTAAGCTGACCCTTTGTTCTCTAGATTTTTTTTCAAGTGCAGCCCCTGTTTCTGCTCTACACCAACCAGACTCAAAACATACAACCTCGTTGGACTCCACCAAAACTTACTCACCCAAAAGCATTTCACACAATCTGTTCTCCAACAACTCTTGATTTAATGGTAAAGGACAGAGAGGAGAGGCTTTACATCTTGCACCCCCAAACTGTGCTATTTAAAATGATGCAATCTTAGTTCTGTTCTCCATGTCATACTAATGTGGACCTGGTGGGGAGCGCTTCTCTCTCGCCCTCTTCCCCCACCACTACCTCTTCCTCTCTCATTCCTTCTGTGTTTCCTCATACACTACTTAGTGTTGTTGGATAATCTCCTCTTTAGTAGACAGAGTAATTCCGTTCTCAAGTTCTACTTCCAAATTTTGAACTTGGTGCTCAGTCAAACAAAAGCTTTCCCCCACCACCCAGTTAACAGGGCCACTTTCTTTAAGGGCATTTCACAGATTATCTTTTGTAACTTAATCGTATTCTTGCTTATTCTTCCCCAAAAGACATTCTGATGGAGTATTTTTCCTGCTTCTCATGCAACTGTGGTAAGTGATATGACTGAGAAAATAGGGAGCACAGTGAAAGAGCACATGAGGCATCTGACACCTCTCCTTCAGGGTTATGGAAAGAGAAAGCAACCAGCCCTCCACACGTGGATACAGAATAGTCAGTAGGTGGGCAAACAAGATGGCCGTGGGTTGCTAATGGGAGGGAAAGAGGAGAGCAGTTCACAAGAGAAGAGCATCCCAGCAGCAAATCACAAGATAAAAGTAAAAGACAAGGTGAACACAAAGGGATTCACCTCTCACGTGATGCCCTCTCTCGTGTCGTCTCTCCTAGGACACTCATCATGTTCTCAAATATGACGCTTCGAAAAATTCTGGTGATGTTGATGTCTTTATTGGTGGTCGCCTGGGTCTATTTTATCATTTATCCGGAATCCACAGGGGTAAGAATAGTTTTCTCCCACCTGACTCAAAGCCCCTATATGAGTGACCTGTCTCAAGTGGGTCCCAGCCAGGCAATCCTTTCCCTGCTTTCTGACTCTTACCCTGCTCGGCCTTGTCTCGTTCTCTACCTAATTTCTCAGAAAACTGTGGGCACTGGCTGTCTCCATTTCCTCACTTCCCATTCATCCTGAGTCCATTCTTATCAGGATCTACCTCCAACATACCCCCAAATGGCCGTTTTTAGGCCAGCACTAAATCCAAGTGCATATATAATTTGACCACATAATCTAGTCTGTCTTTATTTTGTATATTTTCTCTTGTGTCACACAAAAGTTATTTTTAATTCCTCAATTGCCCTTATTGTTTCTGGATGTCAAATCATAATTAGAAGTTTTTCCTACTCTGAGGTCAAGTTGACTTCACCCACACAGTCTTATTTTTTTGCATGTGTTATTCCATTGTCCATATTTAAATATATGATCCATTTGGAATTGATCCTGTTTAATGAGGTAGGAAGCTAATTTCGCCTTTTACCATAAGGCTGTCCAGTTATCTCAATTCCCCCTGATTTCAGTGCTGTCTCTATCACAATCTTAATTTGCATATACGATGAGATCTATTTCTGATTTTCTATTCTGTCCCGCTGTCTTTTTAATTCATATGTCAATACCACACTATTTCAATTATAGAGACTTTACAGGTAAGTTTTAATATCTAGGAGGGCTAACCACTACCACATCTACCACCCCTGCTTTCATTTTTTATATCCCCAAGGTGTTCTTGGCTAGTTTTTCTTATTTTTTTCCTCCAAATGAAGTTTATAATTGACCTGTTCAGCTCCAGAAAATATTGATGATACCTTACTGTAATTGTATTAAATGTGTAACTTACCACAGGAAGAAACAGCATCTTTATGATAAGTTTTTCTACTCAAGAACATGTTTTCCTTTCCATTTGTGCAATTCCAATTTTGTTTCCTTCAGCACTACTTTGTGAATCTTCCTCATGTAAACCCTGAAAACTTCATAACTTCATGTTAAAGATATCCTTAAGTATTTTATTGTCATTTTCTGTCATACATGGGGTCATCTACTATATCCTCACTCTGGATTTTGTAGAGAGATCTATATATATACACGAAGTCTCTTCACATTTATGCATTAATTTTTTAACCTGTTCTTTCACTAAATTCTTTCATTTTTTGTAGTCATTTTCCATTGATGCACTGGGGTTTTCTGTATATCTATAACTAGTCGATCTGAAAAACAGAGATTATTTAAGTCCTTTTCTTTCCAATTCTTATATCTTGAATTGCTCTCTCTTGTCCAACTTAATTAGCGAATACTGCCTAGCCAATGTTAAACAGCAGTAGAATTGTGGGCATCCTTCTCTTGTTCCTGACCTTAGTAGGAGAGTATCTATTCTTCCCCCTTAAGTAAGATGCTGGCTTTTGTGCTAAACTATATGTGAAGAGTGTATCCATACATTTCTTTTTGTTAAAAACACATGAATCAGTGCTAATTTTGTCAAAGTCCTTTTCTGTATTTATGGAGATAATCACATACTTTTCTCATTAGTTGTATTAATATGATGGATTATATTAAAGATTTGCTAAAACTGAAGCAAGTTTGCATTCCTAGAACAAAACTCACTGGGTCATGATATATACTTTTTCTAATTTTCATTTAGATTCTGTTTACTTACATTTCATTTAAGATTTGGGCATCAATATTTATAAATGAGATCAATCCATCATTTTCTTTTTAAGTACAATTTATCAGGTTTTAAGAAATACATTATACTTACTTTCAATCTAAAATTGTTTAAGAAAAATTGGGATTGACTGATCTTTAAAGTTCAGCAGAATTTTCTGTGAAGTCATCTGGCTGGTGATTTCTATGGGAGTGCTCTTTTACATTTTTCTCTAAATATTTTCCTATGATAATCATCTATTTAGATTCTGTCTCTACTTAGGTCAATTTTGGAACCTTGTGTTTTCTTAATTATTCTTTTTATCTGGAGTGTCAAATGAGTTATGCATTTTATCTACACTTTCAAATGCTTAAAATTGTGAAAAATAGTTTCTTGGGGCTTAACCTTCTCCCTTTTTTGATGTTTTCCTCTTATGATTTCTAATTTTGCATATTTATGTATTTTTCCATTTGTATTGATTAGGTTAGCTGGTGCCTTACCTATTTTAGTTTTTTGTTTCTTCTACCATTTTCCTGTTTTTTAAGGAGTTAATTTTGCTTTTACCTTTATATCAGTTCCTCCATCGGCTTTTTAAAATTTACTTTGATTTCCTTTTACAACTGTTTTAGTTAGGTGTTTTATTGATTAATATGCTTTATTGATTCTTACTGATATTAGTACTTAGTGCTATAAATTTTCATCTGATAATTGTTTAGCTGTATTTCATGGATTCTGTTATACCTTGTTTTAATTATGGTTAATTTTGGTTATTTTTGCATTATTCTTCTTGACTCAAGAGGTTAGAAACTATTTTTTTAATTTTCAAGCAAAACGGTATTTGTTTTTATCATATTTTTATGAAATTTATATAAAATATTTGCATTATAATCAAATAAAGCTGCTTCTATTATTTCTATTCTTTAATATTTATTGAGGTTTTCTATGTGACTTGCAAAGGTTTCATATGTTCTTAAAATGAGGGAGTATTCGCTATTACTAGAATTCAGAATTCAGTGTATATGCATAAGATTTGCTTTACTTGCTGTGCGTTTAGGTCTTCCATAACCTTATTAAGTTTTGTCCACTTGATATGTCTTAGATATGGTGCATATTAAACACACATATCACTTGTGGGAATTTTCCTATGTCTCCTTGAATCTCCTAGAGTTTCTGCTTTGTAAATGTATTGCTACCTTGGGTGCATAAATATTAATCACTTGTGAATTATCACCTGCAGCACATAAAATGTCCTTCTTTATCCTTTAATACATTGTCTGAATGCTACCTTGTCAAATACCAAGATTGCAACCACTGCTTTCTTTCCTTTCTTTTTCTTAATTGGCATATACTTAATATATTATTGCCCAACCTCTAAATTTTTTAAGACTTAATAAACTTTTTATTTTAGAATACTTGCTGATTTTTTAAAACTTTTCTAAAGTATTACATAGCTCCTCTATACCCTACACCCAGTTAGTCCTCTTTTTAACATTGCAGTGGTACATTTGTCATAAATAATGAACCATATTGATATGTTACTACTGTTGGAGACCATACTTTATTTTGATTTCCTTAATTTTTACCTAAAGTCCTTTTTCTGTTTCAAAATCCCATTCAGGATACCACATTACATTTAGCTGTCATGTCTTCTTAGGCTTCTCTAGATGGTGACAATTTTTCAGATTTTCTTTGTTGCAGATGACCTTTACAATGTTGAGGAGTACTGGTCAGATATTTTGTAGAATGTCTCTCCACTTTCATTTGTCTGATATTTTTCTCACGGTTAGATAGAGGTTACTGGTTTTCAGACAGAAGCCTTCAGAGGTAAAGTGCCACTCCCATCACATCTATCAAGAGTCCATGCCAGCATCATGACTCATCACAGATGGTACCGACCTTATGCCCCTGGATGAGATAATGCCAATCATGTATACACACTGTAAGACTTTATCAAATATTTGTTGTGCCCACATTTTGTCTCAACCTGTAGCTTGTCTTTTCATTCTCCTACCAGTGCCTGTCGCAGGGTACTTTTTAATATTAACAAACTTCAACTTATCATTTTCTCTTTCATGGATTGTGCTTTTGTTATTTTTCTAAAAACTTATTACCATGACCAATATTACGTAGATTTTCTCCTATATTTATTTATAGATGTTTTATAGTTTTAGATTTCACATTTAGGTGTGCATCTATTTCAAGTTAAACTTTGTGTAAAGTGTGAGGTCTGTATCTAGGTTCATTTTTTTGCATATGGATGTCCAATTTTTCCAGCACCATTTGTTGATGAGACTATCATTTTTCCATTGATTGTCTTTGTACCTTTATCAAAAATCAGTTTACTATATTTGTGTGAGTTGATTTCTGGGGCCTCTACTCTCTTCCATTGATCAATGTGTCCACTCTTTTGCCAATACCACACTGTCTTGATAATGGTAGCTTTATAGTAAGTCTTGAAATCAGGTAACATAAATCCCCAAACTTTTTTCTCCTTTTTCAAAATTGAGTTGGCTACTCTAGGACCTTTGCCTTTCCATAGAAAATTTAGATTCAGTTTGTCAATATCTATGAAGAAGTTTGCTGGGATTTTGATTGACAATGTGTTGAAATGATCGATGACGTTGGAAAGAATTGGCATCTTAACACTACTGAGCCTTCCAATTCATGAATATGAGTTATCTCACCCTTTATTTAACCCTTTTTTTATTTCTTTCATCAGTGTTTTTGAGTTTTCCATATACAGATCCTGTACATGTTTTATTAGATGTATACCCAAGTACTTCACTTTTTTGGGGGGGCTGGGGGGCGGGTGCTATTATAAATGGTAATTTTTAAATTTCAAATGCCAGTTGCTCATTGTTGGTATATAAATAATCAATTGGCTTTTGTGTATTGACCTTGTAGACTGCTACCTTGCTATAGCCACTATTAGTTCCAGGAGTTTTTTTGTGCATTCTTCAGGGTTGTCTACATAGGCAATCATGTCATCTGAAAACAATGACAGTTTTGTTTCTTGCTTTCTAATCTGTGTACCTTTATTTCTTTCCCTTGTCTTATTGCACTAGCAAAGACTTCAAGTTCAATGTTGAATAGGAGTGGTAAGAGAGGACATCTTTGCTTTATTCCCAATCTTAGAGAGAAAGCATTGATCTCTCATATTAAGTAGTATCCTTTTATTGTTTTAAAATTTCTGATTCAGTGCTTTAAGTAAGTCTCTTGTATAAAGAATAGTTTTGAATTTTGCTTTGTTAACCAATCAGAAAACATTTTAACTGTTTATATAAACCCGTTATTGAAACTGATAAATGTTTGATGTCAGTTTGAACATATTATTTTATGTTATAATCATATACATCCATGTTTTTTATACTTTATTTGATTTGGTCTATCTTTGAGTTCTTTTTCTCTGCTATTTAGGAAAGTTTACATCTTTGTTCTATTACTCCTCCTTTTTATCTTGATTAAATTCTATTGGTTCCCTATAATGAACAATAAATTAGCCTGTAATCTCTTTAATTTCTTTTTCCCCAAAACCTCCCTCTTCTTTAACACGTGACATAAAGTAATATCTTCTCACTCCAGTTAATAACTATAAAGTAATTAGCAACCTAATTCTTCTTTCTGTCTCTCTCCCCATTTTGATAGTTGTACTATATCTACATTCTCACAGACCACAGCTATAGCATGTTATACTCTATTCCTTAAAAGCATCATTTAGATGTATTTCCTTATGTAAATAAATATTTAATTCACACCACAAATCATTAGATCAAAGTTTCCAGTCATTAAGTTGTTTGAAGCCCGTTCTGTTTAGTAGAATCCTTCAGAAGGACTCAGGACAAAATAGACCTTGAGTTCTTATATATGCATAAGAATTTGCCTGTGGATCTTATAACAGAAGATCAGTTTGTCTCATTATAAAATTTCCGGCTCATATCTGACTTCCTTAAAAACTTCGCTACACTGACTTCCAGCATAAAGTTTTGAGGTTGAAAAGTAGAGAAAATAAGATTTAAGGAAAAAGGTATATAAGAATAAAATGATATGCTACCTAAGGAACAATTTACAAGGAAGATACAATATTCATGAATTTAGAGGTCCCTATAAACTAAAACCTAACATACAAAAGCAAACACAGTCATAATTACAAGCTAAAATTGTGGGAAGTTTTATTATACCTCTATCGGAAACTTACAATGAAGCAGAGCTAAAATTAGTAAATATATATGAGGTCTGAACATAAATGATAGGATTGATCTAATAGCTAAACTTTGGGAAGTGGAAAGTCAGTTTAGCATAGTGGGTTAAGAAATACGTTTTTTATTTTAGATATTATTTTGTTCTGTTCTATTTGATTCCTTTTTAAAATAATTTTTTCTTTATTTTTAAAGGAGCTTTAGATTACATAAATGCTACATCAAAAATATAGGGATTTCCAAATACCCCACCCCTTCCCCCTTCCCTACTTTCTGTTAACTGTGTCTTTCATTAATGTGTTACATTTGCTATAATTGATGAATGCATATCATTTGGTTCTTTTTCTATTTTCTGTATCTCTGCTGAAATCTTATCTTATCCATTCATTACCACATATTTTCCTTTTTCCCTTTGAGCATTGTTACAATAGCTTTAAAGTCCTTGTTTGATAATTCCAACATCTAGGTGTCTCACGCATACTTGGCTGCAACTCAAATATTACTTGAGTTCTTTTAGCTTTAAATGCAAACTGATTTGTATCTACCACACAGTATGCTTCAGGGGTCAGCTAGAGATATGAGCAGAGTTCATAATCAGAATTCGGCACGTGCCTTTCTCTAGCTCTCTCCTTTCTGGGGCAACACTCTCTTTCCAGTGCCTAGGTTGACATAGGCTCTATTCTCAGCTTCTTTAAGGCCAGAAAAAAAATGGTGAATTTCTATTGGTGTTTTAGCTACTCTCTGATTCTCCCATGGCCTTCACTTGAGTGAACACAGCAAATAGGAAACTCACCTCTTAATGGCTGCTTCTTCCAAGTTTCATCTCCCCTCCAAATGTGCTTATTTTCGTTCACTATTCATAGACTTTAGGTAGTTGGGTTTTTTGTTTTTTGGGGGGGGTTGGAGGGGGGGACAGATTTTGCTCATAGTAGATAGTTATTATTCAAAGGAGAAGCAGTCTGTTAAAAGCTACTTGGCCGTACCTGCAGCAGAACTCATTTTTGTTTTACTTTATTATTTTTCACAATTATTCCCCATCCTTCTATCTTTCTCTTTTCCAATAGGCACCCACTCCATAGTATTTAATGCTCCTAATATTCCAATTGTCATGCAACACATATATTTGGGTTTATGTGTGGCCTTGAAAGATGTATAATGCCATATTAGTATGTATATTTTTTTAAAAAGATTTATTTTATTTATTTATTCTCCCACCCCTTGTGGCTTGTTTTGTTGTCTGTTCTCTGTGTCCATTCATTGCACATTTTTCTGTGTCTGCTTGTCTCCCTTGGTTGCATCATCTTGCTGCATTAGTTCTCCACAGCGCATGGGTCGTCAGCTCTCTGCGGTGCACAGGCCAGTTTGCCTTCACAAGGAGGGCTCCCCATATGGTAGACAGGAACCAAACTGACTGAGCCACAGCCGCTTCCTGTATTTATTTTTTAATATGATTTTATTAGAGAGGTTGTGAACTTACAAAACAATCATGCACACGTGTGGAATTCCCATACAACACCCCTCTACGAATACACTGCATTGTTGTGGAGCAGTTGTCACAGATTATAAAATAATATCATCAGATTATTACCACTATGATCTATAGCTTACATTTAGTATATTTTTTCCATACCCCCTATTATTAACACAGTACATCTTTGGCACTGATGCAAGAACAATTCATTTTGTAAATTAAAAGAAATACATTAAAAATACAATTCATGTATTTAATTTACAAAATTGTTTCTTACTTTTTTCATTCAAAATTGATTTCTGAGATCTAATCATGTTGTTATACCTAAATCTAATTCATAATGTGATAGCAGCATGCATTCTGTTATGTGCATATACCAGAGTAACTTATCCATTCTCCTAGTAAATTGTAGCCATCCCTTTCCTAATGCACTCAATTATGGGATAAACCTTTTTATACATATTTCCTTGGTATATCTGGATGAGAGTTTCTCTGGAATATATACCCAGATTTCCCTTCATTGAATTTTCCATTTATATCCTTTGTACATTTTTCTAATGGATTAGTGACACTTTCATTTTTATTTTCAGTAGTAACTTTTATATTTTAGATAGTAATTCCTTACAAATTTTAGATGTTGCATTTATTTTTCCCAGTCTATCATGTATCTGTTAACCTTGGTTTGGTGCCCTTTATTAAGTAAAATTTTTTATTTTTAAATAATTGGATACATACACATTTTTCTTTATGTTTTATGTATTTGTGATCTTCCTGATCTGAGGCCATAAAGAAAATACATATTTATTGACATTGTACTCGTAGCTTTAATATTCATTAAGATTCATTAATTCATTTGGACCTTTCTATGTGGCATGTGGTAGGAATCTTTATTTTTTTCTATATAATGAGACAATTTTCCCAACACAATTTTCTAAACAGAATTTCTTGATTTGCGATGTTATCATTAACATATACTATATTGCCATATATAAACAGGTTTGTTTCTGGAGTGTCTATTCTCTTTGACTGGTCTCTGATTGATATTGTACTTGTACAATACTATTCTATTACTATAATTTATGAGAGTTAGTATTATTATTTTAAAGTTACTAGCTATTCACAGACTACTATCCTCCATAAAATTTTATACTCAGTTTACCAGGTTCCCTCTGCCTCTTGGGACTTTATTAGAAATACACAGAATTTTATAATATTTTAAAGGAGAATAAAAGATTTTTATAGTGTTAAACCCTCTAACATTTCAAAATGGCATAGCTCTTCATCATTCTGGTCTTTTTAAAATGTCCTTAAAGAGTTTTAAACTGCCTCCATAAAGGTTTTATGTATTTTTATTAGGCTAGTAACTGGATACTTTGCAGGTTTAGTTGTAATTGTGAAAAAGAGTCTGTTTTTCTCTTGTATTTTCCAGTCTATTATTACTGGCATAGAGGAATGCTATTGATTTTTGTAAGTTTATTTTGAATGGAGCTCTTTTCTTACTCTCTTAATGTTAATTATTTGCTAACTCCATTTGGTTTCTACATTGACAATCACAACACCTGCAAAAAGTGAAATAAAATAAAGAACATTCTTGTATTTGTGGTTAATAGTTCATGGAAGAAGAATGTCCTTCTATGAAGCAGAACAAATCTATGTCACTATTACAAGGTGATAAGAATATCATGATGCATGGGCAAAATATAATTAATGTAACTTACAGACTATAGTTAACAGCAATATTGTAATATTCCTGCACCAGTGTCAAAGAAGGTACTATGTCAATGCTAATGGCCAATAATAAGGGGGTATGTGTTTTGTTTTTGTTTTTGTTTTTGTTTTGGAGAAAGGAAAACGTTCAAAGGTACTGAGGTGATGACTGCACAACTCTGTGATGAAAGTGTGAGCCACTGCGTATGCATTTTGAATAGGCTGTATAAGTTATAGAATTGTATAACAATGTGAACCACGTGATAGAAGATGGACTGTGGTTAACAGTACAAACAGGAGAGTGTTCTCTCATGAATACAAAAGATGTACAATGCTAATACATGGTGTTAATAATAGGGGGTGTGTGGAAAAAATATACCAACAGTATACTCTGAAACATAGTTCGTGGTCATAGCCTGATGACGTTCTTTCATAATCTGTAACAAATGTTCCAGAACAATGTAAGGTGTCTTGGAGGGGTGATGTATGGGAATTCTGTACATTATGAATGATTGTTTAGTAAACTCACAATGACTTTAATAAATATATATTTTAAAATAACAATATAAAAAATAAAGAGACGCAAAAAAAAGAGTTTGTTCCTCCCCTTACAATTCTTGTACCTCTGATTTGTTTGTTTTTATTTTATTATCCAACTCTTTATAAAATTGTGTTAAACATTAGTTCATTTGGTGGTAGCTAACACCTTTCTCTTATTCCTGAATTTGAAAGGAAACTGCTTAAGATTCCCGTTTATTGAACTTCAATGAGAAATAAATGTTGAAATACGGGAAATGCTTTTTAGCAACTAAATTTTGTTGGTCCTGTAATTTTGTCTTCAATCCATTAAGATATAAATTACACTGAAAGATGTTTCTCTCTGGGGTCATCTTTGTAATCCTGAATTAACTCATTCACACCCGTGGCTAACGGTCAAGGTATGTTCTAAAACATGTGAGAGGCTGGCAATCACTGGTCTATGCCCTTGTTATCAAGTGGGCCTGATGGTAAGATTGCCTCTGAGACTTCAGAAAAACTATACCGCTGGGTGATACATTCAGTCATGAAGACTCAGCGGATCTGGAGTGAGGCCTAAGAATCCAAATTCTTAGAAGCTGGGCAGGTGCCCCTAACAATCAACAGGGTTTGGAAATCAATGATTTGAGTTTTTAAAAAGACACGTTTTAAGACTTCTCTAGCATTAACACTTTTAAGAAGTGACCTCTAAGGTTGTAGTGATTTCTAAATTAGAAGTTAACAGATGTTTAGGAGTGGTAACAAAAATGTGGAGGTGTGAGCAATCCAGGAAGAGGAAAAGTATTAGGAAAAAACAAGAATTGAGAGAAAGGAAGGACAGCTCCTGAAAATAAAAGTAGTCTCATTAAAACACTGAGTACAAAAGAGGGAGTGGCAGAACCTAGAGAGTTAAAAAGAGGCCACAGCATGAAATCAAGTTAAGGAGATGGACTTTACCCCAAAAGTAATGAGATGCCATCCAAGGGGGTTAAGCAGAGAGGAGACATGAATAAATTCATACTGTAGAAGGACTGATGGAGAGACAATGGAGGAAATTAACTGGAGAGGAAACAGGATGGAAGACAAAGTTTTCAAACTTGAGGAGACTATTATAATGCAGAGTATGAATATTGATGGCTTGACTTATGATATAATTGGGCAAGAAAATACTATTTGACATAGACCAAAGGGACCTAGAGATAGACTCAAAAGAACTTAGTGATGGCAGGCTGGCAGGCGCAAAGGAAGAGGAAGAGAAAATGCACCTGTATCAAGTTATTACTCATAAGTATCCTCTGAGTGATACAATTTGGATTCAATATTTAGCTACAGTATATTTAGGTAGAAACACAAGTTTTTACATTTTATACAAAATGGTCAGTGACTTTAAATAATATTTATGATGACACATAAACTAGGGCAGGTTCATTTCATAGCATGTCACATTCCTTGTCATTTCAGTTTTGGTCTGCCTTAAACTTACCCATCTTCTTGCAACACTGGAATACCTCCACGAGGTCCTCACACCCTAAAATACCAAATAATCCAACCAGGACACCAACAGAGACTGACCTGAGAATAAAGGAGATCACGCAGAAGCTAGACCAGCTGATCCCGCCCAGACCTTTCGCCCACCTCATCCTCACCACCAGTGCAGCGCACAGCAGAGCCTCCATCCTCAACCCCCGAGACCCCTACTGCAGGGGGGAGCAGCTCGACGTCCTGCTGGAGGTGAGGGACCACTTGGGACGCAGGAAGGACTACGGCGGGGATTTCCTCAGGGCCAGGATGTCTTCCCCAGCCCTGCAGGCAGGCGCTTCAGGAAAGGTGACAGACTTCAACAACGGCACCTACCTGGCCAGCTTCACTCTGTTCTGGGAGGGCCGGGTCTCTCTGTCTGTCCTGCTCATCCACCCCAGCGAAGGGGCGTCAGCCCTCTGGAGGGCGAGGAACCAAGGCTATGACAGGGTCATCTTCATGGGCCAGTTTGCCAACAGTACCTCCCAGGTCCTGTCTGAATGTGGCCTGGCCCTAAACACGAGCGCCGAGCTGTGCCAGTACCTGGACCCTCGAGACCAAGAAGCCTTCTACTGCGTGAGGCCGCAACACGTGCCCTGTGCTGCGCTGACCCACATGCACTCCAAGAACAAAGAAGTTTCATATCTTACCAAACAAGAGAGGAGCCTCTTTGAAAGGTAACTATTTCTGGAGACCAAGTGGGCAAATATGGTAATGATTTGACCTACATGTCCTATGAGTATACCAACTTTTGGACTCTTGTGAAGAGTCATTGGGAAATACCTGTAAGTTTGTTTGAGGACAGCAGTCCCCAAAATTTTGTGATATTTAACCCTTATTACTGAGACAAAATGTATACACAGAAGGAAAACTTTTAAAAGGATAAAAATGTATGAGCATGTTTGTGCTCTAATATATTCTTTCTGCATCTCAATAAATAACCTTGTACACCTGGATGTCTGTATCCCATATACTAGTAAGTAAAGAAATGGAAATTTACTAAATGGTCTTAAACTTTGGGCATAGTGGTCAACTTTTCAAGAAGAAATAACTAAAGCACTGGAAAATCTGGTTTCTTGTTTTTTCCTGGTCTTTTGGGCCACCTGCAGACTAATTTCTGTACTTGTTTACTTAAGGTCAAATGTGGGTGTAGAAATTATGGAAAACTTCAACACCATTAACGTCTCCACATGCAACAGTAAGTTCTCTTTGTGTCTGATGGGTTGTGCTTGGTAATGGACCTCCTCAAGGGGTTTCGCCTTTCTGCTGGGCTTGTTCACTATTATCAGTCCTACAGGCTCCAGGCCAATATAGCTTGCTAAGATAGACCAAGATACCAGTTATGTTAAGTGAGGGAACAGCTAGAACCACAAGAATATCTTTAATCTGTGTTACTGACTATGATTACCATCATCATTCTACGTATCAGGCAACAGATTATTTGCCCATCTAACCCAATATCATTCAAACATCAAAACTCTTCCCCAGTTCTTCGCCTAGTTTCCTACCTACCCACACCACCACTGTGCACATTACTGACTCCAACACCACTATCATCATTTCCTCACCATCCCTCCCCACCCCGTATCAACATCATCACCACTTCCCACATCACTGCTGGACCAAGAACCACTGATATTCTATTCGTGAACTATTGTGATTAGTAATCGAAGAAAATGTGGCATTGGTGTGGAGAAAGGGTCCATAGTGCCTGCTGGGGGTAGGGAGTGGGAAGAAGAGATGTGATGTGGGGGATTTTGTGGGGGTTGGAGTTGTCCTAGGTGGTGCTGCAGGGACAGTTACCGGACATTATATGTCCTCCCATGGCCCACTGGGTGGACTGTAGGAGAGTGTGGGCTATGATGTGGACCATTGACCATGAGGTGCAGTGGTGCTCAGAGATGTATTCACCAAATGCAATGAATGTCTCATGATGATTGAGGAGGTTGTTGTTATGGGGGGAGGAGTGGGGTGAGGGGAGTGGGAGGTATATGGGGGCCTCATATTTTTTGAATGTAACATTAAAAAAATAAACAAAGGCAAAAAATAAGTGAATTAATAGGATCCATTAAAAAATAAATAAAATAAAAAGAAACACGATCTAGAGGCTTCCAACCTGCCATCCAGGAGTGGTCATTAAAGTTTTTCCCTTAAAGACTTTGCCTCCTTTCAAACAGTTTTAACATACAAAATAGCATTTCCATACTTACATTTACTAATTTCTTTTCAATACCTTTGACTCCAAACAGCCTAGGAATTACCCACCTACACATGATTTAAGGCAAGATTTTTTTATGGCCCTTTTGTTTCAGCTCTAACAGCTTGCTAATCACTAATAACTGTATTCACACTTAACTATAAATATAAACCTAGTTGTAGAAATGGCATGTTTTCATAAAGAATACACAGGCACACTCATACCAATTGGAAAAATAGTAAACTTCCCTTCGTTTGTTTGACCAAGCTCCCCAAGGGCTCCTTGCCATTCTATCCACCTCAGCCCCTTAGAATCCCAGAATCCTCTTTAACCAGTGACTGCCTGGTTAACGCCGGGCACTTGTTGGACCTCCAAGACCCCACTTCAGCCAGCAGTCATATCCATGAGGATTGGCCAGTTCCCAAGCTGTTAATATATTTTCAATATCACCCTGCAGTTAACTGAGAGATTTAATTTGATGATGGTATATAAGTGTGGCAGTGTGACAAACTGAGAGTAGAGTGTGCTAAAATGATAAGGTAATTGGGCTTTCATTACTAAGCAAGAATTGATGACTTGACAACTAAATATTTTACATTTTACCCAGAAGGTCTTTTTGTTCTGGGAGAAAACATCTCTTCTTAGGATGAACCTTGATGGGAATTATATAGAAAATTCACTTTAGTGATTAATTTTACTGAAAAATAGCTATTGCATTAAGAGGATGCTTCAATAAGACCTTTTCTACCACTGCTACCATCCTTACCTCCCTATTAAGAGGTAATTTAAAAAGAAATAGGCTCTTGATAAATACTTGTGGATAATTTGATGTTTTAGAAGATCCTATCTTGCTTTTTTTTTTTTTTGCAGAACAAACAGTTCCAATTAAAAAGAAATGCAAGCTTGGAATGACATCCAAAATACCAAGTGGGCATGTGTGGAAGGACACCTGGATTCCCACATCCTGTAGTTTGATTCCAATTGAAATGAAAAATTGCCTGAGTGGAAAGTTCATATATCTAATGGGTGATTCCACGATCCGTCAGTGGATGGAATACTTCATGAAGAATGTCAACAGTATGCCTCAGTCTAAGCTATTATTCTCATCCTTTTCAGAAACTTTTTTTTTTTTTCATTTAAAGAGAAGAAAGAAATAAGGGGAAGTCCTCTTCTTTTTCATATTCTTTAATTGGAACTCACTAAAACTTTTCATAAGACATCATTATCTTTCTAAGAATGCATTTATCTGACTAAAAGGGAACAGAGGGTAGCAAAGTTTATCACAATCCTCTCGCCACAGAGTCCACATTTCAGTATTTACCCAGCAAGCTCAAAAATTATTGACACAGCTGAAGATAATTTAAAATTTACCAACCCTCTTCAGCTAAACTTTTAAGTTATGGTAAGGAAAAAACTGTTTCACAAATTGACAAAAGTTAGATTCTATGGCAAGCATATGTTTTATAGAAGAGAACTGTAGTTGGAAGCAGGATGAAGAAAATAGCCCTACCATTTTCATCCTCCCTCTCCTGTTCCTCCCATATTCAAGGCTTTCAAATGTAGCCCTTTAATTCTAAGAGGGTATGTGTTAGAAAACATCATTAATCCTTTCCTAAACATTTTCCTCAGAGGTTCTAACTACAGATAAGCTGCACTTGATATTTCGATGAGAGTCTAATTAGTACAATGAAAAATAGAAGGGCCTGCTTTTATGCTATTCATACTATGCTTGTTTTCAGAAGTGTTAACATCTGGTAGATTATTTTCACAAGAATTGGGAAGAACTTCAAGTTAAAGTGTTGGTTCTGTCACTTACTAGATGTGTAGTGTTGGGCAGATCATTTCCTTTCTTGGTTCTCTGTTCTATAACATGCCGATGATACAATACAGTATTATACTATAGTACAAGATAGTAATATGTATATATGTAAAGTATATCTGTGTGTGTGTATGTATGGAGCTTTGAGAGGCTCCTCAGATAAATTTGTAAACTGTAAAGTACTTCACAAGAGTAGTAATACCATTATTATTTTAGGTGATGTACTGAGTACCATTCCAGGCATAAGAGAAGGAAATGCAGAAGTATAGAATGTAATCCCACCCAAAAGGGGATTTAGAGAGTAGTTGGGGAAATAGGCTTACTTGTTTTGCTGAACATAAAGAGTATCAATTAGTACAGTTATCCCCAAAAGTGCTTAGTCTACATTTAGGAAAATGTACAAAAATAATACCTATAAAACTGACTTCGTTGTCAGGTATTGAAGTTACCTGAATAGCTCATCATCCCCAGCCTACCTGACTCTATATGGTTCTACAAGGGAGGATTCATAATCTCTTACAGTTGTATATCAATTTTTAATTTTTCAAAGAACTTTCAAAACTATTCCCTCATTTAAACCTACAATAAATCAGACATGATTAACTTATTCAATATAAGCACCAAACCTTCTCCTCTATCTTCATGACCAGTCAATCTTTGTAACTCTATTCTCCTTTCATTTTGGGGTTGCACATCCATCATCAGCACTGAAGTCAGTGGATCTGCATGAATCTGGAAAACTTCGACACCAACTTGCTGTGGACTTGGATAGGAATATCAACATCCAGTGGCAAAAGCATGGCTATCCCTTGATTGGATCACTGACCTATTCAGTCAAAGAGATTGAGTACATCACCCGAGTCATTGACAGAACTGCAGGGGAAAAAAATACCATCATTGTTATTTCTCTGGGCCAGCATTTCAGACCCTTTCCCATCGATGTTTTCATCCGAAGGGCCCTCAATGTCCACAAAGCTGTCCAACGTCTTCTTCTGAGAAGTCCAGATACTGTGGTTATCATCAAGGCAGAAAACACCAGGGAGATGTACAGTGATGCAGAGAGATTTAGTGACTTCCATGGGTATATTCAAAATCTCATCATGAAGGACATTTTCCACGATCTTAACGTGGGCATCATCGATGCCTGGGACATGACAATTGCACATGGCACAAATGCTGTGCACCCACCTCAATCTGTTGTCAGAAATCAGATAAATACACTGGTAAACTACATTTGCTAGATAATGCACATCTCTGCAAATCATTCACTTAATTAAAACTGTTTATTGTGTTTACTAGCATGTCAGATGTGGAGTTTGGCTCTGAACTCCCAGTTAGCATTAGGGGATAATCTGATCCATGAGCCACTAAATCAGCCAAATCAGTTATTTCTAATCTGAGCTTCTACTTAAAAATGAAAATATTTATGAAAAAGATTGTTCCTTCTTGACCAGAGCCATGCATCTCCACACAAATGGGAAATTAAACAATTTAAGTTAAACACTCTGCACTCTGATGCACAGAAAGTCACAGCAATAAAGAAATTGCAAGATAAATACTTGGAAAAAGCAGTCCCATTTCCTTACTTTTTACCACTAAATCTAAACTCAAGATCATTTCCAAGTGAAGAGAGGTGGAGCCTTGTGAGGCCATTCTCCAGAGTCCACAGGCTGGAGGTGGGGATAGGGGCTTCAGAGTTCCAGGCAAGGCCACCTGGGTCCTGGAATGCTCTGACTCTTCTCTCCTTATAGAAGCTCAACTGCTAAGAGCTAATCTGATCCTATAGCACTTATCCTTCAAGAATGTAGGATAACACAAGCGAAAAGTACATTGCACCAGAAGTTGGGGGGAGCTAGGCTTTATTCCTCCTCTGTGAGCAATTTTAAGACTTTGGATAAGTCACGTTAGCAAACTGCCTCAGCTTCCCAAATGAAGTGATCGGTGGAAGATTGTTGACTTTCAAACCTTGCTCCATGCAACTCTGGATGCCTTAGGTAGGACTTGAGATACTGACTTGGGGCACAGGAGTGAAAATCAGTGCCTTATGGACAGGGTATACGTGCCCCTACCACACCTTCATTCAGAATATCAGCCACTTTCCCTTATCTGTATACTGGACTTCTGGGTAAATTTTAATTTAATTTAATTTAATTTTAAAGAATTATATTTTCAAATGGTATAAACATTTTGCAATTATTTCCTGAAAGTCCCACCCGCCCCTCAGTCACATCCAGGCTGTGCACCTGATGGGGAGGTTTAGCCTCATCACTTCCCGGGCTGTGATTTTCACTCCTGTGCCCCAAGTCAGTATCTCAAGTCCTACCTAAGGCCCATCAAAGCGCTCTTCCTCCACATAGTGATTGGTCCTAGGAGAATTATTTGGAGGTTTTTTTTTTTCCTTTCTGTCATTTCATATAAATTATGAGAAGAAGTAGTTCTTTCTCATTCCCAGATCTTAAACACTAAAGCCCATGTACGGTTTAAACTTCTAGAGACTATCTTTGCTGGAGTATGAAGAGGATCAGCCTAAAGGTGAATCCAAGAAAAGAGGACAGTGGAGCCTAGGGACTTGGAGATAAAGTTTGATTACATTATTTGAACTGCTAGATTTAGCCTTACCTAAAGCTAGATCAACACCTAAGACTTCCCATGCATACAAGTCTTTAAGTTTCCTTTTGCTTTAGTTGATAGATTTGGACTACAACTGAAAAAAGGCTTGAATAATGACCTAAAGTCACTTTTATCTTAGCTCTGTGTAGTAATAAAAAAGAGTGAGAGATTACAGATGCAGTTGTGAAAGTCATTACCGATCATAGGGAATTAGCAGAATTAAGCAGTCACAGGACTTATGGTTGATCCTGATAAGAAATGAGGTATCAACCATACCAAATATTGATATGGGAAATATTTTGAATAATTATATTTCTGTCAATCTTTTGCTGCGAATCTTACTTGGAACAGTAAAGGTGGATACAAACAGAGTTTGTATGGAAAATGAATGACTTTATCTCACAGATTCTACCTGAAAGAAAAACTGAGAGCAACGGAATAAAGAACTATTAAGAAGTATTCTGGCTGACCAAGATGGCAGTGTAAGAAGCTCCAAGGTGCCATTCCTCCAAAGAATCTTAGAACAACTAACAAAAACTGGTGAGGTCATCTTCCTCAAATCTCCAGAAAATAGCTAAAGATTTGAAGTAAATGAAAAAGTTTCAAATGAAGAAAACATAACTCTAAAAATGGTAGGAGAAGCTCATAGCATATTTCCTGGCCTCTCCCTCATTCTTTACCCAGTGTGATGTGGAACCAGGCTGCACTCCCATTGTGGGTCCCTGGCCCTAAACCAGAGGGAGCAGAGTAACCACTACGTGCATAGTAGGGCATCTGTATGTTGGTTCTTATCTATCAGGTAGCAACATGAAAGACTGAACTATGACACCCACTTCTGTCTCACCCACCCAGAACTTGCGCAACAGGCAATAAGCAGCTTATAGACAGCTAAAGTAGTGAAAGAAACAATTAAGTCAAAGCAGTCCAGATCAAAGGATTACTGTTTGTAACACATACAGTAGAGCATTGGGGATGGTGGGTAATCTATTTCATAGGGAGTACAAGGGATATTCAGTTCCTGTAAATGAGGAAATTCCTAGTACTATGAGTAAGGACAAGCCCAGAAAAATATGCAGCCTCAAAAAAAAAAACAAAAACAAAACAAACAAACAAAAAAAAACAAACCAGAGTCTCTGCACTTCACTTCAAGCTCAGGTTGATCTTTTTGGTAGGAGGGCTAAACTTAGAAAGAAAGTAAAGACTGTGAAAGGTGTTTTTTGCATTGATTTGTTTTGTTAATAATACTCATGGGGATCTCTGTTATATTACTAATTGGGTACAAACTTAAGGAACAAAAAGCTCAAGGACTAAACTCCAGAGTTTACCTATTAAAATACTAAAACGTACTGCATGCAACCAAAATCTACAAGACAAAAACAAACAAACAACAATACCAACAAAAAAAACACACAAATTATTGTCCCAACTAAAGGAACTAGACAAATCTTCAGAAACCAATAAGGAAGAAGGCCAGACTTGGGACATACTGGAAAAAGACTTTAAAACAGTGATCATCAATATGCACAAGGTGATAAAGAAAATCATGGATAAAACTAAAGGATATGAAGAAAACAATGAATGAATATGAGAATCTCATAAATAGAACTTTTTAAAATTTTTAAATTTTAAAAAGGAACCAAACAGAACTATTAGAGTTGAAGACCACAATAACTGAAATGAAAAATTCCCAGGAGGTTTTCAAAATCAGATTGGAAATGGTAGAAGGAAGAATCAGTGAAAATGAAGATAAGACAAGTGAGATGTTTTAGGTTGAGGAGCAAGGAAAAAAAGAATAAAAAAAGGGAAAAGAGCCTAAGTTAGCTGTGGAAGACCATCAAGTGTACCAATATACACATTATGGGACTCCTAGAAGGAAAAGAAAAAAGAGAAGAGACAGAAGGAATATTTTTAAAAATGACAGAAAACTTCCTAAATTTAATGAAAGAAATGAATTTACATATTCAAGAAGCTTGGCAAACTCCAAACAGGATAAAGGAGAAGACAGCCATGCCATGATACATAGTCATTAAACTTTTGAATTCCAAGGACAAGGAGAAACTTCTGAAAGCTGTGAGGAAAAAAGCAATATGTTAGATACAATGGAACTCCATTAAGATTAGCTCTGATTTCACATCAGAAACCATGATGGCAAGAAGGCAATAGGATGAAATATTTAAGTGCTGAAAGAAAATAATTGCCAAACAAGAATTTTTATATCCAGCAACACTATCTTTCAAAAGTGAGTGAGAAATTGAGAAACAAAGGCAAAGATTTCATAAACAAAGGCAGAGGGAGTATGTCGCCACTAGAACTGCTCTACAAACAATGCTAAAGGTTGTTCTTCAGACTGAAAAGAAAGGACACTACACATTGGATCAAAGTAGCCTACCTCCTGTAAAGGTAACCATATGAGTAATTATAAATGTCAGTACAACAATGTTGTATTTGTGGTATATAACTCCACTTTTAATTTTACAAGTTCCAAAATGCAAATGCATACAGAGTAATGGGAAATATATGGTTTTGGATATACTAGGTATAAAGGTATCATTTGTAGGAATTACAACAAAAAGATGAGGGGATTGAAGGGTGTTCATTATTGAACTTAAGTTGTTATCAAATAAAATGTGATTATTATAGGTTTAAGATATTAAATTTAAGTGCTATGGTAAACACAAAATACATATATGCAGAAGGAAATGAGAAGGAACTCAAAAAGGTACACTACAAAAAAATCAAATAAACATGAAAGTAGGTATTACTGGAAGAATTGAGGGACAAAAAAAGATATAAGACTTGTAAAAATAAAATAGCAAAATGCAGAAGAAAGTCCTACTTTAAATAGGTTAAGCTCTTCTGTCAAAAGGGAGAGACTGAAAGAATAGATTAAAAACGCATAATTCAAATATATGCTATTTATAAGAGACTCACCTTAAATTCAAAAACACAAATAATTTGAAAGCAACATGACAGAAAAATATATACCATGCAAATAGTAACTAAAAGAAAACCAAGATAACTATACAATATCACGCAAAATAGACTTTAAGTCAAAGACTGTTATGAGGGACAAATAATGTCACTATATACTTATGAAGGGGTCAATTCAACAATAAAATTTAATGATTATATCTATATATGCACCTGATGGCAGAGCCCTAAAATATATGAGGCAAATATTGACAAATTTGAAGGAGGAATATAATGTTCTACATTAATGGTAAGAGACTTCAATACACTACATTCAGTAATGTATATAAAACATCTAGACAGAAGATCAATAAGGTAATATAGCACTTGAATGGTACTATAAACCAACCAGACCTAACAGGCTTATATATAACACTTCATCCTATAGCAGCATTCTGTTGGATCTAGTTGGTTTAGAATATCATTCCATTTACAATAGCAAATCAAATATGTAGGAATAAACTTAACCAAGGATGTAAAGGACTTTCACACTGGACACTACAAAATATCATTTAAAATAATCAAAGACTTCAGTAAATGGAGAGACATTTCTTGTTCATGGAGTAGAAGACTGAATATCATTAAGACATTAATTCCACCCAAAACAATTTACAGTTTCAATGCAATCCCAATCAAACTTCCAATAGTCTTCTCTGTAGAAATAGAAAAGTCAATTACCAAATTTATATGGAAGGAAAAACAGTCCCAAATATCCAACACCATCTTAAAAAAAGAAGAACAAAGTTGGAGGACACACACTCTCCAATTTTAAAATGTATTACAAAACCTCAGAAATGAAAACAACATGGTACTGGCACAAGGATAGACTGAGAGACCAAGAGTATCAAATTGAGATTTCAGAAATAAACCCTCACATATATGGCCAGTTGATTTCTGACAAAGGTGCCAAGTCGACTTAATTGGGAATGAATAGTCTCTTCAACAATGGTGCTGAGAAAATTGGAAATCCATTTGCAAAAGAATGAAGGTGGACCCCTACCTCACAACATATACAAAAAGTAACTCAAAATGAATCAAACTCCTAAATATAAGAAGCAAAACTCTAAAACCCCTAGAAGGAAATATAGGGAAGAATCATCAATACCTTGTACCAGGCAACAATTTCTAAGACTTTATACCAAAAACAGAAAGCAACAAAAGAAAAATTAGATAAATGGGAATTCATTAAAATTAAAAACTTTTATTTATCAAAACACTTCATTATGGAAGTAATAAAACAGCCTACAGAATGGGAGAAAATATTTTGAAACCATATATTCAATAAGGGATTAATATCTAAATATGTAAAGGAATTCTATAACTCAACAGAAAAGATAAACAATCCAATAGAAAATGGGCAAAAGAGGAAGCACATGTTGTTCAAGCAATTGGGCTCCCATCTACCATATGGGAGGCCAAGCTTTGATTCCCAGGGCCTCCCGATGAAGGCAAGCTGGCCGTGGCAGGTGAAGGCCTGTATCACTGAGGAGAGCTCAAAGGAACAAGTAAGCACAAACAATGGGGGGTGGGGGGATAAAAAAAGTAAAATAAATCTTTAAAAAATATATTTTTAAAAAATGGGCAAAAGACTTGAATAGACATTGCTCCAAAAAAGATACACAAATGACCAAAAAGCACATAAAAAGATGTGCAACATCATTAGCAATTAGGGAAATGTAAATCAAATCCACAAAATGATACCATTTCACACCCACTAGAATGGCTACTATTAAAAAATGGAAAATCATAAGAGTTGCCGAGAATGTGGTGCATTCATCATTGGTGGGAATGTAAAATGGTACAGCCTCTCCGGAAAACAGTTTGGTAGTTCCTCAAAAGTTAAGTATACAATTACCATAGGACCAGGCAATCCCTCTGCTACATATATACCCAGAAGAACTCAAAGAAGGAATGCAAAAGACATTTTCACACTCATGTTCATAGCAAGCATTATTCACAATTGTCAAAAGATGGAAGGAACCCAAGTGCCCATCAATCAATGAATGAATAAACAAAATGTGGTATACATACACCATGGAATAGTATTTGGCAGTAGAAAGAAGTTCTGATACATGTGACTCCATGAATGAACCTAAAAGACATCATCATGTTGAATGAAATAAGCCAGACACAAGGGAATAGATATTGAATGATCTCAATATATGAAATAATTAGAATAAGCAAATTCATAGAGTAGAAATGACAATACCAATTACTAGGGAGCAGTGTAGGGGTAGGGAATGGGGCATTAATGCTTAATTGGTACAGAGTTTCTATTTGAGATGATGGAAAAATTTTTGTACTGGATGATGGTGATGCTATCGCAACATAGAATGTAATTAACACCACTGAATTATATATTTTCATGTAGTTAAAAGAAGAAATTTTAGGTTGTATATGTTACTAGAATACATTTTTTAAAGTACTGCACAACGCAATCATTAAACCCTAAAGTAAACTATGTACTCTAGTCTACAGTATACATATATTAAAGTTGTTTCATCATTGATAACAAAGCTACCACACTAATGCAAAGAGTTAAAAATAGAAACTGTGGGGAGGATGGCATCATTTTATGCAAATTCTGTATTTCCTGCATGATTTTTCTATAAGCATACAACTTCTCTAATTTAAAAAAATGGGTTGTTTCTCTGAGAAGATCAATAAAATTTACATATCTTTATTTAATCTGACCAGGAAAACAGAAGATACAAAGTGCCAACATCAGAAAGGAGAGATGTGACAACATATGGATTCCATAGATATTAAAAGGATAACAAAGAATATTATGAACACTATTATGGTAATAAATTCCACAGCCTTAGGCAAAATGAATAAATTACTTGAAGGATACAAATTATCAAAGTTCACTCAAAAAGAAATAAATAACCTGAGTAGTCCTATATCAGTTACAGAAACTGAAATCCTTTATGGGAAAATTTTTCCCACATAGAAAACTGCAGGCCCAGATGGTTTCAGTGATGAGTTCTACCAAAAATAAAAAGAAGAAATAAAATCAATTATATATAAAATATGTCCCAAGTTTTAAGGTAAGGGGATACTGACATTTGAATACTGAGGTTTATAGCAGCATTACTCACAATTGCTAAAATATGGAAACAACCCAAATGTCCATCAACCACTGAATGGATAAACAAAATGTGGTACATACATACAATGGAATATTTTTCAGCTATAAGAAGAAATGAAATCAGGAAGCATATGAAAATATGGATGAATCTTGAGGACATTATATTGAGTGAAACAAGCCAGACACAAAAAGACAAATACTGTATAGTCTCACTAATATGAACTAAGTATGATAAATAAACTCATGGAGGTAAACTCTATAGTATAAGTTACTAGGAGATAGAATGTGGATTGAGAATGGGAGCTGATGCTTAAAATATGTAGAATTTTTAATAAGATTTATTGTAAAAGCGTGGAAATGAATAAAGTTGATGGTAACACCTTATAGTGAGTAAAACTAATACTGTTGATTTATAAATGTGATTGTGACTGAAAGGGACTATCTACGGATATCCATGTCTATTAAAAAGAAGCTTGAGGATAATCTAGGGACTTTATGACAGTGATTTCAGTGGTGGATGAAGACTGTGGTTAACAGTATAAATATAAGAATGTTCTTTTACAAAGTAGTAAGAATATGGTGATACATGAGAAAATGACAACTAATGTAACTTCTGGATGATAGCTAACAGTAATACTGTAATATTTTTGCCAAAATGGCAAAGAAGAAATCATATGAATTCTAAGGAGCAACAATAGAGGAAGTGTATTAGTCAGGGTCCTCTAGGGAAGCAAAATCAATAGATCTCTGTGAAAAGTATGAGATTTTATAAAATTCTTTCATGTGACCGTGAGGATGCACAAATCCAAATTTCACAGACAAGCTGCAAACCAGGGGCTCCACTGAAGTTCCCAGGAGACGTTGGCTGTCCAAAATCAAGCTGGAAAATTCTCTCTGAACGCTGAAATCACTTTCCCTTTTAAGGCATTCAACTGAGTGGAAAAAATGTCACTTATTGCTGATGGCAATCCCCTTGGTTGATTGTAGATGTAATCAGCCATCTACGCAATAAGCTCACTTATTATGACTAAAGCCCATAAATGTTCTTGTATTACAATTAGCCCAGTGCCTGACAAAAAAACTGGGCACAATTACCTAACTGAGTTGATACATTAGCATAACCATCACAGAGAGGTGTAAGGGGGTATGGGATTTTTACTTAAGGAATAATGAAATTGTACTAAAATTGACTGAGTTAATGACAGCTCTACTCTGATGATAATGAAAGCCACTGAGTGTACACTTTACATGGACTGTACAAGGCATGGGACCATATAACACAGTGAATCCTATGGTGGAAGATGAACTGTGGTTGACAGATCAAACATGAGAATCAGCTCTCATGAACTATAAAAAATATATTAATACAGGTTGTTACTAATAGGGAGGGTTGGGAGAAAAATACACCATATACAAGATTGGGCTATAGTCAGGAGTAAGATTTTGATGACACTTTTTCATAATTTGTAACAACTGTTTCACAAAAATGCATGGTATTGATGGTGGAGAGATGTATAGGACCCCTGTATGATGGCATGCATGTTTGTTTTGTAAATTCACAACTTTTACTATACATTCATTCTGTATATGGATATATGAATGATATATTGCAATAAAAATTCTTAGTGAAAAAAAAGATAGGGGCATGCTTCTCAACTTATTCTATAAACAAGCCTCACCCTGTGAGCCAATTATCAGTTACTGTGTAATGTCTCTCTCTCCAAATTCACCTTTTTTTGACTGTTCTGTAGAAATGGATATGGGCCCTTTATTATTCCTTTGTCCTGGCCCTAAAGTTTTGTCAGTAGAAGGCATTAGAGAGACATTACTGGAAGAAATGAGTTTTATTTCCTGGTTCCTTGTGCTAGGAAGCCAGCAGCTTCCAGTGGGCAGATCTGTAGCACAGTGCCTTTAGTACAACATCACCCAATGAACAACATTACCCAGCAGCACCCTCGAGGGCAGATTTTAGCAAGTACCTCCAGTGTGGCATCACAGTGATTTCTTTGCCAAGCAATGAATTAGTGCTATGGCAAGCCTGGATCTTAGCACGGGTGTGGGTGGTAAATTCTTTTACTTGGACGCTGTATATCAGATCTGGGGTTAGTGACTGATTTTTATATTTGTTATTCCTATATTATGCACTTCTTACTAGCCAATCCCTCATTACTCTAATCCCTGTTAAAGTTAATAATTCTACATATTAAACTCTCACTGTTCAAATTACTGTATAGTTTCTTTTTCCTATCTGGACCCAGAACGACACACCAGGGTATCTCAGCCAGACAAAGGCACTTCAAGGAGGAGGAAAGAAAAAACAAAAACACATCTGTCACAAACATTGATACATAAATTCTAAATAAAATGTTGGCAAATCAAATGCAACATTATATTTAAAAATAAAAAGAACACATCATTACTGAAGGGATTAACCTAGTAAATCAGAGTTGGTTCAACCTTCAAAACTCTACTCACCATATTAACAAATTAAAAAAGAAAAACCAGATGATCATTTAACAACATTCAACATCCATTCCTGATATAAACTCTCAGCAAATTAAGAAAAGAAGGAAACTTTTCCATCTAAGAAAACCTTATAGCTAATATCATACTCAATGATGAAAGACAAAAAATAATTCAAAATAAATCATAGACCGAAATGTAAAATCTAAAACTATAAAATGTCTAGAAGAAAACATAGGAGAAAATCTCTGTGACACTGAGTTAAGCAAAGATTTCTTAACTATAACAATAAAAGAGCAATCTATAAAAGAAAAAATTAATATTGGATATCATTAGAAATAAAAATTCCTGTCCTTCAAATTCTATTTATAGAATGGAAAGGCAAAAATATTTGCAAAGCATGTAGCTGATAAAGAACTTTTCTCTGGCATATATAAAGAACTTAAAACTGAATAAGAAAGTAAGGAACTCAATTGAAAAATGAGTAAAAAATTTGAAACAAACACTTAACCAAAGAAGATATATACCAATACAGTTACACACCTGAAAAGATGTTCATTATTATTAGTCATTTGGGAAATGTAAAATCAAAACCACCACATGATGCCATTACATACATATTAAAATGTCTAAAACTAGAAAGACTGACCATACCAAGTGTTGGAGAGGATGTAGAAGAACTAGGACTCTCATACACTGCTAATGGAAAACTAAAATCTGAAACTATTTTAAAAAATGGTTTGACCCCTTTATTCAAGGTCTTTTTCTAGTTATATCATCAGCTGGTGCTTGGTAGTAATCTGTCGGTGCCAGGGAGGCTCATCCCCGGGTGTCATGTCCCACACTGGGGGAAGGCAATGCTTCTACATGCTGAGTTTGGTTTACAGAATGGCCACATTTGAGCAACATGGTAGAATATCTCAGCCTACATGTAATATCAGGTGTTAAAAACTGCTTTTTGACTTTGTTTTTTTTTTTTTTAAAGATTTATTTATTTATTTAATTCCCCCCCTCTCCTGGTTGTCTGTTCTTGGTGTCTATTTGCTGCGTCTTGTTTCTTTGTCCGCTTCTGTTGTCGTCAGCGGCACGGGAAGTGTGGGCGGCGCCATTCCTGGGCAGGCTGCTCTTTCTTTTCACGCTGGGCGGCTTTCCTCACGGGCGCACTCCTTACACGTGGGGCTCCCCCACGCGGGGGACACCCTTGCGTGGCACGGCACTCCTTGCATGCATCAGCACTGCGCATGGCCAGCTCCACACGGGTCAAGAAGGCCCGGGGTTTGAACCGCGGACCTCCCATATGGTAGACCGACGCCCTAACCACTGGGCCAAAGTCCGTTTCCCTTGACTTTGGATAAAAGGGGGAAATGGAAAGGACAAGTGAATTTATATGGCTATGAGTCTCCAAAAAAGAGTCGGGAGGTCATCCGAGGGGTGATATTTATGCACGCCTCAGCAGGGTAACAGAGTCAAGCAAGGTAGATGGAAACCCAGGTGCTGGTTCTCCTGAGGGCTGCAGAGACCCACAGGTTCTATGGTCATAGCAGATGCGCTGGAGTTCAGTGCCATGTCAGCTGGCCCTACTTTGGAGTTTGTGTTCCTGAGTGTGATGGAGTTGGAATCAGATCTGACCTTTCTACACATACCTCTTCTGTTACTTTTACCAGACCTGTGGTTGGCGTTTGGGTTGGTATATACTCAGGAGACCTGAATCTCTGGACTGTCCATGTGACAGCCAGGCCCTGGGCCTCAGCAGACCTGTGGCTCCTACCCTCTGGTTTGTTGGATTACCCTGGCCAGCTGACAGGGAGGTGAAGAGGGTCAACCACCACACCAGGGAGCCAAGAGTGTCTACAGCTGCAAGCAGGAGAATTGCATCCATCATCTATGTGGAATCTAAGGCCCCTTTTGATGTAGAGGGGGACTGGACATAACCATCCCAGGGTCCACAGAATGGAGGAATAGAGTGTGGATTAGAGTGGACTTACTGGTGTTCTGCTGGGGAACTATTGTGATTAGTAAGGGAAGAAATTTAATAGTGATATGAAGAGGGTGGCCATCGTGGCTGCTGATGGTAGGGAGACAGAAGAAGAGATATGGTGTGGGGGCATTTTCAGGATTTGGAGTTGTCCTGGGTGGTGCTACAGGGATGGATGCTGGACGTTGTGTGTCCTGCCATGGCCACTGGACAGACTGGGGGAGAGTGTGAACTACAATGTGGACCACTGTCCATGTGGTGTAGCAGTGCTCCAGAATGTATTTGCCAGGTGCAGTGGCTGTGTCATGATGATGGAAGAGGTTGCTGATGTGGAAGGGGTGGGATGAGTGGGATGGGGGATATATGGGGACCTCATATTTTTTGAATGTAACATTTAAAAGAAAACAAAGAAGAAAAAAAATGGTTTGGCAGTTTCCTAAAAAGTTAAACATACATCTTCCTAACATCCAGTCATATATTTCTTTTTTTTTTAAGACTTATTTTATTTATTTCTCTCCCCTTCCCCCCTGTTGTCTGCTCTCTATATCCATTCGCTGTGTGTTCTTCTACATCCACTTGCATTTTCCGGCAGCACTGGGAAAATTGCATCTCTTTTTTTGTTGCATCATCTTGCTGTGTCAGCATTCTGTGCGAGTAGCACCTCTCCTGGACAGGCTGCACTTTTTCATGCAGTGCTGCTCTTCTTCTGGGGCTCACTCCTTGCATGTGGGGCACCACTATGTGGGGGCACCCCTGTGTGAAATGGCACTCCTTGTGTGCAGCAGCACTGTGCGTAGGCCGGCTTAACACATGAGTCATGAGACCCTGGGGATTGAACCCTGGACCCTCCATATGGTAGATGGATGCTCTATCTGTTGAGCCATGTCCGCTTCCCAGTCATATATTTCTATACAAAGTCTTGCACACATCTGTTTATAGGCAGCTTCATTTATTATAGTCAAAAGCTGAAAACAACCCAAATCTCTATCACAGAGGAATACATAAACAAACTGTAGTATATCCACATAAATGAATACTACTCAGAAATGAAAAGGAATAAATTATTGGCACATACCACAACAGAGATGAATCTCCAAATAATAATGCTGAGTGAAAGAAGCTAGTTCAATAGATACATATTGTATCATTCTATTTATATAAAAGTCTAGAAAATGCCAACTAATCTATAGTGACAGCAAGTATATCAGTGATTGCTTTGGAATGGGAGTCAGGGTGGGTTGGAAATGAGGGGTAATAAAGAAGCACAAGGAAACGTTTAGAAGTCTTATTTATATTCACTATCTTGATTGTGGTGGTAATTCCATGGGTTTATACATGTGTCAACATGTATCAAATTGTAAACTTTAAATATGTGTCGATCATTGTAGATTATACCACAGCAAATCTGCTTTTTAAAAGAACTACTAAATGATATATTTCAGGAGAAGGAAATTCATTTCAGAAGGAAGGAGTGGCATAAAAGAAGCAAAGGGGAACAAAGAAATTGTTAAAACTTGTGGGTAAATCTAAAGAAACGTGATCCACCCCTCCCCTCTCACTTCTCTTGCCTCATCTTCTCTGACCCTTCCGCTCACACCACTCCAGCCACTCTGACCTCCTTGCTATTCTTTGAACACACCAGGCATATTTCTACCTTAGAATCTTGTATTCTTTACCCTCTTCTTGGAATTATTTCTCCCAGGTATCTTCATTGCCAACTTCCTCACCTTTTTCCAGCCAATTCAAATAATTAACCTCCTCAAGGAGTCTGCTCTAACCACATGATTTAAAATTTCAATCCACTGTCACTGTCCTACTTTCACCCACACCACACTCTCAATTCCCCTTACTCAGTTCTCTCTCTTTTTTAAAAAAAGATCTACTTTATTTATTTATTTCCCCTTCCTCCCCATTGTCTGCTGTGTCCATTCACTGTGTATTCTTCTGCATCTGCTGGCATTATCTGGCAGCACTGGGAAACTGCCTCTCTTTTCTGTTGCATCATCTTGCTGTGTCAGTTCTCCATGTGTGCGGCAGCACTACTGGGCGGGCTGTGCTTTTCTCACGTGGGGCGGCTCTCCTTGCAGGGCACACTCCTTGTGCATGGGGCACCCTTACGCAGGGGTGCTCCTTCATGGGATGGCACTCCTTGCTTGCGGCAGCACTGCGCGTCAGCCAGCTTACCACATGGGTCAGGAGGCCCTGCAGATCAGACCCTCCATATGGTAGATGTACATCCCATCAGTTGAGTCATGTCTGTTTCCTCAATTCTCTTTTATCCATAGTAAAAACCATCTTCTAAGTGATATAAGATGCAATTTGTTTGATTATGATTATTGTTTATAATGTGTCTCTCCCACCCTAGAATGTAATCATAATGATGGCAGGCATCTGTGTCTGTTTATTCAGGTATGTTAACATGGTAAGCATGCAATAAATTTGCTAAGTGAATAAATGGTATTAAATAATATAATATTCACTAAAGAGTGGGAATTTAAAACAAGATTGAAATAAATACTAGATAAACCAATAAGATGTAAGACAGGAAGGGGTAATAGAAGAGGAGGGGAATAGACACTGATTAATTTGAAATTTTGTTAAATATGCATGTTAAAAATATTTTAATTCAAATAACTATATAAATAAAGAAGCTAAAACTTCTAAAATGGAAGAAGAATAAAGAAAACAATAGGAGAAAGGGAAAGAGAAAAAAAGGTATGGTGAATATAAAGCAAAGACTAGGATTCTAGAAATCAATTCCAACATATCAGTAATCACAATATTAGAAACGGACTAAATTCTCCTGTTAAATCTCATTGGTTTCCAAATTAGAATTTTAAAAATTAAAATCCATCTTTAACATGTTCAAAAGCTTTATCTAAAACATAAGGACACAAAAATATTGAAAGTAAAGGAATGGGAAAAAAATTAAAGGAAAATATAAACAAAGGAGATGCTACAATGTCTATTTTAGTATAAATCAAAGAAATCTTGGAGACCTTAATGTCTAATTAGTTTTGCTCTCTTCTAACAGCTTCTTCTACTCAGACTGTATTCCTGGCTCTATAGCCAACACTAGGGTGTCTCCATTCTGGATCTGACAGCTGGAAGGTGAGTCGCCAAGAAGACTGTTGTCCTCAGGGAAAGCCTAAACATAGTGGACTTCCAGGAAGATGGCAGACTAGAAAGACATGAGAGGGAAGCGCACTTGGCCCAATGGATAGGGCATCTGCCTACCACATGGGAGGTCTGCGGTTCAAACCCCAGGCCTCCTTGACCCATGTGGCGCTGGCCCATGCACAGTGCTGATGTGCGCAAGGAGTGCCCTGTAAGGAGAGCCACCCAGCGCGAAAGAAAGTTCAGCCTGCCCAGGAATGTCACCGCCCACATGGAGAGCTGACACAACAAGATGATGCAACAAAAAGAAACACAGATTCCCGGTGCCGCTTATAAGGATAGAAGTGGTCACAGAAGAACATATAGAGAATGGACACAGAGCAGACAACTGGGGGGGTGGGGAAGGGGAGAGAAATAAATACAAAATAAATAAATCTTAAAAAAAAAAAAAAAGATGAGAATCTCTTCTCCTCCAGAAAAATAGCTAGAGTACAGACTGAAACAGCCTAGAAAAAGATCTTCTAGGGTTTAGGACACCAGGAGAAGGCTAGACATGGCCCAAAGGAGAGAGGGACAAGGGAGGGAAATCATGATGACAGAACTGTGAGTTGAAACCAGCAGCTGCTGCTGCCAACACCCTCCCGTACACTAAAGATACTTCAGAATTCTCAGACCTCTAGGCCTGCAGCTACAAAGGGGTCCCAGGGATCCACCACCCCAGGAAAGGGGAGAGAGATGGACACACCCTAAGGCTGACTCAATTTATGACCCAAAAACTTGGTCTGCTGTGTCCTACCAGCCCTTCCAGGCCAAATGGGACAATACCGCGGTTTGCCCTGGGAGCCAGGGAAGGACTGGAGAACTGGACCCTCGCAATCTCCCTTTCTGGGTGGGATTGATTGTTGAGGACACCCCAGGAAAGGGGAGAGAGAGGGACACAGCCTAAGGCTGACTCAGCTTTTGGCTCACAAATTTGGTTTTCTGTGTCCCAGGACCACTTCCTGCCTTGGGAGCCAGCAAGGGACTAAGGACAGACAACCCTCCTACCCTCTTCACTAACCAGGACTTATTGTCGAGATTCAGAAATGAGTAGAAATGTTTCCTAGCCAGGACAAGGGAGGCGGCTGCCAGAGAAGACTGGAAAATTGCCTCAGAGAAAGTTTGAAATACAAGGCTCTTAGCCTCCAGACAGGAAGCGCTATCACACTGATTCTGTGTTGCAACAAATACACTCGGACCCGGCATTGAACTGAGAGCTGGCAAAGAGTGCCATCTTCTGACAAACCAAGGAAGTGCACATGAGAAAATTAAAAATAAGTAGGAGAGGCTTTTTCCAGCCACTATAGCCTCCTTCACCAAAGTCCTAGGAAATAAGGCAACCACCAATTACTGGGTCCAGTATCCAATTTTGAGAAACCATCAGGGACAATCATAATAATCCAGGTCAAGCCAAGAATCAAAGAGCAGTAGTAACACACAGCCTCCTACCACTAAATCCCTAAAAAAGATAAAGAAATTGAACATCTGAGTAAACGACATCCTATCAGATGCTTAGACATCAGCAAAAAATTATGAGCCATACTAAGAAAATAGAAGACATGGCCCAAGAAAAGAAATATAGCAAAGCTCCAGAAGACATACAGAATTTGAGAGAACTAATCAGTAAGATGTGCACAAATTTCCAAAATTAAATTAATGAGTTAAAAGACTCTTAACAGTTAATATGGTTAAAGTGATAAATGACATCAAGAAGACATTGAGGAACCACCAAACTGTCCTCCACAATGACTGCACCATTCTACATTCCCACCAGCAGTGGATGAGGGTTCTCATTCCTCCACATCCTCTGCAACGCTTGTAGTCCTCTGTTTTTTAATAGCCATCAGTCTAATGGGACTAAGGTGACATCTCATTGTAGTTTTGATTTGCATTTACCTAATAGCTAGTGATGTTGAACATCTTTTCATGTGCTTTTTTAGCCATTTGTATTTCTTCTTTGGAGAAGTTTCTATTCAAATCCCTTGCCCATTTTTTAAATGGGTTGTCTTTTTATTTTTGAGGTGTAGGATTTCTTTATATATGCAGGATTTTAAACCCTTATCAGATATATGGCTGCCAAATATTTTCTCCCATTGAGCAGGCTGTCTTTCCACTTTCTTGTCAAACTCCTTTAAAGTGCAAAAGTTCTTAATCTTAAGGAGGTCCATTTATCATTTATCTACTTTTTTCTTTCACTGCTCCTGCTTTGGGTGTGAAGTTCATGAAAACCTTTCCTATTACAAGATCCTATCGATGCTTCCCTACATTACCTTCCAAGGTCTTTATGGTCTTGGCTCTTATATGCAGATCTTTGATTCATCTTGAGTTAATTTTTGTATACAGTGTGAGATGGTGTTCTTCTCTCATTCTTTGATATGGATATCCAGTTCTCTAAGCACCATTTGTTAAAGAGACCATTCTCTCCCAGCTGAATGAACTTGGTGACCTTCTTAAATATCAGTTGACTCTACACACGAGGGTCTATATCAGAACTCTCAATTCATTTCCATTGGTCGGTATGTCTATCCTTGTGCCAATACCATGCAGTTTTGACCACTGTAGCTTTCTAGTATGTGTTAAAGTCAGGTAGTGTGATCCCTCCAGTTTCTTTTTTCTTTTCCAATATATCTTTAGTTATTCAGGGCCTCTTGCCCTTCCAAATAAATTTCATAGTTAGTTTTTTCAATTCAGTAAAAAATGCTGTGGTGATTTTTATTGGGATTGCATTAAATCTGTAGAGTAGTTTGGGTAGGAGACATCTTAAGGATATTTAGTCTTCCTATTCGTGAACAGGGGATATTCTTCCATTTATTTAAGTCTTCTTTGATTTCCTTTAACAGTGTTGTGTAGTTTTCTATGCAGTACTCTTTTATATATTTAGTTAAATTTATTCCTAAGTATTTTGATTCTTTTAGTTGCCATTGTAAATGGGATTTTTTTCTTAATTTCCTCCTCACATTGCTCATTATCAGTGTACAGAAATGCTACTGATTTTTGCACATTGATCTTATAATGTGCAACTTTACTGAACTCATTTATAAGCTCCAAAAGCTTTGTTACAGATTTCTCAGGGCTTTCCATGTATAGGATCATGTCATCTTCAAATAGTAAAATTTTATTTCTTCCTTGCCTATTTGGATCCTTTTATATATTTTTATTCTCTAAGTGCTCAAGCAAGTACTTCTAACACAACGTTAAATTGAAGCAGTGAAAGTAGACATCCTTGTCTTGTTCCCCACCTTAGAGGGAAAGCTTTTAGGATTTCTCCATTGAATATGATGTTAGCTATGGGTTTTTCATATATACCCTTTATCATGTTGAGGAAGTTTCCTTCTATTCCTATCTTTTGTAGTGTTTTTATCAGGAAAGTGTGTTGTATTTTGTCAAATGCTTTTCTGCATCTTTTGAGATGATCGTTTGATTTTTTTTCTTTCCATCTGTTTATATCGTGTGTTACATTGATTTATTTTGAAACTTCCTTGCATACCAGGGATGAAATCCACTTGCTCATTGTGTATAATTTGTTTGATGTGCTGTTGAATATGATTAGCAAATATTTTGTTGAAGATTTTAACAGTATCTAAGTGCATTAGAGAGATTGGTCTATAGTTTTCTTTTCTTCTGGCGTCTTCATTTGGCTTTGGTATTAGGGTGATGTTGGCATCGTAGAATGAGGTAGGCAATGTTCCCTCCACCTCTATTTTTTGGAAGACTTTAAGCAGGATTGGTGTTAGTTCTTTCCAAAATGTTTGGTAGAATTCATCTATGAAGCTATCTGGTCCTGGGCTCTTCTTATTTGGGAGGTTATTGATGACTAATTATATCTCATTACTTGTGATTGGTCTGTTGAATTCATCAATTCCTTCTTTCATCAATGTAGGCACCTCATGTGTTTATAAGAATTTGTCCATTTCCTCTAAATTATTTATCCTGTTAGCACATAATTTTTCAAAGTATCCTCTTATGATATTCTTTATTTCTGTGGGGTCAGTGATGATATTTCCTTCCTAAGTTTTGGATCACAGAAGGCTTACAACTGTGGCAGGGGAGGATTATTGGTGCAAGGTGTCAGTCATAGGAGGAAGCTCACCTGAGCATACAAATAAGGCATTTAAATGTGTTCAAATGTTCATGGGGCGTTGTCACTGTGGGTGAAGATTCACACAATAACTGAAGGAATACCAAATTCCTATCCTGGGGAGCTATACCACATTTTCTAATGGAACACCCAGAATCCCCTGAGTGCAGGTGCAATGAATGACTAGTGAAGAAGGATGATCCATTGACAGACCCTTGATATTGATCCCTGTGCTTATGAACCTTTACACTTAAAATGGAAACTTAGTGAAGTATTATAGGGTGGGAAAAAGTTGCCTCCAGGGAGCCTCCTTGTTGCTCAAATGTGACCTCTCTCTAAGCCAAACTCAGCATATAAATATATTATCTTCCCCCCAGCATGGGACATGACCTCCAGGGATGAACCTCCCTGGCACCAAGCACCAACTAGCAATGCATCTGGAAAAAGACCTTGACCAAAAGGAGGACAAGATAAAGACAAATGAGTTTATATGGCTAAGAGACTTCAAAGTGAATTGGGAATGTCAGAGGTTTCACTTATGCACATCTCAGCAGAATCTCATTGACTTCTGAAGTATATACTACCCCAAATAGCAGGGCTCCTGAGGGCTCTGGAGACATCCAGACACTATAGTCAAGGCAGATAACTCATGAATTTGGTGCCTTGTCAGTGAGTCCTACTTTGGAATTTATGCTCCAGGATGACAGAGTTGGACTCAGTTGTGGTTTCCCTACACATGGCACTTCTGTTCTTCTATTTGAACCTGTATTAGCACTAGAGTTGGTAGGTGCATGTCCAAGACACTTAAAATCTTTGGACTGCCCATGTGCCAGCTGGGCTCAGAATCTCAATGGATTGCAATACCTACTCTCCACTTCATTATTCTCACCCAGGACAACTAACAAGGAGGTGATGATGGACAACTACCAGAGAAAGGAACCAAGAGAGTCTACTACTGCAAGCAAGAGAGTCCCATCTATCAGCCCTAATAGATTACAGTCTCCTCCCAATTAGAGGTGGCATGGACATCACCATCCCAGAACCCTCAGGATTGAGGAATGAGCTACAGACTAATGAAGACTTACTGGTATTCTACTATAGCCTTATTTTGATTCTAGCTATGGAAGAAATTATATCATTGATGTGGAGGCAGTGGCCACTGGTGGTTTGGAGGGCAGGGAGAGGGAAAAACAGGTGTAATGTGGGGGCATTTTCGGAACTTGGGAATTGTCCTGAATGACATTGCAATGATAGATACAGGCCATCTGTAGTTTTCACTACAAGGTAAACTTTAATTCATGCTTATTGGCAATGCTCTAAAATGTGTTCACCAATTGCAATGAATGTTTCACACCTAATGATGGACATTGTTAATGTGGGAAAATGTGGGAGGTGTGGGGAGTGGGGCATATGGGAATCCCCTATATATTTTTTCATTATTAATTTAAGTTTATTTATCTCTCTGGCTGTTTTAAATTTGCTTCAAATCATAAAATTACTTTTTCCCTTGAATTAGAAGTTGAATAATTTTAATTTTATCAAGCATTTTTATTGGCTATCTTTAACTAAACTCTAGATTAGTATCCGTTAAGAACACAAACATGGACATTTTAATTAATTTATAGCTGGGCCAGGAAATAACCATACTGGAAATCAATTGTCTAAATAAATAAATTCAAATTAAAAGAATTTATGTATAAGAAAAATAGATTTAACTACTAATACACTATAGGAATAGCACATCTCCAATACCAGTCAGGAATGCAAGCCATAAAAGTTTGTAACTAATTAAAATAGTCTGATTTAATGAAACTAAATTGTATTAAAAACTAGTGAATTTTTTTGGTGGCAGTACCGGGGAATGGACTCAGGATCTCATCCCTGGGAAGCAGGTGCTCAACCACTGAGCTACAGCCACTCCCCAAAGAGTAATTCTTTGTTTGTTTATTTGTGTTTATAATTTTTTTGTCTTTTTTTTTAACATTACATTAAAAAAATATGAGGTCCCCATGTAACAACAACCTCCTCCATCATCATGGCGCATTCATTGCGCTTGGTGAATACATCTCTGAGCACTGCCACACCAGATAGTCAATGGTCCACATTATAGTTTACACTTTCCCCCAGTCCACCCAGTGGGCCATGGGAGGACATACAATGTCTGGTAACTGTCCCTGCAGTACCACCAAGGATAACTCCAAGTCCTGAAAATGCCCCTACATCACATCTCTTCTTCCCACTCCTTACCCTCAGCAGCTACCATGGCCACTTTCTCCACATCAATGCTACATTTTCTTTGATTACTAATCACAATAGTTCATGAATAGAATATCAGTAAGTACCCTCTAATCCATACTCTATTCCTTCATCCTGTGGACCCTAGAATGGTTATGTCCACTCCATATCTATATCGAGAGGGGCTTAGATTCCACATGGATGATGGATGCAATTCTCCTGCTTTCAGTTGTAGGCACTCTTGGCTCCCAGGTGTGGTGGTTGACCTTCTTCATCTCCATGTTAGCTGAGTGTGGTAAGTCCCATAAACCAGAGTGTAGGAGTTGCAAGTCTGTTGAGGCTCAGGGCCTGGCTATCACATGGACAGTCGAGAGATTCAGGTCTCCTGAGTATACACTAAACCCCAGCACCAACCATAGGTGTCTGGTAAAAGTAACAGGAGAGGCTTGTGAACAAAGACCACATCTGAGTCCAACTCCATCACACTCAGGAACACAAACTCCAAAGTAGGGACAACTGGCATGGCGCTGAACTCCATCTGCCATGACCAGAGAACCTGTGGGTCTCTGTAGCCCTCAGGAGAACCAATACCTGGGGTTGTATCTACTTTATCTGTCTCTGGGACTCTGCTGAGGTGTGTGTAAGGGCGACCCCTCTGATAACCTCTTGGCTCTTTTTTGAAGACTCATAGCCATATAAACTCATTTGTCCTTTCCATTTCCCCCTTTTATTCAAGATCAAAAAGCATTTTTAACTCCTGATATTACATGTAGACTGAGATATTCTGCTGGTCTGAGTTGACCCTTTTATTCAAGGTCATTTTCTAGTTACATCATTAGCTGGTACTTGGTAGTAATCTCTCGGCACCAGGGAGGCTCATCCCCAGGTGTCATGTCCCACACTGGGGGGAAGGCAATGCATTTACATGCTGAGTTTGGCTTCAAGACTGGCCACATTTGACCAACATGGAGGTTCTCAGGAGGTAACTCTTAGGCACCCTGCAGCTCTAGGCCTAGTTCTTATTTCAGGTGCACAGGCTCACAAGCATAGTCATTAGTATCAAGGGCTCATTGTTGGGCATCCTTCTTTTTAGTCCTTTGCCGTAGCACTTGGGGGATTGTTGCTGTTCCATTAGGGAATGTGATAGAGCTCCTCTGTCTAGGAACTCAGTACTCCCTCAGTTGTCTTTTTTTAACTGTAAACACTACGAAAATATCCAAACATTTTTATGTACCCTGGCTATATGCCCTGGAGAACTCCCTGCCAACAAAGTGTCCCCTGTCAACAACACCCTCACTAGTATTCCTCCCCTGCCATTGTTGAATCTCTCTGTGGTCCCAAACTTCTTTGAAAATGAAGCCTAATATATTGCCAGGTTCCATTAATAGTAAAATGGAATATAGTGATGAGTTTAAAGGTTAGATATAGAATACATACTAATTTAGAAAAATCAAAGTAAAAATAAATTGGGGTATCAAAAAATTTAAAAATGCAAAAGCTTTGTTTTTAATGTTTTGCCTTTTATCATTGCAATAAGTGTTGCCCTGTATGCAATTGGCAAGGCAACTTCTTCCATCTCTTCCTCAGTGTCTACATCCTTTCTTTTTCTTTTTTTCCCCTAGTTATTAAGCTTGTCTTCACAAAAGTTTTAGATCACAGTAATTCCTATATACAATATATGGTAATCCTACATATCCAACATAAAACACATTGTCCCTCCCCCAACAATGATCTTTTTACATGTTCATGCTACATTTACTGCAACTGATGTACAGATATTGAGACAATAGCTTTCAAACAAGGTTACACTTGAGTTTACATTGTGGTTTATATTTTAGACTATACAATTTTCTTAATTGTTAGTTATCTTATGTTTTACATCATGATTTACATTTTAGCTTATCAGCCCCTATACATTTTTGGTGTAATTTAACATGTCTTATATCCATCCATGCACAACCTTGTGAAACACTTCCCTTGCCCCACAGTTACATTGATTCCATCTATTCAATACCTCTTTCCCCCTCCCCTCAGGGCCCACAGTGACAATCAATCTTCATTGCTTGAAGGACCATGTTCAGAGATACTTGAAACAATGTTGAGGGCTTGACATGCTCGACTGCCCTAACATATTGGGAGCCACCATTTCTCTCGAGAAATACAATTCCCTCTATTTGAGAACATTAGTCCTCCCCAGATGTGGGTATAGCTTCACTCTCATTGTATGGTTCTCCATCCAACAATATAACTCACTATCAAAAAATGAGCACTCACACACACCCTAGAAGCCTGTTCTGTGTCAGATTCTCCCCTTTAAGCATCTTAAACAGGCAACCTTCCTTATTATATTTTTGAAAAAGGTTTCTCAACATTATACTCTCAGCCACATACCTGACAATCTCCTATGTTCATATGTTCCCCTACCCTCCACCATTTCTTGGGCAATAGTACCCATCCTCCCATCCCTAACTCCTCTCAAGCCCACAAAGTCCCACCCAAAGGTATCCCTACATCCTCATTTTATCCCTTATTGGTGTACAGAAATGCTACTGATTTTTGCAGGTTATAAGATCCTGCAACTTAACTAAACTAATTTATGAGTTCTAGAAGCTTTCTTGTAGACTTCTCAGGGTTTTCTATGTATAGGATCATGTCATCTGGTCATCTGCAAATAATGAAATCTTGACTTCTTCCTTTCCTATTTGAATGCCTTTTATATCTGGTTCTTGCCTCAGTGCTCAAGCAAGTACTTCTAAGACAATGTTAAATAGAAGAGGTGAGAGTGGGCATCCTTGTCTTGTTCCTGATCTTAGAGGGAAAGATTTTAGGATTTCACCATTGTAAACTATGTTGGCTCTGGGTTTTTCATGTATACCCTTTATCATGTTCAGAAAATTTTCTTGTATTCCAATCTTTTGCAGTGTTTTTATCAAGAAAGAGTGCTGTATTTTGTCAGATGCTTTTTCTGCATCTATAGATATGATCACGTGATTTTTTTTCCTTCAATCTATTTATATGGTGTATTACATTGATTGATTTTCTTATGTTGAACAATCCTTGTACACCTGGAATGAATCCCACTGGGTCATGGTGTATAATTCATTTAATATGCTGTTGAATATGATTAGCAAGTTTTTTGTTGAGGATTTTTTCATCTAGGTTCATTAGAGAAATTAGTCTGTAATTTTCCTTTCTTGTGGTGTCTTTGTTTGGCTTTGGTACTAGGGTAATGTTGGCATCATAAAATGAGTTAGGGGAAGCAGACTTGGCCCAGTGCTTAGGGCATCCGTCTACCACATGGGAGGTCCGTGGTTCAAAACCCAGGCCTCCTTGGCCCATGTAGAGCTGGCCCACATGCAGTGCTGATGTGTGTAAGGAGTGCCATGCCACACAGGGGTGTCCCTGTGTAGGGGAGCCCCACGTGCAAGGAGTGCGCCCTGTAAGGAGAGCTGCCTAGCATGAAAGAAAGTTCAGCCTGCCCAGGAATGGTGCCACACACATGGAGAGCTGACACAACAACATGATGCAACAAAAAGAAACACAGATTCCCATGCCGCTGACAACAACAGAAGCAGACGAAGAAGAACACGCAGCAAATAGACACAGAGAATAGACAACTGGGGCGGGGGTGGGGGGGGAGGAGAGAAATAAAATAAAATAATAAATCTTTAAAAAATAATAAAAAAATAAAAAATAAAATGAGTTAGGCAATGTTCCTTCTGTTTTGATTTTTTGGAGGAGTTTCGGCAAGATTGGTGTTAGTTTGTTATGGAACATGAAGCGCCCAGGGCTCTTTTTAGTTGGGACGTTTTTAATGACTGATTCTATCTCTTTACTTGTGATTGGTTTGTTGAGATCATCATTTTCTTCTTTCGTCAATATAGGCTGCTTATGTGTTTCTAGGAATTTGTCCATTTCCTCTTAATTGTCATTTTTGTTAGAATTTAGT
Organism: Dasypus novemcinctus; assembly: GCF_030445035.2. Classification (NCBI taxonomy): domain Eukaryota; kingdom Metazoa; phylum Chordata; class Mammalia; order Cingulata; family Dasypodidae; genus Dasypus; species Dasypus novemcinctus. The sequence goes on along the minus strand of NC_080699.1, from coordinate 20,860,810 downwards.
TTTTCAAAGTATCCTCTTATGATAGTCTTTATTTCTGTGTGGTAAGAGGTGATATCTCCTTTCTCATTTCTTATTTTGTGTATTTGCATCTTCTCTCTTTTTTTCTTTGTTAGTCTCACTAAGGGTTTGTCAATTTTATTGATCTTCTCAAAGAACCAGCTCTTGGTTTTGTTTGTCTTTTCAAGTGCTTTCTTATTTTCTATTTCATTTAGTTCTGCTCTTACCTTTGTTATTTCTTTCTTTCTTCTTCCTGTGGGGTTACTTTATTGTTTTTTTTGACTAATCCCTCCAAATGTGCAGTTAGTTCTTCAATTTTAGCTCTTTCTTCTTTTTTGATGTATGAATTTGTGGCTATAAATTTCCCTCTCAGTACTGTTTTTGCTGCATCCCATAAGTTTTGGTATGTTGTGTTATCATTTTCATTAGTTTCAAGGTAGTTATTAATTTCTTTTGAGATTTTCTCCTTGACCCACTGTTTTTCTAAGAGTGTGCTGTTTAATTTCCACATCTTGGTGTGAAATCTGGGCCTCTGGCCCTTGCAGATTTCCAGCTTCACTCCACTGTGGTCAGAGAAATTATTTTGTATGATTTTGATCTTTCTGAATTCATTGAGACTTTCTCTGTGGCCTAGCATATGGTCTATCTTGGAGAATGATCCATGTGCCCTTGAGAAAAATGTATATCCTGTTGTATTTGGGTGTAATGTTCTGTATATGTCTATTAGGTCCAGCTCCTCTAATATACTGTTCAAAGTTTTTGTTTCTTTATTGATTCTCTTTTGAGATGTTCTGTCCAAAGTTGATAGTGGTGTATTAAACTCCGCCACTATAATTGTAGAGGCATCTATTCTTTCATTTAGTTTTTCCAATGTTTGCCTCACATATTTGGAGGCACCCTTGTTAGGAGCATAAATATGTATGACTATTCCTTTTTCTTAAAAGATTATCCCTTTCACTAATATGTAGTGTCCATCTTTGTCTCTCACAGTTGTTTTGTATTTAAAATCTATTTTGTCTGATATTAATATAGCTCTACTGCCATTTTTTGGTTATTGTTTGTTTGTAAGATTGTTTTCCAGCCATTCACTTTCAACCTCCTTGAATCCCTGGGTCTAAGATGTGTTTCTTGTAGACAGCATATAGATGGGTCATGTTTCCTTATCCAATCTTCTAAATCTGAATCTTTTGACAGGTGACTTTAATTCATTGACATTCAGTGTTATTACTTTCAAGGAATTATTTATGTTAGCCATATTTTGATTGGAATTGTGTTTGTCATATTTTGTTTGTTTCTTCTCTTTTTGTCTTTTTTGTTGCTCTTACACTCTCCTCCAACTCTGCCACTCCTGTTTTTTTTTTCTTTCTTTCTTCCTGAATAACTTCCTTTAGTATTTCTTGAAGGGCAGGGTTCTTGTTGGCATACTCTTTTAGTTTTTGTTTATTTGTGAATATTTTGAACTCTCCATCATTTTTTAATGATAGCTTAGCTCGGTATTCTTGGTTGGAAATTTTTTCTTTTAGTACCTTGCCTATATCATACCACTGCCTTCTTGCCTTCATGGTTTCAGATGAGAAATCAGCACTTAATCTTATGGAGCCTCCTTTGTATGTGATGGTTCTCTTTTCTTTGGCTGCTTTTAGAATTTTCTCTTTGTCTTGAGCATTGGATAAATTGACAAGTATATGTCTTGGGTTAGGCCTGTTGGGATTTATGCTGTTTGGGGTGTGTTGTGCTTCCTGGACATGTACATCTATCTCCCTCAGTAGATTTGGGAAGTTTTCAGCCATTATTTCCTCCAACACCCCTTCTGTTCCCTTTCCCTTCTCTTCTCCCTCTAGGATGCCTATAATGCATATGTTTGTGCATTTGCATTGTCATTCAGGTCGCAGCTGGATTTTTTTCTATCTTTTTATCCATCAGTTCTACTATCTGTTTGATTTCAGATGTACTGTCATCCACATCACTAATTCTCTCCTCTGCCTCTTTTAATCTGCTATTTGCTGAGAGTGTATTTTTTATTTCTTGAACTGTGGTGTTCATCACCATCATATCTGTTATATTTTTGTGTATGTCTGCAATTTCCTCTCCAAGTATTCTTCATATTCTTAATCTCTTCCTTTACCTCATTAAACTGGTCACTAATATATGTTTTGAGAGCTTTAATTACTAGTCCAATGTTCTGCTCCTCTTCCTGGCTTTCAGCTTGTTCATTGGATTTGGTCATGTTTTCCTGATTATTGGTTTGGTTTGTAGATTTTTGTTGCTGTCTGGTCATCATTTTATCTTCATTGGTTTAATCAGTTCCTTAGCTTCTTTGTCTAGTCTTGGGATTTAATTAGTTGTTGTTTTTGCATAAGTGTTATGTCTTCTCTCTATCACTTTGTTCTTCTTACTCTATTTTCTTGTTGCTGGTTAAGTTCACTTTGAAGGAAAATATTAGGGCCAGGGAAAGCAAAATGAGTAAGAAAAGAAAATGTATAAATGTATAAAGCAGTATTGATAATCAATGTTAACAGAGGAATAATGCGAGATCTAGGAGAATGAATATTAGACTCATGTAAGCTGTGTAGCGTTATAGCAGTAAGTAGAGTACCTATAATGAGATAGTCAACTGAATATGGGGAGGAATATAGTATGAATTAAAAGGTCAGTGTTTTCATGAGAGAGGGAAAGAGAAAAGAAAGACAATAATATAAAGAGTGAATAAAAGTCAGAAAACAGAACAAAGGTATTAGAAATAAAATGTCAGACAAATTGGGGGCCAAATAAAGGGAGGTGGAATGTAAAAGAACCAGTAGATAATGGAGGATAGAAAGATGTAGGGAAAGGGGATAGTGTAGGTGGCCAAAATGAATACACACAGAAAAGAGAAAAGAGAGGATGAGGAAACACAGCAAATGTGAAGTGCTCCCTGCAGCACTTATTATATAAAAAAATAAAATAAAATAAAAAAGAAGAGAAAGGAAGAAAAGGAGAAAAAAGCAGGAGACAAAGAAGCGGGGGAAGCAAGCAAGAAAAAGAAAAAGAAAAAAACTAAAGAAAAGAAAAAGGGCCTTGGGGGAAAAAAGGGAAGAAAAAACCAGCAGACAATGCAGCAATAGCAACCATGACAAAAAACAAAAACAAAAACAAAAACAAAAACCAGAAACCAAAGTTTCAAGCTAAGAATCCTCTTTGCAGTTAAATAAAATACTTAGGGATCTGACATTCCCCCTTTCTTCCTTCCTCACTTCCCTCTTTCCCCAGGCAGCAGGAAAGCTGCATGAGGGGTCCAGTAGGAGATTCAAGTGGGTCCTTGGTGAACCAACTCAACACAGAAGACAATGACTCTTTATTTCCAGCCTGAGAGCACCTACACCTCACCAGAAACCTCAAATAAGCTATTGGAAGCTTGGATAGCACCTCCCATAGTCCCTCCCCCTTATGTGTGCTAGGGGAGGTCTAATTTATTTTCTGACTCCACCTTCTCTCAGACCAAGTTTCCTAGCCCAGGACGTTTAGGTAAATTGGGCTTTCTCAGCAGATATGCCTCTCCTTTCTTCCCAGATTCTCCCCAAGCCAGCTGGTACATTCCTCCAAGCTTAAAGGGGAAAAAAACAAAACAAAACACTGAGGGCTAGGGTAATCACAGAACCCAGACAGACCTCAGAGTGTGCTGGATTCAGGATTGGGAAGCTTGGGATATTGCAGACGCAAGGTATATGAGTCTGTGGTGCGTGGGCTATGGGTTTTAGGGGATATGGATCTGGGAACCACACATCTGGTAAACATGGGGTTTGGGAACACCAAAGCACAACAAACAGTTTTCAGGGATTGACACAGCTGCCAGCCCTAGGGGGAAGGGCCCTGCCTACAACTTCTAACCTCTGTGTCAGAAACCCAAAATTCTACCTCTTTCTTTCTTTTTTTTTTTTTTTTAAAGACTAAATTTTACACATTTTATTTTTCCTCAAATTATATCAACTGTTTTTGCCATCAAGATTTGACACCTTTTTGGAAGTTATGGTACTTAGTTTGCTTTACCACATTAGCACTAGAAGATGCCAAGAAGCAAACCCTATTTGTCTTAGCTTTATTCCTTCAATTGAACAACCCACACACACATCAGAATGTGGTTTATTGAAAAAACTTTTTCTTAGTAATAAGGAGTTTAGGACACAATGTTTTATTTATGAAGCCTGCTAAGCAATGCTTTCTGGAAATCATTTAAGATTTTCGGGACCTCAGAAGTACAAAAATTGGCTCCAGGAAACCAGCAACCAGACTAAAATCAAACTACCCATTCTTAATTCAGCAACCTTAGAATTTTAAAGAACTGGGGCGATTCCTCCTCAGTATTTCTTAAAAACACTCAAATACACCCTAGGAAAGAGGCCTGGCCTAGTGTTAGACATGATGTGAACCAGGGCAACACAATGTGGTGGTGTGCTCGAGCGAGTAGAGTCGATGGCCCGTGTCTGCAAACTATTTTGAAGGTAGTTTGACAAGAGATGAGTAAACACTTCAGCCAAGACTAGAAACCGTGAACCTACACCAAGAACATATCTCAGCAGCCTTATAGAAATGGGTAACTTGGGTTGATATAAGATCATCTGTAAGGTTGGAATGGAACAAGCAATGATATACTTTTATAGCCAATTCTTTTTCCCTTAGTAAGGCTAGAGGCCTCTTAATAGTCACAAGTTACTAATACAGATAAAGCAAAATCTTGATCATAGCAGCTTTTAATTTTCTCTCCTCACAAATTTGAAAGGTACTATCTAATGGCCACAGGCTTCCCCACACTACCATTTATTACTAGCTTACAAACCTTAAGGTTAATAATTCATTTGTCTCATTTATTAATGCTCAATTACCATCAGTTCCAATATATACCAGTATCAATACCACTGACTAGTCAAAATTTTTTCCTAATTTTTCCTTCTAGTCCAACTTCAAAAAAAAAAAAAAAAGCCACAGGAAAAAAAAAAAAAAAGCCACGGAACAGTAAACCAGGAGAGCACTGCATCACCCCAATAAGGACGCAGGTTTTTCATGCACCAGACAAATCTACATAAAAGAGCTAGTTTCAGTGCTCCTCTTAAAGTATTTATTTTACACCTATTATACCACACAGCATGGCATTTTTAAGCATGACATATAACTCCCTAATAAGATAAAGCAAAAACAAAATTGTTTATCTTATTAGAAACACGATACATGATCACTTTTTAGTCTTCAAACATTATTGCACTTTAACTTTCATAATTTGACAATATATCCATGAAACAATCTGCAGACAACTACTGTTTTAACAAAGAACACTTTTAAGTAGACAGGACTGTCCTAAATTGTTTATTAGGTATGAAATTTACAAACATTACTTATAGATTAGCGGTAACGGTGGAGCTGGAGAGTATTGCGCCTTCTCCAGGCTGCACGCCGAGAACCACCAATAGTGTGGTGGAACTTGGGGCCCTTTCCAAGGCTGCGACTCTTGCGGCCTGCAGACGTCAGCCCACGCATCTCCCTGTGCTTGTGGACGGGCTTGGTGATCCACTGGGTGTCAGGATTTCTTCTGATAGCTTTATGGAATGGATCAATGAGAATAACCTCAAAGAATTTGTATGTGGAATCTTCACCAACCCAGTAAGAATTCAGGACTCTCAGCGCCCCACTGTGCCATCCAGCTCGCTCCTCAGCCACAGACTGAAGGCTTCGAGCAAACTTGAGCTGGTTAACACCATGATGCACAGGCTTGCCATAGGTTGCACCCTTGGGAACAGGGCGTTTGCGGCCACCTCGGCGCACTCGAATCCTGTAGATGACATAACCTTGCTTGGCCTTGTATCCCAGTCGGCGCGCTTTATCGGGCCTGGTGGGACGGGGGGCCCAGTGCAGCGCAGAGAGCTGGCGGTACTGCCAGCAGCGGACCCTCAAAAGAAAGCGCATCACGTCGGACTGCTTCGTCCTCCACAGCTCCTGCATGTATTTGCAGGCACCCATCTTGGCTCACCCTGATGGCCGCCGCCAGACGGAAAGGCTCTACCTCTTTCAAGAACCTCTTCTGTCCCTCTCTCACCAAATCACGTCCAGACACCTCCTGCAAGCCCCTGAAACAGCCTGCTCCAGCAGGACTCCGACCCCACTCAGTTGCTTCTTTGCAGGAGAGATTATGAGGTGCATTCACTCAGATGCCATCTTGCCCCACCTGTTTTCCTATATTTTTTATGTAACATTTATGTAACCTAAGTATCTTTTTAAAAAAATAGGTGTACTATAGTGACATTTCAGAACATTGGAATTGTCCTGAACGATGTTGCAGTAATGGATATAGGCCATTATATATCTTGTCATAACTTAAAAAAATTAAAATGTGTGGGAGAGAGTTTAAACTACAATGTAAACTGTAATTCACACTTAGTGGCAATGCTCCAATATGCTCATCAATTGTAACAAATGAAGGATGTTGTTAATGTAGAAAAGTTTAGGAGGCATAGGAAGCAGGGCATATGGGAATCCCCTATATTTTTATGTAACATTTATGTAATCTAAGTATCCTTTTCAAAATTAAAAAATAAAAGAGAGAAGACATTGAGTAAGCACAAAGAAAAATTTGAAATCCTGAGCAGAAAAGCAACAGAGCTCATGGGAATGAAAGACAAAATAGGTGAGATTAAAAAAACAAATTAGGGAAGCAGATTTGGCTCAACTGATAGAGCATCCACCTACCAAATGGGAGGTCCAGGGTTCAAACCCAGGGCCTCCTGACCCATGTGGTGAGCTGGTCCACATGCAGTGCTGATATGTGGAAGGAGTGCCCTGGCACACAGGGGTGTCCCCCACACAGGGGAGCCCCACGTGCAAGGAGTGCACCCTATAAGGAGAGCCACCCTGCATGAAAAAAGTGCAGCCTGCCCAGGAGTGGCACTGCACACACAGAGAGTTGACCCAGCAAGATGATGAAACAAAAAAGAGACACAGTTTCCCAGTGCCACTGACAAGAATACAAGTGGACACAGAAGAACACATAGTGAGTGGACACAGAGAGCAAACAACAGCAGGGGGAAGGGGAGAGAAATTTTAAAAAATAAATCTTTTAAAAAAAACAAGTTGGAGGCATACAACAGCAGACTCAAAATGACAGAAGAAAGAGTGATACCAAAGATAGAGCAGCTAAAATTGAAGCAAGAAAAGAACAGAGAGAGAAAAGAATGGAAAAAAATGAGGAAAGATGAATGACAACACAAAACACAACATACGTGTCATGGGAGTACCAGAAGGAGAGAAGATGAGAAAGGGGACAGAAAGAGTGTTTAAGGAAATAATAGCTGAAAATTTCCCAATTCTCACAAAAGAAATGAATTTACATGTCCAAGAAGTACACCGTACCCCAATCAGAATAAACTCAAATAGACCTACTCCAAGACACATGCTACTCAGAATATCAATTGTCAAGGTAAAGAGAAAATTCTCAGAGCAGCAAGGAAGAAGCAAACCATCACATGCAAGATTATGTCCAATAAGACTTAGAGCAGATTTCTCTTCAGAAACCATGGAAGGGTGAAGAAAGTGGTATGATACAATTAGGATACCGAAGAGAAAAACTGCCAGCTGAGAATTCATATCCAGCAAAACTGTCCTTCAAATAGGAAGGTGAGTATAAAATATTCACAAACCAACAAAAACTAAGAAAGTTTGCAATAAAGAATCCATCTTTGCATGAAATATTAAAGGAAAGCATAAGAACCTGAAAGAAAGAGACAGGGGAGACTTGGAGGAGAGTATAGAAGAAAGAATAGCAGAAAGGATAACCAAAAGAGTAAAAAGACAAAAATATGATATAGCATATGAAAATCAAAGGATAAAATGGTGGAAGTAAATAGTGCATTTACAGTAATATCGTTGAATGTGAATGTATTAAACTCCCCAATCAAAAGATACAGGTTGACAGAATGGAGAAAAAAAAACAAGAGCCATCCGTATGCTGCTTACAAGAAACTCACCTTAGACCCAGGGATACAAACCAGCTGAAAGTGAAAGGTTGGAAAAAGATACGCCACGTGAATAGTAACCTAAAAAAAGCAGGGGTAGCTATACTAATATCAGACAAAACAGACTTTAAATGAAAAAAATGTTATAAGAAATATAGAAGGCCATTCTATATTAATAAAAGGAATAATCCACCAGGAAGATATAACAGTCATAAATACCTATGCACTTAACCAGGGTGCCCCAAAATATAAAACAAACTCTGGGAAAACTGAAGGGAGAAATAGGCATCTCTACCATAACTGTTGGAGAATTCAACACCCCACTCACATCACTAGATACAACACCTAGACAGAAGACCAAGAAGGAAACAGAGAACTTGAACAATATGATAAACGTGTTAGACCTAACATGTATACAAAACACTGCATTCAGATTCAGTGGGTTATATATTCTTCTCAAGTACCCATGGATCTTTCTCCAGGATAGAACACACATTCAAGCACAATGCAGCTCCCGATAAACATAAAAAGACTAAAATTATACAAAGCACCTTCTCAGATCATAATAATGGAATGAAACTGGAAATCAGTAATAGAAAAGAAAGAAAGAAATTTGCAAATGTGTGGAGGATGAACAACACCTAAATAATCTGTGGGTCAGAGAAGAAATTGCAAGAGAAATCAGTAAATATATTGAAACAAATGAAAAGAAGAATACAACTTATCAAAACTTATGTGGCATAGCGAAGGCAGGCTTCAGAGGGAAATTTGTAGCCCTGAATGCCTATATTTAAAAAGATGAAAGAGCTAAACTCAAAGATTTAACTGAACAACTAGAGAAACTAGGAAAAGAACAACAAACCAATCCTAAAGCAAGCAGAAAGAAAGTAATTATAAAGATCAGAGCAGAAATAAATGAAATTGAGAATAAAAAGAAACAACATAGAAAATCAACAAAACCAAAAGCTGGTTCTTTGAGAAGATCAATAAAATTGACAAACCCCTAGCTAGATAAACAAAGAAAAAAAGGGAGAAGATCCAAATAAATACAATCAGAAATGAAAGGGGGAAAGTTACAACTGTCCCCACAGAAATAAAAAGAATTATAAGAGGATACTATGACAAACTGTATATCAACAAACTAGACAACCTAGATGAAATGAACAAATTCCTAGAAATGCACAACCAACCTACACAGATACTACAAGTAATACAAGAACTTAACAATCCTATCATTTTAAAGAGATTGAATCTATTTTCAAAAATCTCCCAGCAAAGAAAAGTCCAGGACTAGATGCCTTCACAGGTGAATTCTACCAAGCATTTTGAAAAGAATTTACACCAATCATGTTTAAACTCTTCCAAAAAAATTGAAGAGGAGGGAAAACTACCCAATTACATTTTATAAAGCCAATATCACCCTAATACCAAAGCCAGATAAAGATACTGCAATAAAAGAAAATTACAGACCAATCTCTAATGAACAGAGCTGCAAAAATTATCAACAATATTCTTGCAAATGGAATCCAACAGCATATCAAAAGACTTACACATCAAGACCAAGTAGAATTGGGAAGCGGTCTTGGCTCAATGGATAAAGCATCCGCCTAGCACATGGGAGGTCCGCGGTTCAAACCCAGGACCTCCTTGACCTGTGTGGAGCTGGCCCATGCGCAGTGCTGATGCACACAAGGAGTGCCATGTCATGCAGGGGTGTTCCCCACATAAGGACGCCCCATGCGCAAGGAGTGCGCCCTGTAAGGAGAGCCACCCAGCACAAAAGAAAGTCCAGCCTGCCCAGGAGAGGTGCTGCACATATTGAAAGCTGATGCAGCAAGATGACGCAACAAATAAGACACAGATTTCCAGGCCGCTGACAAGAATAGAAGCAGGCACAGAAGAACACACAGTGAATGGACACAAGAGCAGACAACTGGGGTGGGGCAGGGTGGGGCAGGGTGGGGGGGAGGAAGGGGAGAGAAATAAAAAAAAAGAAAGCCAAGTGGGATTTATTCCTGGTATGCAAGGCTGGTTCAACATAAGAAAATCAATCAATGTAATACACCACATTAACAATTTGAAGGAAAAAAGAAAAACACATGATCATCTCAAAAGATGCAGAAAATACATTCAACAAAAACCAGCATCCCTTTTTTATAAAAACACTTCAAAAGATAGGAAAAGAAGGAAAATTCCTCAATCTGATAAAAAGCATATATGAAAACCCACAGCCAACATCATACTCAACAGGAAAAGTTGAATGCTTTCTCTCTAAGATCCAGAACAAGACAAGGATGCCCACTGTCACCTTTGTTATTCAATACTGTACTAGAAGTTCTAGCTAGGGAATTTAGACAAGAAAAAAATTAAGAGCATACAAATAGGAAAAGAGGAAATAAAACTCTCACTGTTTGTGGATGACATTATCCTATACTTAGAAAATTCTGAAGTATTCACAACAAAGCTACATGAGCTAATAAATAAGTTCAGCAAAGTGGTAGGATACAAGATCAACATGCAAAATCCAGTTATGTTTTATACACTGATACTGAACAATCTGAGGAGGATATCAGGGGGGAAATTCCAATTACAATAGCCACAAAAAGACTCAAATACCTAGGAATTAATTTAACCAAAGAAGTACAGGATCTATAATGCAGAAAACTACAAAACAATGCTAAAAGAAATTTTAAAAGCACTAAACAAATGGAAGGACATTCCATGTTCATGGATTGAAGAATAAATATTGTGAGCATGTCAATCTTATCTAAACTGATTCTTAGATTCAATGCAATATCAATCAAAATTCCAACATCTTACTTTACAGAATTAGAAAAGGCAATTAAAAAATTCATTTGAAAGGGAAAGTGCACCCAAATAACCAAAAGCAATCTAAAAAAGAAGAGTGACATTGGAGAAATTTCACTGCCTGACCATGGAACATACTACAAAGCTACAGTGGTCAAAACAGCATGGTACTTGCATAAAGATAGACACATCAATCAGTGGAATAGAATTGAGAACCCAGAAATCAACCCTCATCTATACAGTCAACTGGTTTTTGACAAACCTACCAAGTTAATGTTAATGGGACAAAAGAGTCTCTTCAACAAATGGTGCTGGGATAACTGGATATCTATAACCAGAAGAATGAAAGAGGACCCCTATCTCACTCCCTATACAAGAATCAACTCAAAATGGATCAAAAACCTAAATATAAAAACCAGGATTATAAAACTACTCGAAGTAAATGTAGGGAAATATCTTCAAGACCTTGTAACAGGTCGTGGTTTCTTGGTCTTTACACTCAAAGCACGTGCAACAAAAGAAAAAATAGATAAATGGAACCTCCTCAAAATTAAACACTTTTGAATCCCAGGACTTTGCCAAAAGGGAGAAAAGGCAGCCAACTCAATGGGAGAAAATATTTGGAAACCACATATCCAATAAGGGTTTAATATCCAGGATATATAAAGAGATGTTACAACTCAACAATAAAAAGACAAACAAGGCAATTAAAAAATGGGCAAAAGATTTGAATAGATATTTGTCCAAAGAAGAAGTACAAATGGCAAAAAAAAACACATGAAGAAATGCTCAACATCACAAATGATTAGGGAAATGCAAATCAAAACTACAATGAGATATCATTTCACATCTATTACGATGGCCACTATTAAAAAGACAGAGAACTACAAGTGTTGGAGAGAATGTGGAAACATAGGAATACTTATTCACTGTTGGCAGGAACGCAGAACAGTACAGCGACTGTGGAGGACTGTTTGGCTGTTTCTAAAGAAATTGAATATAGACTTGCCACGTGATCCTGCAATACTACTACTGGGTATATACCCAGAAAAACTGAGAGCAGTGACATGAACAGACATCTGCACACCAAAGTTTATAGTGACATTATTCACAATTGCCAAAAGTTGGAAACAACCCAGGTGTCCATCAACAGATGAATGGATAAACAAACTGTGATCTATTCACATGATGGAAGATTATGCAGCTTTAAGAAGAAATGAAATCATAAAGCATAGGACAAATGGATGAACCTGGAGGACATTATGTTAAGTGAAGCAGGCCAGACACAAAAATACAAATACTGTATGATTGCATTACTATGAATGAACCAAATATACTGTGTAACATACTGCATAATTTTTTTTTAAATTTATGTATCTCCAGGACACTTAATTGAGAAATGTATGTTTTTATTCACCTGTGTTTTCTTTTTAATTGTTTATATTTTCAATGATTAAATGTACAAAAGAAAGTTTAGAAAGAAAGTCTAAACATAGGAATACAGTGCCTGGGAGGCAGAAGGAGCTCCAGGTAGGATGGGATATCCTAGGAACAAATTTATTATTGCAGAAACCCTTGGATCACTAGCCTATGAGTTTCTTCAGAGCAAGGATAGTATTTTTTATTCATGCTTATATCCCTAGCACCTAAACATAATAGATAAGGAAGTAAATATTGGATGAATAAATGAACAATCAATGGACACATATTGTGGACTATAATGGCTTAAGTTTTCATTGACATAAGCATTATCAAATTCATCAGTAAATATTACTGTCCACCTGCTATGCCAATGGTCTCAGATTCACAAAAGGAATATAGAGATATCAGAATCTCTGTATAAAATCTACCCTGGCTTTTCAAGCTCTACCCTGAAGACATTTCTACTATGACCTCCTGCCATGCCATATGTTTCCACTACCCTCTTTTCTTACTTTCCTCTATATCAGTTCTTCCCAAAACATGGTCCACAGACCAGCGCTAGTCCATAAATTGCTTCTTAGGCCCTCATTCATGTACTTAAAGAAACTGAGAGAGTAAGCATTTGAAACTTTCCAGGCAAGTTGACATTGCCATAACATTCCAGCAGATTTCTATTGTCTCTTCAAAAGTAGTGGTGGGTGGCAGTTTGGAAATTAAAAACACATATAAAGAACTTGTCTTTCATTACAGATAGTTTGAGAAGCATTGCACTGGGGCTATTAGCTGAGTACATGTCACTTGTGATCCTCAAAACCAAATCCTAGAAATAGGCACAAAGGTTTGGGCATCCAGGCCTAGAAAAGGAGATGAAGTTGGAGTATGTTTCAGAGTGAAGCTCTAGTCATGTGACAAAACTGAAGGTGCTGAGGGGTAAGGGCCTGAGGCATGGGAGACAAGCCTCCTCAGCAAGAAAAAGAATTGCACCCCTCTTTCTCTATCCCACAGAGAAATAATACTTCACCTTTTATTAGAGATTTTTTTCAAACCGATAGAAATATCTCCTGCACCCACCAGCTTGGTGTCCTTGACAACATGTGCTCTGATTTGGAGCTACCTTGAGATCCCAGGTTTTCAGAGGAAAGTCTACCCATACAGTAGAGCCATTAGGCGTATACTCACCCTACGATACCAAGGACTTTTGCTGTCTTAGAACTCAAGGACTTCCTTTCCCAAGGATCTCTGGATAACACCTGGGGAGAGACACAGAAATCATAAAAAGTTTCTGGGAAACACCCAGTTTGCAGAGCCTGTAGAAATATATTGTTATCTAATTGCACAATTCTTTATTGTCTCTCCAAATCTACGCCCCAAGATAATAATAAACCAACACAAGAATGACAGAGACTGATGGGGAAAAGAAATAAAGTGAAACACGTTCACAGACAAAGAGCACCGCCACAAGAGCCAGTTCAGAACTTACAGATACTTTTCCAACTACCCCAGTGAAGAAGAGGGAAAGACGTTAAAACAGGTGAGTAAGCAAAACTCCGGAGACACTGTCATTCTCTATGTCTAATCGGGTCTGTGGTCAGTGAGAGAGTGAAAAAAGCTAAGGAAAATAAATTAGAAAGACTGTCTTCTCTCCAGTAAGAGAAAGAACATGGAGTAATCAGAGGAAAAGAGTGGGAAACAAGAAGTGATAATGAGAGAAAAATGAATGGGCTCTCTTCCTGACATGGTAGGCTGGTTTTGACTGTGACATGACCCAAAGGGAATGGGTGCATCTACAGCCACTCAGCCTAACGTCTAGATGGAGAAAGGGGACTCGTGTCAAAAATATCTGTTTACAGTCCGTGATATGTCTTTGTCTTGTTTCATGTGAGGCATCATCTGGATGGGAAATACATAAATATACCACAGGAATTCAGAATATGGGAAGATAATGTGATCTAGAGTTGTTCTGGAAAGGTTTCTGTAAAGATGGGTCCTTGGTTGGGGAATGATTAGTTACAGACTTTGAAGGGGTGCTGAAGACAAGCCATCCTGGGTGGAGGCAGCGTGGTCATAAACAAAGGCAGAAATGCAGGAAGACTTTCTTATTTTTCTTTGCATATGTGTGTACCTTTGTTCATACTGTGTGTGCATATTTTAACTTATATAAATAATGCTGTGATAAAGATTCGTGATATTATGACTTTCATCGCTTTGCACTGTTTTTAAGAGCCCTCCATGCTATATGTAAATCAAAGAGTTGCCTCTAACTGCTGTAGAGCACCTCACAGTACTTATCAGTTTTCCTAATCATTTCGGAGTAATGCACGTTAAAGTCTATCTAAGTCCCCACAACAACACACACAAATATACAAACAAATGAAATAAAATGCTGCACATGAGAGTTTATGTTTCCGAATAAGAAGTTCTCTGTGATAGATCCAAATTGGACTATTTGAACTTAACGGTATAGGTATACCTAATTTCCAAAACCACTCCTTCCACACTGCTTTCAAAAATGGTTATATTAATTTGTACTCCCACCAACAGTACAATAGAGCTATTTTTTAAAATACCGTTATATTATGACCCAGTTTGGATTAACCCAACAACAGTAGAGTGGTTTAGCTTTGGAAAATCTATTATTGTAATTTATCACATTTTCAGGAAAAGGGAGAGAAATGATATAATCACCTCAATGAACCAGAAAAAGCCTTTAACAATAATTCAACTTCCATTAATAATTTGAAAAAAACATTTAGCAAACTGTGAATAGAAGAGAGATTCATTAATCTAATAGAAGGAATAAGAAATACCTAATCCCATTTGCATCAAACCACATACATTTGATCAAACATGGTGAATATTGAAATTAAAACAAGACAAAGTTGTCCAATATAGTCACTTCTAATCATTTTTGTACTAAATATGTGCTGATATAAAAACAGTATAAAAATAAATCACTTGCATTTCTGTAATCCAGCCACAAGCATTTAGAAAGTGGAATTAAAATGATACTATACATGTAGTATATACATATATATGCATATATATGTACACACACATACAATTTCTGCTTCCAAAAATAACAGCCCAACATGTATTAGAATAAATCTTTCCAGAACAACTAGATAGCTAGACAATTTTTTTAAATCTGTTAGTGGCATAAGAGAGCTACCAAGGCCTAGAGGACTTGAGAGGTCCAGATCCAGAATGAAAATAAGAGCAAAGGGTAATCAAGGAAGTAAAAGGAAAATGGAATAACACCTTCAAAGTCCTGACCAAAACAAAACAAAACAAAAACCTGTGGATCTAGAATTATATACACATGAACTGCATTCCTCAAAAATGAAAAGAAAAAATATAATTTTAAGAATATTTTTGGGAAGCAGATGTGACTCAAGCGATTGAGCTCCTGTCTACCATATGGGAGGTCCAGGGTTTGATTCCCGGGGCTTCCTGGAGAAGGTGAACTGGCCCTCATGGAGTGCTGGCCCACATGGAGAGCTGGCACAGCAAGATGATGCAACAGAAAGAGACACAGAGGAGAGACAATAAGAGACACAGCAGACCAGGGAGCTGAGGTGGTGCAAGAGATTGAGCACCTCTCTCCCACTCCAGAAGGTCCCAGGATCAGATCCTAGTGCTGCCTAAAGAGAAGACAGGTAGACACAGAAGAAAGCACAGTGAATAGACACAGAGAGCAGACAACGGGGGCAGGAGGGGGGTGAGGAATAAATAAATCTTTAAAAAAAGAGAGAGAGAATTTATTACTAAAGATTTTGACATACAGAAATACTAAAGGTAGGTCTTCAAGCAAAAAAAAAGTACTCCCAAATGACAGTACAGACATGCAAAAAAGAGTGAAAAGCAATAGAAAGGCACATTAAATGTGTAACTCTAAGTGAGAATGCATTATACGAAATAATAGTAATAATATATTGTGATGTTTTAAATATTTATAGAATTAAAATATCTGACATTAATAGCAACAAAAAAGTAAGGGTTTTGAATGTGAATGGACTTATAACTTTCTAAGGTCCTTCAGTTTGTAGGAATTACTGAAAGTGCCCATTTACATTAGACCTCATTAAATCAAAGATGCACGATGAAATATCTAAAATGGAGTAGACAAATGTATAATTCATAAGCTAACTGAGGTAGAAATGGAATCTTTTGTAATAAAAGCAAGTCAAAGGATGAGAGAAATGGAATAGAAAACAGGTGGGACAAATAAAAACCAAGTAGTAAGTTAAAATTACACAGATATATCAGTAATGATATTAAATGTAAGTAGACTAGGAAGACCCAGTTGCCATCATAGCAGAAAGCTTATATGGGACTTTCTCATAAATGACAGTACTGAACTCTGGGAAAAAATGTTAAAAAAACAATTATTTGAAAAAATATACTAAAAGAAAAAAAGAAAAAAGAGAAAGAATGAAAAAAACACAATTATTTGAAAACACTAGAGAAGAGCCCGAAAAAAAACTGGTAGAAACTGGAGGAGATAAGAATTCAAAGAAGGGAATCATCCTGGGTGAGAGACCACACTTCAGCGGCTTTTCACCTGAGCATGTGCCTTGTCTATAGTGTACAGGGCACCTTAAACCCAAGCAGAAAACTGCAGACCTATGGCTCATGGGTGTCAGATGACAAAGTGCAAGGCAGTAAAGTGGCTAGAAGCTGAGTAGAGAAATCTCAGGGAGGAGAGAGGCTCAGAGAGAAGAGCCCCCAAATGCGGGTATAAACTCTGAGAACCCTAGCAGAAAACAGTAGCCTGAAATAGTCATGTAGGGATTTCATCTATTGCTCTTGCCGACGGGGAAATTACAAACTGAGTTGTAAAGCAACAAAAGCATTTATGTGAGGTCTCAGAATTACAATTCGGGAGCAGACGTTCAGATAGCAACCCAAACTGTGTCCTGTCTTGGGACTTCCAAGCCAGGGTCTTTAAAGAAACAGCTCTTTGTAAAGAAGTATGATTGGTGGATGTTGGGAGGTGGCGGCTTTCCAAATGTCCTTCAAGTTAGACAGTTGAATGAATTTTTTATCTTGTAGTTATTTCATGGCATCCGGATGTCCTCAGACACATTGCTACTTGGAGTTTGGAGATCTCGGCAGTTTGTGAGATCTGGCTGAGACATTCATAAGAGTAACCTCCTGAATGGCCTCCCAACTCCATTTAAAATCTCCTCACCATAGGAACTCCATTTTGTTTTATCTCTTTTCTCACCCATGGCAGGGGACAGAGTTTAGAGTCTGAGTCACAGAAGGTAAAGAGGTTTTTATAAAAAGCTTGGACTTTCCAAAGACTCACCTCAAAATACATAAAACCAAGTCTCCACACGTTAAAAGTGAGAGAGAAACTACATTCATGAATTGTTAAAATAGCAAATTTATTTATAGATTAAAAGAAATAAATTCTGACAGGCTTTTTCTGTAAATGAGGTTTTTTTTAAAAGTTAAACATTTACTACAGTCCACCAGTCATGTCAGTCTTGGGTATTTACCCAAGGAAATGAAAATATTTGTCCATACAGAGAACTACATAGGAATATTCACAGCAGCTCTAGGCACAATAGCCCCAAACTGGAAACAACCTAAACGTTCATCAGCTGATGAATGGATAAGAATATGACAATATACCCATACATATCCATACATAAACCCACTGAGCATACCACAACTCAAGAATAAAAAGGAACGACATGGACTAAGAGAGAGTGTAAACTACAACGTAAACTATAATCTATGTGGTGTAGCAGTGCTCCAAAATGTACTCATCAAATGCAATGAATGTACCACACTAATGAAACAAGTTGATGTGGGAGGAGTGGGGGGTGTGAGGAATGGAGTATATGGGAATCTCTCATATTTTTTAATGTAACATTTTGTGTGATCTACATATTTTTAAAAAAAGGATAATAAAAATATAATAAGAAAAAAGAAAGAAAAGGAACAGCATACTGACACATGCAACAACATAAATGAATCCTCAAAAACATACTGAGTGAAAGAAGTCAGACACGAAAGAGTACATTCTGCATGATTTCATTTATATGAAACTCTACAAAACGAATCTAATTTATAGTGCCAGACACCAGATCAATGGTTGTCTGGGGCCAGAAGCGAGGGTGGTGCAGGAATACAAAATTGGCTGGGAAAAGGAACAAGGAAACTTTGTTGGGTAATGGAAATAGTCTACATGTTGATTGTCATAGTTACAAGGTGTATGCATTTTCAACCCTCATAAAACTGCATGTTTATAAGGCCTACATTCTTATGCTATGTAAATTATACTTCACTAAAGTTAATTTTTAAAAAATTACTGTAGCAGTTCCTAGGCAGCAATTCACATGATCTGAAGTAGGCAGTGGTGGTGGTCTTAGGAAAAGGACCATGGATTCAAGAGATATTGAATAGGTAGATAAAGGTAGGCTGAATTGCAGAAGGAAGGAAGGAAGGAAGGAAGGAAGGAAGGAAGGAAGGAAGGAAGGAAGGAAGGAAGGAAGGAAGGGAGGGAGGGAGGGAGGGAGGGAGGGAGGGAGGGAGGGAGGGAGGGAGGGAGGGAGGGAGGGACATCTTCTACCAGTGGTCTTAACCTGAGTCTATGGACCCCCCAAATGGGCCCATGGATTGAATTAAAGAGGTCTTTGAACTTGAATGGCAAAAAAAATTGCATCTTTACTTTCACTAATCTCTAAATGAAACTTAACAATCCTTCCTTCAATTATGAACAGTAACAAACAAATCACAATAGTACTAGGAGAACCTGTGGCTTAGTCACCAATTGAAATCACAGGTATTTTCATTTCACTATACAATTATTGCCAATAATGTGAAATATCATTCATACTACTGAAATGATTCATAAATATTTGGTCTGCTGCTAAATCATGTAAATTAGTCTGTTAGTCAAGAATTACTATATCACAAATTAAGTTATTTAAAATATTGATAACATTACTTGAATGTAATTGTTTTTTATTATAATTTTATAGAAATATTAATTGTATTGAAAAGCATCTTTTGGAAAAGAGGTCTAAAGACTCCATCAAACTGCCAAAGGGCCCATGTTACAAAAGTGTTTTAAGACCTCCCTGTTCTAGGATATTGTCCTCTCCTCCTTGACTAAAGCTAGGCTGCTGCCCATGTCTAATTTCAGTGGGTTGGAGGAAGAAAGAGAGCATGGAGGAGGTAGCCTACGTCCTTAAGGAAAAGCTCAAGCAGTAGCACATATCACTTCTGTTTACATTCCATTTCACAGAATTGAGTCTCTTGGCCAAAGACAATGGAGGCTGTGAAGCATTGTTCATCTGGGCTGCCATGAGCCCAGCTACATTTCTGTCACTACTGATGAAAGGGACAGCTAGCAGTCTCCACACATTGAAGCAGTAGTGTCTGAGAATAACTGGATATGAGTATAAGGTGGACATGGCCAGGTTTCTGATTGGTGGTATCATTCAAAAAGATAGAGGAAGGAAGAGAGAGAGGACATACTGAAGAAGGGAACAGTCCACGTGGACATGTACAATTTGAGATTCCTGTGAGCATGTGTGTACTAACAAACCTGCTCCCCAAGAAAAAGAAATAAATGAAACTGAGGCAGGTTAGTTTGGGGAATGAGAAGATGAAGCTAAAACCTGGCAGAAGAACATGACTGTGAAACACATGGCCATGGAGTTCTACCTGGAAATACCCTGAGAGAAATACCTCACAAGAAGGCTGCTGGAAGAAGCCCACGAGAAGCCCCATGTGAAACAAGATTTCATCTGGAATCAAGGAAAAGCCTCAGATATGCTCAAGGAGTCTTATCATTGTGCCCCCCACCAGGGGATTGATGGGGGGGTAATCAATCAAAACAGCAAACAGCTGGGACCACTCCCTCCAAGCATTAACAAGGGGAGGAATAATTAATGGTTGAAAAAGCAAGTGTAGAGGCTCAATTGCCACTTCTCTGCCTGAACCAGCTCACAAGTACACCTGGGAATTTATAATCTGTTATGTTCCATTTCTCTTCTCTTCTCTCATGTCCTTAATAAACTACTGGCCTAGCTAAACCATCATATTCTTAAATTCTTTTATATAGCATAGCCAAGAACCTAGAGGAAATCCGGAAACAAAACCTGTTTGGAGTGTTTACTGATTTCCATAAGGTAAACAGACAAATGTGGCTGATTTCAAGCCACCAACAGGACTTTACCGAACTGGAACTTGGGAAGAGCTGTGCGCAATGTGTTCTCATAAGCTGGGGTGAGCCGGCTCCAGCACAGCTCGGCCTGTGAGGATTTCCAAGTAGAGACGTGCTAAAGACATTTGGATATACAGAGCTGAAGGTAAGATATAGAATCTGGGTGAGATAGTGATTTCAGAATCAATAATATTATCTGGTGATAAGGGTCCAAGAATAATTCTGATTTGGAGTTCTTTGTAATTTAGGCAAATGTGATTGAGAATAAGGATTGAAATTATTCTCTAGGTATACAGAGGATGGGATTATTTTGTTTCTAAGACCTTGCCATCGGTAAAATACCTTCTTTGATAGAATCACACAGGTCACCCTTAGTTGAGCCAACTCTAGCCAAAATTGGTTGTGTCAGTAAAAGTATTAGACCAGGGACATAAGCAATAGAAGCAGCTGTTTGCCAGGAGCGAGACTGGTGGTACACATACTTTTGGAGGGGCTTGCTACAACAGCAGGCTGTGGGAACAGAGGGTCAGGGCACAACAGAAACTTTCAGCAAATGATTTCTTTATTGAACATAGCAAAGAGTCCAGGAAGGGCAAATCACCTTGTCACTTACATGGAAGAAATCCCATCACGGCTGCTTAGCGTGTGTTTGTGACTTCCCCAGAGAAAGAGGTGGGGTAGGTGAGTTCTGGGAGAAGGCCACTTAACAGATGTCTGTTTCCCCAACACTATTTGTAATTCACAGTGGTTGGGTTCCCCCTGAGGTGACTGCACACAAAGCAAATCTCCTTTAGGGTGTCCATCAGTTAAGGAAGGAACACTCAAGTCGATGGATACAGCACAGTGCACATGTTATATAACAAAAATATGTATCATGGACTAGGGGAGCACAGAGGAATAAACGATTAACTACAACTGTTGGTATCAGGCACACATTCAAATGATGCACAGGAATTTTCCCATTTCCAGGTTTCTCAGGGAGCACGGGTTAGTGCGGGAGGCGAAGTGGAGGAAGAGGCGAGGACTTCTGGCGGAACAGTACAGCTAAGGCCTCGGGGCAGGGGAGAAGAAGGTTGGTTCCCAGAGCAGCAAGACTTTGGCCCTCTACTACAGGATGCTAATGCTACATAAATGTTCATTTAATTAATTTTATCAGTTCTCTTTACTTCAGTCTACTCCTTTGTACCTGACACATATTGAGTAACTATTAAATTTTCAAGTAAATCAATAGACAGGATAATCTTGAAAGTCTATAAAAGGAGGTTGAGAGTCTAAGATTCATGAAAATGCAGTCATAATCATTTTTATTTTTAAAAATTGCTGAAACTTATCTAAATCCATTACTTTCTAGGTAAGGAAAAAGGACCAAACCAGATATTGTAAGTCACGTGTTATAAAATTCACTTAAAAATTAGAAAACTTGGGTCACTCTCCTAGTGGGGATGGGGAGCAGGGAATTCAGAGTAAGCCCTTGACTCTGCTATTGAACGTGCTGTTTTTACATTCTGGAGGTAGAAGTTTAATTGGTCTGAAAAACAGGACTCTTATTTGAAATTCATTCATTTGACAAATAACTATGCTTGTGCAACACTGTGCTAGGTACTGAGAACACAATACCAAGTGTAATACATTATTCTAGTTCTTTAGTAATTGACAGTCTTTTTTTTCCCAAAGATTTATTTATTTCTCTCTCCTCCCCCCCCCCCCCCAATTGTCTGCTCTGTGTCCATTTGCTGAGCTTCTGTGACCGCTTCTATCCTTATCAGCGGCACCGGGAATCTGTGTTTCTTTTTGTTACATCACCTTGTTGTGTCAGCTTTCCGTGTGTGCGGTACTATTCCTGGGCAGGCTGCACTTTCTTTCGCGCTGGGTGGCTCTCCTTATGGGATGCACTCCTTGCGCATGGGGCTCACCTACACAGGGGACACCCCTGTGTGGCACAGCTCTCCTTGTGTGCATCAGGACTGTGCATGGGCCTGCTCCACACGGGTCAAGGAGGCCCTGGGTTTGAACTATGGACCTCCCATGTGGTAGGCAGACGCTCTATCTGTTGAGCCAAGTCTGCTTCCCAATCAACATACTTTTGGCAGTCATAAAGTAAACAGAGGAGCGGTTGTTGCTCAAGCAGTTGAGTGCCTGCTTCCCACATGGGAGGTTCCCGTTTCAGTCCCTGGTGCCTCCAAAAAAACCAAAAACAAATGAGCAAACAAATGAAGAAACCAACTCAGGGGAACCAATGTGGCTCAGTGGTTGAGCACCAGCTTCCCACCCAGTTAACAGGGCCACTTTCTTTAAGAACATTTCACAGATTATCTTTTGTAATTCAATAGTGTTCTTGTTTATTCTTCCCCAAAAGACATTCTGATGGAGTAGTTTTCCTGCTTCTCATGCAATTGTGGTAAGTGATATGACTGAGAAAATAGGGAGCACAGTAAAAGAGCACATGAGGCATCTGACCCCTCTCCTTCAGGGTTAAGGAAAAAGAAAGCAACCAGCCCTCCACACGTGGATATAGAATAGTCAGTAGGTGGACAAACAAGCTGGCCGTGAGTTGCTCATGGGAGGAAAAGAGGAGAGCGGTTCACAAGAGAAGAGCATCCCAGCAGCAAATAACAAGATAAAAGTAAAAGGCAAGGTGAGCATAGAGGGATTCACCTCTCACGTGGTTCCCTCTCTTGTGTCGTCTCTCCTAGGACACTCATCATGTTCTCAAATACGATGCTTCGAAAAATTCTGGTGATGTTGATGTCTTTATTGGTGGTCGCCTGGGTCCATTTTATCATGTATCCGGAATCCACAGGGGTAAGAATAGTTTTCTCCCACCTGACTCAAAGCCCCTGCATGAGTGACCTGTCTCAGGTGGGTCCCAGTCAGGCAATCCTTTCCCTGCTTTCTGACTCTTACCCTGCTCGGCCTTCTCTCCTTCTCTACCTAATTTCTCAGAGAACTGTGGGCACTGGCTATCTCCATTTCCTTGCTTCCCATTCATCCTCAATCCATTCTTATCAGTACTACCTCCAACATACCCACAAATGGCCGTGGTTAGGCCAGCAATAACTTTCTTGTCACTAAATCCAAGTGCATATACAATTTGGCCACATAATCTAGACTCTTTATTTTGAATATTATCTCCTGTGTCATACAAAAGTTATTTTTTAAGTAACACAGTTGCCCTTATTGTTTCTGAATGTCATGTCGTAATTAGAAGTTTTTCCCATTCTAGGGTTACACATGTTCTTATTTTTTTGCATGTATCATTCCATTGTTTATATTTTAAATATCTGATCCATTTGGAATTTATCCTGTCGAATGGTATGCGTTAGGGAGCTAATTTCACCTTTTTCCATAAGGCTGTCCAGTTATCTCAGTCCCTACTGATTGCAGTGCTGTCTATATCACATACTAAATTTGCATATACAATGAGATATATTTCTGATTTTCTGTTCTGATTCTATCCCATTGTCTTTTTAATTCATGCATCAATACTACACTATTTTAATTACAGAGACTTTTCAAGTAAATTTTAATGTCTAGTAGGACTAACCACTACCCATACTCACCACCCCTGCTCTTTTTTTTTTTAATCCCCTCAAAGCATTTTGGACACTTTTTCCTATTTTTTTCTCCAAGTGAGGTTTATAATTGGCCTCTCTATCTCCAGAAAATATTGATGCTACTTTTACTGTAATTGTGTTAAATGTGTAACTTAACATAAGGAAAAACAGCATCTTTATGATGTTTTTCTATTCCTCATATAAGTCCTAGACAGTTCATAATTTTATGTTAAAGATATACCTAAGTACTATGTTGTCATTTTCTATCATATATGGGGTCATCTCTTCTATATATCCTTTCTCTGGATTTTGTATATATATACATTAAAGATTTTGTGTGTGTATATATACATAAATATATACAAAATATTTTGTTTTTACCTAAAGTCCTTTTTCTGTTTCGAAAACCCATCTAGGACACCACATTACATGTAGCTGTCTTGTCTCCTTAGGCTTCTCTAGATGGTGACATTTCTCAGACTTTCCTTGTTGCAGATGACCTTAACAGTTTTGAGGAGTGCTGGTCAGATATTTTGTAGAATGTCCTCCACTTTAGTTTGTCTGATATTTTACTCAGGGTTAGCTAGAGGTTATCAGTTTTTAGACAGAAGTCTTCAGAGGTAAAGTGCCACTCCCATCATACCCTATCAAGAGTCCAATGTGTCCATTCTTTCTGCCAATACCACACTCTCTTGATAATGGTAGCTTTATAGTAAGTCTTAAAATCAGGCAATGTGAGCCCCCAACTTTGTTCTTTTTCAAAATTGAGTGTTATTCTAGATCCTTTGCCTTCCCATACAAAGTTTTAGATTCAATATCTATGAAGAATTTTGCTGAGATTTGACTGAGTGTATTAAGACAATAGATCAAATTGGAAAGAAATCACATCTTTACTATATTGAGCCTTCCAATCCTTGAACATGGAATATCACTCCCCTTATTTATATCTTCTTTTATTTCTCATCAGTGTTTTGTTTTCCACATACAGAACCTGTACATGTTTTATTAGATGTATACCCAAGTACTTCATTTAAGGGGTGGGGGGGAGTGATATTGTAAATGGCAATATTTTATTTCAAATTCTAGTTGTTCATTGCTGATATATAAATAATCATTTGGCTTTTGTGTATTGACATTGTAGATCACTACCTTGCTATAGTCACTCATTAGTTCAGGAGTTTTTTGGTGCATTCTTCAGGGTTGTCTACATAGGCATTCATGTCATCTGAAAATGACAGTTTTATTTCTTGCTTTCTAATCTGTGTACCTTTTTATTTCTTTTCCTTGTCTTATTGCTCTACCTAAGACTTCAAGTTCAATGTTGGATAGGAGTGGTAAGAGAGGACATCGTTGCTTTGTTCCCAATCTAAGGGAGAAAGTGTTTGATTTCTCTCCATTAAGTATCAACCTTTTACTTAATGAAGAAATGAAATTTAACATCTTTTACTCAGTGCTTTAAGTATGTCTCTTGTATACAGAATAGTTTTGGATTTTGCTTTGTTAACTAATAAGAAAACATTTTTACTGATGGTATAAAGACATTTATATGAATTGAATATGATAAATATATTTGGTCCTAGTTCCAATACAATGTTTTATGTTATAATCACATATATTCATGTTTGATTTGCTCTTTCTATTTTTGAGTTCTTTTTTCTGTTATTTAGGAAAGTTTACATCTTTGTTCTAATGCTTAACTTTGTAATAATCCCTTATATTACCCTCCCTTTTTATTTTGATCAATTTCTATTGGCTCCTTATAATGAGCAATAAATTAGCCTGCAATCTCTTTAATCTCTTTTGCCCCTGTATTAGTCAGCCAAAGGGGTGCTAATGCAAAATACCAGAAATTGGTTGGTTTTTATAAAGGGCATTTATTTGGGGTAGGAGCTGACAGATACCAGGCCATAAAGCATAAGTTACTTCCCTCACCAAAGTCTATTTGGAGCAAGATGGCTGCTGACACCTGCGAGGGTTCAGGCTTCCTGGATTCCTTTAAAGTCCTTGTGTGGTAAGTTCAACATCTAGGTTATTTTAGGTTTGGCTTCCATTGACTGTCTTTTCCCTTGAGAAGGATCACATTTTCCTGTTTGGGCTACGTTGAGTAATTTTTACTCAACATGTTCTAGGCATCATGACCATTATATTGTAGAGACTGTGGATTCTGTTATACTCCTTAGGTGTCTGTTGATGTTTTTGTTGTGGCAGGCAATTAACATGGTCACTCTCAAACTATGAACTCTGTCTCACATGTGGTTGGCGGCAACTCAAATATTAGTCAAGTTCTTTTAGCTTTCAATGTAAACTGATTTGTGTCGACTCCACATGTGTGTTTCAGAGGTCAGCTAGAGATATGAGCAGATATAATATTCAGAATTTGACATGTGCCTTTCTCTTGCTCTCTGCTTTCTAGGGCACCCCTCTTTTCCAATGACTTGGTTGTCATAGGCTCTGTTCTCAGAGCCCGAGAAAAAACTACAGGAAATGTAGTTTAGGCCTGAAAATCAAATGGTGAGTTTCTCTTGGTGCTTTAGCCACTGCATGATGTTCCTGTGACCTTTACTCAGGCCAGAGCAAAAACAGGAAACTCACCTCTTAATGACTTTCTTCCAAGTTTCATCTCCCCTCCAAAATGCGCCTACTTTTATTCACTTTCCATAGCCTAAATGGAGTTGGGTTGTTCTGTTTTTTTTTTTCCTTTGGGGGGGGATACAGATTTTGTTCACAGTAGATAATTATCATCAGAAAGAGAGGCAGTCTGTTACAAGTTACATGTCCATATCTTCAGCAGAAATCTTTTTTTGTTTTTTTTAAATTATTTTTCACAATTTTTTCTTATCCATCCTCTTTCTTTTTTCCAATAGGTACCCACTCCATAGAATTTAATCTCAAAGCATTCCAACTCTTATGCAACACATACATTTTGATATATATGTGTCCTTGAAAGATGTATAATGCTCTGTTAGCATGTATATTTATTTTAATTTACATAAATGGTTTTTTACTTTTTTCATTCACAATTGATTTTTGAGATCTAATTGTGTTGCTATATATAAAACTAATTCATAGTCTCTGATAGCTGCATGTATTCTGTTATATGCATATACAAAGTAACTCATCCATCCTGTTCCTAATGCACTCAATTACAGGATAAAAAATTTTATACATATTTTCTTGGTAAATCTGAGTGACAGTTTCTCTGGAATATATACCCAGATTTCCCTTATTTGAATTTTCAGTTTATGTCCTGTGTCCATATTTATATTGGGGTTATTGAAATTTTCTTTTTTATTTTCAGTAGTATCTTTTAATTTTAGATAGTAGTTTCTTTCAATTTTTAGATGTTGCATCTATTTATCCCAGTCTATCATGTATCTGTTAACCTTGATTTGGTGATCTTTATTAAATAAAACTTTTAATTTTGAAGAAATTGGATATATACACATTTTTCTTTATGTATTATGCTTTTATGACCTTCCTGGTCTGAAGTCATAAAGTATGCATTTCTATATATTGTACTTGTTACTTTAATATTCATTAAAATTCACTAATTCATTTGGACCTTTCTATGTGGCATGTGGTAGGAATTTTTTTTATTTTTTCTATATAATGAGACAATACTCCCAAGACAGTTT
Organism: Dasypus novemcinctus; assembly: GCF_030445035.2. Lineage (NCBI taxonomy): Eukaryota > Metazoa > Chordata > Mammalia > Cingulata > Dasypodidae > Dasypus > Dasypus novemcinctus. The sequence goes on along the minus strand of NC_080699.1, from coordinate 20,833,233 downwards.
ACTAAAAAGAATTTCCTAATTTGTGATGTTACCATTAACATATTCCATATTGCCTTATATAAGCATGTTTGTTTCTGGGGTATCTATCCTATTTGATTGGTCTCTGTTTGACACTGAGCATGTAAAATACTACAGGATTACTATAATTTATGAATTAGTATTATTATTTTAAAGTTACTAGCTATTCACAGACTATTAGGCTCCAAAAAATTTTTACACTCAGTTCATAAGAGTCCCTCTCCCTCTTTGGATTTTTTTTTTTTTTTTTAGTTTTTTTTAAAGAAGTTTTAGATTACATAAATGTTACATAAAAAATATAGGGGATTCCCATATGACCCTCCTTCACCCCCTCCCACACTTTCCTGCATTAACCACTTCTTTCATTACTGTGGTACATTTGTTAGAATTGATGAACACATACTGAAGCATTGCTACTAACTGTGGACTACAGTTTACACTATAATTTACAGTTAGTCCTGCACAATTTTATAGTTATGAAAAAATATATAATGGGCCTATATCCATCATTGCAGTGTCATGCAGGACAATTGCAATGTTCTGAAAATGCCCCATATTACACCTATAATTACCTCTCCCTCCTTTCAGAACCTCTGGTGGCCACCACCTTTATATCAATGATAAAAGTTCTTCCATTGCTAGAGTAATAATGAATCTATAAAGAATAATAAGTCTACTTTTGTCTATCCTTCATTACACAGTCTTGATGATTTGGGGATAGTGATGCCCACTCTCTTTCTAATTGAAATGGTACTTAGATCTCATGGGGCAGATGGATGGAACTATCTTGCTTGCAGTTGCAGACACTCTCTGTTTCTTGGGATGGATGTTGTCCATCATCATTTCCTTGTTAGTTTTCCTGGGTGACTCCAATGAGCTGAAGGGTAGGTATTGTAAGTCTGCTGAGATTCAGGGCTCAACTGGCACATGAACAGACCAAAGATTTAAGTCTCTGGGACATATATTTAATAAGTATAGTGCTAATTACAGGTTCAAATAAAAGGGGCAGAAGAACCTTGTGTAGGGAAACTGTAAATTAATTCAACTCTGTTACATTGGGGAGCATAAATTCTACAGTAAGGCCCACTGACAGGGTGCTGAATTCCTGAGCTTGTCTTCCCTGCTTGTAGTGTCTGGATCTTTAGAGCCTTCAGGAGCCCTGCTGTTTGAGGCACTGTTTACTGTGGCAGTAAATGAGATGCTGCTGAGATGTGCATAAACTTAACCTCTGGAATGACCTCCCGACTTACTTTGAAACTTCTTAGCCATAAAAACTAATTTGTATTTAATATTTCCCCCTTTGGGTCAAGGTCTTTTGCCAGTTTCATTGCTAGTTGGCACTTGGTAATAATCCCTCAGTGCCAAGGAGGTTCATCCCCGGGAATCATGTCCCATGTCAGTGGGGGGAAGGTAGTGTATTTATATGCTGAGTTTGACTTAGAGAGAGGCCACAGTTAAGCAACAAGGAGATTTCAGGAGGTAACTAGTGTGATATTATGCATATAATACTAGGCTAAGTTTCAGTTTCACAAGAAAAGTCTCATAAGTACAATTATCAATATAAGGACCTGGCATAATGGTCTGTCTTCCTCCACTAGGCACTGAACTTGTACTTGGGGGATTCTTGCCATTCTATTAGAGAATGTATCAGGTTTCCCCAGGATGGGAATTCTATATTCTTTTGGTTATTATATCGGTCTCCACCCACTGAGACAATGCCCAATGAACATTTGAACATATTCATATGCCCTAAGTGCATCCTTCACCACACTTACCCCCATCACCAACCCCTGCATCAGTGATCCTCCCCGTCACAGTTGTGACCCTTCTGTATCCAAAACCTCTCCAAAAGCAAAGCCAACAAAATCACCAAATAAAATTAATAAGAAAATGAAATAATAATTTTTAAAAATAACAAAATACAAAAAATTTTTTGAATATAAAAATTTTTTAGAAATTGTGAATTTCCTCACTGTAAGATCTGTTGTCTTAAGTGTACAGTGACAATTTCTTCCATATACCCCCAGTGTCTTCTTTTTTTTTTTCATTTTATCTTCAAATAAGCTTTAGGTTACAGAAAAGTCACATAGAAAATATAGGGGATTTTCATATACCCAATATACTTCCCCTTTTCCACTCTCCCCTATTAATAACATTTTACATGCTGATGGTTACAATTGATGTAAAAACATTAAAGCATTGCTATTAACCATGGTCAATGGTTTACATTATGGTTTACATTTTGAAACTTACACTTTTACAGGTTTTGATGAAATTTAAAATGGCTTGTATCCATTATTGCAAAAACATGCAGAACAATTCTAATGCCCTAAAAAATGCCCTATGTTTCACTACTCTATTCTTCCTTTCCCCTCTCCTCGGAATCTATGGTAACCACTAAGTTTCAATGTTCGAAAAATAAGATTCATAGTTACTTGCAATAATATCGAGGGCTAGACATATTAGTCTGTTTTATTTTATTAGGCACTGCCTATGTTTTCGAGGAATTCTTGTCCCTCTAGTTGAGAGCATAGCAGGACTCCCCAAAATAGGAATATAGTATTTTCTTCTTTATTGTGTGGGTCTCCACTCACTGACACACTATGACATGATGAACACATATTCCATATTCCATAGAAGCATGCCCCAGGTATGCCCTGTTCCGTATGTACCCCCACACCCGATGCCCTACACCAGTAACCCTACTCTGCCATATTTGCCAAAAGAACATTCCCAACATTGTAGTTTTAACCACAGACCTGCAAATCCCCAGAGTTCACCTGCTCCTTCCTCCAACCCTCCCCCTAGTTACATGGATAATACAGTCCAACCCCCCACCCTACTCCGCCTCACAGACCAGCATTGCCGAACCCAATTACATCACTGCACCACTCTCACACCCGTCCACTGCCCAATCACACCTCTCCACCTTATCATAGATTTTCCCTCTGAGGATTTTATTAGAAATACACAGAATTCTCTAATTACTTTAAGGGAAAATAAAAGATTGCAGAATATTAAAACCTCCAACATTACAAAGTGGTATAGCTCTTCATTCAATCTGGTCTATTTAAAATGTCTTTAAAAGAGTTTTAAAATGCCTCCATAATTTAGTCTTTCTGAAGATTAGACTTAGTAGTCTAGGATCACAATGTAATAGTCTTCCTTTGCTGAACTGATTATATTGTCAATTCATTTAAAAACTTTTGATTATAAGCTTGGGTTTGAAATCATTTGAAAGTTTTTGGTTTTAATGAAGTCCCATTTACCTGGGTTTTTTTCCTTCACTTTTTGCTTGTTCCTTGGTAAAATCAAATAAACCATTGTCTAACACACCCACATACACACAAAATGCCCCTATATAGGTTTTATTCACTTTTATCAGGCTAAAAACTGGACACTTTGCAGCTTTAGTTGTAATTGTGAAAGAGAGTCTGTTTTTCTATTGTATTTTCTAGTCAATTAGTACTGGTATATAGAGAAATGCTATGATCTTTACAAGTTTATTTTGTATCCAGCTCCTTTCTGACTTTCTTAATGCTAACAATTCACTAACTCCATTTGATTTTCTACACAGACAATCACAACAACTGCAAAAAGTAAAATAAAATAAAGAAGAAAGGGGAGCAGATGTGGTTCAAGCCTTTGAGCACCTGCTTCTCACATGGGAGGTCCCAGGTTCAGTTCCCATTGCCTCCTAAAAACAAGGAAAAACAACAAGGAGACAGGCGAGAAGGCCAACTAAGGGGATGGCTCAGTAGTTGAGCACCGGCTTCCCACATACAAGGTTCCTGGTACAATCCCCAGTACTTCAAAAGAAGAAAAAAAGAAAGAAAAGGAAAAAGAAAAGAATATTTTTGTATTTGTACTATTACCCACAAATACAAGAATGTTCTTCTACAAACTAGAACAAATGTATGTCACTATTATAAGGTGGTAGGAATATGGTGATGTATGGGCAAAGTACAATTAATGTCACTTATGGACTATGGCTAACAGCAATATTATAATATTCTTGCATCAGTGTCAAAGAAGGAACTATGTCAACAATAATGGTCAATAATAGGGGGGCATGTGATTTTTTTTTTTTTTTTTTTTTGAGTAAGGAAAATGTTCAAAGATTTCCTGGGGTGATGACTGCACAACTCTGTGATGAAAGTGAAAGCCACTGAGTGTACACTTTAGATAGAATGTACAAGGCATAGGACTGTATAACAGTGAACCATGTGGTGGAAGATGGACTGTGGTTAATGGTACAAATATGAGTGTTCGCTCATGATCTACAACAAATATGCTATACATGGTGTTAATAATAGGGAGAATATGGAAAAAATATATCAAATGTACACTATGGACCATAGTTAGTGGTAAAAGTCTGATGATTTTCTTTCATAATCTGAAACAAATGTTCCACAATAATGTAAGCTGTTGACTGAGGAGTAATGTGCGGAAATTCTGTACATTATACATGATTGTTTTGTAAGCTCACATCTTCTCCAATTAAAAATTTAGTTAAAAATAATAATTTTTTTAAAAGGCAAAAAAGGGCAGTTTGTTCCTCCCCTTATAATTTTCATGCATCTGATTTATTTTTGATAATTTTTTATTTTGTTTATCCAGCTCTTCTAAAATTATGTTAAACGTTAGCTCATATGATGGTAGCTAACACCTTTCTCTTGTTCCTGAACTTGAAAGTACTTAAGTTTCCATTTATTGAACTTTTTTTTTTATTTATTTCTCTCCCCTTTGTCCCCCTGCCCCCCACCCCAGTTGTCTACTCTTCTGTGTCCATTCGCTGTGTGTTCATCTGTGACCACTTCTATCCTTATCAGCAGTACCGGGAATCTGTGGTTCTTTTTGTTGCATCATCTTATTGTGTCAGCTCTCCGTGTGTGCAGTGCCATTCTTGGGCAGGCTGCACTTTCTTTCACACTGGGCAGCTCTCCTTACGGGGCGCACTCCTTGCACATGGGGCTCCCCTACGCGGGGACACCCCTCCGTGGCAGGGCACTCCTTGCGCACATCAACACTGCACATGGGCCAGCTCCACACGGGTCAAGGAGGCCCAGGGTTTGAACCACGGACCTCCTATGTGGTAGGCGGATGCCCTATCCATTGGGCCAAGTCCGCTTCCATCATTTATTATTGAACTTATTATTGAACTTTAAGGATAAATAAATGTTGAAATACAGGAAATGCTTTTTAGCAATTACATTTTGTTGGTCCTGAGATTTTATCTTCAATCCTTTAAGATATAAATTATACTGAAAGATATTTCTTTCTGGGGCCATCTTTGTAATCCTGAATTAACTCATCATCACCCGTGGCTAACGGTCAATGTATGTTCTAAAACATGTGAGAGGCTGGCAATCACTGGTCTAAGCCCTAGTAACTGTGTGGGCCTGACTGTAAGATTGCCTGTGAGACTTCTGAAAAACTATACCCCTGGGCAATAACATTCAGTCATGAAGACTCCACCGATCTGGGCTAAGGTCTAAGAATTCAAATTCTTAGAAAAGTTTGACAGGGCAGGTGCTTCTAACAATCAACAGGGTTTGGAAATCACTGTCTTGAGTTAAATAAAAAAGAACTTTTAAACTCTCTAGCATTAAAAGTTTTAAGAAGTGACCTCTAAGATTAGTGGTTTCTAAATTACAAGTTAACATGTTTAGGAGTCTTAAGGAAAATGTGGAGGTGTAAGCAATCCAGGAAGAGGAAAAGTATTAGTAAAGAGCAAAAACTGAGAGAAAAACGGTCAGCTTCTAAAAATAAAAGTAGTCAGTCTCATTAAAACACTGAGTACAAAAGAGGAAGTGGCAGAACTAGAGAGTTAAAAAGAGGCCATGCATGAAGTTACCTTAAGAAGATGGACTTTACCCCAAAAGTAAGGAGATGCCATGGAAGGGTTAAAATTCATACTGTAGAAGGATTGATTTAGTGACAATGGAAGAAATTAACTGAAGAGGAAACAGAATGGAAGACAAAGTTTTCAACCTTGAGGTGACTATTATAATCCAGAGTATGAATATTGATGGTTTGAACTATGATACAATAGGGAAAGAAAAGACTATTTGACATAGATAAGAGGAACATAGAGGTGAACTCAAAAGAACATAGCGATAGCAGGCTGGCAGGTGCAAAGGAAGAGGAAGAGAAAATGCACTCATAAGTATTCTCTGAGTGATACATTTTGGATTCAATATATTTAGCTATAATATATTTAGGTAGAATCACAAATTTTTACATTTTATGCAAAACTGTCAGAAATGTTAAATTATATTGATGATGGCACATAAATACTCAAACCCATAGTAAGCAAACACAACTAGGGACAGGTTCATCTCATAGTATGTCACATTCCTTGTCATTTCAGTTTTGGTCTGCCTTAAACTTACCCATCTTCTTGCAACACTGGAATACCTCCACGAGGTCCTCACACCCTAAAATACCAAATAATCCAACCAGGACACCAACAGAGACTGACCTGAGAATAAAGGAGATCACGCAGAAGCTAGACCAGCTGATCCCGCCCAGACCTTTCGCCCACCTCAACTCCACCACCAGTGCAGCGCACAGCAGAGCCTCCATCCTCAACCCCCGAGACCCCTACTGCAGGGGGGAGCAGCTCGACGTCCTGCTGGAGGTGAGGGACCACTTGGGACGCAGGAAGGACTACGGCGGGGATTTCCTCAGGGCCAGGATGTCTTCCCCAGCCCTGCAGGCAGGCGCTTCAGGAAAGGTGACAGACTTCAACAACGGCACCTACCTGGTCAGCTTCACTCTGTTCTGGGAGGGCCGGGTCTCTCTGTCTGTCCTGCTCATCCACCCCAGTGAAGGGGCGTCAGCCCTCTGGAGGGCGAGGAACCAAGGCTATGACAGGGTTATTTACAAAGGTCAGTTTGTTAATGGCACATCCCATGTCTTCACTGAATGTGGCTTGACCCTAAACACGAGTGCTGAGCTGTGCCAGTACCTGGACCCTCGAGACCAAGAAGCCTTCTACTGCGTGAGGCCTCAGCACATGCCCTGTGATGCTCTGACCCGCATGAGCACAAGGAACAAAGACATCTCCTATCTTACCGTCGAGGAAAAAAGCCTTTTCCAAAGGTAAGTACACCTTTAGATATAGTGAGAATGTCCACAAGCAGAACTACGTTCCCATTTTAATTAATATGGAGCATAACCCCCTCAAATGCCTTCTCTACTCAGGGTCCAGATCAGATTTATGGCATCTTCATAGGACCCCTGCTCATGACTCCCACAGCCAAGGTTGGCATTTTCACTGAATTGTTCAATAAAAGAAGGCTGCACAAGATGAAACTCTATAATATAAGTGCCTGTATTTCTCCATGATGACTAGTGTTCACAGATTATTTATGTCTTTCATTGTAGATAAGTTTTACACAATATTCCCCATAGAGAAATATTCTGCTGTGTGTTAAGAGATGTTACAACAGAAACAGATTCCTTGAGCAGTGAATGGTAGTATCCATCCTCATTTACCCCATCATATCACTTTCTGTATATTCTCCTTCTTAAATATCTTTTGCAACCATCTGTTTCTCTTCATCCCTCATGTTACTATCCAAGTTCAGGCCACCATCATCTCATCTAGTCTCCTTGTATCGTCTTCCTAACTGGTTTACCTCTTGCCACTTGTGTCCTCTGTAATTCATTCTCCACACTGCACCCCAACTGTGTAGTCTTTACTAAAAGCTAACTTCTCCTGGTCATCTCTGGTTGACCTCATGATCAGGTATTCCTGAGTAAATACTACTCAGGTTGGAGGAGTTCTTTAGATTCCCCAAGGCTCCTAGAAGCCCATGGCTGGACAGATCTCCACAAAGTGGGTTGTAAGCTTGGTTCTCGTATCAACATGGCCACATCAACCGCATGCCTTTCTCTCCTTGTTTACAAACAAAATGCTCACATCCTGGTCTCCATGTTCTCTGCTAAGCAGGAAAACACTTTTTTATTCACAATAACTACTAGAGTCTCTTCAGGGTCATTTAGAGGATTCACAAAAGGTAACTATCCTACCTCTGGTCAACACAAATCATAGAATCCATGGATCTTTCTCTTGCCAAGCCCCAAGAACACCTATCAGTTCTGCTCCTTTGCTATCTTTCAGTAAGCCACAAAGGCTCAGTCCCCTTCCTTTTCCCTTGCCACTGCCCCCCACCCCCACCGATCCATTTTATTCCTAAGGACTCACTATTCTGGAGCCTGACTACTGAGTGGAATGCTACAGCTTCAGCAATCCCCTTGGCAGTTTTCAGAGTCAAGCTCACAGTTGTTTTCCCTTGAGGTTTCAAAATATATTTAATTGCTAATAGGATATAAAGAGTGGATACAAAGCATGGGGGAAAAAATAATATGCATTGCAGAATTTTATCTAGTTACCCAAGTTTTGTTTCCTGATCCACAGTCCCTGACTCCTTCTGAAATAAGTAAAAGCACAGTTGCATGTCTGTTTCTTCTGTTCTATGTCTGATGGTGCAGCTCACCTAATCTCCTCCTAGCCAGTAACCATCCCTAAGTCCTAGTAGGGATGAAAGACATGCTGGTTCTTTCTGGAGACAGAAAATCAGATACCAACTTACATCTGTGTTACTTGGCACCTGGACCCGCATTCCCTCCTTAACCCCTTTCTGCCTTTACATTCACACTTACAAAGGTAAGGGCTGTGAAGCAGGAGAGTCAGACAGGCTTTCATTCATTGGAGGAAAGAAATCCAACGTGGGTGCTTATTCATGCATCATATTGAACCCTGCTCACTGCCAGCACTTTGGTGGATGTTAGAGAGACAGCAGTAGACCAGACAAATGCATTGCCTTCCTTCAGGAAGCTTACAATTTTCAGAAAGCAAGTTTCCAGAAAAATTGAAGGTAAACATCATAGGAAACATGGAACAAGAGAGAAGCAGAAGGGAGCAGATGTAGATCAGTGGTCGAGTGCCTGCCTCTCATGTACAAGGTCCCAGATTCTATCCCCATAACTCCTAAAATTAAAAAATAAGAGAGAGAGAGAAGCAAAGGCACCATGATAAGAGATCTTCACATCACAGTAAGGAGTACGGACTCTGAAGGTAAACGATGAGGTGACAACCAAGGATTTTAGGCAGTGAGGCAGTTGCATTTGTATTTAGAAAGGGGGGCTTGGCAGTTGGGCTGAAGAATTTAAGGGGACTAAACTAAAACAGGTAGTCGATTAGAAAAATTAAGTGTGAACTTAACTGGTGATGTGGAAGCAGAAAGAGGAAACAGAACTCAAAGATTAGATAAATAGTTTGAATATAAAATTCCAGGGCACTTTGATTGCATGTGGCAGATGAATAGCACTACCCTGGACTTTAGAAGCTCTCAGCAGGTTGAACTGTCTTCCCAAATCCTAATTTGTTTACAGTACCCAATATATCTTAGATTTACAGCAACAATAATAGTTTTCAACTGGAGAAAACTTAAAAAATTCATCCTTTGCTCACAGGTGTTTCATGTTACCTGTATTGTATGGACAGACAGGAGGCTAATTTATTGTCCTATTTTTTGAAGGTCCAATGTGGGAGTTGAAATGCTGAAAGGTCTTAAAGGCATTGATGTCTCTGGATGTAACAGTAAGTCTGCTCTGTCCTGCGGTACATGTTGCTTGGCATCGGTCTCTTATGGGATCACTTACACAGAGGAATGCTTTTCAGGGCCAACCTTAGCAATCGCAGTTGTCCCAGAGCAAAATTCCTAGCAGCTGTCAAGGGTGTTATTCACCTTGGATTTTAAAGCGAGAAATCAATTCCAGGAAATTATTTCAAATTCTGTTTATAATAGATTTCATCTCAATTTATCCGAAGGGGAAAATATGAGTTTACTACTTTCACTATTAAATCTGGGAACCCATCTCTTAGAGCCAATACTGAGACATGGAGCAATTCTCTTTGAAGAATATCCACAACTTCAAAGTAGGAACATTTTAATTTTGGCTTCCTATTTCCCTGTTGGCATAACAGCGATTTGACCATTATGGAGCTGGCTAAGTGGACTCTAAGGTTGTTGCTTTTATAACTGATGCTGCGGCTTAAAGTCCACATCCTGTATCTTTATCTGAATTTTTAACATGAGCAAGATTATCATGATCTTTGTTCAACAGACCAATGGGAGTGAGCACATGGTGGAATGAAGCAAAAGATGAGGCTTGAGAGAGAAGAAGAAACTAGGTCACAGAGGTTCTCAAGTGCAATGCTGAGGATTCAAGTGTTTATTGAGAAGGCTTTTGAAAGCCGTGGAAACCAACTGAGAAAGTGACATGATCCACTCTGTGCTTTAAAAAGCTAATTCAGAATTTAACAAAATATGTGTGATCTATAGGAAGAATTTAAAATGTGACTAAGGGATATAAAATAAAACCTAAATAAAGAGAAAAAAATACCCTGGTCTCTGGATGGGATTGCTTGATATTGAAAAGATGTCAGTTATGTTTGTTTTAGCTTTCTATTGCTGCTATAACAAACTACAACAAATTTGGCAGCTTAAAGCATCAAAAATTGGGACTTCTGAGAAGATGGAGGATTAGAGATTTAGGGGATTCTCTTCTCTCCCAGAAAAACAACTAGAGGTCAGGCAGAAAGTGCCTGAAACAACTGTTTTAGGGCCCTGGAAGCCAGAGGAGAACTGGGCAGGACCCAGGAAACAAAGGGGTGAAGAGAAGGAGAAACTGTGGTAAGCATCTGTGAGTACCTTGGGCTGCTGCTGCTGCAGGCACCCAATTCCCACTCTTAGGGCAGACACCTTCAGATCATCCAATCTCTGGCATGTGGCTATGGAATGAGAGGGCCACAGAGGTCTATATCCCCAGGAATAGGGGGATGGAAGGTCACAGCCCACTGCTGATCCAGCTTTTGGCCAGCAAGTTTGGACTGTGGCAGTCCCACAGTTTCTACCTATTCTGCCAGGTACTGTAGGGCTATTGTATCCACCTGGGGGGCTGGCAGAAAGATAAAATAGCCTGCTTTCTCAAATACCCTCTTATTACCTGGGACTGGCTACAGCTGATGCAGGGGGGAGCGGTAATTTCTTCCTCCCTGGGAAAAGGGAGGGGAAGGTGTGGCCAAAGGACAAGAGTAGCTTCTGATCAGTGAGTTTGAACTGTGAGGCTTGGTCTGAATAGCTGACCCAGAAGGGGAACTCTCCTGACATTGTCTCAAAATCACCTATCTGGTGGTAGTTCCAGAGAACACATTCCCCTCTAGGACTGAGCTAAAAGGTTTGTCAAAGAATGCCGTCTGCTGGCAGGTCAGGAGAGTGCATGCCAAAAAATAATTAAAAAAGAGGGGTTTGGGAACTTTTATTGCCCCTCTCCCCAAAGCACTTGAAGACTGGTCTGCACCTCTTTAGTGGGTCTCCGGCCCTGTTTTGATCAAAGAGGTACTGGGTTCAATCCCCAGTACCTCAAAAAAAAAAAAAATATATATATATGTATATATACATCATCATGCTATCAAGAGACTCAACTTAGAACAAGGATACAAATAGGTTGAATGTGATAAATTGGAAAAAGATATTGCAAACAGTAACCAAAAAAGAGCTGGGGTAGCTATACTAATATCAGGTTTTAAATGCAAAAATGTTGTAAGAGACACATAAGGCCATTATATATTAATAAAGGGACAATCCACTAGCAAGAAATAATAGTCATAAATATCTATACACCTAACCAGGGTGCCCGAAAATACATCAGGCAAATTCTGGCAAAACTGAAGGTAGAGATAGACATGTCTACAATGATAGTTGACATAGTGAGTTCAATACTCTACTCACATCAATAGATAGAACAACTAGACAGTAGATCAACAGAGAACCTGAAAATACGATAAATAATCTAGGCCAAACAAACATATACAAACATTGCACCCTAGATCAGCAGGATATACAGTCTTCTCAAGTGTTCATGGAACTTCCCCTAAGATAGACCACATATTGGGTCACAAAACAGGTCTCAATAAATATCAAAAGATTGAAATTATACAAAGAACCTTCTCTGATCATAATGGAATGAATTTGGAAATCAAAAATAGGCAGGAAATGGGAAAATTCATAAATACATAGAGGCTAAACAACACAATCAGTGGACCAATGAAGAAATTACAAGGGAAATTAGTAGATATCTTGAAAGAAATGAAAACAAGAACACAACTTATCATAACTTAAGGGATACCATGAAGGCAGTGCTGAGAGAAATTTAGCCCTGAACATGTATATTAAAAGGGAGAAAGAGCTAAAATCAAAGACCTACCTGAACACCTGGAAGAACTGGAAAAAGAACAGCAAACCATTCCCAAAGCAAGCAGAAATGAAGAAATAATAAAGAGTAGAGCAGAAATAAGTGAAAAAGAGAAAAAATAAATAAAAAACAATAGAGAGATCAACAAAACCAAAATCTGGTTATTTGAGAAGATCAATAAAATTGACAAAAGCTTTGCTAGACTAACAAAGAAAAAAGAATGAATATGCAAATAAATAAAATCAGGATTCAAATGAAGGGCATTACTACTGACCCCACAGAACTAAAAAGGATCATAAGAGGATATTATGAAACACTGTATGCCAACAAGTTAGACAACCTAGATGAAATGGAAAAATTCCTAGAAATGCACAAACAACCTACACTAACTCTAGAAGAAAGGCAAGACTTCAGTATACCAATATTAAGTAAAGAGATTGAATCAGTCATCAAAAATCTCCCAAGGACTAGATGGCTTCACAGGTGAATTATTTCATTTCAAGAAGAATTAATATCAATCCTGCTCAAATTCTCCCAAAAAAAATTGAAGAGGAGGAAAATTAGGCAGCTTATTTTACGAAGCCAACATCACCTTAATAACAAAGCCAGATAAAGGTGCTACAAGAAAAGAAAACTACAGATAAATCTCCAATGAATACAGATGCAAAAATTCTCAACAAAATACTTGCAAATCAAATCCAACAGCATATTAAAAGAAGTATACACCACAATCAAGTGAATTTTATTCCTGGTATTTACAAGGGTAGCTCAACACAAGAAAATCAGTTAATGTAATACACCACATTAACAAATCAAAGAAGAAAAAGATGATCATCTCGACTGACACAGTAAAGGCATTTGACAAAACTTAACAACCTTTCTGAATAAAAACATGATAGAAATAGAATGAAAATTCCTTAACGTGATACAGAGCATACATGAAAAACCCACACTAACATCATACTCAATGAGGAAAAGCTGAAAGTTTTCCCTCTAAGATTGGGAACAAGACAAAGATGCCCACTGTCACCACTATTATTCAATATTATGCTAGAAGTTCTAATTAGGACAATTAAGCAAGAAAAAGAAATTGAAATTAGAAAACAGAATGTAAAACACTCATTATTCACAGATGATATTATCCCATATTTAGAAAATTCCAAAATATTAATATCTATGACAAAGCTACTAGAGCTAATAATTGAGTTCAGCAGGATACAAGATCAATATACAAAAATCAGTACTGTTTCTGTATATTAGCAATGAATAATCTAAGGAGGAAATCAAGGGAAAAAATTCCATTTACAACAGCAACTAGGAGAGTCAAATATCTAGGAATTAATTTAACCAGGATATAAAAGAACTGTATTCAGAAAAATACAAAATATTCCTAAAATAAATCAAAGAAGGCCTAAAGAAATGGAAGGGCATTCCATATCCATGGATTGGAAGGCTAAATATCACGAAGATTTCAATTCTACTCAAATCGGTTTACAGACTCAACACAATCCCAATCAAAATTCAAGATCTTACTTTACAGAAATAGAAAAGGTAATTACCAAATTTATCTAGAAGGGAAAAGGGCACAAAATAGTCAAAAACAACCTAAAAAAGAAGAATCAAGTCAGAAGACTCTCAGTTCCTGACCTTAAAGCAAATTCCAAAGCTACAGTGGTACTGGCATAAAGATAGACACATTGATCAGTGGAATCAAAATCAGAGTTCAGCAATAGACACTCACTTCTACAGTCAACTAATTTTTTATAAGACTTTGAAGTCCACTGTACTAGGACAGAACAGTCTCTTCAACAAATGGTGCTGGGAGAACTGGATATCCATAACCAATAGAATGAAAGAGGACTCCTACTTCACTCCCTATATAAAAAATAACTCAAAATGTATCAAAGACCTAAACATAAAAGCCAGGCAGAAAAGTCCTAGAAGATAATGTAAGAAAGCATCTTCAAGATTTGGAGGTAGGAGGTGAGTTCTTATACCTCACACCCAAAATGCAAACAATGAAAGGAAAAATAGATAAATAGGACCTACTAAAAATTAAACACTTTTGTACTTCAAAGAACTTTGTCAAAAGAGTGAAAAAGCAGCCTACTCAATGGGAGAAAATATTTGGAAATCACATATCCGATAAGGGTTTAATATCCATGATATATAAAGAGATTCTACAACTCAACATAAAGACAAATGACTTGATCAAAAAATGGGCAAAAGATGTAAATAGACATTTTTCCAAAGAGGAAATACAAATGGTGAGGGGGGGAAAAAAGCACATGAAAAGATGTTCAACATCACTAGTTATTAGGGCAAGGTAAACCAAAACTATGAGATATCACTTCACACCTATTAGAATGGCCACTATTTAAAAAAACAGAACACTACAAATTTTGGAGAGGATGTGGAGAAACAGGAATGTTCATTCAGGGTTAATGGGAATATAGAACGGTGCAATTGCTTTGGAAGACAATTTGGCAGTTCCTAAGGAGGTTAAAATAGATCTGCCATGTGATCTGGCAATTGCACTACAAGGTATATACCAAGAAGAACTGAAAGCAGAGAGAGGATCAGACATCTGCACACCAATGTTCATTCAGCATTATTCACAGTTGCTAAAAGATAGAAACCTAGGTGTCCATCAGCCAATGAATGGATAAACAAATTGTGGTGTATACATACAATGGAATATTATTTAGTAGTAAGAAGAAATGAAGTTGTGAGGCATATGACAACATGGATGAGCCTTGAAGACCTTATGTTGAGTGAAACAAGTCAGACACAAAAAGACAAATATTCTATGATTTCACTAATATGAACTAATACGATGAGCAAACTCATGGAGTAAACAGCTAAAATATAGGTCACCAGAAGATAGAAGTAGAATAGAAAATGGAAAGATGAGGATTAATTTTGCAGAATTTGTAAAATGGTAGTTTGTAAATGTTTGGAAGTGGATAAAAGCAATGATAGTGCATTTTAGTGATTGCAATTAGCAGCACTAATATATGGGTAGGATAGTGGTTGAAAAGGAAAGTTTAAGATGATGTATATCACTAGAAGGAAAGCTAAAAGATGAACCATGGGGCCATATAGCAGAGCAAACCCTCGTATGGACAATAAGTACGGTTAATAGCACATATATAAGAATGTTTTTCTCTGAAACAGAAAAAATGCACATTAATGTTACAGGATGTTAATAATGGTGATTTTTTGGCAAAAAAAATACAACTAAAGCAAACTATGAATGTAAAGAATAGTAATATATTAATATTATTCCATCAATGGTTAAAAAAGGAATTATGCTAAGTGAATGAAACCAGACATAGAGAGATACAAAATGTTTGACTACATCTATATAAAATGTACATACAAATAAAAGTATAGAGATGGAAATAGATGAGCAGTTATATGTGGCAGGGGAAGGACAGAGGGATCAAAAGGTGACTACTAAGAGGTAGGGTTTTTTTCCTTTTGGAGTAATGAAAATGTTCTGCCATTGATTGCAGTGATAAATGCACAAATCTATGAATCTATCAAAAGCCATTGGTTGTACAGTTTAGATGGAGTGTATGGTTTGTGAATAAGTTTCAATAAAATTGATTTTAAAAAACATCAGAAAATTACAAGCTTACACTTGTGTAGAGCAGAAGTCTGATATAGGTCTCAATGAACTAAAAAAATCAAGGTGTCATCAGGGCTATATTGCTTTCTGAAGACTGGAGAGGAAAATCCATTTCCTTGCCTTTTCTAGCATCTAAAGATGACTCATATTCCTTGTAGCACCCTTCCTTCATCTTCAAAGCCAGCAACAGTAGCTCATGTTGTCATGTCACATCTCTCTGACCCACTCTTCTGCCTTTCTCTTTCACATTTAAGGACTCGTGTGATTAGGTTGGTCATGCAGATAATCCAGAATAATCTCCCCATCCTAATGTCCATATCCTTAATCACATCTGGTAAATCCCTTTGCCATGGAAGGTAAATATTCACAGGCTCTGGGATTAGGACAGGACATCTTTGGAGAGGTCATTAGTGTGTCTACTGTTGCAGCAAAGCCAGGAATTCTGAACTGCAGAAAGACCCAAAACTGGCTCTCAGGAGAAGCGGAGGAACAGATTTATTACACGCAGGCCTAGAGGAGAGTCAATCTCCAAATTCTGAGCCCCGTTTTTCAGTATTCATAGGTTTATAAAGGATTTCAGGTGGAATCAGCATAACTTTTGCTCATTGTCTAATGCGTTGCTAGGCAAAATTTTGCAAGCAGGGTTATAGAAGCAGAATGCAGCTGCAAGGTTGTGGGCTGATTTACAGAAGTGGAGGGGGGAGTCACTCATTTGATATCTTTCTTCTAGACCATGTTTTCACAGGCTGATTTACAGAAACAGGGGGCAGGAGTTATTCATTTGATATTCTGCAAGGCTATGCCCTCACAGGTCAACTCACAGAAGTGGGGGCAGGAGTGACTTGTTAGATATTTTTGCAAGGTTATGCTTTTTATTTCTCAACAATTCCCCCCTTTAACACCCTTATAATTTTTATAGGGCGTTACTTGAGCTAAGTAGAAAAACAACTTATGGTAGTAAAGCATTTTACAAAACACAAGTATGTTGTTAAGATTAGTGTCCTTTTAGCTACACTCCAGTCTCTGGAAGCTGTAGCTGAAAGTCCAGTCCCAAACAGCAAGCTGAGTAGTCCAAAGAGGAGTAGGAGCCAAAGGGAACAGGAGTTCATCTAGTCAGGTGATGGCAATTCTCGGTGGCTCTGGGTAATTCAGATTTTCAAGGGGCAGTCATGTGCAGGGTAAGTTGCCCAGTTGTCTTGTTTTTCATTGGAGTGTGATGAATCCAAGGGCCAATACCTGAAACTTTGAGAGCAGTGGGGGTTACAAGGATAAGAGTATGTGGGCCCATCCAGGTAGGTTGGAGGGGCTCTTTTTTCAATTTTTACCCAAATTAGGTTTACAGGCGAGTGGGTGTATTGGGTGGTCTAATGGGATGGGATCCCAAGACAGGACCATTTTGTATATTTGGGCCAGGATTTTTTCCAAGTGCTGGAGGACAGACTCCTAGCCAGTTTTTCCTAGGAGCCTGAGATTTCCCTTGACAGTTTGAATAATTGGTAGTGATTGTTTAAACAGAACTTCAAAAGGTGAGAAGCCTGAGGGTACAGTCTGACTTTAAGGAGGGCTAATGGGAGTAGATTTACTCATGGGAGGCCAGTTTTTTTTTTTTTTTTTAACAGACCTTGGCTAGGGTGGTTTGAGGGTTTGATTTATGCGTTTTACTTTCCCTGTGCTATGGGGCCTAAATGCTGTGTGAAGTTTTTACCTAATTCCTAACATTATGCTAGCTCTTGGATGACAGCTGACACAAAACCTGGGCCATTGTTGCTGCTTATGGATAAAGGTATCCCATGCCAGAGAACTATTTCTCAGAGCAAAGCTTTAGTTACTTTTCTTGTTTTTCAGTGTGGGTGGGAAAGGCCTTGACCTAGTCCGAGGAGGTGCACATTATTACTGATAAGTACCTATACCTTTGACTTGGTTTTATTTCTGTAAAGTCCATTGTTAAGTTTTTAAAAGGGGCAGTCCCTGTGAATGCCAGCCGGGGCCTGGGGATATTGGGAGCGGTTGTTTTTTTAGCACAGATTTGGCATTGGCTCCTAACCATGGTGCAAAGCGAGCTCATCTGGGTAATGTAGTAATATTTTCTGAGCAGGGCTTTTAAAGCAGTTTTGTGTGTTTTTTTTAATGGGTGAGCTGGTGGTATTGTTGAACAAGGGTGTAGACAGCCCCCTCTGGGATGAAGACATGGCTATGCGGGAGTAGCCAGTTTTCCTCTTGGTTCTGGTGCCTTTCTTTTTCTTTGCCCATTCCTGTTTTCCTGGGTATAGGTTAGTTTTTTTAATGTGTTGTTTTAAAAAGGACAGGTGAGATACCAGTGGTGGGGTGCAGTTTGAGGGCCTTTTGGGTTGCCTGTCGAGCTGCTAGTGTATTTCCTTTAGTAACTGCATCCGTTTTCTTCTGATGTTCCTGACAGTGTATGACAGTAATCCTGCTTGGCTGCCAGACAGCCTTCAGTAGTTGAAGGACTTTTTTTCCCTGCAGTTAGGAGTCCCTCTCCTCATAAACTGCTCCATGGATATGAACAGTAGTGAATGCATACCGAGAATTAGTGTAAATGTTTACTGTTTGCCTGGTGGCCAGTTGTAGGGTTTGAATTAGCGCCCAGAGTTTTGCTTTCTATACAGACTACCTTTCAGTTAGGGAAGCTGGTTTTATTACTTATTTAGCTGTGGTGACTGTGTATTTAGTAAGCCTCTTTTCATTTCTGACAAAACTGCTGCCATTTGTGAATAGGGTTTGATTTGGGCAAGAAAGTGACCCATCCTGGAGGTTGGGGCAGCGGATATACACCTTTTTGTCATGTCTGCACAGTTGTGTTCATGAGTTCCTCTTTTGGTCAGCAGGAAAATGGCAGGATTTAGGAAAAGAGGTAGGGGAGTTTTTTGAATCTCTGCAGGAGCTGAGTCCAAATTAATTGAGTCCTTTTTTTTTTTTTTTTGAGTCTTGGGATTCTCTCATTTAAAAGCAAATAGTGACTGACTCTGGGAAACTACCTGCAGGCAAAAAAAAAAAGCATCCTTTAAACCCAGACACATAAACAAGGTGGCCCCAGGAGGTACTGGCAGCAGCCGGGAGTTTCAGGGTGAAATATTCCCTTTCTGGGGTAGCCTTTCTCAATTGGTTGGGTCTGGATTTTTAAGGCTGCTGCTAATAGGGAGACCTGCTGTTTTATTTGCTTTTTTGCTTCCCACTCAGCAGTTTTTCCCAACTGGCGAATACTTTGTTTGCAACTTTGAGGAGCTGGGAGATGTTTATCTCTGTGAACCTGTTTAGCTTCTGAAGTTTTTGTTTGATGTCCAGTGCCGCCTGGACTACGAAAGCTGTGTTTTGACCATTTTCTGGCTTTCTGGGGTTTCTGGGTTGAAGGGGGTGCAAATTTTGAAGGCTTTGCAAAGTTTCTTATAAAAATTTCCCAGAGGTTTTTCAGGCTTTTGAGTGATGGAGGCCATGTTGGACCTGTCTGTGGGCCACCTTGCTCCTTCCCATACTCCTCTGAGGAGGGCTTCTTTTTTTTTTTTTTTAAAGATTTATTTATTTATTTATTCCCCTCCCCCACCCCACCCCGGTTGTCTGTTCTCTGTGTCTATTTGCTGCGTCTTCTTTGTCCGCTTCTGTTGTTGTCAGCGGCACAGGAATCTGTGTTTCTTTTTGTTGCATCATCTTGTGTCAGCTCTCCGTGTGTGCGGCGCCATTCCTGGGCAGGCTGCGCTTTCTTTCGCGCTGGGTGGCTCTCCTTACGGGGCGCACTCCTTGCCCGTGGGGCTCCCCTACATGGGTGACACCCCTGCATGGCACGGCAGGAGGAGGGCTTCTTGATACTGCTGAAGGGCAGCCTGTTCCTGATCTGTGTTAAAGTCCCAGGCCAGTTGAGCTTTCGGTGCTGCTTCTCAGGCCCATTCCTCTGGCTCTAAGATAACTGCGGGGGCTGTTGCTGCAACCACTTTTTGGCTTCCATGAGGATTTGGTGCTTCTACTCCATATTGAACAGGGTTAGGAGGAGCTCGCGGTAATCATCCCAAGTGGGATGATGGGATTGGAAAATGGACTCCATGAGGTTGATAAGAGCCTGAGGCTTTTCCAAATTTGAAGGGGTGTGGTGCTTTCAGTTTAAGTTATGGAGTGCAGGTTGGGACCCACTTGGACTCTGTTGCGCAGGTCATGGAGCCACAAACTGGATCAGCAGAGGCAAGCCTCTGCAGTCCCCACTCATTCACTCAATCACTCAGAGGTTACACAGTCTCACCCAAGGGACTGCCCTATCCTGGAATCTCAAATCTCGAATTTTAGGGGAGGTGATCAGTCTCCCCTTTTGTCCAGAGACGGGCCTGACTGGGACTCAGAACCCCAGGGCTTTACCTTTCCAATGTCTCCTGGTGTTCAATCCACCTCTCCACCAAGTCAGGCCAGGGTGGAGGATGCGGCCCACAGGAATCCTTTCCCCAAAAAGGGATAGGTGGCGCCACCTTTTGCATGTGGAGATCTCCGCTGACCACGCCCTCCAATCCTAAACCCGAGGCTCAAAGGGCCAGGCTCAAAGGTTGGGTTTCCGGGTCAGGGAATCAAATGTTGTGGCAAAGCCAGGAGCAAAGCAGAAAGATCCAAAACTGTCATTCAGGAGAAGTGGAGGAACAGATTTATTACGCACGGACCCAGAGGAACGTCAATCTCCAAATTCTGAATCCCGTTTTTCAGTTTTCATAGGTTTATATAGGATTTCAGGTGGGGTCAGCATAACTTTTGCTCATTGGCTAATGCGTTACTAGGTGAAATTTTGCAAGCAGGGGAGTTACAGAGGCAGAATGCAGCTGCAAGGTTGTGGGCTGATTTACAGAAGCAGGGGGGTGGGATGTCACTCATTTGATATCTTTCTTTTAGGCCATGTTTTCACAGGCTGATTTACAGAAACAGGGGACAGGAGTTATTCATTTGGTATTCTCCTGTGAGGCCATGGCCTCACAGGTCGATCCACAGAAGTGGGGGCAGGAGTGACTTGTTAGATATTTTTGCAAGGTTATGCTTTTTATTTCTCAACACTACCACGATCTCTAAACTAATCAATATAGAATTCTAATACCATTACCCACATACTATTAAAAATGCTCAAGCTTATCCTAAATTCTGAAGTAAAATAAACAGGCAAGAGTAACCATAAGATAATTTGTTAGATATTTAGAATAGACCTGTAGAACAAACTAATGACTCCTGACAAAAGGAATACTCTGATACATAAATATTATACAAGATATGGCTTACGATAATAAACTCAAATGCTATCTTTTCACCAAGGATGCCTGTACATGTAAGGATGAGGGATATTTGATAAGCAAAGTTTTTAAGTCTCCAGGATCATGGTATTCAAGTATCCAGAGTGTGATATTACCGAACCTCATAGAATCCCAACCATGTTGCACTGAAATTCTAACATAATTAATTTATAGGATTATGAAAATTCCCTTTAGCAAGCCACATCACCAGGACTTAATGACTGGATTCCAGGTGCAATTTCCAATTCTGCCACCAACAGAATATGACACTTTGTCCACAGGTGACATAATTAAGAATAGGCCTTATACTTGTGCAAACACACTGTAGCCAAGTAATGATGACTATTCTGTGGACATAGGCAACCAGAGACTACAAGGCCCAGGAGAGACTAAGCATGGAGGGAGAAGCAAAGACGGTTGGTTCTCCCAATATCCATTCCTAATAGTTATTCCTCTTTAGTATAAAATGCCATCATTTTAGCTGGGCCCATGACCACCCAGCTAACAGTCACAGCTTTCCAGGCAGTGTGGTGGCCATGACTAGATGCTTGCCAGGAATGCAGGGGGAAGTGATATGAGAAGCTTCTGTCATGCCTTTAAAAGTATAACATCATGCCTTCCTTTCCTCATCTCTCCTTCCTACTGGCTGAAATGTAGAGGTAATGGTGAGAGATGAAAGAACCATGTGACCATGAGACTGGAAACATATGTTGAGAATGGCAGAGCTCCAAGACAGAAGGAACTGGAGTTTCTGACACCAAGCCAGAGCATAGCAGCCCTGGTCTGATCACTGCAGGGCTGTTACGTGAAGGAGAAATAAACCTGTACATTTTAAGGCCACTGTGTTTCCTATCTAATACAGGATGTGGTATCAGTCTAGGAGCACTGGTTTAGGAGCCTAAATATAAGGCACAGTGGGGAGGAATGCAACAGATGAGAAATCTGATGATTTTGTTATGTCATGGCAAAACCTTAGAAGGTTGACCATGTGCCAACAGGGCCTTTAACTCTAGTAGAACTTAATGGAAAATCTCAGGGTACTGTTTTGTGTTGGCTGCTTCATGTTACTTTCAGCAAAGCCCTATTTTTTTAAAAAAAGATTAATTCATGCTAGATATTTTATATTATTTGAAGTTTTAAAAATACATATATATTTTATTTTTAAAAAACATGGAAAATTGTGATGATTCCTTCATTAATGGTACAAAAACAAATTATTTGATGCAAGGACACCATCAAGCAAGCCATTAATTTATTAAGGTTAGAAACAAAGGCCTAAGTTACCACAAAATCAGTAAGCATGGCAAATAATAATAATAATTTTTAAAATAGACTATCAAGATTTAGCTAATGACCAGATTTTGGAGAAAAGGAACAGGGAAGAGTCAAAATGACTCAAAATTTCTCAAAAGAATGAGTAGACATGCCTAAAACAAAGCTGGTAATCAAAAAATAGAATGGGAAGGAAGTAGGAAATAAGATTTAGAGAAAGAAAGGAAAAGATCAGAAAAGGGAAAGATGAAGAAAGAAGGCTGGATATTTCCAAAATAACTTATGCCAATAAAATCACTTACTACAGCCTGTCTATTTCCAGAGAGTGAAAAAAAAAAAGAGAAATGCCAAATCGGAATGGAGACTCCTGTCCCTGGTGGTTATACTTTAAAAGGAAAGTGGTTGACAACATTTTGTGATCATATTCAGTTCAACACAATTAAGATAAATGAATGCTTGAAAGGAAAACTCATTTACCTCCTGGGAGACTCGACGCTACGTCAGTGGATCTACTACTTACCCAAAGTTGTAAAAAGTATGTAGTTATTTTATATTCTTTTAGAAACTCAGGCTGATTTATAAGGAATTTTTAAAGAAGTCTCTATTCTCTTTTGGCAGCATTTTGGTTTTGTTTACAACTTCATTCAGTCCTCTGAATTTGAACCTTTTTATTTAAAATGTATTTTCTTCCCTTTTTCATAAGAAATGTTGTTCCTCTATAAATTCCAATGAAAAGTTTACATTTTAATTGACATTTAACAAATATGAACTACCCTAGAGGGCAGAAATGTTTCAGTCAGAAATAATCTGGGTCAGTGGATATTTAAATGATTAGAATTTGCTTCTAAAACTATTCATCATTGCCATCTAGTTAAAAGATCTATTTTTTTTTTTTTAATCAGCACTAAAATTTTTTGATCTGCATGGAACGGGAATGTTTAAGAAACATTTGCTTCTGGATGCAGGAAGACATACTCAGATTCAGTGGAAAAAGCATAGCTATCCTTTTGTCACTCTTCAGCTCTACTCTATAATAGATGAGGATTATATCCCTCGAGAAATTGACCGGATACCAGGTGACAAAAACACAGCCATAGTCATCACCCTCGGCCAACACTTCAGACCCTTCCCCATTGACATTTTCATTCGTAGGGTCATCAATGTCCGGAAGGCTATTGAACGGCTGTTCTTAAGAAGCCCAGCCACTAAAGTGGTCATTAAGACAGAAAACATCAGAGAAATGAACATAGATACAGAGAGGTTTGGAGACTTCCATGGCTACCTTCAGTATCTTACCATGAACGACATTCTCCAAGATCTCAACGTGGGTGTCATCGATGCCTGGGACATGACCATTGCATATGGCACCAATAATGTCCACCCACCCGATCATGTAGTTGGACAGCAGATTAATATGTTCTTAAACTACTTGTGCTAAAGGATGAATTATAGAACATCACCAGGAACTGTCTCTCCAAACAAATAAGAAGTTTTCATTGTTTTAGGGACAAAGAAAATAGAATACAGAGGACTCTATCTGAGCAGGTCATTTAAGAACAATGACAACCAAGAGGGCAGAAAGTGAAGTGAGCCAGACCTGAAAGATGATCGTGCCATGCCTATATGTGATAATGTTCCTATTTTTTTAAGCATTGGGTCACAGTTTCTATCACTTGATACATATTGGGTAAAAGAGATGATGTAAAACCTAACTTTTTTCTGTAAAGTCTCAGATTGTAAATGTTTTAGGCTTACGAGCCATACCTTCTCCATCACAGTTGCTCAGTTCCACCACTGAAATGTGATAGCAGTGCTAGAGAATGAGTATGGCTATGTTACAATAAAGCCTTTTGTACTGACACTGAAATTTGAATCTCATGTGATTGTCATATGTCAGGGAACATTATTCTTCTTTTACAACTTTTTTAAAAATGGAAAAAGCATTCATAGCTCACAGATCCTAAAATTAGGCAGTGGGCTTCATTTGGCCCATAAGTCAGAGTTTGTCAATGTCTGGTTTAAAGGAAGAACTTACCAGCAGACATCACTTACTGGATGAAACAACAAGCATTTCTTACTAAGGTCAGGAACAAAACATGGGTGCTCAGTACCACTTCTTTTGAACAAAGTACTGGCAGTCCTAACTAAAACCAATGGAAAAAAATGAGAGCTATACATGTCAGAAAGGAACATAAGTAAATGTTTCAGGTTATTTGATCATTCTCTTAAAAAAAATTAAGAGTCTAAACAGAACTATTTTAAAGAAAAAAATAAGTTAGAAGGTGCCTATGGTGATTTGAAACTGTAAGAACCCAAAAAAAAATGATGTTCTTAAAGTTAATCTTTTACTGTGTACGTAGACCCATTGTAAATAGCATCTTTTGATGAGGCCACTTCAGTTAAGGGGTGACCCACCTCATTCCGTATAGCTTTTAATCCTTTTACTGGAGTTCTTTATAAATGAGATGAACACAGAGCGAGAAAACCATGGAAGCAAGATGCTGAAGGCAACGAAAACTGGAAGAGAAGGGAGAGGCTACCATGTGGCAGATGACCCAAGGATTACTGGCATTCAATCTTCAGGAAGAAAGCATCACTCTGAAGATGGTTTGATTTGGACATTCTCACCTCCTCAAACTATAAGCTAATAAATTCCCCTTGTTAAGCTAACCCATTTCATGGTATCTGCTTTCTTTTTTTTTTTTTTTTTTTGTCTTTATTTTTTAAGGTATCTGCTTTCAACAGCCTAGCAAACTAAAATAGTGCCCTAACGTAAGTGCAGCATACAAAAATCAATAACTTATCTCATGGAAGCCATAGCCAAATAGACAACACAATTAGAACTTTATACTATCTCCACATGGAAACCATGCACATCTTTTGTTATATTTAATCCTAGAAATTTGATACTTTGTAACCAATTATAAATATATCTTTTTAAATCTTTAGCAATGTAAAATATGCTATATGTTTAGAAATGTGAACAAAACTTAAAAATAAATCTCAGCAAACTATTAAAAATAATGCCAGAGTAGTTAAATAGTTCGTAAGAAATATAAGAAAAAATATGCAAGATCTCTATGCCAAATACCATAAAATTTTAATGAGAGAAATTTCAGAAGACCGAAGAGAAGATATATATATACTATAGCCACAAATTGAAAGACTAGACTTGTTGACTTGATATAATTCCAATCAAAAACTAAAGAGAGAAGAACCTGCAAGATAGCGGTGGAGTAAGGAGTTCCTAGAGTCAGCTGCTGCTACAGGGCAGTTAGTAAACACCCAGAGCTATCTGAACCTAACTGAAGCACCTGTTTGGGGGCTCCAGAGGGCCAGAAGAGCATCCTGCAACATTTTTGAAGGAATAGAAGGAGACTGCCCATTTGCAGAGAAAACTCATAAGCAGAGCACTCCACACCCTGGGGGCTGGTGCCCATCCTCCACAGGAGGCACAAGCTGTCTCTGGAGCTGTTCCGCAGCTAGAATTGAAAGCTCCACTTCCCAAAAACAGGGGAGGAAGAGAAGGTTGGGCACCAATTTCAGCTACTGATGACTAAATTCAGCAGGCTAAATTATAATTCTGAGAACAATTAAAGTTTGAGCCTGTCCAAGTCAGAAAGAGGCTGAGAGCCACCACCTTAACTCCACGCCTGGCACAAGGGGAAGAGGGGCGGACTGAAAATCTCTTTGCTGGTGGAGACCAGCTTCTTTGCATCCAGGTCAGATTGCAGCTCTAGTCTAGGTCCCAGTGCCAGCTCCAGCAGGGAGGAGGTTATGGGGACCTGCGCCAGCCTCTCCGGGAAATTGCCAGCCAGGCTGTGGAGGCCAGTTATTGACCTACTCTTGTGATGCAAGCTGCCCCAGGAGCTATGCTGTGGCTGGAGTTGGAAGTTCCATTTCCCAGGAACAGGGGAGGAAGAGACAGTTGGTTGCCGATTTTGGCTACTCATTGGTGGACTCGGCTGGCTAGGATATAGCCCTGGGAACAGCTGGGGTATGAATCAGCCTAGGTTCAGAGGGAGGCCAGTGGCTGCTGTTTTGACTCCGCGCCCAACATGAGGGAAAGCCAGGACTGAAAATACAGTGACAGTAGGAACTGCACCAAGATTGGCCTGCAGCTGTAGGCTGGCCTTCAGCCCCACCTCAGGCAGGGAGGAGGCTGGCGGGCCCTGCACCAGCCTATCCAGGTAATTGTAGGTAACTTTGTCTGGCATAGATTGAAAATCAGAAGTCTACCTGGGCAACTGCGGTCATCTCAGACCTGCACTGCATAGATAGTTGCCCACACCGGCAGCTTCATTTCCGCCCCAGGCAGGGGAGAAAGAAGCATGAAGCTTCATTAGTCTTTCTAGGCAACTACAGTCTAGGCCTGCATGACTTGGATTATTCCACACAGCTGTGATTCTGTCCCTATCCCTGGCAAAGGAGAAAGTAGGAAGATGCTTCATTGGTCCTAGGTGCAATGAGGGCACCTTGAGCCTCCACAGTTTACAGCACCAACTACAAGCTTTGCTTCCACTGCAAAACCAGCAAGGGAGAAAGGTCAGGAAGCCCTAAACTAAAGAAAAAAACTGCACCCAGAAAAAACACTCTAGTAAACCAGATGTGAAGACACCAAAAAAATTACAGTCCACACCAAGAAACAGGAAGCCATGGCCCAGTTAAAGGAATAAGATAAGCCTCCAGATGGCATAAAGGAGTTGAGACAACTAATCATAGATCTTCAAACAAATCTCCTTAATAAGTTCAATGAGATGGCTAAAGAGATTAAGGATATTAACAAGACACTGGATGAGCATAAAGAAGAATTTGAAAGCATACATAGAAAAATAGCAGATCTTATGGAAATGAAAGGTGCAATCAATGAAATTTTTAAAACATTGGAATCATATAATAGCAGATTTGAGGAGTCAGAAGAAAGGATTGGTGATCTTGAAGAAATGGCCTCTGAAGGACAACCACCACACCATGGAGCCTAGAGTGATTACAACTGAAAGTGGGAGGATTGCATCCAGCATCCATGTGGAATCTGAGCCTCCTCTTGACATAGAGGTGCAATGGACACAACCAATCCAATGTCCACATAGAAAAGGTGGCATTGGATTGGAAAAAGTGGACATGGTGGCTGATGCGTATGGGGAAAGACAGGAAGAGATGAGAGGTGGAGGCGTCTTTGGGACATGGAGCTGCCCTGGATGATGCTTCAGGGGCAATCACCGGACATTGTAAATCCCCACAGGGCCCACTGGATGGAATGGGGGAGAGTATGGGCCATGATGTGGACCATTGACCATGAGGTGCAGAGGGGCCCAAAGATGTACTAACCAAATGCAATGGATGTGTCATGATGATGGGAATGAGTGTTGCTGGGGGGGGGGGGGGGGGGAGAGGTGGGGTGGGGGTAGTGGGGTTGAATGGGACCTCATATATATATATTTTTTAATGTAATATTATTACAAAGTCAATAAAAAAAGAGGAAAAAAAAAAAGAAAGTGAACATGCAAAAGAACAGATGAAGAAAAGAATGGAAAAAATTGAACAAGTTCTCAGGGAACTAAATGACAGAAAAAGGCATGCAAACATACATGTAATAGGTGTCCCGGAAGGAGAAGAAAAGGGAAAAGGGTAGAAGGAATATTTGACAAAAAATGGTAGAAAATTTCCCAATCCTATTGAAGGACATAGATATCCATGTTCAAGAAGCACAACATACTCCCATTCGAAAAAATCCAGACAGACCAACTCTGAGACACATACTTATCAGAATGTCAAATGCCAAAGACAAAGAGAGAATTCTGATAACAGCAAGAGAAAAGCAATGCATAACATATAAGGAATACCCAGTAAGATTAAGTGCTGATTTCTCACCAGAAACCATGGAGGCAAGAAGACAGTGGTCTGATATATTTAAGATACTACAAGAGAAAAACTTTCAGGCAAGAATCTTATATCTAGCAAGACTGTCTTTCAAAAATGAGGGCGAACTTAGAATATTCAAAGATAAACAAAAACTGAGAGAATTTCTAAGCAAGAGACCAGTTTTTCAAGAACTACTAAAGGGTGTGCTAGAGCCTGAAAAGAAAAGACAGGAGATAGAGGCCTGGAAGAGAGTCTAAAAAGAAGATTATATCAATAAAAGTAACTAAAAGTGTCAAAAGAGTGGTGAAAATAAAATATGACAGATAAAACTCATATAGTCAGGAATAAACTTAACCAACAATGTAAAGCACTTGTATTCAGAAAACTGCAACTCAATGTTAAAAGAAATTTTAAAAAGTCCTAAATAACTGAAAGAACATTCCATGCTCATGGATTGGAAGACTAAATATCATTAAGATGTCAATTCTTCCCAAACTGATATACAGAGTCAATGCAATCCCAATAAAAATTTCACCAGCATTAAAGAAAAATTGAAAACATGATCACCAAATTTATTTGGAAGGATAAGGTTTCCTGAATAGCCAGAAACATTTTAAAAAGGAAAAGCGAACCCTCATTGCCAGACTTCAAATCATGTTATCTAGCTATAGTGGTAAAAACAGCATGGTACTGGCCTAAAGACAGACACAATAGACCAATGGAACTAAATTTATGGTTCAGAAGCAGACTCTCACATGTATGGTCAAGTGATTTTTGTCTAGGTTGTCAAACTCATACAACTTGGGCAGAACAATCCGTTCAACAAATGATGCTGAAAGAATTGGATCTCCATAGCCAAAAGAAGGAAAGAGGACCCCTATCTCATACCTTATCAAAAATTAACTCAAAATGGATCAAAAACCTAAAAATAAAAGCAAGAACCATAAAACTTCTAGAAGAAATTGTAGGAAGATATCAAGACCTGGTGATAGGTGGTAGATTCTTAAAGGAGATAAGAGGAGGACTGAGATGGACTTCTTTATGTAGAAGGTTTAATTAGCTTTGTTGTAAAAGTGTGGAAACGTATAGAGTGGATGGTAACATATAGTGAGTAACACCTAGTTTATAAATGGAGATGTGACTGAAAATGGTAGTCTAGGAATGTAAATGCCAGTTGACAAAATGCTAGAGAATAATCTAGGAACTGAATAGCACAGTAAACCAAGAGGTGGATGAGAATTGTGGTTGATGGTACAGATGCAAGAGTGTCTTTTGTGAGCTAGAGCAAATGTATAGCACTACTGCAAGGTGTTGGAAATGTGAGGAAGCATGGGAAAAATACAATGGAGTGACCTATGAACTGTGGTTAGTAGTAATAATATAATATTCTTTCACCTATGGGAAGATGTACTGTGTTGATAATGAGGCAATATGGAAAATGTGAGCTAAGTGTACATATGGACATGGTAACAATCAGATGATATTATCTTATTTGTAGCAGATGTTCCAGCACAGTGAGGTATGTTGATAGAGGGGTGTTATTGGGGAGTTCTGCACATGTGCATGATTGTTTTGTAAGATTACAACCTTTGTTATAAAAAATATATTTTAAAAATATTATAGGGTGGGTTGGGAGAAAAACACACCAAATGTAAGATAAGGTCTATGATTAGTAGTAAGATTTTTACAATATTCTTTCATAATTTGTAATAAACATCTCACGACAATGCAAGGTTTTGGTGGAGGGTTGATATATGGGACCCCTGTGTAATGTTATGCATGTTTGCTTTGTAAGTTCACAACTTTTACTATAGAGTTAATTGTTTATGCATGTTCATATATAACTGATATAAAGATAATAATAGGGTTGGCTGGGGAAAAATATTTTGGTTAGTAGTAATATTTTGACAATGTTCTTCATCATTAGTTAAAAAGGTTTAACAACAATGCAAGTTATTGGTGGTAGGATGAGTTATGAGAGTCCTGTATGATTTTATATATGTTTTGTAAGCTCAAAACTATTATTACACATTTATTGTTTATGTATGTTTATGTATGAGTGATATACTTCAATAAACTAATTTTAAAAAAACTAAAGAGAGTGTATGTGTGTACAAATGTGTAATTTGACCATATGATTCTAAAATTTCTAAGGAATGGTAAAGGACCAAAAATAATCAAGACACTTCTGAAAAACTTACTCTTTCAAACCTCAAGACTTCTTTTAAAGCTGTAGAATTAAGGCAGTGTAGTACTATTGGTGCAAAGATAAACCAGAGACCAATGAAACAGAACAGAGGGAATAGAAAGTGTCCCTGTATATAGGGGCACTTCATTTATGACAAGTGGAGCACTGCAGAGCAGTGAGAAAAGACAACCATTTCCATGGGACAAAAATAAAATAAAATCTGACCCCTATATCATACTATTCATAAGAAAATAGGCCAGGAAGATCATAGACTTAATATGAAAAACAAAGCAATAAAGTGTCTAGAAGAATGAGACTCACCCTAGGTAAAGAGCTTTTTTTTTTTCATATCTAAGCTTTCAAGGATCCTACATGGTCCTGCTGTACATGACTCGTATGTAGTTCTTGCCACCCGCTACTTACCACCTGAGCTCAACAACACCCGAACTAGCAAGAAGGTAAGCCACTGCCCACACACTTGCATGCCATGGTAATGGCACAATACCTATAAAAGCTTCTAAATGCTTGCTCTCAATTTTCATACTTACCACGGACCAGAAAAACACAGTTCACAAACTAGCACAGGTCCTCAGACCATAGCTTGAGTACTATGGTAATAAAACAGTTCTTCAATTGTTGAAGATGATATAGAAAAATACCGTCATGAATTCAAGGTAGAGTACATTTTCTTACACCAAATTCCAATAGCATGAATCATAAGGGAAAATACTGGTGAGTGTTAGTATCTTGAAATTAGGGCCTGCTTATAAAAAGATATCATTAAAAGAGGGAACACATAAATTAAAAACTGTGAATACACATTTGCAATACTTGTAAAGAATAATGTATTCTTTCTTTTTCCTACTTGCAGACTGACAACTCAAAATCCAGACTCATAAATTGAACTATATTTTTAAAAGACATTTTACCTGCCCCCAAATTATAAGCAAAGTCAAAGGATAAATGATAAATAGAGAAAGAATGGTTGCAATTTATATCCTATGCAATGAACTAATGTACCTATTATATAAAAACCTTTTAAAATTTGAGGAGAAAAAGATCCAGGTTGAAAAACTGGCAAAAGATACAGCAGGTAGTTTAGTAGAAGAAATGAAAATGGCCCTTAAACATAAAAAAAGAAATGCAACTACACTGAGGAAAATTAACTACTCTGAAAACACTCTTTTTTATCATACTGGCAAAAGTCCAAAAGTTTGAAAACATGCTATGATGAAGCTATGGGGCAACAAGGCACTCTCAAACACTGTTGATGGGCATTCAAAATGAAAGAAAAGCTGGCAATATTTAGAAAACCTACATCTGTACCTTCAATCCAGCATTCTGAAAAGCTACAGTAGCAAAAATATGAAATAATTGTGCATTAAGATTACTCATTGCAGCATTATTTGTAATAGTAAAAGACACCAAAAGTGCACCAATAGAGGATTAGTGGAATAAATTCAGATATACCTTCTCAAAAGAAAGGAATGCAGCCATAAAAATGAGGAAGAGTTCTATAAATTGCAGTGCAGTGGTCACCAAGATTTATTTGTTAAAGGATAAAATCAAGTTGCAGTATATATAGTATAAGCAACCTCTTGGGTAATATACGCAGAGCAACAGATAAAGATATTTGCTTATATTTTCCAAAAATACACTGGAAAATGAATCAAAAACTAATAAAAATTATCATTCACAAAGACAAGGAGAATTCGTGGCAGAAGAGACATGGGTAGAAACAAGAATTATCTCATAATGCTTTGTTACAAAGCTTTAGTTTTGGAACAATATAGATGATTTACAAATTCAAAAATTAAATAAAAAACTAATTCCTGAAAACTAAAAACAAACAAACAAATATATTTACCTGTATATAAAGGTGACAAAACATAGAAATTTTTTTCAAGTGACTTAAGAACACTTGACAGGTTTGGACTGTACTTCCATAGTGAAACATTATTCTAAGGATCAATAGAGCTGGAAAAAAAACCCCAAACTTTATTCAATAGTCTTTTATTAGTAATAATATTGAAATGTTTATTTTAAAACTATTTTTTAAATTTACATTTTATTGGATAAATCAAATAATTATATTAGTGATTTTAGGAAATGAGATTTTTAGTGTAAGAGATACAAAGAAAAAATCAAAGAAGTAAAAAAAACTTCATGATGTTAAACTGAATTAGAAATATGTGTACAAATTAATGATTCTTTTTATTTTCAATTGTACACATTTTCTAGCTCTGTCTATTGAAAAGGCCTAGAAGCAAAGATAACCCATTAGCAATCATTACTCCTAGCACCCAGTTTGTGGTCTCTAAGAGCCATTCCTCACTTAAAGGTACCAGGGGTCCTTAGAAGAATGGCTGATTCCAGGTCTGGGGCACGAGTTATAAATGTTGAGGCTGAACGCCTTCTACCAAAAAGCAAGTTATCAAATCAAAGAGAGTAATGTCACCGAATAGGAACTAACTCAAAGGGATTGCCACATTGGCCATAAATAGAACAATTTTAGCATCAGAAAGAATAAGGACTACAATTGATTGAAATACACTGAAAAATAAAATCCATGAGTTCATAATGACACTTAAAAAAATAAAATAAAGCAAGAAAGAGACATGCAAAAGTAAAACAAAACAAAAATGCTGGGTCAGTATTGGAGTTATCTAGGATTATTTCAGAATAACACCTTATTCTGAAAACTGGCAATTAAAGAGAATCATATGAGTACTCATCCTCTTTTCTGTTCAAGTATGGATTTCATGGAAATCAATAGCCCTAATTTTTGAGGAAAAGTTCATTACAGAATAATTCTAGGTAATAAATGTGGAAGGAATGACAGAATCAGAAATATACTATTTTTAAACTCATAATTAAATAAGTAATTAAGGGAGAAATCCTCAATGAATGAAAATATTTAGATGAAATGTTGATGGGGAGCTGTTCTAAGGCTATAAAGGGCTATCATATCTGAATCTACTGATAAAGCTTTGCTTTACTAATGGCAGGACAACCTGTCATTATGTGCTGCATGATTTGACACAATGTAAAGTTACATGGGAAGCGGATGTGGCTCAACTGATAGAATGTCTGCCTACCATATAAGAGGGCCAGGGTTCAAACCCAGGGCTGTGGTGAGCTGGCCCATGTGGTGAGCTGGCCCATGTGTAGTGCTGATGCGCGAAAGAGTGCCTTGCCACACAGGGGTGTCCCCCGCGTAGGGGAGCCCCATGCGCAAGGAGTGCGCCCTGCAAGGAGAGATGCCCCACACGAAAAAAAAGTGCAACCTGCCCTGGAGTGGCACCACACACACGGAGAGCTGATGCAGCAAGATGATGGTGTCACTGACGAGAATGCAAGTGGATACAGAAGAACACATAGCAAAAGGATTCAGAGAGCAGACAATGGGGGGGGGGAGGGGACAGAAATAAATAAAAAATAAAATCTTTAAAAATAAATAAATAAATAATAGTTACACATCACCACCTGTGAAATGTTCTTGTCAACAACAAAAAAGAGTTGAAACTGAACCTAAATCTATGTAGTTAACATTCAATTTACAAGAAATAAGGTCAAATGGAAGAATGAGGAAGAAAACAGAGAGTGGGACATGACCTGTTTTTTACAAGTCAATGGCATAAAGGGAAAAAAAGACCTAGAGATATATCAACCAAATGTAGTGGGTGGATCTTATTCAGATCTTGATGAAAAATAAATAAATAAGTTAAATAACATCATGAGAAAGCAAACAAATACAGAATATGAGACATTATATAGGGCAAGTTACATAATTGTTCAACAGACCACTGGCATAAAAAAGTAGGACTGCTTTAGATTATAAGAGTAAAGTCAAAAGGACCAAATGCAATAGAGGAACTATGTTTGATATTTATGTGAACAAGCACAATGGTAAAAAAAAAAAATGCATTTTTAAAGACAACTGGGGGAAGCAGATGTGGGTCAACTGATAGAGTGTCCACCTACCGTATAGGAGGTCCAGAGTTCAAACCCAGGGTCTCCTGGCCTGTGTGGTGAGCTGGCCCATGTGCAGTGCTGCCACACGCATGGAGTGCCGTGCCACGCAAGGGTGTCCCCCGCATAGGGGAGCCCCACATGCAAGTAGTGCACCCCACAAGGAGAGCCGCCCTGTGCAAAAAAAGTGCAGCCCACCCAGGAGTAGCACCACACACAGCTGACGCAGCAAGATGACACAACAAAAGGAGACACAGATTCCCAGTGCAGCCGAGAATGCAGACATAGAAGAACACAGAGCGAATGGACACAAGAGAGCAGACAATGGCGGGGGGAGAGGGAGAAATAAATAAAATAAATCTTTAAAAAAATAATAAAAATAAAGACAACTGGGGTGTGTGAATATGGAATGACTATAGGTGAGACCAAGGAGTTATTATTTATTTTGTTGTGTTTCATGACAATTATGAAAAAATATATATCCATATTGCAGAACTGCATTTGGAAGTGTATGTAGGTAAAATGATGTGAAGCCTGGATCTTTTTTTTTTTAAAGATTTATTTATTTATTTATTTCTCTTCCCTTCCCCCCAAGTTGTCTGCTCTCTGTGTCCATTTGCTGCATGTTCTTCTTTTGTCTAATTCTGTTGTTGTCAGCGGCATGGGAATCTGTGTCTCTTTTTGTTGCATCATCTTGTTCTGTCAGCTCTCCATGTGTGCAGCACCACTCCTGGGCAGGCTGAACTTTCTTTCGCGCTAGGCGGCTCTCCTTATGGGGCGCACTCCTTGAGCATGGGGCTCCCCTACGCGGGGGCACCCCTGCGTGGCAGGGCACTCCTTGTGTGCATTAGCACTGTGCATGGGCCAGCTCCACACAGGTCAAGGAGGCCTGAAGTTTGAACCGTGGACCTCCCATGTGGTAGACAGATGCCCTATCCACTGGGCCAAGTCCGCTTCCCACCTGGATCTTAATTTAAAATACTTGATCAACAATATCGAGGAAGATAGATAGTGCAGTAGGTTGAATTATGTATCCCAAAGGCATGTTCTTAATCTATTCCATGTTCCTGTGAGTATGAATTAATGTGTCAATAAGACCTTTGAAGGTGTTATTAAAAGGTGTGGCCAACTGATTCAGGGTAAGTCTTAATCCAATTACTAGAAGCCTCATAAAAGGAGAAGCCAAAGCCAGAAATCAGAGAAAGCTACAGAGAGAAGCCAGAAGTCAGCTAAAACAAGAGGAGCAGAGAGAGAGAGATTGCCAAGTGACAGGAGGCAGGCATGCAAGCCAAGAAACCACAAGGATTGTAGCCAATCAGCCCCAGAATGCCATAAACTTGGGGAGAAACCAGACTTTTGCCAATGTTTTCATTCTGGGATTCTAGCCTCTGGAAAATGTAAGCCAATAAATTCCTGTTGTTAAGCTAACCTATTGGTATTTGTCATAGCAGCCTGGCAAGCTAAAACAGATGATAGATTAGATTGATAGATGATTGATTGATAGATAGAGATAGATAGACAGAGATACATACAGAGAGAATGAGAGGTAGGTAGATAGGCAGGTGAGAAGGTAAATAGAGTAAATATGGCAAAGTCTTAATAGTTATTGAAGCCAAGTGATGGCTTATTGGAGTTCGTTATATTTTCTTTCTTTTTCATGTACATTTAAATGTTTTCAAAACAAAAAATTAAATTGAGTATTTTAAAATATATATGACCAGGAAGCAGATGTCGCTCAAGCGATTGAGCTTCCTCCAACCACATGGGAGGTCCCAGGTTCACTTTCTGGTGTCTCCTCGAGAAGACAAGCAAGACAGTGAGCTGGCAATATGGACAGGCGCGGTCAGCTGATGCAACAAGATGACATAACAAAGGGACACAAAGAGGAAAGACAATGAGAGACACAACAGGGCAGGGAGCTGGGGTGGCTCAAGCGATTGAATCCCTCTCTCTCACATGGGAGGTCCCAGGTTCAGTTCATAGTGTCTCCTAAAGAGAAGACAAGCACAATCAGAGAGCACACAACAAATGGACACAGAGAGCAGACAGTGAGTGCAAACAATCTGGGGGGCAGGGGACAGGGAATAAATAAATAAAATCTTAAAGAAACAAAATAAAGTGTATATGACTATTTATATCATAGGGGTGGAGAAGATTTTCATATAGAAGAAAGCCCAGAAGCAACTAAAGGAAAGATTAAGAGATCAGTTACATCAAAGCTTCAATTTATGAACCTTGAAAACATTATGCTGAGTGAAATAAGCAAGGCACATAAGGGCAAATATTGTATAATGTCACTTATATGAGATGTCTAGAAATAGCAAATTTCGCAGAGACAGAAAGTAGATTTGAGGTTATCAGGGGATAAGGGGAGGGGGAAAGGGGAGTTTTTGCTTGGTGAGTGTCATAATTATCAGAAACGTTTGCGTGCTGCCTGGACATTCATCTTACTTTGGCTAAGCCACTAGCCTCAATGCTCGCCCTTGGCCTTAATGAACAGCTTTCCACCCCGGGGGCTTAGGCGCCCCAGAGCTCAAACCCACACCTGCAGCCACCACCCACACCACCTGCAACTCCCACACGCCTCATCAGAGCCCACAGCTGGCCCTAAATGATAAGCTAACAAACCCTTGACTCTGGTGGAGCATCTATTAACCCCCATCCCCCCCGGATCACAATAAAGGCACAAGCCCACGGGTCCCTCTCGCTCTGGTCATGTGCTCCCCACCTGCCGGTTGAACACCCCAAGCCTACCACCCTTCCTAGCGACCCGCTCATGGCACCCCTTTCTTTCTGGGACCTGTGAGTAATAAACTAGCTTTCCTCATGCATTGTAGGCTTAGCGTCCCATTGCACTGCACCTGGGCTCCACCCAGGCCTAAATTTAATATCCAACTTAACTAATCAGAGTGTTTGTCAAAAAAAAAAAATTGTAATTTTTTCAAAAAAGGACATTTAGGTGAAGTTTAAAAATCCTTAAACTTGAAGATTCATAAATTAACTAAAAGACAAGTAACTGGCTGGAAAAAAAAAAAACAGTTGCAACATATATAATAGGAAAAGTAATATACCATAATATATCAAAATACCATCAATCAAAGACAAAGAAGCCAGCTAAAACAATAGACAGATGATATGAACAGGTACTTTACATTCCAGAAAGAAGAAATACAAATACCTGAGGTGTTCCACTTTAAAAGGAAAAATACAAATTATAACAATATCTTCACCAAATCTACAGATTGGCAAGTTTTAAACATAACATCCATTACTGGCAAAACATTCTTTGACACGATTAGGGTCTTTGGGGGCACGTTGCCAGCTTCTACCAATAAAATGGGTGTTCCCTTTGACTCAAAAAAATTACATTTCCAGAAGTTTATTGGAACGACTCTTACAGATACATTTTGAGGCACTATCTTTTTTTTTTTTAAAGATTTATTTATTTATTTAATTCCCCCCCCTCCCCTGGTTGTCTGTTCTTGGTGTCTATTTGCTGCGTCTTGTTTCTTTGTCCACTTCTGTTGTGTCAGCCGCACGGGAAGTGTGGGCGGCGCCATTCCTGGGCAGGCTGGTCTTTCTTTTCACGCTGGGCGGCTTTCCTCACGGGCGCACTCCTTGTGCGTGGGGCTCCCCCACGCGGGGGACACCCTTGCATGGCACGGCACTCCTTGCGCGCATCAGCACTGCACATGGCCAGCTCCACACGGGTCAAGGAGGCCCGGGGTTTGAACCGCGGACCTCCCATGTGGTAGACGGACGCCCTAACCACTGGGCCAAAGTCCGTTTCCCATGAGGCACTAGCTTTAAAATATTGTTAAAAATAATGAAATAATGAAAACGGCCTAAATGCTCATCCTATTCTAAATTTTGCACAAAACTACTGTAATTTTATTTCAACTATGTGCAAAGAAATTTTTATAAGTTCCTTACAGTCAGTTAAACATAACGTAAAGTGATTCATTATATTTTATCCAAGTAGTTCCATTTCAACCTTAATAAAGTTTTAAAATCTAGGCAAATATTCATACACAAAGATGTCTATTATAGCATAAATTAGAGATAAATTAAGTACCACTTAAATAAACATCCAACATTGTAGGACTGGAAAACAAGAGTGATTTCAATAAACCAGAATGTCTGAGGGATCTTTTGAAAAAACTTTTGGAAGGCAGACCATTGATGGGATGGTGGAGACTGTCACCCAAAGGAAGCCAAAGTTGTGTCCACTGTAGAAGAAAGTTGGTCCTTCCCACTGGCTCCTCTTTCCCCGAGAACCTCATAGGATCTGCACTACCAGCCATGCTCTATGACAATTAGAAACAAATGAGAGAATAGTTCCCACTGTTTTTACTAATGTTTCCCAAAATCAGCAATGACAGTCTGTATCTGAGTGTCAGAAACCATTGTAAACTGGCATGGATAAAGCTGCTCAGCTAACAAACTCTAGAAACGTCCCAACTCTTCCCCACTTTTTTTCCAAGGAGAATAGTTCTAGATGAAGCAGAGAGGCTATGCAGTTTTTGTTTTGCATCTTAAAAGTAAACGTTTATTGAAGATTGATTATACATGCTTTTCAAGCATGACTTTTGTGCCTAGATATCATCTGTCCTCATCCCACACCACTCCTCCCTGGAAGTCTTATGTAAATATAGCCCAAACACCCTGATTCCATAGTCTGTGTAATTCCAAATTCCTTCCCAAGGTATGTGCTTATTCTAAGTGAATTTGCATTTCCTAGGGTTTCCTCTGCTGTGGGAAACTAGCTTGAATTTGAATGTGGGAACATGGTTTGAGGTTGAAACATTTCCATAATGCAGATAAAAAGTGGGGGCTAAGGAATATCAGCCTTGATTAGATAGAAAACACTGTCTGGTCAGCACGAAAACTTGCGTGAGGAGGCATTTGGACTTTGTATGGCCTATTCCCTAGTATTACAGTTGTTATAGCTTTTATAACAAGAAGCCTCAAAAGTAAACATAGATAAGTACTGTTTGTAATTTCTAATAAATATGAGGTGGAAACTAGGGTCGAGGCTCTCAGTTTCAGAAGCTGTGAGTCCCCCTGGTCCCATCTTTATTTTCTCTCTTTTGTCTTTCTTTTTGTCCTTTTATTTCTTAATTTCTGCATCACCTTCCCTTCATGCAAACCTATTGCTGAGCTGGTCTCAGCAACTGGCACCCAAACAGGGACTCGAGGGGAAGAAGGTTCATTTCGAGTGAAACTAAAGGTGTTGTCATGGCGCAGAGCCCCAAGTGGTTTAGAAGGCCTTCCAAGTCCTCAGTAAGGACACTCTCAGTATTTTAGCAGGGTTATGATGGGAAACAGAGACAGTTTGCCTGTATGTCTGTCTCTTCAAACAACTGCTCAAAGCAGGAGAAGCCAAGGCCAGTGGGCCTTGTATTTCAGAACTCTTACAGATTATGGGAAAATATTGCTCATAATTCCCAGCAATAGGAAGTTTAGAATTAGGAGATTAGGAAAGAGTAGGAAAAAGAGTTAAAAATATTACATGTACAAGGTCTTCTATTCCCTGTTACTATTTGGCCTACTTGGACTATTAAGTCTCTTTTGATACTAAAATCTAAAGTTTTGCCTTCAGCTCCTTCATTAATTGACTTTAGAAAGTAACTTTCCCCTACGCCAACACCTCCCCCCACTCCAATACCCAGAGACGCTCAGCCGAAGTTGTCAGCTTTACAACAGAGCATCTTGAAGGCTAGAATGGAGGCAAATCACATTGAGAGGCTTGTGCAAAAAAAAACGTTAACTCACAATGACAACATCCGCACAGGCAAAAGTGCTGAACATAGCCCTTGTTAGTGAAATCATGCTTGTAAGAAAACTCTCTGCTAAAGTGTTAACTAAGATAAGGAAAATATTCTGGGAGCAACTGTGCAAACCCCCTGCTGCCTACATGATAATGTGGCTATGGACCAGTGGGGGCTAATAGAATTAGACCTCTGGAGGAGGAGGAAAATATGGCAATATTGGTGTTCTCTGTTTTGTTTCCATGCTGATTCTTTTTTTTTAATGGTAAAGACAAATGAGTTTATTTTTTTTCACCTTGATTTTTTTTTACTTTTTTTTGTCTTTATTTTTTTAATATTACATTCAAAAAATATTAGGTCCCCATATACCCTCCACCTCCTTCACCCCACTCCTCCCCCCATAGCAACAATCTCCTCCATCATCATGAGACATTCATTGGATTTGGTGAATACATCTCAGAGCACTGCTGCACCTCATGGTCAATGGTCCACACCATAGCCCACACTCTCCCACGTTCCATCCAGTGGGCCATGGGAGGACATACAATATCTGGTAACTGTCCCTGCAGAATCACCCAGGACAACTCCGAGTCCCGAAAACACCTCCACATCTCATTTCTTCCTCCCATTCCCCACACCCAGCAGTCATCATGGCCACTTTATCCACACCAATGCCACATTTTCTTCAATTACTAATCACAATAGTTCATGAATAGAATATCAGTAAGTCCACTCTAATCCATATTCTATTCCTCAATCCTGTGGACCTGGGAATGGTTGTGTCCACTCCACATCTATATCAAGAGGGGGCTTAGATTCCACATGGATGCTGGATGCAATCCTCCTGCTTTCAGTTGTAGGCACTCTTGGCTCCATGGTGTGGTGGTTGACCTTCTTCAACTCCATGTTAGCTGAGTGGAGTAAGTCCAACAAACCAGAGTGTTGGAGCTGAACTCTGTTGAGGCTCAGGGCCTGGCTATCACATGGTCAGTATAGAGATTCAGGTCCCCTGGGTATACACTAAACCCCAGCACCAACTACAGTTCTGGTAAAAGTAACAAAAGAGGCTTGTGAAAAAAGACCACATCTGAGTCCAGCTCCATCACACAGAAATGCAAACTCCAGAGAAGGGCCAACTGACATGGCACTGAACTCCATCTGCCATGACCATAGAACCTGTGGGCCTCTGTAGCCCTCAGAAGAACCAATACCCGGGGTTGTATCTACTTTATCTGTCTCTGGGACTCTGCTGAGGTGTGCATAAGGGCAACTCCTTTGATAACCTCCCAGCTCTTTTTGGAGACTCATAGCCATATAAACTCATTTGTCCTTTCCATTTCCCCCTTGATTCCAGTCAAAAAGCATTTTTAACTCTTGGTATTATATGTAGACTGAGATCTTCTGCTGGTCTGAGTTGACCTTTTTATTCAAGGTCATTTTCTAGTTACATCATCAGCTGGTACTTGGTAGCAATCCCTCAGTGCCAGGGAGGCTAATCCCCAGGAGTCATGTCCCACGCTGGGGGGAAGGCAACGCATTTACAAGCTGAGGTTGGCTTCGAGACTGGCCACATTTGAGCAACATGGAGGCTCTCAGGAGGTAACTCTTAGGCACCCTGCAGTTCTAGGCCTTGTTCTTATTTCAGATGTACAGGTTCACAAGCATAGTCATTAGTATCAAGGGCTCATTGTTGGACCTTCATTCTTTTTTGGTCATTACCGTTGCACTTGGAGGATTGTTGCTGTTCCTTTTGGGACTGTGATAGAGCTCCCCTGGCTAGGAACTCAGCACTCCCTCAGTTGTTGTTTTTAATTGTAACCACTATGAAAATTTCCAAACATTTTTATGTACCCTGGATATATGCCCTGTCGAACTCCCTGCTAACTATGTGTCCCCTGTGAATAACATCCCACTCCAGTATTCTTCTGCTGCCATTGTTAAACTGCTCTGTGATACAAAACTTCCTGAAAAGTGAAACCCAATATATTGCCAGGTTCCCTTAATAGTAAAATGGAATATAGTGATAGTTTAAAGGTTAGATATAGAATACATAGTAATTTGGAAAAATTATGGTAAAAATAAATTGGGGTATCAAAAAATTTAAAAATGCAAAAGCTTTGTTTTTGATGTTTTGCCTTACATCACTGCAATTAGTGTTGCCCTGTATGCAAATTGGCAAGGCAACTACTTCCGTCTTTTCCTCAGTGTCTACGTCCTATCTTTTTCTTTTCTTTTTTCTAATTATTAAACTTATCTTCACAAGAGTTTTAGATCACAGTAATTCATATATACAATATACAGTACTCCCACATATCCATCATGAAACCTTTTCCCTTTCACAGCAGTAATCTTTTTACATATTCATACTATATTTACTGGAACTGATGCACAGATATTGAGACAATAGCTTTCAAACAAGGTAACATTTGTGTTTACATTGTGGTTTATATTTTAGACTATACAATTTTCTAAATTTTTAGTTATCTTATGTTTTACATTATGATTTATATTTTAGCCTATCAGCCCCTATATATTTTTGGTGTAATTTTACATGTCTTATATCCATCCTTGCGTACTCTTGTGAAAAACTTCTGTTGCCCACACAGTTACATTGGTTATATCTATTCAATACCTCTTTCCCCCTCCCCTTAGGGACAACAGTGACAGTTAATCTTCATTGCTTGAAGGGCCATGTTCAGAGATATTTGCAACAGTGTTGAGGGCTTGACATGCTCAACTGCCCTAATGCACTGGGAGCCACCATTTCTCTTCAGAGATACAGTTCCCTCTCTTTGATGGCATCAGTCCTCTCCAGGATGTGGGTATACCTTCACTCTCATTATATGGGTCTCTATCCAATGGTATAACCCGCTATGGCAAAATGAGCATTCACATATTCCCTAAGAGCCTGTCCTGCATTAGATTATCTGCTTTAAGCATCTTAAACAGATAACTTTCCTTATTATATTTTTTAAAAGGTTTTCTCAGCATTATACTCTCAACCTAATACCTGACAATCTCCTATGTTTGTATGTTGCCCCACCCTCCCCCCAATTTCTTGGACAATATTACCCATCCTCCCAACCCTAACTGCCCTCAAGCCCGCAAAGCCCCAACTAAAGGTAACCCTATGCCCCCATTTTATCCCTTCCTTGTACAAATACTTACCTCCAGCCTATCGTAGATTTCACCCATGTAGGTGTCAGCTTACATCCTTCCTCTATCCCCCAATTTACTGTAAGCCTATCATCCAGTCTCTAGCTCTCTGAGGCAGCTTGGTTTATTTATTTCATGTCATTGAGGTCATGTAGTATTTGTCCTTCAATGCCTGGGTTGCTTCACTCAACATAGGTTCTCAAGATTCATCCATGTTATCATGTGTGTTTGCAGTGTATTCGTTCTTAAAGCTGAGTAGTATTCCATTGTATGTATATACCACATTTTATTTATCCATTCATCTGTTGATGGGCATTTGGGTTGATTCCAACTTTTGGCAATAGTGAAAAATGCTGCTATGAACATTGGTGTGCATATATCAGTTTGTGTCCTTGTTTCCAGTTCTATTGGGTATATACCCAGAAGTGGAATTGCTGGGTCATATGGAAAGTTTATGGCTAGTTTTTTGAGAAACCGCCAAACTGTCCTCCAGAATGGTTGGATCCTTCTGCATTCCCACCAGCAGTGGATGAGTGTTCCCATTGCTCCACATCCTCTCCAGCATTTGTAGTCTTCTGTTTTTTTCATAGCTGCCAATCTTATGGGAATAAGATGGTATCTCATTGTAGTTTTTATTTGCATTTCCCTGATAGCTAGAGATTTGGAGCATTTTTTCATGTGCTTTTTAGCCATTTGTATTTTTTCTTTGAAGAAGTGTCTGTTTAAATCTTTTTCCCATTTTTTAAATGGGTTGTTTGTCTTTTTATTTTCAAGATATAGGAGTTCTTTATTTATGCAGGTTGTAAGTCTCCTATCAGATATATGGTTACCAAATATTTTCTCGCATTG
The DNA here is from genome assembly GCF_030445035.2 of Dasypus novemcinctus. Lineage (NCBI taxonomy): Eukaryota > Metazoa > Chordata > Mammalia > Cingulata > Dasypodidae > Dasypus > Dasypus novemcinctus. The sequence goes on along the minus strand of NC_080699.1, from coordinate 20,788,974 downwards.
TGTAGGCTCTCTTTTCACTTTCTTGACAAACTCCTTTGAGGTGCAGAAGGCCTTAATTTTGAGGAGGTCCCATTTATCTATTTGTTCTTTTGCTGCTCGTGCTTTTGGTGTGAAGTTCATGAAGCCATTTCCTATGACAAGGTCTTGTATATGCTTCCCTACGCTGCTTTCCAAAGTCTTTATGGTCTTGGCTCTTATATTTAGGTCTTTAATCCATCTTGAGTTGATTTTTGTATAAGGTGTGAGATGGTAATCCTCTTCCACTCTTTTACATATGGATATCCAGTTCTCTAGGCACCATTTGTTGAATAGGCCATTCTCTCCCAGTTGAGAGGATTTGGTGGCTTTATTGAATATTATATGACTATATACATGAGGATCTATATCAGAACTCTCAGTTCGGTTCCATTGGTCTGTGTGTCTCTACTTGTGCCAATACCATGCTGTTTTCACTACTGTAGCTTTATAGGATGTATTGAAGTCAGGTAGTGTGATTCCTCCAATTTTGTTTTTCTTTTTCAATATGTCTTTGGCTATTCAGGGCCTCTTTCCCCTCCAAATAAATTTCATAGCTAGTTTTTCTAGTTCCTTAAAGAATGCTGTGTTGATTTTTATTGGGATTGCATTGAATGTGTAGATCAGTTTTGGTAGGATAGACATCTTAATAATAATTAGTCTTCCTATCCATGAACAGGGAATATTCTTCCATTTATTTAGGTCTTCTTTGATTTCCTTGAACTGTCTTGTGTAGTTCTCTGTCTATAGGAATTTTACACCTTTAATTAAATTTATTCCTAGGTATTTAATTTTTTTATTTACTATTTTAAATGGTATTTGTTTCTTGATTTCTTCCTGAGTTTGCTCATTATTGGTGTACAGAAATGCTACTGATTTTTGCGCATTGATCTTATAACCTGCGAATTTACTAAACTCATTTATGAGTTCTAGAAGCTTTGTTGTAGACCTCTCAGGGTTTTCTAGGTATAGGATCATGTCATCTGCAAATAATGAAATTTTGACTTCTTCCTTTCCAATTTGAATGCCTTTTGTATCTGGTTCTTGCCTCAGTGCTCTAGCAAGTACTTCTAAGACAATGTTAAATAGAAGAGGTGAGAGTGGGCATCCTTGTCTTGTTCCTGATCTTAGAGGGAAGGATTTTAGGATTTCACCATTGTAAATGATGTAGGCTGTGGGTTTTTCATATATACTCTTTATCATGTGCAAAAATTTCCTTGTATTCCAATCTTTTGCAGTGTTTTTATCAAGAAAAGGTGCTGTATTTTGTCAAATGCTTTTTCTGCATCTATAGATATAATCATGTGATTTTTTTTTCCTTCAATCTGTTCATATGATGTATTACATTGATTGATTTTCTTATGTTGAACCATCCTTGCATACCCAGAATGAATCCCACTTGATCATGGTGTATAATTCATTTAATGTGATGTTGAATATGGTTAGCAAGCATTTTGTTGAGGATTTTTGCGTCTAGGTTCTTTAGTTAAATTTATTCCTAGGTATTTGATTTTTTCATTGACTATTGTAAATGGTATTTGTTTTTTGATATCCTTCTGAGCTTTCTCATTGTTGGTGTACAGACATGCTACTGATTGTGCATTGATCTTATAACCTGCGACTTTACTAAACTCATTTATGAGTTCTAGAAGCTTTGTTGTAGACCTCTCAGGGTTTTCTATGTATAGGATCATGTCATCTGCAAATAATGAAATTTTTACTTCTTCCTTTCCAATCTGAATGCCTTTTATATCTGGTTCTTGCCTCAGTGCTCGAGCAAGTACTTCTAAGACAATGTTAAATAGAAGAGGTGAGAGTGGGCATCCTTGTCTTGTTCCTGATCTTAGAGGGAAGGATTTTAGGATTTCACCATTGTAAACGATGTTGGCTGTGGATTTTTCATATATACTCTTTATCATGTTCAGAAAATTTCCTTGTATTCCAACCTTTTGCCGTGTTTTTATCAAGAAAGGGTGCTGTATTTTGTCAAATGTTTTTTCTGCATCTATAGATACAATCATGTGATTTTTTCCCTTCAATCTCTTTATATGGTGTATTACATTGATTGATTTTCTTATGTTGAACCATCCTTGCATACCCAGAATGAATCCCACTTGGTCATGGTGTATAATTCATTTAATGTTTTGTTAAATACGGTTAGCAAGTATTTTGTTGAGGATTTTTGCATCTAGGCTCATTAGAGAAATTGGTCTGTAATTTTCCTTTCTTGTGGTGTCTTTGTTTGGCTTTGGTACTAGGGTAATGTTGGCATCATAGAATGAGTTAGGTAATGTTCCTTCTGTTTCAATTTTTTGGAAGAGTTTCAGCAGGATTGGTGTTAATTCTTTCCAGAATGTTTTGTAGAATTCACCTGTGAAGCCATCTGGCCTTGGGCTCTTCTTAGTTGGGAGGTTTTTAATGACTGATTCTATCTCTTTACTTGTGATTGGTTTGTTGAGATCATCAGTTTCTTATATTGTCAATATAGGCTGCTTATGTGTTTCTAGGAATTTGTCCATTTCCACTGAATTGTCATTTTTGTTGGAATATACTTTTTCAAAGTATATTCTTATGATAGTTTTTATTTCTGTGGGGTCAGAGGTGATATCTCCTTTCTCATTTCTTATTTTGTGTATTTACATCTTCTCTCTTTTTTTCTTTGTTAGTCTCGCTAAGGGTTTGTCAATTTTATTGAGCTTCTCAAAGAATCATCTCTTGGTTTTGTTTATCTTTTCAAGTGCTTTCGTATTTTCTATTTCATTTAGTTCTGCTCTTATCTTTGTTATTTTTTTCTGTGGGGATACTTTTTTGTTTTATTACTTCATCCTGTGGGGATACTTTTTTGTTTTATTACTAATTCCTCCAAATGTGCAGTTAGTTCTTCAATATTTGCTCTTTCTTCTTTTTTGATGTATGAATTTATGGCCATAAATTTCCCTCTCAGTACTGCTTTTGCCACATGCCATAAATTTTGGTATGTTGTGTTATCATTTTCATTATTTTCAAGGTAGTTATTAATTTCTTTTGAGCTTTCCTCTTTGACCCACTGTTTTTCTAAGAGTGTGCTGTTTAATTTCCATATCTTGGTGTGAAATCTGGGCCTCTGGCCCTTGCAGATTTCCAGCTTCACTCCACTGTGGTCAGAGATATTATTTTGTATGATTTCAATTTTTCTGAATTCATTGAGCCTTTCTTTGTGGCCTAGCATATGGTCTATCTTGGAGAGTGATCCATGTGCACTTGTGAAAAATGTATATCCTGCTGTATTCAGGTGCAATGATCTGTATATGTCTATTACATCCAGCTCCTCTAATCTACTGTTCAAAGTTTTTTTTTCTTTAGTGATCCTCTTTTGAGATGTGTTGTCCAAAATTGATAGTGGTGTATTAAAATCTCCCACTATAATTGTAGAAGCATCTATTCCTTCACTTAGTTTTTCCAATGTTTGCCTCACATACTTGCAGGCACCCTTGTTAGGAGCATAAGTATTTTTGATTGTTTGTTCTTCTTGAGAGATTGTCCCTTTCACTAATATGTAGTATCCTTCTTTGTCTCTCACAATTGTTTCACATTTAAAGTCTATTTTGTCTGATATTAATATAGCTCCTCCTGTCTTTTTTTGGTTATTGTTTGCTTGTAAGATTGTTTTCCAACCATTCACTTTCAACCTCAATGAATCCCTGGGTCTAATATGTGTTTCTTGTAGACAGCATATAGATGGGTCATATTTCCTTATCCAATGTCCCAGTCTGAATCTTTTGATAGGTGAGTTTAATCCGTTGACATTCAGTGTTATTACTTTCAAGAAATTATTTATGTTAGCCATATTTAGATTGGAATTGTGTTTGTCATACTTTGTTTTTTTCCTACTCATTTTGTCTTTTTTGTTGCTCTTACACTCTCCTCCAACTCTGCCTCTCCTTTTTTTTCCTTTCTTCCTGCAGAACTCCCTTTAGTATTTCTTGAAGGGCAGTGTTCTTGTTGGCATACCCTTTCAATTTCTGTTTATCTGTGAATATTTTGAACTCTCCATCATTTTCAAATGCTAGTTTAGCTGGGTAGAGTATTCTTGGTTGGAAATTTTTTTCTTTTAGTACCTTGACTATATCATACCACTGCCTTCTTGCCTCCATGGTTTCAGATGAGAAATCAGCACTTATTCTATGGAGCCTCCCTTGTATGTGATGGATTTCTTTTCTCTTGCTGATTTTCTCTTTGTCTTGAGCATTGGATAATTAGGCAAGTATATGTCTTGGGGTGGGCCTGTTGAGATTTATGATTTTTGGGTTGTGTTGTGCTGCCTGAACAGGTACATCCATCTCTCTCAGTAGATTTGGGAAGTTTTCAGCCATTATTTCCTCCAAAACCCCTTCTGTCCCCTTTCCCTTATCTTCTCCTTCTGGGATGCCTATAATACGTATGTTTGGGCATTTTGCATTGTCATTCAGGTCTCTAAGTCCTAGCTGGATTTTTTCTATCTTTTATCAATCAGTTCTACCATCCGTTTGATTTCAGATGTACTGTCATCCACGTCGCTAATTTTCTCCCCTGCCTCTTCTAATCTTCTGTTATTTGCTGAGAGTGTATTTTTTTTCTTTCTTGAGCTGTGGTGTTCATCCCCATCATATCTGTTATCTTTTTGCGTATGTCTGCAGTTTCCTCTCCAAGTGTTTTCTTCATATTGTTAATCTCTTCCTTTACTTCATTAAGTTGTTCACTAATATACGTTTTGAGATCTCTAATTACTTGTCCAATGGTCTGCTCCCCTTCTTGGCTTTTAGTTTGTTCATTGGATTCAGCCATGTTTTCCTGATTATTGGTTTGGTTTGTAGTCTTTTGTTGCTGTCTGGTCATCATTTTATCTTGACGGGTTTAATCAGTTCCTTAGCTTCTTTGTCTAGTCTTGGGGATTAATTAGTTTTTGTTCTTGCATAAGTATAATGTCTTCTCTTTGTCACTTTGTTCTTCTTACTCTATTTTCTTGTTGCTGGCTAAGTTCAATTTGAAGGAAAATATTAGGGCCAGGGAAAGCAAAATTTTATTCACTGTTGGTGGGAATATAGAATGGCACAACCACTATCAAAGTCTGTTTGGCGGTTCCTAAGGAAGTTAGATATAGATCTAACTATATCTATATCTCAGAAGAACTGAGAGCAGTGACACAAACAGACATCTGTACACCAGTGTTCATAGCAGCGTTACTCACAATTGCCAAAAGATGGAAAGAACCCAGGTGTCCATCAACTGACAAATGGGTAACCTGTGATATATGCACATGATGAAATAATATTCAGCTATAAGAAGAAATCATGTGAAGCATATGACAATGTGGATGAATCTGGAGGACATTATGTTGAGTGAAGCAAACCAGGCACAAAAGGACAAATTTTGTATGATTTTTCTGTTATAAGCTAAATATAATGAACAAACTCATGGAGTTAATAGCCAGAACATAAGTCACCAGAGAAGAGGATGTGGTTAGAGGATAGAAAGCTGAGGTTTATTCGTAAAAAGTTGTTTGAAAATCAATAGAAATGGTGAAAGCACATCATAGGATTTGTAATTAGTAGCACTAACATATGGGTATGATAGGGGTCTGTTTTTTGTTTTCTTTTTTTTGAGTAATGAAAATGCTCTAATATTGATTGACTTTATATATACACAACTCAGTGATTATACCAAATTCCATTGGTTGTACACTTTAGATAAATTGTATGGTTTATGAACAAAAAAAAAATAGGGTGAGTTGGGGGGAAACTACACTAAATGTAAGATGTGGATGATAGTATTAATACCTTGATGATGCTCTTTCATAATTTGTTACAAATGATTCACAACAATGCAAGTTATTTGTGATGGGGTGATGTATGGGAGCCTTTTATGATGTTATGCCTGTTTGGTTTGTAAATTCACAACTTTTACTATACACTATGTATGTTCATGTATGAATGATATACTTCAATAAGTTGTTTTTAAAGTGAAAAAATGAATACATCCTTCAAGACTTCACTCGGAGTTCCTCTCTACTTTACAAAAGTAGATGTTGTCTCTTGTTTAGGAAAGCTGGAATACCTGATTTTCCAGAGGCAGGTGGGAAAGAAAGCAAAATAAAAGCAGTCCTAACAGGAATAGGGAAGGCAATATAGAGTAAGAGCAACAAAGGTTAAAATAATGTTAAAGTTGCCATAAATGAGTATCTACTTGTAGATATTATTTTTCCTTCTAGAATCATAAAAATGTAGTCAGAAGAGAAATAGCGAGGAAAATTAAATCGTCTGTTTCCTGCATAGCAAGATAGTCAAGCTTAGAGGGAAAAATAAAGGTAGCATAAGCTAACTGACAAAACTGCTGCTTCCTTAATCAACCCTGCCTGGAATTTAGCCCTATATAATATGTTTATGATGTTTAAGTTTCTTCTTACATTTCTAATCTTAGATTGTTAAATATAGGAACAGGAACATTATGTTTTAAATTTCCTTTCTCTAAACTTTTTTTTAGGCGGTACCAGGGATTGAAACTGGGACCTCAAACATGGGAAGCAAGTGCTTAACCACTGAGCTACACCCACTCCCATCTCCAAGCACTTTTATAAGTTAGTGTGGGTATATGTACTTCATAGAAACTTTTTTTCAAAATTCCAATCTTTCAACCAGCATTTAATGAAGGCCTAAAATGTGTAAGTCACCATGGGATGATGAATTATACAGCAGTTGAATCTGACACATAGGTTGTAAATTCGCACCTCAGTTATATTTTGTTTACTTAAGATGTTTTTAACTAGAATTTGTCACCAATATTAAAAATTCAGGTTCCACAAAAAGTTAAACATAGAATGACTGCATGGCCTAGCAGTTCTTCTTTTGGTATATCCCCAGAAGAGTTTGATTTAGAAACAAACATTAAACAAATAAACAGCTCAAAAAACTTTCAGGAGATTTCACATAATAATCTGAATTCTGGCTTCTATTGAAAAAATGATGAATTGGCCCTACTGGGCTGCATTCCCAAATGGAATGGGCTGGAGCTGAATGGGATGCCTCTTACAGACCAGGTGTGTTACAGACCAGGCACATGCTTTCCAGTTCACCATGGGTACCACCACTCTGCCAATCTCAGTCTCAAAATTTAGAGCCATTTTTTACTCTTCTTTCTCATACTTTATATTCCATCAGTCAACAAGTCAACTCAGTCTCTACAATAACCTTCACTTCCATCTCCTCTTTTCCTTTCTAACGTCAACTATGATTCCACAGCTTAATTACCTCCTGATGACCTCACAACAGAGCATTGAGACCTATTCCATCATAATCCTCATCTTACAGTTGAGAAAAATGAAGCACTAAAAGCTTAACACACCTGCCCAAGGTTGCACAGTCTACAAGTGGTGGAGTCTGAGTCTACAGACGGTAATCTTACCCTACCAATCATAGCCTCTATAGTTTCAAACTTGGATACAAATAGCTCTAGTGCCCATGAAACCTTTTCAAGTTGAAAGGAATAGATCGTTTTAAGGGACTAATTTCCCACTCTAAATCCTCAACTTCTATAAATCTTCTTTCATAAAACGGATCTCTTGCTAATTCAGCTGAGGTCTAGGAGAATCCCTTATTATTAATTCCCTTCTCTCACCACTTACCCTCACCCATTTTGGTTATTACAATGGGGTATTGCCACAGGGTAAAAACACAGGCAGTGACTATTTGAGACTATGTGAAATATTGATGCAAGTGTTGAGAAAATGAATGATTCTATCCATTGCGTAGCAAAACCTTTTGAAATTCAATTCAGATCCAACTGCCACTTCAACCTGAGATGCAGAAAGGTGGAGTGTCACTGCTACCCTAGCAATCCCCTAATTTTTATTTATTTATTTTTTTGCTATTATTATTTCCAGTGTATCACAAACTTTAATTAGGATAGGGACTGAGATGTGAGTTGGTTTCCCCTCGGTGTTCCTACTTCTTCCTCAGCTCTCAGCCCTTTCTGCAGATCACCAGTCTCCTCCTCCATCAGCAGTAGACTGCTGTTGTTACTTGGTGCTGGGCTGGAGGGGCGGGGGGTGGGGAAGACGTTCTCTGTTTTCCTAGTCCCTCCTCTGAGATAGGCAGGTCCTCTGTGCCTCACAGGAGGCTTTCTCAGAGTTCCTGCTCCACCTTCCCCTGGCAGTCTCCCCTTACCCTGTGTCCATAGTGGGTCTTGGGTGGGAATTGCCTGCCTGCCCCTCTCTATAGTAGCAGACCTCTCCTCAGTATCAGTGTAGAATCATGGATTTCAGGTGGTTTCCTGCCCCTCCCTTATTGGTAGAGGGGTTATCCATTTACCTCTTTCCTTTGCCTGGGCCCTGGGAATGAGAGTGTTTGCTACCCCTCCTCCAGCAATTTAAGGATTTTGTTTAAGGGTAAAGGGAAGGAAGGCCACTGGGCTTTATGCCCAACCCTTAACTGTGGCCAATAGCCTCCTCAAGTCTTCACCAAGCAGGGTGCCCCATTCAGTCTCCTGAACACAAGTAGAGAACACTGGTAACAAACTTCTTAGTGACTGGGAACTCACCCTTTCTCACACCCCAACTGCTCCAAACTGGGACAGTCATCCACATCCAACCTTTAATAACTTTAACATTTTTGCTGGTTTGTTCTTTTCTTTAGCACTTTTCTATAGTGCTCTCTTGCTCCTGTGTTTTGCTAAAGATGAAATGGTTTATGTATTTTTTCTCTTCTTGGAAGGGCCTGTCCCTCTTCAGAATTCAGGTTATTTGGTTGTCTTGTAACTTCAGGTCTCTAAAGTGTTCAAGACATTTAGGCTTTTGTATACTATCTGGGGGAATTGTGGGAAGATGGGCATTGGAGTAGGCAGGCAGGGCCCAACGGGAGGCAGGGCCCAACTCTCTCACAAAAACAATAGAGAAAGAGCCAAAACCTGTCTGAGGGACCTGCTTTATGGGTCAGCAGACCAGGAAATTGCTACACAACTCCCAGGAGGGTGAGGGACAGTGAGACAAAGAACCTGAAACAACAAATATGAGCTACCAAACACCTGAAGCAGCCAGGAAGTCTCCCCTCTCTCACCATCGAGATATTAATATTACACTGGTGTAAACAAAAGAAAACAGAGAAAGAAAGAAAAAAGCTGGTGTAAAACTCCTGGTTCGCTGCAGCTGACTGAGGGGAAAAAACATCTTCCTCCCTGTCAGCTGTTACAAGGGAAAAGGGAGGGGGAGTCGGGAGGCTTCTCTTCATTGAATTTGGGCAGCAGAGCCCACTTTAAATCTTGGCTCTGATGAGACCACAACACAGGAAAGCAGAGACTGAAACACTTCTGTAGAAAGGTGTGCCAACGAGCGCCATCTGCTGGCAAGTCTGGAAATTGCATGGACAAAAACTGCTTTTGGTTCTCTCTGTATCCTAGGAGAAAATCTGCACCTCATTAGTGAGTCCCTAGCCTGATTTTGATAACTTAAGCTGGGCAGTTTTAAAGACTTAGAATAAGTTGAACCAAATATCAAAGAAGAGCTATGAAAAAAACAAACAATAGGCAACAGAGAAATTGGCCATCAGAATAACGTCACCCAAGTATTCAGATGCCTAGACATCAGCAAAAGTTACAAGCCATACTAGGAAACAAGAGGAAATAGCTCAGCCAAAGAAACAAACCAAATATCCTGAAGAGATACAGGATTTAAGATAATTAATCAGTGATAATCACACAACTCTCCTAAATCAATTCAAAGAATTGAAAGAAAATATGACTAAAGAGTTAAAGGATATTAAGAAGACACTGGATGAGCATAAAGGACAGTTTGAAAGCCTGAAAAGAAAAATAACAGAGCTTATGAGAATGAAAGATACAATAGATGGGATTAAGAATATGTTAGAGGGAAGTGGCTGTGGCTCAAGCAATTGAGCTCCCATTTACCATATGGGGGACCCTGGTTTGATCCCTGGGACCTCCTGGTAGAAAAGAGAAAGGAGGGGAGGGGAGGGGAGGGAAGATGTCCCAGGCCTGCGTGGAGAGGTACAGGCCCCGCACAGCAAAGCAAAGCACCAAAAAGATGATAACACAACCAGATAGGAAAAAAAAAAATACATTAGAGGAAGCAGATTCAGCTCAGTGGTTGGGCAGCCCTAAATGCTTATCAGAACATAAATTCTCAGTGGCAGGGGCCCCACCCCCAGGGTGGGTAGAACCACACTCAAGCAGTATAAATTTGTTTCTCTTCTCTGGTGCAAAGTGGGACATGCAAACCTGCCATCCATGGACCCCACCCACAGCAATTTTCAGCCACCCCAGGAGACCAGCTGATGGGACTTCATCCCCTGATCTTCGGACATTATATGCTATATATAAAGGAGATTTACCCTTTCTGGACTCTATTCTGTTCAATAAAGGGATCATATGCTGAAAGTTTCTGTTGTGCCCTGAACCTATGTTCCCATGAGGCACCACTGTAACCACTCATTCCACAACAGGATTATTAGTTCTGTTTAAACAGTCAAAAGTTTTTTAAAGAAACACATTTATCCTTTCTTGTGTTCTTTATTCCTTCCTGCAGATGTAGTATTCATGTGGTATCATATGGCATTATATGGTATCATATTGTATTGTTTCTCTTCTAAAGAACTTCTTTTAGTATTTCTTGGTGTGAGTATCTGCTGGAGATGAATTCTCTCAGCCTTTAGCTGTAAACGGTATAAGCTTTAAGAATATATTTACTAATTATAGACTCCTAGGTTGATAGGTTTTGTTTTCTTTTGCTTTTTGGGTTTTGGGGGGGCTTTTTTGTTTTTGTTTTTGGCGTTTTACAAATGTCATTCCTTTGCCCACTTGCCTCCATTCTTTTTTGTTTTTGTGTGTTTGTTTGTTTGTTTGTTTTCTGATGAGATGTCAAGCATTCATGTCTCAGGGTATTTCTTTGTATTTTAGTATGTCTTTTTTCCTTGGCCTATTTTTAAGATTTCTAATCTGTGTCTGTGATATAGTGACTTGTAGAAGTCTTTGTATTTATTGTTCTAGAGTTCATTGAGCTTTTTAGCCCTTTAGTTGATGTCTTTTATCAATTTTGGGAAATTCCCAATCATGATCTTTTCAAATATATCTTCTGCCTCTCTTTTTTAGCCTCCAATTATTTGTATGCTAGACCAATAGCCATTGTCCTACAAAAATTCTGTTCTTGTTTTTTTTTTTTCACTTTTCTTTTTTGGTTTTGTTTGGATAATTGCTATTAACCTTTTGTCAAGTTTGCTGTTCTTTTCTTTTTCTAGGTCTAGTCTTCCTTGAACCCATTAAATTAATTTTTCATGTCTGCATCATTACTTTTTCCCTTCCTGAATTTCCATTTTGGTTCTTTGTAATAATTTCAATCTCTGCTGAAATTCCCCATCCACATTGTCCAATTTTTCCACTACATCCATTAACATATTTATCACAGTGATTTTAAGGGCTCTGTCTAATAATTTCAACAACTATTCCTTCTACCCAACTTACTTATTCAATTTTTTATTTTTATCTGCATGGAATTATGATTATTTGTTTTATCCTATCGGATATATTCTAAAAATATTATTTATTTTATAGTTCAAATTGTTCCAACCTTGGCTATTGGACCCTTTCAGGTGAGCTTCTATATCATTTTGACATGTTCTTAGCCCATTTTTTAGCGATTCCTAACACCAAAAGGTGCCACAGAATCATCTTGTATTTCACCTTGCCAAAACACTAAAATCAGCCATTTCTCGAAAGAGCTCTTGTTCCTTATAGAGGAGAATGATATTTAGAAACCAACATCTGGGCACTAGTATCATTAATTCTAGGGTCTTTTGGTGGATAGCACTTAGAAATAATATATATGTGTATATATTATTTATATATACTATTGCATTTTTATTTCCACACCTATCTATCTGTATATCTATTAAAAAACAAGAACATGAGTTTCAACTGGTAATTCCATTCCAGTCAAACACAACAAGATTCATTCTACTATTCCCATTTTGTTATTTGTAATTTCTTTTTCCTAAAATACTTGCTATCTGCCTCCTTACAGAAAAGATTGACCCCTAGTTTAGACCATTCAGATTTCATGTGACTTTTCATATATTTAGATTAAAATCTATCTTGATAGCTGTTTTATATTTGTTCCATTTCTTTTTTCTTAACTCTTTCTGTGCCTTTTGTTGGAATAATTGAGCATTTTTATGATTCCACTTAATATTCACTATTTCTTTATGATTTATGCCTCTTTTCAAAGGAATGTTTAGCAGTTGCACTAAAGGGATACATCTTTAATTAATCAGAGTTTATAATCAAATAATATTATACAACTTTACATACAGTGTAATTGTTCAAGTTCCTCCCTTCCACTCTTTGTGCTATTATTGTTAACATTTTACTTTAACATATACTCTAAATACACAATTTAGTTCTAGTAAACTACAATATAGTTCTACTTTTTAGAGCAATTAAAAATATGGTAAATGAATTTTATTATACCTTTGTTTATCATACCTTCATTTATTCCATTTCAGCACTCTATATTTCTTTGTGAGGACCCAAGTTTGTCTCTGGTATATTTCCTTTTGCCTGAAGAACTTCCTTTACTATTTCTTTGAGTGTAGCTCTGCTGTGCTGGTAATGAATTCTCTGTTTTTGTTTATCTAAAAGAATATTTCTACCTCATTTTTCAAATGTATTTTCTCTGGGATAGAATTCTGGATTTGCAGAGATTTTTATTTTTCCTTTTAGGACTTCATGAATTTCACTCCATTGTCTTCTCTTTCCATGGCTTCTGATGAATAGTCTGCTATAATTCTTATTACAGGTAAGTGTCCTTCATCTCTGGCCACCTTCGGGATTTTTCTCTTTTGTCTTTTCAACAGCTTGAATGTGACATGCTTCTGCGTGTGTGTTTATGCATATAAATAGATATAGATGTAGAAGCAGATTAGATTACAGGTAGATATACATGTAGATACAGATATAGATTATAGATATATGTGTAGCTATAGATATAGATGTAGGTTATAGATGGATGTCAATGTAATATAGAGAGATAGAGAGAGAGAGAGAGTATATGTTATTTATTCTGTTAAGTGTTCCCTGAGCTTTTTGAGTCTATAGTTTGATATGTGTCACTGATGTTGGAAAATTCTCAGCCATTATTTCTTTAAATATTACTTCAGATCTGCTCTCTCTCTACTCTTCTTCTGGTATTCCAATTACAAATGTTGGATGATTTGATATTTTCCCATAGTACTTGGGTTGTTTGTTCTGTTTATTCCTCACTCATTTTTTCTCTTTGGGTTTCATATTTTGTCATTTATATTGGCCTATCTTTGAGTTCACTGATTTCTTACCATAACTGTATCTAGTCTCCTGATGAGCCTCCCTAAGGTATTCTTCTCTGTCATTGTGTTTTTCCTTTCTGTCATTTCCATTTTATTCTTCCTCATCCACCACTCTGCTGAAATTACCTATCTGATCTTACATGGTATCCACCCTTTTCGTTAGAACATTTGCCATATTAACCATAGTTATGTTTAAATCTCTGTTAGATAATTCTAATACATGTGTCATGTCTAAGTCTAGTTCTGTTGATTTCCTACCTCATAGAAGCACACCATCTTTTTCTGCCTTTGAGTATGCCTCATAATTTCAAGTTAAAATTTTTTTTTTTTTTTTTTTTAGAGATGTTAGAACTTTTTTTTTTTTATCCACTTCACATCGTATTCTTTTTGTTAGGTGAAATTAACATAACATAAAATTAACAATTTTAACAGTACATTCTGTGGCATTTAGTATATTCACTATGTTGTGCATCAAATTTATCTAGTTTCAGAACATTTTTATCCACTCCAAAGGAACTCTCATAGAACCAAAGGGAGTTACTCCACCTTCCCCACTCCCCTCAACCCCTCCCAGCCATTAATCATCTTTCTGTCTCTCTGTATTTGCATATTATGGTGGGGGTGGAGTATGGAAACCTCTTATATTTTTTTTTTTAATTTTTTAATTTTTTATTGACTTTGTAATAATATTACATTAAAAATATATATGTGAGGTCCCATTCAACCCCACCCCCCCACCCCCCCTCTCCCCCCCCCCAACAACACTCGTTCCCATCATCATGACACATCCATTGGATTTGGTAAGTACATCTTTGGGCACCTCTGCACCTCATATACATTGGTTCACATCATGGCCCATACTCTCCTCTATTCCATCATGTAGGCCCTGTGAGGATTTACAATGTCCGGTGATTACCTCTGAAGCACCATCCAGGGCAGCTCCATGTCCCGAAGACGCCTCCACCTCTCATCTCTTCCTGCCTTTCCCCATACCCTTTGTCCATTATGTCCACTTTTCCCAATCCAATGCCACCTCTTCTATGTGGACACTGGATTGGTTGTGTCCATTGCACCTTTATGTCAAGAGGAGGCTCAGATTCCACCTGGATGCTGGATGCAATCCTCCCATTTTCAGTTGTAATCACTCTAGGCTCCATGGTGTGGTGGTTGTCCTTCTTCACCTCCATCTTAGCTGAGTGTGGTAAGTCCAATAAATCAGATTGTAGGTGCTGGAGTCTGTTGAGGCTCAGGATTCAAGTTAAAATTTTAATATCTTGTGTATAACAGCAAGATCAAGGCAAATATTTTAATGCTTTTCAATAGGAATAGTTTTCCTTTCTTTCTGCTAGACCAATTGGGATAGACATGAAATTTGTTGTTGCTTTGGTTGTCCTCAATATATCAAAAGCTTCAAATTCACGTAGCAATATCTCATGTTTGGAGTGGGACCTGATGTATCATAGGATTTTTCTCAATGTCTATTCCAACCTGAACTTTAGATCTTCCCTTTGTACAGCATCTCATCGAGGGTCTGACTCTTTCACCTTTTTCTGTGGTATTCCATTGTTATTCATTACTCAATTCCTGTTAGCCTGCTAGTAATGGTGGGTATCTAGAGGTGGCTTCTGCTGTTCTGGATAAGTCTCAGGTAAGTTTCATTCCATTTTGCCCTATCTCAAGCACAACTGAATTCTTTGCTTTCAATTTTCCAAGCACAGCTGAGACAAAGCTGTAAATTTCATCTACCATCAGTTCAGAGATAACAGAATGGAATACAAAATGAAAAAATAATTTCTAAATTCTATTAAATGTTGCTATGCTCAAAGACCCTAAGCCCAAAGTAGACTTGTTGCATCCATCACTATCATTCCTAGGAACAACTTATTCTCCAAAATAATGAGATCGCAAGATTCTTCTTAACTTTAACTCCAGGTCAAAGTGACACATAGGGTCCCAGGGAGGTAAGAAAATTACCTACCTCCAAATTCATAATGCCATATTAGTTCTCAGTTCTTATTTTAGAAGTGCTCTCTTTCTAGGATAAATGACAATGGGACATACTCCCATGTAAAATCCAAACCCCATCAACAGGAATCTTAGTTTGTCCCCTGGCTCTTAAGAGGTAATTACACAATGATCTATCTTTAATACATTTCCAATTACTGCTTTATTCAGTAGCAAATAATACCAAGTCATGGCATTCAAGAGCCCAATCTCGTTTCTGCTGAGTCAAAACTAATCCAGTCTTCAAGTCTCTGTTGTGGCCAGAAATGAATGGGGAACCAGGCCTGCATGTCTCTCTTCTGATCATCAAGATCTCTATTCACAATCAACTGTGAACAATTGCTTAAATGAGAACAGAAACAACCCAAAAAGGCAAGCAGTAATTTATGTGCATGGAGCCATTCAACAACATATTGAGAGGTAAGATTACCCCCCAAAGAAATAAGAAGTCCTGTAGAGAAATGATGCAGTTTAATGTCACATCTATTTATTTATGAAATGGAATGCTTTTTCTGAAATATCTGCATTTAGGTTGTTCAACTTCATTCATGTTTTCCTGAAGAACAAGGGATGTATTCTTGCTTTATAATTGTATATCTAAAAAATCTTTGGTGGTAGGGGAATTCCAGATAGTCAACCTTGAAGTGCAAGACCGCTTGCAATTTTAAAGTAAGTTTTTCTTCATTATATGTTTGGAGATAAAGTCTGAGCCAGGCAAAACTGTTACATAGAGTTTGACCAAAAATTTATTGGGATGGATTTATGCTTCATTAATATGTATCAATAAAATTGATTTGTTAAAAAAAAATTGAATGGATGACCAGATGCCCATATTCTCCTGTCAAAGTTGTGCAAATCCAATAAAACTGTTCTGGAAACCAACCACAACCTGTTTAAACAATCATGCTCATTCATCTAAGAAAACACCAGACACCTATTGTTAGCTTTAAGGTGTCAAAATCACATGTGTTTGAACAGATGGTCATGGATTTCTTGTGTTTTATTTTTCTTCTTGATGGATGCTGTTTTGTGCTGGGGTGAACAAAAATGCAGTGACTTATGCTTACAGTTTTTGTAGCTGGGTTCATGGAATGTCAACAGTTTTTCTCATTTTAAAATCCTATATGAAAATTTGGGGATAGATAAAATTCTTCCTCCTACATTCTACAATCCTCCAATGCCTCACGAAGATCTTAAATATTGCTGAAAAACCGGAAGGGTCTATAGGACATGAAGCTGCTCTAGTGATGGGTTTGAGAGCACTTCAAGCAGCAAGCATGAGTCATTGCTGTGCTCCACCACTGCAGGACTCAACCACTTTCTGCCTCTGCTTCTCATACTTTCTCTCTTAACATCTAACTAATCTATACTGTCTCTCTACTTCATAGCTGCATTTACTCTTTTCCTTGTCAGATATTTATTGTAGACTTACCAGAATTAGACTAATAAAAGACCTTAAAATCTTCTAATCTAATACACAGAAGCACTTCTCCTTCCTATTCTGTTTGAACTATTAGCTATGGTTTGTGATCCAGGTCCCTCCTTAAGGTGCAGCTGGCTCAGCTGACATTTTGACCTTAGTTGACACAAGAATAAGGTTATGAAGCTCAGCTAAAAATATCCAGACTGCAGTTTACAGCTCTGATTTGTCTTGGTACAGAGGGCAGGAAAACCAGTCGCATACTTGGCTTCCTAACAAAGCTGCAACACCAGCCTACCATACTTCCTTTGTATGGGATTGAACAAAGACTTTAAATTAGAGGTATGAAAAATTGTAAATTGGGCAGATGGGGGAAGGGGTAACATTTATTCTTGGATTCAGAAACATAAAATACCTGTATATAAGCAGTGGATCCAGGGTAGAAGGTGTTTCTAGGATAGATAAACTTTGAGGGATGGAATGTTTAGAAGGGCAGTAGTCAAGCAGTTTGATTTTTAAAGATAGCTTGAAATCCCAGGACAAAGACCAAAAGTAAGATGTAGACAGAGAAAAAGATTGACAAAGCCTGGAAATTTTATTTTATAAAAAGAAATGTGAGGGAAGCGGCTCAATTGATTGGGCTCCTGTCTACCATATGGGAGGCCCTGGGTTCATGTCCCAGGGCCTCCTTGTGAAGGCTAGCTGGCCTCGCCCACGAAGAGCTGACAGCCCATGCCTGTGGAGAGCTGGTGCAGCAAGATGACGCAACAAAGGGAGACAAGCAGACGCAGAAGAACGCGCAGTGAATGGACAGAGAGAGCAAACAGCAAGCCACAAGGCTGTGGGGGGATAAATAAATAAAAAATAAATCATTAAAAAAAAAGAAATACAAGTTTTAAAATAATTTTTTTCAACCTTGAGGAGTGCTAGAAAGGCTCCACACATTAGGAGACTTTCAAGGAGGAAGCTGGAAAATGGATTTACATTGGAAAAACACTGTCACACTGTGGTTCTCAGTGAAATTATCTGCTGCAAGGTTTTCTGCCTTCTTTTTGTGTTGGAGGGAGGCATAGGTCACATGGAGCCTGGAGATCTCACCGAGACATCCTTGAGCACTCAGCTGCTCAGTTTCTTAGAGCCCACCATGTCTCCATGGCTCGGGCCTCCCTCTTCTGCAGAATGTACAAGCTGGTAGCCAAAAGATGGCCAGAAGATGAGGTTAAAAGAAAAAGGAGGCATAAAATTTTCTTGCTGATAATGACAATTTAAAAAAAAATAGCTCCTGGGTTTTCTCAGAACCAATGCAAAAGCTGGAATCTCTGAGCTAGCGTGGAATCATGCCACAAGCATCCTTTCTGGGAAGTCCCTATCTAGGCGCTCGACCCAGAAAAGCCAAGGAAGCCTCTGGTTAAGCACGTCCAGCCCAATTAAAAATAAACCCCTGCTTACCCTTATCCCACCCCTACAAAACTAACAGGTCCCTGCTCCAATCAACAGATCTTAGCTCATTTCCTTCCCATTTATAGAACTGCCCATACTCTGGAAGCTGCTTTCACTTTTGCAAGTGAATGGTTTCCTTGCTGTAGCAAACTTGGTGTCCCTACTAAAACACTGCAAACTGCAACTTGACTCCAACTTGTCTTTCGGTGGTGTGACCCTGTGTATGTTTTTTTTTTCTGTTTTGTCCTGTTGTGCTGTGTGTTTATTTTTGTCTTGTCTTTTGTAGGATCCTCATCATGAAAATAAGTGCAGCAAATCGCAGAATACTGCTGGTCCTCTTGTTTATACTAGCCTCCTGGATCATTTTTACAGTTTTTCAAAACTCCACAGAGGTAAGAACTGCTTTCCTTCAGTGTTTTATAAAAACCTAGCCTCGCTTGATCTCTCACCTGTTCAACATACAAGACCTGTATATTGTAGGAGGGATGCCAACAGCTGATGCAGGCTTTAAGAGCCAAAGTACCTGTGCATCACTGAAAGCAAATGGGAAAGGGTAATGTTTTATGTGCGTGTAAACACAGGCCTCACAGCTTCCTTTGCCACGTGCACATGTGTTGTAATTATTCTCTCCTAATTTTTAGCTTGGCTTTTCACTTTCTTTAAGGGAGCTTCAGACAAAGCTTTTTCACTTTTATCTAGTAAAATTTTTTTGTCTTTTTATAATTAATGCTTTTTGAGTATTGTTTAAGAAAACATTCCGATCCTTCCCTACTCCAACGTCTGGTTAATTACTGAAATATTTTACAACAACTTTTAAAGTTTGCTTTTGATATATAAAGCTTTCATATATCTGGATTGGGGGAGTTTGGTGGTTTTTCTTTTATTTCGACATGGATAATCACTTTTTCAGGTCATTTTATTTTATAGTCCCTTCTTTCCAAGCTGATTTGCCATGGCACTTGTGCGATATAGTAAACTTCAAATAAACCTGACTCACTTTCTGGGCTCTTTGTTCTAGTCCACTGGTCGATTTGTCTTTCCACTGCCAATACCACATGGCTGCAATTAATATAGTTCTATAATTGGTTCTGAAAACTGACAGATCAAGTTACCATTGCTTATTCTACTTCAGAAGTTTCTTAGGCATTTTACATTTTAGAGTCAGGCTATCAAATTTGATGAAGAGCTCCAGTTAGATTATATGTGCCTTAACTTAACTTTGTATTAATAGATCAAATTGGAAAAATTGATAAGTTTATAGTATTGTTTTTCTCCTTAGCAACCTAAAATTTCCTCTTGCTAAGAAATTGTATGGTCTTTCAATAAATTTCACAATTTTTTTTTGCTATGGGTCTTATGTATCTTTTGTTAAATATATATCTTAGTACTTTTATAGTCTATGTTGCTATTGTAATTGATATAAATGTTGTTGTTTTTTAAATTACATTTTCTGATTGCCCGTTGTTGGTGTAGTGGGATGCAATTGACTTTTGCATATTAAACAGCCAAAATTTAACTTTCCAGGATTTCTAATTCATTATTTAATGGATACAATAACTTCAAGTATCTCTCTGCGATTAGAAAGTATACTTATTCAAAGTTCTATTTTGTCTTCTCTATTAGTTCTGTTCCCTTGGGTGTCTTCTCTTTATTGAAATTGATACCTCTCTTTCATGAATTGGCTTTCATAAAAATTGGTCTAATTCTTGATTGTGTGCACCCCTATATTTGAGATTCCTTTGTAGCCTGTCTGTGAATTCTGTTATCTACTCATTCCAGCTTCTTTGTAATATAGTACAAAAAGCCCTTTGAGGCAATAAATGTTCCCCATATGTCTTATGTGTTGCCCTATCCCACCTCTCCAACCTAAATACTTGTAGGTATTACTCCCATCTTTTACCAATTGCCTTGTCCTGGGCAGGTAAGAAAATAGGGAAGCAACAACCTGCCTGGCTTGTCCTGTGGACTGTCCCTTCACCCAGTCTTGCTCCAGTTATCTGCTTCCTTTAGGCTTGTAGCATTCCTGGAGAGGCTTCTGTCTTCTACAGAACCCTCATCTATCTGTGTTTAGAGTTGTGCTTTTCATTCTTGATCTAATCTCAGCTGTCTTTCATTTTTGAGTGGTCCAATTAAGGTATCTCTTCCTGTTTCCCAGAAAAGTTCAAGATTTTTAAAGTTCTTTCCTGTTTTATTTTGTTTTTTTAAAGATTTATTTATTTATTTATTTATTTATTTATTTATTTCTCTCCCCTTCCCTCCCCCCGCAGTTGTCTGTTCTCTGTGTCTATTTGCTGAGTCTTCTTTTGTCCACTTCTGTTGTTGTCAGCGGCACAGGAATCTGTTTCTTTTTGTTGTGTCATCTTGTTGTGTCAGCTCTCCATGTGTGTGACACCATTCCTGGGCAGGCTGCACTTTCTTTGCGCTGGGCAGCTCTCCTTTCGGGGCGCACTCCTTGCGCATGGGGCTCCCCTATGCGGGGACAGCCCTGCATGACAGGGCACTCCTTGCGCGCATCAGCGCTGCGCATGGGCCAGCTGCACACGGGTCAAGGAGGCCCAGGGTTTGAACTGCGGACCTCCTATGTGGTAGATGGAAGCCCTAACAACTGGGCTAAGTCCGCCGCCTCTTTCCTTTTTGCGACGGCTTGCTCGGTCGGTAGAGGTGGGGTCTGGCTGCGGACGAGGGGTCGGTCCAGCTCAGGATGAGGGGTCGGTCCCACTTGGGACGAGGGGTCGGTCCGGCAGCAGACAAGGGGTCGGTCTCACAGGGGTTGCGCGGTTTGGCTGACGGGGTCGCCCGGCGAAGCCGGCGACCAAGGGGTCGCCCGGAGAAGCAGGCGACGAACTGGGGACAAGGGAGGCCAGGCCCTTGTCGGGGGCTCTCAGGACTGGAGGGCACACGGCAGAAGAACTACCGCGGACACAAGGTAAACACGCAAGTCCACTTTATTGAGGGAGAGGCAACAGTTTTATAGGGGCTGGGGAAGGCTGATTGGTCAAAGCCACGCCCTGTTCTGATTGGTTGCCGGTGAAAGGTCAGTGGGCGGTACTGGACGGGGGAGGGGTGGTGGTTAGGGATTGGCTGTCGCTGTTGCTGGGGAAAGGGGCAGGGTTTAGGGATTGGTGGCTGCTGTTGCTGGGGTGGAGGGCAGACTTGAGTTTCCCGCCCACGCCTGGCTGTTGCTGCTGTGGGGGGGGGGGGGGAAGGGCAGACTGGATTTTTCCGCCCACGCCTGGCTGTTGCTGCTGTCGGGGGAGGGGAAAAGGGCAGACTGGAATTTTCCGCCCTGCGCCTGCGCAGGGAGAAAGAAGAAGAAGGGTGCCGCCCCACAGGCATCGTGTGGCGCCATCCGGGAGGAGGGGCGGCCGCGGAAGCATGGCTGCCGAGAAGGGGAGACCCGAGGGCACTCTGCGCCCATGCCGAGCTTCCTTCAGGGGTGGCGGTGAGTCCGACCAGCCACCCTATTATGGGGGCATCGGAATTAGGCCTACCGCGGCTGCTCCCCCGCCAGGCCAGCAAACCACACTTCAGCCCGAGGGGTGACCGCACCTTTTTTTATAGGATTTGGTGGTGGGAATTTGAGGCTGCAATATGTGCTTAGTCCTCCTTTGGGAGTCAAATTTTTCCTATTATATTTCTATTAAGAATTTTTTGCTGAGAAAATTAATCTTACATTCTAAAAATTATTTAAAATTTTCATTTAATGTTGTAGAAATTGAGAAAACTGGCATTGTAGTGTGGTGTAATAGCTAAAGGTCAATGCTATAAAAGTGTTGTTCAATCCTCTAAGTCCTTCCTGATTTTTCTCTCTAGTTACTGTAGTAACTACTGAAAGAAGAGTTTTTAAATATCCATTGGTAATGGTGGATTTTTTTATTTCTCCCTTTAATTATGCCAAATTTTGCTTCATACATAAGTATATGTGTATGTGGTCACATACACATATGACTGCTGTATTTTCTGACAATTTCATCCTTTCACCATTATGAAATGATCATCTTTATTTCTGGTGATATTCTTTGTGTTAAAATCTAGTTTAAAATTAATATTAGTTTCTTTGTGCTTACATGGTATATCATTTTCTATCCATTTACTTTCAATTTATCTGAATCTCTATACTTAAACTGCATTCCTTATAGACAGAAAATAGTTGGGTCCTACTTTTAAATATCTGCCTTTTAATAAAGAATTCAACCTACTTACATTTAATGTAATTTTTTTTTAATTTATTTTTTATTTATTTAATTCCCCCCCCCTCCCCCAGTTGTCTGTTCTCTGTGTCTATTTGCTGCGTCTTGTTTCTTTGTCCGCTTCTGTTGTCAGCGGCACAGGAAGTGTGGGCGGCACCATTCCTGGGCAGGCTGCACTTTCTTTCATGCTGGGTGGCTCTCCCTACGGGCGCACTCCTTGCACGTGGGGCTCCCCTACGCGTGGGGGACACCTCTGCATGGCGCGGCACTCCTTGCGCACATCAGCACTGCACATGGGCCAGCTCCACACGGGTCAAGGAGGCCCGGGGTTTGAACCGCGGGCCTCCCATGTGGTAGACGGACGCCCTAACCACTGGGCCAAGTCCGTTTCCCAATGTAATTTTTAATATGTGTGGTTTTAGGTTCACCACTTTGTTTTATGTTTGTCTCCTCTGCTTTTTGTTCCTCTGCTCCTCTCCTGCTTTCTTCCGAGTTAATTGAATATTTTTAGAATTTCTTTTTTTTAGCTACAGCTTCTTTTTTAAAAAGTGGTTTCTCCTGAAATTATGACACACATCTGTAAGTTTTAGAGTTAATGTTGTACCCTTTCAAGTAATGTGCAAGAATCCTTCAACCATATAGTTCCATTTACTCCTGACCCCATTCTTTAAGCAATAGTGGTCATATAATTTCAAAATTATAATTATACTTTAAATAATTATATATATTTTTTCAAAAGATTTATTTTCTTTCTTTCTTTCTACCCACTCATTGCTTGCACTCGCTATGTCCATTTGTCTTCTGTGTTTCCTTAGGAAGAACCAGGAATCGAACCCAGGACCTCTAATATGGGAGAGAGGCACTTAATCACTTAAGCCACCTCCACTCCCTGCTTTGCTGTGTCTCTCATTAAGTTTTCCTTCTGTCTCTTGTTGTGTCATCTTGTCGCATCAGCTCTCTGCGTCTGCCCATCACACCAACTCCCTGTCTTCTTTAGGAGGCACTAGGAACTGAACCAGGGACCGCCCATATGGTAGGTGGGAGCCCAATCACTGGAGCCACATCTGCTTCCCCCTAATTATATGCATTTTAAAGAAATTAAAAGTAAAAACAGATAGGCTTTTATATTTATCCAGATATTTACTATTTTCAGTGCTTTATACTCCTTCCTGAAGATCTGTGTTTCCATCTGGAGTAATTTCCTTCAGCCTAGAGAACATTTATTAGCCCTTCTTACAATGAAGCCTATTGCTGGTTCCTCTTCCAGGCAGAGATTCTCTCCAGTTTTTGTCTGCTTTTGATCACTCTCCAGTGCTTTTAGAGCATTGTTTATTAAATTCTTGTCTGGAATTGATCATTATTATCTGCAGGAGAATTGGTCCAATACAAGCTATTCTATCTTTAACAGAAATTCTGAGATATTATTGTGAATAATATTACTATTTGATGATTTGACATATTAAAATATTTTAATGAAAGCACTTATTTATCAAATAATAGAGATAATAAAAAACTCTGAGTATGTGTTAGGTACCATTCTAAATGTTTTTCATATGTTAACCCATTAATCCTCACAATAATTATATGAGGTGTTTATTTTTATGATCCCAAGTTGTATTTGATAAAACTGGGTCATGAGAAGTTAAGAAATTTGACCAAGGTCAAATTTGACCAGGGTAACAGGGCCAGATTTCAATTCCAGGTAGATAATTTTTGAAAATGAGCAACCCAGTGTTGCAAACATACACTATGATTAGGATTCTCATTCAATGCTGGTTTAGTGTAAATTGCCACTACATTTCTAGAAAATAATTTCATATTATATATCAAGGCCTTTGACAATGTTATCACAATTTACAAATAATTCTGTCTTGATCTTCTCAATAAATAATATGAACTACAAAGAAAGATTTATACCAAAAATGTTCTTTATAGGAAAAGCAGAGAGCAATAATATCCAAAAAGATCAGGACAAGTAAATTATTCAGCTATAGGGTGGCAATTATCTGAATCTTTAAAATAAGGTGGAGAGTTTTTAATGACACCATTTAAAAAATCAAACTTCAGTAATAAATATGCAACTTATTCACAATCAAGTAAAATTTAAAAATATATCAACAGTAGTTATCAATGGTTGGTGTGATTATGGGTGTTTAATTTCCTATTATTTTCACCATTTTTATTAATAAAGCAGTGTTCTTTCATTAGAATATAAATAAATACCTTAATAAACATAGCTTCTGCATCTCTTAAGTTTATAAAATCAATCGACAAATTCCAATTTAATTTTATAGAATTTTTAAGCAATGTATAAAGATAAAACTGAAAAAAATAGATGATTCATAGTTCACATAAAGTCTCATGCATTTAAACACTTTCTTAAGGATTTCTTTAAATGACTGAATTTGAGTTTTATGGTAAAAAAAATAATAGAACAATAAATATTGCTTCTATGCTATGCAGTGAAAACATGTTTTCTCAAATGGTCTTCACAATTACCCTGTAAGGTAGATTTTATCACCACCATTTTAAGGAAGAAGATCCTAAGGTTTTTTGAGATTAAATGGTTTGGCCAAAACAAATTAACAGGTGGGAAGTAAAGTTCCATCACCAGAATTTCTCAGAAAAATCATTTTGTCTATGAAACATATATGATCATAAAATCTCAATATCATTTTATTGTATTTTTGTACCTGCCATTTTTCTATAAAAGAAGGAAGATGGCTAACCCTCCAAAAATTAAATAAGAACATTTACTATACCTTCTATTCCTTATCATATCAGTTTTGGACTGCCCTCAAGTTGCCCATCTCCCTCCATCAGTGGAATTTCATCCTAAGTCCCCATGTCCTAAAGCACCACTGAGACCAGTGATATCACCAGGAGAGACTGACCTGAGAATAAAGGAGATCACGCAGAAGCTAGACCAGCTGATCCCGCCCAGACCTTTCGCCCACCTCAACTCCACCACCAGTGCAGTGCACAGCAAAGCCTCCATCCTCAACCCCCGAGACCCCTACTGCAGGGGGGAGCAGCTCGACGTCCTGCTGGAGGTGAGGGACCACTTGGGACGCAGGAAGGACTACGGCGGGGATTTCCTTAGGGCCAGGATGTCTTCCCCAGCCCTGCAGGCAGGCGCTTCAGGAAAGGTGACAGACTTCAACAACGGCACCTACCTGGTCAGCTTCACTCTGTTCTGGGAGGGCCGGGTCTCTCTGTCTGTCCTGCTCATCCACCCCAGCGAAGGGGCGTCAGCCCTCTGGAGGGCAAGGAACCAAGGCTATGACAGGGTCATCTTCACAGGCCAGTTTGCCAGTGGCTCCTCTCATGTCAATATTGATTGTGCCCTGGTCTTAAACACAAGTGCTGAGCTGTGCCAGTACCTAGATGCTCAAGACCAAGAAGCCTTCTACTGCGTGAGGCCTCGGCACACGTCCTGTGCTGCACTGACCCACATGTACTCCAAGAACAAAGAAGTTTCTTATCTTACCAAACAAGAGAGGAGCCTCTTTGAAAGGTAACTATTTCTGGAGACCCAGTGGGCAAATATGGTAGTGATTTGACCTACAAGTCCTTTGAGTATACCAACTTTGGTTGGTATATCCCCAGCCTTTTTGGATATTTAACCCTTATTACTGAAACAAAAAGTATACACAGAAGGAAGACTTTAAAAAGAATAAAAATATATGAGCATGTTTGTGCTCTAATATTATTCTTTCTGCATTTCAATAATACATCTTGCAAACCTGGGTATCTGTATCCTGAATACTAGTAAGTAAAGAAATGAAAATTTAGTAAATGGCCTGAAACTTTGGGCATAGTGGTCAACTTTTCACCAACAAATAACTAAAGCACTGGATAATCTGGTTTCTTACTTTTCCTGGTCTTTTGGGCCACCTGCAGACTAATTTCTGTATTTGTTTATTTAAGGTCAAATGTGGGTGTAGAAATTGTGGAAAACTTCAACACCATTAACGTCTCCACATGCAACAGTAAGTTCTCTTTGTGTCTGATGGGTGGTGCTTGGTACAGGACCTCCTCAAGGGGTTTCGCCTTTCTGCTGGGCTTGTTCACTATTATCAGTCCCACAGGCTCCAGGCCAATATAGCAAGATACAGTTATGTAAGTGAGGGAATGGTTAGAATCATAAGGATATCTTCAATCTGTGTTACTGACTGTGAGTCTCATCATCGATCTATGTATCAGGCAACAGATTATTTACCCATCTAACACAATATCTTTCAAATATTGAAACTCTTTCTCAGTTCTTTGCCTAGTTTCCTACCTACCCACACTGCAGTCATCCCTCGGGCTGAAGTGTGGTTTGCTGGCCTGACGGGGGAGCAGCCGCGGCAGGCCAAGCCGCTGCCCCCATAATAGGGTGGCTGGTCGGACTCACCGCCACCCCTGAAGGAAGCTCGGCATGGGCGCAGAGTGCCCTCGGGTCTCCCCTTCTCGGCAGCCATGCTTCCGCGGCTGCCCCTCCTCCCGGATGGCACCACACGATGCCTGTAGGGCGGCACCCTTCTTCTTCTTTCTCCCTGCGCAGGCGCAGGGCGGAAAATTCCAGTCTGCCCTTTTCCCCTCCCCCGACAGCAGCAACAGCCAGGCGTGGGTGGAAAAATCCAGTCTGCCCTTTTCCCTCCCCCCGACAGCAGCAACAGCCAGGCGTGGGCGGGAAACTCAAGTCTGCCCTCCACCCCAGCAACAGCAGCCACCAATCCCTAAACCCTGCCCCTTCCCCCAGCAACAGCGACAGCCAATCCCTAACCACCACCCCTCCCCCGTCCAGTACCGCCCACTGACCTTTCGCCGGCAACCAATCAGAACAGGGCGTGGCTTCGACCAATCAGCCTTCCCCAGCGCCTATAAAACTGTTGCCTCTCCCTCAATAAAGTGGACTTGCATGTTTACCTTGTCTCCGCAGTAGTTCTTCTGCCGTGCGCCCTCCAGTCCTGAGAGCCCCCGACAAGGGCCTGGCCTCCCTTGTCCCCAGTTTGTCGCCTGCTTCTCCGGGCGACCCCTCGTCGCCGGCTTTGCCGGGCGACCCCGTCAGCCGAACCGCGCAACCCCTGTGAGACCGATCCCTCGTCTGCTGCCGGACCGACCCCTCGTCCCAAGCGGGACCGATCCCTCGTCCCAAGCGGGACCGACCCCTCGTCCTGAGCTGGACCGACCCTTCGTCTGCAGCCAGACCCCACCTCTACCGACCGAGCAAACCGTCGCACCACACCACCACTGCTCGCATTACTAACTCCACCACCACTATCATCACTTCCTCACCATCCCTCCCCACACCATATCAACACCATCACCACTTCCCACATCACTATTGGGCCAAGAATCACCATCTAGAGGCTTCCAATCTGCCATCCAGGAGTTGAGTCATTAAACTTTTCTCCTCGTAGACTTTGCCTACTTTCAGTTTTAACGTACAAAATAGCACTACCACAGTTAAGTTTACAAATTTCTCTTCAATATCTTTGATTCCAAACAGCCCTGGAATTACCCACCTAACATGATTTAAGGTAAGATTTTTTATGACTCTTTTATTTCACCTCTAAATCTTGCTAATCACTAATATTGTCTTCACACTAAACTGTAAATATGAACCTAGAGGTGGAAATGACTTGTTTTCATAAAGAATACATGGGCACACTCATACCAATTGGAAAAATAGTAAACTTGCCTTTGTTTGTCCAAGCTCCCCAAGGGCTCCTTACCATCCTGTCCACATCAGCCCCTTAGAATCTGAAAATCCTCTTAAACCAGTGATACTCAGTTAACACCAGGCACATGTTGGACCTCCAAGACCCTGCTTCAGCCAACAGTCATATCCATGAGAATTGGCCAGTTCCCAAGCCAACTAGTTGTTAATATTTTTTAATATCACCCTGAGTATAACTCAGAAGATTTAGTTTGATGATGGCATTTAAGTGTGGCAGTGTAACAACTTGGGAGTAGAATGGACTAAAATGATAAGATAATTGAGCTTTCATTTCTCTGCAAGAATGGATAACTTGACTTTCATAGGAAGGCGACCAAATATTTTAAATTTGCCCAGGTCTTTTTTTTCTTGGAGAAAACATCTGTTCTTATTAATGGAAACTATTTAGAAAATTAACTTTAGAGGATAATATTACTAAATAATAGGTATTCCATTAAGAGGATGCTTCAATAAGACTTTTCTACCACTGTTATCATCCTCGCCTCCCTATTAAGAGTTACTTATAAAAGACAGTAGGTTCTTAATAACTGTTTTTGGTTAATTTGATGTTTTAGAAGATCCTTCTTGCTTTTTCTTTGGCAGAACAAACAGTTCGAATGAAGAAAAAATGCAAGCTTGGAATGACATCCAAAATACCAAGTGGGCATGTCTGGGAGGACAGCTGGATTCCCACATTCTGTAGTTTAATTCCAATCGAAATGAAAAAGTGCCTGAGTGGAAAGTTCATATATCTAATGGGAGATTCCATGATCCGCCAGTGGATGGAATACTTCATAAAGAATATCAACAGTATGCCTCAGTCTAAACTATTATTTTCGTCCTTTTCAGAAACTTTTTCATTCAAAAAGAAGAAAGAAATAAGGGGAAGTCCTCTTCTTTTTCATATTCTTTAACTGGAACTCACTGAAACTTTTCATGAGACATTCTTATCTTTCTAACAATGCATTTATCTGACTGAGAGGGAGCCAGAGTAGCAAAAGGTTTATCACAACCCTCTCACCACAGAGTCCACATTTCAGTTTTTACCCACCATGCTCAGGAAATCATTGAAATAGCTGAAGGTAATTTAAGAGTTACCAACCCTCTTTAGCTAATTTTTTAAGTTGTGTGTAAGGAAACAACTGTTTTACTTCTTGTCAAAAGTCAAATTCTATGGCAAGTGTGTGTCTCATAGAAGAGAACTGAATTTGGAAGCAGCATGAAGAAAATAGCCCTGCCATTTTCCTCCTCCCTCTCTTGTCCCTTCCATATTCAAGGCTCACTGGGTTAGGATTTCAAATGTAGCCCTTTAATTCTAGAGGGTACGTGCTAGAAAGCATTATTAATCCTTTCCTAAATATCTTCCTCAGAAGTTGTAGCTACAAAGGAGCTGCCCTTGATATTTCTTTAAGAGTCTAATTAGTACAATGAAAAATGGAAGCATTTCATTTTATGCTATTCATTTCATGCTTCTTTTCAGAAGTGTTAACATCTGGTAGACTATTTTCACAAGAATTGGAAAGAACTTCAAGTTAAAATGCTGGTTCTGTCACTTACTAGATGTGTAGTGTTGGGCAGGTCATTTCCTCTTTTGTTTCTCTGTTCTATACCATGCCAATGATGTAATACAATGCTATAGTATAGTAATAATATAGTAATATATATATATATGTAAAAGTAAATCTGTGTGTGTTTCTGTGTGGTATATATATACATACATATATACATATATATGGAGCTTTGAGGTGCTCGTCAAATAAATGCTTTGTCAACTGTGAAATACTTCTCAAATGAATAGTAATACCATTATTATTTTAGGTGATATATTCAGTACCATTCCAGGTACGGGAGTAGCAAATGCAGAAGTATAGAATGTAATCTCACTCATAAGGTGATTTACAGAGTGGTTGGGGAAATAGGCTTACTTGTTTTGATGAATGTAAAGATTTAGCCTCAAAATCGCTTAGTCTACAGTTAGGAATATGTACAAAAATAATACCTGTACACCTGACCTTATCAGCCCTCAATGAAGTTCCCTCAATGACTAGCTTATTCAACTATAAGCTACAAATCTTCTCCTCTATCTTCATGACCAGTCAATCTTTGTAACTCTATTCTCTTTTCATTTTGGGGTTGCACATCCATCATCAACACTGAAGTCAGTGGATCTGCATGAATCTGGAAAACTTTGACACCAACTTGCTGTGGACTTGGATAGGAATATCAACATTCAGTGGCAAAAGCATGGCTATCCCTTGATTGGATCACTGACCTATTCAGTCAAAGAGATTGAGTACATCACCCGAGTCATTGACAGAACTGCAGGGGAAAAAAATACCATCATTGTTATTTCTCTGGGCCAGCATTTCAGACCCTTTCCCATTGATGTTTTCATCCGAAGGGTCCTCAATGTCCACAAAGCTGTTCAACGTCTTATTCTGAGAAGTCCAGATACTGTGGTTATCATCAAGGCAGAAAACACCAGGGAGATGTACAATGATGCAGAGAGATTTAGTGACTTCTATCAGTATATTCAAAATCTCATCATGAAGGACATTTTCCACGATCTTAGAGTGGGCATCATCGATGCCTGGGACATGACAATTGCACATGGCACAAATGCTGTGCACCCACCTCAATCTGTTGTCAGAAATCAGATAAATACACTGTTAAACTACATTTGCTAGATAATGCACATCTCTACAAATCATTCACTTAATTAAAAGCATTTATTGTGTCTGCTAGCATGTCAGATGCAGAGTTTGGCTCTGAATTCCCAATTAGCATTAGGGGATAATCTGATCCATGAGCCACTAAATCAGCCAAATCAGTTCTTTCTAATCTGAGCTTCCACTTAAAAACGAAAATGAAAATATTTGTGAAAAGGACCTTTCCTTCTTGACCAGAGCCATGCATCTTCACACAAATGGGAAATTAAACAATTTAAATTAAACATTCTCCACTCTGATGCACAGAAAGTCACAGCAATAAAGAAATTGCAAGATTAATACTTGGAGAAAGCAGTCCCATTTCCTTACCTTTTCCACTAAATCTAAACTCAAGATCATTTCCAAGTGAGAAGAGGTGGAGCCTTGTGAGGCCATTCTCCAGAGTCCACAGGCTGGAGGTGGGGGTAGGGGCTGCAGAGTTCCAGGCAAGGCCACCTGGGTCCTGGAATGCTCTGACTCTTCTGCCCTTTTATGAGCTCAACTGCTAAGAGCTAATCTGATCCTATAGCACTTATCCTTCAAGAATTTAGGATAACACAAGTGAAAGTACATTTTACCAGAAGTTGGGGGGAGCTAGGCTTTATTCCTCCTCTGTGAGCAATTTTAAGATTTTGGGTAAGTCACGTCAGCAAACTGTGCCTCAGCTTCCCAAATGAAGTGGTTGGTAAAAGATTGTTGATTTTCAAACCTTGCTCCGTGCAATTCTGGATGCCTTAGGTAGGACTTGAGATACTGACTTGGGGCACAGGAGTGAAAATCAGTGCCTTGTGGGCAGGGTACAGGTGCCCCTACCACACCTTCATTCAGAGTATCAGCCACTTTCCCTTATCTGTGTACTGGACTTCTGGGTGAAATTTTATATTATTTAATTTTAAAAGCTTATATTTTCAAATAGTATAAACATTCTGCAATTACTTCATGAAAGATTCATGTGAAATAGCTATGATAAGTAATATATTATTGTTAGTTAGGGAAACAGAGGGACAGGAAATGACTGTCTCTCAGGAGTAAAACAAAACACTGTACTATCTTGGCTATTTCCTGTGAATCTGTACTTATTTTAAAAGAGTTAAAAAAATATCTCAATTGATGCCCAAAGCACCATAATTATGGAGAACATGTAGCTGACTAATTAGTATTTATACAATAATCTAAGTACCATTCAGGAATAAAAGGAAGAAAAAAATAACATCTTATGTGGATTGCATATTGGGGAAAGATTCTTACAGATACCTATGGCCCATAGATCCTTGTCTTTTATTTCTACCAACCAATGACCCCTGCCAGATACATATCCTTAGAACTCAGGACAACTGGAAAAAATAAAGTTCTTGGGGTGTAAGGCAAGTTTGGTTCATCTTGTCCAGCATCACACATTTTCTGTCTTCTGAGATAAGGTTTGTGTGCACAGTTTCAATATCTAGTGTCTCCTTTACCTGAAATATGATCATTTTCTATAATTTAATATACTATTCATGTGAACTGATACATTTGTTTCCTTATTTCATATAAAAATAATGCTGGGTATTTAGATTTTTGTACCTGTTGTAGATACTTTCAATACCTGTTAGTAACCCTAGTTCTGACAGTATTCTGATATTTTACTCATTAGATGTTTTAGTGTTTTTAGTATTTGCAGCTAAACGCATGAGATAAATGATTGGAACTAAATAAATGAATGAATAAGTTAATAAGTATCCTGTGACTGATGTGGGGAGGAAGTAAAATTTCAGAAAAGTGAACTGACAGATAAAGAGAAAAGTAAAGGATTAAAGCTTGAAGATGCAATCATTATTTTATCTCTTCACTTTATTGCCTCTTGTATTGTACATCTTTGGATTTGTCCTGCCCAATACGCCATCTGGTAACAGAGCCCCTCTTTTCCTGGAGAACTGCACCTTTCCCGTTTTGTTTCATACTAGTCTTAGTCCCAATCACGTGACCCTGCCTCTCTCCTTGGTTCCTACTTTTTATCAAAGCACTCTTCATCCACAAAGTGATGGGTCCGAGGAGAATCATTTGGGAGGTGTTTTTTTTTCTGTGATTTAATACGAATTCTGAGAGGAAATTGTCCTTTCTCATTCTGACATCTTAAAAACTAAAAAACATATACAGTTTAAGCTCCTTGGGACTGTCTTTGCTGAAGTATGAAGAGGATCAGCCTGAAGGTGAATCCAAGAAAAGAGGTCATTGGGAGCCTAAGGACTTAGAGATGAAGTTAGATTACATTATTTGAACCCCTAGATTCAGTCTTACCTAAAGCTAGAGCAACACCTAAGACTTCCCATTCAGATGAATCTTAAGTTCCCTTTTCCTTTAGTCGATATGATTTGGACACTACAACTGAAAAAAGGCTTGGATAATGACCTAAAGTCACTTTTAACTTAGCTCTGTGTAGTAATAATAGGAGTGAGAGATTACAGGTTACATATGTACTTGTGAAAGTAATTACAGACCATAGGAAATTAGCAGAATTAAGCAATCCCAGGACTTATGATTGATACCAAAAAGAACTTTCTGAATACCCTGAAGGGAAATATTTTAAATGATAATATTTCTGTCAATCATTTGCTATGAATCTTACTTAGATCAGTAAAGGTGGACACAAAGCCAGTTTGTATGGAAAATGAATGACTTTATCTCACAGATTCCACCTGAAAGAAAGACTGAGAGAAACAGATTAAAGAACTATTAAGCAGAATTCTGGCTGACCAAGATGGCAGTTAAGAGGCTCCAGGGTGCCATTCCTCCAAAGAATCTTAGAACAACTAGCAAAAACTGGTGAAACCATCTTCTCAAAACTCCAGAAAATAGTTAAAAGGTTGCAGTAACTACACAAGTGTCAAATCAAGAAAATACAGCTATACAAACAGTAGGAAACGCTCATAGCACTGTTGCTGGCCCCTCCCTCAGCCCTTACCCAGTGTGATGTGGAACCAGACTGCACTCCCATTGTGGGTCCCTGGCCCTAAACCGGAGGGAGCAGAGTAACCCCTATGTGCATAGTAGGGCAACTGTATGTTGGTCCTAATCTATCGGGTAGCAAAAGGAAAGACTGAACTATGACACCCAACTCTGGCTCACCAACTCAGAACTGGCCCAGTAGGCATAAACCGCTTGTAGACAGCTAAAGCAGTGGAAGAAACAATTAAGCAGCTAGGTCAAAGGATTATTGATTGTAACACATAAAATAAAACATCTGAGGGTGGTGGGCAATCTATCCCATAGGGAGTACAAGGGATATTCAATTCCTGTAAATGAGGGGATTCCTAAAGCTATGAGTAAGCACAAGCCCAGGAAAAGACACATGCTCAAAGGAAAAAAAAAAGAAAAAAAGATGGAGAAACTACGTACTTCACTTTCAGCTAAGCTGAACTTCTTGGTAGGAGGGCTAAATTCAGAAGGAAAGCAAAGACTGTGAAAGCTGTTTTTTGCATTGGTTTCTTTTGTTAGTTCCTAGCACTCAAGAAAATCTCTGTTATATCAATAATTTTTTACAAACTTAAGGAGCAGAAGCTCAAGGACTAAATCCCTGAGTTAATCTATTAAAATATTAAAATGTACTGCGTGCAACCAAAGACTACAAGACAAACAAACAAAAACCAATAAAATATTGGCCCCACAAAAGGAACTAGACAAAACTTCAGAAACCAATAATATGCACAAGGCCATAAAGGAAATCATGGAGAAAACCAAAGGATATGAGGAAAACAATGAATGAATAATGAGAATCTCATAAACAGAGAGAAATTTTTTAAAAGTTTAAATTTAAAAAGCAACCAAAAAGAACTATTAGAGTTGAAGATTAGAACAACTGAAATGAAAAACTCCCAGGAGGTTTACAAAAGCAGATTGGAGCTGGCAGAAGAAAGAATCAGTGAACATGGAGACAAGACAATTGAAATTATTTAGGTTGAGGAATAGGGGAAAAAAGAATGGAAAAGGGAGCAGAGACTAAGTGAGCTGTGGAAGACCATCAAGTGTACCAATATACACATTAAGGGAATCCTAGAAGCAAAAGAAAAAGAGAAAGGAATATTCAAAGAAACTATGGCAGAAAACTTCCTAACCTTAATGAGAGAAATAAATATGCACTTTCAAGAAGCTTGGCAAACTCCAAACAGGATAAAATTGAAGACAGCCATTCTACGATGCATAATCATCAAACTGTTGAATTCCAAGGACAAGGAGAGAGTTCTGAAAGCTGTGAGAGAAAAGCAATGTTAGCCACAAGGGAACTCCATTAAGATTAAGCTCTGATTTCATATTGGAAACCATGGTGGCGAGAAGGCAGTAGGATGAAATAGTTAAAGTGCTGAAAGAAAATAATTGCCAAGCAAGAATTTTATATCCAGCAACACTGTCCTTCAAAAATGAGTGAGAAATTGAGACATTCCCAGATAAACAAAGAAGGGGGCATCTGTTACCACTAGAACTGCCCAACAAGCAATGCTAAAGATTGTTCTTCAGACTGAAAAAAAAGGAGATAACATATTGGATCAAAACAGCATACTTCCTGTAAAGGTAACCATATGGGTAATTATTTATATAAATACCAGTTCTACTATATTGTATTTGTGCTATATAACTCCACTTTAAAATTACAGGTTCTAAAATACAAATGCATACAAAGTAATGAGAAATACATGCTTTTGGACATAGAAGGTATAAAGGTATCATTAGTAACATTTACAACAAAAAGGTG
Organism: Dasypus novemcinctus; assembly: GCF_030445035.2. Classification (NCBI taxonomy): domain Eukaryota; kingdom Metazoa; phylum Chordata; class Mammalia; order Cingulata; family Dasypodidae; genus Dasypus; species Dasypus novemcinctus. The sequence continues at coordinate 20,753,424 of NC_080699.1, read as the reverse complement.
AGGGGATTGAGGGGTGTAGTGAAGGTGTTCATTATTGAAGTTAAGTTGGTAGAAAATCAAATGTCATTGTTATAGATTCAGGATGCTAAATTTAAGTGCCATGGTAAATACAAAGAAAATATACATGCAGAAGGAAATCAGAAGGAAATCAAGATGGTACACTACAAAAAATCAAATAAACATGAACATAGGTATAAATGGAAGAATTGAGGGACAAAAAAGGTATATGACTTATACAAACAAAACAGCAAAATGCAGAAGAAAGTCCTGCATTAAATGGATTAAGCTCTTCAGTCAAAAGGCAAGGACTGACAGACAGATAAAAAGCATAACTCAACTGTATTCTGTTTACAAGAGACTCACCTTAAAATCAAAAACACAAATAGTTTGAAAGCAAAATGGCAGGAAAACATATACCATGCAAATAGTAACAAAAATAGAACTGGGATAACTATACTAATACCACACAAAATAGACGTTAGGGACAAATAATGTCACTATACACTGATAAAGGGGTCAATTCAACAAGGAAATATAATGATTATAAATATATGTGCACCTAATGGCAGAGCCCTAAAATACATGACAAAAATATTGACAGATTTGAAGGGAGGCATGCACTATTCCACATTAATGGTAGGAGATCTCAATACACTACCTTCAGTAATGTATATGGAACATCTAGACAGATCAATAAGGAAAGAGAACATTTGAATGGTACTACAAACCAACTAGACCTAAGAAGCTTCGATAGAACACTTCATCCAACAGCAACATTCTGTTGAATCTAGTTGGTTTAGAGTATCATTTCATTTACAATAGCAACTGAAAAATCAAGTATGTAGGAATAAACTTAACCAAGGATGTAAAAGACATATACATTGGACACTACAAAACATTGTTTAGGAGAATCAAAGACCTAAATAAATGGAAAGACATTTCTTGTTTATGGAGAAGACTAAATATCATTAAGATGTTAATTCTACTCCAAACAATTTACAGTTTCAAAGCAACCCCAATCAAAATTCCAATACTCTTCTTTGTTGAAATAGAAAAATCAATCATCAAATTTATATGAAAAAAAATTTTATATGGAGAGAAAATGAGCCCCAAATATCCCACACCATCTTAAAAAAGAACAAAGTTGGAGGACTCACACTCTCCAATTTTAAAACTTGTTACAAAATCTCAGAAATGAAAACAACATGGTACTGGTGTAAGGATAGATTGATAGATCAACTGAGATTTCAGAAATAAACCTCACATATATGGCCAGTTAAAATTTTTGACAAAGGTGCCAAGTCCACTTAATTGGAAATGAATAGTCTCTTCAACAAATGCTGAGAAAACTAGACATACATTTGCAAAAGAATGAAGGTGGATCCCTACCTCACAACATATATAAAAAAGTAACTCAAAATGAATCAAACCCCTAAATATTAGAAGCAAAACTATAAAACTCCTAGAAGGACACATAGGGAAGAACCTTCAATACTTTGTATTAGGCAATTGTTTCTTAGACTTTATACCAAAAACAGAGGTAACAAAAGAAAAATATATAAATTGGAATTCATTAAAATTAAAAACTTTTATTCATGAAAGGACTTCGTGATGAAAATAAACAGCCTATGGAACGGGAGAAAATATTTGGAAACCACCTATCCAGTGAGGGTTTATTATCTAAATATGTAAAGAAATACTATAACTCAACAACAAAAAAGACAAAACAATCCTATTAAAGTGGGCAATAAACTTGAATACACATTTCTCCAAAGAGGATATACTAATGGCCAATACACATAAAAAGATGCTCAACATCATTAGCCATTAGGGAAATATAAATTAAATCCACAAAATCCATTTCACACTCATGAGAATGGCTACTGGTGGGGGGTATATGGGGACCTCATATTTTTTTAATGTAATATTAAAAAAATAAATAAAGACAAGTAAAATAAAATAAAATCACATGAGTTGCCAAGGATGTGGTGCATTCTTTGTTGGTGGGAATGTAGAATGGTACAGCCTCTCTGGAAAACAGTTTGGTAGTTCCTCAAAAGTTAAGTATACAACTATCATAGGACCAGGCAATTCCACTACTACATATATACCCAGAAGAAATCAAGGCAGGGATGAAAACAGACATTTGCACCCTGATGTTCATAGCAGGCATTATTCACAATTGTCAAAAGATGGAAGGGGTACAAGTGTCTATCAACCAATGAATAAATAAGCAAAATGTGGTATATATACACAATGGAATAATATTTGGCAGTAGAAAGAAGTTTTGATACATGTGACACCATGGTTGAACCTGAAAAACATCATATTGAATGAAATAAGCCAGCCCCAAAGGAATAGATATTGTATGATCTCAATGATATGAAATAATTAGAATAAGAAAATTCAAAGAGTTAGAAATCAGAATACCAATTACCATGGAGCAGGGTAAGGGTAGGGAATGGGGCATTAATGCTTGTTACAGAGTTTGCGTTTGACATGATGGAAAAGTTTTGGTAATGGATGATGATGCTAGCGAAATATTTAGAATGTAATTACCACTGAATTATATGTTTGAATGTAGTTAAAAGGGGAAATTTTAGGTTGTGTACATTACTAGAATACATTTTTAAAGTACTGTGCAACACAATTATTAAACCCTAAAGTAAACTATATACTATAGTCTATAGTATACATATAATAAAATCGTTTCATTATTTGTAACAAAGGTACCACACTAATGCAAAGAGTTGAAAATAGAAACTATGGGAAGGACGGCAACATTTTATGCAAATTCTGTATTTCCTGCATGATTTTTCTATAAGCATACAACTTCTCTTAATTAAAAATAAATGAGTTATTTCTCTGAGGAGATCAATAAAATTTACATATCTATTTAATCTGATCAGGAAAATAGAAGATACCAAGTACCAACATCAGAAAAGAGAGATGCAACAACATACGAATTCTAGAGATATTTAAAGGATAACAAAAGAATGTTCTGAACACCAGTATGCCAATAAATTCCACAGCCTTAGATAAAATGAATAAATTGCTTGAAGGACCCAAATTAACAAAGTTCACTCAAAAAAGAAATAAATAAACCAAGTAGCCCTGTACATATTACAAAAACCTGATATTCTTTGTCTGAAATTTTTTCCCACATAGAAAACTACAGTCTCAGATGGTTTCTACCAAAAATAAAAAGAAGTAATAATATCAATTATACATAAAATATGTCCCAAATTTTAAGATAAGGGGATATTGACATTTGAATTACCAATGTTATAGCAACATTACTTACAATTGTTGAAATATGGAAACAACCCAAATGCCCTTCAACCAATGAATGGATAAACAAAATGTGGTATATACATACAATGGAATAATTTTCAGCTGTAAGAAGAAATGAAATAGGAAGCATAAGACAACATGGGTGAACCTTGAGGACATTATGTCAAGTGAAATAAACCACTAATATGAACTAAATAGGATGAGTAAACTCAGAGATAAACTCTATAGTATAAGTTACTAGGATATAAAATGTTGATTGAGAATGGGAGCTGATGCTTAATATATATAGAATTTTTAATAAGGTTTACTATAAAAGTATGGAAATGAATAGATTGATGGTAACACATTACAGTGAGTATAACTATTATATCACTGCTGATTTATAAAAGTAATTGTGGTTGAAAAGGTTGGTCTAAGAATGTAAATATCAATTGAAAGGAAGCTGGAGGATAATCTAGGGACTGTATAACAGTGATTTCACTGGTGGATAAGATTGTGGTTAATAGTATAAATATAAAAATGCTCTTTGACAGAGTACTAAGAATATGGTGATACATGGGAAAATTATAACTAATATAACTTCTGGATCATAAATAGCAGTAATATCATAATATTTTTGCAGCAGTGACAAAGAAGAAATTATATCAATCCTAAAGAACAATAGTGAATATATTAGTCAGGGGTCTCTAGCAAAACAGAATTAACAGGAGATATCTGTAACTGGTAAGAGATTTTATAGAAATCTCTCATGTGACCATTGGGATGCACAAGTCCAAATTCTGCAGGCAGGCTGCAGCCAGGAGCTCTGATGAAGGCCCTAGATGGGTCTCCAGGATATGTGGGCTGTCCAAAGTCAAGCTGGAAAATTCACTCTGAATGCTGAAATCACTTTCCTTTTTTTTTTCCCCCACTCTAATCTATATTTTATTCCTCCATCCTCAGGGCCCTGGGATGGTGATGTCTACTCTACCTCTAAATCAAGAGGGGGCTTAGATCCCACATGATGGATGGGATTTTCCTGCCTGCAGTTGTAGACTCTCTCAGTTCCCTGGTGTGGTGGTTGACCATCCTCACCTCCCTGTTAGCTGATCTGGGTAAGTTTAGTGAACCGGAGAGTAGATGCTGCAACTCTGCTGAGGCTCAGGGCACAGCTGGCACATGGACCGTCCAGAGATCTAAGTCTCCTGAGCGTACACCAACCCCAGCTCCAACCAGAAGAGGCATGTGTAGAAAGGTCACATCTGAGTCCAACTCCATCACACTCAGGACCACAGGTTCCAAAGTAGGGGGCCACCTGGCAAGGCATGAATTCCAGAGCCTTCTCTCATGACTGTAGGACCTGGGCGTTTCCATAGCCCTAAGGAGGACCACATCCTGGGGTTGTATCTACTTTGGATGTCTCTGAGATCCTGCTGAGATGTGCATAAGCATGGCCCTTCTGATGACCTCCGACTCATTTTGAAGTCTCTTAGCCATATAAACTCATGCATCTTTACCATTTCCCCCTTTTATTCGAGGTCTTTTTCAACTTTCCCTTTTAAGGTATGCAACTGATTGAATAAAATGTCACTCATTGCTGACAACAATCTCCTTCGTTGACTATAGATGTAATCAGCCATCTATGCAGTAAACTCACTGATGAATAAAGTCCATAAATGTCCGTGAATTAAAATTAGCCCAGTGCTTCCTTGACCAAAAACCTGGGCGCAATTACCTAGCTGAGTTGACACATTAGCTCAACAATGACAGTCCAACCTTTGTCAATTTGGCAGCCATACAGTCACCTTAAACCATAATTCATCTCTAAATAAAAACAGTAACAGACATGAGTATATATATTCCCACCTAACAATATTCAACTGTCCTGCACACAACAGGAAATGCATTAATTCCCTACAGTATAGGGTGCAAGTTCTTGGGTAATAGTCACTCTTAAACTTGACATCATCAAATATTATGACATGAAACTAATCCAAATTCTCATATGATAAGGGAAAAGGTTAGAGAAGAAATGAAAGGCATTTGTTTTATGTATGTACACAATCACACTCATAACAAAGCAAGGAAAAAAGATTCATGAAAATTACAATACTCTTTCTGTAACTGGTCATGTCGTCAAAGTTGATATTTATCACTACCTTCTTCCGCTACCCAGTCCATGCTTCCTTTACCCTCACCAAGCACCTCAGCTGGCCATGGTTCTTTGCCTGGTGGGGTGACTCAGACTTTCATTCCTAAAGATTCTGGGTCATTGTTAGTCTTAGGTGGATTGGGTTGTTGCAATTTTCCCATTGACTTTAATCACGGGGCATAGCAGTACAGGAGATGCCCTAGAGGATCTCCTCTATTCCAGGCAAACTCTTTTTTATCCCTGTTATGAAGATGCAGTCCTATTTCCCCTTGATAGTTAGGATCAGTTACCCCAGCCAAGACAGTAATTCCCTTCTTTGCCTGTTGATTCAGAAGCATTAGGAGACCAAGGTGACCAGGTGGCAGTCTGAACTTCCAGTTCCATGGAATCATTGTTGAGTTCCCTGCTGGAAGCACTCCTCCTTTTGGAACTAAAGCCAGCAAAACTTAAGGTTGCAGGGACAGGAAACAAAAATTTTCCTAGTAGAACACTAGGGGTAATAGTGAGTAGTGCCAATCCCATTTCCACCCTTGATTCCTGGACCCACGCATCCTGATTATGGGAGAAACACCGCCATAGAGTGGATGCTGATTTAGAGCATACACAGCTTTGGAGAACATTGTCACAGCCCTGCAAGGTATTGTGTCCTAGTTCCTGTTGTATTTGAGTCTTCAAAAGGTCATTTCACTGTTCTATCAATCAACGTGCTTCAGAATGATAGGGAACATGGTAAGACCAGTGACCTCCATGGGCACATGCCCATTCCCACATATCATTTGCTGTGAAATGGGTTCCTTGATCAGAAGCAATGCTGTGTGGAAGACTATGGCAGTGGACAAGGCATTCGATAAGTCCAGGGATGGTTGTTTTGGAAGAAGCATTGCATATGGGGACAGAAAACCCATATCTGGAATATGTATCTATTCCAGTTAAAAGAAATTGCTAGCCTTTTCATGAGGAAGTGGTCCAATGTAATCAGTCTGCCACCAGGTAGCAGGCTGATCACCTTGGGGAATGGTGCCATATAGGGGACTGAGTGTGGGTCTTTGCTGCTGGCAGACTGGGCACTCAGTAGCCAAGACAGCCTTAGTGAAGGGAAGTTCATGTTGCTGAGTCCATGCATAACCTCCATCCCTACCTCCATGGCCACTTTATTTATGAGCCATTTGGGCAATGACAGGAGTGGCTGGGGAAAGAGGCTGAGCATTAGCCACAGATGGGGTCACCTTATTCCCTTAATTATTAAAATCTTCCTCTGCTGAAGTCACCCTCTGGTAAGCACTCATGTGGGACACAAATGTTTTCATAATTTTTGTTGACTCAGAAATGTCTATCAACATAGCTCTTCCCCAGACCTGTTTGTCACCAATTTTCCTATCCTGTTCCTTCCAAGTCCCTGACCATCCAGCCAAACCATCGTCAACACACAATGAATCAGGGTACAAACACACATCCAGCCATTTTTTTTCACAAGTAAAATGAACAACCAGGTGTGTGCTCAAAGTTCTGCCTACTGGGAGAATTTGCTTTCACCACTATCCTTCAGGCATGTCCCAGAAAGGGACTGTGGTCTTGCAGCTGTCTGCTTTTGGGTGGTACCTGCATATCATGCAGAACCATCTGTAAACCAGGCCTGAGTTTCTTCTTCCTCAATAAACTCATTGTAAGGAGCTCCCCAAGAGGCCAAAGCTATGGGCTGGGAAAGGAGAAGGTAACATGGCAGGGGATAACCACGGGTGTTTGGACTACATCCCATGTAACTTACTTGTGACTTCAGGACACGTTCAAGCCCTCTCTTGTTGATGTGATGTGGGGGCATTTTCGGGACTTGGAGTTGTCCTGGATGGTTCTGCAGGGACAGTTATCAGACATTGTATGTCCTCCCATGGCCCACTGGGTGGACTGTGGGAGAGTGTAGGCTATGATGTGGACCATCGACCATGAGGTGCAGTGGTGCTCCGAGATGTATACACCAAATGATGATTGAGGAGGTTGTTGTGGGGGGAGGAGTGGGGGAAGGGAGATGAGGGGTATATGGGGATCTCATATTTTTTTAATATAACATTAAAAAAATAAAGACAATAAAATAAAAAAGCCCTCTCTTTTATATACCACTTCTACTTTATTATGGTGTGCTGTTGTGCATGGCCAACTTTATGGTTTGATGGGTCAGACAACCCCCAGTTCATGGCAAGCAAGTCAGGTCTCATGGTAACTTGATGGCCCATGTTTAAGCTTTCAGTCTCTACTAAGGCACAGTAGTAGGCCAAAAGCTGTTTTTCAAAAAGAGAGTTGTTAACTGAATAGAATGGCAAGGCTTTCCTCCAAAATCTTAAGGGACTGCATTGTGATTCTCCCTTAGGGGCCTGTCAAAGTCTCTAGATGGTATCTTTATTTGCCACTGAAACTTTCAGCACCCTTGGATTGCTGGATCATATGGCCCAAGTGATAGTGCAGCTTGCACAGCACCTGGACCTGCCACAGGGCCTCCTCTTTTTCTGGTCCCCAATCAGAACTGGCAGCTTTCCTGGTCACTCAATAGATGGGCTGGAATAGCACGTTGAAATGAGGAATGTGTTATCTCAAAATATGAAGACACAACTAAGCATTGTACTTCTTTTTTGGTCATAGGAGGGGCCAGATGCAGTAGCTTGTCCTTCACTTTAGAAGTGATATCTTGATATGCCCCACACTCCTGGACACCTAGAAATACACCAAGGTTGAAGGCCCCTGTATGTTTATTGGATTTGTCTTCCATCCTCTCTCATGCAAATGCCTTACCAATAAATATAGAGGCATTGCTACTTCTTGCTCACTAGGTCGTATCAACATGATACCATCAATATAATGGACCAGTGTGATGTCTTGTGGGAGGCAGAGGCAATCAAGGCCCCTGCAGATGATATTATGACAAAGGGCTGGAGAGTTGATATATCCCTGAGGCAGGATAGTGAAGGTATATTGCTGGCCTTGCCAGCTGAAAGCAAACTGTTTCTCGTGGTCCTTACTAATGGCAATTGAGAAAAAGCATTTTCCAGATCAATAGCTGTGTACCAGTTACCAGGAAATATGCTGATTTGCTCAAGCAATGATACCACACCTGGGGCAGCAGCTGTGATTGGAGTCACCACCTGCTTAAGTTTACAATAATCTACTATCACCCTGCAAAGATCCATCTGTTTTCTGCACAGGCCAAATAGAAGAGTTGAAAGGGGAGGTGGTGGGAATCACCATTCCTGCATTCTTCAAATCCTTGATGGTGGCACTAATCTCTGCCATCCCTCCAGGAACCTGGTATTGCTTTTGGTTTACTATTTTGCTAGGTGGGGAAGTTGTAGTGGCTTCCACTTGGCCTTTCCAACCATAATAATCCTCACTCCACAAGTCAGGGATCCAATGTGGGGATTCTGCCAGTTACTGAGTATGTATATTCCAATTATGTATTCTGGAACTAGGGAAATTACCACAGAATGCTTTCAGGGACACACTGGACCCACTGTGAGCCAAACCTGAGATAAATCTCCATCAATCAAATGACCTCCATTAGCCCCTACACTGATGGTGGACCACAGTAAAGTTTTGGGTCTCCTGGGATTAATGTCACTTCTGAGCCAGTATCTAGTAATTCCCAAAATATCTGTTCATGTCCTTTTCCCCAGTGCACAGTTACTCTGGTAAAAGACTGTAGGTCTCCTTGAGGAAAGCTGGGAGGAAGATTAAAAGAAAAATTTTTGGCAGTGTAATAAAATCGTTCCCCAAGGGACCTGGCCTTCTCTTCAAGGGGCTATGGGTCTGTAAAGTGTCTCAAATGTGTGATTAAGGGGCCACGAATCTCTGTATCTGTAATTCAAGTTAGGGTTTTGTTCACTTCACCTAGAATTCTTCTGCTTATAAAGATCAAGAAAGAATTTAGTAGACTGCCCATCTATTTCACTTCTAGGTACCCCATGATCTATTATCCAATGCCATTAATCTACATGACTCAGACTCTAGATTGCTGCTTTGAGTCTGTCTTTCATTGCAGTAGCCACACCTACCTTGTCTTTGGCGATTAACTAACAATATTCAACTTTCACTGGTCCAAGATCTGATCATCCTCATAATGTTTAAAGACTCTAGTTCCATCACAGCAGTTCCAACAGTAATACCTAGACTACAGAGAAGAACAACCACAGAGCTCTTCAGGAAGATGGAGTTAGTCTTATAATTTTATTCCTCACTGTTAAAGGTGTGTCCTCTGGATGTCCCTGGGGTGCATAGCCAGGTCTTAAATGGTAAATTCTTTCTAGCATTCCAATGTCTCTAAACATTTGCATTCTCTTTTCTACTCTGTGCCAGGGTAAACTGGGCATCTCAACCTCAGACAAGCTAAGCCATCTTTTGGTCCATGATTCAGTCAGCCACCAAAACAAACTATTAGAGCCCTTTCTGACCCCTCAAGCTACAGCATTGAAGCCAGAATTCTGCTTAGTGGGGCCATATCAATAAATTCAGCCTGAACCAAATTTATATTCCTTCCACCATTATCCAGTACCCTTAGTATCCATTCCCACACATATTCCCCTTTTGTGATTTTAGTGTAGTAATATGTTTCCAAGAGCAGAAGTGTGGTGGGGGTGGATAAGGAGAAGGATTAGACATTCTTGCAAAATACTGACCTCAGGGCATTCCTTTGCATTTTCATCTGGTGAGGCAAGGTTAATCTCTTCAGGCAGGGGTTAGAAAGCAGATTCCTCATGGCAGGGTGGAGTCTGGGCAGTGCAGGATTTAGTCTGTCTGGTACCTGCTTCAGGTCTGGGAGGAGGTCTAGACTCCCTGGGGCAGGCTGGAGGCTGGTGATACAAGGTTGAAGTTACACGGTCTCCACAGAGCTGGCCATTGCGGGTTTGTCTGGCAAAACTTCATTAGAATTTGGGGTTCCAGTATCCCCACCATTATCACCATCATTCCATATGTCCCCATCCCAATCCTCAGGGTTCCACTCCTTGTCATTCGATGCCTTCACTTTAACAACAGACACCCTGCAAGGTTGAGATTGTAGTTTTCTTTGTAACTCTGCTACTCATACAATGAGACTCTGAGTCTGGTTTTCAGATTTCTCGAGTCTGGGGCTGCATGAAACAAGATTTTCTTTCAGAGAACATATAGAAATTTTCACATCATTCATGTGGCATTTGAGTTGCAAATTTGAAGACTTTAGCTCATCCCTTTCTTTTGTAACTGTATCCAGACCACCTAGGAGGAGCCAGCCAACATCATTTTACCTTTTGATTTCACAAAACTCTGTTAGGTGTTGAAAACACTCTCACCCAGATCCTTGCAGGATGATATTTTGCACATCTCCACTGCCAACTCACACCATGGACTGTTAGTGGCCTCTTGATTATTAGAAAGGGAGTTATTAGTAAACTTGAGGCCAATTAGAGTACAGAGCCAATTACAAAACTCCCAGAACCACTTCAGAAATCCCATATTTAAATTCTGTTTCTCAAGAACCAGTCCTTATACAAAGCTGTATTAGTCAGTGTTCTCTAGAGAAACAGAATCACCAGGAGATATCTGTAAGTAGTATGAGATTTTATAAAATTCTCTCACATGACCTGGTAATGCACAAGTCCAAATTATGTGGGAAGGCTGCAAACCAGGGCCTCTGGTGAAGGTCCCTGATGAGTTCCCAGGAGATATTGGCTGTCCAAAGTCAAGCTGCAAAATTCTCTCTGAATACTGAAATCACTTTCCCTTTTTAAGGCATTCAGCTGATTGCATAAAATGTCATTCATTTGTTAGGGCAAACTCCTTTGTTGACTGTAGCTGTTATCAGCCATCTATGCAATAAACTCACAGATGACTGAAGTCCATACATGTCTTTGTATTATAATTAACCCAGTATTTGCCTGACCAAAAAACTCGGCACAGTTACCTGGCCAATTTGACACATTAGCATAACCATCACAGAGGGGTATAAGGGGGTATGGGATTTTCACCTTGGGAGTAATGACATTGTACTAAAATTGACTGAGTTGATGAGAGCACAACTCTGTAATGATAATGAGCCACTGATTGTACACTTATTTGGACTGTACAAGGTATGGGACTGTATAACACAGTGACTCTTATGGTGGAAAATAAACTGTGGTTAACAGAACAAATATGAGAGTGATCTCTCATGAACTATAAATATATATATATCACTAATATAGGTTGTTAATAATAAGGTGGGTTGGGAGAAAAATATACCAAATATAAGATATGGGCTATTGTCAGGGGTGAGATTTTGATGATGCTCTTTCATAATTTGTAGCAATTGTTTTACAACAATGCATGGTATGGATGGTGAAGAAATGTATGGGAGCCATGTATGATGATATGCATGTTTGTTTTGTAAGTTCACAACTTTTACTATACACTTATTGTTTATATATATTCATGTATGAGTGATATAATTCAATACAAAATTTTAAATTAAAAAAGATGAGGAGATGCTTCTCAACTTATTCTATAAACAAGCGTCACCCTGTGACCCAGTTATCAATTACTGTGTAATTGTCTCTCTCTTTCAAATTCACTGTTTTTTGACTGTTATGTGGAAATGGGTATGGGCCCTTTAAATATTATTCCTTTCTCAGCTGGCACTAAAGTTTTGTTAATAGAGAGACATTACTGGAAGAAAGTAGTTCTATTTCCTGGCTCCTTGTGCAAGGAGGCCAGCAGCTTCCAGTGGGCACTCTTGCAGCACAGTGCCTTTGGTACAACATACCCCAATGAACAGCATTACCCAGCAGCATCCTGGAGGACAGATTTCAGCAAGTTCCTCCTGTGTGGCATCACAGTGATTTCTTTGCCAATCAATGAATTAGTGCTGTGGCATCTCCAAAAAGCCTGGATCCTTGCCATGGTGTGGGTTTTAGGGGCTCTTTCTTGGGAGCTCTTATCAGCTCTAGGGTTAGTGACTGATTTTTATATCTTATTCCTACAATATGCACTTCTTACTAGCCAATCCCTCATTACTGTAGTTCCCATTACAGTTAATAATTCTTCATATTAAACTTTCACTGCTCAAGTTACTGTATGGTTTCTTTCTCCTGTCTGGACCTCGATTGACACACCAGGGTATCTCAGCCAGACAAAGGCACTTCAGGGAGGGGGGAAAGAAAAAACAAAAATACATCCCTCATGAACATAGATGAATAAATTCTAAATAAAATGTTGGCAATCAAATGCAGCATTATGTTTTAAAAACACACACACATCATGACTGATGGGATTTTAACCTAGTAATGCAGAGTTGGTTCTACCCTCAAATCTCAACTCACCATATTAACCAACTGAAAAAGAAAAACCATATAATCATTTAACAATACTTAACATTCATTCCTGATTTTTAAAAAAAACTCTCAGCAAACTAAGAAAAGAAGAAAACTTTTCCATCTAAGAAAACCCTACAGCTAACATCATACTCAGTGATGAAAGACAAATTAATTCAAAATGAATCATAAACCTAAATGTAAAATCTAAAACAATAAAACTTCTAAAAGGAAAAGTTAGAGGTGCTGTGGTGTTCCCAGGCCCTGTGTTAACCAGATGCGTGGTTCTCAGGTCTGTGTCCCCTAAACCCTGGTGACCCACACTCCAGAGACTCACACACCCTGAGTCTGCAATATCACAGATTTCCCATTCCCGAATACACCGTGCCCTGAGGTCTGTCTGAGGACCTTGATTACCCTAGTCCTCAGCGTTTTGTTTTGTTGGTTTTTTTTCTTCTCTCTCTCTCTCCTTGAACTTGGAGGAGTGTGCCAGCTGACTTGGGGAGAGTTTGGGAAGAAAGGAGAGGTGAATTTGCTGAGAAAGCCCAATTTACCTAAACGTCCTGGTATAGGAAACTTGGTCTGGGAGAAGGTGGAGTCAGAAAATCAATTAGACTTCTCCTAGCACACCTAAGGGGGAGGGACTGTAGGAGGTGCTATCCAAGCTTCCAATAACATATTTGGGGTTTCTGGTGAAGTGTAGGTGCACTCACGCTGGAATTAAAGAGTCATAGTCTTCTGTGTTGAGTTGGTTCAACAAGGACCTACTTGAATTTCCTACTGGACCTCTCAGGCAGATTTCCTGCTGCCCTGGGAGAGAGAGAAGTGAGGAAAGGAGAAAGGGGAAAGGTCAGATCCCTAAGTGTATTATTTAACTGCAAAGAGGATTCCTAGCTTGAGACGTTGGTTCTTTTTTTTTTTTTTTTTTTTTTTTGGCATGGTTGCTAATATTGCATTGTTTCCTGTTTTATCTCCCAAGGTCCTTTTTCATTTATTTAGTTTTTTTTTTCTTTTTTTTTCTTTTTTGTCCCCCCCCCCTTTTATTTACCTCCCATTTTCTCTTCTCTTTTTTTTTCTTTTCTCTCTTTTTCTTCTTTATTTATTTTATTTTCTTTATGTAATAGGTGCTGCAGGGAGCACTTCACACTTGCTGTGTTTCCTCATCCTCCATTTCCTCTTTTTTGTGTGTATTGATTTTGGCCATCTACACTATCCCCTTCCCCCCCACAACTTTCTATCCTCCATCATCTGCTGTTTCTCTTATATTCTACCTCCCTTTCTTTGGTCCCCAAATTGTCTGACTTTTTATTTCTAATACCTTTGTTCTGTTTTCTGTCTTTTATCCACTCTTGATATTATTGTCTTTCTTTTCTCTTTCCCTCTCATGAACACACTGGCTTTTAAATTCATACTATATTCCTACCCATATTCAGTTGACTGTCTCATTATAGGTACTCTACTTATTGCCATAACTCTACACAACTTACATGAGTCTAATATCCATTCTCCCAGATCTCACATTGTTGCTCTGTTAACATTTATTACCAATACTACTTTATACATTTTCTTTTCTTACTCATTTTGCTTTCCCTGGCCCTAATATTTTCTTTCAAAGTGAACTTAGCCAACAACAAGAAAATAGAGTAAGAAGAACAAAGTGACAAAGAGAAGACATAACACTTATGCATAAACAGCAACTAGTTAATGCCCAAGACTAGACAAAGAAGCTAAGAACTGATTAAACCTGTCAAGATAAAATGATGACCAGACAGCAACAAAAAAATACAAACCAAACAATAATCAGGAAAACATGGCCAAATCCGATGAACAAACTAAAAACCAGAAAGAGAAGCAGAACATTGGACAAGTAATTAAAGATCTCAAAATATATATCAGAGACCAACTTAATGAAGTAAAGGAAGAGATTAACAATATGAAGAAAACAATTGGAGAGGAAATTGCAGACATATGCAAAAAGATAACATATATGATGGTGATGAACGCCACAATTCAAGAAATTAAAAATACACTCTCAGCAAATAGCAGCAGATTAGAAGAGACAGAGGAGAGAATTAGCAATGTGGAAGACAGTACATCTGAAATCAAACAGATAGTAGAACTGATCAATAAAAAGATAGAAAATATCTAGCTAAGATGTAGGGACCTGAATGACAATGTAAAATGCACAAACATACATATTATAAGCATCCCAGAAGGAGAAGAGAAGGGAAAGGGGACAGAAGTGGTGTTGCAGTAAATAATGGCTGAAAACTTCCCAAATCTACTGAGAGAGATGGATGTACATATCCAAGAAGCACAATGCACCCCAAACACCATAAATCCCAACAGGCCGACCCCAAGACATATACTTGTCAAATTATCCAATGCTCAAAACCAAGAGAAAATTCTAAGAGCAGCAAGAGAAAAGAGAACCATCACATACAAGGGAAGCTCCATAAGATTAGGTGCTGATTTCTCATCTGAAACCATGGAGGCAAGAAGGTAGTGATATGACATAGTCAAGGTATTAAAGAAAAAAATTTCCAACCAACAATACTCTACCCAGCTAAACTAGCATTTTAAAATGATGGACAGTTCAAAATGTTCACAGATAAACAGAAATTGAAAGAGTATGCCAACAAGAACCCTGACCTTCAAGAAATACTAAAGGGAGTTCTGCAGGAAGAAAGAAAAAAACAGGAGAGGCAGAGCTGGAAGAGAGTGTAAGAGCAACAAAAAAGACAAAAAGAGAAGGAAAAATAAACAAATAAAATATGACAAACACAAGTCCAGTCAAAATATGCCTAACATAAATAATTCCTTGAAAGTAATAACACTGAATGTCATTGGTTTAAACTCACCTGTCAAAAGATTCAGACTGGAAGTTTGGATAAGGAAATATGACCCATCTATATGCTGTCTACAAGAAACACATCTTAGACCCAGGGATTCATGGAGGCTGAAAGTGAATGGTTGGAAAACAATCTTACAAGCAAACAATAACCAAAAAAAGGCAGGAGTAGCTATATTAATATCAGACAGAATAGACTTTAAGCGCAAAACAATTGTGAGAGACAAAGATGGACACTACATATTAGTGAAAAGGATAATCTTTCAAGAAGAATGAACAATCATAAATATTTATGCTCCTAACAAGGGTGCCTCCAAATACGTGAGGTAAACACAGGAAAAACTAAGTGAAAGAATAGTTGCCTCTACAATTACAGTGGGAGACTTTAATACACCACTATCAACTTTGGACATAACATCTCAAAAGAGAATCACTAAAGAAAAAAAACTTTGAACAGTATATTAGAGGAGCTGGATCTAATAGACATATACAGATCATTACACCCGAATACAGCAGGATATACATTTTTCTCAAGTGCATATGGATCATTCTCCAAGATAGACCATATGCTAGGCCACAAAGAAAGGCTCAATGAATTCAGAAAGATCAAAATCATACAAAATAATATCTCTAACCACAGTGGAATGAAGCTGGAAATCTGCAAGGGCCGGAGGCCCAGATTTCACACCAAGATATGGAAATTAAACAGCACACTCTTAGAAAAACAGTGGGTCAAAGAGGAAATCTTAAAAGAAATTAATAACTACCTTGAAACTAATGAAAATGACAACACAACATACCAAAATTTATGGGATAAAGCAATAGCAGTACTGAGAGGGAAATTTATAGCAATAAATTCATACATCAAAAAAGAAGAAAGAGCAAAAATTGAAGAACTAACTACACATTTGGAGGAATTAGTAAAAAAACAACAAAGTAACCCCACAGGAAACAGAAAGAAAGAAATAACAAAGATAAGAGCAGAACTAAATGAAATAGAAAATAAGAAAGCACTTGAAAAGATAAACAAAACCAAGAGATGGTTCTTTGAGAAGCTCAGTAAAATTGACAAACCCTTAGCGAGACTAACAAAGAAAAAAAGAGAGAAGATGTAAATACACAAAATAAGAAATGAGAAAGGAGATATCACCTCTGACCCCACAGAAATAAAAACTATCATAAGAATATACTTTGAAAAAGTATATTCCAACAAAAATGACAATTCAGTGGAAATGGACAAATTCCTAGAAACACATAAGCAGCCTATATTGACAATATAAGAAACTGATGATCTCAACAAACCAATCACAAGTAAAGAGATAGAATCAGTCATTAAAAACCTCCCAACTAAGAAGAGCCCAAGGCCAGATGGCTTCACAGGTGAATTCTACAAAACATTCTGGAAAGAATTAACACCAATCCTGCTGAAACTCTTCCAAAAAATTGAAACAGAAGGAACATTACCTAACTCATTCTATGATGCCAACATTACCCTAGTACCAAAGCCAAACAAAGACACCACAAGAAAGGAAAATTACAGACCAATTTCTCTAATGAGCCTAGATGCAAAAATCCTCAACAAAATACTTGCTAACCGTATTTAACAAAACATTAAATGAATTATACACCATGACCAAGTGGGATTCATTCTGGGTATGCAAGGATGGTTCAACATAAGAAAATCAATCAATGTAATACACCATATAAAGAGATTGAAGGGAAAAAATCACATGATTGTATCTATAGATGCAGAAAAAACATTTGACAAAATACAGCACCCTTTCTTGATAAAAACACGGCAAAAGGTTGGAATACAAGGAAATTTTCTGAACATGATAAAGAGTATATATGAAAAATCCACAGCCAACATCGTTTACAATGGTGAAATCCTAAAATCCTTCCCTCTAAGATCAGGAACAAGACAAGGATGCCCACTCTCACCTCTTCTATTTAACATTGTCTTAGAAGTACTTGCTCGAGCACTGAGGCAAGAACCAGATATAAAAGGCATTCAGATTGGAAAGGAAGAAGTAAAAATTTCATTATTTGCAGATGACATGATCCTATACATAGAAAACCCTGAGAGGTCTACAACAAAGCTTCTAGAACTCATAAATGAGTTTAGTAAAGTCGCAGGTTATAAGATCAATGCACAATCAGTAGCATGTCTGTACACCAACAATGAGAAAGCTCAGAAGGATATCAAAAAACAAATACCATTTACAATAGTCAATGAAAAAATCAAATACCTAGGAATAAATTTAACTAAAGATGTAAAAAACTTATACACAGAGAACTACACAACACTGTTAAAGGAAATCAAAGAAGACTTAAATAAATGGAAGAATATTCCCTGTTCATGGATAGGAAGACTAAATATTATTAAGATGTCTATCCTACCAAAACTGATCTACACATTCAATGCAATCCCAATAAAAATCAACACAGCCTTCTTTATGAAAAACTAGCTATGAAATTTATTTGGAAAGGAAAGAGGCTCCAAATAGCCAAAGACATATTGAAAAAGAAAAACAAAATTGGAGGAATCACACTACCTAACTTCAAAACATACGACAAAGCTACAATAGTGAAACAGCATGGTATTGGCACAAGGAGAGACACACTGACCAATGGAACTGAATTGAGAGTTCTGATATAGATCCTCATATATATAGTCATATAATATTAGATAAAGCTATGAAACCCTCTCAACTGGGAGAGAATGGCCTATTCAATAAATGGTGCCTGGAGAACTGGATATCCATATGTAAAAGAAAAAAAGAGGATTACCATCTCACACCTTATGCAAAAATCAACTCTAGATGGATCAAAGACCTAAATATAAGAGCCAAGACCATAAAGACTTTGGAAAGCAGTATAGGGAACCATATACAAGACCTTGTAATAGGAAATGGCTTCATGAGCTTCACACCCAAAGCATGAGCAGCAAAAGAACAAATGGATAAATGGAACTTCCTCAAAATTAAAGCCTTCTGCACCTCAAAGGAGTTTGTCAAGAAAGTGAAAAGAGAGCCTACACAATGGGAGAAAATATTTGGTAAACATATATCAGATAGGAGACTTATAACCTGCATATATAAAGAACTCCTATATCTTGAAAATAAAAAGATAAACAACCCATTTAAAAAATGGGAAAAAGATTTAAACAGACACTTCTCCGAAGAAGAAATACAAATGGCTAAAAAGCACATGAAAAAATGCTCCAAATCTCTAGCTATCAGGGAAATGCAAATCAAAACTACAATGAGATACCATCTTTCTCCCATAAGATTGGCAGCTATGAAAAAAAGAGAAGACAACAAATGCTGGAGAGGATGTGGAGGAATGGGAACACTCATCCACTGTTGGTGGGAATGCAGAAGGATCCAGCCATTCTGGAGGACAGTTTGGCGGTTTCTAAAAAACCTGGCTATAGATTTGCCATATGACCCAGCAATTCCACTGCTGGGTATATACCCAGTAGAACTGAAAACAAAGACACAAACTGATATATGCACATCTGTGGTCATAGCAGCATTGCTCACTATTGCCAAAAGTTGAAATCAACCCAAATGCCCATCAACAGATGAATGGATAAATAAAATGTGGTATATACATACAATGGAATACTACTCAGCTTTAAGAGCAAATACACTACAAACACACATGATAACATGGATGAATCTTGAGAACCTTATGTTGAGTGAAGCAACCCAGGCATTGAAGGACAAATACTACATGACCTCAGTGATAAGAAATAAGTAAACCAAGCTGAATCAGAGAGCTAGAGACTGGATGATAGGCTTAAAGGAAAATGGGGGTTGGAGGAATGATGTAAGCTGACACCTACATGAGTGAAATCTATGATAAACTGGAGGTAAATATTTGTACAAGGAAGGGATAAAATGGGGGAATAGGATTACCTTTGGGTGGGGCTTTGCAGGCTTGAGGGGACTAGGGATGGGAGGGTGGGTAATATTGTCCAAGAAATTGGGGGGAGGGTGGGGCAACATATGAACATAGGAGATTGTCAGGTATTTGGCTGAGAGTATAATGCTGAGAAAACTTTTCAAAAATATAATAAGGAAGGTTACCTGTTTAAGAGGCTTAAAGGGGATAATCCGATGCAGGACAGGATCCTAGGGAGTATGTGAATGCTCATTTTGCCATAGTGGGTTATATCATTGGATAGAGGCGCATATAATGAGAGTGAAGGTATACCCGCATCCTGGGGAGGCCTGATGTCCTCAAATAGAGGGAATTGTATCTCTCGAGAAAAATGGTGGCTCCCAGTGCATTAGGGCAGTTGAGCATGTCAAACCCTCAACACTGTTGTAAGTATCTCCGAACATGGCCCTTCAAGCAATGAAGATTGACTGTCACTGTGGGCCCTAAGGGGAGGGGAAAGAGGTAATGAATAGATGGAACCAATGTAACTGTGTGGGCAATAGAAGTGTTGCACAAGATTACGCAAGGATGGATATAAGACATTTTAATTTACACCAAAAATACATAGGGGCTGATAGGCTAAAATGTAAATCATGGTATAAAACATAAGATAACTAAAAATTTATAAAATTGTATAGTCTAAAATATAAACCACAATGTAAACCCAAATGTTACCTTATTTGAAAGCTCTTGTCTCAATATCTGTACATCAGTTTCAGTAAATATAGTATGAATGTGTAAAAAGATTATTGCTGTGAAAGGGAAAAGGGTTTTATGTTGGATATGTGGGAGTACTGTATATTGTATATATGAAGTACTGTGATCTAAAACTTTTGTGAAGATAAGCTTAATAATTAGGGGAAAAAAAGAAAAAGATAGGACGTAGACACTGAGGAAAAGATGGAAGTAGTTGCCTTGCCAATTTGCACACAGGACAACACTTATTGCAGGGATGGAAGGCAAAATATCAGAAACAAAGCTTTCGCATTTTAAAATGTTTTGATACCCCAATTTATTTTTACCTTAATTTTTCTAAATTAATAGACATTCTATATCTAACCTTTAAACTCATCACTACATTCCACTTTACTATTAATGGCACCTGGTAATATATTGGGCTTCACTTTTGAAGAAGCTTTGGATCACAGAGAGGTTCAACAATGGTGGGGAAGGAATATTGGTGTGGGATGTTATGACAGGGGACACATGGTTGGCAGGGAGTTCTCCAGGGCATATATCCAGGGTACATAAAAATGTTTGGATATTTTCATAGTGGTTACAATTAAAAACAACAACTGAGGGATACTGAGTTCCTAGCCAGGGGAGCTCTATCACAGTCCCTAAAGGAACAGCAACAATCCCCCAAGTGCAACGGTAAAGACCAAAAAAGAAGGAAGGTCCAACAATGAGCCCTTGATTCTAATGACTATGCTTGTGAGCCTGTGCACCTGAAATAAGAACAAGGCCTAGAGTTGCAGGGTGCCTAAGAGTTACCTCCTGAGATCCTCCGTGTTGCTCAAATGTGGCCAGTCTCGAAGCCAAACTCAGCATGTAAATGTGTTGCCTTCCCCCCAGCGTGGGACATGACCCCTGGGGATGAGCCTCTTTGGTGTCGAGGGATTACTACCAAGTACCAGCTGATGATGTAACTAGAAAATGACCTTGAATAAAAGGGTCAACTCGGACCAGCAGAATATCTCAATCTACGTATAATACCAGGAGTTAAAAATGCTTTTGACCTGAATGAAAGGGGGAAATGGAAAGGACAAATGAGTTTATATGGCTATGAGTCTCCAAAAAGAGCCAGGAGGTTATCAGAGGGGTTGCCCTTATGCACACCTCAGCAGAGTCCCAGAGACAGATAAAGTAGATACAACTCCAGGTATTGGTTCTTCTGAAGGCTACAGAGACCCACAGGTTCTATGGTCATGGCAGATGGAATTCAGTGTCATCTCAGTTGGCCTACTTTGGAGTTTGTGTTTCTGTATGATGGAGCTGGACTTAGATATGATCTTTGTCCACAAGTCTCCCCTGTTACTCTTACCATAACTATAGTTGTTGCTGGGGTTTAATATATAACCATGGGACCTGAATCTCTGGACTGACCATGTGATAGCCAGGCCCTGAGCCTCAACAGACTTGCAACTCCTACACTCTGTGTTTATTGGACTTACCCCACTCAAATAACATGGAGGTGAAGAAGGTTAACCACCACACCAGGGAGCGAAGAGTACCTACAACTGAAAGCAGGAGAATTGCATCCAGCATCCATGTGGAATCTAAGCCCCCTCTTGATATAGATGCGGAGTGGACACAACCATTCTAAGGTCCACAGGATGGAGCAATAGAGTAAGGATTAGGGTGGACTTACTGATAATCTATTCATGAACTATTATGATTAGTAATCGAAGAAAATGTGGCATTGGTGTGGAGAAAATAGCCATGGTGGCTGCTGGGGGTAGGGAGTGGGAGGAAGAGATGTAATGTGGGGGCATTTTTGGGACTTGGAGTTGTCCTGGGTGGTGCTGCAGGGACAGTTACCAGACATTGTATGTCCTCCCAATTCTCACTGGGTAGACTGTGGGAGAATGTGGGCTATGATGTGGACCATTGACCATGAGGTGCAGCGGTGCTCAGAGATGTATTTACCAAATGCAGTGAAAGTCTCATGATGATTGAGGAGGTTGTTGTTATGGGGGGAGGAGTAGGGTGAGGGGGGTGGGGGGTATATGGGGACCTCATTTTTTTAATGTAACATTTAAAAAAAAGAGACAAAATTAAAAAAAGGAAACATTGGAGAAAATCTCTGTGACACTGGGTTAGGCAAAGATTTCTTAATTATGACATTAAAAGCACAGTCTGTAAAAGAACAAATTAATATTGGATTTCATTAGAATTAAAAATTCCTGGCCTTCAGAAGATACTTCTTAAAAATGGAATGGTATGGCATATATTGGGATAAAATATTTGCAAAGCACATAACTGATAAAGAAGTTTACTCCAGCATATATAAAGAACTCTCAAAACTGAATAAGAAAATAAGGAACTCAATTGAAAAATAAGTAAAAAATTTGAAACAAACACTTCACCAAAGAAGGTGTATGCCAATATAAATACACACCTGCAAAGATGTTCAACATTATTATTAGTAATTTGGGAAAAAAGATTGTACTACATACATGTTACAATGTCTAAAATTAGAAATACTGACCATACCGAGTGCTGCGGAGGATGTAGAGGAGCTGAGACTGTCATACACTGCTAGTGGAAATGTAAAATCTATAACTATTTTTAAAAATGGCTTGGTAGTTTCTTAAAACGTTAAACATACATATTCCATGTCATCCAGTCATATATATCTATACAAAAGGACAAAAATTGTACACAATTGTTTGCAGGCAGCTTCATTGTTAATAGCCAAAAGCTGAAAACAACCTACATCTCTATCACAGAGAATTACATAAGCAAGCTGTGGTATATCCACATAAACGAATACTATACAGAAATTTAAAGGAATAAACTATTGGAATATCACAACATGGATGAATCTCCAAATAATTATGCTGAGGGAAAGAAACTAGATCAATAAACACATACAGTATCATTCTATTTACATAAAAGTCTAAAAATGCCAACTAATCTAGTGACAGCAAGTATATCAGTTATTTCTTTGGGATGGGAGTCAGGGAGGGTTGGAAAAGATGAGTAACAAAGAAGCACAAGGAAACACTTAGAGATGATATTTATATTCATTCTCTTGATTATAGTGGTAATTCCATGGGTTTTTACATGTGTCAACATGTATCAAATTGTAAATTTTAAATATGTGTAGTTAATTGTAGATTATACCTCAGTAAATCTGCTTTTTAAAAGAATTACTAGGGAAGCAGATGTGGCTCAAGTGATTAGGCTCCCATCTACCATATGGGAGGTCCAGGTTTCAATTCCTGGGGCCCCCAGTGAAGGCGAGCCAGCCTGCACAGCAAGATGACGCAACAAAAAGAGACACAGAGGAGAGACAATAAGAGACAATAAAAGAGTTCCTTTCTCCCACTGCGGAAGGTCCCAGGATTGGTTCCCAGTGCCACTGAAAAGAGAAGACAAGCAGACACAGAAAAAACACACAGTGCAAGGACACAGAGATGAGACAATGAAAGAGGGGAGGAGGGAGGAAATAAACACATCCTTTTTTTAAAAAAAGAACTACTAAAGGATATATATATATTTCAGGAGAAGGAAATTCAATCCAGAAGGAAGGAGTGGCAAAGAAGCAAAGGTGAACAAAGAAATTGTTAAACTTGTGGGTAAATCTAAAGAAACATGGTCCACTGCTTCCCTCTCACTTCTCTTGCCTCATTTCTGTGATCCTTCCACTCACACCACTCTAGCCACACTGACCTCCCTGCTTTTCTTTGATCACACCAGGCATATTTCTACATTAGAATCGTGTACACTTTACTCTCTTCTTGGAATTAATTCTCCCAGATATCTTCATTGCTAACTTCCTTACCTTTTTGCAGTCAACTCAAATAATTACCTCCTCAAGGAAATCTACTCTAACCACACAATTTAAAATATCAATCCATTGTCACTGTCCCACTTTTACTCAACCCATACTCTCAACTCCCCTTCTTCAGTTCTCTTTTATCCATAGTAAAAACCATCTTCTAATGTGATATAAGATGCAATTTGTTTGATTATGGTTATTGTTTATAATGTGTCTCCCCCACCCTAGAATGTAATCATGATGATGGCAGACATCTGTGCCTGTTTATTCGTGTATGTTAACATGGTAAGCATGCAGTAAATTTGCTAAGTGAATAAATGGTATTAAATACTATAATAATATTGACTAAAGAGTGAGAATTTAAAACAAGGTTGAAATAAATACTAGATAAAACAATAAGATGTAAGGCAGGAAGGGATAATGGAAGAGGAGGGGAATAGATACTGATCAATTTTAAATCTTTTGAAATATGCATGTGAAAATTTTTTTAATTCAAATAACTATATAAATAAAGAAGATAAAACTTCTAAAACTATAGGAGGAGTGGGGAGGGAAGGAGAATAAAGAAAATAGTAGGTGGAAGGGAAAGAGATAAAAAGAGCACCTTGAATATAAAGCAAAGAATAAGATGGTAGACATTAATTCAAGCATATCAGTAATCACAATATTATAAATGCACTATATTCTCCTGTTAAATCTCATTGATTTCAAAATTAGAAATTCAAAAAATTAAATCTATCTTTAAAATGTACAAAAGATTTATCTAAAACATATGGACACAAAAATGTTAAAAGTAAAGAAATGGAAACATTTAAAAATATAAAAAAGTGGCATTTTCTTCCATTTGTTCCCCCAGAGCCTAACTTTTTCATTTTGTCTTCAAAGAAGTTTTAGGTTACAGAAAAGTCATGTACCAAATACAGGGGGCTTTCGTATACCCAACATTCTCCCCTTTTCCCCCCTTTGCCTATTAATATCATTTTATATGTGGATGGTACATTTGTTACAACTGATGTACGAATATTGAAACACAGATACCAACCATGGTCAATGGTTTACATTATGGTTTACATTTCGGACCATACCCTTTTATAAATTTTGATGAAATCTAACATGGCCTGTATCCATAATTGCAATATCATGTAGAACACTTCCATCTCCCCAAAATTGTCCCCAGTTCCACCTATTCTATTCCTCCTTCCCCCTCCCCTCAGGACCCAGAGCAACCACCAGGCTTCACTCCTTGAAGGACAGGATTCATAGTTACTTGCAACAACACTAAGGGCTTGACACACTGGTCTGTCCTCCCCTATCGGGTACTGTCCAAGCTCTCAAGAGACTCCTGCCCTTCTATTGAAAACATAGCGAGCCTCCCCAAGATGGGAGTCCACCACCTTCCAGCTCATTATGTGGGTTTCCACCCACTGATATAACACACTCTGAGAAGATGAACATTCACACAATCCCTAGAAGCCTGCTCCAGGTGCACCCTGTCCCAAACTCCCCCCACATACAACACCCTGAACCAGTAATCCTCACTTGCCATATTGTCAAAAGAGCATTCCCAATATTGTAGTTTCAACAACGGACCCACCAATTCCCAGTGTCCACCTACTCACTCCCCAAACCCTCCCCCCAGTTCCATAGATAGTCCAACCAACCCTCCCCAACCTACCCCCCAATGAACCAGTAATGCCCAACTCAATACAATCACTGCACCACTATTATGCCCCTCTACTGCACAGCTACATACATCCACCTTATCATAGATTGTACTGATATAGGCATTTGTTCACAACCTTCTCCCTTTCTATTTCCTGTAAACCTATCTTTCATAGTCTCACTCTATGAGTCTGCTCAATTTGCTTAATTCATATCAGTGAAGTCATGTAATATTTGTTCTTCAGCACCTGGCTTGCTTCACTCAACCTAAGTCCTCAAGATTCATCCATGTTATCCCATGTGTTAATACTGTATTCCTTCTTACAGTTGAGTAATATTCTATTGTATGTATGTACCATAATTGGTTTATCCATTCATCTGTTGACAGGTATTTGGGTTGACTCCAACTTTTGGCAGTAGTGAATAATGCCACATTGGTGTGCATATATGTGTTCATGTCCTTGCTTTGAGTTCTTCTGGGTATATATCCAGCAACTGAATCGCTGGATCATATGGCCATTCTATAGTTAGTTTTCTGAGGAACTGCCAAACTGTCCTTGATAATAGCTGCACCATTCTACTTTACCACCAACAGTAGATGAGGTTTGTGGAGAGGTTTTTGGATACAGAAGGGCCACAACTGTGAAGGCAAGGATTACTGGTACATGATGTCAGTAATGAGGGGATGTGGGAGGGATACACCTGGGACATGCCTCTAAGGCATATGAATATGTTCAAGTGTTCATGGGGCATTGTCTCAGTAGTGGGAGACCCACACAATAACTGAAAGAATATTGAATTTCCATCCTCGGGAGCGCTGCTATATTCTATAATAGGATGGCAAGAATCCCCTAAGCATAAGGACAGTGTCTAGTGAAGGAATATAGACCCTTAGGTCAGGCCTTTGATATTAATGATTGTCCTTATGAACCTCTTCTTGTGAAATTGACATTTAGCATAGTATTATATATTGCCTAAGAGTTACCTCCTGAAAGCCAACTTGTTGCTCAAATGCGGCATCTCTCTAAGCCAAACTCAGCATATAAATGCAGTACCACCACCACCACCACCCTGGCATGGGACATGACTCCCAGGGTTAAGCCTCCCTGGCACTGAGGGATTATTACCAGGCACCAACTAGCAATGCAAATGGAAAAAGACCTTGACCAAAAGGGGGAGATATTAAACACAGGTGAATTTTTATGGCCAAGAGATTTCAAAGTAAGTCAGTAGGTCATTCCAGAGGTTATGCTTATATACATCTCAGCAGGATTGTATGGACTACCACAGTAATGGTGCCTCAAACAGCATGGTTCCTGGGGGCTCTAGGGACATCAAGACACTATAAGCAGGCAGACAAGCTCAGGAATTCAGCACCCTGTCAGTGGGCCTTACTTTGGAATTTATGTTCCCCAGTGTAACAGAGTTAGACTCATTTATAGTTTCACTAAACATGGCTATTCTGCCCTTTTTATTTGTACCTATAATTAGCACTATACTTGTTAAATATATGTCCCAGAGACTTAAATCTTTGGTTTGTTCCTGTGCCAGCTGAGCCCAGAATCTCAGCAGACTTGCAACATAAACATTTCCATTCACTGAACTCACCTGGAACAACTAACAAGGAGATGATGATGGACAATGATCATCCCAAGGAACAGTGTCTGCAACTACAAGCAAGATAGTTCCATCCATCTGCCCCATGGGATCTAAGCCCCCACCCAATTAGAAACAGAGTGGGCATCATCATCCCCAAATCCTCAAGATTGGGGAATGAACACTGGACTAAGCTAGACTTACTATTATGCTACTATAGACTTATTATTCTAGCAAAGGAAAAAATTTTATATTTGATGTAAAGGCAGTGGCCACCAGAAGTTCTCAAGGAAGGGAGAGGGAAGAATAGGTGTAAACTATAATGTAAACTTTAGTCCACAGTTAGTAGCAATGTTTCAATACGTGTGTCTCAATTGTAACAAATGTACCACACTAAGGAAGGTTGTTGTTAATTTAGGAAAGTGTGGAAGGGACTGGGAGTGGGGCATATGGGAATCCCCTATATTTTTTGGTAACATTTCTGTAATCTAAAGCTTCAAAAAAATTTTTAAAAAACAACACATAAAGAACTTGTCTTTCCTGACTGATCATTTGAAAAGCATTGCTCTGGGGTGGTTTGCTGAGTACATGTCACTTGTGATCCTCAAAACCAAATCTTAGAAATAAGCACAAAGGTTTGGGCATCCAGGCCAATAAAGGACATGAAGTTGGAGTATGTTTCAGAGTGAAGCTCTAGTCATGTGACAAAACTGAAGGGGTAAGGGCCTGAGGCATGCGAGACAACCTCCTCAGCAAGAAAAGGAATTGCACCCCTCTTTCTCTATCCCACAGAGAAATAACACTTCCCCTTTTATTAGAGATTTTTTTCAAACCGATAGAAATACCTCCTGCACTCACTAGCTTGATGTCCTTGACAATATGTTCTCTGATTTGGAGCTGCCTTGAGGCCCCAGGTTTTCAGAGGAAAGTTTACCCATACAGTAGAGCCATTAGGCATATACTCACCCTACGATACCAAGGACCTTTGCTGTCTTAGAACTCAGAGACTTCCTTTCCCAAGGGTCTCTCGATAACACTTGGGGAGAGCCACAGAGATCCGAAGAAGTTTCTGGGAAACACCCCATTGGCAGAACCTGTGGAAATATAGTCATCTAATTGCACTCATCTTTATTGTCTTCCAAATTTACGCCCCAAGTTAATAATAAACCAGAACAAGAATTACAGAAACTGATGGGGGGGAGGGGTGGATAAAGCAAAACCCATTTACAGACAAAGAACACCGTCACAAGGGTCGGTTCAGAACTCCAAGATATTTTCAAACTACCCAGGTGGGAAAGAGAGAAAGACATTAAAACAGGTGAGTAAGCAAAACTCTGGGGACACTGCTACTCTCTATGTCTAATCTTGTCTGTGTTCACTGAGGAAGTGAAAAAAAAAAAACTAAGGAAAATAAATTAGAAAGACTGTCTTCTCTCAAATAAGAGAAAGAGAAGACAAGAAGGAGAAGTCAGAAGAAAGAGTGGGAAATAGGAAGTGATAATGAGAAAACCAAGTGGCCTCTTTTCCTGACATGGAAGGCTGGTTTTGACTGTGACGTGACCTGAAGAGAAAATATCTTTCTAAAAGTCAACGTACACAGCACCTAGTACATGGTAGGGACAGTCATATGAATGCATCTATAGTCACGTCTAGCTGGAGAAAGGGAGACTTGAGCCCAAAATACCTGTTTATAGCCCATGATAGTCTTGGTCTTGTTTCATGTGAGATATTGCAGACATTATCTGGGTGGGAGATATATAAATATCCCACAGGAATTTAGACTATAGGGGAGATAATGTGGTCTAGAGTTGCTTGGAAAGGTTTCTGTAGAGAAGGGTCCTCGGTTGGGGGCTGATTAGCTAGAGTTTGTAGGGGAGCTGAAGGCAAGCCATCGCGGGTGTAGGCGGGGTGGTCATAAACAAAGACAGAAATGCAGGAAGATTTTCTTTTTCTTTGTATATGTGTGTACCTTGTTTATATTGTGTGTGCATATTTTAATTTACATAAATAATGATGTGATAAAGATTTGTGATGTGTTATTACTTTCTTTACTTTGTACTGTTTTAAGAGCCCTCCATGTTATATGTAAATCAAAGAGTTGCTTCTAACTGCTCTAGAGCACCTCACAGTACATATCACTGTTTTCCTAACCATTTCAGAGTAATACATGCTAAGGTGTTTCTAAGTCCCCACAGCTACACACACAAATATACAAACAAATGAAATAAAATATTGTACATGAGAGTTTATGTTCCTGACTAAAACGTTCTCTGTGATAGATCCAAATTGGACTGTTTGAACTTAAGGGTATGGATATTCCTAATTTCCAAAACCACACTGCTTTAAAAAAGGATTATATTAATTTGTACTCTCACCAACAGTACAATAGAACAGTTTTTTAAAAAGACAATATAAATTATGACCCAGTTGGATTAACTCAACAATGGTAAAGTGGTTCAGCTTTAGAAAATCTATTATTGCAATTCACTACATTTTCAGAAAAAGGGAGAAAAATCATATAATTACCCCAAAGAACCAGAAAAAGCTTTTGACAATAATTCAACATCCATTAATAATTTGAAAAAACATTTAGCAAATTGTGAACAGAAGAGAATGTTCTTAATCCAATAGAAGGCATAAGAAACAGCTAATACCAATTACATCGAACCACCTACAAACATGGTGAATAATGAAATTAATACTGGGAATTAGACAAAGGTATCCAATATAGATACTTCTAATCATTTTTGTATTGAATATGAGCTGATTAAAAACAATATAAAAATAAATCACTTGTATTTCTGTAAGCCAGCCACAAGCATTTAGAAAGTAGAATTAAAATGATACTATATATATAGTATATACATATATGCATATATATATGCACACACTCATGTAATTTCTGCTTCTAAAAATAACAGACTAACTTGTATTAGACTAAATCTTTCGAGAACAACTAGAAAACTAGATACTTTTTTTTTTTAATTTGTTTGAAGCATAGGAGAGCTCTCAAGGTGTTGAGGTCTTGAGAAGCCTAGATCCAGAATGAAAATAAGAGAAGAGAAGAACAAAGAGTAATTAAGGAAATAAAAGGAAAATGGAATAACATCTTCAAAGCATTGTCCAAAATAAAACAAAACAGAAGCCTGTGGATATAGAATTAAATACCAGCAACTGCATCCCTCAAAAATGAAAAGAAATAATATATAATTTTAAGAATTTTTTACTAGAAGATTTTGACATACAGAAATACTAATGCTAGGTCTTCAGGTAAAAGAAAAATATTCCCAAATGACAGATGGAAATGCAAAAAAGGAGGGAAAAGCAATAGAAAGGGAAATTGAATGTGTAACTCTAAATGAGTATGTATTATACAAAATGATAGTAATAATATAGCATGATGTTTTAAATATTTATAGAATTTAAAAAACACAACATTAATAGCAACAAAAAATGAGGGTTTCAGATGTAAATGGGTTATTACTTTCTAAGGTCCTTCAGTTTGTAGGAATTACTAAAAGTGCCCATTTGCATTAGACTTCATTAAATCAAAGATGCATATTGAAATTTCTAAAGTACTGTAGACAGATGTATAACTGATAAGCTAAGAGTGAAAAAAATGAAATATTTTATTAATAAAAAAGAGTCAGAGGATGAAAGAAAATGTAATCGAATACAAGTGGGAAAAATAAAAACCAAGTAGTAAGTTAAAATTACACAGATATATCAATAATAATATTAAATGTAAGTGGACTAGAGTCCCAGGTACTATGCTATAAAAGCAGGAAAGTTATATGGGACTTTCTTGTAAATGACAGTATTGAACTCTGGAACAAAATATTAAAGAACAATTATCCCAAAAAAAATTTTTTAAACAATTATTTGAAAACACTAGAGAATGAAAAAAAAAATCCTGGCAGAAACTGGAGGGGATATGAATTCAAAGAAGGGAATCATCCAGGGTGAGAGCGACACATTACTGGCTTTTCCCCTAAGGACATGCCCTAGTCTATACTACGCAGCGCACTTAAACTCAAGTAGAAACCTATAGGCAGATGGCATATGGACAGCGTATGAAGAGTCCAAGACAGAGAGAGTGGCTGGAAACTGAGCTGGGAAATCTCAGGAAGGAGAGAAGCTCAGAGAGAAGAGCCACAATATCTGGGTATAAACTACTCTGAAATACTTGACTGACCTCTGAAATGCATGCACAGTTGAGACCCTGAGGACCTTAGCAGAAAACAACAGCCTGAAATAATCAAGTAGGGATTTCATCTCTTATTCACGTCAACTGGGAAATTACAAATTGACTTGTAAAGCAACAAAAGCATTTATGAGAGGTCTCAGAATTACAGTTCAGGGAGCACACAATCAGGTAAGAACCCAAACTTACTTGGGGCTTCCAAGCAAGAGTATTTAAAGAAATAGCTGTTTGGAAAGAATTAGAATTGGTAGATGTTGGGGGGTGGCAGCTTTCCAAATGTCCTTCAAGTTAGACAGTTGAATGAGCTTTTTATCTTGCAGGTATTTCATGGCATTCAGATGTCCCAGACACATTGCTGCTTATGGTTTTGCAGACCTTGGCAGTTTGTGAGATCTGGGTGAGAAGGTCATAAGAATAACCTCCTGAATGGCCTCCTAATTCCATTTTAAATCTCCTCACCATAGGAACTCCATTTTGTTTTATCTCTTTTCCTTGTCTTGTTGCACTAGCAAAGACTTCAAGTGCAATGTTGAATAGGAGTGGTAAGAGAGGACATCTTTGCTTTATCCCCAATCTTAGAGAGAAAGTATTGATCTCTCATATTAAGTAGCATCCTTTTATTGTTTTAAAATTTCTGATTCAGTGCTTTAAGTAAGTCTCTTGTATACAGAATAGTTTTGAATTTTGCTTTGTTAACCAATCAGAAAACATTTTAACTGTTTGTATAAACCCATTATTGAAACTGATAAATGTTTGACATCAGTTTGAACATATTATTTTATGTTATAATCATATACATCCATGTTTTTTATACTTTATTTGATTTGGTCTATCTTTGAGTTCTTTTTCTCTGCTATTTAGGAAAGTTTACATCTTCGTTCTATTACTCCTCCTTTTTATCTTGATTAAATTCTATTGGCAGTGGGGAGAGTATGTGGTCTGAGTCCCAATAAGTAAAAGACTTTTGTAAAAACCTTGGACTTTCCAAAGACTCACCCTAAAATACATAAAACCCAGCCTCCACACGTTCAAAATGAGAGAGAAATTACATTCATGAATTGGAAGGCACCATGTTAAGAGAGCAATTCTCTCCAAATTTATCTACAGACTTAAAAGAAATCAATTCTGGCAGCCTTCTTCTGTAAATGTGTAAAAAAAAAAAAAGTTAAACATTTACTACAGTCCACCCAGTCATGTCAGTCTCAGGTATTTACCAAAGAGAAATGAAACTATTTGTCCATATAAAGAACTACAAAGGAATATTCAAAGCAGTCCTATTCTCGATAGCTCCAAATTGGAAACAACCTAAATGTTCATCAACTGATGAATCAATAAAAATATGATGATATACCCATACATATCCATTGATAAACCAACTGAGTATACCACAACTGAGGAATGAAAAGGAACAATGTACTGACACATTCAACAACATAAATGAATCCTCAGAAGTGTTACACTGAGTGAAAGCAGCCAGACACCAAAGAGTACATTCTACATGATTTCATTTATATGAAACTCTACAAAACAAATCCAATCTATAGTGCCAGATGCCAGATCAATGGTTGTCTGGGGCTAGAAGTGAGGGTGGTGTAGGAATATAAAATTGGCTGGGAAAAGGAACAAGGGAACTTTGTCGGGTAATGGAAATATTCTTTATGTTGATTGTCATAGTTACAAGGTGTATACATCTTCAACCCTCATAAAACTGCATGTTTATAAGGTCTGCATTCTTATGCTTTGTAAATTATACTTCACTAAAGGTACTTTTTTAAAAGTTACTGCAGCAGTTCCTAGGCAGCAGTTTCACATGATCTGAAGTAGGCAGTGGTGGTGGTCTTAGGAAAAGGACCACATATTCAAGAGATATTGAATAGGTAGGTAAAGGTAGGCTGTACTGTAGGTGGAAGGAAGGAAGGGGGGGAGCGTGGTTAAAATGTAAGGATTTCAAACAAAATAGTGGTTTATCTCTTTCTCATGTAAACGTCCAGGGAAGGGCTTGCCCCTTGAGTTTGCCCAGGAAGTCAGGCATCACTGAAGCTCTGACATCTTCTACCAGTGGTCTTAAC
Organism: Dasypus novemcinctus; assembly: GCF_030445035.2. Taxonomy (NCBI): domain Eukaryota; kingdom Metazoa; phylum Chordata; class Mammalia; order Cingulata; family Dasypodidae; genus Dasypus; species Dasypus novemcinctus. The sequence continues at coordinate 20,719,858 of NC_080699.1, read as the reverse complement.
CTGGGTATACAGACCCTCAAATGGAACTATGGCTAGAATTAAGGAGGTCTTTGTACTTGGATGACAAAAAAACTACACCTTTGATGTCACTGATCTCTAAATGAAACTTTACAATCCCGACAGTAATAGGAGAACCTGTGGCTTAGTCACCAATATAGATTGCAAGTATTTTCATATCATTATACAATTATGGCCAAAAATTCACATTGCTGAAATTATCATAAATATTTGACCTGCCACTAAATCATGTTATTTAGTGTGCTAGTCAAGAATTGCTATATCACCAATTAAGTTTTTAAAAATTATAAGTTTTTAAAAATAGGGATAATATCAATTCAACATAATTGTTATCAATCTATTGAAATATTAATTAATTAATCAATTGGTTATATTAAAAAATATCATTTGGAGAAGAGCTCTAAAGACTTCTCCAAACTGTCAAAGGGGCCCACATTACAAAAATGTTTTAAGACCTCCCTGCTTTAGCATATTGCCATCTCCTCCATGACTAAAGTTTGGCTGCTGCCATATCTAGTTTTAAGTAGGTAGGAAGAAGAAAGTTGGCATGGAGGAGGTATACTTTTGCCTTAAGAAAAGGTCAGGCAGCAGAAAATACCAGCTCTGTTTAAATTCCATTTCCAAGGACTCAGTCCCATGGCCAAAAATAATGAAGAAATAAAATAATGGAGACTGAGAAGCATTATGTAACGGGGATACCATGAGCTGAGCTACATTTCTGTCACTACTGATGAAAGGGACAGCTCGCAGTCTCTACACATTGAAGCAATAGTGTCTGAGAATGACTGGATATGAGTATAAGGTGGACATGGCCTTTGGTGGTACCATTGAAAAAGATAGAGGAAGGAAGAGAGAGAGGACATATTGAAGAAGGGAAAATAATCCACTTGGACAGGTACAATTCAAGAATCCTGTGACCATGCGTATACTAATAAACCTGCTCCCCAAGAAACATAAATAAATAAAACTGAGGCAGGTTAGTTTAGGGAATGAGAAGATGAAGCTACCTGGCAGAAAAACATGGCTGTGAAACTTGTGACCATGGAATTCCACCTGTAAATACCCTGAGAGAAATACCTCCCAAGAAGGCTGCTGGAAGAAGCCCACGAGAAGCCCCATTTGGAACAAGATTTCGTCCAGAATCAAGGAAAAGCCTCGGACATTCTCAAGGAGTCTTATCATTGTGCCTCCCCCCACACAATGATGGTGGGGTAATCAATCAAAAGTGCAAACAGGGAAACGGACTTTGGCCCAGTGGTTAGGGCATCCGTCTACCACATGGGAGGTCCGTGGTTCAAGCCCCGGGCCTCCTTGACCCGTGTGGAGCTGGCCCATGCGCAGTGCTGATGCGCGCAAGGAGTGCTGTGCCACACAGGGGTGTCCCCCGCGTAGGGGAACCCCACGCACAAGGAGTGCGCCCATAAGGAGAGCCCCCCAGCGTGAAGGAGGGAGCAGCCTGCCCAGGAATGGCACCGCCCACACTTCCTGTGCCGCTGACGACAACAGAAGCGGACAAAGAAACAAGACGCAGCAAAAAAAAGACACAGAGAACAGACAACGGGGGAGGGGAGGGGAATTAAATAAATTAAAAAAAAAAAAAGTGCAAACAGCTGGGCCCACTCCCCCCAAACATTAACAAGGGGAAGAATAATTAATGGTTTGAAAAGCAAGTGCAGAGGGAAGCGGCTGTGGCTCAATCAGTTGGGCTCCCGTCTACCATATGGGAGACCTGGGGTTTGCATCCCAGGGCCTCCTTATAAAGGCAAAACTGGCTTGTGTGCAGCAGAGAGCTGAGGACCCGTGCGCCACAGAGAGCTTGTGCAGCAAGATGACCCAACAAAAGGGAGACAAGCAGATACAGGAAAAACGTGAAGCGATGGACACAGAGAAGAGACATCAAAAGAAAAGGAACAAGCCACAAGGGGGGAAATAAATAAATAAAAACTTTTTTAAAAAAAGCAAGTGCAGAGGCTAAATAACTGCTTCTCTGCCTGAACCAGCTCACAAGTACACCTGTGAATCAATATTATATCCCATTTCTATTCTCTTCTCTCATGTCCTTAGTAAACTACTGGCCTAACTAAACCAGCGTGTCCTTAAATTTTTTTTATAGTATAGCCAAGAACCTAGAGGAAATCCGAGAGCAAAACCTGTTTGGAGTGTTTGCTGGTTTCCGTAAGATAAACAGACCCATAGTGGTTAATTCCAATCCACCAAAAGGACGTTACTGAAATGGAATTTAGGAAGAGCTGTGCGCCGCTTATGCACTCTCATAAGCTGGGGTGAGTTGGCTCCAGCACACCTCGGCCTGTGAGGATTTCCAAGTGGGGACATGCTAAAGACATTTGAATATACAGAGCTGAAGGTAAGGCATAGAATCTGGGTGAGACTGATTGCAGAGTCAATAATATTATCTGGTGACAAGGGTCTAAGAAGAATTCTGATTTGGAGTTCTTTTTAATTTAGGCAAATGTGATTGAGAATAAGGATTGCAAGTAGAAAACAGCTACAGAACAATTATGGTGCCTCCAAAGAAATTATTCTCTAGGTATACAGAGGATGGGATTATTTCCTTTCTAAGACCTTGCCATCAGTAAAATACCTTCTTTGATAGAATCACACTAGTCACCCTTAGATGAGCCAACTCTAGCCAAGATTGGTTGTGCACCAGTAAAAGCACTAGACCAGGGACATAAGCAATAGAAGCAGCTGTTTGCCAGGAGCGAGACTGGTGGTACACATACTTGTGGAGAGGCTTGCCTCAACAGGTGACCGTGGGAACAGAGGGTCAAGGCACAACAGAAACTTTCAGCAAATGATCCCTTTATAGAACAGAGCGAAGAGTCCAGGAAGGGCAAATCACCTTGTCACTTACATGGAAGAAATCCCATCATGGCTGCTTAGCGTGTGTTTGTGACTTCCCCAGAGAAAGAGGTGGGGTAGGTGAGGTCTGAGAGAAGGCCACTTAACAGATGTCTGTTTACCAAACACTGTTTGTAATTCACAGTGGTTGGGTTCAGTCTGAGGTGACTGCACACAGAGGAAATCTCCTTTAGGGTGTCCATCAGTTATGGAAGGAACACTCAAGTCGATGGATACAGCACAGTGCACATGTTATATAACAAAAATATGTATCATGGACTAGGGAAGCACAGAGGAATAAACGATTAACTACAACTATTGGTATCAAGCACACATTCAAATGATGAACAGGAATTTTCCTATTTCCAGGTTTCTCAGGGAGCACGGGTTAGTGCGGGAGGTGAAGTGGAGGAAGAGGCGAGGAGAACTTCTGGCGGAACAGTACAGCTAAGGCCTCGGGAGCAGGGGAGAAGAAGGTTAGTTCCGAGAGCAGCAAGACTTTGGCCCTCTACTACAGGATTCTAATGCTACATAAATGTTTATTTAATTAATTTTATCAGTTCTCTTTACTCCAGACTACTCCTTGGTACCTGACACATATTGAGTAACTATTAAATGTTTCAAGTAAATCAATAGACAGGATAAGCTTGAAAGTCTATAAAAAGAGGCTGAGAGCCTAAGATTCATGAAAATACAGTCATAATCTATTTTATTTTGAGGAGGAGGAGGAGGAGGGGGAGGAGGGAGAAAGAGAGAGATTGCATCACAGCTCACAGCGTGTAAACCCAGATCAGAGCTGGGTCCTTGTCCATTCTCTTGCTTGCATGCACACAAACCATGTTATTACCCCCACACCAGTCTGGACCCTGAACTCAACAAGTTCCCTACACTGTGAACTCATGATTTAGACCCAAGGGTATCACTTAGTAGGACATGCAGCTGTGTACCACATCAAGCTGAAAACACTGTCATCTTGGACTCCCCAAAAGATAAATAGATGTAAGCTGACCCTTTGTTCTCAAGATTTTTTTCAAGTGCAGTCCGTTACTGCTCTACACCAACCAGATTCAAAACTACAACCTCTTTGGACTCCACCGAAACTTACTCACCTAAAAGCATTTCACACAATCTGTTCTCCAACAACTCTTGATTTAATGGTAAAGGACAGAGAGGAGAGGCTTTACATCTTGCACCCCCAATCTGTGCTATTTAAAATGATGCAATCTTATTTCTGTTCTCCATGTCATACTAATGTGGACCTGGTGGGGAGCGCTTCTCTTTTGCCCTCTTCCCCCACCACTACCTCTTCCTCGCTCATTCCCTCTGCCTTTCCTCATACAATACTTAGCGTTGTTGGATAATCTCCTCTTTAGTAGACAGAGTAATTCCATTCTCAAGTTCTACTTGCAAATTTTGAACTTGGTGCTTAGCCAAACAAAAGCTTTCCCCTACCACCCATTAACAGGGCCACTTTCTTTAAGGGCATTTCACAGATTATCTTTTGTAACTTAATCATATTCTTGCTTATTCTTCCCCAAAAGACAAATGATGGAGTAGTTTTTCTGCTTCTCATGCAACTGTGGTAAGTGATATGACTGAGAAAATCCAGAGCACAGTGAAAGAGCACATGAGGCATCTGACCCCTCTCCTTCAGGGTTATGGAAAGAGAAAGCAACCATCCCTCCACATGTGGATATGGAATAGTCAATAGTGGGCAAACAAGCTGGGGCGTGGGTTGCTCATGGGAGGGAAAGAGGAGAGCGGTTCACAAAAGAAGAGCATCCCAGCAGCAAATCACAAGATAAAAGTAAAAGGCGAGGTGAGCACAGAGGGATTCACCTCTCACGTGGTTCCCTCTCTTGTGTCATCTCTCCTAGGACACTCATCATGTTCTCAAATATGACGCTTCGAAAAATTCTGGTGATCTTGATGTCTTTATTGGTGGTTGCCTGGGTCTATTTTACCATTTATCCGGAATCCACAGGGGTAAGAATAGTTTTCTCCCACCTGACTCACAGCCCCCCATGAATGACCTGTCTCAGGTGAGTCCCAGCCAGGCAATCCTTTCCCTGCTTTCTAACTCTAACCCTGCTCAGCCTTCTCTCCTTCTCTACCTAATTTCTCAGAGAACTGTGGGCACTGGCTGTCTCCATTTCCTCGCTTCCCATTCATCCTCAATCCATTCTTATCAGGATTCTACCTCCAACATACCCCCAAATGGCTGTGGTTAGGCCGCAATAACTTTCTTGTCACTAAATCCAAGTGCATATATAATTTGACCACATAATCTAGTCTGTCTTTATTTTGTATATTTTCTCTTGTGTCACACAAAAGTTATTTTTAATTCCTCAATTGCCCTTGTTGTTTCTGGATGTCAAGTCATAATTAGAAGTTTTCCCTACTCTGAGGTCAAGTTGACTTCACCCACACAGTCTTATTTTTTTGCATGTGTCATTCCATTGTCTATATTTAAATATATGATCCATTTGGAATTTATCCTGTTTAATGAGGTAGGAAGCTAGTTTCACCTTTTACCATAAGGCTGTCCAGTTATCTCAATCCCCCCTGATTTCAGTGCTGTCTCTATCACAATCTTAATTTGCATATATGATGAGATCTATTTATGATTTTCTATTCTGTCCCACTGTCTTTTTAATTCATGTGTCAATACCACACTATTTCAATTATAGAGACTTTACAGGTAAGTTTTAATATCTAGGAGGGCTAAACACTAGCACATCCACCACCCCTGCTTTCATTTTTTATATCTCCAAGGTGTTCTTGGCTATTTTTCTTTTTTTTTTCCTCCAAATGAAGTTTATAATTGACCTGTTTAGCTCCAGAAAATATTGATGATACCTTACTGTAATTGTATTAAATGTGTAACTTACCACAGGAAGAAACAGCATCTTTATGATAAGTTTTTCTACTCAAGGACATGTTTTCCTTTCCATTTGTGCAATTTCTATTTTGTTTCCTTCAGTACTACTTTGTGAATTTTCCTCAAGTAAACTCTGAACACTTCATAATTTCATGTTAAAGATATCCTTAAGTATTTTATTGTCATTTTCTGTCATACATGGGGTCATCTACTATATCCTCACTCTGGAATTTGTAGAGAGATCTATATATATACACAAAGTCTCTTCACATTTATGCATTAATTTTTTAACCTGTTCTTTCACTAAATTCTTTTATTGTTTGTAGTCATTTTCCATTGATGCACTGGGGTTTTCTGTATATCTATAACTAGTCGATCTGAAAAACAGAGATTATTTAAGTCCTTTTCTTTCCAATTCTTATATCTTGAATTGCTCTCTCTTGTCCAACTTAATTAGCGAATACTGCCTAGCCAATGTTAAACAGCAGTAGAATTGTGGGCATCCTTCTCTTGTTCCTGACCTTAGTAGGAGAGTATCTATTCTTCTCCCTTAAGTAAGATGCTGGCTTTTGCGCTAAACTGTATGCGAAGAGTGTATCCATACATTTCTTTTTGTTAAAAACACATGAATCAGTGCTAATTTTGTCAAAGTCCTTTTCTGTATTTATGGAGATAATCACATACTTTTGTCATTAGTTGTATTAATATGATGGATTATATTAAAGATTTGCTAAAACTGAAGCAAGTTTGCATTCCTAGAACAAAACTCACCGGGTCATGATATATACTTTTTCTAATTTTCATGTAGATTCTGTTTACTTATATTTCATTTAAGATTTGGGCATCAATATTTATAAATGAGATCAATCCATCGTTTTCTTTTTTGGTACAATTTATCAGGCTTTAAGAAATACATTATACCTACTTCCAATCTAAAATTGTTTAAGAAAAATTGGGATTGACTGATCTTTAAAGTTCAGCAGAATTTTCTGTGAAGCCATCTGGTTGGTGATTTCTATGGGAGTGCTCTTTTACATTTTTCTCTAAATATTTTCCTATGATAATCATCTATTTAGATTCTGTCTCTACTTAGGTCAATTTTGGAGCCTTGTGTTTTCTTAATTATTCATTTTATCTGGAGTGTCAAAAGAGTTATGCATTTTATCTACACTTTCAAATGCTTAAAATTGTGAAAAATAGTTTCTTGGGGCTTAACCTTCTCCCTTTTTTGATGTTTTCCTCTTATGATTTCTAATTTTGCATATTTATGTATTTTTCCTTTTGTATTGATTAGGTTAGCTGGTGCCTTACCTATTTTAGTTTTTTGTTTCTTCTACCATTTTCCTGTTTTTTAAGGAGTTAATTTTGCTTTTACCTTTATATCAGTTCCTCCATCAGCTTTTTAAAATTTACTTTTATTTCCTTTTACAACAGTTTTAGTTAGGTGTTTTATTAATATGCTTTATTGGTTCTTACTGATATTAGTACTTAGTGCTATAAATTTTCATCTGATAATTGTTTAGCTGTATTTCATGGATTCTGTTATACCTTGTTTTAATTATGGTTAATTTTGGTTATTTTTGCATTATTCTTCTTGACTCAAGAGTTTAGAAACTATTTTTTTAATTTTCAAGCAAAATGGTATTTCTTTTTGTCATATTTTTATGAAATTTTTATAAAATATTTGCATTATAATCAAATAAAGCTGCTTCTATTATTTCTATTGTTTAATATTTATTGAGGTTTTCTATGTGACTCGCAAAGGTTTCATATGTTCTTAAAATGAGGGAGTATTCGCTATTACTAGAATTCAGAATTCAGTGTATATGCATAAGATTTGCTTTACTTGCTGTGCGTTTAGGTCTTCCATAACCTTATTAAGTTTTGTCCACTTGATATGTCTTAGATATGATGCATATTAAACACACATATCACTTGTGTGAATTTTCCTATGTCTCCTTGAGTCTCCTAGAGTTTCTGCTTTGTAAATGTATTGCTACCTTGGGTGCATAAATATTAATCACTTGTGAATTATCACCTGCAGCACATAAAATGTCCGCCTTTATCCTTTAATACATTGTCTGAATGCTACCTTGTCAAATACCAAGATTGCAACCACTGCTTTCTTTCCTTTCTTTTTCTTAATTGGCATATACTTAATATATTATTGCCCAACCTCTAAACTTTTTAAGACTTAATAAACTTTTTATTTTAGAATACTTGCTGATTTTTAAAAACTTTTCTAAAGTATTACATAGCTCCTCTATACCCTACACCCAGTTAGTCCTCTTTTTAACATTGCAATGGTACATTTCTCATAAATAATGAACCATATTGATGTGTTACTACTGTTTGAAGTCCATACTTTATTTTGATTTCCTTAATTTTTACCTAAAGTCCTTTTTCTGTTTCAAAATCCCATTCAGGATACCACATTACATTTAGCTGTCATGTCTTCTTAGGCTTCTCTAGATGGTGACAATTTTTTAGCTCTTCTTTGTTTCAGATGACCTTTACAATTTTGAGGAGTGCTGGTCAGATATTTTGTAGAATGTCTCTCCACTTTCATTTGTCTGATATTTTTCTCACGGTTAGATAGAGGTTACTGGTTTCAGACTGAAGCCCTCAGAGGTAAAGTGCCACTCCCATCACATCCTATCAAGAGTCCATGCCAGCATCATGACTCATCACAGATGGTACCTGCCTTATTCCCCTGGATGAGATAATGCTAATCATGTATACACACTGTAAGACTTTATCAAATATTTGTTGTGCCCACATTTTGTCTCAACCTGTAGCTTGTCTTTTCATTCTCCTACCAGTGCCTGTCGCAGGGTACTTTTTAATATTAACAAACTTCAACTTATCATTTTCTCTTTCATGGATTGTGCTTTTGTTATTTTTCTAAAAACTTATTACCATGACCAATATTACGTAGATTTTCTCCTATATTTATTTATAGACGTTTTATAGTTTTAGATTTCACATTTAGGTGCGCATCTATAAAGTTAAACTTTGTGTAAAGTGTGAGGTCTGTATCTAGGTTGATTTTTTTGCATATGGATGTCCAATTTTTCCAGCACCATTTGTTGATGAGACTATCATTTTTCCATTGATTGTCTTTGTACCTTTATCAAAAATCAGTTTACTATATTTGTGTGAGTTGATTTCTGGGGCCTCTATTATCTTCCATTGATCAATGTGTCCACTCTTTTGCCAATACCACACTGTCTTGATAATGGTAGCTTTATAGTAAGTCTTGAAATCAGGTAACATAAGTCCCCAAACTTTTTTTCCTTTTTCAAAATTGAGTTGGCTACTCTAGGACCTTTGCCTTTCCATAGAAAATTTAGATTCAGTTTGTCAATATCTATGAAGAAGTTTGCTGGGATTTTGATTGACAATGTGTTGAAACGATAGAGATGATGTTGCAAAGAATTGGCATCTTAACACTACTGAGCCTTCCAATTCATGAATATGAATTATCTCACCCTTTATTTAACCCTTTTTTTTATTTCTTTCATCAGTGTTTTTGAGTTTTCCACATACAGATCCTGTACATGTTTTATTAGATGTATACTCAAATACTTTACTTTTTTTTGGGGGGGGGTGCTATTATAAACGGTAGTTTTTAAATTTCAAATTCCAGTTGCTCATTGTTGGTACATAAATAATCAATTAGCTTTTGTGCATTGACCTTGTAGACTGCTACCTTGCTATAGCCACTATTAGTTCCAGGAGTTTTTTTGTGCATTCTTCAGGGTTGTCTACGTAGGCGATCATGTCATCTGAAAACAATGATAGTTTTGTTTCTTGCTTTCTAATCTGTGTACGTTTATTTCTTTTCCTTGTCTTATTGCACTAGCAAAGACTTCAAGTTCAATGTTGAATAGGAGTGGTAAGAGAGGACATCTTTGCTTTATCCCCAATCTTAGAGAGAAAGCATTGATCTCTCATATTAAGTAGCATCCTTTTATTGTTTTAAAATTTCTGATTCAGTGCTTTAAGTAAGTCTCTTGTATACAGAATAGTTTTGAATTTTGCTTTGTTAACCAATCAGAAAACATTTTAACTGTTTGTATAAACCCATTATTGAAACTGATAAATGTTTGACGTCAGATTGAACATATTATTTTATGTTATAATCATATACATCCATGTTTTTTATACTTTATTTGATTTGATCTATCTTTGAGTTCTTTTTCTCTGCTATTTAGGAAAGTTTACATCTTTGTTCTTTACTCCTCCTTTTTATCTTGATTAAATTCTATTGGTTCCCTATAATGAACAATAAATTAGCCTGTAATCTCTTTAATTTCTTTTTCCCCAAAACCTCCCTCTTCTTTAACATGTGACATAAAGTAGTATCTTCTCACTCCAGTTAATAACTATAAAGTAATTAGCAACCTAATTCTTCTTTCTGTCTCTCTCCCCATTTTGATAGTTGTACTATATCTACATTCTCACAGACCACAGCTATAGCATATTATACTCTATTCCTTAAAAGCATCATTTAGATGTATTTCCTTATGTAAATAAATATTTAATTCACATCACAAATCATTAGATCAAAGTTTCCAGTCATTAGGTTGTTTGAAGCCCATTCTGTTTAGTAGAGTCCTTCAGAAGGACTCAGGACAAAATAGACCCTGAGTTCTTATATTTGCATAAGAATTTGCCTGTGGATCTTATAACTGAAGATCAGTTTGTCTCATTATAAAATTTCTGGCTCATATCTGACTTCCTTAAAAACTTCGCTACACTGACTTCCAGCATAAAGTTTTGAGGTTGAAAAGTAGAGAAAATAAGATTTAAGGAAAAAGGTATATAAGAATAAAATGATATGCTGCCTAAGGAACAATTTACAAGGAAGATACAATATTCATGAATTTAGAGGTCCCTATAAATTAAAACCTAACATACAAAAGCAAACACAGTCATAATTACAAGCTAAAATTGTGGGAAGTTTTATTATACCTCTATCAGAAACTTACAATGAAGCAGAGCTAAAATTAGTAAATATATATGAGGTCTGAACATAAATGATAGGATTGATCTAATAGCTAAACTTTGGGAAGTAGAAAGTCAGTTTAGCATAGTGGGTTAAGAAATACATTTTTTTTTTAGATATTATTTTGTTCTGTTCTATTTGATTCCTTTTTAAAATATTTTTTTCTTTATTTTTAAAGGAGCTTTAGATTAAATAAATGATACATCAAAAATATAGGGATTTCCAAATACCCCACCCCTTCCCCCTTCTCTACTTTCTGTTAACTGTGTCTTTCATTAATGTGTTACATTTGCTATAATTGATGAATGCATATCATTTGGTTCTTTTTCTATTTTCTGTATCTCTGCTGAAATCTTATCTTATCCATTCATTATGACATATTTTCCTTTTCCCCTTTGAGCATTGTTACAATAGCTTTAAAGTCCTTGTTTGATAATTCCAACATCTAGGTGTCTCACACGTACTTGGCTGCAACTCAAATATTACTTGAGTTCTTTTAGCTTTAAATGCAAACTGATTTGTATCTACCACACAGTATGCTTCATGGGTCAGCTAGAGATATGAGCAGAGTTCATAATCAGAATTCGGCACGTGCCTTTCTCTAGCTCTCTCCTTTCTGGGGCAACACTCTCTTTCCAGTGCCTTGGTTGACATAGGCTCTATTCTCAGCTTCTTTAAGGCCAGAAAAAAAATGGTGAATTTCTATTGGTGTTTTAGTTACTCTCTGATTCTCCCATGGCCTTCACTTGGGTGGACACAGCAAATAGGAAACTCACCTCTTAATGGCTGCTTCTTCCAAGTTTCATCTCCCCTCCAAATGTGCTTATTTTCGTTCACTATTGATAGACTTTAGGTAGTTGTGTTTTTTGTTTTTTGTTTTGGGGGGGGTGGAGGGGCGGACAGATTTTGCTCATAGTAGATAGTTATTATCCAAAGGAGAAGCAGTCTGTTAAAAGCTACTTGGCCATACCTGCAGCAGAACTCATTTTTGTTTTACTTTATTATTTTTCACAATTATTCGCCATCCTTCTATCTTTCTCTTTTCCAATAGGCACCCACTCCATAGTATTTAATGCTCCTAATATTCCAATTGTCATGCAACACATATATTTGGGTTTATGTGTGGTCTTGAAAGATATATAATGCCATATTAGTATGTGTATTTTTTTAAAAAGATTTATTTATTTTATTTATTTATTCTCCTGCCCCTTGTGGCTTGTTTTGTTGTCTGTTCTCTGTGTCCATTCATTGCACATTTTTCTGTGTCTGCTTGTCTCCCTTTGTTGCATCATCTTGCTGCATTAGTTCTCCACGGCGCATGGGTCATCAGCTCTCTGTGGTGCACAGGCCAGTTTGCCTTCACAAGGAGGGCTCCCCACATGCTAGACAGGAATCAAACTGACTGAGCCACAGCCGCTTCCTGTATTTATTTTTTAATATGATTTTATTAGAGAGGTTGTGAACTTATAAAATAATCATGCACATGTGTGGAATTCCCATACAACACCCCTCTACGAATACACTGCATTGTTGTGGAACAGTTGTCACAGATTATAAAATAATATCATCAGATTATTACCACTATGATCTATAGCTTACATTTAGTATATTTTTTCCATACCCCCCTATTATTAACACAGTACATCTCTGGCACTGATGCAAGAACATTTCATTTTGTAAATTAAAAGAAATACATTAAAAATACAATTCATGTATTTAATTTACAAAATTGTTTCTTACTTTTTTCATTCAAAATTGATTTCTGAGATCTAATCATGTTGCTATACATAAATCTAATTCATAATGTGATAGCAGCATGCATTCTGTTATGTGCATATACAGAGTAACTTATCCATTCTCCTAGTAACTTGCAGCCATCCCTTTCCTAATGCACTCAATTATGGGATAAACATTTTTATACATATTTCCTTGGTATATCTGGATGAGAGTTTCTCTGGAATATATACCCAGATTTCCCTTCATTGAATTTTGCATTTATATCCTTTGTCCATTTTTCTAATGGATTAGTGACACTTTCATTTTTATTTTCAGTAGTAACTTTTATATTTTAGATAGTAATTCCTTACAAATTTTAGATGTTGCATTTATTTTTCCCAGTCTATCATGTATCTGTTAACCCTGGTTTGGTGCCCTTTATTAAGTAAAATTTTTTATTTTTAAATAATTGGATACATACACATTTTTCTTTATGTTTTATGTTTTTGTGATCTTCCTGATCTGAGGCCAGAAAGAAAATACATATTTATTGACATCGTACTCGTAGCTTTAATATTCATTAAGATTCATTAATTCATTTGGACCTTTCTATGTGGCATGTGGTAGGAATCTTTATTTTTTTCTATATAATGAGACAATTTTCCCAACACAATTTTCTAAACAGAATTTCCTGATTTGTGATGTTACCATTAACATATACTATATTGCCATATATAAACAGGTTTGTTTCTGGAGTGTCTATTCTCTTTGACTGGTCTCTGATTGATATTGTACTTGTACAATACTATTCTATTACTATAATTTATGAGAGTTAGTATTATTATTTTAAAGTTACTAGCTATTCACAGACTACTATCCTCCATAAAATTTTATATTCAGTTTATCAAGTTCCCTCTCCCTCTTGGGACTTTATTATAAATACACAGAATTTTATAATATTTTAAAGGAGAATAAAAGATTTTTATAGTATTAAACCCTCTAACATTTCAAAATGGCACAGCTCTTCATCATTCTGGTCTTTAAAATGTCCTTAAAGAGTTTTAAACTGCCTCCATAAAGGTTTTATGTATTTTTATTAGGGTAGTAACTGGATACTTTGCAGGTTTAGTTGTAATTGTGAAAAAGAGTCTGTTTTTCCCTGGTATTTTCCAGTCTATTATTACTGGCATAGAGGAATGCTATTGATTTTTGTAAGTTTGTTTTGAATGGAACTCTTTTCTTACTCTCTTAATGTTAATTATTTGCTAACTCCATTTGGTTTCTACATTGACAATCACAACACCTGCAAAAAGTGGAATAAAATAAAGAACATTCTTGTATTTGTGGTTAATAGTTCATGGAAGAAGAATGTCCTTCTATGAAGCAGAACAAATCTATGTCACTATTACAAGGTGATAAGAATATCGTGATTCATGGGCAAAATATATAGTTAACAGCAATATTGTAATATTCCTGCATCAGTGTCAAAGAAGGTACTATGTCAAAGCTAATGACCAATAATAAGGGGGTATGTGTTTTGTTTTTGTTTTTGTTTTTGTTTTGGAGAAAGGAAAACGTTCAAAGGTACTGAGGTGATGACTGCACAACTCTGTGATGAAAGTGTGAGCCACTGAGTATACATTTTGAATAGGCTGTATAAGTTATAGAATTGTATAACAATGTGAACCACGTGGTGGAAGATGGACTGTGGTTAACAGTACAAACAGGAGAGTGTTCTCTCATGAATACAAAAGATGTACAATGCTAATACATGGTGTTAATAATAGGGGGTGTGTGGAAAAAATATACCAACTGTATACTCTGAAACATAGTTCGTGGTCATAGCCTGATGACGTTCTTTCATAATCTGTAACGAATGTTTCAGAACAATATAAAGTGTCTTGGAGGGGTGATGTAAGGGAATTCTGTACATTATGCATGATTGTTTAGTAAACTCACAATGACTTTAATAAATATATATTTTAAAATAACAATATAAAAAATAAAGAGACGCAAAAAAGAGTTTGTTCCTCCCCTTACAATTCTTGTACCTTTGATTTGTTTTTATTTTATTATCCAACTCTTTATAAAATTGTGTTAAACATTAGTTCATTTGGTGGTAGCTAACACTTTTCTCTTATTTCTGAATTTGAAAGGAATCTGCTTAAGATTCCCGTTTATTGAACTTCAATGAGAAATAAATGTTGAAATACGGGAAATGCTTTTTAGCAACTAAATTTTGTTGGTCCCGAAATTTTATCTTCAATCCATTAAGATATAAATTATACTGAAAGATGTTTCTCTCTGGGGCCATCTTTGTAATCCTGAATTAACTCATCGTCACCTGTGGCTAACGGTCAAGGTATGTTCTAAAACATGTGAGAGGCTGGCAATCACTGGTCTATGCCCTTGTTATCAAGTGGGCCTGATGGTAAGATTGCCTCTGAGACTTCAGAAAAACTATACCCCTGGGTGATACATTCAGTCATGAAGACTCAGCGGATCTGGAGTGAGGCCTAAGAATCCAAATTCTTAGAAGCTGGGCAGGTGCTCCTAACAATCGACAGGGTTTGGAAATCAATGATTTGAGTTTTTAAAAAGACACGTTTTAAGACTTCTCTAGCATTAAAACTTTTAAGAAGTGACCTCTAAGGTTGTAGTGATTTCTAAATTAGAAGTTAACAGATGTTTAGGAGTGGTAACAAAAATGTGGAGGTGTGAGCAATCCAGGAAGAGGAAAAGTATTAGAAAAAAACAAGAATTGAGAGAAAGGAAGGACAGATCCTGAAAATAAAAGTAGTCTCATTAAACAATGAGTATAAAAGAGGGAGTGGCAAGACCCAGAGATTTAAAAACAGGCCACAGCAAGAAATCAAGTTAAGGAGATGAACTTTACCCCAAAAGCAATGAGATGCCATCGAAGGGGGTTAAGCAGGGAGGAGACATGAATAAATTCATACTGTAGAAAGACTGATGGCGGCGGACTTGGCCCTGTGGTTAGGGCATCAGTCTACCACATGGGAGGTCCGCGGTTCAAACCCCAGGCCTCCTTGACCCATGTGGAGCTGGCCCATGCGCAGTGCTGATGCGCGCAAGGAGTGCCCTGCCATGCAGGGGTGTCCCCTGCATAGAGGAGCCCCACAGACAGGGAGTGTGCCTCATAAGAAGAGCCGCCCAGTGTGAAACAAAGTACAGCCTGCCCAAGAATGGTGCCGCACACATGGAGAACTGACACAGCAAGATGACCCAACAAAAAGAAACACAGGTTCCTGTGCCGCTGACAACAACAGAAGCGGACAAAGAAGACGCAGCAAATAGACAGAGAGAACAGACAACTGGGGTGGTGGGGAAGGGGAGAGAAATAAATAAATAGATAAATCTTTAAAAAAAAAAGACTGATGGAGCGACAATGGAGGAAATTAACTGGAGAGGAAACAGAATGGAAGACAAAGTTTTAAACCTTGAGGAGACTATTATAATCCAGAGTATGAATATTGATGGCTTGAACTATGATACAATTGGGCAAGAAAATACTATTTGACATAGACAAAAGGGACATAGAGGTAGACTCAACTTAGTGATGGCAGGCTGGCAGGCACAAAGGAAGAGGAAGAGAAAATGCACCTGTATCAAGTTATCACTCCTAAGTATCCTCTAAGTGATACATTTTGGATTTAATATTTAGCTACAATATATTTAGGTAGAAACACAAGTTTTTACATTTTAAACAAAATGGTCAGTGATTTTAAATAATATTTATGATGACACATAAACCAGGACAGGTTCATTTCATAGTATGTCACATTCCTTGTCATTTCAGTTTTGGTCTGCCTTAAACTTACCCGTCTTCTTGCAACACTGGAATACCTCCACGAAGTCCTCACCCCCTAAAATACCAAATAATCCAACCAGGACACCAACAGAGACTGACCTGAGAATAAAGGAGATCACGCAGAAGCTAGACCAGCTGATCCCACCCAGACCTTTCGCCCACCTCAACTCCACCACCAGTGCAGCGCACAGCAGAGCCTCCATCCTCAACCCCCGAGACCCCTACTGCAGGGGGGAGCAGCTCGACGTCCTGCTGGAGGTGAGGGACCACTTGGGACACAGGAAGGACTACGGCGGGGATTTCCTCAGGGCCAGGATGTCTTCCCCAGCCCTGCAGGCAGGCGCTTCAGGAAAGGTGACAGACTTCAACAACGGCACCTACCTGGTCAGCTTCACTCTGTTCTGGGAGGGCCGGGTCTCTCTGTCTGTCCTGCTCATCCACCCCAGCGAAGGGGCGTCAGCCCTCTGGAGGGCGAGGAACCAAGGCTATGACAGGGTCATCTTCACAGGCCAGTTTGCCAGTGGCTCCTCTCATGTCGATACCGATTGTGCCCTGGTCTTAAACACAAGCGCTGAGCTGTGCCAGTACCTAGATGCTCAAGACCAAGAAGCCTTCTACTGCGTGAGGCCTCGGCACATGCCCTGTGCTACACTGACCCACATGTACTCCAAGAACAAAGAAATTTCTTACCTTGACAAACAAGAGAGGAGACTCTTTGAAAGGTAACTATTTCTGGAGACCCAGTGGGCAAATATGGTAGTGATTTTTTTTTTTTTTTTTTTTTTTTTAATTTTTTTTTTTTTATTGAATTTGTAATAATATTACATTAAAAATATATATGTGAGGTCCCATTCAACCCCACCCCCCCACCCCCCCTCTCCCCCCCCCCCCCAACAACACTCGTTCCCATCATCATGACACATCCATTGGATTTGGTAAGTACATCTTTGGGCACCTCTGCACCTCATATACATTGGTTCACATCATGGCCCATACTCTCCTCTATTCCATCATGTAGGCCCTGTGAGGATTTACAATGTCCGGTGATTACCTCTGAAGCACCATCCAGGGCAGCTCCATGTCCCTAAGACGCCTCCACCTCTCATCTCTTCCTGCCTTTCCCCATACCCTTTGTCCATTATGTCCACTTTTCCCAATCCAATGCCACCTCTTCTATGTGGACACTGGATTGGTTGTGTCCATTGCACCTTTATGTCAAGAGGAGGCTCAGATTCCACCTGGATGCTGGATGCAATCCTCCCATTTTCAGTTGTAATCACTCTAGGCTCCATGGTGTGGTGGTTGTCCTTCTTCACCTCCATCTTAGCTGAGTGTGGTAAGTCCAATAAATCAGATTGTAGGTGCTGGAGTCTGTTGAGGCTCAGGATCTGGCTATCACATTGTCAGTCCAGAGATTCAAATCCCCTAAATATATCTTAAACCCCAACATTAACTGCACCTCCAGCACATTAGCATGAAAGTCTATGGTAGTGATTTGACCTACAAGTCCTGTGAGTATACCAACTTTTGGACTCTTGTGAAGAGTTATTGGGAAATACCTGTAAGTTTGTTTGAGGACAGCAGTCCCCAAAATTTTGTGATATTTAACCCTTATTACTGAGACAAAAAGTATACACAGAAGGAAAACTTTTAAAAGGATAAAAATGTATGAGAATGTTTGTGCTCTAATATATTCTTTCTGCACCTCAATAAATAACCTTGTACACCTGAGTGTCTGTATCTCATATACTAGTAAGTAAAGAAATGGAAATTTACTAAATGGTCTTAAACTTTGGGCATAGTGGTCAACTTTTCAAGAAGAAATAACTAAAGCACTGGAAAATCTGGTTTCTTGTTTTTTCCAGGTCTTTGGGCCACCTGCAGACTAATTTCTGTACTTATTTATTTAAGGTCAAATGTGGGTGTAGAAATTATGGAAAACTTCAACACCATTAACGTCTCCGCATGCAACAGTAAGTTCTCTTTGTGTCTGATGGGTGGTGCTTGGTACTGGACCTCCTCAAGGGGTTTCGCCTTTCTGCTGGGCTTGTTCACTATTATCAGTCCTACAGGCTCCAGGCCAATATAGCTTGCTAAGATGGCCCAAGATACCAGTTATGAAAGTGAGGGAACAGCTAGAACCACAAGAATATCTTTAATCTGTGTTACTGACTGTGATTACCATCATCATTCTACATATCAGGCAACAGATTATTTGCCCACCTAACACAATATCATTCAAACATCAAAACTCTTTCCCAGGTCTTCGCCTAGTTTCCTACCTACCCACACCACCACTGCGCACATTACTGACTCCAACACCACTATCATCATTTCCTCACCATCCCTCCCCACACTGTATCAACATCATCACCACTTCCCACATCACTACTGGACCAAGAACCACTGATATTCTATTCATGAACTATTGTGATTAGTAATCGAAGAAAATGTGGCATTGGTATGGCATTGGTGTGGAGAAAGTGGCCATGGTAGCTGCTGGGGGTAGGGAGTGGGAGGAAGAGATGTGATGTGGGGGATTTTGTGGGGGTTAGAGTTGTCCTGGGTGGTGCTGCAGGGACAGTTAACCAGACATTGTATGTCCTCCCATGGCCCACTGGGCTATGTGTGGGCCATGATGTGGACCATTGACCATGAGGTACAGTGGTGCTCAGAGATGTATTCACCAAGTGCAATGAATGTCTCATGATGATTGAGGAGGTTGTTATGGAGGGAGGAGTGGGGTGAGGGGGATGGGGGGTATATGGGGACCTCATATTTTTTTCATGTGACATTAAAAAAATAAAGACAAAAAAATAAGTGAATTAATAGGATCCATTAAAAAATAAAAAAAAAATAAAAAAATAAAAAGAATCACCATCTAGAGCCTTCCAACCTGCCATCCAGGAGTGGTCATTAAAGTTTTTCCCTCAAAGACTTTGCCTCCTTTCAAACAGTTTTAACATACAAAATAGCATTTCCACACTTATATTTACTAATTTCTTTTCAATACCTTTGACTCCAAACAGCCTAGGAATTACCCACCTACACATGATTTAAGGCAAGATTTTTTATGGCCCTTTTGTTTCAGCTCTAACAGCTTGCTAATCACTAATAATTGTATTCACACTTAACTATAAATATAAACCTAGTTGTAGAAATGGCATCACTAATAATTGTATTCACACTCAACGGTAAATGTAAACTTAGTTGTAGAAATGGCATGTTTTCATAAAGAATACACAGGCACACTCATACCAATTGGAAAAATAGTAAATTTACCTTCATTTGTTTGACCAAGCTCCCCAAGGACTCCTTGCCATTCTATCCACGTCGGCCCCTTAGAATCCCAGAATCCTCTTTAACCAGTGACTGCCTGGTTAACACCGGGCACATGTTGGACCTCCAAGACCCCACTTCAGCCAACAGTCTTATCCATGAGGATTGGCCAGTTCCCAAGCCAGCTAGCTGTTAATATATTTTCAATATCACCCTGCAGTTAACTGAGAGATTTAATTTGATGATGGTGTGTAAGTGTGGCAGTGTGACAAATTGAGAGTAGAGTGGACTAAAATGATAAGGTAATTGGGCTTTCATTACTAAGCAAGAATTGATGACTTGACTTTCATAGAAAGGCAACTAAATATTTTACATTTTACCCTGAAGGCCTTTTTGCTCTGGGAGAAAACATCTCTTCTTAGGATGAATCTTAGTGGGAATTATATAGAAAATTCACTTTAGTGATTAATTTTACTGAAAAATAGCTATTGCATTAAGAGGATGCTTCAATAAGACTTTTTCTACCACTGCTACTACCATCCTTACCTTCCTATTAAGAGGTAATTTAAAAAGAAATAGGCTCTTGATAAATACTTGTGGATAATTTGATGTTTTAGAAGATCCTATCTTGCTTTTTTTTTGGCAGAACAAACAGTTCCAATTAAAAAGAAATGCAAGCTTGGAATGACATCCGAAATACCAAGTGGGCATGTCTGGAAGGACACCTGGATTCCCACATCCTGTAGTTTGATTCCGATTGAAATGAAAAAATGCCTGAGTGGAAAGTTCATATATCTAATGGGCGATTCCACGATCCGCCAGTGGATGGAATACTTCATGAAGAATGTCAACAGTATGCCTCACTCTAAGCTATTATTCTCATCCTTTTCAGAAACTTTTTTTTTATTTAAAGAGAAGAAAGAAATAAGGGAAGTCCTCTTCTTTTTCATATTGTTTAATTGGAACTCACTAAAACTTTTCATAAGACACATTATCTTTCTAAGAATGCATTTATCAGACTAAAAGGGAACCAGGGTAGCAAAAAGTTTATCACAATCCTCTCGCCACAAAGTCCACATTTCAGTATTTACCCAGCAAGCTCAAAAATTATTGACGCAGCTGAGATAATTTAAAATTTACCAACCCTCTTCAGCTAAACTTTTAAGTTGTGGTAAGGAAACAACTGTTTCACAAATTGACAAAAGTTAGATTCTATGGCAAGCGTGTGTTTTATAGAAGATAACTGAAGTTGGAAGCAGCATGAAGAAAATAGCCCTGCCATTTTCCTCCTCCCTCTCTTGTCCCTTCCATATTCAAGGCTCACTGGGTTAGGATTTCAAATGTAGCCCTTTAATTCTAAGAGGGTACGTGCTAGAAAGCATTATTAATCCTTTCCTAAATATCTTCCTCAGAAGTTCTAGCTACAAGTGAGCTGCCCTTGATATTTCTTTAAGAGTCTCATTAGTACAATGATAAATGGAAGCATTTCATTTTATGCTATTCATTTTATGCTTCTTTTCAAAAGTGTTAACATCTGGTAGACTATTTTCACAAGAATTGGAAAGAACTTCAAGTTAAAGTGCTGGTTCTGTCACTTACTAGATGTGTAGTGTTGGGCAGGTCATTTCCTCTTTTGTTTCTCTGTTCTATACCATGCCAATGATGTAATACAATGCTATAGTATAGTAATAATATAGTAATATATATATGTAAAAGTATATCTGTGTGTGTTTATATGTGTGTGTGTATATATATACATATATACATATATATGGAGCTTTGAGGTGCTCATCAAATAAATACTTTGTCAACTGTAAAATACTTCTCAAATGAGTAGTAATACCATTATTATTTTAGGTGATATATTCAGTACCATTCCAGGTACGGGAGTAGCAAATGCAGAAGTATAGAATGTAATCTCACTCATAAGGTGATTTACAGAGTGGTTGGGGAAATAGGCTTACTTGTTTTGATGAATGTAAAGAGGATCAATTAGTACATTTATCATCAAAATCGCTTAGTCTACAGTTAGGAATATGTACAAAAATAATACCTGTACAACTGACCTTATCATCCCTCAACAAAGTTACCTCAATGACTAGCTTATTCAACTATAAGCTACAAATCTTCTCCTCTATCTTCATGACCAGTCAATCTTTGTAACTCTATTCTCCTTTCATTTTGGGGTTGCACATCCATCATCAGCACTGAAGTCAGTGGATCTGCATGAATCTGGAAAACTTCGACACCAACTTGCTGTGGACTTGGATAGGAATATCAACATCCAGTGGCAAAAGCATGGCTATCCCTTGATTGGATCACTGACCTATTCAGTCAAAGAGATTGAGTACATCACCCGAGTCATTGACAGAACTGCAGGGGAAAAAAATACCATCATTGTTATTTCTCTGGGCCAGCATTTCAGACCCTTTCCCATTGATGTTTTCATCCGAAGGGCCCTCAATGTCCATAAAGCTGTCCAACGTCTTCTTCTGAGAAGTCCAGATACTGTGGTTATCATCAAGGCAGAAAACACCAGGGAGATGTACAATGATGCAGAGAGATTTAGTGACTTCCATGGGTATATTCAAAATCTCATCATGAAGGACATTTTCCATGATCTTAACGTGGGCATCATTGATGCCTGGGACATGACAATTGCACATGGCACAAATGCTGTGCACCCACCTCAACCTGTTGTCAGAAATCAGATAAATACACTGCTAAACTACATTTGTTAGATAATGCGCATCTCTGCAAATCATTCACTTAATTAAAAGCATTTATTGTGTCTGCTAGCATGTCAGATGCAGAGTTTGGCTCTGAACTCCCAGTTAGCATAAGGGGATAATCTGATCTATGAGCCACTAAATCAGCCAAATCAGTTCTTTCTAATCTGAGCTTCCACTTAAAAATGAAAATGAAAATATTTGTGAAATGGACCTTTCCTTCTTGACCAGAGCCATGCATCTCCACACAAATGGGAAATTAAACAATTTAAGTTAAACGCTCTCCACTCTGATGCACAGAAAGTCACAGAAATAAAGAAATTGCAAGATTAATACTTGGAGAAAGCAGTCCCATTTCCTTACTTTTTCCACTAAATCTAAACTCAAGATCATTTCCAAGTGAAGAGAGGTGGAGCCTTGTGAGGCCATTCTCCAGAGTCCACAGGCTGGAGGTGGGGGTAGGGGCTGCAGAGTTCCAGGCAAGGCCACCTGGGTCCTGGAATGCTCTGACTCTTCTCCCCTTATATGAGCTCAACTGCTAAGAGCAAATTTGATCCTATACCACTCATCCTTCAAGAATTTAGGATAACACAAGCGAAAGTACATTGCACCAGAAGTTGGGGGGAGCTAGGCTTTATTCCTCTATCAGCAATTTTAAGACTTTGGATAAGTCACGTCAGCAAACTGTGCCTCAGCTTCCCAAATGAAGTGGATAGTGGAAGATTGTTGATTTCAAACCTTGCTCCATGCAACTCTGGATGCCTTAGATAGGACTTGAGATACTGATTTGGGGCACAGAAGTGAAAATCAGTGCCTTGTGGACAGGGTACAGGTGCCCCTACCACACCTTCATTCAGAATATCAGCCACTTTCATGTATCTGTGTACTGGACTTCTGGGTGAAATTTTATATTATTTAATTTAAAAGCTTATATTTTCTAATGGTATAAATAGTTTGCAATTACTTTGTGAAAGATTCATGTGAAATAGCCATAATAAGTAATACATTATTGTTAGTTAGGGAAACAGAGGAACAGGAAATGACTGTCTTTCAGGAGTAAAATAAAACACTGTATAGCCCGCTAATTAGTACTTATACAATAATCTAAGTATGATTCAGGAAGAAAAGGAAGAAAAAAATAACATCTTTTGTGGATGATGGCATATTGGGGAAAGATACAGATACCTATTGCCCATCGATCCTTGTCTTTTATTTCTACCAACTAACGACCCCTGCCAGATACATATCCCTAAGAACTCAGGACGACTGGAATAAATACAGTTCTTGGGCTGTAAGGCAAGTTTGTTTTATCTTGTCCAGCATCACACATTTTCTGTCTTCTGAGATAAGGTTTGTGTGCGCAGTTTCAATATCTAGTGTGTCCTTTACCTGAAATATGATCATTTTCTGTAATTTAAAATACTATTCATGTGAACTGATACATTTTTTTCCTTATTTCATATGAAAATACTGCTGGGGTATTTAGATATTTGTACCTGTTATAGATACTTTAAATACCTGTCAGTAACCCTAGTTCTGACAGTATTCTGATATTTTACTCAATAGATGTTTTAGTGTTTTTAGTATTTGCAGCTGAATGCATGAGATAAATGATTGGAACTAAATAAGTGAATGAATAAGTTAATAAGTATCCCGTGACTGATGTGGGGAGGAAGTAAAATTTCAGAAAAGTGAACTGACCGATAAAGAGAAAAGTAAAGGATTAAAGCTTGAAGACGCGATCATTATTTTATCTCTCTTCACTTTATTACCTCTTGTATTGTACATCTTTTGTTTTGTCCTGCCCAATACTCCATCTGGTAACAGAGCCCCACTTTTCCTGGAGAACAGCACCTTTCCCACTTTGTTTCATACTAGTCTCAGTCCCAATCACCTGACCCTGCCTCTCTCCTTGGCTCCTACTTTTCATCGAAGCACTCTTCCCCCACATAGTGATCGGTCAGAGGAGAATCATTTTGGAGGTGTTTTTTTTTTTCTGTGATTTAATACAAATTCTGAGAGGAAATTTTCCTTTCTCATTGTGATATCTTAAAAACTAAAAACAATATACAACTTAACCTCCTTGGGACTATCTTTGCTGAAGTATGGAGAGGATCAGCCTGAAGGTGAATCCAAGAAAAGAGGTCATTGGGAGCCTAGGGACTTAAAGATGAAGTTAGATTACATTATTTGAACCCCTAGATTCAGTCTTACCTAAAGCTAGAGCAACACCTAAGACTTCCCATTCAGATGAATGTTAAGTTCCCTTTTCCTTTATTCAATATGATTTGGACAGTACAACTGAAAAAAGGCTTGGATAATGACCTAAAGTCACTTTTAACTTAGCTCTGTGTAGTAATAATAAGAGTGAGAGATTACAGGTTATATATGTACTTGTGAAAGTAATTACAGACCATAGGAAATTAGCAGAATCAAGCAATCCCAGGACTTATGATTGATACCAAAAAGAACTTTCTGAATACCCTGAAGGGAAATATTTTAAATGATAATATTTCTGTCAATCATTTGCTATGAATCTTACTTAGATCAGTAAAGGTGGACACAAAGCCAGTTTGTATGGAAAATGAATGACTTTATCTCACAGATTCCACCTGAAAGAAAGACTGAGAGAAACAGATTAAAGAACTATTAAGCAGAATTCTGGCTGACCAAGATGGCAGTTAAGAGGCTCCAGGGTGCCATTCCTCCAAAGAATCTTAGAACAACTAGCAAAAACTGGCGAAACCAACTTCCTCAAAACTCCATAAAGTAGTTAAAGGGTTGCAGTAACTACACAAGTGTCAAATCAAGAAAACACAGCTATACAAATGGTAGGAAACACTCATAGCACTTTTGCTGGCCCCTCCCTCAGCCCTTACCCAGTGTGATGTGGAACCAGACTGCACTCCCATTGTGGGTCCCTGGCCCTAAACCGGAGGGAGCAGAGTAACCCCTATGTGCATAGTAGGGCACCTGTATGTTGGTCCTAATCTATCGGGTAGCAAAAGGAAAGACTGAACTATGACACCCCAATTCTGGCTCACCAACTCAGAACTGGCCCAGTAGGCATAAACCGCTTGTAGACAGCTAAAGCAGTGGAAGAAACAATTAAGCAGCTAGGTCAAAGGATTATTGATTGTAACACATACAATAAAGCACCTGAGGGTGGTGAGCAATCTATCCCATAGGGAGTACAAGGGATATTCAATTCCTGTAAATGAGGGGATTCCTAAAGCTATGAGTAAGCACAAGTCCAGGAAAAGACACACGCTCAAAGAAAAAAAAAAAAAAAAGATGGAGAAACTCCGCACTTCACTATCAGCTAAGCTGAACTTCTTGGTAGGAGGGCTAAATTCAGAAGGAAAGAAAAGACTTGGAAAGGTGTTTTTTGCATTGGTTTGTTTTGTTAGTTCCTAGCACTCAAGGAAATCTCCATTATATCAATAATTGGGTACAAACTTAAGAAACAGAAGCTCAAGGACTAAATCCCTGAGTTAATCTATTAAAATATTAAAATGTACTGCATGCAACCAAAGACTACAAGACAAACAAACAAACAAAAAACCCACAAAATATTGGCCCCACAAAAGGAACTAGACAAAACTTCAGAAACCAATAATATGCACAAGGCCATAAAGGAAATCATGGAGAAAACTAAAGGATATGAGGAAAACAATGAATGAATAATATGAGAATCTCATAAACAGAGAGAAATTTTTTAAAAGTTTAAATTTAAAAAGGAACCAAAAAGAACTATCAGAGGTGAAGATTAGAATAACTGAAATGAAAAACTCCCAGGAGGTTTACAAAAGCAGATTGGAAAGAATCAGTGAACATGGAGACAAAATGATTGAAATTATTTAGGTTGAGGAATAGGGGAAAAAAGAATGGAAAAGGGAGCAGAGACTAAGTGAGCTGTGGAAGACCATCAAGTGTACCAATATACACATTAAGGGAATCCTAGAAGCAAAAGAAAAAGAGAAAGGAGTATTCAAAGAAAACTATGGCAGAAAACTTCCTAACCTTAATGAGAGAAATAAATATGTACTTTCAAGAAGCTTGGCAAACTCCAAACAGGATAAAATTGAAGACAGCCATTCTACGATGCATAATCATCAAACTGTTGAATTCCAAGGACAAGGAGAGAGTTCTGAAAGCTGTGAGAGAAAAGCAATGTTAGCCACAAGGGAACTCCATTAAGATTAAGCTCTGATTTCATATTGGAAACCATGGTGGCGAGAAGGCAGTAGGATGAAATAGTTAAAGTGCTGAAAGAAAATAATTGCCAAGCAAGAATTTTATATCCAGCAACACTGTCCTTCAAAAATGAGTGAGAAATTGAGACATTCCCAGATAAACAAAGAAGGGGGCATCTGTTACCACTAGAACTGCCCAACAAGCAATGCTAAAGATTGTTCTTCAGACTGAAAAAAAAGGAGATAACATATTGGATCAAAACAGCATACTTCCTGTAAAGGTAACCATATGGGTAATTATTTATATAAATACCAGTTCTACTATATTGTATTTGTGCTATATAACTCCACTTTAAAATTACAGGTTCTAAAATACAAATGCATACAAAGTAATGAGAAATACATGCTTTTGGACATACAAGGTATAAAGGTACCATTAGTAACATTTACAACAAAAAGGTGAGGGGATTGAGGGGTGTAGTGAAGGTGTTCATTATTGAAGTTAAGTTGGTATCAAATCAAATGTGATTGTTATAGATTCAGGATGCTAAATTTAAGTGCCATGGTAAACACAAAGAAAATATACATGCAGAAGGAAATCAGAAGGAAATCAAGATGGTACACTACAAAAAATTAAATAAACATGAACATAGGTATTAATGGAAGAATTGAGGGACAAAAAAGGTATATGACTTACACAAACAAAACAGCAAAATGCAGAAGAAAGTCCTGTATTAAAATGAATTAAGCTCTTCAGTCAAAAGGGAGGGACTGACAGACAGATTAAAAAGCATAACTCAACTATATTCTGTTTACAAGAGACTCACCTTAAATTCAAAAACACACATAGTTTGAAAGCAAAATGGCAGGAAAACATATATTATGCAAAGAGTAACCAAAAGAGAATTGGGATAACTATACTAATACCACACAAAATAGACTTTAGGGACAAATAATGTCACTATACACTGATAAAGGGGTCAATTCAACAAGAAAATATAATGATTATAAATATATGTGCACCTAATGGCAGAGCCCTAAAATACATGACATAAATATTGACAGATTTGAATGGAGGCATGCACTATTCCACATTAATGGTGGGAGATCTCAATATACTACCTTCAGTAATATATATGGAACATCTAGACAGATCAATAAGAAAAGAGACACTTGAATGGTACTATAAACCAACTAGACCTAAGAAGCTTAGATAGAACACTTCATCCAACAGCAGCATTCTGTTGAATCTAGTTGGTTTAGAGTATCATCTCATTTACAATAGCAATTGAAAAATCAAGTATGTAGGAATAATCTTAATTAAGGATGTAAAGGACAGACACATTGGACACTACAAAACATTGTTTAGGAGAATCAAAGACCTAAATAAATGGAAAGACATTCCCTGCTCATGGAGAAGACTAAATATCATTAAGATGGTAATTCTACCCAAAACAAATTACAATTTCAAAGCAGCCCCAATTAAAATTCCCATAGTCTTCTTTGTTGAAATAGAAAAATCAATATCAAATTTATATGAGAAAAAAATTTATAGAAAATGAGCCCCAAATATCCCACACCATCTTAAAAAAGAACAAAGTTGGAGGACTCACACTCTCCAATTTTAAAACTTGTTACAAAATCTCAGAAATGAAAACAACATGGTACTGGTGTAAGGATAGACTGATAGATCAACAGAGATTTCAGAAATAAACCCTCACATATATGGTCAGTTAATTTTTGACAAAGGTGCCAAGTCCACTAAATTGGAAATGAATAGTCTCTTCAACAAATGCTGAGAAAACATCCATTTGCAAAAGAATGAAGGTGGACCCCTACCTCACAACATATACAAAAAAGTAACTCAAAATTAATCAAACTCCTAAATATAAGAA
Source organism: Dasypus novemcinctus (assembly GCF_030445035.2). Classification (NCBI taxonomy): domain Eukaryota; kingdom Metazoa; phylum Chordata; class Mammalia; order Cingulata; family Dasypodidae; genus Dasypus; species Dasypus novemcinctus. Next base: position 20,691,439 of record NC_080699.1, on the reverse strand, counting down.
GCAAAACTCTAAAACTCCTAGAAGGACACATAGGGAAAAATGTTTAATACTTTGTATTAGGTAATTGTTTCTTAGACTTTATACCGAAAACTGAGGCAACAAAAGAAAAATATATAAATTGGAATTCATTAAAATTAAAAACTTTTATTCATGAAAGGACTTCATGATGGAAGTAATAAAACAGCCTATGGAATGGGAGGAAATATTTGGAAACCACATATCCAGTGAGGGTTTATTATCTAAATATGTAAAGAAATACTATAACTCAACAACAAAAAAGACAAAACAATCCTATTAAAAATGGGTAAAAGACTTGAATACACATTTCTCCAAAGAGGATATACAAATGGCCAATACACATAAAAAGATGCTCAATATCATTAGCCATTAGGGAAATATAAATTAAATCCACAAAATGATACAATTTCACACCCATGAGAATGGCCACTATTAAAATCATATGAGTTGCCGAGGATGTGGTGCATTCGTTGTTGGTGGGAATGTAAAATGGTACAGGCTCTCTGGAAAACAGTTTGGTAGTTCCTTAAAAGTTAAGTATACAACTACCATACGACCAGGCAATCCCACTACTACATATATACCCAAAAGAACTTAAGGCAGGGATGAAAACAGATATTTGCACCCTGATGTTCATAGCAGGCATTATTCACAATTGTCAAAAAATGGAAGGAGTGCAAATGTCTATCAACCAATGAATAAATAAGCAAAATGTGGAATATATACACAATGGAATAGTATTTGGCAGTAGAAAGAAGTTTTGATACATGTGACACCATGGTTGAACCTGAAAAACATCATATTGAATGATATAAGCCAGCCCCAAAGGAATAGATACTGTACGATCTCAATGATATGAAATAATGAGAATAAGCAAATTCATAGAGTTAGAAATTAGAATACCAATTACCTCAGAGGAGGGTAAGGGTAGGGAATGGGGCATTAATGCTTGTTACAGAGTTTGCGTTTGCATGATGAAAAAGTTTTGGTAATGGATGATGATGCTAGCGAAATATATAGAATGTAATTACCACTGAATTATATGTTTGAATGTAGTTAAAAGGGAAAATTTTAGGTTGTATATGTTACTATAATATATTTTTTTAAATTTTATTTTATTTATTTATTTTTTTAAAAATATTACATTAAAAGAATATGAGGTCCCCATTCACCCCCAGCACCCCCACCCTACCACTCCCCCCACAATAACACTCTCCCCCATCATCATGACACATCCATTGCATCTGGTGAGTACATCTCTGGGCATCGCTGCACCCCATGGCCAGTGTTCCACACCATAGCCCACACTCCCCCACGTTCCATCCAGTGGGCCATGGGAGGACATACAATGTCCGACAATTGTCCCTGTAGCACCACCCAGGACAACTCCAAGTCCCAAAAATGCCTCCACAGCTCATCTCTTCCTCCCATTCCCCGCAACCAGCAGCCACCATGGCCACTTTTTCCACACCAATGCCACATTTTCTCGATTATTAACCACAATAGTTCATGAATAGAATATCATTAAGCCCACTCTAATCCTTACTGTATTCCTCCTTCCTGTGGACCTTGGCTTGGTTGTGTCCATTCCACATCTATGTCAAGAGGGGGCTTAGATTCCACATGGATACTGGATGCAATCCTCCTGCTTTCAGTTGTAGGCACTCTAGGCTCCATGGTGTGGTGGTTGACATTCTTCAACTCCATGTTAGCTGAGTGGGGTAAGTCCACTAAATCAGAGTGTAGGAGCTGAAGCCTGTTGAGGCCCAGGGCCTGGCTATCATATTGTCAGTTCAGAGATTCAAATCCCCTACATATGTCTTAAATCCCAGCACCAACTACAATTCCAGTAAAGTAGCATGAAAGGCTTGTGAAAAGAGATCACATCTGAGTCCAGCTCCATCATGCAGAAACACCAGTTCCAAAGAAGGGCCAACTGACATGGCAGTGAACTCCAGCTGCCATGACCAAAGAACCTGTGGGTTTCTTTAGCCCTCAAAAGAACCAATACTTGGGGTTGTATCTACTTTATCTGTCTCTGAGACTGCTCAGGTGTGCATAAGGGCAATCCTTCTGACAACCTCCAGACTCTTTTTTAGAGACTCATAGCCATATAAACTCATTTCTCCTTTCCATTTCCCCCTTACTTTAGGTAAAACAGCATTTTTAACTCCTGTTATTATATGTAGACAGGGATATTCTGCTGGTCCACGTTGAACATTTAATTCAAGGTCATTTTCTAGTTACGTCATCAGCTGGTACTTGGTAGTGATCCCTCGGTGCCAGGGAGGCTCATCCCCAGGTGTCATGTCCCACGCTGGGGGGAAGGCATTGCATTTACATGCTGAATTTGACTTTGAGACTGGCCACATTTGAGTAACACGGAGGCTGTCAGGAGGGAACTCTTAGGCACAGTGCTGCTCTATGCCTTGTTCTTATTTCAGGTGTATAGGCTCACAAGCATAGTCATTAGTATCAGGGGCTCACTGTTGGGCCCTCATTCCTTCCTGGTCCTTGCTGTTGCACCTGGGGGACTGCCTCTGCTCCCCTAGGGACCATGACAGGGCCCACCCCCCTATCCCCCAATCAGGAACCCAGTACCCCCCCCAGCTGTTGTTTTTAATTGTTTCCACTATGAGTATATCCAACCATTTACATGCACCCTGGACACATGCCCTGTATAACTCCCTGTCAACCATATGTCCCCTGTCAATAACATCCCATACCAGTATTCCTCCGCTGTCATTGTTGAACCACTCTGTGATCCAAAACTTCCTGAAAAGTGAAGCCCAATATAATGTCAGGTTCCCTTAATAATAAATGGAATATAGCAAAGAGTTTAAAGGTTAGACATAGAATATATATTGATGTGGAAAAATTCTACATTCTATCTTTTTCTTTTCTTTTTTCCTAATTATTGAGCTTCTCTTCACAAGAGCCTTAGATCACAGTAATTCATATATACAATATACAGTACTCCCACATATCCATTATAAAATCTTTTCCCTTCCACAGCGATAATCTTTTAACTTATTCATATCATATTTACTGAAACTGATGTACAGATATTGAGACAATAGCTTTCAAACAAAGTAACATTTGTGTTTACATTGTGGTTTATATTTTAGGCTATACAGTTTTCTAAATTTTTTAGTTATCCTATGTTTTACATTATGGTTTACATTATTAGTCTGTTTTTGGTGTAATATTACATGTTTTATATCCATCCTTGTGTACTCTTGTGAAACACTTCTTTTGCCCTCACAGTTACTTTGGTTCCATCTAGTCAATACCTATTTCCCCCTCCCCTTGGGGCCCACAGTGACAGTCAATCTTCATTTCTTGAGGAGCCGTGTTCAGAGATACTTGCAACAGTGTTGAGGGCTTGACTTGTTCAACTGCCCTAATGCCCTGGGAGCCACCCTTTCTCTTGAGAGATACAGTTCCCTCTATTTGATGGCATTAGTCCTCCCCAGGATGTGGGTCTACCTTCACTCTCATTATATGGGTCCCTACCCAATGGTATAACCCACTCTGGCAAAATGAGCATTCAGATATTCCCTGGGAATCTGTCCTGTGTCAGATTATCCCCTTTGAGTATCTTAAACAGGTAACTTTCCTAATTATATTTTGAAAAGGTTTTTTCAGCATTATACTCTCAACCAACACCTGACAATCTCCTATGTTCGTATGTTGCCCCACCCTCCCCCCAATTTCTTGGGCAATATTACCTATCCGCCCATCCCTAGCCCCCCTCAAACCCTCAAAGTCCCACCCAAAGGTAACCCTATGCCCCCATTTTATCCCTTCCTTGTACACATACTTACCTCCAGCTTCTCATAGATTTCACCCATGTAGATGTCAGCTTACATCCTCCCTCTACCCCCTGATTTCCTGCAAGCCTATCTTCCAGTCTCTAGCTCTCTGAGGCAGCTTGCTTATTTCATATCATTGAGGTCATGTAGTATTTGTCCTTCAATGCCTGGGTTGCTTCACTCAACATAAGGTTCTCAAGATTCATCCATGTTATCACGTGTATTTGTAGTGTATTTGTTCTTAAAGCCGAGTGGTATTCCATTGTATGTATATACCACATTTTATTGATCCACTCATCTGTTGATGGGCATTTGGGTTGATCCCAACCTTTGGCAATAGTGAACAATGCTGCTATGAACATTGGTGTGCATGTATCGGTTTGTGTCCTTGTTTTCAGTTCTGCTGGGTTTATACCCAGCAGTGGTATTGCTGGGTCATACGGCAAATCTATGGTTAGTTTTTTGAGAAACCGCCAAACTGTCCTCCAGAATGGTTGGATCCTTCTGCATTCCCACCAGCAGTGGATGAGTGTTCCCATTTCTTCACATACTCTCCAGCATTTCTATTCTTCTGGTTTTTTCATAGCTGCCAGTCCTATGGGAATAAGACGGTATCTCATTGTAGTTTTGATTTGCATTTCCCTGATAGCTAAAGATTTGAAGCATTTTTTCATGTGCTTTTTAGCCATTTGTATTTCTTCTTTGGAGAAGTGTCTGTTTAAATCTTTTTCCCATTTTTTAAATGGGTTGTTTATCTTTTTATTTTCAAGATATAGGTGCTCTTTATATATGCAAGTTATAAGTCTCTTATCGGATATATGGTTGCCAAATATTTTCTCCCATTGTGTAGGCTCCCTTTTTACTTTCTTGACAAACTCCTTTGAGGTGCAGAAGGCTTTAATTTTGAGGAAGTCCCATTTATCTATTTGTTCTTTTGCTGCTTGTGCTTTTGGTGTGATGTTCGTGAAGCCATTTTGCGGCGGCTTGCTTGGTCGGTAGAGGTGGGGTCTGGCTGCGGACGAGGGGTCGATCCAGCTCAGGACGAGGGTCGGTCCCGCTTGGGACAAGGGGTCGGTCTGGCAGCAGACGAGGGGTCGGTCTCACAGGGGTTGCGTGGTTCAGCTGACGGGGTCGCCCAGCGAAGCCGGCGACGAGGGGGTCGCCCGGAGAATCAGGCGACGAACTGGGGACAAGGGAGGCCAGGCCCTTGTCGGGGGCTCTCAGGACTGGAGGGCGCATGGCAGAAGAACTACCGTGGAGACAAGGTAAACACGCAAGTCCAACTTTATTGAGGGAGAGGCAACAGTTTTATAGGGGCTGGGGAAGGCTGATTGGTCGAAGCCACGCCCTGTTCTGATTGGTTGCCGGAGAAAGGTCAGTGGGAGGTACTGGATGGGGGAGGGGTGGTGATTAGGGATTGGCTGTTGCTGTTGCTGGGGGAAGTGGCAGGGTTTAGTGATTGGTGGCTGCTGTTGCTGGGGTAGAGGGCAGACTGGAGTTTCCCGCCCACGCCTGGCTGTTGCTGCTGTGGGGGGGGGGGGGTGGGAAAGGACAGACTGGAATTTTCCGCCCTGCGCCTGCACAGGGAGAAAGAAGAAGAAGGCATTGTGTGGCGCTATCCGGGAGGAGGGGCGGCCACGGAAGCATGGCTGCCGAGAAGGGGAGACCCAAGGGCACTCTGCGCCCATGCCGAGCTTCCTTCAGGGGTGGCGGTGGGCCCGACCAACCACCCTATTATGGGGGCAGTGGTTTGGAATAGGCCTACCGCGGCCGCCGCCCCCCTCCAGGCCAGCAAACCACACTTCAGCCCGAGGGGTGGCCGCACCATTTCCTATTACAAGGTCTTGTAGATGTTTCCCTACACTGCTTTCCAAGGTCTTTATGGTCTTGGCTCTTATATTTAGGTCTTTGATCCATTTTGAGTTGATCTTTGTATAAGGTGTGAGCTGGTAATCCTCTCTCATTCTTTTACAGATGGATATCCAGTTCTCCTGGCACCATTTGTTGAATAGGCCATTCTCTCCCAGTTGAGAGGGTTTGGTGGCTTTATCGAATATTATATGGCTATATATATGAGGTTCTATATCAGAACTTTCAATTCGATTCCTTTGGTCTGTGTGTCTCTCCTTATGCCAATACCATGCTGTTTTCACTACTGTAGCTTTGTAGTATGTTTTGAAGTCAGGTAGTGTGATTCCTCCATTTTGTTTTTCTTTTTCAAAATGTCTTTGGCTATTCAGGGCCTCTTTCCTTTCCAAATAAATTTCATAGTTAGATTTTCTAGTTCGTTAAAGAAGGCTGTGTTGATTTTTATTGGGATTGCATTGAATGTGTAGATCAGTTTTGGTAGGATAGACATCTTAATAATATTTAGCCTTCCGATCCATGAACAAGGAATATTCTTCCATTTATTTAGGTCTTCTTTGATTTCCTTGAACAGTCTCGTATAGTTCTCGGTGTATAAGTTTTTTACATCTTTAGTTAAATTTATTCCTAAATATTTGATTTTTTTTATTTACTATTGTGGATGGTATTTGTTTCTTGATTTCCTCCTGATCTTGCTCATTATTGGTGTACAGAAATGCTACTGATTTTTGCGCATTGATGTTATAACCTGCGACTTTACTAAACTCATTTGTGAGTTCTAGAAGCTTTGTTGTAGACCTCTCAGGGTTTTCTATGTATAGGATCATGTCATCTGCAAATAATGAAATTTTTACTTCTTCCTTTCCAATCTGTATGCCTTTTATATCTGTTTCTTGCCTCAGTGCTCAAGGAAGTACTTCTAAGACAATGTTAAATAAAAGGGGAGAGAGTGGGCATCCTTGTCTTGTTCCTGACTTTAGGGGGAAGGATTTTAGGATTTCTCCATTGTAAACGATGTTGGCTGTAGGTTTTTCATATATACTCTTTATTATGTTCAAAAAATGTCCTTGTATTCCGATCTTTTGGAGTGTTTTTATCAAGAAAAGGTGCTGTATTTTGTCAAATGCTTTTTCTGCATCTATAGATATAATCATGTGATTTTTTTCCTCCAATCTGTTTATATGGTGTATTACATTGATTGATTTTCTTATGTTGAACCATCCTTGCATACCTGGAACGAATCCCACTTGGTCGTGGTGTATAATTCATTTAATGTGTTGTTGAATATGATTAGCAAGTATTTTGTTAAGTATTTTTGCATCTAGGTTCATTAGAGAAATTGGTCTGTAATTTTCCTTTCTTGTGGTGTCTTTGTTTGGCTTTGGTACTAGGGTAATGTTGGCATCATAGAAGGAGTTAGGCAATGTTCCTTCTGTTTCAATTTTTTGGAAGAGTTTCAGCAGGATTGGTGTTAGTTCTTTCTGGAATGTTTTGTAGAATTCACCTGTGAAGCCGTCTGGCCCTGGGCTCTTCTTAGTTGGAAGGTTTTTAATGACTGATTCTATCTCTTTACTTGTGATTGGTTTGTTGAGATCATCAATTTCTTCTTTCATCAATATAGGCTGCTTATGTGTTTTCTAGGAATTTGTCCATTTCCTCTGAATTGTCCTTTTTGTTGGAATATAGTTTTTCAAAATATCCTCTTATGATAATCTTTATTTCTGTGGGGTCAGTGGTGATATCTCCTTTCTCATTTCTTATTTTGTGTATTTGCATCTTCTCCCTTTTTTTCTTTGTTATTCTCGCTAAAGGTTTGTCACTTTTATTGATCTTCTCAAAATACCAGCTCTTGGTCTTGTTTATCTTTTCAAGTGCTTTCTTATTTTCTATTTCATTTAGTTCTGCTCTTATCTTTGTTATTTCCTTCCTTCTTCTTCCTGTGGGATTACTTTGTTGTTGTTTTTTTTTTCTAATTCCTCCAAATGTGCAATTAGTTCTTCAATTTTTGCTCCTTCTTTTTTTTTTTTTTTTTGATGTATGAATTTATGGCTATAAATTTCCCTCTCAGTACTGCTTTTGCTGCATGCCATAAATTTTGGTATGTTGTGTTATCATTATCTTTTGTTTCAAGGTAGTCATTGATTTCTTTTGAGATTTCCTCTTTGACCCACTGTTTTTCTAAGAGTGTGCTGTTTAATTTCCATATCTTGGTGTGAAATCTGGGCCTCTGGCCCTTGCAGAGATATTATTTGTATGATTTCGATCTTTCTGAATTCATTAAGCCTTTCATTGTGGCCTAGCATATGGTCTATCTTGGAGAAAGATCCATGTGCACTTGAGAAAAATGTATATCCTGCTGTGTTTCAGTGTAATGATCTGTATATATCTATTAGATCCAGCTCCTCTAAAATACTGTTCAAATATTTTGTTTCTTTAGTGATTCTCTTTTGAGATGTTCTGTCCAGAGTTGATAGTGGTATATTAAAATCCCCCACTATAATTGTAGATGCATCTATTCTTTCACTTAGTTTTTCCAGCTTTTGCCTCACGTATTTAGAGGTGCCTTTGTTAGGAGCATAAATATTTATGATTGTTCGTTCTTCTTGAGAGATTGTCCCTTTCACTAATATGTAGTATCCTTCTTTGTCTCTCACAATTGTTTCACATTTAAAGTCTATTTTGTCTGATATTAATATAGCTACTCCTCCCTTTTTTTGGTTATTGTTTGCTTGTAAGACTGTTTTCCAACCATTCACTTTCAGCCTCCATGAATCTCTGGGTCTAAGATGTGTCTCTTGTAGACGGCATATAGATGGGTCATATTTCCTTATCCAATGTCCCAGTCTGAATCTTTTGATAGGTGAGTTTAATCCATTGACATTCAGTGTTATTACTTTCAAGGAATTATTTATGTTAGCCATATTTTGATTGGACTTGTGTTTGTCATATTTTGTTTGTTTTTTCTTCTCTTTTTGTCCTTTTTGTTGCTCTTACACTCTCCCCCAACTCTGCCTGTCCTGTTTTTTCCTTTCTTCCTGCAAAACTCCTTTAGAATTTCTTGAAGGGGAGGTTTCTTGTTGGCATACTCTTTCAATTTCCATATATCTGTGAATATTTTGAACTCTCCATCATTTTTGAATGCTAGTTTAGCTCGATAGAGTATACTTGGTTGGAAATTTTTTTCTTTTAGTACCTTGACTATATCATACCACTGCCTTCTTGCCTCCATGGTTTCAGATGAGAAATCAGCACTTAATCTTAGGGAGCTTCCCTTGTATGTGATGGTTTTCTTTTCTCTTGCTGCTTTTAGAATTTTCTCTTTCTCTTGAGCGTTGGATAATTTGACAAATATATGTCTTGGGATGGGCCTGTTGGGGTTTATGACGTTTGGGGTGCGTTGTGCTTCTTGGATATGTACATCTGTCTCTTTCAGTAGATTTGGGAAGTTTTCAGCCATTATTTCCTGCAACACTCCTTCTGACCCCTTTCCCTTCTCTTCTCCTTCTGGGATGCCTATAATACGTATGTTTGTGCATTTTGCATTGTCATTCAGGTCCCTAAGTCCTGGCTGGATGTTTTCTATCTTTTTATCGATCAATTCTACTCTCTGTTTGATTTCTGATGTACTGTCTTCCACATCGCTAATTCTCTGCTCTGCCTCTTCTAATCTGCTGCTATTTGCTGCGAGTGTATTTTTGATTTCTTGAACTGTGGTGTTCATTCCCATCACATCTGTTATCGTTTTGCGTATGTCTGCAATTTCCCCTCCAAGTGTTGTCTTCATATTGTTTACTTCTTCCTTTACTTCATTAAAGTTGTCTCTGATATATGTTCTGAGATCTTTAATTACTTGTGGGAAGTTCTGCTCCCCTTCCTGGTTTTTAGTTTGTTCATTGGATTCAGCCATGTTTTCCTGATTACTGGTTTGGTTTGTAGGTTTTTGTTGCTGTCTGGTCATCATTTTATCTTGATGGGTTTAATCAGTTCCTTAGCTTCTTTGTCTAGTCTTGGGGATTAATTAGCTGTTGTTTCTGCATAAGTGTTTTATCTTCTCTTTGTCACTTTGTTCTTCTTATTCTAATTTCTTATTGCTGGCTGAGTTCACTTTGAAGGAAAGTATTAGGGCCAGGGAAAGTCAATTGTGTAAGAAAGGAAAATGTGTAAAGTAGTATTGGTAATAAATGTTAACAGAGCAACAATATGAGATCTGGGAGGATGAATGTTAGATTCATGTAAGTTGTGTATAGTTATAGCAGTAAGTAGAGTACCTATAATGAGGTAGTCAGCTGAATATGGGAGGAATATGGTATGAATAAAAAGCTTGTGTTTTCATGAGAGAGGGAAAGAGAAAAGAAAGGCAATAGTTTCAAGAGTGGATGAAAGACAGAAAACAAACAAAGGTATTAGAAATTAAGAGTCAGACCATTTGGGAATCAAAGAAAGGGAGATGGAATATAGGAGAGACAGTAGATGATGGAGGATATCAATATGTGGGGGAAAGGGGATAGTGTAGGTAGCCAAAATCAATTCACACAGAAATGAGGCAACGGAGGATGAGGAAACCCAGGAAATGGAGGTGTTCCCTGCAGCACCTATTGTATAATTAAGATAAAATAAAATAAGAAGAAAATGAGGGACAAGAGAAGAAAGAAAGAAAGAAAACGGGAGGGTGTGTAAAGGGAGGGGAACAAGTAAGGAAAAGAAAACAAGACATAGAACAGCAACAACAGCAACAACAAAACCCCTAAATAAAAAATAAAAAAAAAAGACCTTGGGTGATATAATGGGAGAAAAGACTAGAAGATAACGCAATATTAGCAATCAGGACAATAAAAAAGAAAAAAGAAAAAAAAAAGAAAAAACACAAATGTTGAGGGCTAGGACATTCAAGGACCTCAGATGGACCTCAGGGTGTGGTGGATTCAGGGATGGAAAGTCTGTGACATTGCAGACTCAAGAGGTGTGAGTCTCTGGGGTGTGGGCCACGAGGGTTTAGGGGACAAAGACCTGGCAACCTCAAATCTGGTTACCAGGGAGCCTGGGAGCACTGCAGTGCAACACAGCCTTCAGGGATCCCCGCAGCTGGGTGCCAGCCCCTATGGGGGAGGTCACATCCGCAAACTCTGACCTATGTGTCAGAAACCTGCAATTCCCTCTCTCACTAGGGTGTCTTCTGTGGCTGTATCACCAATTCGACTTCAGGGCACCTTGTGCCCTGCAAGCCCCCAAAACAGCCAGCTGGGGGTGCCTCTACACCCTAGCCAATTTAATGACGCTGCAGATCAGCAGCCAGGCCCAGGGGGCGGAGCTCCAGCCGGAAGCGCCGATATCAGTGCCCGAAACTGAAGTTCCCACACCTCGGAAAAGATTCCCCTAATCGGCTTCCAGACATCTCGGACCCTACAAGCTCCCAAAACAGCCTCCTGGTGATGTCTCTTTATTGCAAGCGATTTAAGGCCACTGCAGATTGGCAGCCGGCCTTGGGTGCGGGGCTCTAGCCTGAAGCGGTATTAGTGTCAGAAATCAAAAATTCCCCACCTCGCAAAAAACTCCTGTCTGTCTCCCCAAATCGGTTTGGGAAGGCCTCCTGCCCTGCTAACCCCTGAATAGCCCGCTCAGGGCTTATGAATTCCCCAGTACTGCAGAGCCTCCAGGAATCACCACCGCAGTGCCGGTACCGCAGTTCCGCCCACCCCAGGAGGGAGCATCAGGCACAGAGCCCATAACTCCATGTAATAGAGCCTCAATTTTATCTTATACATGAATTTTCTCTGTTACCTTCCCACCAAATCGATGTCCAGACACCTCCTGCCCTGCAAAATCCCAAAACAGCCTGGTCCTGAAGAATTTCTAACGCTGCGCAGCCGCTGCTTTGCAGGAGAGACTATCAGGCGCACTCACTCAACCACCATCTTGCCCTGCCCTTATAATACATTTTTAAAGTACTATGCAACACAATTATTAAACCCTAAAGTAAAATATATACTACAGTCTATAGTGTACATATAATAAAATTGTTTCGTTATTTGTAACAAAGGTACCACACTAATGCAAAGAGTTGAAAATAGAAACTATGGGGAGGATGGCATCATTTTATGCAAATTCTGTATTTCCTATATGATTTTTCTATAAGCATACAACTTCTCTAATTAAAATAAATGAGTTTTTTCTCTGAGAAGATCAATAAAATTTACATATCTATTTAATCTGATCAGGAAAATAGAAGATACCAAGTGCCAACATCAGAAAAGAGAGATGCAACAACATATGAATTCTACAGCTATTTAAAGGGTAACAAAAGAATGTTCTGAACATCGGTATGCCAATAAATTCCACAACCTTAGATAAAATGAATAAATTGCTTGAAGGACACAAATTAACAAAGTTCACTCAAAAAAGAAATAAATAAACCAAGTAGCCCTGTACATATTACAAAAACTGATATTCTTTGAAATTTTTTCCCACATAGAAAACTGCAGGCTCAGATGGTTTCTACCAAAAATAAAAAGAAGTAATAATATCAATTATACATAAAATATGTCCCAAATTTTAAGATAAGGGGATATTGACATTTGAATTACCAATGTTCATAGCAACTTTCTTACAATTGCTGAAATATGGAAACAACCCAATTGCCCTTCAACCAATGAATGGATAAACAAAATGTGGTATATACATACAATGGAATAATTTCAGCTGTAAGAAGAAATGAAATAGGAAGCATATGACAACATGGGTGAACCTTGAGGACATTATATTGAGTGAAATAAACCACTAATATGTGCTAAATAGGATGAGTAAACTCATTGAGATAAACTCTATAGTATAAGTTACCAGGATATAAAATGTTGATTGAGAACGGGAGCTGATGCTTAATATATATAGAATTTTTAATAAGGTTTATTGTAAAAGTATGGAAATGAATGGAGTTGATGGTAACACATTACAGTGATTATAACAATTTATCACTGCTGACTTATAAAAGTAATTGTGGCTGAAAAGGGTAGTCTAAGAATGTAAATGTCAATTGAAAGGAAGCTGGAGGATAATCTAGGGACTGTATAACAGTGATTTCACTGGTGGATAAGATTGTGGTTAATAGTATAAATATAAAAATGCTCTTTGACAGAGTACTAAGAATATGGTGATACATGGGAAAATTATAACTAATATAACTTCTGGATGATAGATAGCAGTAATATCATAATATTTTTGCAGCAGTGGCAAAGAAGAATTTATATCAATCCTAAGGAACAATAGTGAATTTATTAGTCAGGGGTCTCTAGCGAAACAGAATTAACAGGAGATATCTGTAACTAGCAAGAGATTTTATAGAATTCTCTCACATGACCATTGGGATGCATAACTCCAAATTCTGCAGGCAGACTGCAGCCAGGAGCTCTGATGAAGGTCCTTGATGGGTTTCCAGGATATGTGGGCTGTCCAAAGTCAAGCTGGAAAATTCACTCTGAATGCTGAAATCACTTTCCTTTTTTCCTTTTTTCCACTCTAATCCATATTTTATTTCTCCATCCTCAGGGCCCTGGGATGGTGATGTCTACTCCACCTCTAAATCAAGAGGGGGCTTAGATCCCACACCATGGATGGGATTTTCCTACTTGCAGTTGTAGACTCTCTCCGTTCCCTGGTGTAGTGGTTGACCATCCTCACCTCCCTGTTAGCTGATCTGGGTAAGTTTAGTGAACCGGAGAGTAGGTGCTGCAACTCTGCTGAGGCTCAGGGCACAGCTGGCACATGGACAGTCCAGAGATTCAAGTCTCCTGAGCATATGCCAACCCCAGCGCCAACCAGAAGAGGCATGTGTAGAAAGGTCACATCTGAGTCCAACTCCATCACACTCAGGACCACAGGTTCCAAAGTAGGTGGTCCCCTGGCAAGGCATGAACTCCAGAGCCATCTCTCATGACCGTAGGAACTGGGTGTTTCCATAGCCCTAAGGAGGACCACATCCTGGGGTTGTATCTACTTTGGATGTCTCCGAGATCCTGCTGAGATGTGCATAGGCATGACTCTTCTGATGCCCTCCAACTCATTTTGAAGTCTCTTAGCCATATAAACTCATGCATCTTTACCATTTCCCCCTTTTATTCAAGGTCTTTTTCCACTTTCCCTTTTTTTTTTTTTTTTAATAAGCATTTCATTTATTCCCAAATCTGTTCTAGACGGGAAAAGACCCTTTGTGACTGGTTAAGTCATGCTAGGTTTTGGGCATGAATGTATTTTTTTTTTTTGTCTTTATTTTTAATATTACATTCAAAAAATATGAGATCCTAATATACCCCCCACCCCATTAGCCCACTCCTCCCCCCATAACAATCTCCTCCATCATCATGAAACATTCATTGCATTTGGTGAATACATCTCTGAGTACCGCTGCACCTCATGGTCAATGGTCCACATAATAGCCCACACTCTCCCACATTCTACCCAGTGGGCCATGGGAGGACATACAATGTCTGGTAACTGACAGCACCATCATGGACAACTCCAAGTCCCGAAAATGCCCCCACATCTCATCTCTTTCTCCCACTCCCTACCCCCAGCAGGCACCATGGCCACTTTCTCCACACCAATGCCACATTTTCTTCGATTACTAATCACAATAGCTCATTAATAGAATATCAGTAAGTCCACTCTAATCCATACTCTATTCCTCCATCCTGTGGACCTTAGAACGGTTGTGTCCACTCCACATCTATATCAAGAGGGGGCTTAGATTCCAGATGGATGCTGGATGCAATTCTCCTGCTTTCAGTTGCAGGCAGTCTTGGTTCCCTGGTGTGGTGGTTGACTTTCTTCACCTGCATATTAGATGAGTGGGGTAAGTCCAATAAACCTGAGTGTAGGGGTTGCAAGTCTGTTGAGGCTCAGGGCCTGGCTATCACATGGTCCCTTTTAAGGTATTCAACTGATTGAATAAAATGTCACTCATTGCTGACAGCAATCTCCTTGGTTGACTATAGATGTAATCAGCCATCTATGCAGTAAACTCACTGATGAATAAAGTCCATAAATGTCCTTGAATTACAATTAGCCCAGTACTTCCTTGACCAAAAACCTGGGGGCACAATTACCTGGCTGAGTTGACACATTAGCTCAACAATGACAGTCCGATCTTTGTCAATTTGGCAGCCATACAGATCACCTTAAACCATACTTAGTCTCTAAATAAAAACAGTAACAGACATGAGTATATATATTCCCACCCAACAATATTCAACTGTCCTGCACACAACAGGAAATGCATTAATTCCCTACAGAATAGGGTGTAAGTTCTTGGGTAATAGTCACTCTTAAACTTGACATCCTTAAATATTATGACATGAAACTAATGCAATTTGTCATATGATAAGGGAAAAGGTTAGAGAAGAAATGAAAGACATTTGGTTTATCTATGTACACAACCATCCTTATAACAAAGGAAGGAAAAAAGATTCATGAAAATTACAGTACTCTTTCTGTAACTGGTCATGTCGTCAAAGTTGATATTTATCACTACCTTCTTCCGCTACGCAGTCCATCTTTCCTTTACCCTCACCAAGCACCTCAGCTGGCCATGGTTCTTTGCCTAGTGGGGTGACTCAGACTTTCATTCCTAAAGATACTGGGCCATTGTTAGTCTTATGTGGATTGGGTTGTTGCAATTTTCCCATTGACTTTAATCACGGGGCATGGCAGTACAGGAGATGCCCTAGAGGATCTCCTGTATTCTAGGCAACGCTTCTTTATCCCTATTATGAAGATGTAGTCCTATTTCCCCTTGGTAGTCAGGATCAGTTACCCCAGCCAAGACAGCAATTCCCTGCTTTGCCTATTGATTCAGAAGCACTAGGAGCCCAAGGTGACCAGGTGGCAGTCTGTACTTCCAGTTCTATGGAATCACTGTTGTGTTCCCTGGTGGAAGCACTCCTCCTTTTGGAATTAAAGCCAGCAAAACTTAAGGTTGCAGGGACAGGAAACAAAAATTTTCCTAGTGGATCACTAGGGGTAATAGTGAGTAGTGCCAATCCCAATTCCACCCTTGATTCCTGGACCCATGCATCCTGACTATGGGAGAAACACCGCCATAGAGTGGATGCTGATTTAGAGCATACACAGCTTCGGAGAACATTGTCACAGCCCTACAAGGTATTGTGTCCTAGTTCCTGTGTATTTGAGTCTTCAAAAGGTCATTTCACTGTTCAGTCAATCAACTTGCTTCAGAATGATGGGGAACATGGTAAGACCAGTGACCTCCATGGGCACATGCCCATTCCCACATATCATTTGCTGTGAAATGGGTTCCTTGATCAGAAGCAATGCTGTGTGGAAGACTATGGCAGTGGACAAGGCATTTGATAAGTCCAGGGATGGTAGTTTTGGAAGAAGCATTGCATGTGGGGACAGAAAACCCATATCTGGAATATGTGTCTATTCCAGTTAAAAGAAATTGCTAACCCTTTCATGAGGAAGTGGTCCAATGTAATCAGTCTGCCACCAGGTAGCAGGCTGGTGATCTTGGGGAATGGTGCCATATAGGGGACTGAGTGTGGGTCTCTGCTGCTGGCAGACTGGGCACTCAGTAGCCAAGACAGCCTTAGTGAAGGGAAGTTCATGTTGCTGAGTCCATGCATAACCTCCATCCCTACCTCCATGGCCACTTTGTTTATGAGCCATTTGGGCAATGACAGGAGTGTCTGGGGAAAGAAGCTGAGCATTAGCCACAGATGGGGTCACCTTATTTCCTTGATTATTAAAATCTTCCTCTGCTGAAGTCACCCTCTGGTAAGCACTCATGTGGGACACAAATGTTTTCATAGTTTTTGTTGACTCAGAAATGTCTATCAACATAGCTCTTCCCCAAACCTGTTTGTCACCAATTTTCCTATCCTGTTCCTTCCAAGTCCCTGACCATCCAGCCAAACCATTGGCAACAGGCCACGAATCAGTGTACAAACACACATCCAGCCATTTTTTTTCACAAGTAAAATGAGCAACCAGGTGTGCTGCTCAAAGTTCTGCCTACTGGGAGGATTTGCTCTCACCACTATCCTTCAGGGATGTCCCAGAAAGAGACTGTGGTCTTGCAGCTGTCCACTTTTGGGTGGTACCTGCATATCATGCAGAACCATCTGTAAACCAGGCCCGAGTTTCCTCTTCCTCAATCAACTCATTGTAAGGAACTCCCCAAGAGGCCAAAGCTATGGGCTGGGAAAGGAGAAGGTAACATGGCAGGGGTCGTAACCATGGGTGTTTGGGCTATATCCCATGTAACTTACTTGTGCCTTCAGGTCACGTTCAAGCCCTCTCTTCTTGATGTGATGTGGGGGTATTTTTGGGACTTGGAGTTGTCCTGAGTGGTGCTGCAGGGACAGTTACCAGACATTGTGTGTCCTCCCATGGCCCACTGGGTGGACTGTGGGAGAGTGTGGGCTATGATGTGGACCATTGACCATGAGGTGCAGCAGTGCTCAGAGATGTAATCACCAAATGCAATGAATGTCTCATGATGATTGAGAAGGTTGTTGTTGTGGGGGAAGGAGTGGGATGAGGGGGATGGGGGGTATATAGGGACCTCACATTTTTTTAATGTAACATTAAAAAAATAAAATAAATTTAAAAAGCCCTCTCTTGTATGTACCACGTCCACTTTATTACGGTGTATGGTTGTGCATGCCCAACTTTATGGTTTGGTGGGTCAGACAATCCCCAGTTCATGCATGCAACTCAGGTCTCATGGTAACTTGATGGCCCATGGTTAAGTATTCAGTCTCTACTAAGGCACAGTAGTAGGCCAAAAGCTGTTTCTCAGAAAGAGAGTAGTTAACTGAATAGAACGGCAGGGCTTTCCTCCAAAATCTTAAGGGACTGCATTGTGATTCTCCCTTAGGGGCCTGTCAAAGTTTCTAGATGGTATCTTTATTTGCCACTGAAATTTCATCACCCTTGGATCTGCTGGATCATATGGCCCAAGTGATAGAGCAGCTTGCACAGCACCTGGGCCTGCCACAGGGCCTCCTCTTTTTCTGGCCCCCAATCGGAACTGGCAGCTTTCCTGGTCACTCAATAGATGGGCTGGAATACCACGTTGAAATGAGGAATGTGTTATCTCAAAATATGAAGACACAACTAAGCATTGTACTTTTTTGGTCATAGGAGGGGCCAGATGCAGTAGCTTGTCCTTCACTTTAGAGTGATATCTTCACATGCCCCACACTCCCGGACACCTAGAAATATCACCAAGGTTGAAGGCCCCTGTATGTTTATTGGATTTATCTTCCATCCTCTCTCATGCAAATGCCTTACCAATAAATATAGAGGCATTGCTACTTCTTGCTCACTAGGTCGTATCAACATGATACCATCAATATAATGGACCAGTGTGATGTCTTGTGGGAGGCAGAGGCAATCAAGGTCCCTGCAGATGATATTATGACAAAGGGCTGAAGAGTTGATATATCCCTGAGGCAGGATAGTGAAGGTATATTGCTGGCCTTGCCAGCTGAAAGCAAACTGTTTCTCGTGGTCCTTACTAATGGCAATTGAGAAAAAGCATTTTCCAGATCAATAGCTGTGTACCAGTTACCAGGAAATGTGCTGATTTCCTCAAGCAATGATACCACACTTAGGGCAGCAGCTGTGATTGGAGTCACCACCTGCTTAAGTTTACAGTAATCTACTATCACCCTCCGAAGATCCACCTGTTTTCTGCACAGGCCAAATAGAAGAGTTGAAAGGGGAGGTGGTGGGAATCACCATTCCTGCATCCTTCAAATCCTTGATGGTGGCACTAATCTCTGCCATCCCTCCAGAAATTTGGTATTGCTTTTGGTTTACTATTTTGCTAGGTTGGGAAGTTGTAGTGGCTTCCACTTGGCCTTTCCAACCATAATAACCGTCACTCCACAAGTCAGGGATCCAATGTGGAGATTCTGCCAGTTACTGAGTATGTATATTCCAATTATGTATTCTGGAACTAGGGAAATTACCACAGAATGCGTTCAGGGACACACTGGACCCACTGTGAGCCAAACCTGAGATAAAACTCCATCAATCAAATGACCTCCATTAGCCCCTACACTGATGGTGGACCACAGTAAAGTTTTGGGTCTCCTGGGATTACTGTCACTTCTGAGCCAGGGTCTAGTATCCCCAAAATATCTGTCCATTTTCCTTTTCCCCAATGCACAGTTACTCTGGTAAAAGACTGTAGGTCTCCTTGCGGAAAGCTGGGAGGAAGATTAAAAGAAAATTTTTTGGCAGTATAATAGAATCCTTCCCCAAGGGACCTGGCCTTCTCCTCAAGGGGCTATGGGTCTGTAAAGTGTCTCAAATGTGTGATTAAGGGGCCACGAATCTCTGTATCTGTAATTCAAGTTAGGGTTTTGTTCACTTCACCTAGAATTCTTCTGCTTATAAAGATCAAGAAAGAATTTAGTAGACTGCCCATCTATTTCACTTCTAGGTACCCCATGATCTATTATCCAATGCCATTAATCTACATGACTCAGACTCTGGATTGCTGCTTTGAGTCTGTCTTTCATTGCAGTAGTCACACCTACCTTGTCTTTGGCGATTAACTAACAATATTCAACTTTCACTGGTCCAAGATCTGATCATCCTCATAATGTTTAAAGACTCTAGTTCCATCACAGCAGTTCCAACAGTAATACCTAGACTACAGAGAAGAACAACCACAGAGCTCTTCAGGAAGATGGAGTTAGTCTTATAATTTTATTCCTCACTGTTAAAGGTGTGTCCTCTGGATGTCCCTGGGGTGCATAGCCAGGTCTTAAATGGTAAATTCTTTCTAGCATTCCAATGTCTCTAAACATTTGCATTCTCTTTTCTACTCTGTGCCAGGGTAAACTGGGCATCTCAACCTCAGACAAGCTAAGCCATCTTTTGGTCCATGATTCAGTCAGCCACCAAAACAAACTATTAGAGCCCTTTCTGACCCCTCAAGCTACAGCATTGAAGCCAGAATTCTGCTTAGTGGGGCCATATCAATAAATTCAGCCTGAACCAAATTTATATTCCTTCCACCATTATCCAGTACCCTTAGTATCCATTCCCACACATATTCCCCTTTTGTGATTTTAGTGTAGTAATATGTTTCCAAGAGCAGAAGTGTGGTGGGGGTGGATAAGGAGAAGGATTAGACATTCTTGCAAAATATTGACCTCAGGGCATTCCTTTGCATTTTCATCTGGTGAGGCAAGGTTAATCTCTTCAGGCAGGGGTTAGAAAGCAGATTCCTCATGGCAGGGTGGAGTCTGGGCAGTGCAGGATTTAGTCTGTCTGGTACCTGCTTCAGGTCTGGGAGGAGGTCTAGACTCCCTGGGGCAGGCTGGAGGCTGGTGATACAAGGTTGAAATTACATGGTCTCCACAGAGCTGGCCATTGCAGGTTTGTCTGGCAAAACTTCATTAGAATTTGGGGTTCCAGTATCCCCACCATTATCACCATCATTCCATATGTCCCCATCCCAATCCTCAGGGTTCCACTCCTTGTCATTCGATGCCTTCATTTTAGCAACAGACACCCTGCAAGGTTGAGATTGTAGTTTTCTTTGTAACTCTGCTACTCATACAATGAGACTCTGAGTCTGGTTTTCAGATTTCTCGAGTCTGGGGCTGCATGAAACAAGATTTTCTTTCAGAGAACATATAGAAATTTTCACATCATTCATGTGGCATTTGAGTTGCAAATCTGAAGACTTTAGCTCATCCCTTTCTTTTGTAACTGTATCCAGAGTACCTAGGAGGAGCCAGCCAACATCATTTTACCTTTTGATTTCACAAAACTCTGTTAGGTGTTGAAAACACTCTCACCCAGATCCTTGCATGATGATATTTTGCACATCTCCACTGCCATCTCACACCATGGACTGTTAGTGGCCTCTTGATTATTAGAAAGGGAGTTATTAGTAAACTTGAGGCCAATTAGAGTACAGAGCCAATTACAAAACTCCCAGAACCACTTCAGAAATCCCATATTTAAATTCTGTTTCTCAAGAACCAGTCCTTATACAAAGCTGTATTAGTCAGTGTTCTCTAGAGAAACAGAATCACCAGGAGATATCTGTAAGTAGTATGAGATTTTATAAAATTCTCTCACATGACCTGGTAATGCACAAATCCAAATTATGTAGGCAGGCTGCAAACCAGGGCCTCTGGTGAAGGTCCCTGATGAGCTCCAAGGAGATATTGGCTGTCCAAAGTCCAGCTGCAAAATTCTCTCTGAATACTGAAATCACTTTCCCTTTTTAAGGCATTCAGCTGATTGCATAAAATGTCATTCATTTGTTAGGGCAAACTCCTTTGTTGACTGTAGCTGTTATCAGCCATCTATGCAATAAACTCACAGATGACTGAAGTCCATACATGTCTTTGTATTACAATTAACCCAGTATTTGCCTGACCAAAAAACTCGGCACAGTTACCTGGCCAATTTGACACATTAGCATAACCATCACAGAGGGGTATAAGGGGGTATGGGATTTTCACCTTGGGAGTAATGACATTGTACTAAAATTGACTGAGTTGATGAGAGCACAGCTCTGTAATGATAATGAGCCACTGATTGTACACTTATTTGGACTGTACAAGGTATGGGACTGTATAACACAGTGACTCCTATGGTGGAAAATAAACTGTGGTTAACAGAACAAATATGAGAGTGATCTCTCATGAACTATAAAAATATATATAACACTAATATAGGTTGTTAATAATAAGGTGGGTTGGGAGAAAAATACACCAAATATAAGATATGGGCTATAGTCAGGGGTGAGATTTTGATGATGCTCTTTCATAATTTGTAGCAATTGTTTTACAACAATGCATGGTATGGATGGTGAAGAAATGTATGGGAGCCATGTATGATGATATGCATGTTTGTTTTGTTAAGTTCACAACTTTTACTATACACTTATTGTTTATATATATTCATGTATGAGTGATATAATTCAATACAAAATTTTAAATTAAAAAAAGATGAGGAGATGCTTCTCAACTTATTCTATAAACAAGCCTCACCCTGTGACCCAGTTATCAATTACTGTGTAATTGTCTCTCTCTTTCAAATTCACTGTTTTTTGACTGTTATGTGGAAATGGGTATGGGCCCTTTAAATATTATTCCTTTCTCAGCTGGCACTAAAGTTTTGTTAATAGAGAGACATTACTGGAAGAAAGTAGTTCTATTTCCTGGCTCCTTGTGCAAGGAGGCCAGCAGCTTCCAGTGGGCACTCCTGTAGCACAGTGCCTTTGGTACAACACCCAATGAACAGCATTACCCACCAACATCCTAGAGGACAGATTTCAGCAAGTTCCTCCTATGTGACATTACAGTGATTTCTTTGCCAATCAATGAATTAGTGCTGTGGCATCTCCAAAAAGCCTGGATCCTTGCCATGGTGTGGGTTTTAGGGGCTCTTTCTTGGGTGCTCTTATCAGCTCTAGGGTTAGTGATTGATTTTTATATCTGTTATTCCTACTTCTTACTAGTCAATCCCTCATTACTCTTTTTGCCATTACAGAAAAGTCATGTACCATATACAGGGGACTTTCATATACCCAAAATCCTTCCCCTTTTCCCCTTTGCCTATTAATATCATTTTATATGTGGATGGTACATTTGTTACAACTGATGTACAAATGTTGAAACACAGATACCAACCATGGTCAATGGTTTACATTATGGTTTACATTTTGGACCATACACTTTTATAAAGTTTGATGAAATCTAAGATGGCCTGTATCCATAATTGCAATATCATGTAGAATACTTTCATCTCCCCCAAAGTGTCCCCAGTTCCACCTATTCTAATCCTCCTTTCCCCTCACCTTGGGACCCAGAGCAACCACCAGACTTCACTCCTTTGGACAAGATTCATAGTTACTTGCAACAACACTAAAGGCTTGACACACTGGTCTGTCCTCCCCTATCGGGTACTGCCCAAGCTCTCAAGAGACTCCTGCCCTTCTATTTGAAAACATAGCGGGCCTCCCCAGGATGGGAGTTGACCACCTTCCAGCTCATTATGTGGGTTTCCACCCACTGATATAACACACTATGAGAAGATGAGCATTCACACACTCCCTAGAAGCCTGCCCCAGGTGTGTCCTGTCCCAAACTCCCCCCACACGCAACACCCTGAACCAGTAACCCTCACTTGCCATATTGTCAAAAGAGCATTCCCAATATTGTAGTTTCAGCAATTTACCCACCAATCCCCAGTGTTCACCTGCTCACTCCCCAAACTCTCCCCCCAGTTCCATAGATAGTTCAAACAACCCTCCCCACCCTACCCAATGAACCAGTACTGCCTAACTCAATACAATCACTGCACCACTGTCATGTCCCTCTACTGCACAACTACATACATCCACCTTATCATAGATTGTACAGATATAGGCATTGGCTCACAAATTTCTTCTTCCTTTCTATTTCCTGTAAACCTATTTTTCATACTCTTGCTCTGTGAGTCTGCTCGATTTGCTTAATTCATATCAGTGAATTCATGTAATATTTGTCCTTCGGTGCCTGGCTTGCTTCACTCAACATAGGTCCTCAAGATTCATCCACGTTATCCCATGTGTTAATACTGTATTCCTTCTTACAGTTGAGTAATATTCCATCGTATGTATATACCACAATTGATTTATTCATTCATCTATTGACAGGAATTTGTGTTCACTCCAACTTTTGGCAATAGTGAATAATGCCACATTGGTGTGCATACATGTGTTCATGTCCTTGTTTTCAATTCTTCTGGGTATATATCCAGCAATGCAATCGCTGGATCATATGGCCGTTCTATAGTTAGTTTTCTGTAGAACTGCCAAAATGTCCTGCACAATGGCTGCACCATTTTACTTTCCCACCAACAGTGGATGAGGTTTGCAGAGAGGTTTTTGGATACAGAAGGGCCACAACTGTGAGGCAACGATCACTGGTGCATGATGTCAGTAATGAGGGGATGTGGGAGGGATACACCTGAGACATGCCTCTAAGGCATATGAATATGTTCAAGTGTTCATGGGGCTTTGTCTCAGTAGTGGGAGACTCACACAATAACTGAAAGAATATTGAATTTCCATCCTCGGGAGCTCTGCTATATTCTATAATAGGATGGCAAAAATCCCCTGAGTACAAGGACAGTGTCTAGTGAAGGAATATAGGCCCTTAGGTCAGGCCTTTGATATTAATGATTGTCCTTATGAACCTCTTCTTGTGAAATTGACATTTAGCATAGTATTATATATTGCCTAAGAGTTACCTCCTGAAAGCCAACTTGTTGCTCAAATGCGGCATCTCTCTAAGCCAAACTCAGCATATAAATGCAGTACCACCACCACCACCACCCTGGCATGGAACATGACTCCCAGGGTTAAGCCTCCCTGGCACTGAGGGATTATTACCAGGCGCCAATTAGCAATGCAACTGGAAAAAGACCTTGACCAAAAGGGGGAGATATTAAACACAGGTGAATTTTTATGGCTTAGAGATTTCAAAGTAAGTCAGGAGGTCATTCCAGAGTTATGCTTATATACATCTCAGCAGGATTGTATGGACTACCACAGTAATGGTGCCTCAAACAGCATGGTTCCTGGGGGCTCTAGGGACATCAAGACACTATAAGCAGGCAGACAAGCTCAGGAATTCAGCACCCTGTCAGTGGGCCTTACTTTGGAATTTATGTTCCCCAGTGTAACAGAGTTAGACTCACTTATAGTTTCACTAAACACAGCTATTCTGCCCTTTTTATTTGTACCTGCAATTAGCACTATACTTGTTAAATATATGTCCCAGAGACTTAAATCTTTGGTTTGTTCCTGTGCCAGTTGAGCCCTGAATTTCAGCACACTTGCAACATAAACATTTCCATTCACTGAACTCACCTGAAACAACTAACAAAGAGATGATGATGGACAATGATCATCCCAAGGAACAGTGTCTGCAACTACAAGCAAGATAGTTCCATCCATCTGCCCCATGGGATCTAAGCCCCCACCCAGTTAGAAACAGAGTGGGCATCATCATCCCCAAATCCTCTAGATTGGGGAATGAACACTGGACTAAGCTAGACTTACAATTATCCTACTATAGACTTATTATTCTAACAATGGAAAATATTTTATATTTGATGTAAAGGCAGTGGCCACCAGAAGTTCTCAAGGGAGAGAGAGGGAAGAATAGGTGTAATATGGGGGCAATTTTAGGACATTGGAATTCTCCTACATGACATTACAATGATTGATACAGGCCATTATCTATTTTGTCATAACCTACAATATTGTGTGGGACAGAGGGTAAACTATAATGTAAACTTTAGTCCACAGTTAGCAGCAATGCTTCAATACATGTGTCTCAATTGTAACAAAGGTACCACACTAAGGAAGGTTGCTTTTAATTTAGGAAAGTGTGGAAGGGGCTGGGAGTGGGGCATATGGGAATCCCCTATATTTTTTGGTAACATTTCTGTAATCTAAAGCTTCAAAAAATAAAAAAATAAAAAAACACATAAAGAACTTGTCCTTCCTGACTGATAGTTTGAAAAGCATTGCACTGGGGTGGTTTGCTGAGTACACATCACTTGTGATCCTCAAAACCAAACCTCAGAAATAGGCACAAAGGTTTGGGCATCCACGCCAACAAAGGACATGAAGTTGGAGTATGTTTCAGAGTGAAGCTCTAGTCATGTGACAAAACTGAAGGGGTAAGGGCCTGAGGCATGCAAGACAAACCTCCTCAGCAAGAAAAGGAATTGCACCCCTCTTTCTCTATCCCACAGAGAAATAACACTTCCCCTTTTATTAGAGATTTTTTCAAACTGATAGAAATATCTCTTGCACTCACCAGCTTGATGTCCTTGACAATATGTTCTCTGATTTGGAGCTGCCTTGAGACCCCAGGTTTTCAGAGGAAAGTTTACCCATACAGTAGAGCCATTAGGCATATATTCACCCTACAATACTAAGACCAAGGACCTTTGCTGTCTTAGAACTCAGAGACTTCCTTTCCCAAGGGTCTCTCGATAACACCTGGGGAGAGCCACAGGGATCCTAAGAAGTTTCTGGGAAACACCCCATTGGCAGAGCCTGTGGAAATATAGTCATCTAATTGCACTCATCTTTATTGTCTTCCAAATTTACGCCCCAAGTTAATAATAAACCAGAACAAGAATTACAGAAACTGATGGGGGGGAGGGGTGGATAAAGCAAAACCCATTCACAGACAAAGAACACCGTCACAAGGGTCCGTTCAGAACTCAAAGATATTTTCAAACTACCCAGGTGGGAAAGAGAGAAAGACATTAAAACAGGTGAGTAGGCAAAACTCTGGAGACACTGCTACTTTCTCTATCTAATCTTGTCTGTGTTCATTGAGTAAGTGAAAGAAAAAAAAAACTAAGGAAAATAAATTAGAAAGACTGTGTCTTCTCTCAAATAAGAGAAAGAGAAGACAAGAAGGAGCAGTCAGAAGAAAGAGTGGGAAATAAGAAGTGATAATGAGAAAAACAAGTGGCCTCTTGTCCTGACATGGAAGGCTGGTTTTGATTGTGACGTGACCTGAAGAGAAAATATCTTTCTAATAGTCAACATACACAGCACCTAGTACACCATGGGGACAGTCATATGGATGCATCTATAGTCACTCAGCCTAACGTCTAGCTGGAGAAAGGGAGACTTGAGCCCAAAATACCTGTTTATAGCCCATGATAATCTTGGTCTTGTTTCGTTTGAGACACTGGAGATATTATCTGGGTGGGAGATATATAAATATCCCACAGGAATTTAGACTATAGGGGAGATAATGTGGTCTAGAGGTGTTTGGAAAGGTTTCTGTAGAGATGGGTCCTAGGTTGGGGGCTGAATAGCTAGAGTTTGTACTGGTGCTGAAGGCAAGCCATCCCGGGTGGTCATAAACAGAGACAGAAATTCAGGAAGATTTTTTCCTTTGTATATGTTTGTACCCTTGTTTATATTGTGTGTGCATATTTTAATTTACATAAATAATGATGTGATAAAGATTTGTGATGTGTTATTACTTTCTTTACTTTGTACTGTTTTAAGAGCCCTCCATGTTATATGTAAATCAAAGAGTTGCTTCTAACTGCTCTAGAGCACCTCACAGTACATATCACTGTTTTCCTAACCATTTCAGAGTAATACATGCTAAAGTGTTTCTAAGTCCCCACAGCTACACACACAAATATACAAACAAATGGAATAAAATATTGTACATGAGAGTTTACGTTCCTGACTAAAAAGTTCTCTGTGATAGATCCAAATTGAACTACTTGAACTTAAGGGTATGGATATACCTAATTTCCAAAACCACACTGCTTTAAAAAAGGATTATATTAATTTGTACTCTCACCAACAGTACAATAGAACAGTTTTTTTAAAAAGATAATATAAATTATGACCCAGTTGGATTAACCCAACAATGGTAAAGTGGTTTAGCTTTAGAAAATCTATTATTGCAAATCACTCATTTTCAGAAAAAGGGAGAAAAATCATATAATTACCCCAAAGAAGCAGAAAAAAGCTTTTGACAATAATTTAACATCCATTAATAATTTGAAAGAACATTTAGCAAATTATGAACAGAAGAGAACATTCTTAATCCAATAGAAAGAATAAGAAACACCTAATACCAATTACATCGAACCACCTATGTTTGATCAAACATGGTGAATATTGAAATTAATACTGGGAATTAGACAAAGGTGTCCAATATAGATACTTCTAATCATTTTTGTATTGAATATGAGCTCATATAAAAAGAATATAAAAATAAATCACTTTTATTTCTGTAAGCCAGCCATAAGCATTTGGAAAGTAGAATTAAAATGATACTATATATATAGTATATACATATATGCATATATATATGCACACACTCATGTAATTTCTGCTTCTAAAAATAACAGACTAACTTGTATTAGACTAAATCTTTCGAGAACAACTAGAAAATTAGATTTTTTTTTTAATTTGTTTGAAGCATAGGAGAGCTCTCAAGGTCTTGAGCTCTTGAGAAGCCCAGATCCAGAATGAAAATAAGAGAAGAGCAAAGAGCAATTAGGGAAATAAAAGGAAAATGGACTAACATCTTCAAAGCATTGTCCAAAATAAAACAAAACAAAAGCCTGTGGATATAGAATTAAACACCTCAAAAATGAAAAGAAATAATATATAATTTTAAGAATTTATTATTAGAAGATTTTGACATACAGAAATACTAATGCTAGGTCTTCAGGCAAAAGAAAAATATTCCCAAATGACAGGATGGAAATGCAAAAAAAGAGTGAAAAGTAATAGAAAGGGAAATTGAATGTGTAACTCTAAATGAGTATGTATTATACAAAATGATAGTAATAATATAGCATGATGTTTTAAATATTTATAGAATTTAAAAAACACAACATTAATAGCAACAAAAAATGAGGGTTTCAGATGTGAATGGGGTTATTACTTTCTAAGGTCCTTCAGTTTGTAGGAATTACTGAAAGTGCCCATTTGCATTAGACTTCATTGAATCAAAGATGCATATTGAAATTTCTAAAGTACTGTAGACAGATGTATAACTGATAAGCTAAGAGTGAAAAAATGAAATATTTTGTTAATAAAAAGGAGTCAGAGGACGAAAGAAAATGGAATCAAATACAAGTGGGAAAAAATAAAAACCAAGTAGTAAGTTAAAATTGCACAGATATATCAATAATAATATTAAATGTAAGTGGACTAGAATCCCAGTTACTATGCTATAATAGAAGGAAGGTTATATGGGACTTTCTTGTAAATGACAGTATTGAGCTCTGGAACAAAATATTAAAATTAATTATCCCAAGATTTTTTTTAAAACAATTATTTGAAAACACAAGAGAATGAAAAAAAATATCCTGGCAGAAACTGGAGGGGATATGAATTCAAAGAATGGAATCATCCAGGGTGAGAGCGACACATTACTGGCTTTTCCCCTAAGGACTTGCCCTAGTCTATACTATGCAGGGCACTTAAACCCAAGCAGAAACCTATAGGCAGATGGCACATGGGCATCATATGAAGAGTCCAAGACAGCGAGAGTGGCTGGAAACTGAGCTAGGAAATCCCCAGAAGAAGAGAAGCTCAGAGAGAAGAGCCCCAATATCTGGATGTAAACTACTCTGAAATACTTGACTGATCTCTGAACTATGCATGCACAGTTGAGACTCTGAGGACCTTACAGAAAACAACAGCCTGAAATAGTCAAGTAGGGATTTCATCTCTTATTCACGTCAACTGGGTAATTACAAATTGACTTGCAAAGCAACAAAAGTATTTATGAGAGGTCTCAGAATTACAATTCGGGGAGGACACAACCAGGTAGGAACCCAAACTTGCTTGGGGCTTCCAAGCAAGAGTATTTAAAGAAATAGCTGTTTGGAAAGAATTAGAATTGGTAGATGTTGGGAAGTGGCGGCTTTCCAAATGTCCTTCAAGTTAGACGGTTGACTGACCTTTCTGTCTTGCAGTTATTTCATGGCTTCCAGATATCCCAGACACATTGCTGCTTGTGGTTTTGCAGACCTTGGCAGTTTGTGAGATCTGGGTGAGAAGGTCATAAGAATAACCTCCTGAATGGCCTCCTAATTCCATTTTAAATCTCCTCACCATAGGAACTCCATTTTTTTAAAATTTTATTTATTCATTTTTTTAAAAAATATTACATTAAAAAAATATGAGGTTCCCATTCACCCCCAGCACCCCCACCCCACCACTCCCCCCACAATAACACTCTCCCCCATCATCATGACACATCCATTGCATCTGGTGAGTACATCTCTGGGCATCACTGCACCCCATGGCCAGTGCTCCACACCATAGCCCACACTCTCCCACGTTCCATCCAGTGGGCCATGGGAGGACATACAATGTCTGACAATTGTCCCTGCAGCACCACCAGGACAACTCCAAGTCCCGAAAATGCCTCCACATCTCATCTCTTCCTCCCATTCCCCACACCCAGCAGCCACCATGACCACTTTTTCCACACCAATGCCACATTTTCTCGATTATTAGCCACAATAGTTCATGAATAGAATATCATTAAGCCCACTCTAATCTTTACTGTATTCCTCCTTCCTGGGGACCTTGGCTTGGTTGTGTCCATTCCACATCTATGTCAAGAGGGGGCTTAGATTCCACATGGATACTGGATGCAATCCTCCTGCTTTCAGTTGTAGGCACTCTAGGCTCCATGGTGTGGTGGTTGACATTCTTCAACTCCATGTTAGCTGAGTGGGGTAAGTCCACTAAATCAGAGTGTAGGAGCTGAAGCCTGTTGAGGCCCAGGGCCTGGCTATCATATTGTCAGTCCAGAGATTCAAATCCCCTACATATGTCTTAAATCCCAGCACCAACTACAATTCCAGTAAAGTAGCATGAAAGGCTTGTGAAAAGAGATCACATCTGAGTCCAGCTCCATCATGCAGAAACACCAGTTCCAAAGAAGGGCCAACTGACATGGCAGTGAACTCCAGCTGCCATGACCAAAGAACCTGTGGGTTTCTTTAGCCCTCAAAAGAACCAATACTTGGGGCTGTATCTACTTTATCTGTCTCTGAGACTGCTCAGGTGTGCATAAGTGCAATCCTTCTGACAACCTCCAGACTCTTTTTTAGAGACTCATAGCCATATAAACTCATTTCTCCTTTCCATTTCCCCCTTACTTTAGGTAAAACAGCATTTTTAACTCCTGTTATTATATGTAGACAGGGATATTCTGCTGGTCCACGTTGAACATTTAATTCAAGGTCATTTTCTAGTTACGTCATCAGCTGGTACTTGGTAGTGATCCCTCAGTGCCAGGGAGGCTCATCCCCAGGTGTCATGTCCCACGCTGGGGGGAAGGCATTGCATTTACATGCTGAATTTGACTTTGAGACTGGCCACATTTGAGTAACACGGAGGCTGTCAGGAGGGAACTCTTAGGCACAGTGCTGCTCTATGCCTTGTTCTTATTTCAGGTGTATAGGCTCACAAGCATAGTCATTAGTATCAGGGGCTCACTGTTGGGCCCTCATTCCTTCCTGGTCCTTGCTGTTGCACCTGGGGGACTGCCGCTGCTCCCCTAGGGACCATGACAGAGCCCAAACCCCGCCCCAGCCAGGAACCCAGTACCCCCCCAGCTGTTGTTTTTGTTTCCACTATGAGTATATCCAAACATTTCCATGCACCCTGGACACATGCCCTGTATAACTCCCTGTCAACCATATGTCCCCTGTCAATAACATCCCATACCAGTATTCCTCCGCTGTCATTGTTGAACCACTCTGTGATCCAAAACTTCCTGAAAAGTGAAGCCCAATATAATGTCAGGTTCCCTTAATAGTAAAATGGAATATAGCAAAGAGTTTAAAGGTTAGATATAGAATACATATTGATTTGGAAAAATTCTACATTCTATCTTTTTCTTTTCTTTTTCCTAATTATTGAGCTTCTCTTCACAAGAGCCTTAGATCACAGTAATTCATATATACAATATACAGTACTCCCACATATCCATTATAAAATCTTTTCCCTTCCACAGCGATAATCTTTTAACTTATTTATATCATATTTACTGAAACTGATGTACAGATATTGAGACAATAACTTTCAAACAAGGTAACATTTGTGTTTACATTGTGGTTTATACTTTAGGCTATACAGTTTTCTAAATTTTTTAGTTATCCTATGTTTTACATTATGGTTTACATTATTAGTCTGTTTTTGGTGTAATATTACATGTTTTATATCCATCCTTGTGTACTCTTGTGAAACACTTCTTTTGCCCTCACAGTTACTTTGGTTCCATCTAGTCAATACCTATTTCCCCCTCCCCTTGGGGCCCACAGTGACAGTCAATCTTCATTTCTTGAGGAGCCGTGTTCAGAGATACTTGCAACAGTGTTGAGGGCTTGACTTGTTCAACTGCCCTAATGCCCTGGGAGCCACCCTTTCTCTTGAGAGATACAGTTCCCTCTATTTGATGGCATTAGTCCTCCCCAGGATGTGGGTCTACCTTCACTCTCATTATATGGGTCCCTACCCAATGGTATAACCCACTCTGGCAAAATGAGCATTCAGATATTCCCTGGGAATCTGTCCTGTGTCAGATTATCCCCTTTGAGTATCTTAAACAGGTAACTTTCCTAATTATATTTTGAAAAGGTTTTTTCAGCATTATACTCTCAACCAACACCTGACAATCTCCTATGTTCGTATGTTGCCCCACCCTCCCCCCAATTTCTTGGGCAATATTACCTATCCGCCCATCCCTAGCCCCCCTCAAACCCTCAAAGTCCCACCCAAAGGTAACCCTATGCCCCCATTTTATCCCTTCCTTGTACACATACTTACCTCCAGCTTCTCATAGATTTCACCCATGTAGATGTCAGCTTACATCCTCCCTCTACCCCCTGATTTCCTGCAAGCCTATCTTCCAGTCTCTAGCTCTCTGAGGCAGCTTGCTTATTTCATATCATTGAGGTCATGTAGTATTTGTCCTTCAATGCCTGGGTTGCTTCACTCAACATAAGGTTCTCAAGATTCATCCATGTTATCACGTGTATTTGTAGTGTATTTGTTCTTAAAGCCGAGTGGTATTCCATTGTATGTATATACCACATTTTATTGATCCACTCATCTGTTGATGGGCATTTGGGTTGATTCCAACCTTTGGCAATAGTGAACAATGCTGCTATGAACATTGGTGTGCATGTATCGGTTTGTGTCCTTGTTTTCAGTTCTGCTGGGTTTATACCCAGCAGTGGTATTGCTGGGTCATACGGCAAATCTATGGTTAGTTTTTTGAGAAACCGCCAAACTGTCCTCCAGAATGGTTGGATCCTTCTGCATTCCCACCAGCAGTGGATGAGTGTTCCCATTTCTTCACATACTCTCCAGCATTTCTATTCTTCTGGTTTTTTCATAGCTGCCAGTCCTATGGGAATAAGATGGTATCTCATTGTAGTTTTGATTTGCATTTCCCTGATAGCTAAAGATTTGAAGCATTTTTTCATGTGCTTTTTAGCCATTTGTATTTCTTCTTTGGAGAAGTGTCTGTTTAAATCTTTTTCCCATTTTTTAAATGGGTTGTTTATCTTTTTATTTTCAAGATATAGTTGCTCTTTATATATGCAAGTTATAAGTCTCTTATCGGATATATGGTTGCCAAATATTTTCTCCCATTGTGTAGGCTCCCTTTTTACTTTCTTGACAAACTCCTTTGAGGTGCAGAAGGCTTTAATTTTGAGGAAGTCCCATTTATCTATTTGTTCTTTTGCTGCTTGTGCTTTTGGTGTGATGTTCGTGAAGCCATTTTGCGGCGGCTTGCTTGGTCGGTAGAGGTGGGGTCTGGCTGCGGACGAGGGGTCGATCCAGCTCAGGACGAGGGTCGGTCCCGCTTGGGACGAGGGGTCGGTCTGGCAGCAGACGAGGGGTCGGTCTCACAGGGGTTGCGTGGTTCAGCTGACGGGGTCGCCCAGCGAAGCCGGCGACGAGGGGGTCGCCCGGAGAAGCAGGCGACGAACTGGGGACAAGGGAGGCCAGGCCCTTGTCGGGGGCTCTCAGGACTGGAGGGCGCACGGCAGAAGAACTACCGTGGAGACAAGGTAAACACGCAAGTCCAACTTTATTGAGGGAGAGGCAACAGTTTTATAGGGGCTGGGGAAGGCTGATTGGTCGAAGCCACGCCCTGTTCTGATTGGTTGCCGGAGAAAGGTCAGTGGGAGGTACTGGATGGGGGAGGGGTGGTGATTAGGGATTGGCTGTTGCTGTTGCTGGGGGAAGTGGCAGGGTTTAGTGATTGGTGGCTGCTGTTGCTGGGGTAGAGGGCAGACTGGAGTTTCCCGCCCACGCCTGGCTGTTGCTGCTGTGGGGGGGGGGGTGGGAAAGGGCAGACTGGAATTTTCCGCCCTGCGCCTGCACAGGGAGAAAGAAGAAGAAGGCATTGTGTGGCGCTATCCGGGAGGAGGGGCGGCCACGGAAGCATGGCTGCCGAGAAGGGGAGACCCAAGGGCACTCTGCGCCCATGCCGAGCTTCCTTCAGGGGTGGCGGTGGGCCCGACCAACCACCCTATTATGGGGGCAGTGGTTTGGAATAGGCCTACCGCGGCCGCCGCCCCCCTCCAGGCCAGCAAACCACACTTCAGCCCGAGGGGTGGCCGCACCATTTCCTATTACAAGGTCTTGTAGATGTTTCCCTACACTGCTTTCCAAGGTCTTTATGGTCTTGGCTCTTATATTTAGGTCTTTGATCCATTTTGAGTTGATCTTTGTATAAGGTGTGAGCTGGTAATCCTCTCTCATTCTTTTACAGATGGATATCCAGTTCTCCTGGCACCATTTGTTGAATAGGCCATTCTCTCCCAGTTGAGAGGGTTTGGTGGCTTTATCGAATATTATATGGCTATATATATGAGGTTCTATATCAGAACTTTCAATTCGATTCCTTTGGTCTGTGTGTCTCTCCTTATGCCAATACCATGCTGTTTTCACTACTGTAGCTTTGTAGTATGTTTTGAAGTCAGGTAGTGTGATTCCTCCATTTTGTTTTTCTTTTTCAAAATGTCTTTGGCTATTCAGGGCCTCTTTCCTTTCCAAATAAATTTCATAGTTAGATTTTCTAGTTCGTTAAAGAAGGCTGTGTTGATTTTTATTGGGATTGCATTGAATGTGTAGATCAGTTTTGGTAGGATAGACATCTTAATAATATTTAGCCTTCCGATCCATGAACAAGGAATATTCTTCCATTTATTTAGGTCTTCTTTGATTTCCTTGAACAGTCTCGTATAGTTCTCGGTGTATAAGTTTTTTACATCTTTAGTTAAATTTATTCCTAAATATTTGATTTTTTTATTTACTATTGTGGATGGTATTTGTTTCTTGATTTCCTCCTGATCTTGCTCATTATTGGTGTACAGAAATGCTACTGATTTTTGCGCATTGATGTTATAACCTGCGCCTTTACTAAACTCATTTGTGAGTTCTAGAAGCTTTGTTGTAGACCTCTCAGGGTTTTCTATGTATAGGATCATGTCATCTGCAAATAATGAAATTTTTACTTCTTCCTTTCCAATCTGTATGCCTTTTATATCTGTTTCTTGCCTCAGTGCTCAAGGAAGTACTTCTAAGACAATGTTAAATAAAAGGGGAGAGAGTGGGCATCCTTGTCTTGTTCCTGACTTTAGGGGGAAGGATTTTAGGATTTCTCCATTGTAAACGATGTTGGCTGTAGGTTTTTCATATATACTCTTTATCATGTTCAAAAAATGTCCTTGTATTCCGATCTTTTGGAGTGTTTTTATCAAGAAAAGGTGCTGTATTTTGTCAAATGCTTTTTCTGCATCTATAGATATAATCATGTGATTTTTTTCCTCCAATCTGTTTATATGGTGTATTACATTGATTGATTTTCTTATGTTGAACCATCCTTGCATACCTGGAACGAATCCCACTTGGTCGTGGTGTATAATTCATTTAATGTGTTGTTGAATACGATTAGCAAGTATTTTGTTAAGTATTTTTGCATCTAGGTTCATTAGAGAAATTGGTCTGTAATTTTCCTTTCTTGTGGTGTCTTTGTTTGGCTTTGGTACTAGGGTAATGTTGGCATCATAGAAGGAGTTAGGCAATGTTCCTTCTGTTTCAATTTTTTGGAAGAGTTTCAGCAGGATTGGTGTTAGTTCTTTCTGGAATGTTTTGTAGAATTCACCTGTGAAGCTGTCTGGCCCTGGGCTCTTCTTAGTTGGAAGGTTTTTAATGACTGATTCTATCTCTTTACTTGTGATTGGTTTGTTGAGATCATCAATTTCTTCTTTCGTCAATATAGGCTGCTTATGTGTTTTCTAGGAATTTGTCCATTTCCTCTGAATTGTCCTTTTTGTTGGAATATAGTTTTTCAAAATATCCTCTTATGATAATCTTTATTTCTGTGGGGTCAGTGGTGATATCTCCTTTCTCATTTCTTATTTTGTATATTTGCATCTTCTCCCTTTTTTTCTTTGTTAGTCTCGCTAAAGGTTTGTCACTTTTATTGATCTTCTCAAAATACCAGCTCTTGGTCTTGTTTATCTTTTCAAGTGCTTTCTTATTTTCTATTTCATTTAGTTCTGCTCTTATCTTTGTTATTTCCTTCCTTCTTCTTCCTGTGGGATTACTTTGTTGTTGTTTTTTTTCCTAATTCCTCCAAATGTGCAGTTAGTTCTTCAATTTTTGCTCCTTCTTTTTTTTTTGATGTATGAATTTATGGCTATAAATTTCCCTCTCAGTACTGCTTTTGCTGCATTCCATAAATTTTGGTATGTTGTGTTATCATTATCTTTTGTTTCAAGGTAGTCATTGATTTCTTTTGAGATTTCCTCTTTGACCCACTGTTTTTCTAAGAGTGTGCTGTTTAATTTCCATATCTTGGTGTGAAATCTGGGCCTCTGGCCCTTGCAGAGATATTATTTTGTATGATTTCGATCTTTCTGAATTCATTAAGCCTTTCATTGTGGCCTAGCATATGGTCTATCTTGGAGAAAGATCCATGTGCACTTGAGAAAAATGTATATCCTGCTGTGTTTCAGTGTAATGATCTGTATATATCTATTAGATCCAGCTCCTCTAAAATACTGTTCAAATATTTTGTTTCTTTAGTGATTCTCTTTTGAGATGTTCTGTCCAGAGTTGATAGTGGTATATTAAAATCCCCCACTATAATTGTAGATGCATCTATTCTTTCACTTAGTTTTTCCAGCTTTTGCCTCACGTATTTAGAGGTGCCTTTGTAAGGAGCATAAATATTTATGATTGTCCGTTCTTCTTGAGAGATTATCCCTTTCACTAAGATGTAGTATCCTTCTTTGTCTCTCACAATTGTTTCACATTTAAAGTCTATTTTGTCTGATATTAATATAGCTACTCCTGCCTTTTTTTGGTTATTGTTTGCTTGTAAGACTGTTTTCCAACCATTCACTTTCAGCCTCCATGAATCTCTGGGTCTAAGATGTGTCTCTTGTAGACAGCATATAGATGGGTCATATTTCCTTATCCAATGTCCCAGTCTGAATCTTTTGATAGGTGAGTTTAATCCGTTGACATTCAGTGTTATTACTTTCAAGGAATTATTTATGTTAGCCATATTTTGATTGGACCTGTGTTTGTCATATTTTGTTTGTTTGTTTTTTCTTCTCTTTTTGTCTTTTTTGTTGCTCTTACACTCTCCCCCAACTCTGCCTGTCCTGTTTTTTCCTTTCTTCCTGCAGAACTCCTTTAGAATTTCTTGAAGGGGAGGTTTCTTGTTGGCATACTCTTTCAATTTCCATTTATCTGTGAATATTTTGAACTCTCCATCATTTTTGAATGCTAGTTTAGCTCGATAGAGTATTCTTGGTTGGAAATTTTTTTCTTTTAGTACCTTGACTATATCATACCACTGCCTTCTTGCCTCCATGGTTTCAGATGAGAAATCAGCACTTAATCTTAGGGAGCTTCCCTTGTATGTGATGGTTTTCTTTTCTCTTGCTGCTTTTAGAATTTTCTCTTTCTCTTGAGTGTTGGATAATTTGACAAGTATATGTCTTGGGATGGGCCTGTTGGGGTTTATGACGTTTGGGGTGCGTTGTGCTTCTTGGATATGTACATCTGTCTCTTTCAGTAGATTTGGGAAGTTTTCAGCCATTATTTCCTGCAACACTCCTTCTGACCCCTTTCCCTTCTCTTCTCCTTCTGGGATGCCTATAATACGTATGTTTGTGCATTTTGCATTGTCATTCAGGTCCCTAAGTCCTGGCTGGATTTTTTCTATCTTTTTATTGATCAATTCTACTCTCTGTTTGATTTCTGATGTACTGTCTTCCACATCGCTAATTCTCTGCTCTGCCTCTTCTAATCTGCTGCTATTTGCTGCGAGTGTATTTTTGATTTCTTGAACTGTGGTGTTCATTCCCATCACATCTGTTATCGTTTTGCGTATGTCTGCAATTTCCCCTCCAAGTGTTGTCTTCATATTGTTTACTTCTTCCTTTACTTCATTAAAGTTGTCTCTGATATATGTTCTGAGATCTTTAATTACTTGTGGGAAGTTCTGCTCCCCTTCCTGGTTTTTAGTTTGTTCATTGGATTCAGCCATGTTTTCCTGATTACTGGTTTGGTTTGTAGGTTTTTGTTGCTGTCTGGTCATCATTTTATCTTGATGGGTTTAATCAGTTCCTTAGCTTCTTTGTCTAGTCTTGGGGATTAATTAGCTGTTGTTTCTGCATAAGTGTTTTATCTTCTCTTTGTCACTTTGTTCTTCTTATTCTAATTTCTTATTGCTGGCTGAGTTCACTTTGAAGGAAAGTATTAGGGCCAGGGAAAGTCAATTGTGTAAGAAAGGAAAATGTGTAAAGTAGTATTGGTAATAAATGTTAACAGAGCAACAATATGAGATCTGGGAGGATGAATGTTAGATTCATGTAAGTTGTGTATAGTTATAGCAGTAAGTAGAGTACCTATAATGAGGTAGTCAGCTGAATATGGGAGGAATATGGTATGAATAAAAAGCTTGTGTTTTCATGAGAGAGGGAAAGAGAAAAGAAAGGCAATAGTTTCAAGAGTGGATGAAAGACAGAAAACAAACAAAGGTATTAGAAATTAAGAGTCAGACCATTTGGGAATCAAAGAAAGGGAGATGGAATATAGGAGAGACAGTAGATGATGGAGGATATCAATATGTGGGGGAAAGGGGATAGTGTAGGTAGCCAAAATCAATTCACACAGAAATGAGGCAACGGAGGATGAGGAAACCCAGGAAATGGAGGTGTTCCCTGCAGCACCTATTGTATAATTAAGATAAAATAAAATAAGAAGAAAATGAGGGACAAGAGAAGAAAGAAAGAAAGAAAAC
This sequence comes from Dasypus novemcinctus, assembly GCF_030445035.2. Classification (NCBI taxonomy): domain Eukaryota; kingdom Metazoa; phylum Chordata; class Mammalia; order Cingulata; family Dasypodidae; genus Dasypus; species Dasypus novemcinctus. Next base: position 20,652,834 of record NC_080699.1, on the reverse strand, counting down.
GGGAGGGTGTGTAAAGGGAGGGGAACAAGTAAGGAAAAGAAAACAAGACATAGAACAGCAACAACAGCAACAACAAAACCCCTAAATAAATAAAAAAAAAAAAAAAAGACCTTGGGTGATATAATGGGAGAAAAGACTAGAAGATAACGCAATATTAGCAATCAGGACAATAAAAAAGAAAAAAGAAAAAAAAAAGAAAAAACACAAATGTTGAGGGCTAGGACATTCAAGGACCTCAGATGGACCTCAGGGTGTGGTGGATTCAGGGATGGAAAGTCTGTGATATTGCAGACTCAAGAGGTGTGAGTCTCTGGGGTGTGGGCCACCAGGGTTTAGGGGACACAGACCTGGCAACCTCAAATCCAGTTAACAGGGGGCCTGGGAGCACTGCAGTGCAACACAGCCTTCGGGGATCCCCGCAGCTGGGTGCCAGCCCTATGGGGGAGGTCACATCTGCAAACTCTGACCTATGTGTCAGAAACCCGCAATTCCCCCTCTCACTAGGGTCTCTTCTGTGGCTGTATCACCAATTCGACTTCAGGACCCCTCCTGCCCTGCAAGCCCTGAAACAGCCAATTGGGGGCGCCTCTATATTGCAGCCAATTTAATGATGCTGCAGATCCGCAGCCAGGCCTAGGGGGCGGGGCTCTAGCTGGAAGCGCTAATATCAGTGTCCAAAACCAAACTTCCCACGCCTTGCAAAAGATTCCCATAATCGGCTTCCAGACGCCTCCCACCCTGCAAGCCCCTGAAACAGCCTCCTGGTGACGTCTCTTTACTGCGAGCGATTTAAGGCCGCTGCAGATCAGCAGCCAGCCTTGGGGGTGGGGTTCTAGCCAGAAGCACTATTATTCGTGTCCGAAATCAAAAATTCCCCGCCTTCAAAAAACTCCCGTCTGTCTCCCCAAATCAGTTTGCGAAGGCCTCCTGCCCTGTAAGCCCCTGAAGAGCCCGCTCAAGGCTTATGAATTCCCCAGTACCACAGAGCCTCCAGGAATCGCCACCACCGTGCCGGTGCCACAGGTCTGCCCGCCCCAGTGGGGAGCGTCCCGCGCGCAGCCCCTAACTCCATGTAAGAGAGCCTCAATTTCATCTTTTACACTAATTTTCTCTGTTACCTTCCCACCAAATCGATGTCCAGACACCTCCTGCCCTGCAAAATCCTGAAACAGCCTGGTCCTGAAGAATTTCTAACGCTGCCCAGCTGCTTCTTTGCAGGAGAGACTATAAGGGGCACTCACTCAACCCCCATCTTGCCCCGCTTCCTCAGGAAATCCATTTTGTTTTATCTCTTTTCTCACTCATGACAGTGGAGAGAGTATGTGGTCTGAGCCCCGGTAAGGTAAAAGACTTTGGTAAAAACCTTGGACTTTCCAAACACTCACCCTAAAATACATAAAACCCAGCCTCCACACGTTCAAAATTAGAGAGAAATTACATTCATGAATTGGAAGGCACCATGTTAAGAGAGCAATTCTCTCCAAATTTATCTATAGACTTAAAAGAAATCAATTCTGGCAGCCTTCTTCTGTAAATGTGTAAAAAAAAAAAAGTTAAACATTTACTACAGTCCACCCAGTCATGTCAGTCTCAGGTATTTACCTAAGAGAAATGAAACATTTTGTCCATACAAAGAACTATACAGGAATATTCAAAGCAGTCCTATTCTTGATAGCTCCAAATTGGAAACAACCTAAATGTTCATCAACTGATGAATCAATAAAAATATTATGATATACCCATATATATCCATAGATAAGCCAACTGAGTATGCCACAACTCAGGAATGAAAAGGAACAACATACTGACACATGCAACAACATAAATGAATCCTGAGAACCATTATACTGAGTGAAAGCAGCCAGACACAAAAGAGTACATTCTACATGACTTCATTTATATGAAACTCTACAAAACAAATCTAATCTATAGTGCCAGATGCCAGATCAATGGTTGTCTGGGGCTAGAAGTGAGGGTGGTACAGGAATATGAAATTGGCTGGGAAAAGAAACAAGGGAACTTTGTCAGGTAATGGAAATATTCTATATGTTGATTGTCGTAGGTATAAGGTGTATACATTTTCAACCCTCATAAAACTGCATATTTATAAGGCCTGCATTCTTATGCTATGTAAATTATACTTCACTAAAGGTAATTTTTAAAAAGTTACTGCAGCAGTTCCTAGGCAGCAGTTCCACATGATCTGAAATAGGCAGTGATGGTGGTCTTAGGAAAAGGACCACATATTCAAGAGATATTGAATAGGTAGATAAAGGTAGGCTGTACTGCAGGTGGAAGGAAGGAAGGGAGGGAGTGTGGCTAAAGTGTAAGGATTTCAAACAAAATAGTGGTTTATTTCTTTCTCATGTAAACATCCAGGGAAAGGCTTGCCCCTTGAGTTTGCCCAGGAAGTCAGGCATCACTGAAGCTCTGACATCTTCTACCAGTGGTCTTAACCTGGATATATAGACCCTCAAATGGAACTATGGATAGAATTAAGGAGGTCTTTGTACTTGGATGACAAAAAAACTACACCTTTGATTTCACTGAACACTAAATGAAACTTAACAATCCCTTCCTTCAATTATGAATAGTGACAAGAAATCATGATAGTAATAGGAGAACCTGTGGCTTAGTCACCAATTGAGATTACAAGTATTTTCATATCATTATACAATTATGGCCAAAAACTCAAAGTATCATTCACATTGCTGAAATTATCATAAATATTTGACCTGCCACTAAATCATGTTATTTAGTGTGCTAGTCAAGAATTGCTATACCACAAATTAAGTTTTTTAAAATAGGGATAATATCAAATCAACATAATTGTTTTGGTTATCAATCTATTGAAATATTAATTAATTAATCGATTGGTTATATTTAAAAATATCATTTGGAGAAGAGCTCTAAAGACTTCCCTGAACTGTCAAAGGGGCTCACATTACAAAAATGTTTTAAGACCTCCCTGCTTTAGCATATTGTCATCTCCTCCATGACTAAAGCTTGGCTGCTGCCATATCTAGTTTTCTAGTTTGTGGGGGGGTGGGGGCACACAATGATAGGACTCCTTGAGAATGTCTGAGGCTTTTCCTTGATTCTGGATGAAGTCTTGTTCCAAATGGGGGTTTCTTGTGGGCTTCTTCCAGCAGCCTTCTTGTGAGGTATTTCTCTCAGGGTATTTCCAGGTGGAATTCCATGGCCACAAGTTTCACAGCCATGTTTTCCTGCCAGGTTTTAGCTTCGTCTTCTCACTCCCTAAACTAACCTGCCTCAGTTTTATTTATTTATGTTTCTTGGGGAGCAGGTTTATTAGTATACTCATGGTCACAGGATTCTTGAATTGTACTTGTCCAAGTGGATTATTTTCCCTTCTTCAATATGTCCTCTCTCTCTTCCTTCCTCTATCTTTTTCAATGGTACCACCAATCAGAAACCTGGCCATGTCTGCCTTATACTCATATCCAGTCATTCTCAGACACTATTGCTTCAATGTGTAGAGACTGCAAGCTGTCCCTTTCATCAGTAGCGACAGAAATGTAGCTCAGGTCATGACAGCCCTGTTACATAATGCTTCTTGGTCTCCATTATTTTTGGCCATGGGACTGAGTTCTCGGAAATGGAATATAAACAGAGGTGATATTTTCTGCGCCTGAATTTTTCCTTAAGGCAAAAGTATACCTCCTCTAGTTTTTTATAGTATAGCCAAGAACCTAGAGGAAATCCGAGAGCAAAACCTGTTTGGAGTGTTTGCTGATTTCTATAAGGTAAACAGACCCATAGTGGCTAATTCCAATCCACCAACAGGACGTTACTGAACTGGAATTAAGGAAGAGCTGTGCGCCGCTTATGCACTCTCATAAACTGGGGTGAATTGGCTCCAGCACACCTCGGCCTGTGAGGATTTCCAAGTGGAGACGTGCTAAAGACATTTGAATATACAAAGCTGAAGGTAAGGCATAGAATCTGGGTGAGACTGATTGCAGAGTCAATAATATTATCTGGTGACAAGGGTCTAAGAAGAATTCTGATTTGGAGTTCTTTTTAATTTAGGCAAATGTGATTGAGAATAAGGATTACAAGTAGCAAACAGCTACAGAACAATTATGGTGCCTCCAAGGAAATTATTCTCTAGGTATACAGAGGATGGGATTATTTCCTTTCTAAGACCTTGCCATCAGTAAAATACCTTCTTTGATAGAATCACACTAGTCACCCTTAGATGAGCCAACTCTAGCCAAGACTGGTTATGCACCAGTAAAAGCATTAGACCAGGGACCTAAGCAATAGAAGCAGCTGTTTGCCAGGAGCGAGACTGGTGGTACACATACTTGTGGAGAGGCTTGCCTCAACAGGTGACCGTGGGAACAGAGGGTCAAGGCACAACAGAAACTTTCAGCAAATGATCCCTTTATTGAACAGAGCGAAGAGTCCAGGAAGAGCAAATCACCTTGTCACTTACATGGAAGAAATCCCATCACGGCTGCTTAGCGGGTGTTTGTGACTTCCCCAGAGAAAGAGGTGGGGTAGGTGAGTTCTGGGAGAAGGCCACTTAACAGATGTCTGTTTTCCCCAACACTATTTGTAATTCACAGTGGTTGGGTTCAGTCTGAGGTGACTGCACACAAAGAAAATCTCCTTTAGGATGTCCATCAGTTAAGGAAGGAACACTCAAGTCGATGGATACAGCACAGTGCACATGTTATATAACAAAAATATGTATCATGGACTAGGGGAGCACAGAGGAATAAACAATTAACCACAACTATTGGTATTGAGCACAAATTCAAATGATGCATAGGAATTTTCCTATTTCCAGGTTTCTCAGGGAGCACGGGTTAGTGCGGGAGGTGAAGTGGAGGAAGAGGCGAGGAGAACTTCTGGCGGAACAGTACAGCTAAGGCCTTGGAGCAGGGGAGAAGAAGGTTAGTTCCGAGAGCAGCAAGACTTTGGCCCTCTACTACAGGATGCTAATGCTACATAAATGTTCGTTTAATTAATTTTATCAGTTCTCTTTACTCCAGTCTACTCCTTTGTACCTGATACATATTGAGTAACTATTAAAATTTCAAGTAAATCAATAGACAGGATAAGCTTGAAAGTCTATAAAAGGAGGCTGAAAGCCTAAGATTCATGAAAATACAGTCATAATCTATTTTATTTTTAAATATTGCTGAAACTTATCTAAATCCATTACTTTCTAGGTAAGGAAAAAGGACCAAACCAGATACTGTAAGTCAAAAGTTATAAAATTCACTTAAAAATCAGGAAACCTGGGTCACTCTCCTAGTGGCGATGGGGAGCAGGGAATTCAGAGTAAGCCCTTGACTCTACTTCCTTGCCCTATTTAACATGCTATTTGTATATTCTGGGCCAGTAGTTTAATTGATCTAAGAAACAGGACTCTTGTTTGAAATTCATTCCACAAATACTGTGCTTGTGCAGCACTGTGCTAGGTCCTGAGAACACAACACCAAGTGGGACACATTATTCCAATTCTTTAGTAATTGACAGTCTTTTGGCAGTCATAAATAAACAGGGTAGCAGGTGTGGCTGAAGTGTTAAGTCCCTGCTTCCATTTGGAGGTCCCTAGTTTGGTTCCCAGTGCCTCCTAAACACACACACACACACACACACGCAAACAAATGAAAACTCAAGGGAGCCAATGTGGTTCAGTGGTTGAATGCTAGCTTCCCAATGTTGAAGTTCCCAAGTTCAATCCCTGGCCCTCGTACCAGAAAGAAGAAGAAGAAGAAGGGGAGGGAAAGGGAGAGGGAGGGGGAGGGGAAGGGGAGGGGGAGGGGGAGGGGGAGAAAGAAGAAGAGAGAGAGATTGCATTACAGCTCACAGCATGTAAACCCAGATCAGAGCTGCGTCCTTGTCCATTGCTTGCATGCACACAAATCCTGTTATTACCCCGACACCAGTCTGGATCCTGAACTCAACAAGTTCCCTACACTGTGAACTCTGATTTAGACCCAAGGGTATCACTTAGTAGGACGTGCAACTGTGTACCACATCGAGCTGAAAACACTTTCATCTTGGACTCCCCAAAAGATAAATAGATGTAAGCTGACCCTTTGTTCTCTAGATTTTTTTCAAGTGCAGTCCCTGTTTCTGCTCTACACCAACCAGATTCAAAACTACAACCTCTTTGGACTTAACTCACCCAAAAGCATTTCACACAATCTGCTCTCCAACAACTCTTGACTTAATGGTAAAGGACAGAGAGGAGAGGCTTTACATCTTGCACCCCCAATCTGTGCTATTTAAAATGATGCAATCTTATTTCTGTTCTCCATGTCATACTAACGTGGACCTGGTGGGGAGCGCTTCTCTTTTGCCCTCTTCCCCCACCACTACCTCTTCCTCGCTCACTCCCTCTGCCTTTCCTCACACAGTACTTAGCATTGTTGGATAATCTCCTCTTTAGTGGACAGAGTAATTCTGTTCTCAAGTTCTACTTGCAAATTTTGAACTTGGTGCTCAGTCAAACAAAAGCTTTCCCCCACCACCCAGTTAACAGGGCCACTTTCTTTAAGGGCATTTCACAGATTATCTTTTGTAACTTAATCATATTCTTGCTTATTCTTCCCCAAAAGACATTCTGATGGAGTAGTTTTCCTGCTTCTCATGCAACTGTGGTAAGTGATATGACTGAGAAAATAGGGAGCACAGTGAAAGAGCACGAGACATCTGACCCCTCTCCTTCAGGTTTATGGAAAGAGAAAGCAACCATCCCTCCCCACGTGGATACGGAGTAGTCAAAGGTGGGCAAACAAGTTGCTCATGGGAGGGAAAGAGGAGAGCGGTTCACAAGAGAAGAGCATCCCAGCGGCAAATCACAAGATAAAAGTAAAAGGCGAGGTGAGCACAGAGGGATTCACCTCTCACGTGGTTCCCTCTCTTGTGTCGTCTCTCCTAGGACACTCATCATGTTCTCAAATATGACGCTTCGAAAAATTCTGGTGATGTTGATGTCTTTATTGGTGGTCGCCTGGTTCCTTTTTATCATTTATCCGGAATCCACAGGGGTAAGAATAGTTTTCTCCCACCTAGACTCAAAGCCCCTGCATGAGTGACCTGTCTCAGGTGGGTCTCAGCCAGGCAATCCTTCCCCTGCTTTCTAACTCTAACCCTGCTCGGCCTTTTCTCTTTCTCTACCTAATTTCTCAGAGAACTGTGGGCACTGGCTGTCTCCATTTCCTCGCTTCCCATTCATCCTGAGTCCATTCTTATCAGGAGTCTACCTCCAACATACCCACAAATGGCCGTGGTTAGGCCAACAATAACTTTCTTGTCATTAAAATTCAGGTGCATATATAATTTGACCACATCATCTAGTCTCTTTATTTTGAATATTATCTCCTGTGTCATACGAAAGTTATTTTTTAAGTAACTCAGTTGCCCTTATTGTTTCTGAATGTCATGTTTTAATTAGAAGTTTTTCCCACTCTAGGGTTACATATGTTCTTATTTTTTTTTTTTGCATGTATCACTCCATTGTTTATATTTTAAATATCTGATCCATTTGGAATTTATCCTGTTGAATGGTATGCGTTAGGGAGTTAATTTCACCTTTTTCCATAAGGCTGTCCAGTTATCTCAATCCCTACTGATTGCAGTGCTGTCTGTTTCACATACTAAATTTGCATATACAATGAGATATTTTCTACTCTGATTCTGTCCCACTGTCTTTTTAATTCATGCATCAATACTACACTATTTTAATTACAGAGACTTTTCAAGTAAATTTTAATGTCTAGTAGGACTAACCACTACCCATACTCACCACCCCTGCTTTATTTTTTTAAAAGATTTATTTATTTATTTATTTCTCTCCCCTTCCCCCCCACTCCCCCCCAGTTGTCTGTTCTCTGTGTCTATTTGCTGCATCTTCTTTGTCGGCTTCTGTAGTTCTCAGCGGCACAGGAATCTCTGTTTCTTTTTGTTGCGTCATCTTGTTGTGTCATCTCTCTGTGTGTGTGGCACCATTCCTAGGCAGGCTGCACTTTCTTTTGCGCTGGGCGGCTCTCCTTACGGGGCACATTCCTTGCGTGTGGGGCTCGCCTACGCGGGGACACCCCTGCGTGGCAGGGCACTCCTTGTGCACATCAGCACTGTGCATGGGCCAGCTCCACACGGGTCAAGGAAGCCTGGGGTTTGAATCGCGGACCTCCCATGTGGTAGACAGACGCCCTAACCACTGGGCCTCTTTTTTTTTTAATCCCCCCAAGGCATTTTGGACACTTTTTCCTATTTTTTTTCTCCAAGTGAGGTTTATAATTGGCCTGTCTATCTTCAGAAAATACTGATGATACTTTTACTGTAATTGTGTTAAATGTGTAACTTAACATAAGAAGAAACGGCATCTTTATGATGTTTTTCTATTCCTCAAAAAAGTCCTAGACAGTTCATAACTTTATGTTAAAGATATACCTAAGTACTATATTGTCATTTTCTATCATAGATGGAGTCATCTCTTCTATATATCGTTTCTCTGGATTTTGTATATACATACACTAAAGATTTTGTGTATATATATATATGCATAAATATATACAAAATATTTTGTTTTTACCAAAAGTCCTTTTTCTGTTTTGAAAACCCATCCAGGACACCACATTACATGTAGCTGTCTTGTCTCCTTAGGCTTCTCTAGATGGTGACATTTCTCAGACTTTCCTTGTTGCAGATAACCTTGACAATTTTGAGGAATGCTGGTCAGATATTTTGTAGAATGCCCTCCATTTTAGTTTGTCTGATATTTTACTCTGGGTTAGCTAGAGGTTATCAGTTTTTGGACAGAAGTCTTCAGAGGTAAAGTGCCACTCCCATCTTACCCTATCAAGAGTCCAATGTGTCCATTCTTTTTGCCAATACCACACTCTCTTGATAATGGTAGCTTTACAATAAGTCTTAAAATCAGGCAATGTGAGTCCCCAACTTTGTTCTTTTTCAAAATTGAGTTTGTTATTCTAGATCCTTTGCCTTTCCATACAAAGTTTTAGATTCAATATCTATGAAGAATTTTGCTGAGATTTGACTGAGTGTATTAAGACAATAGATCAAATTGGAAAGAATTCACATCTTAACTATATTGAGCCTTCCAATCCTTGAATATGAAATATCACTCCCTTTATTTAGATCTTCTTTTATTTCTCATCAGTGTTTTGTAGTTTTCCACATTCAGAGCCTGTACATGTTTTATTAGATGTATACCTATGTACTTCATTTAGGGGGTGGGGGGAGTACTATTGTAAATGGTAATATTTTATTTCAAATGCCAGTTGTTCATTGTTGGTATATAAATAATCAATTGACTTTTGTGTATTGACTTTGTAGTCCACTACCTTGCTATAGTTACTCATTAGTTCAGGAGTTTTTTGGTGCATTCTTCAGGGTTGTCTACATAGGCATTCATGTCATCTGAAAAAGACAGTTTTATTTCTTGCTTTCTAATCTGTGTACCTTTTATTTCTTTTCCTTGTCTTATTGCATTACCTAAGACTTCAAGTTCAATGTTGAATAGGAGTGGTAAGAGAGGACATCTTTGCTTTGTTCCCAATCTTAGGAAGAAAGTGTTTGATCTCTCTCCATTAAGTATCAACCTTTTACTTAATCAAAGAAATGAAATTTAACATCTTTTATTCAGGGTTTTAAGTATACAGAATAGTTTTGGATTTTACTTTGCTAACTAATATGAAAACATTCTTACTGATGGTATAAAGACATTTATATTAATTGAATATGATAAATATGTTTGGTCCTAGTTCTGATATAATGTTTTATGTTATAAGCATATATATTAATGTTTGATTTGCTCTTTCTGTTTTTGAGTTCTTTTTTCTGTTATTTAGGAAAGTTTACATCTTTGTTCTAATGCTTAACTTTGTAATAATCCCTTATATTACCCTCCCTTTTTATCTTGATCAATTTCTATTGGCTCCTTATAATGAGCAATAAATTAGCCTGTAATCTCTTTAATCTCTTTTCCCTCTCTATTAGTCAGTCAAAGGGGTGCTAATGCAAAATACCAGAAATTGGTTGGTTTTTATAAAGGGCATTTATTTGAGGTAGGAGCTTACAGATACCAGGCCATAAAGCATAAGTTACTTCCCTCACCAAAGTCTATTTTCATGTGTTGGAGCAAGATGGCTACTGACATCTGCAAGGGTTCAAGCTTCCTGGGTTCCTCCCTTCCAGGGTCTTGCTTCTCTCTGGGTTCAGGGTTCCTCTCTTCCCAGAACTTATTTCTTCCTGGGCTCAGAGTTCCTCTCTTCCTGGGGCTTGCTTCTGTTTCCTCTGTGAGTTTACTTCCTGGGGCTCCAGCTTAAGGCTTCAGCTTCAAACTCCAACATCAAAAACTCCAACATCAAAAACCCTCAACTCTGTCCTTTGCCATGCCTTTTATCTGTGTGTCCCCACCCACCAAGGGGTGCGGATTCAATGCCCTAATTAGGTGGCCCAATCAAAGCCCTAATCATAACTTAATCACACCCAGGTACAGACCAGATTACAAACATAATCCAATATCTCTTTTTGGAATTCATAACTATATCAAACTGCTATACCCCCCAAACTTCCCTCTTCCTCAACATGTGACTTGAAGTAATATTTTTTTCACTCCAGTTAATAACTATAAGGTAATCAGTAATTCTACTTTCCAACTCTCTTTCCATTTTGATAGTTGTACTTTATCTACATTATCACAGCCCACAGCTATAGCATATATACTCTATTCCTTATAAACATCATTTAGACATTTCTTTATGTAAACAAATATTTAATTCACACCACAAATCATTATATTAAAGTCTTCTAGTCATTAATTAGTTTAAAGAGCATTCTTTTTAGTAGAGTCCTTCAGAAGAACTCAGGACAAAACAGTCTCTGAGTTCTTATATAGTCATAAGAATTTGCCTGTAGATTTTAAAACTGAAGATGAGTTTGTCTTATAAAATTTCTGGCTTATATCTGCTTCCTTAAAAACTTTACTACACTGAAAAGTAGAGGAAATAGAATTTAAGAAAAAAAGCATAAATAAAAAAATGATACACTACATAAGGAACAATTTACAAGGAAGATATAATACTCGTGAATTTAGATGTCCCTCACAATTAAACTCCAACATACAAAAGCAAATTCAGTCATAATTACAAGCTAAAATTTATATAGCAACTGTCACTGTGGGAAAATTTATCATAACTCTATGAAAATCTTACAAACCAAACAGAGCTAAAATTAGTAATATATATGAGGTCCAAACATAATTGATACAATTTATCCAATAGCTAAAAACCAAGAAGTAGAAAGTCAGTTTAGCATAGTGACTTGAGAGAGATTTTTTATTTTAGATATATATTTTTTGTATTCTAATATTTCCTTTTGGTTCTTTTTATATTTTCTATATCTCTGCTGAAATCTTATCTTAACCATTCACTGCAACACATTTTCCTTTTCCCCACTGAGCATAGTTATAACAGCTGTTTTATAGTCCTTGTGTGGTAAGTTCAACATCTAGGTTATTTTAGGTTTGGCTTCCATTGACTATCTTTTCCCTTGAGAAGGATCACATTTTCCTGTTCCTGCTATGTTGAGTAATTTTTTGCTGTATTCTAGGCATCATGACCATTATATTGTAGAGACTGTGGATTCTGTTATACTCCTTAGGTGTGTGTTGATGTTTTTGTTGTGGCAGGCAATTAACATGGTCACTCTCAAACTATGAACTCTGTCTCACATGTAGTTGGTGGCAACTCAAATATTAGTCAAGTTCTTTTAGCTTTCAATGTAAATCGATTTGTGTCGACTCCACATGTGTGTTTCAGAGGTCAGCTAGAGATATGAGCAGATATAATATTCAGAATTTGACATGTGCCTTTCTCTTGCTCTCTGCTTTCTAGGGCACCCCTCTTTTCCAATGACTTGGTTGTCATAGGCTCTGTACTCAGAGCCCCAAAAAAAAAACTACAGGAAATGTAGTTTAGGCCCCCAAAAAAATGGTGAGTTTCTATTGGTGTTTTAGCCACTCCATGATGTTCCTGAGACCTTTACTCAGGCCATAGCAAAAACAGGAAACTCACCTCTTAATGACTTTCTTCCAAGTTTCATCTCTCCTCCAAAATGTGCCTACTTTTATTCACTTTCCATAGCCTTAATGTAGTTGGGTTGTTCTGTGTTCTTTTTTTTCCTTTGGGGGGGATACAGGTTTTGTTCACAGTAGAAAATTATCATCAGAAAGAGAGGCAGTCTGTTACAAGTTGCATGTCCATACCTTCAGCAGAAATCTTTTTTGTTTTTTTAAAATTATTTTTCACAATTATTCCTTATCCATCCTCTCTTTCTTTTTTCCAGTAGGTACCCACTCCATAGAATTTAATCTCATAGCATTCCAATTCTTATGCAACACATACATTTTGATATATATGTGTGTCCTTGAAAGATGTATAATGCTCTGTTAGCATGTATATTTATTTTAATTTACATAAGTGGTTTTTTACTTTTTTCATTCACAATTGATTTTTGAGATCTAATCGTGTTGCTATATATAAATCTAATTCATATTCTCTGATAGCTGCATGTATTCTGTTATATGCATATACAAAGTAACTCATCCATCCTGTTCCTAATGCACTCAATTACAGGATAAAAACTTTTATACATGTTTTCTTGGTAAATCTGAGTGAGAGTTTCTCTGGAATATACACTCAGATTTCCCTTATTTGAATTTTCAGTTTATGTCCTGTGCCCATATTTCTATTGGTGTTATTGAAATTTTCTTTTTTATTTTCAGTAGTAACTTTTATGTTTTAGATAGTAGTTTCTTACAATTTTTAGATGTTACATCTATTTATCCCAGTCTATCATATATCTGTTAACCTTGATTTGGTGATCTTTATTAAATAAAACTTTTAATTTTGAAGAAATTGGATTTATGCATATTTTTCTTTATGTATTATGCTTTTATGACCTTCCTGGTATAAAGTCATAAAGTATGCATTTCTATATATTGTACTTGTTACTTTAATAGTCATTAAAATTCACTAATTCATTTGGACCTTTCTATGTGGCATGTGGTAGGAATTTTTTAATTTTTTCTATATAATGAGATAATATTCCCAAGACAGTTTATTAAAAAGAATTTCCTGATTTGTGATGTTACCATTAACATATTCCATATTGCCATATTTAAGCAAGTTTGTTTCTGGGGTATCTATCCTATTTGATTGGTCTCTGTTTGACACTGAGCCTGTACAATACTGCAGGATTACTATAATTTATGAGTTAGTATTATTATTTTAAAGTTACTAGCTATTCACAGACTATTATCCTCCAAAAAATTTTTACATTCAGTTCATAAGATTCCCTCTCCCTCTTAGGATTTTTTTTTTTTTAGTTTTTTTTAAAGAAGTTTTAGAATACATAAATGTTACATAAAAAATATAGGGGATTCCCATATGACCCTCCTTCGCCCCCTCCCACACTTTCCTGCATTAACCACTTCTTTCATTAGTGTGGTACATTTGTTAGAATTGATGAACACATATTGAAGCATTGCTCCTAACTGTGGACTATAGTTTACATTATAGTTTACAGTTAGTCCTGCACAATTTTATAGTTATGAAAAAATAAATAATGGGCCTATAGCCATCATTGCAGTGTTATGCAGGACAATTGCAATGTTCTGAAAATGCCCCATATTATACCTATTATTACTTCTCCCTCCTTTCAGAACCTCTGGCGGCCACCGCCTTTATATCAATGATAAAAGTTCTTCCATTGCTAGAGTAATAATGAATCTATAATAGAATAATAATAAGTCTACTTTTGTCAATTGTTCATTACACAATCTTGAGGATTTGGGGATGGTGATGCCCACTCTCTTTCTAATTGAGATGGTACTTAGATCTCATGGGGCAGATGGATGGAACTATCTTGCTTGCAGTTGCAGACACTCTCTGTTTCTTGGGATGGATGTTGTCCATCATCATTTCCTTGTTAGTTTTCCTGGGTGACTCCAATGAGTTGAAGGATAGGTATTGCAAGTCTGCTGAGATTCAGGGCTCAACTGGCAAATGAACAGACCAATGATTTAAGTCTCTGGGACATATATTTAATAAGTATAGTGCTAATTACAGGTTCAAATAAAAGGGGCAGAAGAACCTTGTGTAGGGAAACCGTAAATGAATCTAACTCTGTTACACTGGGGAGCATAAATTCTACAGTAAGGCCCACTAACAGGGTGCTGAATTCCTGAGCTTGTCTTCCCTGCTTGTAGTGGCTGGATCTTTAGAGCCTTCAGAAGCTCTGCTGTTTGAGGCACAGTTTACTGTGGCAGTCAATGAGATGCAGCTGAGGTGTGCATAAACTTAACCTCTGGAATGACCTCCTGATTTACTTTGAAACTTCTTAGCCATAAAAACTCATTTGTATTTAGTATTTCCCCCTTTGGGTGAAGGTCTTTTGCCAGTTGCGTTGCTAGTCAGCACTTGTTAATAATCCCTCAGTGCCAGGGAGGTTCATCCCCAGGAGTCATGTCCCATGTCAGGGGGGAAGGTAGTGTATTTATATGCTGAGTTTGACTTAGAGAGAGGCCACATTTGAGTAACAAGGAGATTTCAGGAGGTAACTATGTAATATTATGCATATAATACTAGGCTAAGTTTCAATTTCACAAGAAAAGGCTCATAAGTACAATCATCAATATAAGGGCCTGGCATAATGATCTGTCTTCCTCCACTAGGCACTGCACTTGTACTTGGGGGATTCTTGTCATTCTATTAGAGAATGTAGCAGGTTTCCCCAGGATGGGAATTCAATATTCTTTTGGTTATTATATTGGTCTCCACCCACTGAGACAATGCCCAATGAACATTTGAACATATTCATATGCCTTAAAGGTCTGCCCTAAGTGCATCCTTCACCACACTTCCCCCCATCACCAACCTCTGCATCAATGATTCTCCCTGTAACAGTTGTGACCCTTCTGTATCCAAAACCTCACCAAAAGTGAAGCCAACAAAATCACCAAATAAAATTAATAAGAAAATGAAATAATAATGTTTTAAAAATAACAAAATACAAAAAAATTTTTGAAATAATATAAAAAATTTTTAGAAATTGTGAATTTCTTCACTGTAAGATCTGTTGTCTTAAGTGTACAATGACAATTTCTTCCTTATGTACCCCCAGTGTCTTCTTTTTTTTTCACTTTATCTTCAAATAAGCTTTAGGTTACAGAAAAGTCACATAGAAAATATAGGGGATTTCCATATACCCAATATCCTTCCCCTTTTCCACTCTCCCCTATTAATAACATTTTACATGCCGATGATACTTCTGTTACAATTGATGTAAAAACATTAAAGCATTGCTAATAACCATGGTCAACGGTTTGCATTATGGTTTACATTTTGAAACTTAAACTTTTACAGGTTTTGATGAAATTTAAAATGGCTTGTATCCATTATTGCAAAAACATGCAGAACAATTCTATTGCCCTAAAAAATGCCCTATGTTTCACTATTCTATTCTTCCCTCCCCCTCTCCTCAGAATCTATGGTAACCACTAAGTTTCAATTTTTTAAAAATAAGATTCATAGTTACTTGCAATAATATTGAGGGCTGGACATATCGGTCTGTTTTATTTTCTCAGGCACTGCCTATATTCTCAAGGAATTCTTGTCCCTCTAGTTGAGAGCATAGCAGGACTTCCCAAAATAGGAATATAATATTTTCTTGTTTATTGTGTGGGTCTCCACTCACTAACACACTATGACATGATGAACACATATTCCATATTCCATAGAAGCATGCCCCAGGTATGCCCTGTTCCGTATGTACCCCCACACCCGATGCCCTGCACCAGTAACCCTACTCTGCCATATTTGCCGAAAGAACATTCCCAACATTGTAGTTTTAACCACAGACCTGCAAATCCCCAGAGTTCACCTGCTCCTTCCTCCAACCCTCCCCCAAGTTACATGGATAATACAGTCCAACCCCCCACCCTACCCCATCTCACAGACCAGCATTGCCGAACCCAATTACATCACTGCACCACTCTCACACCCGTCCACTGCCCAATCACACCCCTCCACCTTATCATAGATTTTCCCTCTGAGGATTTTATTAGAAATACACAGAATTTTTTAATTACTTTAAGGGAAAATAAAAAATTGCAGAATATTAAACCTTCCAACATTACAAAGTGGTATAGCTCTTCATTCATTCTGGTCTATTTAAAATGTCTTTAAAAGAGTTTCAAAATGCCACCATAATTTAGTCTTTCTGAAGATTAGACTTAGTAGTCTAGGATCACAATGTGTGTGATAGTCTTCATTTGCTGAACTGATTATATTGTCAATTCATTTAAAAACTTTTGCTTATAAGCTTGGATTTGAAATCATTTGAAAGTTTTTGGTTTTGATGAAGTCCCATTTATCTAATTTTTTTTCATTTTTTGCTTGTTCCTTGGTAAAATGAAATAAAACATTGTCTAACACACCCACATACACACAATATGTCCCTATCTAGGTTTTATTCACTTTTATCAGACACTTCACAGCTTTAGTTGTAATTGTGAAAGGGAGTCTGTTTTTCTATTGTATTTTCTAGTCAAATTACTACTGGTATATAGAGAAATGCTATTGATTTTTACAAGTTTATTTTGTATCCAGCTCCTTTCTGACTCTCTTAATGCTAACAATTCACTAACTCCATTTGATTTTCTACACAGACAATCACAACAACTGCAAAAAGTAAAATAAAATAAAGAAGAAAGGGGAGCAGATATGGCTCAAGCCTTTGAGTGCCTGCTTCTCACATGGGAGGTCCCAGGTTCAGTTCCCATTGCCTCCTAAGAACAAGGAAAAACAACAAGGAGACAGGCGAGAAGGCCAACTGAAGGGATCCGATGTGGCTCAGTGGTTGAGCACCAGCTTCCCACATACAAGGTTCCTGGTATAATCCCAGCCCCAGTACTTCAAAAGAACAAAAAAAGAAAGAAAAGAAAAAAAAAAAAAAAGAACATTTTTGTGTTTGTACTATTATCCACAAATACAAGAATGTTCTTCTACAAACCAGAACAAATGTACATCACTACTACAAGGTGATAAGAATATGGTGATGCATGGCAAAGTACAATTAATGTAACTTATGGACTATGGCTAACAGCAATATTATAATATTCTTGCATCAGTGTCAAAGAAGGAACTATGTCAACACTAATGGTCAATAATAGGGGGGCATGTGATTTTTTTTTTCTTGAGTAAGGAAAATGTTCAAAGATTTCCTGGTGTGATGACTACACAATTCTGTGATGAAACTGAGAGCCATTGAGTGTACACTTTAGATAGGACTGTGTAACAGTGAGCCATGTGATGGAAGATGGACTGTGGTTAATGGTATAAATATGAGTGTTCTCTCATGATCTACAACAAATATACTATACACGGTGTTAATAATAGGGAGAATATGGAAAAAATATATCAAATGTACACTATGGACCAAAGTTAGTGGTAATAGTCTGATGATTTTCTTTTATAATCTGTAACAAATGATCCACAACAATGTAAGTTGTTGGCTGAGGAGTGAGGTATGGGAATTCTGTACATTATACATGATTGTTTTGTAAGCTCACATCTTCTCCAATTAAAAATTTAGTTAAAAATAATAATTTTTTAAAAAGGCAAAAAAAGGGCAGTTTGTTCCTCCCCTTATAATTCTCATACCTCTGATTTATTTTTGAAAGTTTTTTATTTTATTATCCAGCTCTTCTAAAATTATGTTAAATGTTAGTTCATATGATGGTAGGTAACACCCTTCTCTTGTTACTGAACTTGAAAGTATTTAAGTTTCCATTTATTGAACTTTAAGGATAAATACATTTTGAAATACAGGAAATGCTTTTTAGCAACTACATTTTGTTGGTCCTGAGATTTTATGTTCAATCCATTAAGATATAAATTATACTGAAAGATATTTCTCTCTGGGGCCATCTTTGTAATCCTGAATTAACTCATTCACACCCGTGGCTAATGGTCAAGGTATGTTCTAAAACATGTGAGAGGCTAGCAATCACTGGTCTAAGCTCTTGTTATCAAGTGGGCCTGATCGTAAGATTGCCTATGAGGCTTCTGAAAAACTATACCCCTGGGTCATACATTTAGTCATGAAGACTCAGAAGATTGGGGCTGAGGCCTAAAAATCTGTATTCTTAGAAAAGTTTGGCAGGGCAGGTGCTTCTAACAATCAAAAGGTTTTGGAAATCACTGTTTTGAGTTAAATAAAAAAGAAGTTTTAAACTCTCTAGCATTAAAAGTTTTAAGAAGTGACCTCTAAGGTTAGTCATTTCTAAATTAGAAGTTAACATGTTTAGGAGTCTTAAGGAAAATGTGGAAGTGTGAGCAATGCAGGAAGAGGAAAAGTATTAGTAAAGAGCAAGAACTGAGAGAAAGAATGGTCAGCTTCTAAAAATAAAAGTAGTCAGTCTCATTAAAACACTGAGTACAAAAGAGGGAGTGGCAGACTAGAGAGTTAAAAAGAGGCCATGCATGAAGTTACCTTAAGAAGATGGACTTTACCCCAAAAGTAAGGAGATGCCATGGAAGGGTTAAAATTCATACTGTAGAAGGATTGATTTAGTGACAATGGAAGAAATTAACTGAAGAGGAAACAGAATGGAAGACAAAGTTTTCAACCTTGAGGTGACTATTATAATCCAGAGTATGAATATTGATGGTTTGAACTATGATACAATAGGGAAAGAAAAGACTATTTGACATAGGTAAGAGGAACATAGAGGTGAACTCAAAAGAACATAGCGATAGCAGGCTGGCAGGTGCAAAGGAAGAGGAAGAGAAAATGCACTCATAAGTATTCTCTGAGTGATACATTTTGGATTCAATATATTTAGCTATAATATATTTAGGTAGAATCACAAATTTTTACATTTTATGCAAAACTGTCAGAAATGTTAAATAATATTGATGATGGCACATAAATACTCAAACCCATAGTAAGCAAACACAACTAGGGACAGGTTCATCTCATAGTATGTCACATTCCTTGTCATTTCAGTTTTGGTCTGCCTTAAACTTACCCATCTTCTTGCAACACTGGAATACCTCCACGAGGTCCTCACACCCTAAAATACCAAATAATCCAACCAGGACACCAACAGAGACTGACCTGAGAATAAAGGAGATCATGCAGAAGCTAGACCAGCTGATCCCGCCCAGACCTTTCGCCCACCTCAACTCCACCACCAGTGCAGTGCACAGCAGAGCCTCCATCCTCAACCCCCGAGACCCCTACTGCAGGGGGGAGCAGCTCGACGTCCTGCTGGAGGTGAGGGACCACTTGGGACGCAGGAAGGACTACGGCGGGGATTTCCTCAGGGCCAGGATGTCTTCCCCAGCCCTGCAGGCAGGCGCTTCAGGAAAGGTGACAGACTTCAACAACGGCACCTACCTGGTCAGCTTCACTCTGTTCTGGGAGGGCCGGGTCTCTCTGTCTGTCCTGCTCATTCACCCCAGCGAAGGGGCGTCAGCCCTCTGGAGGGCGAGGAACCAAGGCTATGACAGGGTTATTTATAAAGGTCAGTTTGTTAATGGCACATCCCATGTCCTCACTGAATGTGGCCCGGCCCTAAACACGAGTGCTGAGCTGTGCCAGTACCTGGACCCTCGAGACCAAGAAGCCTTCTACTGCGTGAGGCCTCAGAACATACCCTGTGATGCTCTGACCCACATGAGCACGAGGAACAAAGACATCTCCTATCTTACCGTCGAGGAAAAAAGCCTTTTCCAAAGGTAAGTACACCTTTAGATATAGTGAGAATGTCCACAAGCAGAACTACGTTCCCATTTTAATTAATATGGAGCATAACCCCCTCAAATGCCTCCTGTACTCAGGGTCCAGATTAGATTTATGGCATCTTCATAGGACCCCTGCTCATGACTCCCACAGCCAAGGTTGGCATTTTCACTGAATTGTTCAGTAAAAGAAGCTGCGCAAGATGAAACTCTATAATATACGTGCCTGTACTTCAACATGATGACTAGTGTCTGCAGATTACTTATGTCTTTTATTGTAGATAAGTTTTACACAGTATTCCCCATAGAGAAATACTCTGCTGTGTTAAGAGATGTTACACCAAAAACAGATTCCTTGAGCAGTGAATGGTAGTATCCATCCTCATTTACCCCATCATATCACTTTCTGTAGATTCTGCTTCTTAAATATCTTTTGTAACCATCCGTTTCTCTTCAGCCCTCATGTTACTATCCAAGTTCAGGCCACCATCATCTCATCTAGTCTCCTTGTATCATCTTCCTAACTGGTTTACCTCTTGCCAGTTGTGCCCTCTGTAATTCATTCTCCACACTGCACCCCAACTGTGTAGTCTTTACTAAAAGCTAACTTCTCCTGGTCATCTCTGGTTGACCTCATGATCAGGTATTCCTGAGTAAATACTACTCAGGTTGGAGGAGTTCTTTAGATTCCCCAAGGCTCCTAGAAGCCCATGGCTGGACAGATCTCCACAAAGTGGGTTGTAAGCTTGGTTCTCGTATCAACATGGCCACATCAACCGCATGCCTTTCTCTCCTTGTTTACAAACAAAATGCTCACATCCTGGTCTCCATGTTCTCTGCTAAGCAGGAAAACACTTTTTTATTCACAATAACTACTAGAGTCTCTTCAGGGTCATTTAGAGGATTCACAAAAGGTAACTATCCTACCTCTGGTCAACACAAATCATAGAATCCATGGATCTTTCTCTTGCCAAGCCCCAAGAACACCTATCAGTTCTGCTCCTTTGCTATCTTTCAGTAAGCCACAAAGGCTCAGTCCCCTTCCTTTTCCCTTGCCACTGCCCCCCACCCCCACCGATCCATTTTATTCCTAAGGACTCACTATTCTGGAGCCTGACTACTGAGTGGAATGCTACAGCTTCAGCAATCCCCTTGGCAGTTTTCAGAGTCAAGCTCACAGTTGTTTTCCCTTGAGGTTTCAAAATATATTTAATTGCTAATAGGATATAAAGAGTGGATACAAAGCATGGGGGAAAAAATAATATGCATTGCAGAATTTTATCTAGTTACCCAAGTTTTGTTTCCTGATCCACAGTCCCTGACTCCTTCTGAAATAAGTAAAAGCACAGTTGCATGTCTGTTTCTTCTGTTCTATGTCTGATGGTGCAGCTCACCTAATCTCCTCCTAGCCAGTAACCATCCCTAAGTCCTAGTAGGGATGAAAGACATGCTGGTTCTTTCTGGAGACAGAAAATCAGATACCAACTTACATCTGTGTTACTTGGCACCTGGACCCGCATTCCCTCCTTAACCCCTTTCTGCCTTTACATTCACACTTACAAAGGTAAGGGCTGTGAAGCAGGAGAGTCAGACAGGCTTTCATTCATTGGAGGAAAGAAATCCAACGTGGGTGCTTATTCATGCATCATATTGAACCCTGCTCACTGCCAGCACTTTGGTGGATGTTAGAGAGACAGCAGTAGACCAGACAAATGCATTGCCTTCCTTCAGGAAGCTTACAATTTTCAGAAAGCAAGTTTCCAGAAAAATTGAAGGTAAACATCATAGGAAACATGGAACAAGAGAGAAGCAGAAGGGAGCAGATGTAGATCAGTGGTCGAGTGCCTGCCTCTCATGTACAAGGTCCCAGATTCTATCCCCATAACTCCTAAAATTAAAAAATAAGAGAGAGAGAGAAGCAAAGGCACCATGATAAGAGATCTTCACATCACAGTAAGGAGTACGGACTCTGAAGGTAAACGATGAGGTGACAACCAAGGATTTTAGGCAGTGAGGCAGTTGCATTTGTATTTAGAAAGGGGGGCTTGGCAGTTGGGCTGAAGAATTTAAGGGGACTAAACTAAAACAGGTAGTCGATTAGAAAAATTAAGTGTGAACTTAACTGGTGATGTGGAAGCAGAAAGAGGAAACAGAACTCAAAGATTAGATAAATAGTTTGAATATAAAATTCCAGGGCACTTTGATTGCATGTGGCAGATGAATAGCACTACCCTGGACTTTAGAAGCTCTCAGCAGGTTGAACTGTCTTCCCAAATCCTAATTTGTTTACAGTACCCAATATATCTTAGATTTACAGCAACAATAATAGTTTTCAACTGGAGAAAACTTAAAAAATTCATCCTTTGCTCACAGGTGTTTCATGTTACCTGTATTGTATGGACAGACAGGAGGCTAATTTATTGTCCTATTTTTTGAAGGTCCAATGTGGGAGTTGAAATGCTGAAAGGTCTTAAAGACATTGATGTCTCTGGATGTAACAGTAAGTCTGTTCTGTCCTGCAATGTTGCTTGGCATGGGTCTCTTATGGGATCACTTACACAGAGGAATGCTTATCAGGACCAACCCTAGCAATCGTGGTTGTCCTGGAGCAAAATTCCTAGCAGCTGTCAATGGTGTTATTCACCTTGGATTTTAAAGCGAGAAATCAATTCCAGGAAATTATTTCAAATTCTGTTTGTAATAGATTTCATCTCAATTTATCCAAAGGGGAAAATATGATTATACTACTTTAACTATTAAATCTGGGAGCCCATCTCTTAGAGCCAATACTGAGACATGGAGCAATTCTCTTTGAAGAATATCCACAACTTCAAAGTAGGAACATTTTAATTTTGGCTTCCTATTTCCCTGTTGGCATAACAGTGATTTGACCATTATGGAGCTGGTTAAGTGGACTCTAAGGTTGTTGCTTTTAAAACTGATGCTGCAGCTTAAAGTCCACATCTTGTAGCTTTATCTGAATTTTTAAAGCATTAGCAAGATTATCATGATCTTTGTTCAATAGACCAATGGGAGTGGCACATGGTGGAATGAAGCAAAAGATGAGGGCTTGAGAGAGAAGAAGAAACTAGGTCATATAGTTTCTCAAATGCAATGCTGAGGATTCAAGTGTTTATCGAGAAGGCTTGTGAAAGCCGCGGAAACCAACTGAGAAAGAGAGTGATATGATCCACTCTGTGCTTTAAAAAGCTAATTCAGAATTTAACAAAATACGTGTGATCTATAGGAAGAATTTAAAATGTGACTAAGGGATATAAAATAAAAACTAAATAAAGAGAAAAAAATACCCTGGTCTCTGGATGGGATTGCTTGATATTGAAAAGATGTCAGTTATGTTTGTTTTAGCTTTCTATTGCTGCTATAACAAACTACAACAAACTTGGCAGCTTAAAGCATCAAAAATTGGGACTTCTGGGAAGATGGAGGATTAGAGAGTTAGGGAACTCTCTTCTCTCCCAGAAAAACAATTAGAGGTCAGGCGGAAAGTGCCTGGAACAACTGTTTTAGGGCCCTGGAAGCCAGAAGAGAACTTTTAAGATTGAGAACAAGACAAAGATGCCCACTGTCACCACTATTATTCAATATTGTGCTAGAAGTTCTAATTAGGACAATTAAGCAAGAAAAAGAAAAAGAAATTGAAATTAGAAAACAGAAAGTAAAACTCTTATTATTCACAGATGATATTATCCTACATTTAGAAAATTCCAAAATATTAATATCTATGGCAAAGCTACTAGAGCTAATAACTGAGTTCAGCAGGATACAAGATCAACATACAAAAATCAGTACTGTTTCTATATATTAGCAATGAACAATCTAAGGAGGAAATCAAGGGAAAAAATTCCATTTACAACAGCAACTAGGAGAGTCAAATATCTAGGAATTAATTTAACCAGGATATAAAAGAACTGTATTCAGAAAAAAACAAAATATTCCTAAAATAAATCAAAGAAGTCCTAAACAAATGGAAGGGCATTCCATATCCATGGATTGGAAGACTAAATATCATGAAGATTTCAATTCTACCCAAACTGGTTTATAGACTCAACACAATCCCAATCAAATTCAAGAGCTTATTTTACAGAAATAGAAAAGGCAATTACCAAATTTATCTAGAAGGGAAAGGGGCACAAATAGTAAAAAAAAGCCTAAAAAAGAAGAGTGAAGTCAGAAGACTCTCAGTTCCTGACCTTAAAGCAAATGCCAAAGCTACAGTGGTACTGGCATAAAGATAGACACATTGATCATTGGAATCAAAATCAGAGTTCAGAAATAGACTCTCACTTCTACGGTCAATTGATTTTTTATAAGACTTTGAAGTCCACTGTACTAGGACAGAACAGTCTCTTCAACAAATGGTGCTGGGAGAACTGGATATCCATAACCAATAGAATGAAAGAGGACTCCTACTTCACTCCCTATATAAAAAATTAACTCAAAATGTATCAAAGACCTAAACATAAAAGCCAGGCATAAAAGTCCTAGAAGATAATGTAAGAAAGCATCTTCAAGATTTGGAGGTAGGAGGTGAGTTCTTATACCTCACACCCAAAATGCAAACAATGAAAGGAAAAATAGATAAATAGGACCTCCTAAAAATTAAACACTTTTGTACTTCAAAGAACTTTGTCAAAAGAGTGAAAAAGCAGCCTACTCAATGGGAGAAAATATTTGGAAATCACATATCCGATAAGGGTTTAATATCCATGATATATAAAGAGATTCTACAACTCAACATAAAGACAAATGACTTGATCAAAAAATGGGCAAAAGATGTAAACAGACATTTCTCCAAAGAGGAAATACAAATGGTGAGGGGGGAAAAAAAAAACACATGAAAAGATGTTCAACATCACTAGTTATTAGGGCAATGTAAACCAAAACTATGAGATATCACTTCATACCTATTAGAATAGCCACTATTTAAAAAAACAGAACACTACAAATTTTGGAGAGGATGTGGAGAAACAGGAATGTTCATTCAGAGTTAATGGGAATGTAGAACGGTGCAGTTGATTTGGAAGACAATTTGGCAGTTCCTAAGGAGGTTAAAATAGATCTGCCATGTGATCTGGCAATTGCACTATGAGGTATATACCAAGAACTGAAAGCAGAGAGAGGATCAGACATCTGCACACCAATGTATATTCAGCATTATTCACAGTTGCTAAAAGATAGAAACCTAGGTGTCCATCAGCCAATGAATGGATAAACAAATTGTGGTGTATACATACAATGGAATATTATTTAGTAGTAAGAAGAAATGAAGTTGTGAGGCATATGACAACATGGATGAGCCTTGAAGACCTTATGTTGAGTGAAACAAGTAAGACACAAAAAGACAAATATTCTATGATTTCACTAATATGAACTGATATAATGAGCAAACTAATGGAGTAAACAGCTAGAATATAGGTCACCAGAAGATAGAAGTAGAATAGAAGATGGAAAGATGAGGATTAATTTTGCAGAATTTGTAAAATGGTAGTTTGTAAATGTTTGGAAGTGGATAAAAGCAATGATAGTGCATTTTAGTGATTGTAATTAGCAGCACTAATATATGGGTAGGATAGTGGTTGAAAAGGAAAGTTTAAGATGCTGTATATCACTAGAAGGAAAGCTAAAAGATGAACCATGGGGCCATATAGCAGAGCAAACCCTCGTATGGACTATGAATATGGTTAATAGCACATATATAAGAATGTTTTTATCTGAAACAGAAAAAAATGCATGTTAATGTTACAAGATGTTAATAATGGTGATTTTTTGGCAAAAATACAACTAAAGCAAACTATGAATGTAGAGAATAATAATATATTAATATTCTTCCATCAATGGTTAAAAAAGGAATTATGCTAATTGAATGAAACCAGACATAGAGTGATACAAAATGTTTGACTACATCTATACAAAATGTACATACAAATAAAAGTATAGAGATGGAAATAGATGAGCAGTTATATGTGGCAGGGGAAGGACAGAGGGATTGAAAGGTGACTACTAAGGGGTAGGGTTTTTTTCCTTTTGGAGTAATGAAAGTGTTCTGCTATTGATTGCAGTGATAAATGCACAAATCTATGAATCTATCAAAAGCCATTGGTTGTACAGTTTAGATGGAGTGTATGGTTTGTGAATAAGTTTCAATAAAATTGATTTTAAAAAACATCAGAAAATTACAAGCTTACACTTGTGTAGATCAGAAGTCTGATATAGGTCTCAATGAACTGAAAAATTGAAGGTGTCATCAGGGCTGTATTCCTTTCTGAAGACTGGAGAGGAAAATCCATTTCCTTACCTTTTCCAGCATCTAAAGATGACCCATATTCCTTGTAGCACCCTTCCTTCATCTTCAAAGCCAGTAACAGCAGCTCACGTTGTCATGTCACATCTCTCTGACCCACTCTTCTGCCTTCCTCTTTCACATTTAAGGACTCATGTGATTAGGTTGGTCATGCAGATAATCCAGAATAATCTCCCCATCCTAATGTCCATATCCTTAATCACATCTGGTAAATCCCTTTACCAAGGAAGGTAAATATTCACAGGTTCTGGGATTAGGACATGGACATCTTTGGAGAGGTCATTAGTGTGCCTACTGTTGCAGCAAAGCCAGGAATTCTGAACCTCAGAAAGACCCAAAACTGGCTCTCAGGAGAAGTGGAGGAACAGATATATTACACGCAGGCCTAGAGGAGAGTCAATCTCCAAATTCTGAGCCCTGTTTTTCAGTATTCATAGGTTTATATAGGATTTCAGGTGGAATCAGCATAACTTTTGCTCATTGGCTAATGCGTTGCTAGGCAAAATTTTGCAAGCAGGGTTATAGAAGCAGAATGCAGCTGCAAGGTTGTAAGCTGATTTACAGAAGCAGAGGGGGGAGTTGCTCATTTGATATCTTTCTTCTAGACTGTGTTTTCACAGGCTGATTTACAGAAACAAGGGGCAGGAGTTATTCATTTGATATTCTGCAAGGCTATGCCCTCACAGGCCAATTCACAGAAGCGGGGGCAGGAGTGACTTGTTAGATATTTTTTGCAAGGTTATGCTTTTTATTTCTCAACAATTCCCCTCTTTAACGCCCTTATAATTTTTATAGGGCGTTACTTGAGCTAAGTGGAAAAACAACTTAAAGGTAGTAAAGCATTTTACAAAACACAAGTATGTTATTAAGAGTAGTGTCCTTTTAGCTACACTCCAGTCTCTGGGAGCTGTAGCTGCCAGTCCAGTCCCAAACAGCAAGCTGAGCAGTCCGAAGAGGAGTAGGAGCCAAAGGGAACAGGAGTTCATCTAGTCAGGTGATAGCAATTCTCGGTGGCTCTGGGTAATTCAGATTTTCAAGAGGTAGTTGGGTAAAGGGTGAGTTGCCCATTGTCTTGTTTTTCATTGGAGTGTGATGAATCCGAGAGCCAATACCTGAAACTTTGAGAGCAGTGGGGGTTACAAGATTAACAGTATGTGAGCCCATCCAGGTAGATTGGAGGGGCTCTTTTTTCAATTTTTACCCAAATTAGGTTTCCAGACAAGTGGGTGTATTGGGTGGCCAAATGGGATGGGATCCCAAGACAGGACCATTTTGTATATTTGGGCCAGGATTTTTTCCAAGTGCTGGAGGACAGACTCCTAGCCAGTTTTTCCTAGGTGCCAGAGATTTCCCTTGACGGTTTGAATAATTGGTGGTGGTTGTTTAAACAGAACTTCAAAAGGTGAAAAGCCTGAGGGTACAGTCTGACTTTAAGAAGGGCTAATGGGAGTAGATTTACTCATGGGAGGCCAGTTTTTAATTTTTTTACAGACCTTGGCTAGGGTGGTTTTGAGGGTTTGATTTATGCGTTTTACTTTCCCTGTGCTTTGGGGCCAAATGCTGTGTGAAGTTTTTACCTAATTCCTAACATTATGCTAGCTCTTGGATGACAGCTGACACAAAACCTGGGCCATTGTTGCTGCTTATGGATAAAGGTATCCCATGCCGGGGAACTATTTCTCAGAGCAAAGCTTTAGTTACTTTTCTTTTTTTTCAGTGTGGGTGGGAAAGGCCTTGACCTAGTCCGAGGAGGTGCACATTATTACTAATAAGTACCTATACCTTCGACTTGGTTTTATTTCTGTAAAGTCCATTGTTAAGTTTTTAAAAGGGGCGGTCCCTGTGTGTTGAATGCCAGCCGGGGCCTGGGGATATTGGGAGCGGTTGTTTTTTTAGCGCAGATTTGGCATTGGCTCCTAACCATGGTGCAAAGCGAGCTCATCTGGGTAATGTAGTAATATTTTCTGAGCAGGGCTTTTAAAGCAGTTTTGTGTGTTTTTTTAAATGGGTGAGCTGGTGGTATTGTTGAACAAGGGTGTAGACAGCCCCCTCTGGGACGAAGACATGGCTATGCGGGAGTAGCCAGTTTTCCTCTGGGTTCTGGTGTCTTTCTTTTCCTTTGCCCACTCGTTTCTCCTGGGTATAGTTTAGTTTTTTTAAAAAGGACACGTGAGGTACCAGTGGTGGGGTTGCAGTTTGAGGGCCTTTTGGGTTGCCCGTCGAGCTGCTAGTGTATTTCCTTTAGTAACTGCATCCGTTTTCTTCTGATGTTTCTGATAGTGTATGACGGTGACCCTACTTGGCTGCCAGACCGCCTTCAGTAGTTGAAAGACTTTTTTTGCCTGCAGTTAGGAGTCCCCTCTCCTCATAAACTGCTCCATGGATATGAACAGTGGTGAATGCATACCTAGAATTAGTATAAATGTTTACTGTTTGCCTGGTGGCCAGTTGTAGGGTTTGAATTAGTGCCCAGAGTTTTGCTTGCTATACAGACTACCTTTCAGGTAGGGGAGCTGGTTTTATTACTTATTTAGCTGTGGTGACTGTGTATTTAGTAAGCCTCTTTTCATTTCTGACAAAACTGCTGCCGTTTGTGAATAGGGTTTGATTTGGGCAAGAAAGTGACCCATCCTGGAGGTTGGGGCAGCGGATATACACCTTTTTGTCATGTCTGCACAGCTGTGTTCATGAGTTCCCTTTTTGGTCAGAAGGAAAATGGCAGGATTTAGGGAAAGAGGTAGGGGAGTTTTTTGAAGCTCTGCGGGAGCTGAGTCCAAATTAATTGAGTCCTTTTTTTTTTTTCTTCTTTTTTTTTTTTTGAGTCTTGGGATTCTCTCATTTAAAAGCAAATAGTGACTGACTCTGGGAAACTACCTGCAGGCAAAAAAAAAGCATCCTTTAAACCCAGACACATAAACAAGGTGGCCCCAGGAGGTACTGGCAGCAGCCGGGAGTTTCAGGGTGAAATATTCCCTTTCTGGGGTAGCCTTTCTCAATTGGTTGGGTCTGGATTTTTAAGGCTGCTGCTAATAGGGAGACCTGCTGTTTTATTTGCTTTTTTGCTTCCCACTCAGCAGTTTTTCCCAACTGGCGAATACTTTGTTTGCATCTTTGAGGAGCTGGGAGATGTTTATCTCTGTGAACCTGTTTAGCTTCTGAAGTTTTTGTTTGATGTCCAGTGCCACCTGGACTACGAAAGCTGTGTTTTGACCATTTTCTGGCTTTCTGGGGTTTCTGGGTTGAAGGGGGTGTAAATCTTGAAGGCTTTTCAAAGTTTCTTATAAAAATTTCCCAGAGGTTTTTCAGGCTTTTGAGTGATGGAGGCCATGTTGGACCTGTCTGTGGGCCACCTTGCTCCTTCCCATACTCCTCTGAGGAGGGCTTTTTTTTTTTAAAGATTTATTTATTTATTTCTCTCCCCCCCACCCCCACCCCAGTTGTCTGTTCTCTGTGTCTATTTGCTGCATCTTCTTTGTCCGCTTCTGTTGTTGTCAGCAGCACAGGAATCTGTATTTCTTTTTGTTGCATCGTCTTGTGTCAGCTCTCCGTGTGTGCGGCGCCATTCCTGGGCAGGCTGAGCTTTCTTTCGTGCTGGGCGGCTCTCCTTACGGGGTGCACTCCTTGCGCATGGGGCTCCCCTACACTGGGGACACCCCTGCGTGGCATGGCAGGAGGAGGGCTTCTTGATGCTGCTGAAGGGAAGCCTGTTCCTGATCTGTGTTAAAGTCCCAGGCCAGTGGAGCTTTCAGTGCTGTTTCTCGGGCGCATTCCTCTGGCTCTAAGATAACTGCGGGGGCTGTTGTTGCAACCACTTTTTGGCTTCCATGAGGATTCGGTGCCTCTACTCCATATTGAACAGGGTTAGGAGGAGCTCGCGGTAATCATCCCAAGTGGGATGATGGGATTGGAAAATGGACTCCACGAGGTTGATAAGAGCCTGAGGCTTTTCTGAATATGAAGGGGTGTGGTGCTTTCAGTTTAAGAGATCTGCAGGTGTGAAAGGTTGATAAAGCAGGATTGGTTCCCAGGTTGGGCTGTTTACCTGCACTGATCTGGGCTGGACCCTGTGTTTCATGGAGGGCATCTGAATCACAAGTTGTGCTGGCTGGAGTCTTTTTGCAAAGGGGTTTCAGCATCCCCATGGGTGGGGCTGGTGGGCCCAGGGAGAGTGAAAGTGGAGGAGTTTCTGGGAGATCTGCTTGTGGATCTCCGGGGCAGGGAGATGTCCTGGAATGGCTGGAACATAAGGCGGGGGTAGTGGGTTTTCTTCCAGAGATTTTGTAGAATAATAGGTTTTCGAGTTTCGGCAATTTTAGTTAGTAGGACCCTATTCTGACCCTTCCTTTCAACATAGAATCTAACCTAAGGAGGCAGGGTTTGGGCAATTTTTAACCAGGAATCGATGTAGAGAAATTGATCAGGGTGGCTGGGGGTCTCAGTGACTGCCTGCCAAACTGCACAAACTTTGTCCACCTCTAGGGTTCTCTCTGAGGGCTAATTAACACTAAACTAGGCCACTCTACTTTACACAGAGTCTGGAGAGTTCTGAGGGACATATGAACATTATAATCCCCAGAAAAGCCTTTCTTGAAGTTTTTTTAACATACATTCTAAGACTGTGAGTTTGAACTGTGATAATCCCATCCCTGAACCGGTGTCACAGGACAAAGGAGGGGGCCTCTCACAAGGCTACTCAGATGCCCATCTGTCCATGTCTCTCGTAAGAACTTAGGCTTGTCTTAGCTAAGGCATCTGTGTAGAGTCCAGATTAACTGTTATGCTGTATGACGTAGCCACAGAGTGCGGGTTGGGGCCCACTTGGACTCTGTTGCACAGGCCGTGGAGCCACAAACTGGATCAGCAGAGGCAAGCCTCTGCAGTCCCCATTCATTGACTCAATCACTCAGAGATTACACAGTCCCACCCAAGGGACTGCCCTATCCTGCAATCTCAAATCTCGACTTTTTGGGAAGGTGATCAGTCTCCCCTTCTGTCCAGAGATGGGCCTGACTGGGACTCAGAACCCCGGGGCTTTACCTTTCCAACATCTCCTGATGTTCAATCCACCTCTCCACCAAGTCAGGCCAGAGTGGAGGATGTGGCCCACAGGATCCTTTCCCCAAAGAAGGCCCTGTCAAGGGGTAGGTGGCGCCACCTTGTCTGTGTGTAGATCTCCGCTGGCCATGCCGTCCAGGCCCAAACCAGAGGCTAAAAGGGCCAGGCGCAAAGGTTGGGTTTCCCAGCCAGGGAATCAAATGTTGCATTAAAGCCAGGAGTTCTGGACTGCAGAAAGACCCAAAACTGGCTCTCAGAAGTGGAGGAACAGATTTATTATGCACGGAACCAGAGGAAAGTCAATCTCCAAATTCTGAGCCCCATTTTTCAGTTTTCTTAGGTTTGTATAGGATTTCAGGTGGGGTCAGCATAACTTTTGCTCATTGGCTAACACTTTACTAGGTGAAATTTTGTAAGCAGGGGTGGATTACAGAGGCAGAATGCAGCTGCAAGGTTGTGGGCTGATTTACAGAAGAGGGGCGGCGGGGGAGTCACTCATTTGATTTTTCTTCTAGGCCATGTTTTCACAGGCTGATTTACAGAAACAGGGGCAGGAGTTTTTCATTTGATATTCTCCTGTGAGGTCATGCCCTCACAGGCTGATCCACAGAAGTGGGGGCAGGAGTGATTTGTGAGATATTTTTGCAAGGCTATGCTTTTTATTTCTCAACACTACCACTATCTCTAAACTAATCAATAAGTATAATGGAATCCTAATACCATTACCCACATACTGTTAAAAATGCTCAGGCTTATTCTAAATTCTGAAGTAAAATAAACAGGCAAGAGTAACCATAAGATAATTTGTTAGACATTTAGAATAGACCTGTAGAACAAACTAATGACTCCTGGCAAAAGGAATACTCTGATACATAAATATTATACAAGATATGGCTTACGATAATAAACTCAAATGCTATCTTCTCACCAAGGATGCCTGTACATGTGAGGATGAGGGATATTTGATAAGCAAAGTTTTTAAGTCTCCAGGATCATGGTATTCAAGTATCCAGAGTGTGATATTACCAAACCTCATAGAATCCCAATTGCACTGAAGTTCTAACATAATTAATTTATAGGATTATGAAAATTCCCTTTAGCAAGCCACATCACCAGGACTTAATGACTGGATTCCAGGTGCAATTTCCAATTCTGCCACCAACAGAATATGACACTTTGTCCACAGCTCACATAATTAAGAATAGACCTCATACCTATGCAAACACACTGTAACCAAGTAATATGACTATTCTGTGGACTTAGGCAACCAGAGACTACAAGGCCCAGGAGAGACTAAGCACGGAGGGAGAAGCAAAGACTGTTGGTTCTCCCAATATCCATTCCTAATAGTTATTCCTCTTTAGTATAAAATGCCATCATTTTAGCTGGGCCCATGACCACCCAGCTAACAGTCACAGCTTTCCAGGCAGTGTGGTGGCCATGACTAGATGCTTGCCAGGAATGCAGGGGGAAGTGATATGAGAAGCTTCTGTCATGCCTTTAAAAGCATAACATCACACCTTCCTTTCCTCATCTCTCCTTCCTACTGGCTGAAATGTAGAGGTAATGGTGAGAGATGAAAGAACCATGTGACCGTGAGATTGGAAACGTATGTTGAGAATGGCAGAGCTCCAAGACAGAAGGAACTGGAGTTTCTGACACCAAGCCAGAGCATAGCAGCCCTGGTCTGATCACTGCAGGGCTGTTATGTGAAAGAGAAATAAACCCATATCTTTTAAGGCCACTGTTATTTTCAGCATTCAAATGTGTTTTGTATCTAATACAAGATGTAGTATCAGTCTAGGAGCACTGGTTTAGGAGCCTAAATACAAGGCACAGTGGGGAGGAACACAACAGGTGAGAAATCTGATGATTTTGTTATGTCATGGCAAAACCTTGGAAGATTGACCATGTGCCAACAGGGCCTTTAACTCTAGTAGAACTTAATGGAAAATCTCAGGGTACTGTTTTGTGTTGGCTGCTTCATGTTACTTTCAGCAAAGTCCTATTTTTTTTAAAAAAGATTAATTCATGCTAGATATTTTATATTATTTGAAGTTTTAAAAATACATATATATTTTATTTTTAAAAAACATGGAAAATTGTGATGATTCCTTCATTAATGGTAGAAAAGCAAGTTATTTGATGCGAGGACACCATCTAGCAAGCCATTAATTTTATTAAGGTTAGAAACAAAGGCCTAAGTTACCACAAAATCAGTAAGCATGGCAAATAATTTTTAAAATAGACTATGAAGATTTAGCTAATGACCAGATTTTGGAGAAAAGGAACAGGGAAGAGTCAAAATGACTCAAAATTTCTCAAAAGAATGAGTAGACATGCCTAAAACAGAGCTGGAAATCAAAAAATGGGATGGGAAGGAAGTAGGAAATAAGATTTAGAGAAAGAAAGGAAAAGATCAGAAAAGGGAAAGATGAAGAAAGAAGGCTGGATATTTCCAAAATAACTTATGCCAATAAAATCACTTACTACAGCCTGTCTATTTCCAGGGAGTGAAAAAAAAAAAGAGAAATGCCAAATCGGAATGGAGATTCCTGTCCCTGGTGGTTATACTTTAAAAGGAAAGTGGTTGACAACATTTTGTGATCATATTCAGTTCAACACAAGTAAGATAAATGAATGCTTGAAAGGAAAACTCATTTACCTCCTGGGGGACTCGACGCTACGTCAGTGGATCTACTACTTACCCAAAGTCGTAAAAAGTATGTAGTTATTTTATATTCTTTTAGAAACTCAGGCTGATTTATAAGGAATTTTTAAAGAAGTCTCTACTCTTTGGGCAGCATTTTGGTTTTGTTTACAACTTCATTCATCCTCTGAATTTGAACCTTTTTATTTAAAATGTATTTTCTTCCCTCTTTCATAAGAAAGTTGTTCCTCTATAAATTTCAATGAAAAGTTTACATTTTAATTGACATTTAACAAATATGAACTGTGCTCTACCCTAGAGGGCAGAAATGTTTCAGTCAGAAATAATCTGAGTCAGTGGCTATTTAAATGATTAGAATTTGCTTCTAAAACTATTCATCATTGCCCTCTAGTTAAAAGATCTTTTTTTTTTTTTTATCAGCACTAAAATTTTTTGATCTTCATGGAACGGGAGTGTTTAAGAAACATTTGCTTCTGGATGCAGAAAGACATACTCAGATTCAGTGGAAAAAGCATAGCTATCCTTTTGTCACTGTTCAGCTCTACTCTATAATAGATGAGGATTATATCCCTCGAGAAATTGACCGGATACCAGGTGACAAAAACACAGCCATAGTCATCACCCTCGGCCAGCACTTCAGACCCTTCCCCATTGACATTTTCATTCGTAGGGTCATCAATGTCCGGAAGGCTATTGAACGGCTATTCTTAAGAAGCCCAGCCACTAAAGTGGTCATTAAGACAGAAAACATCAGAGAAATGAACATAGATACAGAGAGGTTTGGAGACTTCCATGGCTACCTTCAGTATCTTACCATGAACGACATTTTCCAAGATCTCAACGTGGGTGTCATCGATGCCTGGGACATGACCATTGCATATGGCACCAATAATGTCCACCCACCCGATCATGTGGTCGGACAGCAGATTAATATGTTCTTAAACTACTTGTGCTAAATGATGAATTATAGAACATCACCAGGAACTGTCTCTCCAAACAAATAAGAAGTTTTCATTGTTTTAGGGACAAAAAAAATAGAATACAGAGGACTCTATCTGAGCAGGTCATTTAAGAACAATGACAACCAAGAGAGGGCAGAAAGTGAAGTGAGCCAGACCTGAAGGATGATCGTGCCATGCCTGGAGCTTGTCTATATGTGATAATGTTCCTATTTTTTTAAGCATTGGGTCACAGTTTCTATCACTTGATACATTTTGGGTAAAAGAGATAATGTAAAACCTAACTTTTTTCTGTAAAGTCTCAGATTGTAAATGTTTTAGGCTTACGAGCCATACCTTCTCCATCACAGCTGCTCAGTTCCACGACTGAAATGTGATAGCAGTGCTAGAGAATGCGTATGGTTATGTTACAATAAAGCCTTATGTAAGACACTGAAATTTGAATCTCATATGATTGTCATATGTCAGGGAACATTCTTCATTTACAACTTTTTTTAAAATGGAAAAACCATTCATAGCTCACAGATCCTAAAATTAGGCAGTGGGCTTCATTTGGCCCATAAGTCAGAGTTTGTCAATGTCTGGTTTAAAGCAAGAACTTACCAGCAGACATCACTTACTGGATGAAACAACAAGCATTTCTTACTAAGGTCAGGAACAAAACATGGGTGCTC
The DNA here is from genome assembly GCF_030445035.2 of Dasypus novemcinctus. Classification (NCBI taxonomy): domain Eukaryota; kingdom Metazoa; phylum Chordata; class Mammalia; order Cingulata; family Dasypodidae; genus Dasypus; species Dasypus novemcinctus. The sequence continues at coordinate 20,617,333 of NC_080699.1, read as the reverse complement.
AGTACCACTTCTTTTGAACAAAGTACTGGCAGTCCTAACTAAAACCAATGGAAAAAAATGAGAGCCATACATGTCAGAAAGGAACATAAGTAAATGTTCCAGGTTATTTGATCATTCTCTTAAAAAAATTAAGAGTCTAAACAGAAATATTTTAAAGAAAAAAATAATTTAGAAGGTGCCTATGGTGATTTGAAACTATAAGAACCAAAAAAAAATGATGTTCTTAAAGTAAATCTTTTACTGTGTATGTAGACCCATTGTAAATAGCATCTTTTGATGAGGCCACTTCAGTTAAGGGGTGACCCACCTCATTCCATATAGCTTTTAATCCTTTTACTGGAGTTCTTTATAAATGAGGTGAACACAGAGCGAGAAAACCATGGAAGCAAGATGCTGAAGGCAACGAAACTGGAAGAGAAGGGAGAGACTACCACGTGGCAGATGACCCAAGGATTACTGGCATTCAGTCTTCAGGAAGAAAGCATCACTCTGAAGATGGCTTGATTTGGACATTCTCACCTCCTCAAACTATAAGCTAATAAATTCCCCTTGTTAAGCTAACCCATTTCATGGTATCCGCTTTCTTTTTTTTTTTTTTTGTCTTTATTTTTTTAAGGTATCTGCTTTCAACAGCCTAGCAAACTAAAATAGTGCCCTAACGTAAGTGCAGCATACAAAAATCAATAACTTATCTCATGGAAGCCATAGTCAAATAGACAACACAATTAAAACTTTATACTATCTCCACATGGAAACCATGCACATCTTTTGTTATATTTAATCCTAGAAATTTGATACTTTGTAACCAATTGTAAATATATCTTTTTAAATCTTTAGCAACGTAAAATATGCTATATGTTTAGAAATGTGAACAAAACTTAAAAATAAATCTCAGCAAACTATTAAAAATAAGTAATGCCAGAGTAGTTAAATAGTTAGTAAGAAATATAAGAAAAAATATGCAAGATCTCTATGCCAAATACCATAAAATTTTAATGAGAGAAATTTCAGAAGACCGAAGAGGAGATATAAATACTATAGCCACAAATTGAAAGACTAGACTTGTTGACTTGATATAATTCCCATCAAAAACTAAAGAGAGAAGAACCTGCAAGATAGCGGTGGAGTAAGGAGCTCCTAGAGTCAGCTGCTGCTACAGGGCAGTTAGTAAACACCCAGAGCTATCTGAACCTAACTGAAGCACCTGTTTGGGGGCTTCAGAGGGCCAGAAGAACATCCTGCAACATTCTTGAAGGAATAGAAGGAGACTGCCCATTTGCAGAGAAAACTCATAAGCAGAGCACTCCACGCCCTGGGGGCTGGTGCCCATCCTCCACAGGAGGCACAAGCTGTCTCTGGAGCTGTTCCGCAGCTAGAATTGAAAGCTCCACTTCCCAAAAACAGGGGAGGAAGAGAAGGTTGGGCACCAATTTCAGCTACTGATGACTAAATTCAGCAGGCTAAATTATAATTCTGAGAACAATTAAAGTTTGAGCCTATCCAAGTCAGAAAGAGGCTGAGAGCCACCACCTTAACTCCACACCTGGCACAAGGGGAAGAGGGGCGGACTGAAAATCTCTATGCTGGTGGAGACCAGCTTCTTTGCATCCAGGTCAGATTGCAGCTCTAGTCTAGGTCCCAGTGCCAGCTCCAACAGGGAGGAGGTTATGGGGACCTGCGCCAGCCTCTCCGGGAAATTGCCAGCCAGGCTGTGGAGGCCAGTGATTGACCTACTCTTGTGATGCAAGCTGCCCCAGGAGCTATTCTGTGGCTGGAGTTGGAAGTTCCATTTCCCAGGAACAGGGGAGGAAGAGACAGTTGGCTGCCAATTTTGGCTACTCATTGGTGGACTCGGCTGGCTAGGATATAGCCCTGGGAATAGCTGGGGTATGAATCAGCCTAGATTTGGAGGGAGGCCGGTGACTGCTGTTTTGACTCCGCGCCCAACATGAGGGAAAGCCAGGACTGAAAATACAGTGACAGTAGGAACTGCACCAAGATTGGCCTGCAGCTGTAGGCTGGCCTTCAGCCCCACCTCAGGCAGGGAGGAGGCTGGCGGGCCCTGCACCAGCCTATCCAGGTAATTGTAGGTAACTTTGTCTGGCATAGATTGAAAATCAGAAGTCTACCTGGGCAACTGCGGTCATCTCAGACCTGCACTGCATAGATTGTTGCCCACACCTGCAGCTTCATTTCCGCCCCAGGCAGAGGAGAAAGAAGCATGAAGCTTCATTAGTCTCTATAGGCAACTACAGTCTAGGCCTGCATGACTTGGATTATTCCACACAGCTGTGATTCTGTCCCTACCCCTGGCAAAGGAGAAAGTAGGAAGATGCTTCATTGGTCCCTGGTGCAATGAGGGCACCTTGAGCCTCCACAGCTTACAGCACCAACTATATGCTTGGCTCCCACTGCAAAACCAGCAACGGAGAAAGGCCAGGAAGCCCTAAACTAAAGAAAAAAACTGCACCCAGAAAAAATACTCTAGTAAACCAGATGTGAAGACACCAAAAAAATTACAATCCACACCAAGAAACAGGAAACCATGGCCCAGTTAAAGGAATAAGATAAGCCTCCAGATGGCATAAAGCAGTTGAGACAACTAATCATAGATCTTCAAACAAATCTCCTTAATAAATTCAATGAGATGGCTAAAGAGATTAAGGATATTAACAAGACACTGGATGAGCACAAAGAAGAATTTGAAAGCATACATAGAAAAATAGCAGATCTTATGGAAATGAAGGGTGCAATCAATGAAATTTTAAAAACATTGGAATCATATAATAGCAGATTTGAGGAGTCAGAAGAAATTATTGGTGAGCTTGAAGAAATGGCTTCTGAAAGTGAATATGCAAAAGAAAAGATGAAGAAAAGAATGGAAAAAATTGAACAAGTTCTTAGGGAACTAAATGACAGAAAAAGGCATGCAAACATACATGTAATGGGTGTCCCGGAAGGAGAAGAAAAGGGAAAAGGGGTAGAAGGAATATTTGGAAAAAAATGGTAGAAAATTTCCCAATCCTATTGAAGGACATAGATATCCATGTTCAAGAAGCACAACATACTCCCATTCGAAAAAATCCAGACAGACCAACTCTGAGACACACACTTATCAGAATGTCAAATGCCAAAGACAAAGAGAGAATTCTGAGAACAGCAAGAGAAAAGCAATGCATAACATATAAGGAATACCCAGTAAGATTAAGTGCTGATTTCTCACCAGAAACCATGGAGGCAAGAAGACAGTGGTCTGATATATTTAAGATACTACAAGAGAAAAACTTTCAGGCAAGAATCTTATATCTAGCAAGACTGTCTTTCAAAAATGAGGGCGAACTTAGAATATTCACAGATAAACAAAAACTGAGAGAATTTCTAAGCAAGAGACCAGATTTTCAAGAACTACTAAAGGGTGTGCTAGAGCCTCAAAAGAAAAGACAGGAGATAGAGGCCTGGAAGAGAGTCTAAAAAGAAGATTATATCAATAAAAGTAACTAAAAGTGTCAAAAGAGTGGTGAAAATAAAATATGACAGATAAAACTCATATAGTCAGGAATAAACTTAACCAACAACGTAAAGCACTTGTATTCAGAAAACTGCAACTCAATGTTAAAAGAAATTTTTAAAAGTCCTAAATAACTGAAAGAACATTCCATGCTCATGGATTGGAAGACTAAATATCATTAAGATGTCAATTCTTCCCAAATTGATATACAGATTCAATGCAATCCCAATAAAAATTCCACCAGCATTAAAGAAAAATTGAAAACACGATCACCAAATTTATTTGGAAGGATAAGGTTTCCTGAATTGCCAGAAACATTTTAAAAAGGAAAAGCGAACCCTCATTGCCAGACTTTAAATCATGTTATCTAGCTATAGTGGTAAAAACAGCATGGTACTGGCCTAAAGACAGACACAATAGACCAATGGAACTAAATTTATGGTTCAGAAGCAGACTCTCACATGTATGGTCAAGTGATTTTTGACTAGGCTGTCAAACTCATACAACTTGGGCAGAACAATCCATTCAACAAATGATGCTGAAAGAATTGGATCTCCATAGCCAAAGGAAGGAAAGAGGACCCCTATCTCACACCTTATCAAAAATTAACTCAAAATGGATCAAAAACCTAAAAATAAAAGCAAGAACCATAAAACTTCTAGAAGAAATTGTAGGAAGATATCAAGACCTGCTGGTAGGTGGTAGATTCTTAAAGGAGATAAGAGGAGGACTGAGATGGACTTCTGTATGTAGAAGGTTTAATTAGCTTTGTTGTAAAAGTGTGGAAATGTATAGAGTGGATGGTAACATATAGTGAGTAACACCTAGTTTATAAATGGAGATGTGACTGAAAATGGTAGTCTAGGAATGTAAATGCCAGTTGACAAAATGCTAGAGAATAATCTAGGAACTGAATAGCACAGTAAACCAAGAGGTGGATGAGAATTGTGGTTGATGGTACAGATGCAAAAGTGTCCTTTGTGAGCTAGAGCAAATGTATAGCACTACTGCAGGGTGTTGGGAATGTGAAGAAGCATGGGAAAAATACAATGGAGTGACCTATGAACTGTGGTTAGTAGTAATAATATAATATTCTTGCACCTATGGGAAGATGTACTGTGTTGATAATGAGGCAATATGGAAAATGTGAGCTAAGTGTACATATGGACATGGTAACAATCAGATGATATTATCTTATTTGTAGCAGATGTTCCAGCACAGTGAGGTATGTTAATAGAGGGGTGTTATTGGGGAGTTCTGCACATGTACATGATTGTTTTGTAAGATTACAACCTTTGTTATAAAAAATATATTTTAAAAATATTATAGGGTGGGTTGGGAGAAAAACACACCAAATGTAAGATAAGGTCTATGATTAGTAGTAAGATTTTTACAATATTCTTTCATAATTTGTAATAAACATCTCACAACAATGCAAGGTTTTGGTGGAGGGTTGATATATGGGACCCCTGTGTGATGTTACGCATGTTTGCTTTGTAAGTTCACAACTTTTACTATAGAGTTAATTGTTTATGTGTGTTCATATATAAATGATATAAAGATAATAATAGGGTTGGCTGGGGAAAAATATTTTGGTTAGTAGTAATATTTTGACAATGTTCTTCATCATTAGTTAAAAAGGTTTAACAACAATGAAAGTTATTGGTGGTAGGATGAGTTATGAGAGTCCTGTATGATTTTATATATGTTTTGTAAGCTCAAAACTATTATTACACATTTATTGTTTATGTATGTTTATGTATGAGTGATATACTTTAATAAACTAATTTTAAAAAAACTAAAGAGAGCGCATGTGTGTACAAATGTGTAATTTGACCATACGATTCTAAAATTTCTAAGGAATGGTAAAGGACCAAAAATAATCAAGACACTTCTGAAAAACTTACTCTTTCAAACCTCAAGACTTCTTTTAAAACTGTAGAATTAAGGCAGTGTAGTACTATTGGTGCAAAGATAAACCAGAGACCAATGAAACAGAACAGAGGGAATAGAAAGTGTCCCTGTATATAGGGGCACTTCATTTATGACAAGTGGAGCACTGCAGAGCAGTGAGGAAAGACAACCATTTCCGTGGGACAAAAATGAAATAAAATTTGACCCCTATATCATACTATTCATAAGAAAATAGGCCAGGAAGATCATAGACTTAATATGAAAAACAAAGCAATAAAGTGTCTAGAAGAATGAGACTCATCCTAGGTAAAGAGCTTTTTTTTTTCCATATCTAAGCTTTCAAGGATCCTACATGGTCCTGCTGTACATGACTCGTATGCAGCTCTTGCCACCCGCTACTCACCACCTGAGTTCAACAACACCTGAACTAGCAAGAAGGTAAGTCCATTGCCCACACACTTGCATGCCATGGTAATGGCACAACACCTATAAAAGCTTCTAAATGCTTGCTCTCAATTTTCATACTTACCACGGACCAGAAAAACACAGTTCACAAACTAGCACAGGTCCTCAGACCATAGCTTGAGTAGTATGGTAATAAAACAGTTCTTCAATTGTTGAAGATGATATAGAAAAATACCGTCATGAATTCAAGGTAGAGTACATTTTCTTACACCAAATTCCAATAGCATGAATCATAAGGGAAAATACTAGTGAGTGTTAGTACCTTGAAATTAGGGCCTGCTTATAAAAAGATATCATTAAAAGAGGGAACACATAAATTAAAAACTGTGAATACACATTTGCAATACTTGTAAAGAATAACGTATTCTTTCTTTTTCCTACTTGCAGACTGACAACTCAAAGTCCAGACTCATAAATTGAACTATATTTTTTAAAAGACATTTTACATGCCCCCAAATTATAAGCAAAGTCAAAGGATAAATGATAAATAGAGAAAGAATGGTTGCAATTTATATCCTATGCAATTAACTAATGTACCTATTATATAAAAAGCTTTTAAAATTTGAGGAGAAAAAGATCCAGGTTGAAAAACTGGCAAAAGATACAGCAGGTAGTTTAGTAGAAGAAATGAAAATGGCCCTTAAACATAAAAAAAGAAATGCAACTACACTGAGGAAAATTAACTACTCTGAAAACACTCTTTTTTATAATACTGGCAAAAGTCCAAAAGTTTGAAAACATGCTATGATGAAGCTATGGGGCAACAAGGCACTCTCAAACACTATTGATGGGCATTCAAAATGAAGGAAAAGCTGGCAATATTTAGAAAACCTACATCTATACCTTCAACCCAGCATTCTGAAAAGCTACAGTAGCAAAAATATGAAATAATTATGCATTAAGATTACTCATTGCAGCATTATTTGTAATAGTAAAAGACACCAAAAGTGCACCAATAGAGGAATAGTGGAATAAATTCAGATATACCTTCTCAAAAGAAAGGAATGCAGCCATAAAAATGAGGAACAGTTCTATAAATTGCAGTGCAGTGGTCACCAAGATTTATTTGTTAAAGGATAAAATCAAGTTGCAGTATATATAGTATAAGCAACCTCTTGGGTAATATACGCAGAGCAACATATAAAGATATTTGCTTATATTTTCCAAAAATACACTGGAAAATGAATCAAAATCTAATAAAAATTATCATTCACAAAGACAAGGAGAATTCGTGGCAGAAGAGACATGGGTAGAAACAAGAATTATCTTATAATGCTTTGTTACAAAGCTTTAGGTTTGGAACAATATAGATGATTTACAAATTCAAAAATTAAACAGAAAACTAATTCCTGAAAACTAAAAACAAACAAATATATTTACCTGTATATAAAGGTGACAAAACATAGAAATTTTTTTCAAGAGACTTAAGAGCACTTGACAGGTTTGGACTGTACTTCCATAGTGAAACATTATTCTAAGGATCAATAGAGCTGGGAAAAAAATCCCAAACTTTATTCAATAGTCTTTTATTAGTAATAATATTGAAATGTTTATTTTAAAACTATTTTTTAAATTTACATTTTATTGGATAAATCAAATAATTATATTAGTTATTTTAGGAAATGAGATTTTTAGTGTAAAAGAAGAGATACGAAGAAAAAATCAAAGAAGTAAAAAAACCTCATGATGTTAAACTGAATTAGAAATATCTGTACCAATTAATGATTCTTTTTATTTTCAACTGTACACATTTTCTAGCGCTGTCTATTGAAAAGGCCTAGAAGCAAAGATAACCCATTAGCAATCATTACTCCTAGCACCCAGTTTGTGGTCTCTAAGAGCCATTCCTCACTTGAAGGTACCAGGGGTCCTTAGAAGAATGGCTGATTCCAGGTCTGGGGCACGAGTTATAAATGTTGAGGCTGAACGCCTTCTGCCAAAAAGCAAGTTATCAAATCAAAGAGAGTAATGTCACCGAATAGGAACTAACTCAAAGGGATTGCCACATTGGCCATAAAAGGAACAATTTTAGCATCAAAAAGAATAAGGACTACAATTGATTGAAATACACTGAAAAATAAAATCCATGAGTTCATAATGATACTCAAAAAAATAAAATAAAGAAAGAGAGAGACATGCAAAAGTAAAACAAAACAAAAATGCTGGGTCAGTATTGGAGTTATTTAGGATTATTTCAGAATAACGCCTTATTCTGAAAACTGGCAATTAAAGAGAAACATATGAGTACTCATCCTCTTTTCTGTTCCACTATGGATTTCATGGAAATCAATAGCCCTAATTTTTGAGGAAAAGTTCATTACAGAATAATTCTAGGTAATAAATTTGGAAGGAATGACAGAATCAGAAATATACTATTTTTAAACTCATAATTAAATAAGTAATTAAGGGAGAAATCCTCAATGAATGAAAATATTTAGATGAAATGTTGATGAAATGTTCTAAGGCTATAAAGGGCTTTCATATCTGAATCTACTGATAAAGCTTTGCTTTACTAATGGCAGGACAACCTGTCATTATGTGCCGCATGATTTGACACAATGTAAAGTTACATGGGAAGCGGATGTGGCTCAACTGATAGAGTGTCTGCCTACCATATAAGAGGGCCAGGGTTCAAACCCAGGGCTGTGGTGAGCTGGCCCATGTGTAGTGCTGATGCGCGAAAGAGTGCCTTGCCACACAGGGGTGTCCCCCGCGTAGGGGAGCCCCATGCGCAAGGAGTGCGCCCTGCAAGGAGAGATGCCCCACACGAAAAAAAAGTGCAACCTGCCCTGGAGTGGCACCACACACACGGAGAGGTGATGCAGCAGGATGATGGTGTCACTGACGAGAATGCAAGTGAATACAGAAGAACACATAGCAAAGGGATTCAGAGAGCAGACAATGGGGGGGGAGGGGACAGAAATAAATAAAAAATAAAATCTTTAAAAATAAATAAATAAATAATAGTTACACATCACCACCTGTGAAATGTTCTTGTCAACAACAAAAAAAAGTTGAAACTGAACCTAAATCTATGTAGTTAATATTCAATTTACAAGAAATAAGGTCAAATGGGAGAATGAGGAAGAAAACAGAGTGTGGGACATGACCTGTTTTTTACAAGTCAATGGCATAAAGGGAAAAAAAGACCTAGAGATATATCAACCAAATGTAGTGGGTGGATCTTATTCAGATCCTGATGAAAAGTAAATAAATAAGTTAAATAACATCATGAGAAAGCAAACAAATACAGAATATGAGACATTATATAGGGCAAGTTACATAATTGTTCAACAGACCACTGGCATAAAAAAAGTAAGACTGCTTTAGATTATAAGAGTAAAGTCAAAAGGACCAAATGCAATAGAGGAACTATGTTTGATATTTATGTGAACAAGCACAATGGTAAAAAAAAAATGCATTTTTAAAGACAACTGGGGGAAGCAGATGTGGGTCAACTGATAGAGTGTCCACCTACCGTATAGGAGGTCCAGAGTTCAAACCCAGGGTCTCCTGGCCTGTGTGGTGAGCTGGCCCATGTGCAGTGCTGCTGCACGCATGGAGTGCCATGCCACGCAAGGGTGTCCCCCGCATAGGGGAGCCCCACATGCAAGTAGTGCACCCCACAAGGAGAGCCGCCCTGTGCAAAAAAAGTGCAGCCCACCCAGGAGTAGCACCACACACAGCTGACGCAGCAAGATGACACAACAAAAAGAGACACAGATTCCCAGTGCAGCCGAGAATGCAGACATAGAAGAACACAGAGCGAATGGACACAAGAGAGCAGACAATGGCGGGGGAAGAGGGAGAAATAAATAAAATAAATCTTTTAAAAAATAATAAAAATAAAGACAACTGGGGCACGTGAATATGGAATGACTATAGGTGAGACCAAGGAGTTATTATTTATTTTGTTGTGTTTCATGACAATTATGAAAAAATATATATGCATATTGCAGAACTGCATTTGGAAGCGTATGTAGGTAAAATGATGTGAAGCCTGGATCTTTTTTTTTTTTTAAAGATTTATTTATTTCTCTTCCCTTCCCCCCAAGTTGTCTGCTCTCTGTGTCCATTTGCTGCGTGTTCTTCTTTTGTCTAATTCTGTTGTTGTCAGCGGCATGGGAATCTGTGTCTCTTTTGTTGCATCATCTTGTTCTGTCAGCTCTCCATGTGTGCAGCACCACTCCTGGGCAGGCTGAACTTTCTTTCACGCTGGGCGGCTCTCCTTACGGGGAGCACTCCTTGAGCATGGGGCTCCCCTACGCGGGGGCACCCCTGCGTGGCAGGGCACTCCTTGTGTGCGTTAGCACTGTGCATGGGCCAGCTCCACACAGGTTAAGGAGGCCTGAAGTTTGAACCGCGGACCTCCCATGTGGTAGACAGATGCCCTATCCACTGGGCCAAGTCCGCTTCCCACCTGGATCTTAATTTAAAATACTTGATCAACAATATCGAGGAAGATAGATAGTGCAGTAGGTTGAATTATGTATCCCAAAGGCATGTTCTTAATCTATTCCATGTTCCTGTGAGTATGAATTAATGTGTCAATAAGACCTTTGAAGGTGTTATTAAAAGGTGTGGCCAACTGATTCAGGGTAAGTCTTAATCCAATTACTAGAAGCCTCATAAAAGGAGAAGCCAAAGCCAGAAATCAGAGAAAGCTACAGAGAGAAGCCAGAAGTCAGCTAAAACAAGAGGAGCAGAGAGAGAGAGATTGCCAAGTGACAGGAGGCAGGCATGCAAGCCAAGAAACCACAAGGATTGTAGCCAGTCAGCCCCAGAATGCCATAAACTTGGGGAGAAACCAGACTCTTGCCAATGTTTTCATTCTGGGATTCTAGCCTCTGGAAAATGTAAGCCAATAAATTCCTGTTGTTAAGCTAACCTATTGGTATTTGTCATAGCAGCCTGGCAAGCTAAAACAGATGATAGATTAGATTGATAGATGATTGATTGATAGATAGAGATAGATAGACAGAGATACACACAGAGAGAATGAGAGGTAGGTAGGTAGGTAGGCAGGTGGGAAGGTAAATAGAGTAAATATGGCAAAGTCTTAATAGTTATTGAAGCCAAGTGATGGCTTATTGGAGTTCGTTATATTTTCTTTCTTTTTCATGTACATTTAAATGTTTTCAAAACAAAAAATTAAATTGAGTATTTTAAAATATATATGACCAGGAAGCAGATGTCGCTCAAGTGATTGAGCTTCCTCCTACCACACGGGAGGTCCCAGGTTCACTTTCTGGTGTCTCCTGGAGAAGACGAGCAAGACAGTGAGCTGGCAATATGGACAGGCGCGGTCAGCTGATGCAACAAGATGACATAACAAAGGGACACAAAGAAGAAAGACAATGAGAGACACAACAGGGCAGGGAGCTGGGGTGGCTCAAGCGATTGAATCCCTCTCTCTCACATGGGAGGTCCCAGGTTCAGTTCATAGTGTCTCCTAAAGAGAAGACAAGCACAATCAGAGAGCACACAACAAATGGACAGAGAGAGCAGACAGTGAGTGCAAACAATTTGGGGGGCAGGGGACAGGGAATAAATAAATAAAATCTTAAAGAAATAAAATAAAGTGTATATGACTATTTATATCATAGGGTTGGAGAAGATTTTCATATAGAAGAAAGCCCAGAAGCAACTAAAGGAAAGATTGAGAGATCAGTTACATCAAAGCTTCAATTTATGAACCTTGAAAACATTATGCTGAGTGAAATAAGCAAGGCACATAAGGGCTAATATTGTATAATGTCACTTATATGAGATGTCTAGAAATAGCAAATTTCACAGAGACAGAAAGTAGATTTGAGGTGATCAGGGGATAAGGGGAGGGGGAAAGGGGAGTTTTTGCTTGGTGAGTGTCATAATTATCAAAAACGTCTGCATGCTGCCTGGACATTCATCTTACTTTGGCTAAGCCACTAGCCTCAATGCTCGCCCTTCGCCTTAATAAACAGCTTTCCACCCCGGGGGCTTAGGCTCCCCAGAGCTCAAACCCACATCTGCAGCCACCACCCACACCACCTGCAACTCCTACACGCCTCATCAGAAGCCCACAGCTGGCCCTAAATGATAAGCTAACCAATCCTTGACTCTGGTGGAGCATCTATTAACCCCCATCCCCCCCGGATCACAATAAAGGCACAAGCCCACGGGTCCCTCTCGCTCTGGTCATGTGCTCCCCACCTGCTGGTTGAACACCCCAAGCCTACCACGCTTCCTAGCGACCCGCTCATGGCACCCCTTTCTTTCTGGGACCTGTGAGTAATAAGCTAGCTTTTCTCATGCATTATAGGCTTAGCGTCCCATTGCATTGCACCTGGGCTCCACCCAGGCCCAAATTTAATATCCAACTTAACTAATCAGAGTGTTTGTAAAAAAAAAAAATTGTAATTTTTTCAAAAAAGGACATTAGGTGAAGTAAAAAAATCCTTAAACTTGAATATTCATAAATTAACTAAAAGACAAGTAACTGGCTGAAAAAAAAAACAGTTGAACATATATAATAGGAAAAGTAATATACCATAAAATATCAAAATACCATCAATCAAAGATAAAGAAGCCAGCTAAAACAATAGACAGATGATATGAACAAGTACTTTACATTCCAGAAAGAAGAAATACAAATACCTGATGTGTTCCACTTTACTAGTTAAAAGGAAAAATACAAATTAAAACAATATCTTCACCTACATCTACAGATTGGCAAAAGTTTTAAACACATAACATCCATTACTGGCAAAACATTCTTTGACACGATTAGGGTCTTTGGGGGCATGTTGGCAGCTTCTACCAATAAAATGGGTATTCCCTTTGACTCAAAAAAATTACATTTCCGCAAGTTTATTGGAAAGACTCTTACAGATACATTTTGAGGCACTATCTTTAAAATACTGTTAAAAATAGTGAAATAATGAAAACGGCCTAAATACTCATCCTATTCTAAGTTTTGCACAAAACTACTGTAATTTTATTTCAACTATGTGCAAAGAAATTTTTATAAGTTCCTTATAGTCAGTTAAACATAATGTAAAGTGATTCATTATATTTTATCCAAGTAGTTCCATTTCAACCTTAATAAAGTTTTAAAATCTAGGCAATTATTCATACACAAAGATGTCTATTATAACATAACCTAGAGATAAATTAAGTACCACTTAAATAAACGTCCAACATTGTAGGACTGGAAAACAAAAGAGTGATTTCAATAAACCAGAATGTCTGAGGGATCTTTTGAAAAAACTTTTGGAAGGCAGACCATTGATGGGATGGTGGAGACTGTCACCCAAAGGAAGCCAAAGTTGTGTCCACTGTAGAAGAAAGTTGGTCCTTCCCACTGGCTCCTCTTTCCACAAGAACCTCAGAGGATCTGTACTACCAGCCATGCTGTGTGACAATTAGAAACAAATGAGAGAATAGTTCCTACTGTTTTTACTAATGTTTCCCCAAAACAGCAATGACAGCCTGTATCTGAGTGTCAGAAACCATTGTAAACTGGCATGGATAAAGCTGCTCAGCTAACAAACTCTAGATGTCCCAACTCTTCCCCACTGCTTTTCCAAGGAGAATAGTTCTAGATGAAGCAAAGAGACAGGCTATGCAGTTTTTGTTTTGTATCTTAAAAGTAAACGTTTATTGAAGATTGATTATACATGCTTTCAAGCATGACTTTTGTACCTAGATATATCTGTCCTCATCCCACACCACTCCTCCCCAGAAGTCTTATGTAAATGTAGCCCAAACACCCTGAGTCCATAGTCTGTGTAATTCCAAATCCCTTCCCAAGGTGTGTGCTCATTCTAAGTGGATGTGCATTTTCTAGGGTTTCCTCTGCTGTAGGAAAATAGCTTGAATTTGAATGTGGGAACATGGTTTGAGGTTAAAACATTTCCATAATGCAGATAAAAAGTGGGGGCTTAGGAATATCAGCCTTGATTAGATAGAACACTGTCTGGTCAGCATGAAAACTTGCGTGAGAAGGCATTTGGACTTTGTATGGCCTGTTCCCTAGTATTGCAGGTGTTATAGCTTTTATAACAAGCCGCCTTAAAATTAAACATAGATAAGTACTGTTTGTAATTTCTAATAAATACGATGTAGAAACTAGGGTTGAGGTTCTCAGTTCCAGAAGCTGTGAGTCCCCTGGTCCCATCTTTATTTTCTCTCTTGTGTCTTTCTGTCCTTTTATTTCTTAATTTCTGCATCACCTTCCCTTCATGCAAACCTATTGCTGAGCTGGTCTCAGCAACTGGCACCGAAACAGGGACTCGAGGGGAAGAAGGATCATTTCCAGCAAAACTAAAGGCGTTGTCATGGCGCAGAGCCCCAAGTGGTTTAGAAGGCTTTCCAAGTCCTCAGTAAGGACACTCTCAGTATTTTAGCAGGGTTACGATGGGAAACAGAGACAGTTTGCCTGTGTGCCCGTCTCTTGAAACAACTCCTCAAAGCAGGAGGAGCCAAGGCCAGTGGGCCTTGTATTTCAGAACTCTTACAGATTATAGAAAAATATTGCTCATAATTCCCAGCAATAGGAAGTTTAAAATTAGGAGATTAGGAAAGAGTAGGAAAAAGAGTTAAAAATATTACATGTACAAGGACTTCTACTCCCTGTTACTATTTTGCCTACTTGGACTATTAAGTCTCTTTTGATACTAAATCTAAAGTTTTGCCTTCAGCTCCTTCATTAATTGACTTTAGAAAGTAACTTTCCCCTATGCCAACACCTCCCCCTGCTCCAATACCCAGAGACGCTCAGCCAAAGTTGTCAGCTTTACAACAGGGCATCTTGAAGGCTAGAATGGAGGCAAATCACATTGAGAGGTTTGTGCAAAAAAACGTTAACTCACAAAGACAACATCCTGCACAGGCAAAAGTGCTGAACCCAGCCCTTGTTCGTGAAATCATGCTTGTAAGAAAACTCTCTGCTGAAGTGTTAACTAAGATAAGGAAAATATTCTGGAAGCAACTGTGCAAACCCCCTGCTGTCTACATGAAAATGTGGCTGTGGACTAGTGGGAGCTAATAGAATTAGACCTCTGGAGGAGGAGGAAAATATGGCAACGCTGGTGTTCTCTGTTTTGTTTCCATGCTGATTCTGATTGGGCCTATTTATCCAAATTAATAAAATTAGTACAAAATTTTTATCAAGGTGTTAAAAGGAATTTTCGGTTTTGAATCAATAGCTTACTCCTGAGCTTCAAGTCTCAGTGTAGCCTTAAAGAGCAGTAATCCAAAAAACATGAGTTAACTGTCTGTCTAAATTGCTAAATAAAAGCTCAACTGCATTTATGCTGCTCAAATTATCTTAACTGGTTGCTGATTACTAATAAAAGTGTTTCCAAGAACAAGTTTGCAAGTTACAGGCAACAAGGATTCCAGAAGAAATCTTAAAAGCAATAAAATCTAAGATGTGAAATGATGGAGAGCTTAAAAAGAGCTATACCAAAAAAGTAAGAATTATGAGTCAAATTAGTAAGCTTTATGTTTCTGTTGGTGTGTTGTAATTGTTTTTGTGTTTGTCCGTTTGCTCAATGTCACTGTATATTTTGATACCTCTGGATGGTAATACACATTGATAAATAAGTTCTAAAAGACCTCTATTCAAATGGCCAAAAATGAAATAAGCGCTTATATTAATACGTAAGTTTTAACTTATGTTACTTAACTTAATACTTCAAACTTAGGTATTAATTTTGCTACCTAAAACTTAAATATTAACATATTAGCTTAATACATAAGTTAATAATAAAAATTATTAAGTTTTGATTAATGAAATTACTATAAGTCTTCATAAAAAATAGTTCTTGTCTAAATTGACATGAATAGTTCATTTTTCTTCACAGGATAAAATGAATGATGTAAAACTTTAATATTTTAAAAGGTAAAAAGTTTGTGGGAGTGCTGACTGAAATTTAATAAGTTTGTTTTAAAAAAGTGTGTTTTGTCCTAAAATAAAATGGCTGGTCTTCATAAAATCAGAAGGAACATAGGAAGGACAGGACTTGAATGCATGTGGCAAGTTGTAGAGGGTATTGTGGTACCTTTAAGTAAGGGAATGTGTTCTATGAAGGTGAAATTTGTCTTAAAATAATATAATTATATTCTATATGGTTACAAATATAAGAAGTTTGTGGAAGCATTGTTTGAATTAAAGTGTTTAAATGGCTAATTCGAAGAAGTCATTATTAAACAAAAACTAAATTGATAATAATAACAAAAAGTAATTTTTTAGAAGGAAAACTTGTTGGCAGCCAGCCTCTCCTACCAACTTGTTTCTAAAAGACTGTTTCTAGCTTTGCATGCTACTAGGTATTTGAAATAAAGAAAAGTTATATTTGCATATAACCAAACTGAATAATTATTTTGACAAGTTTGTTTAGTGTTGATGGTAATTGTATATTGTAAAAGGTTTGGTTGGAAACTGTTTCCAAAATCATTTTGGTAACTTATGTATGTAGGATGTATAGAACGTGTTTTTATTATTATTACGGAAACAGAAAATAATTTTTTCCTAAGATAAAATGATTGGTTATTAAGAAAGAGTAGAATATGGTACAAAACCTGAATGAATACAGAAAGTGCAGAAGGTATGTGGAAAAGAAATTTTGATGGTTAAAATTGAGTAAGATTTGATGGCTCTATCTATAAAGTTTTAAAAGCTTTAGTATCAAATAGTATACCAATGCAAAGTTAAAATTTTGTTCTTTCTCTGTTAGTGTGACAAAGTTTCTCAAGTCATTAGTCTGTTTTAGTAAAAGTTTATAGAGAGTTTTTCTCCTGAATAATCAGTATGCAAAAAAAGAATCTGTTTTATCAAAATAGCTTCTTGTAGTTTAACCTCATCATTTCCTTGGTTTTTTAAAAAGAAACAAGTCTTATCAATCACTTTTAAAGGAACATAATGTTCAAATCTGCTTTCTCAAAGTCAAATCCTGAAAAGTATCTTTTTATGAAAAACTCTTACAAAAGATTTGTTCTTTTACCTTAAAAAAATTAATGTAATAAAATAGTTAAGTTCCTTTAATATGTTGTAAGTTGAATGGAAAGTGTTTAGAAATGTTATAAAATTAAAAGGATTATTTAACCTTCTGTTAATTAAAGTTATATGAGTAAAAAGTTCATATGAATACTTAAAGAGTGTATAAAATTCCTGGACATTTACCAATGTTTCAGCATAATATTAGATAAAAGTACAATGTGGTTAATCATGGTTTTAATTATTATTAAAAATAGTATGTGTCACTGAAACAACCTCTTATCATAAATTAAAGAAACACCATTGAAGTATGCAGCAGTCCCAAATATTGCTAGTTTGTTGCAAGAAATTAATATCCAACTGTATCACTATTACTCTGTTTTAAAACTTGCTGGGCCTTCCTTTAGTATTTCCTTAGACAAGTCAAGCCAACCTGCATTCTCCTACCTGTAGAAAAGTCAACAATGCACTTTTGCAGGCTTCCCCAAGGCTGTGTGCATAGCCCAACCATCTGCCCTGGTCTGGTGGCAAAGAATCTGGCAGCATAGAAGAAATCTGTGGCTGAAATCCTACTGATGGCATTACTTTAAACATTTAATTTTTTCAGAATTAAAAGAAACATCAGAGACAATAGTATCTTATCTTAAGAGCCTGAAATAGGGAAACAATTGGGGCAGACGGCAAGGTCTCTGCTGCTCTATCAAATTCTTAAATGTTTAGTTGGGTAAGACAAAACTATACCCTCTGCTGTAATTGAGAAAGTACAATGTTTTCTCATGTTAATGTAGCTTGTAATATTGTTGGAATACTAAAAATCTTTCATCCCTCACTTAGCTCAAATATTAAAATCATTGTATGTGTTAATTGGGAAAGGTCCTTCATGGGAGTAGGAGGACCGCCAACAGGCTGCTTTAAAAAAAAATTTTTTTTTAAAGGGAGGGAGAAGGTGGACATTGACTTAGCCTGTGAATTGGATGTGGCCAGCCCCAATATTTGCTTTGGGCGAGGTTTGTGGCAAAGGCAGAATTCTAAGCAAGTACCCCTTTGGTTTTAGTCACAATTCTGGGAAGGGGCCAAAAGTACAATATAAAAAAGCAATTGTGTCCAGCATAGGAAGCCCTGCTGAAAGGAAAAGATTTAACCCAATAGTGTCTGGTCACTCTGAAGACTGCCACCCTATGTAGGGGTGGATTGCAAATACGAAAAACAAGACAGAAACAATGGACTACTGTGAATGCCTGCCAGCAGTGACAGGTAACTGTTATGTCCCTGCCCACTCCTCTAACACTCCTTTCAGAGTGTTGAGGCAGATGCCTTCATGAAGATCCAGAGCCCTAATCGAAACCCGAGAAGAAGCAGAGTGGCTCCACAGGAAAGATGAACATCGTGAGTACCAAACCTCGTGGTGCCTAGCCCAGCAGTTCTGGCTGCCTGTTACTTGCCAACAGCTCATGAACTTCACCCATGAAGGCTCATCATGCTCACTTCAATGACTGTGACATTGGTCCCCTCCTGCTCTTGGGAGGGATGAGGTATGCTTTCACTGCTGCAGACACTGCATCGGGACTCTTATTGTTGGGGCTGTCCCAGTCGGGGTGGCTGGGTCCGCGGGAGGGGTGCTAAATTTGAGTAGGCTCTGTCTGCCCATTTTGGCAGAAAGCTGGAAAGGGGGGAGCGGCTTGCCCCTTTCCAGTGAGTCCACACCTTCTATTCATAAGCTACATTCCTATTTGATTGTTGTGCACCCTACTGCCTGGAAGGGGAGAGGTGAAGGGGATGAAAAGCAGGATCAAAATAAATGCAATAAAGTTCCCTCCCTAGGGTGTCAAAGGCCAAAATACATTTGCATTCTGCCCAGGTTCTTTACTTTTCTAAATTTCTCTCTCTGTAAGACTGTAGAAATACTTTGAAATATTTTAAAACTATAAACTCATTTGAAGAAAGGAGGCTATCACTTGAAACAATAGACCTCTAATCACTTGATAGCCTTTTTAATGCTCCGGCTGGGAACATCAGGGTTGTAAGACTACAGAGGAAAAAGAAAAAAAAGAGGAATGAAATGCCACTTTAAAATCTATGCTTCACTTTTGTCAGTTGCTGGTGCCTAAGAATTCACAGTAAAAAAGTAAAAATGTACTTTAAAATGAATCTTTAAATGCCAATACTCTCTTGCTGGTGAATTAAATGCTTAACTTGCAGATGAGAATTTATTCCATTATTAAGAAAAAGCAGGACTTCACAGAACTGTTACTAATAAAATTCTTGTAGCTTAATTAATAAAGGTATCCAATTCACCTTAAGGTTAAAAAATTAATAAAAACTGTAACTAAGAGTTAAGATCATTTATAGATGCATTTATTTTATAAAACAGCGGAAAGATAATAACTGAAATAACTGGGTGAATTTAGCTTGCAACTATTATTGTAAGAGTAAATTCTAAACTAACCTTACCTTCGTTTATGGTTACTTCAAGCCTAGCCTCACCCCTTGCCTTTGCCTATGGTTATTTCATAACACCTTCTGCCCCTATAGTCCAGGGAAAGGCAGGCTTGGGGACATCCCTGTCTCCTGTCCTACTGGTATTAGTAACCCTGCTTTCTCTCATGAATCCAAGTGTAAACTAAATTGCCCCCTGGTGAAATTCTTAGCCCTTGGGGTTAAACAACCACTGGAGTTTTATTATCTCCAAGGACTGGGTGGGAAAAAGGAAATCTCCTGCCTTGACTGTCAGTGTTCCTAAAAGTAGCAGTTCATGAGAGAAACCAGTCTCCCTGAGGCTTCAAATAGCCTCGGTAAATATATATAGAATTAATCTTGTTGCTTATCCAAAATTCTTCTAAATTCAAGGTAAAATATAAAGTTCTGAAACAAAAGAAAATGGTGTTAAAGCATTGGAAACATTTTGGTTACAAGCCGTTAGTTAAACAAAATTCTTGTGCAAAACTACACAGTCATAGTGCAAATTAAGAAAAGTTTCAGGAGTCTTTGAAATGTTTTGCAGTCACACTTATTTTGTAAAAAAAATGGAAGTTTAAGTAACTAAAGTTATGTTTTTGTGTCAAACTATTCATGTCTGCCTATTTGCTCAACTTGTTGAGGTTAAATAGTCAGTTATATGAGTAATATATATTTCTGGGACCCAAATTAAGCTAAACAGTATATAAAATAATGCAAATTATAGGTAACATCAATGAGTTGTGTTTCTGTGTCTAATTCTATTTGTGTCTGTCTGTTTATTCGGTGTATGTCTTCATGTATCAGGATGATAGTATCAAATTAACAAGTGAGAACTCTTAAAAGAGCTCTATTAAATTGCTAAAAATTAAATATGCAGTTATATATATGAATAATATTCCTTGAGCCCAAATTAGACTAAGCAGGATGGAAAGGTCATATAGAAATCTGATTATAGGAACTATTGGAAAAGGCCCTCCTCTTTGCAAGAGCTTTGAGGGCAGGACTAGGTGCGGCAGATTAAACCTATCTACTAGGCTGGGGGATTAAGGATCAGTTTGCCCTGTAATTTCCCAGTTTAAATATTTTGACAGCCATAAAATAAGAGTAATTAATGGCTCTGTTGACAAATTTCAGTAAGAAAAGTCCATAAAAACTATGGAGAGATCTTTCCTGGATTATTATTAAACAAATTAGGTAATTGTATAATGTGCTTTGAAACCTGGTAGTCAGTATGCTTTTAAAAATTATTCATTTTCATAACTTAACTTAAACAACTTAAACAAACAAAGGAAAGAAGTTTTCAGCTTCCTGCAAGAAAAAAAAAGAGAACATTCCTTACATAAACTATAATGGTTTCAATTTTATTTAGCTTGGGTGTAATCTCCTTTAGTTTATAAAATACCCATTAAATAAATTAACATTATATGTACAAAATCTTTAGAGTAATAAAAATTGTAAGTGCACTTTAATGAAATTAAGCTAAAGAAGAAAGACTGTAGTTATGCTCTCTTAAATAAAGTAAATTTCTTTAGTTAGTAATTGTAATTTAATAAGTTTATTTAAATGCAAAGTAACTAGTCAATGTGATTGTAGTCAATTATGAAGAGTTTGTAAAACATCTTCCAAACTGAAAACGTTTAAATAGTTCTAGTTCTAGAAGTCATTGTTAACTAAAAACTTGGGTTGGTATTGGTGGCAAAGAATAATTTCGTGATGATAAAACCTGTCTGAAGGCCACCTCAAGGTTCATATTTAAGTAAATGGTAATAACAAGTTATTTTGATTCTATTGAGAATTTTCTGTTTTCATTTTAACAATGAAAAATACTTTTTTTCCCTCTATTTTTTCATGGTAAAATTGTATAAGTAAGCAGTCATTAGATATATGGTGTGTTGCATTAAATTGTTTAAAATATATATAAAAACAAGGAATAAACTTTAACACTGTCAAATTCTTTTGTGCATTCAAACCAGGTTTTGACTTTATTACAGGTTGCCTCTCCATGTGAGTTATTGGCTAGGCTGGTCACTGACCCCTCAATTAGAAATATTTGCTATATCAGCCTCTGGTTCTGCTCCTGAAGTTGATGAAAACTATGTTGCAGGTTCAAGCTCCTGCAGCAGCCAGTGATGACTCAGTACAGCCAAGTGTACAATGGATATCGCCTCCAGACTGGCACTGTTCCATAGTGCCAGAGAGCACTATGCACCAGGCTGGTAGAATACTGGAAACTCTCTCTAGGATCAACAATGCTGCAACTTGCTCGTTGTGTGAAGAGCATGCTAAATGGAGCCATGATACCAGGATACTGTAAGTAAAACTTAAACACAATTGGCATTATGGCCTGCTCCCATGGAGAGATAACATGTAAAGTATTACAATCCTGAAATTTAAAACTATTAATTGCAACTCAGAATCCTAATACAGTAATTAATATTAAAGTGTTGTACTTTTATCCTGTACTAAATATATGCCTAATAATTATAATGTTATATTTTCTATTCTGGATCAGGTACAAAAGTATATTAAACATGTTAATTTCCTGGTAATTTTATTTTCTAAATAGTTAATAAACATGTCTATAAAATAAGGCAATGGTCTTAGTCAGGCTCAGCGAACTTACTATTCTACTGTACCCTACTGTGTAGCAAAAATGAGTCTTGCTTGCTAATAATGGGTCACCTATTAAATAGTCAAAATTACCAGAAATTGTACAATTAAAACCAAAATGTAAAAAAACTTTATTCTGTAGTTCTGATCCACTCCCACAGCTAAAAACTAAGAAAATTTCCATCTAAGTGCACTAATCCTGAATGAAACCAACTGTCGCAAAATGTGCCAGTTCATCAGGAGCATCTAACAGAACACATAAGTGCCAATCATTAAACAGCCTGAAATGCATCTTCAAAACAAAGCTAAGTATCTATTGCAATTTCTCTCTGAAAATAGCTTAGAGAAAAAAATATATATATATACTGTTCCCACCAGCTTTTAAAAAGGGCTACCATCTTTATAAGCACCTAACCTTGTTTACCTCTGTAATCCAATGTCCTCTTTTAAAAATGGGTATTCCAAAATTTTAATTAAGTTTGTTTCTTTCAGAGTGAACATCTTATTAACCATATGAAAACTTCATCCAACTTCGTACAGAATGCCAGATCCATCTTCCTCCAGTTAAAATAAAAGTTTTACACCTTGTTAGGTAATGACTACAGCCCATGGCCAGCAGGAAGCAGTTACAGAAAAGAGATCATCTCCCTTCAGCACCCCTTTAAGATTAAAGGTGTAAACTCTTCAAGGGTAAAACAAAATTAATAGATAGATCTGGAGCCTAACTGGAAATCTGTGTGAGTGCTGGTGGCCCCAGGATGACTGCAGAGGGTTCTGCTGTCCAGAATGAAAACTTCTAAACTTCTAAAAACAAGGTCCTGGATGCTATACTAAAAATTGATAAGTAATCAATCAAAACAACAAACAGCCATCCATCTCATATCTCCAACAATAATTATGCCAAAGCTTAGCAAGTTAAGCTTCAGCATAAGGGGGGAAAATGATGTGGGCTATGGGTGGGAGGCTCTTTGTCTCTTCGGAGATAACCTAAGCTGTCTGTCCTGACTTGTGGATGTGGGATGGTAAAAGGCTGCAGTTCTGCCCTTGGTGATCATGGTAATGACTCCAGTCCAGGGAGGCAATTTAGCAATGCAAACTATATACATACCAGTCAGTCCAGGGAAACTCTGATGGTAGTGATGCCAAAACTTAAGGGAACTTGGACTTGGCCTCGAAGGGGAAATATAATATAGCCTGTGCATAAATTCAAAATCATTTAATTCTGTATCCAAGTGTGCCTAGTCTCTAGAAATCCAGTTAAGTGATATGGGCTTTGAATGTTCAGAAAGGATATAAGACTAAATGTGTATTCAAGATTGCATCCAGATGGAATGTGGGCAAGATGCTAATTCAAGCTCACCTGAAATGTGGGTGATATGTTAATACTGGTACTCAGGCAAAGACTTAACTAACAAAGAAAGTAGTTTTCTTTGATAAAAGCACCATTTGACTCCCCACCCTGTATAAAAGGCACTTGAAAATCTTGTTCAGGGCTCAGGCTTCATACAGAAAGCTCCCGAGTCCGGCTGGCCATCAATAAATCATTTTTCCTTCTCAAAATCATTCCTGAGTCCTGGCCTTTCTATACGCAAATAATTGAACTTCTCTCAAATTCTACATTATAACAAGACAGCTACTATTTTCTGAATAGAAAATGAATCCTCACAACAATGGACTAAGTTTAAATTCAACACTGAGTTGTGGCCCCAGGTCCAATAAAGATGCTAACAGCGAGACCAACAAAAGCATTGAAATTATGAGATAAACTTCCAGCTGCCCCACAACCCAAAATGGAGGAGTAACAATAATTTGTGGCTGCCTATGCCTCAAACTATACAAACTGGGGGAGATTGGGTCATTTTTGATCGAGTACTGGCTTATGTAGCCTTGCTGGTTGGGAATCTTAAGCCCATGAGAAATAAAAGTCTATTCATTAAATGTCTGCTGGTTCAAAATCTTATTGTTTGTTGGTGTATATCTACTGCAGTTATAGGTTATGTATAAAATGCAGTTTTGAGCTTGGGAAAAGAATTACAAACTATAAATATGTGCTTACTTCTACAATGTGATTAGACTATATCTAGTTTTTGTGTGACCCCCTATGTATATAATAGCAGTGATATTCCTTAGGAATCAGTGAAACGTCATTCGCATGGTCATAAAAACAATTTAAGCTTAGCTATTTCTCAATTACAAGCCCAAATAACAAGCATTCAACATGCGCTTTTGTAATAGATTTCTGCCTCACAAACTATGACAGGAATTGTGGGTGGATTAAGATCCCTGAACCCTGTGATATGGATTGAGTCGGGGAGGGGTTCTTCTAGGAGGTATATTAATTATCTGTTCCTGTCTGTTTTGTATGTGTTTAGTCCTCAGGTGCACGCTACAAACCCTCTGGGGATTAATACAACAAGAAACCGCCCAAGCTGTATTCGTTACTTTGCAAAAACAACAAGGGGGAAATGTGGGAAAAGAGCTTGAATTTGAACATGGGAACCTGGCTTGAAGTTGAAACGTTTCCATAATGCATATAAAAAGTGTGGCCTTAGGAACACCAGCCTTGAGCAGATGGAACGCTGTCTGGTCAGCATAAAAACTGTTTGCGTGAGGAGGCATTTGAACTTTGTACAGCCTGTTCCCTAGTATTGCAGGTGTGGCAGCTTTAATAACAAGTAGCCTTAAAAATAAACGTAGGTAACTACTGCTTTGTAATTTCTAATAAATACGATGTGGAAACCTCGATGTCGAGGCTTTCAGTTCCAGAAGCTGTGAGTCCCTTGGTCCCAGTTTTATTTTCTCTCCTGTGTCTTCCTTTCTGTCCTTTTATTTAAGTTTTGCGTCGCCTTTTCTTCGTGCAAACCTATTTTGCTGAGCTGGTCTCTGCACTCCGCCTCCTGGGATCTGGCTCCCACAGTTGTCCCTGTCTGGCACCCATCGCCTCAGATGTGAAATGTGAACCCTTTTCCAAGAATCACTAAAAAGCATATACCAACAAAAGGCATTTATTAAAATTGTAGATTTCACCAACCATTTAAGAGGGATTCTGAGGGGTCATTTCACCAACCACATAGGCTTCCACTGGCCTCTCTCACAGGCTCCTCTTTCCCTTTCCTCCTCAGTGGCTCCAAGAGCTCCAAACTCTTCTCCCTCTTTAAGGCAGAGCAGCCTGGCCATCTTTTGATGCATTAGCTCCTGTTAACATCCATGTCCTCAGTTGCTCAGGTAACTCCAAGAGGCTATCAAATTACTTTCCTAAATATAGATTGTCCTACCCTAAGAGGAATTCTGGGGTCAGCTGCTAATTCACCTTATACGGTCCTGACAGAAAAACTACCATCAGTAGATATCATTCACTCCATTTAATAAATAAGGATATTCCTCGCTGGATAAATTTTAGTTCTTTGTTGAAATAGACACAGTTGATGAAATAGTAGCTATCACTTGCTTGGGGAAACCTTCCATGAGACTCTAATAGTGAGTTAGGGCTCCTTCTACATGCTTCTTTAAGACTTTAACTTTTTTTATTTTAGTAACATGTATAATTTTTTTTTATACATTTATACATTTTAACCACTTTCAGATGTAAAATTCAATAGTATTAATTATATTTACAATATTGTGCTCCTTCGCTAATATCCCTTACCCCAATTTTTCCATGCATTCATTAAAGCAGAAACTCCCTCTTTTCCTCCCTGCCTCCAGTCCTGGGTTATCTATAGTCTACTGTCTCTATGAAAGTTGCTTCTTCTAAGTATTTAATATAGGTGAGATCATACAATATTTGTCATTTTGTATCTGGCTTATTTCACTCAACACGATGTCTTCAGGGTTTAATCACATTGTAGCATGCATCAGAACTTCATTGTTTTTACGGCTGGATTATATTCTATTGTATGTATATACCACATTTTGTTTATCCACTAATCTTTTGATGGACACTTGGATTGCTACCACCTTTTGGCTATTTTGAATAATTTGTATACAAATATATGTTTGAGTTCCTGTTTCATTTCTTTTGAGTACATTCCTAGAAGTGGGATTGCTGGGTCATATGGTAATTCTATAAGATTTTATTAATTCTACTGTAACACTTATCTTGGTGGATTTTAATTGCCTGTTTAATTGTCTGTAGGCATAGACAAACTGCAAGCTTCTTAAATGAAGGGACTATTTTATCTACCATTATGCACCCAACATTTAGCAAGTTCTGCTCCAAGGCGTTCTATTTTCACCAGAGGGATGGATGAATGAATGGTGCATTGTTTGTTTTATCTTGGGCATCCTAAGTATAGAATGTACTAGAATCATGACTTTAAAAATGTAGAGAAAGGAGAAGGAAGCTTTTTATCAATGGTGAAGTCAATAGATCCTCCTGAATCTAGGGAGAGATGAAAGCTTTCCCTTAGGGGAGTTCCCACTGGTAACTAGAATGTCAATGAGACTAACAGATGAGAAAGCAACATTTGGATGAATTAATCGTATTGTTGGTCAGATGGACAGAAACTCCCTACAACCAGGGAGTCCCTAGGCAACTATTTGGTGGTCCACCCCAACTACGTTAAAGTGAAGTTGGACAATGAAGACACTGATGTTTGCCATACCTGTGTCCTAAATGATCCTTTCATTGAACACTCTATTTTTGCATAAAGCTGGACGTGATGGTCTTGGGTAGGGAAATAGGAACAATGAGACTGAACTGTGGAAGAAATTTTTATACACAGATTCTGTAATCATGCATTCTAGTAAATTCTTTTATTCTTTCTAATAGTTTTCATTTGCTTCTATTGGTTTTTACTGGTGTATAATCATAACATCTAAAATCAATCATGGGAAGCAGACTTGGCCCAATGGATAGGGTGTCTGCCCACCACATGGGAGGTCTGCAGTTCAAACCCCAGGCCTCCTTGACCCGTGTGGAGCTGGCCCATGCACAGTACTGATGCACACAAGGAGTGCCATGCCACGCAGGGGTGTCCCCCGTGTAGGGGAGCCCCACACACAAGGAGTGCGCCCCATAAGGAGAGCTGCCCAGCGCGAAAGAAAGTGCAACCTGACCAAGAATGGCACCACACACACGGAGAGCTGACACAACAAGATGATGCAACAAAAAGAAACACAGATTCCCGGTGCCACTGATTAGAAACGGTCACAGAAGAACACACAGCGAATGGACACAGAGAGCAGACAACTGGGGGGGGGCGAGGTGAAGGGGAGAGAAATAAATAAAAAACAAATGTTGAAAATAAAATAAAGTCAATCATGTGGTTTTCTGCTTTCAACTTTTACACATCTTTACTTCTTTCATCTCATTTCATTGGCTAGTATTGCCAGGATGAGGTTAAATAGTAATGGTGATAATAGATATCCATATCTTCTTATATCTTCAATTTCTCCCTTCCCTTTGGCCCCATTTTCCCCTCAAATGCCAACATGCTCAAATCTCCTACATGATCATATTTTTAAAAATCCCTCTGCTTCAGACAAAGAAACCAAAACAAAAAACATGAGTTGCTAGCTGCCACAGCCAGGAACAGCACCCACCCCCCACCCTCAATGCAAATAGCCTGGATAAAACCCATGTCTTCCTGCAGTCAACTGAGAGGGGAACACGTGCTTCCTCCCTGGGAACAGGAAGGGTGCAGCTGAGAGGGGAAAGTGGTTTCTCTTCAACAAATTTGGCTAGCAGGGCCCACTTTGAATCTCTGCTGTGGCCAGACCAGAATTATCATAAAGGGGAGGATGAATAAATCACCTCCATGGAAAGATTTGCTGGAAGTGCCATCTGCTGACCTGTTAGGAAACTGCAAGGAGAAAAACTGCTGTTAGGTGTCTCCTGTTCTCTTGATCTGATCTTCACCACATTAGTGAGGCCCTGGCCCTATTTTCATAACCTAAGCATGGCAATGTTAAAGACTTGGAATAAATTGGACTGAAAAATCAAAGAAAAGCCATGAAACAAAACCACTGGGCAAGAGAGAGAAATTGATCTTCAGAGTAAATTTATCAGCATATTCAGATGCCTACACATAAGCAAAAAATTACAAGCCATACTAAGAAACAGGAAGATAAGGTCCAATCAAAGGAACAAACCAAAATTCCTGGTAATACATAGGATTTAAAACAACCAATCAATGATAATTACCCACATCTCTTAGATCAATTCAAAGAATTGAAAGAAAATATGACTAAAGAGATATAGAATATTAAGACACTGGGTGAGCATAAAGAACAATTTGAAAGCTAGCAAAGAAAAGTAATAGTGCTTATGGGAATGAAAGCCACACTGGATGAGATTAAAAACACATTAAATGCATATGACAGCAGATCTGAATTGATGAAGACAAAATTAGTGAAATCAAGGACAGAATATCTGAACTTGAAAAAACAGGAGGGGAAAATGGAACAGGGTCTCAGGGAATTGAATGACAATGCAAAACATGCAAACATACTCATAATTGGTTTCCCAGAAGAAGAGAACAGAAAAGCGGCAAAAAAGAGTATTTGAGGAAATAATTATCAAAAACTTCCCAACCCTTATGAAAGACACAGGTACCAATATCCAACAAGGACAACACATACCAAACAGAATAAGTCCAAATAGACCTACCCCAAGACACCTCTATTCAGAATGATAAATACCAGAGATAAAGAGGATTCGGAGCAAGAGAAAAGCAATGCATCACACACAAGGAAACCTCAAAAAGACTAAGTGCCAATCTCTCATCAGAAACCATGGAAGTGAGAAGAAAATAGTATGATATATTTATGGTATTGAAAGAGAAAATTTGCCATCCAGGAATTCTTTATCCAGCAAAACTCCTCAAAACCAAGGGTGTGTTTAGTCAAGCTGGTAACAGAGGGTCTAGGACATGGCAGGACAACCTTCTGCCTGTAGCTCATGCATTCAATCACACATCTCAGCAGAAGACAGAGTAGAGTGGCTTAGGCAGGAGAGACCTCTGGAAGACCTTTCTGTCTAAAATGTGAACCCCCATCACATTCAGAGGAGGGCAATGAAGTTTCTGAGAATATTTATGGAACAGAAACATCTCCAACTTTAACTGAAAGGGACAGACAATGATTGGAAAAGGTGAAAGCAGATTGGTAGAGTCCCCAAATTCTGCAAGCAGGAGTGGGTTGGTGGATGTATTCATTGCAGACATGTTTTACCCTGCAAGAAAAAGGAAGACTGTCCCAGAGGACAAGCCTACATGGATTGCATTGAATCTTTAAATAATTTTGAGTAGAATGGACATCTAAACAATATTTAGTAGGACTTAGACTTTTAATTTTCCATCTGTTTGTCCCTAATGCATGCATTAAATGCTATCAACTCCCTTTGAACACTCCCTTCACTGATTCCAAAAAAAATGTGAGGGCTGCATATTTATTTTGAACATATTTCAAAAATATTTGTTAAATTCTCTTGAGACTTGGGGAGTGGATGTGGCTCAAGCAGTTGGGCACCTGCCTCCCACATGGGAGGACCCAGATTCAGTTCCCAGTGCCTCCTAAAGAAAATGAGCAGACAACAAATGAACACAACAAGCAGACACAATGAGCAGATAATGAGCAGACACAGGGAGTAATAAATAAGCAGAAACAACAAACAGTCAGACAAGGGAGCCATCCTGTGTGGGAGGAATATTCTTGAAACTTATTTGACATGTGTGTTATTTAGAAGTGTATTGTTTACTCTCCTGATATTTGGGGATATACAGCTATATTTCAGGTTTTTTGCC
The DNA here is from genome assembly GCF_030445035.2 of Dasypus novemcinctus. NCBI lineage: Eukaryota > Metazoa > Chordata > Mammalia > Cingulata > Dasypodidae > Dasypus > Dasypus novemcinctus. Next base: position 20,587,653 of record NC_080699.1, on the reverse strand, counting down.
TTTTAACTGAATTCCATTGTAGTCTGAAAGTACACTTTGTATGATTCTTGTGGTTACAAATTTGAGGTGTGTTATATAACTCAGTATATGTTTTATCTTGGTGAATGTTCTATATAAGCTTGAGAAGAACGTGTCATCACTGGTTGTTGGATGAAGGCTTCTATAAAAGTTAATTAAAACCAGTGGATTGATTTTTTAAAATGAGGGTGAGTTTAAAATCTTCACAAACAAAAACAGAATGTTACCAAAAGACCAGATTTACAAGTGATACTAAGGGAAGCAGTACAGCCTGAAAGGAATAAAAGAAGGGCAAAAAATTTGGAGAAGGGTATATAGATGAAGATTATTAGTAAGGGTAACTTAAAGGGTGAAAAGAGAGACAAAAGTTACATAAGACAATGGGCAGCCAAAGGATAAAAGGGACAATGTAAGTTATGCCTTTATAGTAATATTATTGAAGTTTAGTGTATTGAATTCCCCAATAAAAAGACAGACTGACAGAATGGATAAAAAAATATATGAGCAATCTATATAATGTCTACAAGAGACTCACCACAGATGTAAAGACACAATATAGTTAGAGGTGAAAGGTTGGAAAAAGATATGCCATGCACCTGTCTCTAAGTCAAATTCAGCATATAAATGCATTATCTTCCCCCCAGTGTGGGACATGACTCCCAGGGATGAGCCTCCCTGGCAATGAGGGATTACCACCAAGCACCAACTAGCAATGAAACTGAAAAAAGACCTTGAATAAAAGGGGGAAATGATAAAGACAAGTGAGCTTATATGGCTAAGAGACTTCAAAGTGAGTCAGGAGGTCATACCAGAGGTTATGCTTATGCACATCTCAGCAAGCTCTCATAGACTGCCAAAGTAGATACTACCCCAAATAGTGGGGCTCCTGAGGGATCTGTAGACACCCAGGTCCTATGGTCATGGCAGATAGCTCCAGAGTTTGGTGCCTTACCAGTGAGCCCTACTTTGGAGTTTGTGCTCCCAAGTATGACAGAGTTGGACTCAGTTGTGACTTCTCTACACATGCCTCTTCTGTCCCTTCTATTTGAACCTATAGTTGGTGCTGGAGTTGGTAGGTGTATGTCCAAGAGACTTGAATCCTTGGACTATCCATGTGCCAGCTTGTCCCTGAGCCTCAGCAGAGTTGCAACACCTATTTGCTAGTTCTTGGGACTCACCCAGGACAACTAACAAGGAGGTAAGGATGGACAAGCACTACACCAAGGAACCAAGAGTGTACTGTTGGAAACTGAGGCACAGTGGCTTCTCAAGGAAAGACATGCTGTTTCCATGGCTACGCTTGCAATCTAAGGAATGTGGTAATTAAGAGTTCCCAGCAAACAGCATGAAGCTGTGAAAGGCTGAAAGAAAAGATGAACAGATAACATTTGTGTAGTAAATAGAACACTTAAACCTTGAGATAAGATTTTCTTAATTCCTTAAACTATGAGTAATGTTGATGGTTCTACCCATGTGAACTGGGGTATATAGAGAGCCCCTTGTGAACAATAAAGTTGTCTGAGGAGTCATTACTCGCAGACCCCCTGATCCCAGCTCTCTCATTCTTTCTCTTTGTTTCCTTCTCCCTTTTCTCTTTCTTTCATTCCTGATACCCTTCGGGTCCAAATCTCCAACAGTGTACAACTGCAAGCAGGAGAGTCTCATCCATCAGCCATATGGGATCGAGGCCCCTGTCAATTAGAGGTGGAGTGGGCATCACCATCCCAGAATCCTCAGAATTGGGGAATAAAATATGGACTAGAGTGGATTACTCGTATTCTACTATAGACTTATTGTGATTCTAACAATGGAAGAAATTATATCATTGATGTGGAGACAGTAGCCACTGAAGGTGTTGAAGGCAGGGAGAGGGAAAAAGAGGTATAATTATGGGGACCTTTTTGGGACTTGGAATTGTTCTGAACGACATTGCAATAACAGAAACAGACCATTAAATATCCTGCCATAACCTACAGAATTGAGTAGGAGAGAATGTAAACTACAATGTAAACTATAATCCATGCTTAGTGGCAATGCTCCAAATCTGTTCATCAGTTGCAATGAATGTACCACACTAATGAAAGAAGTTGTTAATGTGAGGAAGAATGGGAGGTGTGGGAAGTAGGGCATATGGGAATCCTTTATATTTTTGTGTGTAACATTTTGTGTGATCTAAGTATCTTTTAAAAAATAAATATATTTTAAAAAATAAATAAAATCATATATACCTCCACAAATATATATGTATGTATATATGCCATGCAAATAGTAATCAAAAAATCTGGAGTAGCAATACAAATATCAGACAAAATATATTTTAAATGCAAAACTGTTACAAGAGATGAAAAGGTCATTATATAATAATAAAAGGGGAAAATCGCCAAGAAGAAATAAATATATATAAATATTTATGCATCTAACCTGGGTGCCCCAAGATACATGAGACACACATTGGCAAAACTGAAGGGAGAAAAAGAGGTCTCTACAAAAATTGTTGGAGACTTCAACATACCACTTCAGTGTTGGATAGAACATCTGAACAGGGGATAAATAAAGGAACACAGAACTTGAATAATATGATAAATCAACAAGACCTAACAGACATTGATAGAGCATTACACTCCAAAGCAGGAGGATATACATTCTTTTCAAATACTCATGGATTCTTCTCCAGGATAGACCATATGTTAGGTCACAAGACAGGTCAAAAAAAAACATAAAAACATGGAAATTACACAAAATGCTTTCTCTCGACATAGTGGAATGAAGCTGCAAATCAATAACAGACAGAAAAAGGGAAAATTCACAAATATATGGAGATTATACGACACACTCTTAAATAATCAGAGGTCAAAGAAGAAATTGCAAGAGAAATAAGTAAATATCTCAAAATGAATGAAAATGAGAACACAGTCTATCAAATTCTATTGGATATAGCAAAGCAGTGCTGAGATGAAAATTTATAGCCCTCAGTGCTAACATTAAAAAAGAAGAAAGAGCTAAAATCAAAGACCTAACTGCACACCTGGAGGAACTAGAAACAGAACAGCAAACTAATCCCAAAGCAAGTCAAAGGAAAGAAATAATAAAGATCAGAGCAGAAATAAATGAAATTGAGAACAATAAAACAATAGAGAGAATACACACAACCAAAAATTGATTTTTCAAGAAGATCAACAAAATCAACAAACCCTTAGCTAGACAGACAAAGAAAAAAAGAGAGAAGATGCAAATTAATAAAATCAGAAATGAGAGGGGGGGACATTACTACTGATCAAAAGAGGATCCTATGAGCAACTGTATGCCAACAAACTAGACAACATAAATGAAATGGACAAATTCCTAGAACACACAAAAAACCTACACTAACCCTAGATGAGAGAGAAGACCTCAACAAACCAAATACAAGTAAAGAATTAAAAACAGTCATCCCAAACCTCCCAAATATGAAAAACCCAGGACTAGATGGTGTCACAGGTGAATTCTACCAATCATTCAAAGATGATCTAATACTAATCTTGCTCAAGCCCTTCCAAAATATTGGATGGGAAGGAATGCTACCAACTCATTCTATTAAGCAAATATACCCTAATACCAAAACCAGATAAAAATACTACAAAACTCCCTCTCAATTGGAGGCAGAGTGGGCATCACCATCCCAAAATCCTCAGAACTGGGAGACAAACAATGGACTAAAGTAGCCTTACTATTATTCTACTATAGACTTATTGTTATTCTAGCAATGGAAGAATTTGTATAACTGATACAAAGGCAGTGGCCACCAGAGATTCTGAGGGGAGGGAGAAGGAAGAATAGGTGTAATATGGGGCATTTTCAGGGCATTGGAATTTTCCTGCATGATGTTGCAATGACAGATACAAGCTATTACATATTTTGCCCATAACTTATGAAATTGCACAGAAGAGAGTGAAATTTTGTGAGCTATAATCCATCATTAGTGGCAATGCTTCAATTTGTTTTCATCAATGGTAACAAATGTACCACTCTAATGAAGCATGTTGTTAATGTGGGAAGTGTGGGAGGGGGAGGAAGTGGGGCATGTGGGAAACCTCTATAATTTTTATGTAACATTTATGTAATCTACGTTTCTTTAAAATAAATAATTTTTTAAAAAGAAAATTACAGACCAATTTCTCTAATGATGCAAAAAAGCCTCAACAAATTACTGGCAAACAGAATCCAAAAGCACATTAAAAGAATTATACATGGGAAGCAGATGTGGCTCAAGCAATTGAGCTCCTGCCTACCACATGGGAGGTCCCTGATTCAGTTCCCAGTGCCTCCTCAAGAAGACAGTGAGCTGCCATGATGGGCAGGCATGGCAAGTTGACACAACAAGATGATGCAACAAGAGATACAAGAAGAAAAACATAATGAGAGACACAAAGCAGGGAATGGAGGTAGCTCAAGCGTTTAGGCACCTCCCTTCCACATCAGAGGTCCTGGGTTCGATTCCCAGAGCCTCTTAAAGAAACAAGGAAGACAGACACAGCAAGTGCAACAACAAAGAGGTAGGGAGACATATATAAATAAAATAAATCTTAAAAAAGAGAGAGAGAATTATACACCACAATCAAGCGGGTTTTATTCCAGGTATGCAAGGGTGGTTCAACACAAGAAAATCAATTAGAGTAATAAGCCACATTAATAAATTAAAGAAGAAAAATAACATGATCCTCTAAATTGATGCAGAAAAGATATTTGACAAAATACAGCATCCTTTCTTGATAAAAAACACTCCAAAAGGTAGGAATAGAAGGAAGCTTTCTCAACATGGTAAAGTGCACATTTGAAAAACCCACAGCCAGCATTGTATCAATGGTGAAAGACTGAAAGCTGTCCCACTGAGACTGGGAATAAAACAACCCTGCCCACTGTCACCAAGTTATTCAAGTTCTAGCTAGAGCAATTAGGCAAGATATAGAAATAAAAGGTACCCAAATAGGAGAAGAAGAAGTAAAACTCACAATTCGCTAATGATATGATTCTATATCTAGAAAATCCAAAAAAAAACCCAAACGAAGCTACTAAAACTAAAAGATGAGTTCAGCAAAGTGGCAGGACACGAATTTTTTTAAAGGTTTATTTAATTTATTTTTTTCTCCCCCCACTCATTGTTTTGCACTAACTGTCTGCTCTCTGTGTGTTCTACTGTGTCTGCTTGGATTCACTTTAGGCAGCACCAGAAACTGATCCTGGGACTTTCTGGGGTGGGAGAGAAATGCTCAAACTTTTGCACCACCTCAGCTCCCTGGGTCTGCTGCATCTCTTATTGTCTCTCTGTGTCTCTTTTTTTGTTGTATCACCTTGCTGCACCAGCTCTTTGCATGAGCCAGCACTCTGCATGGGCCAGCATTCCCTGTGGGCCAGCACTCTGCTCAGGCAAGTTCTCTGCACAGGCCAGCTTGCCTTTCACCAGGAGGCGCAAGGAATCGAACCTTGTATGTCCTACATGGTAGATGGGAGCTCAATAGCTTGAACACATCCATTTCCCAGGATACAAAATTAATACACAAAAATCAGTAGCATTTCTATACACTACTGACAAGCAATCTGGATAGGAAGTCAGAAAAAAATTCCATTTATAATACCATCTAAAAGAATCAAATATTTAGGAATGAAGTTAACCTAGGATATAAAGAAACTGTAATCAGAAAACTACAAAACATTGCTAAAAGAAACCAAAGAAGATCTAAATAAATGGAAGGGCATTCTATGTTCATGGATTGGAAGACTAAATATAGTTAAGATGACAATTCTACCCAAACTGATTTACAGATTCAATACAATCCCAATAAAAATCCCAAGAGTCTTTTTTGTAGAAATGGAAAAGCCAATTACCAAAGGTAGGGTAAGGGGCCCTGAATAGCCAAGAATGTGTTTAAAAAGAAAAACAAAATTGAAGGACTCTCACTTCCTGACTTTAAAGCATATTACTCAGTTACATTGGTAAAAACAGCATGGTACTGGCATAAAAATAGGCATATTGACCAACAACATCAAATTGAGAACTCAGAAATAGATCCTCACATTTACAGTCAAGTGTTTTTTGACAAGGCAATCAAACCCACCCAGCTGAGCCAGAACAGTCTCTTCAACAAACTGTGCTGGGAAAATTGGATCTCCATTTGCATAAAAAAGGAAAACCCCCTACCTCACACCTTATACAAAAATCAAGTCAAAATGGATCAGAACTATCAAGCTCCTAGAAAAAAATTTGGAGAATCATCCTCAGGACCTTGTGTTAGGCAATGATTTCTTAAACTTTACACTCAAAGTGCAAGCAAAAAAAAATAAAATAGATAAATGGATCCTCATCAAAACTAAAAAGGTTTGTGTTTCACAGGCATTTTGAATATGAAGGAAATATTCAAAAGGTCCTATAAACTATTACATGCAGAAGCTGAGATACTAAGCCCAATATTTGACCATCTTGTATTGAATGCATAATTGCTCTGTAAACACACAAGTTTTCTAACAAAGGAAAAAAACAACAATAAAGAAAAGTTTTCTTTAGTTTTTTCTACCTTTCCACATCAAAATCAATTGCCATTTTAATGCTGTCTGGCTTCTGTTCTTGTCAATCCAAAAAATTGCTCTATGGTTACCAGTTAATTTTGCTATCTATTTTATATCCTCATGCCATTTGATTTCACCACAACTTTTTTTTTAAAGATTTATTTTTTATTTTTTCTCTCCCTTTCCCCGCCCCCAGTTGTCTGCTGTCTGTGTCCACTTGCTCTGTATTCTTCTGTGACCTCTTCTATCCTTATCAGCAGCACTGGGAATCTGTGTTTCTTCTTGTTGCATCATCTTGCTGTGTCAGCTCTCTGTGTGTGCGGCGCCATTCTTGGGCAGGTTGCACTTTCTTTCGCACTGGGTGGCTCTCCTTATGGGGCACACTCCTTGCGCGTGGGGCTCCCCTACATGTGGGACACCCCTGCGTGGCATGGCACTCCTTGTGCGCATCAGCACTGCATGTGGGCCAGCTCCACATGGGTCAAGGAGGCCGGGGGTTTGAACTGCAGACCTCGTATGTGGTAGCGGACACCCTATCCATTGGATCAAGTCCACTTCCCTCATCACAACTTTTGACACTACTCACTCTTTCAAGAAGCACTCATATCACTCACTCTCCCCATCTTCCTCCAGCCTCTGCAATCCTCCTTCAAGCCCTCTGTGGGCTTCTCTCTCAGCCCATGTTTATTTTTTCCTTATTTCTCCCCCCTCACCCCCCTCCATTGTCTGCTCTTCATGTCCACTCACTGTGCATTCTTCTGTGTCTGTTGTATTCTCATTAAGTGGCTCCAGGAACCCATCCTGGGATCTTCCAGAGTGGGAGAGAGGTGATCATTCTCTTCTCTACCTCAGCTCCCTAGTTTGCTGCATCTCATACTGTCTCTTCTCTGTGTCTCTTTTCTGTTGTGTCATCTTGCCACGTCAGCTCTCCATGTGGGCGGCTCCACTCCTAAGCGGTCTGCCTTTCTGCACAGAGCTGCACTCCTTGTGCAGGGGCCACTCCTTGCACATGGGACACCCCTGTGTGGGGCAACACTCCTTGTGCACAGCAGCACACCACATGGGTCAGTTCACCACATGGGCCAGGAGGCCCTGGGTATCGAACACTGGACCTCCTATATGGTAGGCGGAAGCTCTATCCCTTGAGCCATATTCGCTTCCTTTCAACCCATGTTTTAATTGTATATGTCCTCAGGGTTCTTCTCAGGCTGCCTCTGCAATACTTTTTTTTTTAACATTTTATTTTATTTATCTATTTCTCCCCACTCCCTCATTGTTTGCATTTGCTGTGTCTGTTTGTTGTGTGCTGGTCTTTTTAGGAGGCACTGGGAACCAAACCCAGGACCTCTGATGTGGCAGGGGGGCACTACCTAATCATTTAAGTCACTCCTGCTCCCTGCTTTGTTGTTCTCTCATTATGTCTTTCTCGTGTCTCTTGTTGCGTCATCTTGTTGTGTCAGCTCATTGAAACTGCCTGTTGTGGCAGCTCACTGTCTTGTTCATCTTCTTTAGGAGGCACCAGGAACCAAACCCGGGATGTCCTATGTGATGAGTGGGAGCTCAATTGCTTGAATCACATCCACTTCCCTCTGCAATACTCATTCGATGACTCCCAAATCTATACTTTTGGATCTCCAGTCTAATACCAACTGTACGTGAAACATCTCAACTTAGACTTCACAGAGACCTCAAACGGTGGATACTAAAGGCCAGATAATAGCCCTCACTACTCGTTTTTCTTCTTTTCCTGCATTCCATTTCTTTTTTTTTTTTTTTAATTTTTTTATTTTTTATTGACTTTGTAATAATATTACATTAAAAATATATATGTGAGGTCCCATTCAACCCCACCCCCCCACCCCCCCTCTCCCCCCCCCCCAACAACACTCGTTCCCATCATCATGACACATCCATTGGATTTGGTAAGTACATCTTTGGGCATTTCTTGATCAGTGACATCAGCTTCCACCCAGTTACTCTATTTCATTTAAACAGTTATTGAGCATCTACTCTGTAACAGGCAATATATTAACCAATTATGATACAAATGAACAAAGCAAAGGTCAATATCCTCCGTCTAGTGAAGAAAACCAAGTAGGCAGATTGAAAGGAATGTGGTACAAATTACACTATGTGCAAGAAGTTATGGAAACAAAGAAGGGGAAAATTAACTCTGACTATGCTAGAGAGATGTTGACAGAAGTTTTATAGGGGAAATATTACCTAGTCTCATTCACGAAGATTAAGTCAGGTTGACAGAAAGGAAAGAGAGTGGTATCAGGTCAAAGAAACTCTGAAAAATCATTCAGAAAATCACAAGGGAGGCAGGGCCCAAATGATGAAAAGATTTATACTCCATTTTAAGGTGTTTAGACTTCACCCTAAAAACAACAGAGAGTAGACAATGGCAGACCTGAGTGCCAATTCGGTGTCTGGAGAGGACACAATGACCCCTGCTTCCTGCCCAAGCCTCCTCCTGGAAGCTGGGTTGCATGTGCCCCCAAACTTCTGGCTTCTCCATTCTCTTCCCTCACCCCAGGGCAGAGGAGACATCCTCCATGGAGACACACAACCATGACTGGAACGGTTCTATCCATCCCCAGTTCTTAGCACAAGGCCAAGCACAGAGTAGCATCCAATGAATATTTGCTGAATAAATACTACATCCCTACATATCCAGAACATGACCTGAACCAGAACATAAATTATAGTGCTCATAAAAAGGACATCACACGGTTTTAAAGATTAATCAACAAGTTAATAAATCTTCTATAAGCTAAGAGGAGAAAGAAACAGGGTAAAATAGAATGAGAACCATGGTCATCCATGAACAAGAAGGGGTAAATAAAAATGTTGTGTTTCCAGTGAAAGTAATTGTTGAAACTTTTTTATGCCAATTGATTTCTGGGTGAGGGAGGAGAGAAATGGACATTATAATGTAGAGACTGGAGAAATAACCTAAGTATCAGGAAGATTGTATCTTCCAAAAGCTTTATATGCAGCCATAAGTCACCTTTTCCTTGATTTCCCTTTTTTTTGATTATGCCTAGGAGATGGCAACATGGAAGAATTGGAAGCAGCTGTGAGGAAGATCGAGGTTCATATTCATACTGAGTGAACATTTACTCAACAACCATAATATGGCAGAACATGCAGATACAAAGTTAAAGAAAACAGGCGTGGTCCCTGTCCCCACATACCAGGCACTCTAGAGCAAATGCTGGTACGATGTCTTGTTTCTTGTGACAATACCGTGTCACAAGTGTGATGAACAGTTGCTGTGGGAGAAGACAGAGACCACCTGCCCCAGATTTGAGGAGTCAGAGAAAGCTTCCTGGAGAAAGTAAGATCTAAACCAAGACTAGAAGGAAGGGAAAGTTTTCCAGAAGGAACAGCATATACAAAAGTGACGTTTTCATGTGACTTATGGTGTAAGTTCCTTCCCTTGTCTTCAAATAAAATGACTCATAAAAACCTATGGGCAGTGAGAACCAGCAAGATGGTGGCAGAATAAGGAGCTCATAGAGTCAGTTCCTGCTACAGGGCAGTTAGCAAACACCCAGAGCTCTCTGAGCTAGCTGAAGCACCTGTGTGGGGGCTCCAGGAGGCCAGAAGAGCATCCTGCAACATACATGAAGGAGTGGAAGGAGGAGATGCCTGTCTGCAGAGAAGACTTGTAAGGAGAGCACTCCACACCATGGAGGCCGGTGCCTATCCTCCACTGGAGGCACAAGCCGCCTCAGGAGCTGTTCCATGACTGGAATTGGAAGCTCCACTTCCCAAAAATGGGGGCACCAATTTCAGCTATGATGAGGAAATTCAGCGGGCTAAAGTATAATCCTAAGAACGGCTAAAGTTTTAGCCTGTCCAGGTCAGAAAGAGACTGGGAGCCGCCATTTTAACTCTGTACTTGGCACGAGGGCAAGAGGGGCGGACTGAGGATCCCAGTGCTGGTGGGGACTGGCTTCTTCCCATCCAGATCAGATTGCAGGTCTAGCCTAGGCCCCAGTGCCACCTCCAGCAGGGAGGAAGCTGCGGGGACCTGCACCAGCCTCTCTGGGAAATTACCGGCCAAGCTGCGGAGGTCACTAATTGTCCTACTCTGGTGGCATAAGCCACCCCAGGAGCTGTTCTGTGACAGGAATTGGAAGCTCCATTTCCCAGAAACAGGAGAGAAGGAGACAGTTGGCTGCAGATTTTGGCTCCTGAATGGGAGACTTGGCTGGCTAAGAGATAACCCTGGCATCAACTGGGGTGAGAACCAGCCCAAGTCTGAAAGAGGCCAGTAGCCGCCATTCTGACTCCACCCCCAGCATGAGGGGAAGCCAGGCTGACTGAAGCTCTCAGTGTTGGCAGAAACCAGTTTCTTTCATGCAGATCAGCCTGCAGCCCTAACCTAGGCTTCAGCCCCACCTCTAGCCAGAAGGAGGCAGAGGAGCCGTGCACCAGCCTATACAGGTAACTGGAGGGAACTTTGGCTGGCAAAAACTGAAAATTGGAAGTCTACCTGGGCAACTGCAGTCATCTTGGACCTGCACTGCATAGATTGCTGCCCACACCTGTGGCTCAATCCCTGCCCCAGGCAAGGGAGAAAGAGATGTGAAGCTTCATCAGTCTCTCTGGGCAACTATAGTCTAGGCCTGCATGTGGATTATTCCAAATAGCTATGATTCTGTCTCTACCCCTGGCAGGAGAAAGTTGGAAGAAGCTTCACTGGTCCCTGGTGCAATGAGGGCACCTTGAGCCTCCACACTTTACAGCACCAACTACATGCTTGGCTCCTACTGCATAAACAGCAAGGGAGAAATGATAGGAAGCCCTAAACTAAAGAGAAAAACTGCACCCAGAAAAATACTCTAGTAAGCCAGATGCAAAGACACCAATGAAAAATTACAATCCACACCAAGATATAGGAAGGTATGGCCCAGTTAAAGGAACAAGGTAAGCCTCCAGATGACATAAAGGAGTTGAGACAACTAATCATAGCTGTTCAAACAAATCTCCTTAATAAATTCAATGAGATGGCTAAAGAGATTAAAGATATTAAGAAGACATTAGATTGGGAAGTGGACTTGGCCCAGTGGTTAGGGCATCCATCTACCACATGGGAGGTCCGCAGTTCAAACCCTGGGCCTCCTTGACCCATGTGGAGCTGGCCCACGCACAGTGCTGATGTTCACAAGGAGTGCTGTGCCACACAGGGGTGTCCCTGCGTAGGGGAGCCCCACGCACAAGGAGTGCACCCCATAAGGAGAGCCACCCAGTGCGAAAGAAAGTGCAGCATGCCCAGGAATGGTGCCGCACACACAGAGAGCTGAGACAACAAGATGACACAACAAAAAGAAACATAGATTCCCATGCCGCTGACAACAACAGAAGCGGACAAAGAAGAACACGCAGCAAATAGACCTAGAGAACAGAAAACTGGGGCAGGGGGACAGGAGAGAAATTTAAAAATTTTTTAATTTAAAATATTAAAAATTTTAAAAAATTAATTAAAAAAAAAAGAAGACATTGGATGAACACAAAGAAGAACTTGAAAGCCTACATAGAAAAATAGATCTCATGGGAATGAAAGGTGCAATCAATGAAATTTAAAAAACATTGGAATCATATAATAGCAGATTTGAGGAGTCAGAAGAAATGATTGAAGAAATGGCCTCTGAAAGTGAACATGGAAAAGAACAGATGAAGAAAAGAATGGAAAAAATTGAACAAGGTCTGAGGGAACTAAATGACAGAAAAAGGCATGCAAACATACATGTCATGGGTGTCCCAGAAGGGGAGAAGGGAAAAGGGGCAGAAGGAATATCTAAAGAAAAAATGGTAGAAAATTTCCCCACCCTATTGAAAGACATAGATATCTATGTCCAAGAAGCACAATGTACTCCCATCCAAAAAAATCCAAACAGACCAAATCCAAGACACAAACCCATCAGAATGTCAAAGGCCAAAGACAAAGAGAGAATTCTGAGAGCAGCAAGAGAAAAGCAATGCATAACATATAAGGGATATCCAATAAGATTAAGTACTGATTTCTCACCAGAAACCATGGAGGCAAGAAGACAGTGGTCTGTTATATTTAAGATACTGCAAGAGAAAAACTTCCAGCCAAGAATTTTATATCCAGCAAGACTGTCTTTCAAAAATGAGGGTGAACTTAGAATATTCACAGATAAACAGAAAGAGAATTTCTAAGCAAGAGACCAGAATTTCAGGAAATACTGAAGGGTGTGCTAGAGTCTGAAAAGAAAAGACAAGAAAGAGGGGCCTGGAAGAGAGTCTAAAAAGAAGATTATATCAATAAAAGTAACTATAAGTGTTAAAAGAGTGGTGAAAATAAAATATGACCGATAAAACTCAAATAGTCAGGAATAAACTTAACCAATGATGTAAAGCACTTGTATTCAGAAAACTGCAACTCAGTGTTAAAACAAATCAAAAAAGCCCTAAATAATGGAAAGAGCATTCCATGCTCATGGATTGGAAGACTAAATATCATTAAGATGTCAATTCTACTCAAATTGATATACGGATTTAATGCAATCCTCATAAAAATTCCACCAGCATTAAAGAAAAAATTGAAAATACAATCATTAAATTTATTTAGAAGGGTAAGGAGTCCTGAATAGTCAGAAATATCATAAAAAGGAAAAGTGAACCCTCATCTCCAGACTTCAAATCATAATACCTACCTATAGTGGTAAAAACAGCATGGTACTGGCCTAAAAACAGACACAATAGACCAATGGAACCAAATTTATGATTCAGAAACATACCCTCACAGGTATGGTCAAGTGATTTTTGACTGGCCTGTCAAACTCACACAGCTCAGACAGAACAATCCATTTAACAAAGGGTGCTGAAAGAATTGGACATCCATAGCTGAAAGAAGGAAAGAGGACCCCTATCTCACACCTCATCCAAAACTTAACTCAAAATGGATCAAAAAACTAAAAATAAAAGCAAAAACCATAAAACTTCTAGAAGAAACTATTGGACAATATCTTCAAGACTTGGTGGTAGGTGCTGAATTCTTAAAGGAGATAAGAGAAGGACTGAGTGGACTACTGATGTTTAATGTATGTAGAAGTTTTAATTAGCTTTACTGTAAAATTGTGGAAATATATAGAGTGGACGGTAGCACACAGTGAGTAACAGCTAGTTTATAAATGGGGATGTGACTAAAAATGGTAGTCTAATTATGAAAATGCCAATTGACAGAATGCTTGAGAATAATCTAGGAACTGGATAGTACAGTAAACCAAGAGGTGGGTGAGAATTGTGGTTGATGGTACAGATGCAAGAGTGTCCTTTGTTAGCTAGAACAAATGTATATCACTACTGCAGGGTGTTGGGAATGTGGAGAAGCATGGGAAAAATATACCTGGAGTGACCTATGGACTGTGGTTAGTAGTAATAATATAGTATTCTTGCATCTATGCCAAAGATGTACTGTGTTGATACTGAGGCAGTATGGAAAATGTGAGCCAAATGTACACTATGGGCATGGCAATAATCAGATGATATTATTTTATCTGTAGCAAATAACACACCACACTGTGGTGTGTTGATGGAGGGGTGTTGTTTGGTAATTCTGTACATGTGCATGATTGTTTTATAAGTTTACAACTTCTGTCATAAAAAAATATATTTAAAAAATAATAATAGGGTGGGTTGGGGGGAAAACACACCAAATGTAAGATAAGAACTATGATTAGTAGTAAGATTTTGACAGTGTTCTTTCATAGTTTGTAACAAACTTCTCATGACAATGAAAGGTATTGGTAGAGGGTTGATATATGGGACCGCTGTATGATGTTATGCATGTTTGCTTTGTAAGTTCACAACTTTTACTATACACTTAATTGTTTATGTATGTTCATATATAAATGATATAAAGGGAAACGGACTTTGGCCCAGTGGTTAGGGCGTCCGTCTACCATATGGGAGGTCCGTGGTTCAAACCCCGGGCCTCCTTGACCCATGTGGAGCTGGCCCATGCGCAACGCTGATGCACGCAAGGAGTGCCGTGCCACGCAAGGGTGTCCCCCGCGTGGGGGAGCCCCACGCGCAAGGAGTGCGCCCGTGAGGAAAAGCCGCCCAGCGTGAAAAGAAAGAGCAGCCTGCCCAGGAATGGCGCCGCCCACACTTCCCGTGCCGCTGACGACAACAGAAGCGGACAAAGAAACAAGACGCAGCAAATAGACACCAAGAACAGACAACCAGGGGAAGGGGGGAAATTAAATAAATAAATAAATCTTAAAAAAAAAAAAAAAAAAAAAGATAATAATAATCGGATTGGTTAGCGGAAAAATACTTTGTTTAGTAGTAATATTTTGACAATGCTCTTCAGTCATTAGTTAAAAAGGTTTAAAAACAATGCAAGTTATTGGTGGTAGGTGAGATGTTATATATCTTTGTTTGATGTTATATATTTTGTTTTGTAAGTTCACAACTACTGTACATTTATTGTTTATGTATGTATTGTACATGTATTGTTTATGTTTATGTATGTTTATGTATGAGTGATATATTTTCAATAAATTATATAGGTATGCCAGCGCTAATTCTATAGAGCATGTTTATAATTTCCAGGATTCCACAAAGTTTTTTTTTTCCCCAAAAGATTTTAATTTCTCCACTTTCTCAATAAAATCGGTCTCAGAGTTTGGCCTACCCCAGGTCAGACAAGTACATATAATGTTAAATAGTTTAGTGAAGTATGATGGATGGAGAAGTTTTAGGAATTGAGAAAGATTTAATGTTCCTCCAGTTTATTCATAATTTTCTAACCTGAGATTCCTCAGCAAATAAGATGAATAGAGTTAAACCTATTTTGTCTTGTGTCCACAATGAAATTCCTCTTAGTATGGATCTTGTCTCCAATGGTCTTACTGTATCTAGGAAACAAGTCTCTGAAATGTTTGTTGAACAAGTGGATAAATCGTTCAGTACATTGTAAGGAAAATATCATGGTTCCTGATAGGCATAAGTTGTTTTTAAAAATGTGTCTTGTCTACTTGTGACCCAGTTTGGTCTTTGGGAAGAATATCTTTCCAACAAAGAACAAAGTAGACTCAAGAGCTCCCTGAGGAGAACTCTAGTTTGTGTGATAAAAATTATTAGTTTCGTGGCACTCAGCCTCTGCACCAACACGTAGGATTGTACTCACATAGAATTAATGGCACCCCTTATTCACACATACAAGACTGGGAGATAGGACACAGAATAATTAGATCACAGGCTCAAGAGTCAGTTGATCTGGGGGGAAGCAAATTTGGCCCAACAGATAGGGCATCCGCCTACCACATGGGAAGTCCAAGGTTCAAACCCAGGGCCCCCTGACCCATGTAGTGAGCTGGCCCACGTGCAGTGCTGATGCATGCAAGGAGTGCCGTGCACAGGGGAGCCCCACGTGCAAGGAGTGCACCCCATAAGGAGAGCCGCCCAGCACGAAAAAAGTGCAGCCTGCTCAGGAATGGCACCGCACACACGGAGAGCTGATGCAGCAAGATGACACAACAAAAAGAGACACAGATTCCTGGTGCCACTGACAAGAATACAAGCGGACACAGAAGAACACATAGCAAATGGACCCAGGGAGCAGACAACTTGGGCGGGGGTGGGGGGATGCCAGGTGGGGAAGCGGAGAGAAATAAATAAAAAAAAGAAAAAGTCAGTTGGTCTGTATTTGAATCTTGACTCTTGCGGTCACCCCTCGGGCTGAAGTGTGGTTTGCTGGCCTGGCAGGGGAGCAGCCGCGGCAGGCCAAGCCGCTGCCCCCATAATAGGGTGGCTGGTTGGACTCACCGCCACCCCTGAAGGAAGCTCGGCATGGACGCAGAGTGCCCTCGGGTCTCCCCTTCTCGGCAGCCATGCTTCCGCAGCCACCCCTCCTCCCGGATGGCGTCACACGATGCCTGTGGGGCGGCACCCTTCTTCTTCTTTCTCCCTGCGCAGGCGCAGGGCAGAAAATTCCAGTCTGCCCTTTTCCCCTCCCCCGACAGCAGCAACAGCCAGGCGTGGGCGGAAAAATCCAGTCTGCCCTTTTCCCTCCCCCCGACAGCAGCAACAGCCAGGTGTGGGTGGGAAACTCCAGTCTGCCCTCTACCCCAGCAACAGCAGCCACCAATCACTAAACCCTAACCCTTCCCCCGGCAACAGCAACAGCCAATCCCTAATCACCACCCCTCCCCCGTCCAGTACCGCCCACTGACCTTTCTCCGGCAACCAATCAGAACAGGGCATGGCTTCGACCAATCAGCCTTCCCCAGCCCCTATAAAACTGTTGCCTCTCCCTCAATAAAGTGGACCTGCGTGTTTACCTCCTCTCCGCGGTAGTTTTTCTGCCATGCGCCCTCCAGTCCTGAGAGCCCCCGACAAGGGCCTGGCCTCCCTTGTCCCCAGTTCGTCGCCTGCTTCTCCGGGCGACCCCTTCATCGCCGGCTTTGCCGGGCGACCCCGTCAGCCGAACCGTGCAATCCCTGTGAGACCAACCCCTCGTCTGCTGCCGGACCGACCCCTCGTCCCAAGCGGGACCGACCCCTCGTCCAAAGCTGGACCGACCCCTCATCCGCAGCCAGACCCCACCTCTACCGACCGAGCAAGCCGCCGCAGACTCTGGCAGTTAATTGTATGGCAGTAGGCAAATTACTTAACATCTTTCTGCTTAGTTTCCTAATATATAAAATGAGTATAAGGGTCTACCTCAGAGAGTTGTTGTTTCTCCCATATGCAATAAATAATTAGGTACCTGGCTAAGTCTTCATCTTCCCCAAAAAAATCCTTCCATTATCCTGTAAGAATTTAGATCCCATGTTCACGTGAACTTCAAACTTGAGCCTTAGGGTAATTTGACTTTCTAAGTACCTGTGACCTTTACATGGAAAGTATTTCAGCAACTCATTTTAAGGGCCATTCCTTAAACCTCTGATACCGAACAAAAGCCGGTTATTTTTTCTGAATGTGTCTTTAAAGCCAACTCCTAAGACACCAGGGATTCAAAGAGAGAGAGTTTAATTGGTTGCACAAGCAATGGAGCACAGTGACTTTCTGGCCCAAACTGCCTCCTGGATCTCCAGAAATTCTAGTATTTTCTAATATCAGTATACTAATTAGTGATTAGGATGGAGTTCATATCAGTTCTTTCATTAATCAGCATTAAGAGGCTGAACCAGGATGGGGGTGGGTACTCAGGGGTGAGTTACAACTTTACCACCATTGTCAGAGACAAGTCATCTGGCAGAGGGGAATACTGAAAATAAATGTCACCTACAAGGTTTTTCATATGGATAGCAAAAAGAGGAATGTGGAGTGATCACACTTACAATAGAAATGTTCATATACAAAGATAAGATCTATCTAGCACAATCATTACAATGGCAGTTTTTTCATTGGAAATGGCCACATACAAAGGGTGAAATCATTCTAGCTGGTTTCAGTAATTTTGGATATTAACCCTTTTGGCTAATTTAAAAAGCATCTATATAATGTTTCAGTAATCATAGTTATTTATTTATTCTTAACCTTCGGTTATACCTTCTTATCACTTGAATTGCTCCACATCATAAAGACTGAGATCTCACATTTTCTGATCACATTTCTGATCGCAGCCTCCTAATATATTCCTTCTATATTTCTTATGCTCTCACTCTCATTACACCTCCCAGAGATCTTGAATTCAGTCATTAATTTATTAAACAAAAACATATTGCAATCAAAATGACAGAGTGAGACACCTCAGGGCTCCATCCCCCATAAGAAGCTTTGAACAACCAGCAAGAACTGGAAGAAACATCTTTCTCAAAACTCAGAAAACAGGTAAAGGACTGCAGTAGTAGGGCAAGTTCCAAATGATGAAAAAGGCCACTTAAAAGCAGTAGGATTCTGTGGTGCCCTGTCATGTCCCTCACCAGCCCAGCACAGAGCCGGCCCATGCTCCCAATGTGAATCCCGGGCCCAGCTCTGGAAGGATCTGAGTACCCTTTGTCCACACACTGGGAGAACCTATGTCTGGCCTAATCTCTCTGACAGTGGCCCGGGGGTCTCACCTTCCCAGAACTTGTCCTTCAAGTAAGGGCAGTTCAGGGCACTCTACTACAGATTGCTGTGGAAGAGCAATAAAGTTGTGCTGCCTGAGGAAAGGGCTTGCTGGCTGTAGGACATAGAGCGCTGTGCTTAAGACTGTGAGGGAATGGTTTCCTAGGTAAGGGGGGACATTCAGAACCATGGAAATGAAGGAACTCCTAGCACCAACGAGCATGCCTAAGACAAGACACATGCAGAAAGGATCAGGGAGGCCCCACACTTTGGCCTGGAGCTATTCTCTTAACTCAATGTTGGGATAAGTCCTGAAGGAGAGCACTTGCACAGGCCAATCTGTAAAGAAGGGTGTTTCTTTTTTCTCCTTTTATTTTATTTTTTGGTTAGCTCCTGGCAATCAAAGAAAGGTCTGTCATAACACTAGCTGGATATAAACTTAAAGAATTCAGATGCCTTAGGGTTTAAATTCTGGCAATAACTTATTAAAATTTCAAAATGTCCAGGTTTCAACAGAAGGTTACAAAACATACAAACTAACAGGAAGTCATGGCTAGGCAAAGGAGAAGATGAAAGCATTAGAAACCATAAATGAGAAGGACCAGACCTGGAACATACCAGACAAAGGCTTTTAAAAACTTGTCCTAAATATTCACAAAAAGCTAAAGGTAAATATGAGCAAAAAACTAACAGAAATTGGGAAAATGGTAGATGGACACAAAGAGAATATCAATAGAGAGATGGAAATTACGAAACGGAACCAACAGATCTGAAGATCACAGTAACAGAAATTTTAAATTCCCTAGAAGGGTTGAACAAAACATTGGAGCTTACAGAAAAAGAATTAGAGAACTAGACAATAAGACAATTGAAATCTTTCAATATGAGGAGCAGAAAGATTAAAAGAATGAAGGAAAGTGATCAGAATCTGAGGAACCTGTGGGGTACCACCAAGAATATCAATATACATAATATATAAATCCCAGAAGATGAAGAAAGAGAGACAGGAGCAAAGAGGATATTCAAAGAAGTAATGATTGAAAAACCTCCCAATTTTAACAAAAGACATGGATATTATACATACAAGACATTCAAAGAACTCCACATAGAGTAAACCCAAATAGACCCACTCTGCAGAATATTATAATCAAACTGTCAAATGCCAAAGATTAAAGAGAGAATTTTGAGAGCCACAAGAGGAAAGCAACAAGTCATGTACAAGGGAGCTCCAGTAAGATTTAGTGTACATTTTCCACCAGAAAGCATGGAGGCAAGAAGGCAGTGGGATGAAATATTTAAAGTGCTAAAAACAAAAAATTGCCAACTAAGAGTTCTATATCCAACAAAGCTGTATTTCAAAATATGAGAGAGAGAAAAAAAGACATTTCCAAATAAACAAAAATTGAGGAAGTTCATTACCATCAGACCAGCCGTTCAAGAGATGTTAACAGGAGCTCTGCTTTTTGAAAAGAAAGGACAACAGACAATAGAGTGAAGCCACATGAAGAAATAAAGATCTCTGGTAAGGGTAATGACCTGGATTAAAATAAATACCAGCACTAAGTGCATTTTTGGATTGTCACTCCATTTTTTACTTACTACAGAATCTAAAAGGCAAAGGCATAAAATGTAATGATAAATCAGTGGTTTGGGCTCACGATGTATAAATATGTAATCTGTGAGAAGACAACTACATAAAGGTGCATGGGTGGTGGGGTATAGTATCATGGTCTGTGTGTACTATTGAAGTTAGTATAAAGCAAGAGAGATTGTTATAGATTTAGAATGTTAAATTGAAGCCTCATGGTAACTACAAGGAACTGGAGAGTATGCAGATATTAGAGTATAGGTTACCAGGGTTGGGGGTGAGCAGAGGGAATGCAGAGTTAAAGCATAATAGCGGTAATGTTTCTATTTGGGGGAAGAGGAAAGTTTTAGTCATGGAAAGTGGTGAGGGTATCACAGTAGTGTGGATGTGATTAATCCCATTGAATGATGTGCTTGAAAATGATTGATATGGGAAAGTTTATGTTTGTCTACATGCTCCCACAATTAAAAAAAGAAAAAAAGAAAGAGCAGCTAAACAATGATAATTAAATGCAATATAGCTAAGTGTTAAGGATGTGATACAGCAAAGGAGGAGAAAAGGCCCAAAGGGACATTGTTGCAACATATGAAAAACTGGAATATAGACTGTAAGTGTTATATCAGTGTTAAATTTCTTGAACTTGATAACTGCACTTAAGGTGGTTACATAAGGGAATACCCTTGCCTTAGGAAATGTGCTTGGCAGCATTAAGTGTTCAAGGAGCATGATGTATACAACTCACACTCGATTGTTCAGAAAACGGATAGAGAGAATTGATAGACAGATGGATGGAATTATACAGCAAATATGGCAAAATGTAAAATTGGTGGATCTGAGTAGCTGGGTGGTTACGAGTATATTGGAGCTCTCTGTATGGAGCTTGTATTATTTTTGTAACTCTCCAGTAAGTTTGAAAGTGTTTCAAAATAAAAAGTTAGAAAAATAAAAAGAGGTCACCAAAGGGGATAAAAAGGCAAAAAATAAAAAAAATTTTTTTAAGTATTGCAAGGTTTTTATGTCCCATTTTCCTTGATTCTTCCATTTTCTTTCAATTTATCAGATTCCTTCTAACCCCAATTTTCTTTTCCTCCCAACTTAGACCTTGTGGTTAATTATCTGAACTATTCTCTTCCCTATATCCTCAAACTCAGTGAACACATGTTTTTCTGCTTGAAGTCTCAGTTTCCTCAAAGGAAAGCACATATTAGTTCTTAATTTGTCTCTTGGACAGTTTCATCTTTCTGAAGGTTAAAGAAGTAATAAGCAAAACTGTGTCACTAGACATTGAACATTACTGAAGGTTACAAGTTAATTTGTATTCTCACCTCATACCACACATCAAATAAATGCCAGGTTATTTATAGATTCAACTGTTAAAAAAAAAATCCA
Organism: Dasypus novemcinctus; assembly: GCF_030445035.2. Classification (NCBI taxonomy): domain Eukaryota; kingdom Metazoa; phylum Chordata; class Mammalia; order Cingulata; family Dasypodidae; genus Dasypus; species Dasypus novemcinctus. Next base: position 20,566,076 of record NC_080699.1, on the reverse strand, counting down.
ACTATTAGAACAGACTCAGGGGATGTAGTTCCCATAAGCACGTCTTAAAAATTGTAGAGAACCATCTTCAGGTAACAAAAAATAAAAACTTACAAGTAGAACGATAATAGGAATTGAATCTACTTAACTATAGTACAAGCAAATTAAAAAGATTGGTGATTAGGATTGGTAAAGAGAATATAAATAGTATATACAGGGACAATGGAGAAATGTTATACAGTAAATCACAACAGTTGTAGGAAGGGGAGATGACAGGTGGAGAGATGTCCTCATATTTTTTGACCTGGTGTTAAAAGATATTATTTAAAGTGAATAAACAAGTTACATATAAGTATATTTAAAGAAATGGGGTAAATACAAAGACAAACCATTTAATCAACAAAAATATAGTAGTAGAAGGGAGGAAATGGAGGCAAGAAAGTGTAAATAAGTTACTTTGGTCCCTGTGATGGTTAGAAGTCAATAGGTACTGCTGAAGAAAAAGAAGATGAAATGTTTTATATAAATTTCTTCTGTTTTTTAATTTATACATTATATAATGAAATTGCTAGAACAAAAACGCAAATCTTTCCATTTTTCAGCATGCACACACAGACAAATGCTTTTAAAACTTGACCCAAAAGCTCTACTGCCAAGACACACATGCAATATTATTCATTTCAACGCTGTTTTAGCTAAAGATTGGGAAAATCTATACATTCATCAATAGGAGACTGACTAGAGAATAACATAGCCATACAAAGAAACACTGTCCTTCCAACTTAATGGATGCCTAAGGCAGGTCAATATGTACTGAAACAAAGATATTCAAAGCACACATTACAGGGAGCAGATGTGGCTCAAGTGATTGAGTACTGGCATCAGACATGGGAGGAACGATAAAACCAACTCAGGAGAAGCCAGTGTAGCTTAAATTCTTTTATGTGACATAAGCCAAGAACATAGACGCCCGGAAACCAGAGCCATGCAGTAACATTTCTACCTGGGTTACCAAGCGTGCATACATTATCTGTTTCCCGCTAGGACCCTGAGTGATACACAGGAAACTTCCTGTGCAAATGTATCCAAAGGGTTTTCGCAAAACAGAAACAAGGCAATGTGGCTGAGAGGTAGTAAAGGAGAAAAGGGATGAAAGATGAGACAGGAAGGTGGCCAGGTGTCACATCATGAAGTAATCTAGTAAAAGAACTTAGATTTTATTCCAAGTCAAATGGGGAGCCATTGAAGTGCATCCCATAGGGAAACACTTTCATTTTTTATTTGTTATTAATTTGTGTTCTGTTAAATCAATCTCAAGCATATTGGCTAAACATCAAATTGAGCTAACTATACCATTAGTTAGATCAAACAACAGCAGTTTCAGTACTCTCCCCTCCCCACTTTTAATTATTTTGTTTTACCTCCTTGTTTTTTTTAATATTGTGCTTTTTCAGCTTGTCCAGCTACGCAAGCTCCAATTTACTGAACAAATAATGGATTTCTTTTCCTCAAGTTAAAAAAGTCTGGAGGCTTCTGGGCTTCTACAGAAGCTCCATGATGGGCCATCAAGGACCATCAGAGGACTCCCTGCCAGCTCAGCCTCCTTGGCATGTGACTTTCTTTCTAGTGTGCTCATCACTTTAGTTTCCCAAGATGGGTGCTGCACCTCCAGGACCTTGACATTGCTCCAGGCAAGAAGACTAAGAGCAAAGGGCAAGAGGCAAAAGGTGCAATTCAGCAGGAGCCGGCCCACTTTTAAAAAGACTTCCCAGAAGTCACACCCAATAACTTCTGAGCATGTATCTCTGGCCAGAAGGATGTAAAATGGCCAACCTCTGTGACAGGAAAGGCCTGGAAATGGAATTTGGGGGTTAAGAGTTTTGCTACCCTATGTTCTGTTCTTAAGGAGAAAAGGAGAAAGGGTAGCGGTCTGGTCACTAGCAGTGCTAACAACTCGCTATTTCTTTGTTTATCCATTTTGGCATTCTCTATCTAGTTTCTGTGTTGGTGGTAAAAGATTCAGTTCTCTAACATCACGCTTACATTCCATATGTCTTCCTTATACTTTTCCAATATAAATATATCATAGGGGCTTTTTTAAAATTAAATTAGTAGCGTGTTTATATTATTAATTAAATATTGCTATCTGTAGAGCCAAGAACTGCACCATCCTTTCTCCCCCACAAAAAAATAACAAATGTTTGGTTTACTGGATTTACTAATTGTTAGAGGTTTGCAATAATTAACAAGCTGTAGCTCAGTTTCCCCTGATATGCACTGGGGGAAGGCTAACCCCATCCGCCATAAGCCTACATGTCCAAGGGCACGGCACTTCCCCACAGGTTAAACAAAGAAACCACACAGAGACAGGAGTAAAGGGAAAATGGAAACCTTCCCTACCTGCATATCAGAGGGAGTTAAAATTCCTACACAACAAAGAAACATCTGCTCCTGCAGCATTCCAAGAAACCATAACTCCTTAACCCACTATCTTCTAGTCACTGTCAGGGAAAGTGTTCACCTCTAGGGCTTCCTATTGGTCCCTGCACTTCACTCGGACCCTCAACCCCCTCCCACCAACTATCATTTTCCTGTCTAGAAAAGTTCTGTATAAATTCAAGTCCCCCCCTTCCAGGAGTGGACTGAAGTTTCTCTTCAGACCCCACCATGCTGGGGGGGGGGGGCTGAAGTCTGTTCTTCAGACCCACTCTATTGGGAGAGCTTCTCAATAAATCTTTCTTTGTCTATAGTCATTTCAGTCTCCGTGTCCCAGTAAGCGCCATATTTTCTTCAACACTAATAACTTCTTTACTTTTTCATTTGCTTAATTTTCTTGGCATTTATCTTCAATGTGTCCACATCCTCCATCATATCTGTCAAAATTATTCTTTTTCCAAATTATCAACGATATCAGAAAATATATCAAGTCTACTTTTGAAGCAGGCTAGCAAGATAGGGAATCAATAGATGGATCTGGAACCTGGCAAGAAGTCCACGTGGACACCAATAACCCCCAACATGGCTGCTGGAAGACCCTCCCCCAAGATTCTGCCATTCAGAACAAAGACTTCCTCCAGGAGCCAGGAGAGGCCCCAGATATTCCCCAAGGACTTTATCACAGGGCCCTCCTGCAGGATTGATGGGTAGGGTAATCAATCAAAACAGCAAACAGCTGGCACTCCTCCCCTGCCATTAGCAAAGGGGTGGAATAATTGACATTGTAAAAAGCAGGAGCAAGGCCTGAATTTTCTCTCTCACCTTTGGACTGCTGTTCCTGCCCTCTGTGCCCTACTCTCACCGTTTTTCCTCTGCCATGTGGCCACGCAAGTAAAACCTGGGCCATTAGAACCTATAATGGGGAATTGTAGTCTGTAAATCAGCCCTCTTTATCACTTTTCAGCCCCTTCCTCTCTACCTGAGACCCCTGATCTGTTATTTTCTTTCATTTCTCACCCCTCCCTGCCTGAATAAATTACTGGCCTAACTCACCCGACGTGCTCTTGAAATTCATTTCTGCAGCACAGTCAAGAACCTAGACAAAATCTGGTAACACCTTTACCACTACAGAATTCTTTCCCAGAGCCCTTTATCTATCTATTCCAATTGGGAATGTAGGATATTTAGCAGCATCCCTGGTCTTCACTTACTATGCCAGCTGTGCTTTGCAGTTGTGACAACCAAAAATGTCTCTAGACATTGACAAATAGCCCCTGGAGGACAAAATTGCCCCCAGTTGAGACTCACTTCACAGTAGAAGGACCAAGATTAAGCACAGAAGAGTTAAAAACCTACATTGTTTTACACATCTGAGTTTTAGTATATCCCTTCTGACCCTGTTACATGGTTTTCCTAATAAGAGCTATCATGTGTGCCAGGCTCGGAGCTAAATGCTTTATGTTTATACCACACGCATACATCACATCATACCAGAATCTCAGGAGGCAGTTTCTATCATTATCCTTGGACTACAGAAGAGCAAAATGCAATTCGCCCAAGATTAGATAGCAAATAAGTGGTAGAGCTAAGCTTTGAACCCAATGCTAGAACTCTCTCACTCTAATCAGTATATAATAATATATACAATTATTAGGTTGACTTTTCAGAGCTTTAATGAGGTTGAATGATTAACCCAACCAGCAGGCGGCAGAGTTGGGTTGTGAACCAAGGCAGTCCAGTCCCATAGTACTCACACCTAACGATTCCAAGATATACTAGTTGCTATTTCTCAAATAACGTTTTTTGTATTTTCAAGCATTTTCATGAATCTATTTATTGAAATTTCATAATTTATTGTTGCTTTCATAACTGTGGAAAATATAGGGTGTACATAGACTAGATTAGGGTGATGGGAAATAAAATAATATAAAGCAAACAGAATGTAAAATAAGTTTGGCAAGGTTTTACGAGTAGAAAACTGGAAGACAAGCTCTAGAAGGTGGAGGAGGGGCAGAATTATGAGTAACTGAACATTAAAAGCATTGAGAGGAACCCAATTGTGGTAACCCAGTGATGTGGAATTACAACCCACACCTAGCCAAATTCATTGATATGGGGTCCAAAGCAGTGTCCCGACAAAGTCCTGGGGACTGTATATGCTCAGACCTCTCAAGACAATCGCCGCTCCTCCTGGAAAAAGGATTCTTGTGGGATGACACACATGCAGAGCAGAGAAGTGTTGGACAACCAAAGTTTTAGTGTACTCAGATGCAATATACAAACATTCCTTTGGAAGGCAAATGAAGGACAGGAACAAAGGAATGGGAGGGTGCATTAGGGTGGGAGGCTGTTTGTGCAAGACCCAAGTCGTTACAGATGTCCTAGCTGAGGCTGCCATGACAGTGATGGACAACCAAAATAAATACATATCATTTGCTATGAGGCAGGAAGGGAGGGGAAAGATTTGTAAATGTTCAGAATAAGGCTAAATACGGTTATGAAAAATATGCACTTACAGCCAAATAAACAAGCATGCTGGGGATCCCTTGGTTTGTAAGAGATTTCCTAGGAGCTATTTTCCGAAATCCTTTCTTGAGTACTTAGGAAGCATCTCGACTTCACTGACAGCGCTAGCGTGTTAAGTCACAATTTTGATAAGGCCATCTTGGGTGTGCTGCTCAGGGCAGTTAGTCTAGTCTCAGAGCCGAAGGCTGCATTCCTATCATCAGACTCAAGGCTGAAGTGCCTCTACACCACCTTGTGCTTCACCAGGTGGTGGGCAACCGGAAGTGGGAGGCCTAGTTCCTTCATCTCCACATCTATCCCCTGGACCCTGCACAGCTACTGACACAGCTCAGGCACTTGATGGAGGCATGAGGAAGGCAGCAGGCATGCCAGCTACCCCTGGGAAGGAGCACAGGTGGAGAGACCATCCCATCCACTTTTCTGCTGAACCTTGTCACAGATACTCTGTGGGGTGGACCTGTGCTATGCTCCTCCACGTGCTGAAGTGTGAGAAAAACACGGCTAACTCCTCTGATTCTTGCATAGGAAGAGCTGTATACAAATACAGTGATGCTGAACATTGCTTTCGAGAGGTGTTTAACAGAATGAAAAAATAAAAAGACAAAGGCTCCCAGTGGGTCCAATTTGAAAGGGAGATAGACTTCAGAGATCTGCAAACAGACTGAATGAAATGTCATCGGGGACCATGTGAAAGGAAAACTTTTTTTTACTTCAGGGGAGCTTCAACATTGTACCAGTGGATTTGCTACTTCCCCAAAGTTTTTTAAAGTACCTTCTTCTTTCTTTATATTAAAATTCAAGTTTGGTTTCATGAACTTTCTCGTGTGTGATCTTTCTTTGCTCTTGCTCTTATTTAGTGTTATTCACCTTTTCAATTTGTGGTTCTTTATTTTTTAAAAAATTCACTTCTGTGTCACAAGAAATATTTTTAAAATATTCATCCTCTTCACATATTCTAAAGACAAGTCCTGCCATTGTAGTTCTAGTTCATCTGAGCAAGCCCTCTGTCCTTTTTAGGCAATAGTTCTCTAAATTTAATTAGCTTATCACGTTTTTAACATCCCACCAAAATTGGGGATAAGTTTCTTCTCTGTGCTAGGGTTACGCTGAGACTAGTTAAGCGATTAGATGGAAATTTCAGGACATTGAGAAACAGAGACTAATCTTAGGTCTCTGCTCACTCTTCCTAGGCAACGCTGAGCAACATTCAAACATTCCCGCACCTGTGGGGCTCCCGTGGTCCTGTGTGGTAGACACCCAAGTTCTTCAGACACAACAGGACAGGGATTCTGATGCCTTTTGTCCTTTCCCTGAAAGAGAAATAGGGCCATGGTGAATCCACTCATACTCTGGAATTCAAGCGAGGCAACCTCAGTGCAGGGGTCCTTCTCTGTTCTTTGATGGGAACATTAAAACAACAGCAAGCACAACTTCTAGAGAGCAATTTCTCAGAGAAATCTAGTGAACAATGCATATTCTCTTTCCTTGTTATAACAAACATAATTTATTTTCCCGACTGTATGTTAAAGTCACAGAATTCTAATCCTTTCGTTTTTAAATTATTTTTTTGTCACGGTGAGTGTTAAGGATGGAGTAGTGGACTTCAGGCCCATAAATGACATTCAATAAAGGTCTCCCAGAACATCAGAGTGAATCCTTTAACCACTGGGCCACTTTAATTAGGATTCCTTCCGTTTCTGATGACAAAAAATCTCCCTCCAACTACAGGGATTCAAAATGGCTTCAGGATGAATGGACCGAGCCCTCCAACAAGGTCATCAGAGCTCATCTCCATCTCTCAACTGGGCTTCTGGTTGTGGGCCGGCTTCCCTCCTCAGAAGGCCCTCACCATGAAGCAGGGAAGGTAGCCACCCACCCTCCAAGATTCACAGCTTCCAGCTTAGTAACCCCACCAGAAGGAAAGGCTGTGCTCTCCTGGCATCCATGTATCCACCCCAGGGAGGAATCTGCATGGGCCATGGGCCCATTCCTGAACCAATCCCTTGGCAGGGGAGATGGCCAGGCGTCCACAGCTCCTGTGGTGGAAGGCAAGACACCAGGCCTAACAGGTCCACAGGTTTACCAGGTATAACGTGGGATGACTGGTTCACCCAGGGTGAGAGATTTGGCAGATATTTGGGTACTATAGTCATGCATTTCCAAGTGACAAGTGTTTTACTTTTCAAAAAACAAAAATTTATGTTCCATCAACACTAAATTGTTTTTTATTGTCATAGAACTGGATTACTTAAGAAACCTTCTAGATACAGGAAAAATATTCACATTCAGTAGAAAAGATATGGGCTCCCATTTATCACCTTAAAGTGTTTCTCAGTGGAAAATGACTATATTGCCAGAGACACTGGCCCAGCAGCGGGAAGCAATGCAGTCACTGTCATCACCTTTGCAGAACACTCAGACCCTTTCCTATCAACGTTTTCATCTGCAGGGTTGAAAGACCATTGAGCATCTGCTCCTAAGAAATTCAGACACCAAAGTGATCCTTATGATGGAAAACTTGGAGATAGGCATATGGAAGGAGAGAGACCCCCTGACTTTCACTGTTATACTACCTTGCTTATTCTAAAGGATATTTTTTAAGATCTCAATGTGATGTGACTGATACCTGGGAAAGAGCCAGTGCATGTGGCACTAAGAATACCCACCCTCCAGAGCATGTGATTGAAAATAAGATTGAAATGTTTTTACTCTTCTTTTGCTAAATTATAAATACAGAAAATCATCAGGAGTCACACTCCATAAAGAGCCACATGGAAACCACACTGTTCCAGTTTTCCTCCCATCTCTCCAGCCATTCATTTTCAAAACCTACTGCTGGCTCCTCTTCTTCTGAAGACGGAGAAGCTTTGGATTCCTCTAGGTTCTTGGTTGTGATGCATAAAAGAATTTATGAACATGCCAGTTTCCTTAGGCTAGTAAAAAGAATTTATTTGGGAAATATGGGAAAGAATGCTGAGAAATGGGAGAGAAAGACACACCAAGATCTGGTGTAGGCCACTCTAGGCAGAGAGCATGCTCTGCCTTGTGTGATTACCTTTTAAACTGTTAATTATTCCAGTCCCTTGCTAATGATAAAAGGATGTGCCCCAGTGATTATTGGTTACCCCACCTAAGGTAGGGGCCAATGCGAGGCCTTTTTGGAATATTCAGGGCCAAGGGGAGGTCCAGGAAAGAGAAACTAGGACCTCAAGTTTAAACTCAAGGTTCCAGTGAGATCTTGCAGCCATGTTGTCTGCTGACCATGCGGTCTGTCAGCCATGTTGTCTGTCAGCCGTGTTGTGGGTCATCTTCTCATTCCCCTGTTCTAATCTGCCTCACTTCTACGTACCAAATTATATTCTGACATTATTCGAGTTTTATTCTACACCTTCTTCCTTTCTTGGTTCAAGGAGTTGGTAACCATTTTCCTTTACATTTCCAAATAGTAAAATTGTTAGTATATACCACTTGTTCACTCAAGAATAGAGATTCTGAAAAAGGATATTGCATATTACTAACTCGTTGACGCTTGTTCTTAAGTCCATACCATATAAATCTGCCTTTATATTCTTTGGGGGTCTCCATAGGAGCACTTTCCCACACTATTCCATAGGAATCATCAAAAATGACAGATTCTCTTCCTATGTGGCATTTCTGTCATCCCTCTTTCTCTTCAGGTTCTCAGGGTGGACAATTGTAATTTTGCTTTTTAGTTATGAAAGAATTATATGAGGGAAACAAAGTTATTAATAATTTTATTCCATTTTTTTCATGATAAACATAGTCTGATTTTTTGTTTGCATGCAAGGGGGAATTTTTCCAATACAGAACGGTCTATGATCAAAAGGAAGGGTAAGATTATATATTTCTTTCCCTTCTTCATCAGGTTTTAAGGGTAGTCTGTCATCTATAGGTCCAGGAAACACATGTGTTTTATTTAAAAATACAGGAAATGATGGGTCTCTCCATGTTAGAGCACGTACTAGAGGTGGGTTAGGAATATATGCCCAATAAATATGATTTTCATCTGCATGACCCAACGTTACCATTAATATGCTCAGGAGAGGAGAAATCATTGTTAACATTCTCTTTCTTCTCTTCTATACATGGTTTAATCTGTTGACTAGCAGTCAAATTTGTTCTCCATCTTCTGTAATGACAAGAGCAAATCCTCGCCCCCATACTTTAATCTTTCCCTTTTGCCAAGTGTTAGTACATCTTTCCAATATATTGGCTGATATTTAGCTGACTCACACAGTACCTTTTCTTTATTGTTTTTCAATGCATAATGCCGTTCATCAATGTTATTGAATCATATACATTCAGGAAATTTAAAGTGAATAAGGCTTTTGCCAATTGGTCCTTTGGTACTATAATGCCATCATTTCTGTCTTGCTTTTAGTAGTTGCAATCCACCCCTGCATAGGGATGGCAGTCTCTAGAGTGACCAGACACTATTGGGTTAAGTCTTTCACTTTTAGCAGGGCCTCCCATGCTGTACACAATTGCTTTTTTATATTTTGCTTTTGGCCTCTTTTCAGAATTGTCATTCAAACCCAAGGGTTACTTGTTTAGAATTTTGCTTTTGCCACAAACTCCACCCAAAGCCAATATTGGTGCTGGCCACATCCAATTCATAGGCTAAGTTCATGTCCACAATTTACCTTCCTTTTATTATTTAAAGCAGCTTGCTGGAGGTTTTCCTATTTCCATGAAGGACTTTTCCCAATTAATACATACAATTGTTTTAATATTTGAGTTAAGTGAGGGGTGAAAGATTTTCAATATTCCAACAATGTTACAAACTACATTAACATGAGAAAACATTGTACTTTATTAATTACAGCAGAGAGTGTAGTTTTGTTTTACCCAACTAAACAACATTGAAGAATTTGATAGAGCAGCAGGGACTTTGCAGCCTGTCTGAATTGCTTGCCTAGTTCAGGCTCTTAATATAAGATACTATTGTCTCTGATGTTTCTTTACATTCTGAAAAAAGGATTACTGGTTAACATAATGTCATCAGCAGAGTTTCAGCCACCAATTTTTTTCTATGCAGCTAGATTATTATCACCATGCCAGGACAAATGGTTGGGCTATGCACACAACCTTGTGGAAGCACTGCAAAAGTCCATTCATTGTTGGATTTTCCATAGACAGGGGAATGCAGGCTGGCTTGACCTGTCTAAGGTGACACTAAAGAAAGACTTAGCACATTTTAAAACAAAGTGATAGCGACACAGCTGGACATTAACTTCTTCCAACAAACTAGCAATATTTGGGACTGTTGCATACTACAGTGTTATTTTAATTTATGATAAGTGGTTGTTTCTGTGATACATACCTTTTTATAATAATTAAAACCATAATTAGCCACATTGTACTTCTGTTAATATTATGCTGAAATATTGGTAAATTTATACACTCTTAAGTATTCATTTGAACCTTTTACTCATACAACTTTAATTAACAGAGGGTTAAAAAAACTTAAATTTTATAACACTTTTAAACACCTTCCATTTAACTTATAACATATTAAATGAACTCAACTATTTTATTACCTTAATATTTCTTTCAAGGTAAAAGAACAAATCTCTTGTAACTAGTATGAAATAAAAAGCTGTATTTCAAGATTTAATTTTGAGAAAGCAGGTTTGAACATTTTTTTTCCTTTAAAAGAGATAAGACTTAGGTCCTGAACACTGTTGCAAGTATCTCTGGACGTGGCTCCTCAGGAAACGGAGGTTGGTTGTCACTGTGGGCACCAAGGGGATGGGAAAATGGATGTTAAATGTGTGGAACCAAGGTAAATGTGGGGTAAGAGAGGAGTTTCGCGAGAGTACACAAGGATGGATATAAAACATGAATATTACACCATAAACATATAGGGGACGACAGACTCATAATGTAAACCATAATGTAAAACACAGGATAACTAAAAATTTAGAAAACTGTGTGTCCTAAAGTATGCACCACAATGTAAGCACAGATGTCACCTTGTTTGAAAGCTATTGTCTCAGACTCTGTACATCACTTTAAGTAAATATGATGTGAATAGGTTGTAAGAGTATCGCTGTGGAAGGGAAAAGGTTTTGTGGTGGATGTGTGGGAGTGCTGTATACTGTACATATGAATTGCTGTGGTCTAGGGCTCTTGTGAAGAGAAGTTCAATAATTAGGGAAAAAAAGAAAAAAGAAAAAGATAGGATGTAGAACTTTTCCAAGTCAACATGTATTCTATATCTAACCTTTAAACCCATCGCTATATGCCATTTTGCTAGTAAGGGATCCTGACATTATATTGGGCTTCAATTTTCAGGAAGTTCTGGATCACAGAGTGGTTCAACAATGGCAGCGGAGGAATACTGGTATAGGATACTATTGACAGGTGATATATGGCTGACAGGGAGCTATACAGGGCATATGTCCAGGGTGCATGGTAATGTTTGGATATACTCATAGTGGCAACAATTAAAAACTACAGCTGGGGGGGTACTGGGTTCCTGGCCAGGGATGCTCTGTCGTGATCCCTAGGGGAGCAGCGGCAGTCCGCCAGGTGCAGCGGCAAGGACCAGGAAGGAATGAGGGTCCAACAGTGAGCCCCTGATACTAATGACTATGCTTGTGAGCCTATATGCCTGAAATAAGAACAAGGCCTAGAGCAGCACTGTGCCTGGGAATTTCCTCCTGACAGCCTTCATGTTACTCAAATGTGGCCAGTCTCGAAGCCAAACTCAGCATGTAAATGCAATGCCTTCCCCCCAGCGTGGGACATGACACCCGGGGATGAGCCTTCCTGGCACCAAGGGATCACTATCAACTACCAACTGATGATGCAACTGGAAAATGACCTTGAATTGAAGGTTTGATGCAGATCAGCAGAATATCCCTGTCTACATATAATAACATGACTTTAAACTGCTGTTTGACCTAATGTAAGGGGGAAAAGGAAAGGAGAAATGAGTTTATATGGCTATGAGTCTCTAAAAAAGAGTCTGGAGGCTGTCAGAAGGATTGCCCTTATGCACAACTGAGCAGAGTCTAAGAGACAGATAAAGTAGATACAATCCCCAGGTATTGGTTCCTTGGAGGGCTAAAGAGACCCACAGGTTCTATGGTCATGGCAGATGGGGTTCACTGCCATGTCAGATGGCCCTTCTTTGGAGCTGGTGTTTCTGCGTGATGGAACTGGACTCAGATGGGATCTCTTTTCATAAGACTTTCATGCTACTTTACTGGAATTGTAGTTGGTTTTGGGGTTTAAGATATATTCAGGGGATTTGAATCTCTGGACTGACAATATGATAGCCAGGCCCTGAGCCTCAACAGACTCCAGCTCCTACAATCTGATTTATTGGACTCACCTCACTCAGCTAAGATGGAGTTGAAGAAGGACAACCACCACACCATGGAGCCTAGAGTGCCTACAACTGAAAGCAGGAGGATTGCATCCAGTAACCATGTGGAATCTGAGCCTCCTCTTGACATAGAGGTGCAATGGACACAACCAATCCAAGGTCCACAGAGAAAAGGTGGCATTGGAGTGGGAAAAGTGGACATCGTGGCTGATGGGTATGGGGAATGGCAGGAAGAGATGAGATGTGGAGGCGCCTTTGGGACTTGGAGTTGCCCTGGATGATGCTTCAGGGGCAATCACCAGACATTGTAAATCCTCCCAGGGCCCACTGGATGAAATGGGGGAGAGTATGGGCCATGATGTGGACCATTGACCTTGTGGTGCAGATATGCCCAGAGATGTACTTACCAAATGCAATGAATGTGTCATGATGATGGGAGTGAATGTTGCTGGAGGGGGGGAGTGGTGGGGTGGGGGTGGTGGGGTTGAATGGGATCTCTTTTTTTTTTTTAATGTAATATTTCTACAAAATCAATAAAAAATAAATAAATAAAAAATAAAAGAGATAAGACTTTTTCTTCTTGGAACACTGAGGAAATGATGAAGTTAAAGTACAAAAAGCTGTTTTGATAAAACAGACTTTCTTTGTATACTGATTATTTAGGAAACTTTCACCAAAACAGACTAATGACTTGAGAGACTTTAAGAAAAAAACTTTTAACTTTGATACATACTACTTGATACTGAAGCTTTTAAAACTTTATAGACAGACCCATCAAATTTTATTTAACTTTAATCATAAAAATTTCTTTTCCACGAGCCTTCTTACACCTTCAGTATTCTCCTAGGTTTTGTCCCACACTCTACTCTTTCCCAATAATCAATCATTTTATCTTAGAACAAAATTCTCCTGTTTCCTTAACAATAAAAACACATTCCATACACCCCACATACTAAGTTACCAGACAAACCTCTTACAATATATAATTGCCATCGACACTAACAAGCTTGTTAAAATAATGAACTTTTCTTCACTTTAAATACTTAATAGCATGCAATACCAGAAACAGTTGTTTAGAAGCAAGTTGGCAGGGGAGGCTGGCTGCTGACAAATTTTCCTGTTATAAAATTACCTTTTATTATTAGTATTATCAATTCAGGTTTTGTTTAATAATGACTTTTTGGAATTAGCCATTTAAATACCTTAATTTAAACAATGCTTTGTTAAACTTCTTATAATTATTTATAATTTTAAGACAAATTTTACCTTCACAGAACACATTCCCTTACTTAAAGTTACCACAATATCTTCTACAACTTGCCATATGCATTTAGGTCTCTTGAGTTTATGAAAATTAGCCATCCTATTTTAGGACAAAACACACTTTTTAGAAAAAACTTATCAAATTTCAGTCAGCATTCCCACAAACTTTTAACCTTCTTTAATATTCATTTAAGTTTTACATCCTTCATTTTATCCTGTGAAGAAAAATAAACTATTCATTTCAATCTAGGCAAGAAAAACTTTTTATGAAAAGACTTACAGTAATTTTGTTAATCAAGACTTACAACTTTTATCATTGTAGCCATCTTATTAACATTTAAACTAAGTATTAATATAAGCACTTATTTAATTTTTGGCCATTTGAATAGAGCTCTTTTAAAAATTTTTATTTATTAATTTATATCACCATCCGGAGGTATCAAAATATACACTGACACTGAACAAACAGACAAACACAAAACAATTAAAACACACCAATACAAACGTACAGTTTACAATTGACACATCAACAATGCTTTTGTATTAAAGAAAACAATTCTAGTAATTCATAACTTTTTACAGGCACCCCATTAACTTTCAGTAAAGTTTTTAACACTTGCGAATATGCTTCCACACATCCCGTTTGATTACCTATTACCCTGATGACTTCGCGGAAAATGTTACTTGCCTAAAAGAAGAGTCGAGTCACACTGCTTTGGACGTCACACACGACCCTCGACAAAGTCTTTTCCACTATTCCCGATACTGATTTGGAAGACTCACTGACTTCTTTGGGCCCCATGTTGGGCCCCAGATGTTGGAGATTTGAACACAAAGGATATCGGGAATGAGAGAAAGAGAAAAAGGAGAGTGAAAGAAAGAGAAAGAAAGAGAGAACAAGAAAGAAAGAACGAGAGAGCTGGGATCAGGGGGTCTGCAAGTAGAGACTCCTCAGACAATTTTATTGTTTACAAGGGGCTCTCTATATACCCCAGTCTATGTGACAACAAGCAGGGAATACGTAGCCTATGTGACAACAAGCAACATGCAGTTAACTATCAGCATTAGCCATAGTCTAAGGAATTTTAAAAAATCTTATCTCAAGGTACAAAGTCTAGGGCGGCGGACTTGGCCCAGTGGTTAGGGCGTCCGTCTACCACATGGGAGGTCTGCAGTTTCAAACCCTGGGCCTCCTTGACCCGTGTGGAGCTGGCCCATGCGCAGTGCTGATGCGCACAAGGAGTGCAGTGTCACGCAGGGGTGTCCCCGCGTAGGGGAGCCCCACGCGCAAGGAGTGCACCCTGTAAGGAGAGTCGCCCAGCGCAAAAGAAAGTACAGCCTGCCTAAGAATGGCGCCACCCACACGGAGAGCTGAAACAACAAGATGATGCAACAAAAAGAGACACAGATTCCCATGCCACTGACAACAACAGAGGCAGACAAAGAAACAAGATGCAGCAAATAGACAGAAAAACAGACAGCCGGGGTGGGGGGGAGGGGAGAAAAACAAATAAATAAATAAATAAATCTTTTTTTTAAAAAGGTACAAAGTCTAAGTGTTCTATTCACTACAAAAGGTATGTGCTCATCTTTTCTTTTAGCCTTTAACAGCTTCATCCCATTTGCTGGGAACTCTTAATTACAGCATTCCTTAGGGTGCAAGCGTAGCCATGGAGACAGCACGTCTCTCCTTGTGAGGCCACTGTACCTCAGTTTCCAACATTATACATCTCTAACTGCCTGTTGGACATCTCCACGTGGCTATGTGTCCAAAAAATTAAACTCTTCATTCCACTCCCTCACCTTGATTAAGCTCATCCTCCAGTGTTCATTATCTCAGGAAATGATACCACCATCCAGCCGTTTACTCAATCTGAAGCCTGGGAGTCATCCTTGATACATTCTCTCCCCCTCAGCAAACCCCTTCACATTTAAACAAGGAGAGAAATCCCAGCTCACCTCTAAATTGCTCTCAAAACTGTCCACTTCTCTATATCCCCACCAGTCTTGCCTACCACTGTAGAAGACCCTCTAACTACGCTTTGATGATTCTTGCCCCCTTCCTCCACCAAAGCATTCAAATTCAATGACAGCAATCCCGGCTTCAAAACCTGTAAAGACTTTATAGCCCACCACGTCTCAGACGGAAGTATTGGGACTAATTGCGTCCGAATCCTTTAGAGAACCTTGTTAAAATGCTGACTCGAGCTGCATCCAAACCCAAAATCTCTAGGAGTAAGTAGATGTCTACCACGAGACTGAATTTTTAAAAAGATCCCCAGGTGATTTTTATACACACCGAAATTTGAAAACAACTGCTCAAGATTTAATCCCAAATCCTTAATATGGTTTCTACAGTGGAAACTTTCACAGCCCCAGACTAAAGTAGAAAGCTTTATTCATGACATTGGTTACTTTGTGTTAAATGTCTGATTCTCTGCCAGAGTATAAGCACCAGGAGCAAAGGCATATGACTATCTGGTTTACTTTTTGTCCCTAGCACCCAGGACAGTAAGTCACATCTGTTGTTTAATAGTCATTGCTATTCAGACTCAAAGAGAATTTAATTTAAAAGACTTTCTCCAAAGCAGCATTTATTAAACATACCTGAAAACAAATTTTATTGCTATAAAGCAGGGAATATTAACAAGGGATCCATGAGCCTGAATTGAAATTCAAAAAAACATTTTTCTTGTGGGTTCTCATTGGTGCAGGTGTAATATATTTATTAAGTAATACATAGTATAGTGTGGACTCTGTAAGGGGTCCGTGGTTTTCATATGACTGGCAAAGGGGTCTGTGGAACAAAAAAGGTTAGGAACCCCTGCGATAGGAAAGTGGGTGTGGCTCAACTAGTTGGGCACCTGACTACCACATGGAAGGTCCTGGGTTCGGGTCTCAGTGCCTCCTAAAGAAGACAAGCAGACAGTACACCCACCGCAATGAGCAAACACCTAAACATTTAGATGCCTAAATGAGCAGATGCCACAAGCCAGCAGATGCTGCAGCTCTTGGGGGACAGATGTGGCTCAGGCCTTTGGGCACGTGTTTCCCACGTGGGAGGTCCAAGGTGCAGTTCCACATGCCTCCTGGAGAAGGTGAGAAAACAATGAGCAGAAAGATGAGAGAATGGATTGGGAAAGACAGATAATGTTTTTTTAAAATAATGGAGTAAATAAATCTTAAAAAAAAAACCTGCTACAGAGTACAGACCAAGAAAAGAAAGGGCTCAGATAACAATGATCTGAGTAACTAGTGTGACCTGAAGGAAAAAGTATAATCTTTAAAATCAAAGTAATTTTCTGGAGGCTAACAAGCTCTCCTTCAGTTCCAAATGAGATCAAATGAACAGAAATATGCTTTGGACTATGTTAGGTCCCAGGTTAAATAGACTTGGAGACAGATCAAGACTCAGGCAGGAGTTTATTAGGTCGCCAGCATGGCGGGGGCTGAAGAGAGACTTAAGCCCACCCAGGTTGGCAGTGCTCCTTTTGAGCTGGGGGAATGAGTGGGTTTACAGAAAGGGCGTGTGGGTGTGGTACGAAGATATGGGGTGGGAAAGTACCCAGTGAGCTATCTCAGGGTGGGGTGTGATGTTCCCAGACTGTCTGACCACTGGGAAAGGAATGCTCTGTGGCCTTGAGGGGATGGTGATAAGCAAGGGCTGGAGCAGGACATTTAGTGTTTGAGAACATGGGAACTCAGGAGGCAAGAGGTTACACTCTAACAGACTGCATTCAAGAAGTTTCTGAGGGAAGCGGATATGGCTCAACTGATAGAGCATCCGCCTACCACATGGGAGGTCCAGGGTTCAAACCCAGGGCCTCCTAACCCATGTGGTGAGCTGGCCTGTGCACAGTGCTGATGCACGCAAGGAATGTCATGCCACCCAGGGGTGTTCCCCGTGTAGGGGAGCCCCACGTGCAAGGAGTGCACCCCGCAAGGAGAGCCGCCTCATGCAAAAACAGCATGGCCTGCCCAAGAGTGGCACTGCACACACTGAGAGCAGACACAGCAAGATGATGCAACAAAAAGAGACACAGATTTCCAGTGCCGCTGACAAGAATACAAACAGACACAGAAGAACACATGGGTAGGGGAAGGAAGGGGAGAAAAATAAATAAAAAGTAAATCTTTAAAAAAAAAGAAGTTTCTGAGCATAAGGACCAATCACCAGCCAGGTCAGGCAAACAAAAGATGGTGAGCTAGTATCACCAAATGCAAGGTGGCGAATTAGTTTATATCAGTGGTGAAACCAAGCTGAAGAGACTGGGCACTTCATCAGGGCCCATGGACTGGGAGGCCCTGCACAGTTTAATGTATGCTGAGACTACCCCATCCTCAAAACATGTCATTGTCCACTAGTAGGTTACTTCATTCCCTGCACTCCTGTCTTCACTGACCACTCCCTCCCTATCTTAGCAAGTTTTTGCTTTTTGTTTCTACTCTAGCATTTTAACAATGGGAAGCTCAGGAAATGTACTCAGACTCAGCACCACAGAAGAGCAGAAGGCTGATCCTTACCATCTAATGCTACATGACCTGGAGTGTGGATTGCCTCTTTCCAGCCTCGATCTGCAAGCCCCTACCTTCCACCGGGGGGAGAGGATATGCACTAGAGAGGTGGAGAAGTAGGCGCAACCTTAGTCCTTTTCACTAGGGTGCTATGAAGCCCCTCTGTGTGGCAGGCTTTCCAGTTGTCACATGGAGAAAGATCCAGTCATCTTACTTTTGCTGGCTTTGCAGTGAGGCAAGTGGGGAGGGTGGTCATGAAACAGGCAGCAGATGCTGCAGAACTCAATTCCACAGATAGGCAATTTGAAGTTTCCATGGCAGCACTGAGGGTTTTACTATGTACCATTCTTCATTAGGATGACTCCAAATACCAAAAGCAAAACAAAATATACGCACTCAGAACCCTGTCCTTCTAACTTCCCATGCACTAAGAAAAAAGGGTTATTTTCCTTTTATGCATAACCAGATAACAAAGGTAACAAATTTTTTTTTAGTTAGGACTCTAGAATTTTATATAGTGGAATCCTACAATATGTACTTTTGGTCTGGTTTCTTTGCTCTCACTCAGCATACTTACCTTGAGATTTAGCCGTGTTGTTGCATGCATCAATAGTCCATTCCTTTTCGTTACTGAATGGTGTTCCACTGTATACATACACTACAACTTATGTATCTAGTCACCTTTGATGGACATTGGGTTGTATGATGAGTTGAAGCTGTATGCACCCCAGAAAAACATGTTCTCAAATGTAATCCATTCCTGTGGGGGTGACCCCATTTTAAGTAGGATCTTCTCACGAGGTCACTTCAGGGAGGGTGTGACCCAACTCCCATTAGGGTGGGTCTTAATCCTCTTGCTGGAGTCCATTATAAGAGAATGGAATTCAGACAAAGGGAGAGAAAGCCACTGAAGCAAGAAACTGACATCAGCAAAACCTTGAAGAGAAGGGAAAGACCAGCAGATGGCACCATGTACCTTGTCATGTGACAGAGAAACCCAGGATCACAGCAGCCAGTCTTCTGGAAGAAAGCGTAGCCGTGATGATGCCTTGATTTGGACATTTTCCCAGCCTCAAAACCATGAGCGAATAAATTCATATTGTTTAACCCCATCCATTTCGTGGTGTTTGCTTTGAGCAGCCTAGGACACTAAAACAGGTTGCTTCCAGTTTGGGCCTATAACAAGTAGAGCTACTATGAACATGTATTACCAGTCTTTATAAAAACCAAGTAGAGTGTTAAGGTTTTATGGCAGATGCATGTTTAACTTAATACCATAATTTAATAGCTTTAGCTGTTACTGCTTATATAAAATTATATATCCCTGGGAACGGATGTGACTCAAACGGTTGAGTGCCTGCTTCCCACATGGAAGGTCCCAGGGCCTCCTAAAAACAAAGATAAACAATGAGCAAACAAATGAAAAAACCAACGCAGGGGAGCTGATGTGGCTCAGCGGTTGAGTACCAGCTTCCCACTTACGAAGCTCCTGGGTCAATCTCTGGCCCTGGTACCTCAAAAAAAAAAAAAAAAAAAAAAAAACATTATCCCTTCTACAACCAGGTCCCTCTCTCCATCGTAGCCCCTACCTCCATTCACCCACTAATATATGCTTTCCTCTATTTAAATGCATAGAAGCCTTTATTTTACAGCTGGAAAAGGGAAGAGGAAAGAGGGTGTATTGCTGGAGAGAGGAATAAAAGTAGAAGAAGAGAAGAAAATGTTGCAATTGGCCTTCAGTAGTTCCCTCCAGGACTTTTCTGGGTGTGTGTTCATGTATATGTAAAATTATTTTATTCGTGGTATTACAGAGATATAAGTACAGGTTCCGGTGAGATTTTTTAATATATATATATATTTAGCAAATCTATTATATTGATACATATTAATAAAGCATAAATCCATCCAAAGTGTACAATGGTATTTGGTAAAATCACATAGTTGTGCATTCATCACTTCAGTCATTTTTAGAGCATTTTCACTATTCCAATAATAATAATAAACAAACACAAACAAACAAAACTCATCACCTTTCAATCTCTCTGGTTCCCTGGCCATACATAGCTGCTATTCTATTTCTATCTCTCTAGTTTATTTGTATTTACTTTTTGTAAAAACAGTCTTAAATATCCAATATCACCAATATTCATATTTTACAGAGGTTTCACTGTTATACAGTCCCATGCTATAGATTTTAGCTAGTAATATACATGACCTTAGACTGTCCCTTTGCAACCACTATCAGACCCATGTAGTAGCAGTGCTAGTTACAAACTCTATGAATTGCTTTCACCATTTCTACTCATTTCCAAAGATTTACAACCTTTTTTGCCAATTCTGCACAGAATTACCCTCAGCTTTCCATTCTCTCCCTCCATTCTATTTTCTGATGACATGTATTCTAATTATTAACTCCATGAATTTACATGGAATATTTAGTTCATAATAACGCAGTCATACAATATTTGTCCTTTTGTGCCCAGCTTGCTTCATTCAATACAAGGTCCTCCAGGTTCATCCATGTTGCTATATGCTTCATGACTTCATTTCTACTTACAGCTGCATAATATTCTGTCATGTGTATACACCAAAATTTTTTATCCATTCATCAGTTGATGGACACCTGGGTTGTTTCCAACTTTTGGAAATCATGAATAATGCTGCTATGAATATCAGTGTGTAGATGTGTGTTCATGTCACTGCTCTTAGTTCTTCTGAGTATATACCTAGTAGTAGTATTGCTGGGTCACATGACAAGTCTATATTCAACTTCCTTAGGAAGTGCCAAACAGTCCTCCACAGTGGCTGTACCATTCTACATTCCCACCAACAGTGAATAAGCATTCTTATCTCTCCTCATTCTCTCCAACTCTGACGTTTTAATAGTGGCCAGTCTAATAGGTATAAAATGTAGCTTTGATATACATTTCTCTAATCACTAGTGATGTTGAACAATTTTTTTTTCATGTGTTTTCTTCACCATTTGTATTTCTTCTCTAGACAAATGTCTTTCAAGTCGTTTGCCTATGTTTTATTGGGTCATTTGTCCTTTTGCTGTTGAGTTGTATGATCTCTTTATATATAACGGATATTAAACCTTTATTGGAAATGTAATTGCCAAATATTTTCTCCCATTGAGTTGGCTGCCTTTTCACCCTTTTGACAAAGTCCTTTTGTGGTGAAAAAGTGTTTAATTTTGGAAGCAGACTTGGCCCAGTGGATAGGGCATCCGTCTACCACATGGAAGGTCCATGGTTCAAACCCAGGGCCTCCTTGACCCATGTGGAGCTGGCCCACACGCAGTGCTGATGCACATAAGGAATGTGGTGCCATGCAGGGGTGTCCCCCGCGTAGGGGAGCCCCATGCTCAAGGAGTGCACCCCATAAGGAGAGCCACCCAGAGCGAAAGAAATTTCAGCCTGCCCAGGAATGGCGCCGCACACATGGAGAGCTGACACAACAAGATGATGCAACAAAAAGAGACACAGATTCCCATGCCACTGACAACAGCAGAAGTGGACAAAAAGAACACACAGTGAATGGACACAGAGAACAGACAACTGGGGTGGGGGTGGCGGTGGGGGAGGGGAGAGAAATAAATAAAATAAATCTTTAGAAAGAAAAAAAAAGTGTTTAATTTTGAGGAGGTCCCGTTTATCAATATATCTGTTTTAATAAGTTTATTTTACTTTAAAGCTGTAACTACAACAGTCCTCAGTCTGCACATTTCTGATATGTTAGAGTTTCACTTACCACAGTTTAAATAATACCATTCCCCCAAAAACACAGTTCAAATTTCAGTTACCACAACATATTAAATGTAACTACATAAAGTACAAATTTCCCTGCTAGCTCTTCAGACCATAGTAACAATGTAAATAAAAGATGTGCAACCTTCTTTCAAAATGATTGGCCATTAAAATGGATCTAAATTGGAAAGGGAGAAGCAAAACTTTGCCTATTTGCAGATGACATGATCCTATATACAGAAAATCCTGAAAAATCTACAACAAACCTCCTAGAGCTAATAAACAAATTCAGCAAAGTGGCAGGTTACACAATCAACACCCAAAAATCAGTAGTGTATATACACAAGCAATGAACAATCAGAAGAAGAAATCAGGGGGAAAAATTCCATTCACAATAGTAACTAAAATAATCAAATACCTAGGAATAAATCTAACCAAGGTTGTAAAGGATTTGTACTCAGAAAACTAAAAAACATTGCTAAAAGAAATCAAAGAAAACCCAACTAGAAGACTAAATATCATTAAGATGTCAAAACTACCCAAAGTAATTTATAGTCCATGCAATCCCAATCAAAATTCCAACACTCCGCTTTGGAGAAATGGAAAAGCTAATCATCAAATATAGAGGGAAGGATAAGGTGTCCTGACAAGGTAAAGCCATCTTGAAACAGAAGGATAAAGTTGGAGGAGAATTACTTCTGATTTTAAAACTTATTTAAAGCCACAGTAATCAAAAGAGCATGGTACTGGCACAAGGATAGGCATATAGACCAATGGTTCTGAACTGAGGGCTCAGAAATCAACCTCACATTTATGGTCAACTGATCTTCTTTTAAAAGCAGTTGTGTCCTTTATACATAAAATCCATCCAAAGTGTACAATCCATGGCTCCCCATATAATCACAGAGTTGCACATTCATTATCCCAATAAATTTTAGAAAATTTTCATTGCTCCAAAAAGAAAGACCCTATACCCTCCTTACCCAATTTTTTTTTTTTTCGGAGATAGTGGGGATTGAATCCCAGGAAGTAATACATGGCAAGCAGGTGCTCAGACCACTGAGCTACATCTCCTCCCCTCCCCAAGTGATTTTTTGACAAGTGGGAAAGATCACTCAAATGGGAAAGAAAGTCTCTTCAACAAATGGTGCTGGGAAAACTGAATTTCCATTTAAAAAAAAAAAAGGAAGAAGAACACCTACCTCACACCTTATACAAAAATCAACTCAAAATGGAACAAACACCTAAATATAAGTGCTAGAACTCTCAAACTCCTAGAAGAAAACATAGAGAAGCACCTTCAGGACCTTGTGTTAGACAATGGTTTCTTAGACTTTATGTCCTAAGTGCAAGCAAGAAAAGAAAAAAATAGATAAATGGGACCTCATTAAGATTAAAAACTTTTGCTCCTCAAAGGATTTTTTTATGAAAGTAAAATGATAACATACACAATGGGAGAAAATATTTGGAAACCACATGTTTTAGTTTGCCAAAGTGCTGCTGATGCAAAGTAGAAATCTGCTGGCTCTTATAATGGGAATTTATTTGGGGCAAAAGCTTACATTTCCAAGGCCATGAACTGTCCAAATCGAGGCATCAGCAGAGATGCTTTCTCACCAGTCAGCTACTATTGATCCTAGCATTGTTGCCATGTGGTGAAGCAAGATAGCTGCTGATCTCTGCAGATGTCTCTGTCTTCCCTTCCAGAATCTACTGTCTCTTGGAGCTCAGCTGTGAGCAATCAGGCTTAGGGCTTGTCTCTTTCTGGGCATTAGCTCTTTGAGCCTCTTAGGGGCTTCTGTTTTCTTGTGGTACACATGGAAGAATCAAACATGACAGCTCCTTTTTCCTGGGTCTGTCTCTCTGTGTCTTTCTTTATATCAGCAAGAGGGTGAAGACTAAACATGAATCAAGCCCCACTGACAAAACCCAACCAAACGGGTCTCACACCCACAGGAATGGATTAGTTTAAAACATAATATTTTGCTTTTTGGGATTCACAAAAGTCAAATTGTCATACCACATATCCATTAGAGGTTATATATGTATCCATAATATATAAAGAAATCCTTTAACGTAACTAAAAAGACAGAAAACGCAATTACAAATGGGTAAAGGACTTGAACAGACATCTCCAAAGAAGAGATACAAATGGCCAGAAAGCACATGAAAAATGCTCAACATCATTAGCCATCAGGGAAATGCAAATCAAAACCACAATGAGATACCATTTTACACCCATTAGAATGGCTGCTGTTAAAATAATGGAAAATAAACAAGTGTTGGAGAGGATGCAGAGAAATAGGAGCACTCATTCACTGCCAGTGGCAATGTAAAATGGTACAGCTGCTGTGGAAGATAGTTTGGTGCTTCCTCAGAAAGCTAAGTATAGAGCTACCATATGACATGGTAACCCCACTACTAAGTATAAACCCCAAAGAATTGAAAGCAGGGACTAAACAAATATTTGCACACCAATGGTCATAGCAGTATTATTCACAAATGCTAAAAGACGGAAGCAACCCAAGTATCCATCAACCAATGAATGGATAAATAAAATGTGGTATATACAAACAATGGAATACTATTCAGCCATAAAAAGGAATGAATTCCTGATATATACAACAACATGGATGAACCCTGAAGACATCACGTTGAGTGAAACAGGTACAAAAGGACAAATATTGAATAATCTCACTAATTTGAAATAATAAGAATAAGCAAACTCATAAAGTCAGAATCTAGAATAAAGTTTACCAGGGATGGGGTTGGGATAGGGAATGGGAAGTTAAAACTTAAAATGCATAGCATTCCTATTTTCAACGATGGAAATGTTTCGGTAATGGATGGTGGTGATGGTAGCACATTGTGAACATAATAAACAGCACTGAAATACATATCTAAATATGATGAAGGGTATATGTTAGACTAACAGAAAAAAAATTTTTTAATTCATGAAAGTACACAACACAGTGAACCATAAGTTAAACCATGGATTGTAGCTAATACTACAATTATTTAAAATGTGCTATCATTAATTAAAGTAAACATTCCCCACCAATCTAAGGTGTTAATAATAATATGAGATTACTGTAGTTTATGCATGATTGTTTTGTAAACCCACAACTTCTCTAATAAAGGGGGGGGGGAATGATTGGTTACTGCACATCTGTTATTCAGGGTAGGTACAGACAGAAAAGTATTTAGATGTGTTGCTTCCTTGTTTCCCAGTAAATAACCCGAGTGTCATTTTAGGAAGCTGGATAACCAAAACAGGGAATTGGCCAACAAAGATGAAAGTGCAGCAAAGAAATAAAGTAACAGTGCTGGGAGTGAAATCTGAACCAACCATAAATGGACTTATTGAAGAAATAGCTGCGGGAATGTTGACACTTCTGTCATTAGAGAGACTCTATGCAGCCAGAGGAATTTAGTGAAGACAAGTTTATTGACGTAAATGAAGAAAGTGATTGTGACAAATAGGCTGAAGATGTCCCAGATGAAGTGCCATGACAAAATAAGTTAATACAAGTGCCTAAAACAGTGTCTGTCACACAGTAAGTGCTCAATAGCAGTCTGCAATGGAATTGTTTATGCAGTTTTATAACCTTTGTGTTTTAGTTTGCTAAGGCTACTGATGCAAAATACCAGAAATGTGTTGGTTTTTATAATGGGGACTTATTGGGGTAAAAGCTCACAGTTCTGGCAATATATTAGACTTCATCTTAAAAGAAATTTTGGACCACAGAGAGGTTCAACTATGGCAGGGGAGGAACACTGGTATTGGGTGTTATTGATGGGGGGCACATGGTTGGTAGGGAGTTCTCCAGGGCATGTATACAGGGTACATAAAAAAGGTTTGGATATTTTCATAGTGGTTACAGTTAAAAACAACAACTGAGGGAGTGCTGAGTTCCTAGCCAGGGGAGTACTCTCACATTCCCCAATGGAACAGCAACAATCCCCCAAGTGCAATGGCAAAGACCAATAAAGAAGGATGGTCCAACAATGAGCCCTTGATATGATAACTATCTTTATGAGCCTATGCACCTGAAATATGAACTAGGCCTAGAACTGCAGGGTGCCTAAGAGTTACCTCCTGAGAGCTTCCACACTGCTCAAATGTGGCCACTCTGTAAGTCAAACTCAGCATGTAAATGCATTACCTTCCCCCCAGCATGGGACATGACTCCTTTGTATGAGCCTCCCCGTGCCAAGGGATTACTACCAAGTACCAGCTGATGATGTAACCAGAAAAAGATCTTGAATAAAAGGATCAACTCAGACCAGCATAATATCTCAGACTACATGTAATAACAGGTGTTAAAAACTGCTTTTTGACCTTGAATAAAAGGGGGAAATGGAAAGGACAAATGAGTTCATATGGCTGTGAGTCTCCAAAAAAGAGTCAGTAGGTCATCACAGGGGTCACACTTATGCATGCCTCAGCAGGGTCCGAGAGACAGCCAAAGTAAATACAACCCCAGGTACTGGTTCTCCTGAGGGCTTCAGAGACCCACAGGTTCTATGGTCATGGCAGATGGCTCTGGAGTTCAGTTGGCCCCATTTGGAGTTTGTGTTCCTGAGTATGATGGAGTTGGACTCAGATGTGACCTTTCTACACATGCCTCTTCTGTCAACTTTTACTGGACCTGTGGTTGGTGCTGAGGTTGGTGTATACACCGGAGTATACTCTGGACTGTCCATGTGACAGCCATGCCCTGAGCCTCAGCAGACTTGCAACTCCTACCCTCTGATTTATTGGACTTACCCCAGCCAGCAAACAGGGAGGTGAAGAAGGTCAACCACCACACCAGGAAGCCAAGAGTGCCTACAACTGCAAGTAGGAGAATTGCATCCATCATCCACGTGGAATCTAAGGCCCCTCTTGATATAGTGGTGGAGTGGACATCACCATCCCAGGTCCACAGGATGGAGGAATCGAGTATGGATTGGAGTGGACTTACTGATATTCTACTATGGAACTATTGTGATTAGTAATGGAAGAAATTGTAGCATTATGTGGAAGAAGTGGCCACAGTAGCTGCTGAGGGTAGAGAGAGGGAAGAAGAGATATGATGTGGGGATATTTTCAGGACTTGGAGTTGTCCTAGGTGGTACTGCAGGGACAGATGCTGGACTTTGTATGTCCTGCCATGGCCCATGGGGTGGACTGGAGGAAGAGTGTAAACTACAGTGTAAACCATTATCCATATGACGCAACAGTGCTCCAAAATTTATTCACCAAATGGAATGAATGTCCCATGATGATGAAAGAGGTTGTTGATGTGGGAGGAGTGGGGGGAGATGGATGGAGGGGTATATGGGGACCTCATTTTTTTTAATGTAACATTTTAAAAAATAGAAAAAAAAGCTCACAGTTCTGAGGCAGCAAAAATATCTAAATCAAGGCATCATCAAAGATGCTTTCTCACTAAAGGTCAGCTGCTGGTTGGATCCTGGGCCCCTGCCACATGGCAAAGCAAAATGACCATGCTCCATCTAGGTCTCTGCCTTCTCCTCTAGGCTGCTTTCTCTTGGGCCTCAGCTATGGGCAATCAAGTACATGGCAGGGCTCATCTCTTCAGCTTTGAGCTACTGCATGGGCCAGGCTCTTTGGGGTCACTTTCCATGCTCTGTGCTCTCCTGATTTAAAGCAATAAACAGGGGAAGCGGACTTGACCCAATGGATAGGGCGTCCGTCTGCCACATGGGAGGTCTGCGGTTCAAACCCCGGGCCTCCTTGACCCGGGTGCAGCTGGCCCATGTGCAGTGCTGATGCACGCAAGGAGTGCCCGGCCACGCAGGGGTGTCCCCCGCATAGGGGAGCCCCACGCAAAAGGAGTGCACCCCGTAAGGAGAGCTGCCCAGTGTGAAAGAAAGTGCAGCCTGCCCAGGAATGGCGCTGCACACACGGAGAGCTGACACAACAAGATGACGCAACAAAAAGAAACACAGATTCCCGTGCCCCTGACAACAACAGAAGCAGACAAAGAAGAAGACACAGCAAATAGACACAGAGAACAGACAACAGAGGTGAGGGGAGAGGGGACAGAAATAAAATAAATAAATCTTTAAAAAAATAATAAAAATGAAAAATAAAGCAGTACACAGCCTCTGGCCTCTGGACCTCTCTCAGCCTCTCAGTGCTTCCTCATCTTCCTGCAACTGCAGGCAAACTTCACTCTCACATGGCAGAGTCAAAATGACAGCTGTCTTTCTCTGTGCATTTATGCTTTAAGTTCTCTGCTTATATAAGCCCCAGTAAGAGGCTGGAGACCCCCTCCGGGTCACTTTGTGTTTGTGTATATACTTTTTTATAAATGAGAATCACACTTTTTTTTGCATTTTTAAAATTTATTGATGTCTATCACTCATACATAAACATACATAAACAGTAAATGTATAGTAAAAGTTGTGAACTTACATAGCAAACATGCATTACATCATACAAGGGTCCCATACATCAACCTACCACCAACATCTTGCATTGTTGTGAGACATTTTTTACAAATTATGTAAGAATATCATCAAATCTTACTACTAACTATAGTCCATATCTCACATTTGGTTTATTTTTCCCCCAACTCATCCTCTTGTTACTTTTTAAAATATATCTTTTATTACAGAAGTTGTGAACTTACAAAGTAATCATGCACATGTGCAAAATTCCCACACAATAGCCCTCTATCAACACACCACACCGTGGTGGAACGTTTGTTACACATTATGAGACAATATCATATCATCAGACTATTACCACTAACCATGGTCCATAGCATATACTGGCACACTATTTCCATACTCCCCTATTATCAACACAGTACTTCTCTGGTATAGATGCATGAATGTAACAGTACTGCTGTTAACCACACTCCATAGGCCACTCTAGTTGTATTTTTCCCATGCTTCTCCACATTACCACCACCCTGCAATAGTGACATACATCTGCTCTAGCTCACAAAGGACACTCTTGCATCTGTACCATCAACCACAATTCTCATTCACCTCTCATGTTATTCAGTCCCTAGATTATTCTCTAGCTTTCTTTCAGTTGACATTTACATCACTAGACTACTCTTTCCAGCCACATTCCCATTTATAAACCAGTTGTTACTCATTATAAAGTGTTACCATCAACTCTGTACATTTCCTCATTTTTCAGTAAAGTTAATTAAAACTTCTACATACATTAAGTATCAGTAGTCCATCTCAGCCCTCCTCTTATCTTCTTTAAGAATCTACCACCTACCACTAGGTCTTGAAGATGTTTTCCTATGCTTTCTTCTAGAAGCCTTATATTTCTTGCTTTTATATTTAGGTTTTTGATCCGTTTTGAGTTAATTTTTGTATAAGGTATGAGATAAGGATCCTCTTTTTTTATTTTCGCTATGGATATCCAGTTCTCTCAGCACCTTTGATGAATGGACTGTTCTGCCTGAGCTGGGTGGGTTTGACAGATTTGTCAAAAATCACTTGACAATAGATGTAAGGATGGTTTCTGAACCATCAATTCATTTCCATCGGTCTATATGTCTGTCTTTATGCCAGTACCATGCTGTTTTTACCGCTGTAGCTAGGTAATATGATTTAGTCTGGGAGTGAGAATTCTCCAACTTTGGTTTTTTAAGATGTTTTTGGCTATTCAGGACCCCTTACCCTTCCAAATAAATTTGATAATTGTGTTTTCCATTTATTTAAAAAATGCTGGTGGGATTTTTATCAGGATTGCATTGAATCTGTATATCAATTTGGGTAGAATTGGCATCTTTTTTTTTTTTTTTTTTTTTTTTTTTTTTAATTTTTTTATTTTTTATTGACTTTGTAATAATATTACATTAAAAATATATATGTGAGGTCCCATTCAACCCCACCCCCCCACCCCCCCTCTCCCCCCCCCCCCCAACAACACTCGTTCCCATCATCATGACACATCCATTGGATTTGGTAAGTACATCTTTGGGCACCTCTGCACCTCATATACATTGGTTCACATCATGGCCCATACTCTCCTCTATTCCATCATGTAGGCCCTGTGAGGATTTACAATGTCCGGTGTAATGGTAGTCTTCCAATCTGTGAGCATGGAATGTTCTTTCAATTAGTTAGGGGTTTTTTTTGTTTTTTTTTTTAATTTAACAATGCATTGTAGTTTTCTGAATACAAGTGCTTTACATCATTGGTTAAGTTTATTCCTAAATATTTGATTCTTTTAGCTGCTATTGTAAATTGATTTTTTCCCCCTGACTTCCTCCTCAGATGGTGCATTACTGGTGTCTTTTTAAAGTCTATTTTCACCCATTTTGACCTTTGGGTTTTATTTGTCATATTTTATTTTCACCACTCTTTTGACATTTTTAGTTACATTTACTGATACAATCTTCATTTCTAGACTCTCTTCTAGCCTCTCTCTCCTGTCTTTTCTACGTCTTCTCTGCAGCTGGGCAGTCTCCTCTTTCCATTCTTTCAAGGATGTTTCAGGATGCTCTTCTGGTCTCCTGGAGCCCCCTGACAGGTGATTTAGATAGCTCTGGGGTTTGCTAACTGCCCTGCAGTAGGAGCTCCTTACTCTGCCACCATCTTGCTGGTTGTCCCTCGTGGATCACACTTTTTTAAAAAATTTGCTTTGTTTCAACCAATGTATCACAATCTTTTTATCTGTTTTAATGGAGTGACCTAGCTAAAATCAAACTTCTTTTTGGGGGGAAATTTTGATGAATAGAAATGAGGATACTGACCATTTTGAAACTGCAAGCAGTTTTTCTATTTCTCTAGAGAGAGGATTGAGTTCACCTTTAATACATTGCTCATTTTGGCAAAAATACTCTTTGGCTTTGCAAAGATGAGGCAAGGATCTTATTCTGAAAAAGGAAATACTGAAAAAATGAAAAGCCAGAATTGCACAGCAAGGATATAAGAAAACTGGATATACCTGATTAACTTAATCTAATCTGACATGATTAAATCACTATATCAAAACTGACTTCATGAAGGTGATATTTTAGGAAACCCTTTGAAAAATCTGGATACCCTTCATTACGCAATAAAAATATATCTTTTCTCAGGGAAAAGAGAATAAATTAACAGATAGTAATCACTGTTTTGTTTTTTTTTTTTTGTTTTTTTTTTTTTTTGTTACAGCAATGCCTAACCTCTTTTCCATATGATGTTCTATACAAGAGGAGGAGAAAAGTAGAGCCTCAAAATCTCTTGCCCTAAACCTCTTTGAGGACTGTGTTGGAGTAATGAAACTTCCCCTCATTTCCCAAACAAAAAAAGCAGTAATGAAAGGACCCCTTATATCTGCCACTGAGAAGGAAAAAAAGTCCTTATGATGCTCCTTCCATTTGAAATCATTGCCTGTCCTTGGAGCTTGGCTGGCAGAAAATTTCTGTCTATCCCCACCACTATTCAGAAGACCTGGGACAATTAAATGAGTGAAGAGTCCCACTTTTGAAAGAGGGCTAGACAGGGCCACCACATACAACTCTGCAGTTTGTGCAATGCCAAAAGGATCCTGCCTCAGGGGTAAATGGGGCTGAAATCCAGTAAGTAATCTTCAAGTCTGAATGCTAACATGAGGGTGCTTCAGCCCAGAGGAAGGGCACCTTTTTGTCATTTGCACAAAGAATATGTTTGGGGTAGAAGTAGCTATGGGGCTAGAAGCTGATTTTTGCTTAGCATTGACTTTTATAGTGAATAAAAAGATATTAAGCAAATATTAAGGATTAAAAGAACCAAAATAAGGCTAAGAACAAAAAGAGGGAGTTTTCTCTAATTTTAACAAACTTGTAAATACTACATCTTGTGGGGTTTTGTTTTTTGTTTTGGGGCTTTTATTCCAAGCAGTTCCTGGGAAACAGACACACACAGCTCTCCTCCAAGTGATCCAGCCAAAATTTTCCACCATGGTTGGCATTCATTACTGACAAGATATTTGGAGCAGATAAACCAAGGCTCAAGGCCAACCAGTGGGAACTGGGCAACAGCAATAGCTGTTCTGGTGGCCCAACTCAAAGGACTTTCTTGACCATATTATAACAAGATGAGAACATGGGATTTTTCCATGCTTGCTATTGTTGTAACTTTTTTTTTTTAAGATTTATTATTTATTTATTTAATTCCCCTCCCCTCCCCCGGTTGTCTGTTTTCTGTGTCTTTTTGCTGAGTCTTGTTTCTTTGTCCGCTTCTGTTGTCGTCAGCGGCACAGGAAGTGTGGGCTGCGCCATTCCTCGGCAGGCTGCTCCCTCCTTCGCACTGGGCGGCTCTCCTTATGGGTGCACTCCTTGCGCGTGGGGCTCCCCTACGCAGGGGACACCCCTGCGTGGCAGGGCACTCCTTGCGCGCATCAGCACTGCGCATGGGCCAGCTCCACACGGGTCAAAGAGGCCCGGGGCTTGAACCGTGGGCCTCCCATGTGGTAGACGGACGCCCTAAGTCCGTCTGGGCCAAAGTCCGTTTCCCTGTTGTAACTTTATTATTAATTTCCAGCTTTATGAGTTATGGTTTGAATCAAGAATTTATATGTGATGAATAAGATCTATCTTTATAAGTGCTTCATAAGCATTTAAAGAATCTATAACTACTGAGGGCAAAATATTAATTCTACTATTTACTTCCTTATTTAGGTTTTGAATACTTAGTCAAAAAAATTACTATTAATACTATTGTGTTAATTTCATATGTCAAGTTGGCTAGATTATGGTGTCCAGCTGTTTGGTCAAACAAGTCCTTTCCTGATTGTTACTGTGAGAATATTTCATAGATTTAAATCATTAGTGAGCTGATGAGCTGATTGCATCTATAGCTGATTGCATCTACAATCAACAAAGGAAATTGCCTTCAGAAATAAGAGAAATCTCATGCAATCAGTTGAAGACCTTAAAGGGAGAACTGATGATTTCAGTAGTCAGAAGGAAGAATTTTTCTCTCTACTTCAGCCAGCCACCTTCTCCTGGGGAATTCATCAAAACCGTCTTCAAAGTTCCCAACTTGTGGTCTGCCCTATAGAATTAAAACTTGCAGGGAAGTGGACTTGGCCCAATGGATAGGGCATCCACCTACCACATGGGAGGTCCGCAGTTCAAACCCTGGGCCTCCTTGACCCGTGTGGAGCTGGCCCATGCGCAGTGCTGATGCATGCAAGGAGTGCCGTGCCATGCAGGGGTGTCCCCCACGTAGGGGAGCCCCATGCACAAGGAGTGCGCCCCGTAAGGAGAGCCACCCAGCACAAAAGAAAGTGCAGCCTGCTCAGGAATGGAGCCACACACACGGAAAGCTGACATAACAAGATAACGCAACAAAAAGAAACAGATTACCAGTGCCATTGATAAGGACAGAAGTGGTCACAGAAGAACACACAGCGAATGGACACAGAGAGCAGACAACTGGGGGGTGGGGGGAAGGGGAGAGAAATTAAAAAAAAAACAAACTTGCAAATCTCCATGGTTGTGTGAACCAATTCCCATAATAAACTTTTTAAAAAATTAATTTATTGAAGCATATATCTCATACATAAACACACATAAACAATAAGTTTATAGTAATAGTTGTGAACTTATAAAACAAACATATATAACTTCATACACGACTCTCATAACTCACCCCCCCACTAATACCTTGCATTGCTGTTAAACCTTTTTAACTAATGATCAAAGAGCACTGTCAAAATATTACTACTAACCAAAGTATTTTTCCTCCAACCCACCCATTATCTTTATATCACTTATATATGAACATACATAAATAAGTGTATAGTAAAAGTTGTGAACTTACAAAGTAAACATGCATAACATCATACAGGGGTCCCATACATAACACTCCACCAACACCTTACATTGTTGTGAGATGCTTGTTACAATTATGAAAGAATATTGCCAAAATCTTACTACTAATTATAGTCCTTATCTTACATTTGGTGTGTTTTTCCCCCAATCCACCCTATTATTTTTTAAATATATTTTTTATGACAGAAATTATAAACTTATAAAATAATCATGCACATGTGCAGAATTCCCGAACAACACCCCTCTATCAACACACCTCAATGTGGTGGAATACTTGTTACAAATAATATAACATCATCTGTTACCATGTCCATAGTGTATATTTGGCATACATTTTTCATACTGCCCCATTATCAACTCAGTACATCTTTGGCATAGATGCAAGAATGTTATATTATCACTGCTAACCACAGTCTGTAGGTCACTCCAGTTGTATTTTTCCACAGTCCCAACACCCTGCAGTAGTGATGTACATTTGCTCTAGCTCACAAAGGACACTCTTGCATCTGTACCATCAACCACAATTCTCATCTACCTCTTGGTGCTGTTCTATTCCTAGATTATTCTCTTGCATTCTGTCAATTGCCATTTACATACCTAGACTACCATTTTCAGCCACATCTCCATTTATAAACTTTTACTATGTGTTACCATCCACTCTATACATTTCCACACTTTTACAGTACAGCTAATTAAAACTTCTACATACATTAAACTTCAAAAACATATATTAAACATTAAAAAACAAAAATGTTCATCTCAGTCCTCCTCTTATCTCCTTTAAGAATCCACCACCTACCACCAGGTCTTGAAGATATTTTCTTACAATTTCTTCTAAAAGTTTATGGCTCTTCTGTGTGGGTTTGATAGGCTAATCAAAAATCACTTGACCATACATGTGAAGTTCTGTTTCTGATTTGGTTCCATTGGTCTCTGTGTCTGTCTTTATGTCAGTACTATGCTGTTTTTACCACTATAGTTAGGAAATATGATTTCAAGTCCAGAGATGAGGGTTTGCTTTTCCTTTTTATGATGTTTCTGGCTATTCAGGACCTCTTACCCTTCCAAATAAAATTGATAATCATGTTTTCAATTTTTTAAAAAATGTTGGTGGAATTTTTATTGGGATTGCATTGAACCTGTATATCAATTTGAGTAGAATTGACATCTTAATGATATTAAGTCTTCCAATCCATGAGTATAGAATGCTTTCAGTTATATAGGATTTTTTTTCTTTTAACACTGAGTTGCAATTTTCTGAATACAAGTGTTTTACATCATTGGTTAAGTTTATTCCTACTTGAGTTTTAGCTGTCATATTTTATTTTCACCACTCTTTTGCCACTTTTAGCTACTTTTATTGATATAATCTTCATTTCTAGACTCTCTTTCAGGCCTCTATCTCCTGTCTTTTCTTTTCAGGCTCTAGGACACCCTTCAGTATTTCCTAAAAATCTGGTTGCTTGCTTAGAAATTCTCTCAGTTTCTGTTTATCTGTGAATATTTTAACTTCACCCTCATTTCTGAAAGACAGTCTTGCTGAATATAAGATTCTTGGCTGAAAGGTTTTCTCTTGTAATATCTTAAATATATCACACCACTGTCTTCTTGCCTCTGTGGTTTCTGGTAAGAAATCAGCACTTAGTCTTATTGGGTATCCCTTATATGTTATCCATTGCTTTTCTCTTGCTGCTCTCAGAATTTTCTGTCTTTGGCATTTGACATTCTGATGAGTGTCTCAAAGTTGGTCTTTTCAGATTTTTTTTGAATGGGAGTACATTGTGCTTCTTGGACATGTATGTTTATGTCCTTCAATAGGGTTGAGAAATTTTCTACCAGTATTTCTTAAAATATTCCTTCTGCCCCTTTTCCCTTCTCTTTTCCTTCTGGGACACCCATGACATGTATGTTTGCATGTCTCTTGCGTCATTCAGTTTCCTGAGACCTTGTTCAATTTTTTCCCTTCTTTTCTTCGTCTGTTCTTTTGCATGTTCACTTTCAGAGGCCATTTCTTCAAGCTCACCAATCCTTTCTTCTGCCTCCTCAAATCTGCTATCACACTATTCCAATGTTATTTTTTTATTTTTCTTTAAAGATTTATTTATTCCTCTCCCCTTCATCCCCAGCTCCCACCCCCACCCCAGTTGTCTGTTCTCTGTGTCTATTTGCTGCCTCTTCTTTGTCCACTTCTGTTGTTGTCAGCGGCATGGGAATCTGTGTTTCTTTTTGTTGCATCATCTTGTTGTGTCAGTTCTCCATATGTGCGGTACCAGTCCTGGGCAGGCTGCACTTTCTTTCGTGCTGGGCGGCTCTCCTTACGGGGCGCACTCCTTGAGCATTGAGCTCCCCTATGCAGGGGACACCCCTGCATGGCACGGCACTCCTTGTGCACATCAGCAATGCACATGGGCCAGCTCCATACAGGTCAGGGAGGCCTGGGGTTTGAACCATAGGCCTCCCATGTGGTAGATGAACGCCCTAACCACTGGGCCAAGTCTGCCACCCCAATGTCTTTTAAATTTCATTGATAGCACTTTTCATTCCCATTAGATCTATTTTTCTATGTATGCTTTCAAATTCTTCTTCGTGCTCATCCAGTTTCTTGTTAATATCCTTAATCTCTTTAGCCATCTCATTGAATTTATTAAGGAGATTTGTTTGAACATCTATGATTACTTGTCTCAACTACTTTATGCCATCTGAAGGCTTATCTTGTTCCTTTAACTGGGAAATAGCTTCCTGTTTCTTGGTGTGGATTGTAATTTTTTGTTGGTGTCTTGGCAGCAGGCTTACTAGAATATTTATTCCGGGTGCAGGTTTTCTTTTTAGTTTAGGACTTCCTGTCCTTTCTTCCATGCTGGTTGTGCAGTAGGAGCTAAGGTTGTAGTTAGTGTTATAAGCTGTGTAGGCTCAAGCTGCCCTCATTGCCCCAGGGACTGATGAAGCTTCTTCCAACTTTCTCCTTTGCCATGGTTAGGGACAGAGTCACAGCTGTGTGGAATAATCCAAGTCATGCAGGCCCAGACTGTAGTTGCCCAGAGAAACTGATGAAGCTTCATGACCCTTTCTCCCCTGCCTGGGGCAGGGATGGAGCTGCAGGTGTGGGAAGCAATTTATGTAGTGCAGGTCTAAGATGACCACAGTTACCCCAGTAGACTTCCAATTATTCAGTCTGTGCCAGCCAAAGGTAACTGCAGTTACCTGGACAGGCTGGTGTAGGGCCCATCAGCCTCCTCCCTGTCAGAAGCAGGGCTGAAGCTTAGTCTAGGGCTGCAAGCTGATTTGGGTAAAAGAAATCAGTTCCTATGGTCACTATGATTTTCAATCAGCCCGGCTTCCCCTCAGACTGGGGGCAAAGTCAAAATGGTGGCTACTGTCCTCCTTCTGACTTGCACAGGTTCACACCCCAGCTATTCCTAGGGTTATACTTTACTACTATAGTAAAGCCTACTAATCAGTAGCTGAAATGGGTAGATAACCATCTCCACCTCCTGATTTTGGGAAATGGAGCTTCCAATTCCAGCCACAGAACAGATCCTGGGGCAGCCATGCCACCAGAGTAGGATAATCACCAGCCTCCGCAGCTTGGCCATTAATTGCCCAGAGAGGCTGGCACAGGTCCCTGCAGCTTCCTCCCAGCTGGAGGTGGGGCTGGGGCCTAGGCTAGAGCTGCAATCTGACCTGGATGGGAAGCCAGTCCCCACCAACACTGTGATTCTCAGTCCACCCTGCTCCTCCTCATGCCAGGTGCAGAGTTAAGATGGCAGCTACTGACCTCTTTCTGACTTGGACAGGCTAAAACTTTAGCTGTTCTTAGGATTATACTTTAGCCTGCTGAATTTACTCATCAGTAGCTGAAGTTGGTGCCCAACTGTCTCTTCCTCCCCCATTTTTGGGAAGTGGAGCTTTCAATTCTGGTCACAGAACAGCTCCTGAGGTGGCTTGTACCTCCAGCGGAGGATGGGCACCAGCCTCCATGGTGTGGAGCGCTCTACCTATGAGTCTTCTCTGCAGATGGACAGTCTCCATTCCTTGAAGGATGTTGTAGGATGCTCTTCTGGCCTCCTGGAGCCCCCACACAGGTGCTTCAGCTAGCTCCAGAGAGCTGTGGATATTTACTAACTGCCCTGTAGCACATGAAAAGATTCTTTCCAGCAACAGGGAGATGCAAATTATAGCTCCAATGAGATACCATTACAAACCTATTTGAATGTCTAAAATTATATAGGCTCACCATGTTGGCAAGGATATGGAACAACTGAAATTCTCTTACACTCTTGCTGAGAATGGAAAATGGAGCAATAACCTTGGAAACCAGTCTGACAGTGTTTTGAGATGTTGAACACATACTTAACTAAAGTATAACCCAATCATTCCGTTCCTAGGTTTTACCAAAGAGAAACAAAAGCATATCAAAACCATACATTTCATACAAAGCCTTCTTTACAAATTTTAATACATCTTTATTTGTAACAGTCAAAAACTGGAAACAACTCAACTGTGCATCAAAAGGTGAATGAATAAACAAACTGTAGTACACCATTCAATGGAATACTACTCAGCAATAAAGGGATAATGTGTTGACACACATAGAAGAATCACAAAGTAAGTATGGCAAATAAAAGAAGACATAGAAGAAGAAGAAAAGAACATACTGCATGATTCCATTTACATAAAACTCGTGAAGGGAAATGGATGTGGCTCAAGTGATTGGGCTCCTGTCTACCATATAGGAGGCCCATGGTTCAGTTCCAGTACTTCCTAAAAAAGACACTCAGCTGGTGCAACAGGCAGGCTCAGCAAGCTGACACAAGATGATGCAACAAGAGACACCAGAGGAAAAACATAATGAGATACACAACAAAGCAGGGAGCAGAGGTGGCTCAAGTGATTAAACACCTCCCTCCCACATCAGAGGTCCTGGGTTTGGTTCCTGGGACTCCCAAAGAAAAAAGGAAGATGAACAGACACAGCAAGTTCAAACAAAGAGGGGATGGGGAAAGATAAATAAATAAAATAAACCTAAAAAAAAAAAACCTCCTAAAGATGCAATAGCGACAGAAAACAGATCAGTTTGGGAATTGGAAGGGAACGGGGAGGGCTAAAAAAAGGGATTACAAAGAGGCATGAGGAAACTTTTGAAGTGATGGGCATGTTCATTATCTTGATTGTGGTAATGGTTTCACACACATACATCATATATACCTTTATATACATACATCAAAACATCTAATTATAGGCTTTAAATTTGTACAGTTTATTGTACATCAATTATACTCCAATAATGCTGTTTTTAAAAAAAAACCTACTGTGTTTCAGTCAATTACTCTTTACATTTCTAATAGTTTTTGCTTTGTATATTTCAGGATTACTTAGTGTCTAAAAGTTTCATGACTAAAACATTTTCATTGTGGATTATACCCTTCCATTAAAAAAAAAAATTACCCTATCATTTTGCCTTAAATTTCCTATAGGCCAGTATTACCACGGCAGCCATGCCCTGTCTGCTCACACTTATCTAGCCTACATGTTTCCCTTTGGCCTGTCCTCTCTAGACAATAACATTAGGAAGGTTACCAACCTACCTTCATTTCCTCACCTAAAAGATGAGCAGCCTTCACAGGGTTGCTGTGAGGAATAACTGCACTAATATCAGTTAAATATTCTCAACCTCAACTATTTATGTCTTGAGCATAATAATTCTTCATTGTAGGGGCTGCCCTGTGTGTTGTACAATGTTTAGCAGCATCCTGGGCCTCTGCCAACTAGAAGCCAGAAGCGCACTCCTCCCACTTGTGACAACCACAACTGTCTCTAGACGTCATCAAATGTCCTCGGGAGCACAAACTACTGTTTAAAACCAGTGATTTGGACCAATGCTTGGGATACAGTAAATGCTATATAAATGTTTACTAAATAATTGTTCTGTGGCTAGGGTATGGCCATTCTCCTTCCTGGGGCCACTGACCACTGCACCATGGAAAAGTCCAGATGGATCAGGAAGATGCACCGTTGCCCACAGACCACTCAATATGGCCATGTATATTATATCCTCGTGCCTCTTGGCCCAACGCTTCAGGTGCCCTGACTCACAGCATGATGTGCACCTCTACCCACACCCACAGCCCCTCTCGCTCTCATTCCTCCAAAATTAGGGTTACGAGTAGCGTTCTTCCAGAATATCCTCTACTTATTTCCTGTGATCCTGGTGATTTTTCAAAAGGCAAATTTGCTGAGCAGTTCTAACGTCTTCTTTCAATGTGGTTCTGCCTACATTGTAGTTGGTAGATGGTCTCCAGCACTGTAACTTGCGGGCGACCTTCTTCTCTATCTCCAGGGCCCATTCAGGGTACGTCTTATCTTGGGGTCATCTTAAATCACTTTGGAATGAGGGGAAGCCTCTGCTGAGGCTTACATATTTTTTAGAATTCTATCCTATACATTTTTAGGATTAGAAAAGTTCTTAATAAGACTGTTCAAGTTTTTTGTTTTTTTTTTAAAGAAAAGATTTAGCTTTTCTCAGGCAAAAATGTGCAATATACTGAGTTTTATTAGAAAACTCTTGATAGGAACTAAAATATGTAAAAAGAAAAATCTGCAAGTTTTTTTTAGCACCACAGTATAAAAATACTAGCTGTTTATAGATTTGCCAAGTTAAATTTCTGAATCCCTTATCTTCAACAAATGTCAATGTTATGGGGAGCAGATGTAGCTCAAGCAGTTGAGCACTTGCCTCCCTCATGGGAGGTCCCAGGGTCGGTTCCCAGTGCCGGTTCCTGACGCCTCCTGAGAAAACAAACAACAAGCAAAAAAAACAATTCAGGGAAGCCCATGTGGCTCAGGGGTTAGGCACCAGCTTTCCACATACAAGGTCATGAATTCAATCCCCAGCCCCCAGTACCTCAAAAAAAAAAAGTCAATGTTCTGCTTTCCTTATAGATAGATGTTTTCCCTTGGATTGCTTGATAAACAGCACAGTGTGTTTATAAAGTCACTTGAGAAAAAACTTTAGCAAGGAGTCAGAAATTTGTATTTCTTGGACATGCTTAAATTGGGGGTCATTACTGTATCACAAGGAAGACTGTATCTCCAAGTTATCAATTATCTGGAAGCTCTCTGAACAGATGTGATATTTATTGACTTACAGGAACTGGAGAAGGTCTTGGAGCTCACATAATTCAACCTCCAACTCAATTCTGCAATCTGGGTTACATCATCTCTGCCAAATGATAATCTTCTCCCTGCAGTAAAAGAGGACTAAACTGCTCTATATGAAATAAGAAGAGAAAGCTGGGGATATTTGCTCCTGCTCTTCCTGCAGAAGAGCAAAAGAAGGGTAAAAAGAGTAAACTGGAATTTAAAAAGCATACAGCGAATAAGAAAAAAATTTACAACAAGGAATAATATCAACCTTAATATATAAAGAGACTCGACAAGGTAATTAAAAAAAAACAAACACTGATTCCACAGCAGAAAATTAAATTAGTGAAGGATAAAACAATTCATAGAGAACAAGAATTGGATAACATATGTATAAAAAATGTTTTAAGTAAAGGAATAAAATATAACTGAAAAAATATTTCATATATATATCTTTTCAAATTGCTAAATTTATTTTTTAATAGATTATTCAATACTCCTCACCAAGGGGCAAGGAAATGGGCACTATCATACACTCCTGGTGGTAGTATAAAGTGATTCTAAACAATATATATAAACACATAAAATTAGAGGCTATTTTGTAATGTCATTATCAATACAGTACTAAGAAAACTCAGGTTATCAAAAACAAATTAAAATCAATGCGCTAACAGGGAAAGGGGGAATAGAGATATAGAGTTTCAAAATTGCAATACCAAAATCATTTTCACTGCAGGAAATCTCAATAAAGGTGTTTTTATTCACCTAAGTACATTTTATTATTGCAAGCTAAAAATAATAAACTTATTCAATAAATGTAAAAAATTACTTTCACAGATACTATGTTTTCTGAGTATAATGCAGCAAGCACTATCATAAAAAAAGAAAAATGAATAATCCTATATGCCTGAAAATTAAAATTACCCTACTAGATATTTGTTTTAAGGATAAATTTATGCTGCTGAAACTCTAGAGGGAAATATTTTGACATTACTAATTAATAATAAAACAATAATGAATAATCAACTTAATTATTATTTTTTATATTTACCAGGCACTTGTTAAGGGTTTCATACATTCTCACACTAAAATTTTAATTGTATGTTTATTATGACATGTATATCTACCTATGAAAATAAAATATTTTTTTAAAGAAAAATAACTTGAAAAAGCAAACCTAGGTAAATACCAAATTTTGTGTGAAGAAAATATTGCCAAAGCTTCAGGAGCTTCCTGTGTACCTCTCTCCCAATCACATACCTTAAAGGTAACCTGCCCTCCTGACTTTTATGAGTCTCTTATTTTCTAGTTGTTTCATCTATGTACACAATCCTAAAAATACACTGCTTAGTTTTAACTGTTCTTTTAACTTGATTTAAACAGAATTTATTGCATGTATTCTTTTGTAGCCTACTTTTTAAAAAATTTATTGAAGTATATCACTCATACATAAACATACATAAACAGTAAGTGTATAGGAATACACTTACAAAATGAACTTACAAAACAAATATATATATCATACAGGACTCTTGTACCTCACCCTACCACCAATACCTTGCACTGCTGTTAAACATTTTTAACTAATGATTAAAGAGCACTGTCAAAATATTGCTACTAACCAAAGTATTTTCCCCCAACCCACCCTATTATTATTATCTTTATATCATTTATATATGACCATACATAAATAATAAGTGTATAGTAAAAGTCATGAACTTACAAAGCAAACATGCATAACATCATACAGGGGTCCCATACATCAACCCTCCATCAACACCTCGTATTGTCATGAGACATTTGTTACAAATTATGAAAGAATATTGTCAAAATCTTGCTACTACTTATAGTCCTTATCTTATATTTGGTAAATCTTTCCCCCAAGCCACCCTATTATTATTTAAATATATTTTTTATGACAGAAGTTGTAAACTTACAAAATAATCTTGCACATGTGCAGAATTCCCAAACAACACCCCTCTATCAACACACCTCAATGTGGTGGAACACTTGTTACAAATAATATAACATCATCTGATTGTT
The DNA here is from genome assembly GCF_030445035.2 of Dasypus novemcinctus. NCBI lineage: Eukaryota > Metazoa > Chordata > Mammalia > Cingulata > Dasypodidae > Dasypus > Dasypus novemcinctus. The sequence continues at coordinate 20,523,282 of NC_080699.1, read as the reverse complement.
ACCAAGTCCATAGTGTACATTTGGCATACATTTTCCATACTGCCCCATTATTAACACAGTACATCTTTGGCATAGATGCAAGAATGTTATATTATTACTGCTAACCACAGTCTATAGCTCACTTTGGTTGTATTTTTCTCATGCTTCTCCACATTCCCAACATCCTACAACAGTGATGTAAATTTGCTCTAGCTCACAAAGGACACTCCTGCATCTATATTATCAACCACATTCTCATCCACCTCTCGGTTTACTGTCCTATTCAGTTCCTACATTATTCTCTAGCATTCTATCAATTGTAGCCTGCTTATTTTGTTCAACTTTGTCTGAAAACTTCACTCCTGTGGTTGCATGTTGCTATAAATCTTGTTTTAATTGTAGTATCATATAAACATACCACAATTAATTATGTATTATAATGATGAATACTTGGATTACTTTCATTTTAGGGCTTTCTCAAACAATGTGAATATTCTTCTACTTGTCTCCTGGTGTATAGGTGCAAGATTTTCTTAGGTTAAATATCTAGGAGTAGAACTGCTGGATCTTAGGATTTGCAGGTATTTAAATTTACCAAATGGGGAGTGGATGTAGCTCAGTGGTTCAGTGCCTTCTACCTATGTGCAAGATGCTGGGTTCAATCCCCAGTACCTCCTAAAAAAAATAATAAAAATAAATCAATTAATGCCAAAGCAGCCTTCAAATTAGTTGAATCCGGGAAACGGACTTTGGCCCAGTGGTTAGGGCGTCCGTCTACCATATGGGAGGTCCGCGGTTCAAACCCCGGGCCTCCTTGACCCGTGTGGAGCTGGCCATGCGCAGTGCTGATGCGTGCAAGGAGTGCCGCGCCACGCAAGGGTGTCCCCCGCGTAGGGGAGCCCCACGCGCAAGGAGTGCACCCGTGAGGAGAGCCGCCCAGCGTGAAAAGAGCGAGCAGCCTGCCCAGGAATGGCGCCGCCCACACTTCCCGCGCCGCTGACGACAACAGAAGCGGACAAAGAAACAAGACGCAGCAAATAGACACCAAGAACAGACAACGGGGGGAGGGGGGGAAATTAAATAAATAAATAAATCTTTAAAAAAGAAAAAAAAAAAAAACAACAAATTAGTTGAATCCATTTATATTCTCACTAATACTACCTGAGAGTTCCAATTGTACTCCATTGTTAATCCCAAGAATTATCAGACTTTATAATATTTGCCAATCTGGTAGGAATGCAAGAGTTTCTTGTTGTGGTTTTAATTTAAATTTCCTGATTATTGAGGATGAACATCTTTTCATATGTTTATTGGACACTCAAGTTTCTTCTATCATAAAGTTACTGTTCTCATGTTTTCCCCATTTTTTTATTATGTTCCTTTGTTGTGTGTATATGTGACTTGATGGGATTTCATTATATATATTGGGTATCAGTTTTTGTCAATTATATGATTTGTAATCATTTTCACCCAATTTGTGGCTTATCTTTTTACTCTAGGATTGCTTTTAAGAAAATTAATATGCTTGTGTGTGTATCCTTACTTAGGAAAGCTTTTGCTACCTGGAAGATATATAAATATTTTTCTGGAATTTGTGTATGGTGTGAAGTAGGGGTCCAATTTCATTTTTTAAAAAAATGGGCACCCAACGGTCCCATTAATATCTATAGAAGAAAAAAAACAACAACTAGCCTTTCTCCACTCATTTAAATCCTTCTGTAATATATAAGGGTCCTTTTTTGTGTAGTTCTGGGTCTCTGTTCTATTGCATTGTTCTAAATACTTATCCCTCCACCAAAACCACACTCCCCTAAACTCTAGAACTTTATAAACCATTATCTCTGAGAAGACTATTCTCCCCACCTTCTTCAAGAGTGGCCAAGAATTAGTTAGAACTTTGAACATCAATATAAATTTGACAATAATTTTACCAAAAGTTCTCAAAGTAAGTTTGGGGTTTGGATTAAGATTACAGATTCTATAAATAAAATTGAGAAAATTGGCCTCCTCATAGTATTGTCTTTTATGGATCTCTATCTACTTAGATATCCCTTCATTTCTTTCAATATGATTTCATTTTTTTCCATTAGGTTACCACACAGCTTTTAAAAAGTTATTCCTATGTATTTCATATTTTCCTATGCTACTGTTAAAGGTATGTTCTAAAATGCTCATTTTTAATACATGCTGGTGTATAAAAATGCATTTGGTTTTTTCAAGCCGTCCAACTTGCTCAATTCTTATTTCTAAAAAATGCTTTGTATATACGTTTGGGTTTTCCATATAGGCAACTCATCTACGGATAATGAGAGTTTTCATACTTGTCTCCCAACACCACTACCTCTAACTTCTCTCTACTGATCTACCATGCTGGCTAACTCCAGCACGACGAGCAGCAGGGTTGGCAGTGGGCATCCTTGACGAGCCCAAATCAATGAGAAAGCTTTGGACTTTTCACCATTAAGAATGATGTTTGAAGTTTGTGGTTGTGTTTTCTGTGGATATCTTTGCAAGGTTAAGTAAATTAAATTTCCTTCTCTCCTAGTCTGATAATTTTTTTCTCTTTTAATCATGAATGGATGTTGACTTTTAGCAAAGTATTTTCTGCATCTCTTAAGATAATCATACAATTTTTCTCCTTTAATATGTTGATATGCCAAATTATTTCATCTTCTAATGTTTGTGGGCCTCATATTCCTCGCTTCATAAAACTCAGATCATTAGTACGTACAAGCCATTTTTTATTTTTTATTTTTAATTTCTTAAACACCTGTGAATCTAACACAGAAACAAGAAAACTGACATTTTTGTACACCTATGTAATACTCCATCACTTCCCCTCACATTAAGTAAATAAATTTTCCTGAATCTTGCAATTATTTCTGATTTTATGTATTTGTGTGTGTATACCTGAAGAACATATTGTTTAGTAATTTTAGTTTAAGCTGTTTTGCTCTAACTTTGAGCACCATAGTATATTTAAGCAACTGGGACTTAATTCACTCAATCTTACATATAATTTTTGCACATAGATGTAGCTGCATTGTTTGGACATCTACCTAATATATTCCTTTACAAATACACTTTATAGATCCATTCTCCTAACCATGGGCATCTGGATAGATTCCAGTTTATGAGTATTATAAACAACGATGCTGTCAACTTTTTAATATGTCTCCTGCTACACTTTTCAATTCCATCCTGCTCCTAGGAGTAGAAATACTGGGTAGATGAGAGTGTGTATATATATATATATATATATATATATAACTATTAAGATAAAGCCAAATTATTTTACAAAATATGGCTGTACCCAATCTACATCCCTACTAGCAAATTATAACTGATAATGTTGATCTATCTCCTTTCCAATTTAGGTAGTCAGACCTTTTGATTTTTGCTGTTTAAATGATTATTAAACGGTTACCATACAGTAGTATTTATGTTGTTCATATTACTTTTTTATCTTTTCTCTTTTTGTAGCATCTTTAGTTAAGCTCTCTTCATTCTTGATAGTAGTTTTATGTGCAGTCTTCTCTCTCTTGAACCATCTTGCCAAAGGATTATTTATTTACCCTTTAATTTATTTGGTACTCTACTGAGTATACTCCACTGAATAGTCATTTACTATTTCCACTTGTTAATTTTTGCTCAGAACTTTTTTATACCTTTCACCTTTCTTCCCTTATAAAGATTCATGGATACAATTTTCGCTAAAAGCATTGTTTAGCTGTACCCTGAAAGTTTTCACTTGTAGTGTTTTCATGATTATTCAGTTTCAATTATTTCCTAATTTCTACTTTTTCTGTGACCTGTGAGTTATTTAGAAGATTTCTTAATTGCCAATTATGTAAAATTTTCTAGTTACCATTTAATTACTGATTTGAAGTTTAATGGCATTTTTGTCAGATAATATCCTCTGAATGATTTCAATTCTCTGATATTTATTTTAATTCTTTAGTGTGTGCTTGAAAGAAGGTTAACCAGAACTTAGAGGCAGTGCTACATATATATACACATATATATTTAGACACACACACACACTCATTAGGACAACACTGTTAGAGGAAAATCCATGGCTCTGAATACATTTATCAGTAAATAAGAAAAGCAAAAAGAAACCTAAGCTTAACTGAAAACATGCAAGTGTACACCCAAAGAAACAAGAAGGAAAGAAATAATAAAGTGTATAAATCAATGAAATGGTCTAGAAAAAATGTGACAATAACACCAGTAGCTCCTTCTTTAGAAAGATATTATACTCAGGAAGGACTGCCTGACAAAATAATAATAAAATGCAAGTAAATACAATGTATACTTAAATGAGGGGACAAGTTATAGTTATGTTAAATATTTTTAAAATTAAGTGCTACTATTAAAAAAACTACCCCAATACTTTTGAAAACCTAGAAGAGATTTTTTAGAAAACTATATTAATGATAAAATAAGCACAATAAAAATTAAAACCTTGAATAGGCCAATAGTTATAATAGTAGCTCAAAATCTCTTAGAAAGAAAAGAAAGAATTTGCCTAGATGGTTCTACAGGGGAGGAGTCACACTGAACTGGAAAATCTCTATATTATATAAACCTAAATAAAATTATAAAAATTATGAAAACTTCCCAGTCCATATTTTAGGTCAGAACAATCTTTAAAAAATCAGAAGATAGTATGGAGAAGAAAATTATAGGCCAATTTCACTAATAAACATAGAAGCAAACTTCCTAAATAAAACATCAGCTAACAAAACCCAGCTAACAGAATCCAACAGAATACTTATTAGGTTATTCTAGAAATGTAACAATGACTTAACATTAGAAAATATATAACTGTATTGCACCAAAACAATGGAGTAAAGAAGAAAAGGAAACACATAGTCATCTCAACAGGCAAGGCATTTGACCAAGTTTCATATCCAATTAAAAAAAAACAAAAAACAAAACTAGAGATGGAACAGACCTTTGTTAACTTCTTGAAGACTATTAATACTCTAGTAATATAATTATTGGAAAACTTTTGATTCATTTCTTTAAAGGTCAATAACAAGATAAAAAAAAGCTACCACCATCACAGCTACTGTTCAACTTAGTATAGGACATTCTGGACAAAGGAATAAGAATAAGAAATAATAAAGAAGAGGATGTGGTTCAAGTGATTGAGCTCCCACCTACTACATGGGAGGTCCCTGGTTTGATTCCCCAAGCCTCCTAAAGACAACAGCAAGCTGACATGACAGGCAGGCACGGCAAGCTGACACAAGATAACTCAACAAGAGATACAAAGAGAAAAAATCAATGAGAGACACAACAAAAGCAGGGAGCAGAGATTTCTAGTACCTCATAAAGAAGACAAGCAAGATAGCAAGCTGATGCAATGCGCAGGCATGGCAAGATGATGCAACATGATGACACAACAAGAGGCACAAGAAGAAAAAACATGAGACACACAAGAAAGCAGTGAACACAGGTGGCTCAAGCAAATTAGGTGCCTTTTTCCCACATTGGAGTCCCAGGTTTGGTTCCTAGTACTATCTAAAAGATACAAAGACAACAGACAGACACAGCAAGGGCAAACAATGAGGGGGTGGGGAGAAATAAAGTAAATCTTTAAAAAAAAAATAATAGGCAAAAACATTAGAAGGGAAGTGGTAGTGTTCACTATTTGAAATTGACCTGATGGGATAATAGGCATACAAATAAAAGACCTTATAAGAAATTAAAATACCGTACAAAATCACAATAATAAAAGTAGCAGCATAGGCCAGACAACGACCAACAGAACACAATAAAAAGCTCAGAAAGAGACTCACCTGTATATGAAAACTTATACAATAAGAGGTAGAAGAGTGGGCAAAGGATGGATCATTTAGCAGTGATGGAAAAGTTGGTGCACACTATGGAAAAAATAAAGTTGGATCCATACCTCACACGGTCTCCAGATGTGGACTTGAGATGTATTAAAACCCAAAACATGAAAAGTAAAAGTGTAAGCTCATAGAAGGTTACATGGAGAATATCATGATCCTAAGGCAGGGGATTACTTTTTTCACGGAATTCTAAAAAGAACAAAATTTGGGGAAGGAGAGTGATAGTGTAGATTCTACAATAACAAAAGTAAAGGAATTACAAAAGTAAAAGTCCCTGTTTAAATAAAGTCACCACACTCAGAGTTAACAGATAAACAACTGGGAATGGATAAATGAAATGAAAAGCATTAAAACAGAAAATTCCATAGAAAAATGGATAGGAATTCACAATTTAAGAAAGAATAAACCCAAAATGCAGTAACATAAAGACATGTTCAAACTCCTTGGTATTCAAAGAAATGCAAATTATACAAGGTAATACTATTTTACAGAGAGAAAAATGGCAAAAATTAACAAGTTACATAATTACAAGTACTGACAAAACTCTAAGGAAATGTACTATTTTATTTCTGGTCACAGTTAAACTGTGGCTGCTATTTTGGAGAAGATATCAGTATTCAGAAAAATGAAATATAGATATACCCTATGATCCAGAAATCCTACTCTAGGCTATATGCTATAGAGGAACTTTGCACAGGTCCATAAGGACACATGTACAAAGATTTTCATGGTAATAGTGGGTATGGTACTAATAAGTAAAATAGGGAATGTGCACATACAGAATACTCCAAAGCTGTGAGAATTAATAAGCTAAGTGTCTATTTTAGAAATATGCATAGTGTCAGAAACACAGTATGGCATAATAAAGTAAAAAATAAAATGAGATTTATATCATGATACCATTTATGTCAAATTATAACACATATAATATCATACATATTTGAAGAATAAAAAAGGTATAATGGAAGGACATATATTAAACACAACAAGGATTGGAAAGTTGGGACTAGAAGTAGGGATGGAATAATAAGAGAAAGTGTAATATTATAATATAGAGCAATAGAGAAGAGGGGTTTTGCATTCACCAATAGTATGCCATGAATTAACTGAAAGGTAATAAATAATTCATCTCAGTAAGTGCAGGAACCAAAAAGGAAAGAAATTTTTATAAAAACTGGGAAAAAAACAAGCCTCAACATAAGCCTTTCTCATATGCCTTTAAATGCATACACTCATGAGTTTCTTAATGAGTTTGAGAATTCTTATTTCTGGCCTTGACCCAGCAAAACTTGTTAGTAGCAATTTGCTCCCAGTAAGAGTAAACATAAGAACAATAAAGAAACAAAAACAACTAAATGGTCGGCCATTCAACAAGGAGTAAGGTGTTTTTATGCTTTACTTATAAGGACTCTTTTCCTATTGAGCTCTATGTTATGCCCCAACAAATCATAACATTTTATAACTGGAGGTATATGTGAAATACAGAATAATTCCCACTGGATTCCCTAACTAATTTATCATGCTATATCTATTTTGCCTTATGAAAACTGATATATATCACATGTAACCCCAGATCTCCAATCTTCTGTGGTTACTTTATTCCTTAGTAGTTAAAGAAATGAAGCCTCTTCTTTAATTATAGGAAACGCAAGTCCCTCCTTAATGTTTGAGGACTCCTGCGAGGGACTTACATGTTTCCGATGTCACGTCACCTTTCACTGATGACTGCTGTTCTATGGTTATCCTCTAAGAGCCACTGGCCAGTTTATTATTGTGGCTCTACATGCTCTAGTTGTCTCAGTATTGCTTTGCTAATTAAGGCAAATGCTAGATAATAGGCATTTAATAAATTTCATTGACGTTACAAATTATAACATATAAAAAGAAAACCTAAAATTGCACTTTAGCCATCACAGCTCCTACATCCAGCAGCCAGGGGAGCACTCTTTGGCCATCTTTTTCCTTACATTCTCCCCGGATGTTTACTCAGTTCTGAGACCTCTTCTCCATTTCCACTCTTTACCAGCCCCAATAAACTGACATCAAAATAATTCCCTGAATTTCGAATACCTAATTACTAGCTCATTTCCCACTGTCTTAATACTGGAAAAGCAGTGTCCCGTATGGCACACACTCATCTGGTGTTTTGGTCTTTAGAAAAGGAGACCCCAGTAAATACTAGTCGGTACACTGAATTACACAGTCCCTTGTGTGTTTGGGTGGAATAAGTTCCTCCTCAAGGGATTAGTCAACTCTTGATATACTGATAAAATTGAATTTATGGGCCTATAATGTGGAACCTGACGTTTGGGCACCTGAGATGCTGCTCTGGAGTCTCGGAGGTGACCAGCGGGCCCGTGATCCCCAGAGATACCCACTCCTAACTCATCATCACCTTCATTTAACCTGCATTAAGGATTTGCCAGAATTAAGGTTATAAAAATCTTACACTCATTTATTAAGCAAATATTTACTAAGGCCCTATAATAAAGAAACTAGCGTCCCTTCTCATTTAGCTCACCACACTCCATCCTAGTTGACTAACAGTTCCCAGAATACACTGTTCTTTGCCACCTAGGGACGTTGTTCCCTACCTCCTACAGCCTCCCTCCCATGTCTTCAAACTCGCTTAGACCAATGCTACTTAATCAGGGCAAACTGTACTAGCCACCCTATTTAAAGTAGCCTTGCCTTCTCCCCAAACCTCCACCACCATTTCTTCATCTTTACCACAGCATCTTTTCATTTAGTGGCACTGACTGTTTAATAGTGTATAGAACTTCAATTGTATGAGGGCAGCAATATGTCTACGAGCTTACTGGAACCCCAATTTTTAGAACAATACTCAGCACAAATGACAGTCCTCAACAAATACGTACTGAAATAATTGAAAGAATGAATTCTTAATCATAAAATTGTCTTTTTCTACCAATTAAATAATACCTAATATAATTCTCCAGAAATGTGGACATGTGTTATCAACATTTAAGTAGTTTAGGCTATATATTTGCAATGGAAAAATGATACAGACCACTTGCCCATATAACTTCAGAACGATTTTTATAAATTGTCTAATAACCCATTCCCAAGAATCCTTCATTAACATGAAGTGTTTAAAACAGATTTATGCTTTTCTCAAAAATCAGTACTAACTACATTTACCTATATTCTTCCAATCTAAGTTGATTCAGGATTTAATTCAAATGAAATTACCTTAAAATTTTCCAGGTAATATTTGCAAGTCTAAATTAATTTTAAAGCTGAATTCAGCAACATTTACTGATCAAGTACTCTGTGAAAGAGCTGGTGGAAGGTACAGTGGGAAGGCTATAAGGACCCAAGAAATAGTCCTTGATCTTGAAAAAGCTCACATCTAGCTATGAGGGACAAAAACATGTAAAAAATGTATTAATAACAATAGACTGCAGAGATTACAAACGAAAACAAAACTCATCCTAAGAAAATCATGTTTGAACATCAAAGACCTCATAGCTAAAGGTCACAAAAAAACACAAAATTTCACAATGTCAAAAGTGGAAAAACAAAGTTCAAATAATCTAGGAATTCCTGGCATTCCTAAAATCACTTGGAAAGACTAACAAAGTCAATAGTGTAAAACACGATCACTGACAAAACTACACAATTTTATCTCAAACAAACCACTAAGATTTTTTTTATATTTTTCCCCCAAGTTTTTTCATTTAATAACTTGTAAAAAACAGATAATTTTGGTAGTTCAGAAGATACTCCTTCTCTCTTCTACTCCTCCAGGAGAGGGATTTCAACCAAAGTCCCAGGCTAATATACGTGATTCCCAAACTCCAATCTGGGTACTAATAAGGTCCAGGATGAAGTTTGGGTGTGTCTTTGTACTCGATCTAAAATGCAATGAGAAAATTAAGGACACAAATGAATTTTTCACAAAATTAAATGTGTTCAATTTAAAGCACTTGCCCTTTTTTCTGAAGTTATGTGAAAAGCAGACGGCATTTTTTTTAAACACAGTAATTTGGCAAAATAAAAGTCGGTGATCTCTATGAACTACCAAAAAATGAAAAATCTTACTATCCAAAACACCCAAAGGTATGTAAAATAAATACTAAGGGTTTGAGAAGGGAGCAAACTTTTCTAAGAAGAGTTGGCCTAAAGACATGTAATACCAACCCTCACATTTGTGGAAGCTTCTATTTAGACAATCCGAACAGTTGCAAACTTTGCTCCCATCCTACTTTAGGGAGAGCCAGGATTTTTCTTCACAGTGTCCTTAACATTTGTCCTGCTTTTCAATTATGAAACTCTACTAGTTGTTAAATATGAACATAAAATGATCAGGCTATCATGTCAATGTATTTCACAGAAAACTTCAAAGACAGAAGAAGGTAGAAGGAAACAAGGTACCTGAGAACCCTATAATGGGAATGATGAAATGTGTGAGAAAAATTAATGAATGACTTGGACAGAGTACAACCTAGGTGCGTGAAAGTATAAAATTGTGTAGTCTCTAACTTAATAATGAAGATTACTGCTCAATACCAGTTGTGAGCTGGCTAAATGGAATTCAAAATGGAAAAGTTTTTTCCACAGAAACAAAGTTATAAACAGGGCTGATTTCCAAGCAGCTTAAATGGGGCTATTAACCTAGATAATCTAAATACAACCAGCCCAGAATTCAGAAACATCTCTTCCCAACACTTCATACAGCTCAATCTGGAGGAAAAAAGGTTGGATGCTCCTAAAGGATATTACTTAAATTTCCCATACAGAAACAGTAATTCCTTACACCACTTTGATTTTGACATAAAAGAAAGTACCTCCCTAAATTGCTTACTTCCTGCTATTCCAATTTTGGCAACAAAAGGAAGTTACTCTTCCCAAGGGCACAGCAAGGATTCCAGAGTTCAGTGACTTCAAACTGGCTCCCATTACACTTTGGTCTCAAGGGAGGATCATTCTGAAAATGGGTCAAATTATGCATATCTTATTCTGGATCCCCTAGGACTCTACAGGCTGTTCATAATGTTTTCGTTTGCACAATAATATATTTTTGTTTCACAGTCCCCAACATTCCCATTTTCTAGGGCTTGTTCCTACTGAGAAACTTGTTTTCTCTAACAGGAAATACTTATGGCATTATAATCAAGTACAAAACTAAACTATTTAAATTGTCTTAAAGGCCAAATTGAATCTCAGGTCATGTGCAATATGATCTTGACTAGTCTTCTGTGAAGGCACCTTCTTCATTTGTCTGCAATCCACTGGAATAAAGACTTAAAACCCCTTCTCTTTTGCAGTCATTTTGAAGCTACAATAGTCCCTTATCCAATAGAAAATGCTCAACTAGAGAATAATTCATTTACATTAATACCAAAGCTATGATTTTGTCATGAGCTACATAAAATTAAAGGCTTTGTGTTCAAATAGCCAAAATCAATTAATTTTAAAAATAGATATACAGTATATATACATCAGTTGATTCATAAAAGCCTTGCCCTCTTCAACAGATACTCAACATGCCTTTTGTTGTCATCATCTGCTACATATAGCTTATCCTAGCAGCCACCAATTTTCCACTTTTCCAGCTGCTTATTAATTTTTTCAGAATATTAGTGCATTTGAGTGTACCTGAGATATCCAGGCATCATCACAAGGCAATCAAAATGCTTGAAAAGTTTGTACTTGAATATTATAACTCGTCTTTATTTTTTTCCTTAAGGCTCACTCACATAAGAGCACCATTTCTGCCAAAGGATAATATCAATTTCTTTCCAAGTGTTTCACCTGGTTTATTAATAAAGATATATTGTTTTTTGTTAATGAAAAAATATAGGTATCTCCAGTTCCATTCTAATCTCCTATGGCTAAGCAGCTGGAAAAAAAAAAAAGGGGGGGGGGGTGACTTTCTTGCCCACACACTGACTATAGATTATCGTGTGCATTCAAGGAACACTGACTGGGATCACCATCATAGTAGAGGACTGATTCACTTCATGAGTTTAATATAGTGAAATATACCTGGATGATCCAGAGAGTATAGCTTGCAGGATAATTATACCACAGACAGAACTGCCAAAGAACACTGGAATGGTGAGTTCTGCTAAGCAAACACACTGATCATTTTTAAGGCTATAGTTATATTTAAACTCATTTCCATTGCAGTTCTTTTCCCAGAAATTACTTCACAGCTTCAGTAATCCCGTGAAATGATAAATACCAGCACTACAAATTTAAATTTCTTATTTCTAAGCAGACTGATAAATAATGAACCAACCACTGAGCCAGCAAGTCTTCATACAGACCTGCAACAGACCAGATCTGTTTGTTTATTAGTCTGCTAGAAACAACAAAAAACTAACAAATGCTCCACTGGGGGATAACAGAGAATTCTGCTACTTAAATGAAGATACAAAACAGAGGATTAAACCAATAAGGAGGCCATTAATGTGACAGGTTTAAAATGAACACCGGAAGTTATACTTTGTATACTTTGTAAGAAAACTACATAGTATGGCTCAGAGTTAAGCTGATGAATAAACCTGTCAAATGTTTTGGGGGAGAAATCCTACAGCATTAATAGTAGTACCTGGTTATTACGAACCTCTTTCTGAAGCCCAAAGAGTTTTCGTATCTATTCCTGCATTAGTGTTTATATAACCTTCCTGAAAATGACATAAGGACAAAGATTATCTTGCCAAATCTAAATTGGAAACACTAAGCCAAGTCAAGGCCACACTCTAAGTGGAGTTTAGAAGAGCTCTCAGCATGATAGTCACAGGCATTTAATGAACACTGAATTTAAATAATGCCCCCAGCCATCATAATTAATTATAGTACCCTTTCCCAGAGATCCTGGCCTGACTCAAGTCCACTATCATTATTAACATCAGTTGGCTGTCATTATAGAGTGCTCTGTGTATGCCAAGCACTGAGCTCAGAACCAGGTGATTAGTTTTAAAGTCTAACAACAATCCTTTGATTTAGGTATCATTAACCTCATCTTATAGATAAGGATATTGAGGCTTAGAGAAGTTTAACTTGCAGAAGACGTTCAGTTAGCTCGTCCTGAAGCTCAGATTTAAACCCAGACTTTAACTAAAGAGCCATGTTCTTAACTGCCACCCAGTCCTGCCCTCCAAAAACCACTGAAATTGGTACATGAGATAAAGCCTGTACCATTCCAAAAAGATGAATTAATGTGGGTCAGAAAAATCAGCAGACTTATGTTTTCCATCATCTCACATTTACCAGAAGTTATTGAATCTGAGCCTTAATTACTCATTTGGAGAAAATTTTACTAAAATCTCTCTTCTTATAAAGTGATTATGTAGATAAAATAACTTATTAAAAGTTGAAGCATTACTCAAAAATATCATGCAATTATTCTAATCTACAATCTAGGGATTTCTTTATCTATAAACATCAGATATTAGCACCACATTCCTAAGCTCAAACACTAACTATAATCGAGTAGGAATTTAATTTTAGATAACCACAGAAGTCTTCTAAGTCTAGTGGATCTCAATGACAGGCAGATCACCTGTGGGCCTTTCCCAGTTCAGATTTCTCATCTTAAGAGGGCATTTGTCAGAATGAAGTGCACAAAGAAGAGAATGAGATGCAATGTAAAGAGAGAGTATAGTGTGTCCTCTGGTCGAGGACTCCCCATGGACTGTGGTTTAGACTGCAAAAACTTAAGAGTTAAAATCCTAGCAATTTGCATTCTGTAAACCTCGTAGAGACTGCCTTGTGCATATTAATTCTTCAGTAAACCTTAGTTATTCCTTGCAGACTCCCTGTCAGATAGTTTACTTGAATTTCTTGAATGCAATAAAGCTACCTATTCCAGGTCTCGTATTAGTTCAATAACTTTAGCAAGCCCAAATCTGCTCCTCTGAATCTATCTCTTGTTATTCTACCCTTGGCTTGTAAAGTAAAACAAGTTCACTTCCAGTCTTAAGAAACTTGATCCATTCCTAATCATATTATGAGAATTTAAACATTAGACATATCATTTAAAAAAGAAAAAGCCATCTTCTTCCATAATTAAACTACTAAAGAATAGATGGTACAAAAAAAGCTTGCATTTTAATAGAACTAGCTTTATTTTTTTTTTCTTTTAAAACAAAAAAAATGGTCTAAAAGCAAATGTGGATATGTACCAAGGGATGGACATGACCTGGTACTTACAAAAAGATCTGCTGTGTCATAAATAGAAACAGCATATACAGAGAAAAATAGTATTTCAAGTGCTGTCTGCTTGAGTAGTCTGGAGATGCAAGTTAAATGAAAGAAGGTGCTCTGCTAAGCCATCAAGGTAGGGGAAAAAAAAAAACCACCAGAAGTTGCTTCCAGAGAACTATGTTGGTGGCAGCATGACAACTGGCATCAACTCACAGTCTTCTCATTTTCCCCGTTTTCTATAATTTTCCTCTTCTTTTCATCTGTTTTTTTCTTGAAGATGTTATTTCGGTAAAACTGAAGTTCTTTGATGCTTTCACTAATATCATCAAGTGCCCTAAAAGCAAACACACCACACTGAATGAAATATTCAAAAACAGAGGAGATGGAAATCAGTTTACAATCCTTGACTTGTTAACTTAAGAACAACAGTTACTACTGTAAAGGCCACTATCTGACATCATCAAGAAGTGGGATGCTTCAGTAAAACAATTTTTTTAAGTGCCTTGTTTTTTTAAAAAATTTGATAAAAAACAACTTTCCAAAATATAACAGACTAGTTTCCCAAATTGTTCTGTAAGATGGTGATGTGTTACACACACACACACACACACACACACACACGATTCCAGGGTCAAATATGTTTAGGAAAAACTAGATTTAACATTTCTTTTCTGAAGTCCTTTGCAAAGCATGTTGTTCTATGAATTCCCAAAAGATTGTATATTCTAAAACTTAACTGACCACATTTGTGGAACACTTACTAACAGCTCAGAGAACATAGTTTAGGAAACACTGAATAATACTTCTGACATACCTGAACATAATTCATGTCCTAGTCATAATAAATATCAATTATCAGACCGTATCTAACCACAAAAGAGGATCTACCTCCTCTCTCATGTGATTTGTGCTATAATCAGTGGCAGCCTGCCTTCATCTAACCACTTTTCTCCTCCAACATGCTGTTTCTCAACTACTGTAGTCTGAGAAATCATGTTACCAAGATATATTACAACAGTGTGATTAAATCAATAAGCTCTGAATGATGGGCCAAGGAACTTTTCTGGATACCAAACTGCACAAATTTTTCTTTTTTTTAACAAATCAGTGTTATTGATACATATCGATAAGGCATACAAATCATCCAGTGCACAAACTTTAATGCAAGTTTTTATCACAGTTTTTTCGGTAGTTTAGGCAACAATTCTGAGCTCTTCCCAGAAACTGAATATATGATCAAGAGCTAAGCTCTCAAAAATACACCCTCTGGCTAAATCAGGTATACAACCTCTTATCCACAATGCTAAAATCCAAAAAAGATCTGAAAACCCAAATACTTTTATATTATAACTCATTATATGGTCTTGATGTGAGACTAGGCATTAGTTATACCATTTGGTGTGACTATCTACATGTTTCCCACAAAAATATCAATGTGTTAGATTATGGAGTGCTTCTTTAGACCTCGTTGGGGTGTTACATAAAGATAAACAATAGAAGTACACTATTACCTTTCTAAAATCTGAAAAATTCTGAATTCCAAAACACATCAAGTCCTATTGCTTCAGATAAGGTATAAATAGACCTGTATTGTTGTGCTATAGTCCATGCAAACACAATTTAAAAATTTATATAGAATGCAAGCCTCTTTAGAATAGGAACTTAAGTCTTCTCTCTGCTTGCCTACAATTGTGCATGCCATACCAAAGGAACTCAGTAAATGATGAATCAAATGCTACCCTTAGACTACCCTTAGAAGACAGCTACTAAATCTTCCTTTAATTTTTATGTTCCTCCTGAAAGACTAAAAAATCAAAGAGAAAAGTAAAAGAATTAGTACAGAATACTTGATAAACAAGATCTTTAAATTCCTTGTGTACGTGTAAATAAGGTTACTTACATAAAAGAAAATAATCTGAAAAACTAAAGTGTCAAAGGTAGGACAAATGTTCAACAACTGTACACAAAGTGTTCATATTTTAAATGGCTACAAATGCATTTAATATTGTTCATTACCAGAAAGATTAGATTTGTTACAATATCTCTGAATATAATGCTAGAATCCTGACCAGAAATTTCTGATAATCTTAGCAAAAGAAAAGTATCTTTATGCTATTCAACCTTTATTCCTCACCACCCCCACCCCATGCCATGGAAAAAAGGTGAACAAGAGACATTATTTCAAGCATTCAAGAATGTGGGAGTTATGTGTGTATGAGATTACAAAGTGTCTGGTAGGACCCAGACTTACCTGTGAGAAGCAGCCTTCTTTGGTGCAAACTCATATTCTTCTGGATACCAGCGTCTATATACAGCAGAAATGAAACTCTCAAAGGAAACTGTGTCAAATACACTGAAAAATTACTTCCTTCAACTAATTTAGTAACATTTAAAAAGGCAATTGGGTTGTGACTATCAAGTTGCTTTTTAACCTGGAACTCTCTTCTACCTTTCTCCTCTCCTCATTCTACATAGTCTGAAAAAGCTCATCTAAGCTTATGGTTTCAAACCATCAACAACATATAAGATTCCTAAATCTGTTAACTCCAGGCCAGTCCTCTCTGAATATCTATCATGGATATACAAGTGCTTGCTGGACAGCTCCACCTAAAAATCCACCAGACTCTTCTAAATCAACCACACTCACATCATTTTCAACACCCGTTCCATCCTCATTCACGAAATCTACACCCCCTCATTCAAGAATGTAATATATCAATTCATCCTCTTTGATATTTCCTCTCCATACCCTTTTATGAGCCCAATTGCCATTTCCCTAGCACATTTTCTTTTCCCAAGGTGGTACAAAAAATCTTTATCTCCCTAATTCTTTACTTGCCATTTTCTAATTGATTCTCCACCCTGTCATCAGAATGGTGGGAGAACAGGGGAAGGAATACATAACCCCATTTTGTACCCGCAGCTTCACAGATTTACTCAATTACTTTCCACAAATTCTCAATTAAAACATGCTATATGGGACAATTTAATGGATCCTAAATAGAGCCCTTACCTGCACAGCTCTTTAACAGTGCTCACATCAATTATTCTATAATGAAGATGTTTCATGAACTGAGGCATGTATTTGTCAAGAAACTTCTTATCTGCATGAACTGAATTTCCTAGAAAGACACAAAGCATACTGCATCTGTGTATTTCTAGTAGTATACCAACAAGACATTAAATTCTTAAGTTGTATTTTAACTGGAGATTATTTTTTTTTTTACATTCAAACAATTCCTAAAATCAACTAAAACTTTCTGAATCAGCTTGAGAGCATCTGATTAGGTTCCAAGTGCAGATTTCTGAGTATTTAGTCAGTCGAGCTTATGATGAATTTGTAAAAGACCTCTTTGTGGACAAAATTATAAATCTATGTCTTCCATATGTTTAGTAATGCAAAAATCTATTTATTAATAGGATTATACCAGGTGTACAAATTTTCTCCCAGTGTCAGGAAATCCACACCACTGACTATAAAAATTTAACTGAAGCAGAAGTAGATAAACATTTATATAACACTTTTAACAAATCATACCCATATTCCTGTTTCCATACAGTTATTTATATTAAAAACACTAAATTTTAAATGGACATCAGCCACACTGACTGGGGGAAAATTTATATAATATATGCACTAGTACTTAATACAAAAAACGTTATACAAATGTTGAAAGGGAGTATTATCACAACAATTTACATCTACAAATACAAATATATCTCCAAGGAACATTAACTTCCCTCTGATAATGGTGCCCCTTTCATAATCCTATTAAAACTGGCCTATGGCCCCTCAATTATTAGAGGTAGATTGAGCATCACCTCCCAGAATCCTCAGGACTGGGGAATGAACGATGGACTAGAGTAGACTTACTGGTATTCTACTATAGATTTATTGTGATTCTAGCAATGGAAGAACTTATATCATTGATGTGGAGGCAGTGGCTACTGGAGGTTCTAAGGTCAGGGAGAGCAAAAACAGGTATAATACAGGCGCATTTTCGGGACTTGGGAATTGCCCCGAATGACACTGTAATGACAGATACAGGCTGTTATATATTTTACCATAACCTACAGATTTGTGTGGGAGAGAGTGTAAACTACAATGTAAACTATAATCCATTCTTAGTGGCAATGATTGTATCATAAAAAAAAAACTGGTTCATGGGAGCAGATGTGGTTCAAGTGGCTGAGTGTCTACCTCCCACACAGGAGGCCTCAGGTTTTGTTCCTGGTGTCTCCTGGAACAGCACAAACAACAAGCAAAAAAAAAAACAAATGGCAAAACCAGCTCAGGGAAGCTAATGTGGCTCAGTGGTTGAGCACTGGCTTCCCACATACAAGGTTCCAGGTTCAACCCCAGGGCCCCAGTACCAGTACCTAAAAAAAAAGGAAAACCTGGCCTAGTCTCTTTAAACAGGCAACTTCACAGGGAAAAAAAAGATGAGTTGTCAGTTTTAGATTAAGAGACTAAAAAAAACATAATAATAAGCAAAAGAAATATAAAAACCTTGACTGAACCTGGTTCAAAAACAATAAGACATTTGGGAGAACTCAAAGTATACTAGATATCAGATGATAATATTAAATTATTTTTGGTCATCTTAAATGTTTTAATTATATTGTGGTTATATAAGAGAATGTCCTTAATTCTTAATGAGATGCTTAAAGTATTTCAAAATCAAGCTTCATAGTATCTGCAATTTAGTTTCAAATGTTCAACGAAAAACAGTTAAGTAAAACAAACATGGCACAAATTTAACAATTACAAATCCAACTTTTCAGTACATTTAAATTTCTTCCATAATAAAAATACGAGGAAAAAATGTACTGAGTTAGTCTGTTTTCCCCAGATTTCATGTCAGGTCTCAGGGCATTTTCCCAATATTTATTAATACGTTATAAACTAAACACCGAAATTTGAACACAAAAGGAAGATGTATTACCCAAATTAGGGTAAGTAGAAGATATGGATGGCCTTGACAAATCCTTCGGGAACTGCAGTCTCTTGAATCACTACAACAGAAGACCATTTTTAAGGTATACATAGGATTGGATTTTACCTGCAAGTGGACAGAGCCCCGGAGGAGTCTGCTGTCGTACAAAGGACAGAAATTCATACTCTGCCTGCTGCAATGTAATTGTACTCTCCTTCACTGCCTTGGTAAGACCAGACTGCAAAGAGAGAATTCCCAGGGCCCACCCCCCCCCCACCAGAAACACATGAAGTCAGTTTTCAAAGGCATCCAGAAATGAAACCTCACTTCTAAAATGGGCAAATATAACCAAAGATGAACTATTTTTAGAGCTCAAGTTCAAACTGAAACTGCCATCTTTCTATCAACTTTTTCTTAAAGACTCCAAACTAAATAAGCTATGTTCCTGGTTGCTAACAGCACTTCCACACAGTCAAAAAGGATGGTGCTAAAACTCTAAGGATATACCCTCGGGGAAGAAATGCCTATTAATAGGAGAGCAACTTTCCCCCATTCTCAGAAAGCTGATACCTAACCTTATCCAAAAGACTAACTTGAGCAATACTTGAGAATTTACAATGTGTTTGCAACAGACTGAATGTAGGAGAGAAGAAAAGAGGACAATCATGAAAAGATGATCTCGAGAGGTTCCAGAGATGACAAACAAAGCAGCAAGCAGTTCCCAGGCTTGACAAGCGATCTTCCTCTAACCCTTTTTTAAATACCATCAAATAATGGTACAGGATTCAGATGTGGGAGCAACAAGCTCCTTATTGATCCTCAAAGCAGCAATCCTGTTATTTTGGTAATGTTACCTTCCCATGATGCTCCTTACACCAATCTGACATGCTGTCCAGCAACTCATCTGGCTGTTTGATAATCAGGTTAGGACCCTGTGGATGGGAAAGGGCAAGAGTCACCAAGAACCAACAGGAATAAGCTTACTTTCTGAGGTAAAGTTCAAGCTGTTTTAGGATTAAAACACACAAATCAGAAAAAATTAGGAGGGTACTCTGTTACTCCAAAAGTAGTCTCATTCATTCCAGCACTGTTTATGAAGGGAAAAAAAAAAAAATCAAAAACCTGAAAGCCTATTAATAGAAGACATAGATCTGTATCAAGAGTTGGCAAACTATGGCTCCAGACTGTGATTGCTGTTTTATGGACACAAGCTAAGAATGTTTTTCATATTTTTTAAGGATTATAAAATAAACAAAGAATTAAACGTGACAAAGAATTATATGGCACTCACAGCCTAAAACATTTACTATCTGGCCTTTTCCAAAGAAAGACTGCAGACCCCTGATTATAAATTTACTTTTGTAAAGTATCTTCTTTATATTACCAAGTAAAAAAAAGGGAGGGAGTGGAGAGTGGGCGCAGTAGATGTGGCTAAAGCTGTTGAGTGCCTGCTTCCCATATGGGAGAGCCTGGGTTCAGTTCCTGGTGCCTCCCAGAAACAAAAACACAACAAGCAAACAAATGAAAGGGCAACTCAGGTGTGTTGAGTAGCTCAGTGGATGAGCGACAGCTTCCCACCTACAAGGTCCCAGGTTCACTCCCTGGCACCTCAAAAAAAATAAAAAAATAAAAAATAAATTGCAGACAAGTACACATATATGATTTCATTTATGCTTGTTTAAAAAAAAAAAAAGCACATTTATAGAGAAATGCAAAATATCAAAAAAATAAACTTAGGATGGGGCAAGAGAACCCCGATAATTTACTATACATGTATTATAGATAAAGTTACTATTTATTTTAACAATATTTTTATATTAAAACTACAAAAACGTTTTAAAGAGATAATTTGTAACATCTGAGGAAAACAATAAAGTGGCCCTCAAATTCTCAGCTCCATTTAGTAGAACATTCAACTGAACATGTCTAGGATGGAGTTCCACCAATAATGGCACCCTGACCTGTGGCACTGAAGCAAGTCACACTTGGCTTCATTTTAACATCTGTATGATGGGGATAATAATAATAAACTACCCCATAGTGATGTTAACAGGATAAAAAGAAATTAGAGATATGAAGATCTTTGAACTCTCTGGAGGGAAAGTATTCTATAAATCCAAGGTATTAGTACTACTAAGATGGTAAAAAGAATTTACAATCACTGAAAGCGACTAAAAAATTTCAGAGATCCTACAACTAGAAAGGAGTGTTAACCAAACAAGAAAACTGCTGATGATCAAACGCTGGCAATCTCTGTGGGAAAGCAAAAGATTTACCCTAATAACTTTTTTTTTGACCAGTGAGGGGGTTGACCTTTAGGATTGCATTTTTATAATTAAACTATTAACTATAATCTGTGGTTTAACTTAGGTTCACTGTTTGTGCTATACAATTCCATGGTTTTTCTTTTTTTAAATTTTTATTCTAGTAACATATACAACCTAGAATTTCTTTTAACCATTCAAAAATTAGTGTTAATTACGTTCATAGTGTTGTGCTACCATCATCACCATCCATTACCAAAATAACTATTTTTTTAACAAAAGCTCATTCAGTTAAAATTTAAAAATTTTTTTTTAAAAACTTCTAATAAACAATGATGGAAAAAAAGTAAACCACTATAAAACTAGGGTTAAATAACTTATTTTAGATACCACTTTGAAAAACTAACCTAGCTATAGAAAAATTTTCAGAGTAGGATGTTTGTTCTTTTACCAACATAAAACATTTTCCTCAAAATCTTATAAAAGGAGAAAAAATATTTTCCACAGAACTGGCACTTAAGTGCCAATACCCTCTCAGCGTTTTTTTTTAACATCCCTTAACCTCATTTGACTTGGTCTATTTACAAACATGGCACTCATCTGCAACTGTGTTAATACATACCCAAATTTCCTCTAGGGTACATGTCAATTAACTGGCTCATTAAACTGCCAGTATTTCACATTATATCAACAGTCAAAGGAAAAACTCTTCTTCAGCCAAGGGTAAGTATGACTGGTAAAATGAAAACATTTCTCTTCACTATTGGTCTCCACTAAGTTCCAAGTGACAGAAAAAAAAAAACAACCAAACCTAAAACTCAAGACATTTATATATCGTTTCTAAAAAAAGAGTTATCTGTTACAATGAAATATATGAAGTTTCATGATTCTCCTTCAGCCAATATATAGCCAAGAAAATAAATGGACACCTTAACTGTAGATTTCTAACCTCTGGGAGCTTATTTTAACAAGACTCCATTTTCCGCAATGTACCTACTTTGTTTCTAATTCTAGAGTTTCTTAACAACTCCAAATACCACTGACAATATGAAACAGTTATTCAAGGTCCAGGATTTCATCCCCTATCAATTACTGTGTCACATACTTATTAAATGCTTAAATGCTTCATGAGCAGCCAAAATGCAACAGATGTGTTTTAGTTGTTTTGGTTAATGTTTTAGTTAAAAGCAGCAGGTAAAACCTTAATCGTGCCCATTATGTCAAAAAGGTTTTATGGACATGCACCAACAGAATTCTAAAACCATATCACAGATATATAGAAGAATCACATGTCCAAATGAAAATGAAGAAATTGGGTATCTAAAGTCAAGTTAAAGTTAAGGTTATGCTATAAAGTTGTGAATTTTGACATGAGTCATCAAACCTGATGGGACAATAGACAATACAGCTAAGTGGTCAGGAGCACTTCCTTCACCCTGCCTGGGTTTAACTACTAGCTACCCCAGTGACCAAAGAGGTGGCCTTAGAAAGATGACCCAACATCTATATACCAATATATCCATACCTATAAAATGAGCATCATAACAGTACCTACTTTACAGTTGTGAGGATTAAGAATGAATACATGTAACATACTTAAAACTGTGCCTGCCACATAGCTAAGTACTATGGAAATGATAGCGCTTATGTTTCTGTAAATCTTTTATACAATCTAACAAGGCTATAAGATGGACTACTTTGGTTCTAGTACCAAACCTACCATGACCCAGCACATTATTCTGGATGTTCATCTACATGGACATCAGCTTTCTTATTTTTAAATAAATATACTGGAAAAACAAACTTTAGAATCCTCATCAACTGTAACATTAAGATTTTATTACATGCCATCACCTACCTCCGCCAAAATATTGAGATCAGAGTCAGTTATCAAACAGGCCATTTCAATAATCTGATCCTTCTCAATGTCCAGTCCTGTCATCTGCAATAAAAAAATAAATATATAACACAAACTATCTTTCTAGCCTATTTTAGGCAAGTTTATTTAACAGGAATTCCCTAAACAGTCAGTTTATATCCAATAGCCGAGAGAGAACAGACAACAATGCGTCATGGGCAAGTCTTCAAAGTACTAAACACAGGTCCTCATTTATTCAACAAACATTTACCAAGGGCCTACTGTATGTCAGGCACCGCTGCCCCACTCTGGGACAGATGCAAAGTGGGGTCCCTGTGCCCGTGGCATTCAATTTTGGAAGCGCTGGATAACTAATGTCACTAGTTTACAAAGTTTTCACCGTTAATTACGCCATTCAAACTTCACAGCAATGCAGAAACAGCTGTTATTATCCCCATTTCATAAGAAGAGAAAACCGAGGCTCGGGGGGAGGGGGGGGTCTTAGCATAAGTAATGGAAAACATCATAGGATCAGAACCAGAACTGAGATCCAGTTCCAACTCACTCACTCACTAACCCCACGACCTTAAATGAGTGGAATCCTCTCGCAGGACCTTAGTTTCCTCGTCTACGGAATGAAGGGTAAGGCTGAGTCATCTCGAGTTCCGCGTAGCTCTAACAGCCTGTGGTCCTTTAAGACCCGGTGCGCGGACGGGCGGGGGAGGGGGAGTTGGAAGGGGTAAGAGCCACTGTTCCCACTCCCACCTCCGTGACCCTACGCCCAGGGGGCCAGAGCGTTAGGGTGCCCCACCTCCGGGCGGTAACAGGGGTGCCAAAAGGACGACTCCTCCCTTTTGAAAAGAAACCCCAGTCCAGGGCCGTCTCCACCAGCCGCAGCGCTCCTGGCCCCACGCTTGCCCCGCGCCGCCCACCGGGCCGCGCTCACCTGCCACACCTGCCACTCGGACCCCCGCCGCTCTTCCCCGACCGGCTCGGCCGCTCGGTCCCAAGAGCGGGACTTCACTCACCTTCCCTCACCCCCCTCCAACCTCACTCACCTCCAGGTCCACCCAGACCATCCTCTGAGCCATGCTCTCCCCTGCCGCCATGGCTGCGCCACCTTCGCAGGAACACCGCGCCCCGAACTGCCCGCGAATCCCACCCACCCCTCGCAACAGCCCGGCGCCCAGGGAGCCGCCTAGCATCACCCGGCACCAGCCGCCACCGCCGCAACCTCAGCCCCAGCTGGCGCAGGCGCGATAGTCGCTAAACGTCGCAAACCCGGGGGGAGGCAGAGCGGCGAGAACCACGGGTCCCAGCCTGCACTGCGCCGGCTCGCCCTGAACAGCCTGGCTTACCTGCCGAACGGGATGGTGGGACAGAGAGTCTCGCTCGGTGAAGTCTCCGGACTCCCCACCCCCGCCACGTGTTTTTCGGATGTTACTTGGACGCGCATGTTTTTCAGAACTAAGTTTATTCGCCCCTAGAGTTTTATTTCCTGAGTTTTGATTAGTTGTAAACTGCCTAGTTGAAAATGGGCTTTTTTACTTTGGTTGGCCGCAAAAAACCTGGTTTTTCGATTGGCCGAAAAGAACCCATTTTTTCCAAATATATTTTAAATATATTTTTATTTTTGCGCTTTTTTTTCTTCTTGCTTACCCTCCCCTCACACACATGCACACACTGGGTATTTTTACATTTACTTGGGACAAACGTGGTGTCCTTGAGGCCATAAAGCCAATTCCATTGTCATCATACCATTTAGAATCCCTTAAATTATTTGGGATCTTGTCGAGGGCGGGGGGTCATTCAGCACATTATTAGGTGTTCCATGAAAGTTACTTCCTTTCTAACCTTTCAAAGGGTTATGTTATTTCTCACGGGGAAACGTGTTTCAGTGTCTTCACCCATTTTCAGCCAATGGATAACAGTAGTAATGATGGCTTCTTCCGACTCTGCCCTCACAACTTTTAAAAGTTAAATGTCGTGTAGAACAAATCTATAAAGCAAATTAAGTTAAAATGAAATAAAACACTGCTTTGTCCGCTCTGTAATCTGCTCTGGTTCTGACCAAAGTATCTCCCTCAAGGTCACCTGTAATTAACATCCTTTCCAAGAGTAGAGGCCCTGGAAAGTCAAATTTTAAAGTCCCTTAAATCTTGGCTATTTGGTTGCAAATTGGTGTGCAGAATGAAATCTTCTTGGAAATGTTGATGCAGGCCTTAAACTATATCCTCTACATATTTTTCTATGAACTTTATTGCCACTAATTACAGAATTTGTGGATCATCATATAAGTTACTTGTACCTGCTGAGCTGGTTTTGTGAGAGTAACTTTGTTGCCCAATAGAAGGTTTTAAGGATAGTGCAATGTAGTACTGTTTCACCTGCTACTTCTTTGATGTACCCAAACCACCACCTGCCAGGATGCACAGAAACTCTCTTTGAAGGGTCATCAAATCCTGTGCATAGATTATACATATAAAGACACAATGTGCATTGACATTGAGTCACACTGTTTCGCTATAGCTTTTTATTCATTTGTGGCCTTAGTTATAAAGAACTGTTTACATTTTTTTACTCTTTTCTTAGTTTTAAATTTAGTTCATATAAAGTAGAAGCAGTTCAAGTAGAGAAACTTTTGTCATCTCTGCTTTTTATTATCCTCCTAAAGTATTACTATTCCTTTAAATTTTCAAAGAACTCCTTTGGTTTTCGGTGTTACTACTGAAACATTAGCTAGTTTTATTACAAACTACAACTTCAGTGGTGGTGTTTACACTTAAGAACTTATATCCTGAAAAATTATTATAATTAAGCATAATGGGTAGTCGAAATTATGTGGCCATATTTGAAACTTCAGTTTTTATTCACAATACTAATAAAAACAAATTTTAAATAAATGGTGTTAAAATGTTAGAATTATACTTTATTGTTTTTGTGTGTAATGTCCTTAGATTGGTGATTTAAAGATCAATGCCCCAAATTAGAGTAACACATGGACCAAATTCACAAATCAAAACTATGTGTACAAGAGGGAGAACAGACACAAGAACATGGGACCCCAGGATCTGAAATAAATCTGACCCCAAAGAGGACACAATCATTTCCTCTCCTTTTCCTTCCTTAGCAGCAGTTATCTGAAAACTGCATTATTCTACACAGTACACTATATTATGAGACCTTGCTTCCTCCATTCTGTTATGAACCTATAAAAACTGCCTTTGTTCATTAATATCAGGGACAGAGTGCTAAGAAACCTTGTTCTCTAAAATCATAGACTATGGAAAACGTTGCTGTTTCAAGTCCTTTCAGTGAGAGAATGGAACATCTCCCTCTTGCTTAAAGAATCTTGAGCCATGTGGGTCACTTTGACAGAGAGAAACAGCCTCAATTTCAAACCCAGGTGTAGAAATTCAGATAATGGGTCTTCAAATACAACAGTCCATGTTTAAGTGTGTAGTCTCCAAGGACACAGGGCCCAGAGTTTGTTTTCTCAGCACTGCGGGTTATCAGGCTATGATGTTTGTGGTGTACAGCCTAAAATCAATATTAAGTGCTGCCTTGACATTTAGGAAAAACCAGGAAAGCCTCAAATGACCTAACTGAAAGGGCCCCTCCCCTTCTGTGTCCACTGATAAGGTACCCCAGCCAACCAACCCTTCTTATCAGAGTGACCTGGCACAGTGCCTACTTATCTCTGAGTAGAGGGTGTTAGTTCCCTGCTTGTCCACAGAATTATTCCAACAAGCCAATGACATTCTTCCATGAAAACCAGGGGTCACCTCCTCTTTCTATTACTACAAAGCCTGACTCCCACAGCCCCTGCTTGTTCACTCTGTTACCAAATGCAACCCCCGTGTGGCCCGGCATGGTGTGTGGTATACTCCTCCCTCATGCTGTGAGTCTGTGACTAATAAACTGCTGTCAATCGCATCAGTCCAGCATCAGGTGCCACATGTATGGCCAGGGCTGGAATCCCTCCCTCACCAATGGGGTGAGGAGAAGGTGATCAACACATGTTCCTAAGAGAAGCTAAGACGGTGTTTCTAATGAGACATGGCCAAGGCCACACAAACCCTTTCCTTTTTGAGGAACTGCTATTTGGGGCACGGGGTAGCATGTTTTTTACTTTCAGGTTGTTGTTTTTTTTTTCTGATTTCTTACTAATGACTTCCTCAGCCCTGTTTTGTTCTTTCCACCATCTGAAGAAAGATTACTATGATAACCAATCCACAGACAAGCCTGCTTCCTCCTTAGAATCATCCCAAACCCTATTAAAAAAGTCCCTCCTTACTCCCTCTTGGAAGAGCCTAGTTCTTCTTGTCCATTGTTACAGTTATCTTCTTAGTGATCTTTATCTGATGCACTGATCACCATCCTAGTAAACTAAACTTTTAAATTTCCAAAATACAATTATTTTATACCTTTTCAGGACTAGCACAGAGTGAAATGGTAATGATGGAAGTACCAGTTAGTAGTCACTAAAGTAAACTCTATTTATAAAGCATTTTTAAATAGGCAATGGGTCCTCCACAAATACTTACTAGTCAATGAATGACATCTCTTCTCTTCCTGCTCTGTGGAATTTTATCTCGAGAAATGTCGACATCAAGTTTACTGCTGCTAACTGCTGTCTATTTCCTTCCAAAGGGCTGGAGCAAAATGAAGATGATGTATTTCTTGCCTTTCCCTTCTACACTGTAAAAATAGAAGCCAAACTTGTCATCTTCAAAATGCACCTTACACAAAATGGACACTCAAAAATTCCTGAAATTAAAATTGCATTTTATCTCAATTCAGTTCAACATTTATTGACTACTTAATATGTATCAAACACTGCTAGAATTCCAAAATAAAAATACATTTATTAAGCTGATATTTATTATACCAGATACTAGGGGTACATAAAATATTAAGATGCTCTTAATATCTAAGAGGAAGATGGTTCATTTTGGGTAGGAGGATGTTTCTTTTGTACATAAGGAGACTGCTTTAATTTTCCCATCTGTAAAATGGATTGTTTGATGACTAAATAAAAACATATAGGATACCTAATACTTATTAATAGATGGCTACTTCTTTCTGTAAGTCAACCAGGGGACACAAAATTCAATACAAGGGAGATTGTGCCAATGCTCTACGGAATTACAGAGTGCTATAGGACTATGGGGAAACAGGACTCAGTTTGAAGAGACGCAGAATGATGGAAGTTGGGCTAAATCCTGAAAAAGAGACCTTTGACAACAGATAGTGTAGATAGGAATATCCCAGACAGTTAGATTGCCTTGGCCCAAAGAAACTAAGATGATTATACCTTTAAATTAGAGAGAAAAAAGGGAGGGCAGGTAAGAATTAATGAGTTCAGCTTTTTAAGAGTTGAAATTGAGCTTCCAGAGGGACATGTAGGTGGAGACATCCAGCAAGCTGCAGGGAAGAGGCAGGGAAACAGATTGAACTTAGAAGTCATCTACATACAATGGCTGAAACTATAGCTTGTTGTCCAACAAAATCAGCCACAGGCCCACCCATTGTCCTTTAGAATTTTATTTCTGCAAATTTTTAGACCCAATTAGCACATAAGCAGATTCCTAGCTTGAGTTATAAGATTTGTACATGTTGGCACATATAAAGTGGTGAAGCAAGCCCACCAGAAGTCCATTTCTTTGAAGACTAAAGGAAGAAGCAGCCACAAAGAACACACTGCAGCACAAAAGCTGACTAAATCAGAGGAGGAAAAAGGATAATTCTGACAGCACAGCAACCACCATGTATATGTGTCTTGGTTTAGTCCCTACTGAACGCATATCTAAGTTCTATGAAGAAAAGAGAGGCTGCAGGTATTCTAAAGAGCTTTTTCAACTAAAAAAGTCCATGTGATACTTGCACAATACTGCTTCAGTTCTCTGCTAACTAGCACAACATAATAAATAAATACAAACCCAAAGCAAGGCAGTAGCAGAGTTGGGGAGTAGAACAGGGAGTAATGCTTCTTCTCTAAGCATTTCTATCTCCTTCCACTTGAAGACAAGCCGCTGGTTTAGCGCCGCTGGCCTCCTGTGCCTGGCTTCTCCTACTCCTCCCTACAAAGGTGAAGTAAATTATGACATTTGGAATGAAAATTAGACATGGGCAACCCAGCCTCTTCTTTATTTTCCTTAGTACTCCCCAATAAAAGGAAAAGCCAAAGGCATCTGCCCTCACCTTACCAGAAACCACTCTGAAACGTTGGTATTGCAAAAGCTCTAGCGTACTATTGATGGTGCCTACAAAGCAAAGGCAGTCTCCTGGGGGGTGGGCCGGTTTAGGAATCCCAGAAATAACTGGGCAGGGAGCACCCTGCAGGGGACTGAAGTTCTTCCCTGAGGGCACCAGAGTCAAGTCTGCATGATTTTTTGTCAGCGTGACCTCATTGGCACCCATCCACTGTTTGACTTTAGCCACCTCCCTGTGCTACCAGTTTAGTTGGCGATGGCTAAGTGTCTTGATAACAAGTTGAATCAATTGGTAATTGTCATTGCAGTCAAACTTAAACAATTCTGTAATTAGGAATAGTCCAAGTGTAATGTCACTAAAAATTATGACATCAAACTAGAGCAGTATAAATGATTATTGAACAAAGAATATGGGTATGAATAAAGGTTTTGTTTAGCAATATATAATGAAAAAGACAATAGTTGCCTCATATTTAAATGGTTAGAAAGGAATTCAGAAAAAGTATCAGATACCTTGATCAAAATGGTAGCAAGAAGTTCAAGAAAATGCAGCATTGCAGAAATGAAAGGAAGAAAAATGTTGAATGAAGGTGTGAAGTTATTGATATCAAACTCAGAATGAAGTCTGAAAAGATAACAGCGTATTTGGTCATCTTTCATTTCCTATCTTCTAATTCTGCGCTGACTTCAAAGAGGTCTAATTCTATTCTAAGAGGGAAAATGTATGAATTTAAAAATTAAAGACCCAGGGAGAGTATATGGCTCAAGCAGTTGGGCACCTGCCTCCTACATAGGAGTTCCTGGTACCTCCTAAAGAAAATAAGCAATGAGCCACCTGGGGAGAAGGAGGGGGATTTTTTTTTTTTTTTAATTTCAGACCTAAAAATATTAATAAATTAGGTCTGCTTTTTGGAGACCCATCTAAACAGTTGTTTCCAAAGCAAAATATTTCATCTGGGACCCAAAAAAAGCATAGTATGTGGTACTCAAGTGAGGAATCCTGAAGATCAAACAAGGGTTTAGAAGTGATGGAAACGGTGCATACATTCAAGTCCTGGCTCTACCGTGCAATACCTGGATGACTTTGGGCCAGCAATGTAACCTTTCTAAATCTTTTTTTCTTCATTTATAAAATAAAAGTGACTCCTACCTCTAACATTTTAAAGTTGCTGTGAAGATTAAATCAGCTTATGCATGTAAAGTGCTTGGCAAAGTGCCTGCCACATTATAAATCCTTAATAAATGGCAACTAGTTTATTATATTTGCTTTTTCCTCAGAAAAGATGTTGTGGTTAAGTATTTGAAAATGTTTCATCTGTTTTAATAGATAGAAATGATCTTGTCTTCTTTTAAGGCTCTTAGAATTCTCCAAGGGCAAGGCAAACAGACAACAGGATTTTTACAATTGAAAAATGCTATCCTCTTCCATTACTTCTTCATTTGTATTGTATTTCCTGAAAAACAAGTCTCAGGACAAGTTAAGTGAGACAGAACTTACATATATTCAGTAAACTTCCTCTTTGGACTTGGCTTCTCTCACTAACCTGTTTAAGCTGACTCTTTGTTTTTCAGGTTAGTTTTAACAGATGATCAAGGATGGATCATGTATTCCTTTAGAAAAAAATTTGTGAGAGCTTTTGGTGATAGGGAATCAAGCGGTTGATCAAAATAGAAATATTTTCTATTTTAAATAGCAATTATACATTTTAATTTAAAACTGACAAATTTTAGAGGCCGCCCAGTTTTGTCTCCAAATATAAACTAAAGGACCTTAAATACATGAATTGATGTACCTGTAGCACAAGAAGTTATTTTACATTCAGGCTATAATTCTAGTTCTTCTTCTATTAGTTTACAGGCTTAACAAAATGACCATCAAAATCATAATTGGATTTTCTTAAAACTTGAAAAAGTGTTTTCCTGATCATATTTGGAATTCTGAAAAAATAAATAATAAAGGCATTTGTTTAATATATAGTGTTGGAAAAACTGACAAGGAAAAAATTAATCCAATCAGAACCTCATACAATATACTAAATTTTTAAATGAGTTAAACTGTTAAATAAAGCAACAAAGTTATTTAAAAAATCCTGAAGAAATACTGCATATTTAATTTTCTTATATTTTGGTAGGGAAAGAATGCTAAATCTCAGAAGCAGAAGAAATCGCACAAAAATAGATGATTAGCTTTCACTCCCCTTATCATGCACACAGACATTTACTATTTAAAAACTTCAAGATTTCAAAAAACATAAGCAAAATTAAATAATTGGGGAAAATATTTACAAGAAATATTTCAAAGAAAGCTCTAGTATTGTTAAATAGAAACAGCTTTCATAGATTAATAAAAAAGAATGTAAAAATCAATGATTATCATTTTAATGGAAATACTAATAGACTTTGGTTTAAAACTGGACAAGCTGATTATAAAGTTCACACAGGAAAATAGGCATGCAAGAACTGGCAAAATTCTTGGAAGGAAGAGCGATGGAGTGGGAATTGGGGAAACTAGTCCTGCAATAATTAGATTCTAGGGCACTAATAGGCAGACATTTAAATATAGACTAAGAAGTCCAGAAATATACCCAATACAATGAAGAAGTTTAGACAATGCTAACAATGCATTTCATGTCAGTGGAGAAAATAAAAGACAAATTTTGTTAGCAACTAGGTAATTAATTGGAAAAAAATAATTAAATTGGCTCCTGACTCTGTAATTTATACCAAAATAAATTCTAAATGGATTAAGCATTTAAATAGGAAAAATTCAAAATGATATTGCTAGAATAAAATAGTTGTTTAATATTTTTATTTAAAAGATATATAGATCACACAAAACGTTACATTAAAAAAATATAGAGGATTCTCATATGTCCCACTCCCCACACCCCCCACTTTTCCCACATCAACTACCTCTTTCATCAGTGTGGTACATTCATTGCAATTGATGAATACATTTTGGAGCACTGCTACACAGCATAAATTATAGTTAACGTTGTAGTTTATACTCTCTCCCAGTCCATTCGGTAGGTTGTGGCAGGATATATAATGTCCTACATCTGTCCCTGCAATATAATTCAGGACAACTCCAAGTCCCAAAAATGCCCCCATTTACATGTATTTGCCCTCTCCCTGCCTTCAGCAACTCCAGTGGCCACTGTCTCCACATCAATGATTTAATTTCTTCCACTGCTAGAATCACAATAATTCTGTAATAGAATACCAGTAAGTCTAGTCCATATTTTATTCACCAATCCTGAGGAATCTGGGATGGTGATGCTCACTCCACTTCTTAATTGAGAGGGCTTCAATCCCACATGGCTGACAGATGGGACTCTTCTGCTTGTAGTTGTAGACTCTGTCTACAAGGGTGGTTATCCATCTTGTTAGCTGACCTGGGTGAGTCCAACAAACTGGAGAGTATGTGTTGCAACTCTACAGAGGCTCAGGGCCCATCTGGCACACAGACAGTCCAGAGATTCAAGTCTCCTGGACATACACCCACCAACCACAGGTTCAATAACAGGGACAGAAGAGGCATCTGTAGGGAAGTCACATCTGAGTTCAACTCCATCACCCTTGGGAGTACAAACTCCAAAGTAGGGCCCGCTGGCAAGGCACCAAACTCCAGAGCCATCTGCCATGACCATAGGATCTGGTTGTTTCTGTAGCCCTCAGAAGCAATACTACCTGGGGTAGTATCTACTTTGGCTGACTATGAGATCCTGCTGAGATGTGCATAAGTGCCACCATTCTGATGACCTCCTGACTCATTTTGAAGTCTCTTAGCCATATAAATTCATTTGTCTTTACCATTTCCCCTTCTATTCAAGGTCTTTTTCCTTCTTCACTGGATGGTCCATTGATGGGCCCTTGATAATGACGATTTTTCTTTAAAGGTAATATTCGTTTTAAAAAAGAAAGTATAATATATGCCGATATTGAAGGAAGGAAATAAGGCACATAAAAAATGGTAATTTTGCAAATTTGCCTCAGAAGGCCCTTTGCCATATCCAAAAAAAAGGCATTTAAATAATCACAAGCCAAGATCTGCAGATTATATTGTTTTAAGTGCAAACAACAAAGTGAAAAAGGGAAAATTAAATTATATTTGTATAAACAGTGGAAGGATACTTAAACTAATAAAGTGGTTACTTATTGGAAACTGGTAGCACATGTGATATGGAGAGGACAAGAGTGGGTGCAAGACTTTTCAACTAATACCTTTTAATATTCTAATAGTTTTGGTTTTTTAAACCATGTGAATTGTATTATCCCTTGAAAATACAAAAAAAAAATTAAAAAGCAACATAAATAATCACATAAAATATATCTTTTTTAAAAAAGAGAAATTAGAGATTTGGACAGCAGAAGGAAAGTGGCAGCCATTGTTTTTACGCTCTGGAAGACTGGTGTAGGATGTAGGCATCAGACACTGTGGAAGCTCAAGTGTTGTCACTGATCTCCTGGCTGACCTTGTTGGTACAGGGTGGCACCCGGATCTCCTCCAACTACTGCCAGATGCCTTCAACTTTTCTGAGCCATGTGCAGCTCCATGGCTAATGATCCAGGTCACCAAAGATGGAAGCAGGAAAGTTCCAGTTTGTGATGGTGCATTTGTTTGTCCTTGCTCTTGTCCTGCTTTCCTTCCCAACTACAGACCAGGCTGACTTATAGTTGACTTCAGCCCAACACCAGATGCAAGGCAATAGACTGGTCCACCGGCAACCACAAATGCATACAGTATACTCTCTATAACAAGTTCCTTATTTTATATCACTCTTAGCAGTTCTACTTCTTGGATTTCACCTTCACTGACACATTCTTTTAAGGCCACCCACTGTTAGAAAAATTTAAACTTAATTACGATTTTTGGGAATTTGAGGGGAAAGGCTATAGGAACAGAAGTAGTATATATAACTTCTTAACCATTAGAGTAGCAGTTTCTAACCCTGGCAGTCTATTAAAAACTCCTTAAAAATACTGATACCACTCACCTCCTCTGAGATTCTGAGGTAAAGTACAGGCATTGTTGTTTTTTGAAAAGTCTCTAAGTGGTTCTAATATGTAGTCAGGAATACAAAATAATGCACTAAAAGAAAGAAAAAGAACAAAAAAAGATGAACAATCTTATAAACATACACACAAGGAAGCATAGCAGGAATAAATTAAAATGAGTCTAAATATGAGATACCTAAAATTAAATGATACAGAAGAATGAAAAATTAACTGATAAATAAAATATGATAAAGAGTAAAAAAAAGAAAAAAAGATTAACTTATAGATATACCAGTCAAATATTAAAATAAAGATGTGACAACAGTTTAACATCAGTAACATAAAACAAAATAGAATTGTATGTTAAAAGTATGAAAATGGGTGGATATTTACACTGATAAGTTACAGTACATGGTGAAGATGTCATAAATCTTTTACATCTAGCATAGTTTCAGAATGTATAAGGCAAAAACCAAGACATTCTCAGAGAAAATGGCTAATTAAAAGTACTTCTTTCAGAATCAATAGCTCAAGAGAAAAAATAGGAAAGGATATATAGGGTTTGAAAACACAATTAACAAGCTTTATCTATCTTATAAGAAGCTCTTTTAACTCTTTTCATTCCACTTACCTAATTTGTTGGATTAAGTGATACTCTCCCTTCTCTCTGTAGTCAATGCCCTTGATGTGCTAAATGCTACTCTCAGGTATGTCCACTCACTTTTGCACTCAGCAATTAAACTGTTTCAAATCTTATCAGTTCTAATCCACGTAACTTCTTAAATATTACATAAACTAATGAATTGTGAAACATGGCAGTTGTTTTTAGTAAACTAGACTGAATGCTTTGCAAAGATTCAAAAAGGCTGAATCACCATAAAATTTTGCTGTCAGATTAAAGTGTGAGTAAGATCACTGTAAAAAGATTTGGATGAGAATCCTAGAATATCTATCTGAATGCTTTGCAAATTTCTCTATATTCTCATTGCATCATTAAGAAATATTAAGATGCCTTATATAAATATAATTGGAGGCCCAAATGAAAGAAGAAAAAATAAGGACAGAAAACATATCTGAGGAAATATCAATTAAAATTTTTCCAAATTGATAAAAGCAATAAACCCACAGATCCCAGCAGCTCAATGGACTCCAGGCATAAGAAACTTGAAGAAAACTAAATCTAAGTAAATTATAATCAAATTACACAAAACCAGCAAAGGAAAATGACATAAAGACAAGGATTACAGCAGATTTCTTATTGGAAACAATGCAAGCAAAAAGTTAGTGGCGCGACACTTATAAAGTACTAGGGGGGAGAAAACTGTCAATTTAGAATGTTATACCCAGAAAAAGAAAAAAATACTTTTAAAAAACAGAGATGAAATACACTTTTGCAGACACATGAAATCCAAAATAACTCAATCATCCCCTGCACATCAGCACTGCAAGAAATACAGGAAGTCCTTCAAGCAGAAGGAAAATACCAGATGGATCTACATAAAGGAATGAAGAGCTCCAGAACTGGTAACTATGTGAGTAAATATATAAGTATTTTTCTTATTATTTAAATGCCTTTGAAAGAGAATGTCTGTTTTAGCAAAAAGAATGCAGAGTGGGGTTTACAACATACACCAAATTAAAATGTTTTAGCACTACCTCTGGCAAAGTCAATGGTGACAGTTAAAAAATATGAGGAACTGAAAAAGGACTGTAACAAGAAAAATGGAGAGTTGCATAAAAATTGTAGGATACTACTCACAACTTCATAACAATAATTTGGAAAGAGAGAGAATGGTTGATTTTCTAGAAAAATATAAATTACCCAATTTGATTCCTAAGAAAGTAGAAAATCTAAGAGGAAATTGAGAAGGGAATCAAAGAACTTCTATTAAAACAGACCCAGATAGATGTATAGATTTGTTTAACGAATCTTGAACAGATAATCCTTGTACTATTCAAATGTATTCCAAGGCACAGAAAAAGATATGCTTACCAATTAATTCCAAAAGGCTAGCATAGAGTGAATGTAGCTCAGTGGTTGAGTGCCTGCTTCCCATGTATGAGATCCTAGGTTCAATACCAACACCTCCTGGGGAAAAAAAAAAAAAAAGCTAGCATAACCCTAATTCCAAAACTAAACTAAGATAAAAAACAAGTTTTAAAACTATCTCTCATGAATACAGATACAAAACTTCTAAGAGAAAATTGACAATAGACTTCTGCAGTGCACTAAAAGGTACAATACCTGGTGACTGGTAGATTTTAAGATGGGATGTAATGATGGTTCAGTTAAAAAAAATCTATCCAATTGTTTTGTTGACTCTTCCTTTGTTCATTCAATTGTCAAATGTCTATTCATTCATTCATCAAAAAATTTACCAGGTACTGGAAATAGGAAGACCAATTAAGTGGCTGTTAGAAGAATCCTGTTAAGACTATGAGTTGCACATTCTAGCATGGTGACAGTTAGGTACAGAGAAAAGACAATCAGAAACCGGTATAAAAAGTATTTGATGATTGACTAGATGAGGAAGGCTTGAATCAAAGATTCTTTGGGGGTCTTACTAGGTGTTATGTATAAAAGGTTCCATGGTCAAGTAAGTTTGGAAATTTTAAGTTAAATGCTGTTAAACAGATTTTACTATAATTCTCAGAATCTTTAGGGTGCTGTTCCTTATGACTCTCTGAGAAAGTCACACATTGTTAGATAGTACACGATTATTTCCAAACATATTTGAATATACAATTCTTATTTTGCAGAACTTGAGACGAGTGTTCTATGGAACACTCCGAAACTGCTCTTCCACAAAAATAATTTACTACTGTAAAACTCTCAATATGTAGGTTAGCTGTCTTACCAACTAGGTTAAATTCTTTGAGACTGTCTTACTCTTTTTCATCCCTTTATATAGTACAATTATTTAATTTGGTTACTTGCTGCTGAGCAAGATGCACTGGAAACTCATAAGTGGTACCTCCAAAGTCATTAAAAAATTTACTCCTCCAACCAGATTTACCTGTGAATCAATATGAAAGAATCTGACCCACAGATAAATTGCAATAAAGAATTAATCTCTAGTATCTATAAAATTTTACTAAATAAGTTTTCATATAGATAATAAGATACCTGACAATAGCAGGCTCAATGGAAACAAATCCTACTATTAGCCTGCTTAAGCAAACAAACTTTTGATCTTAACTCCCTCTATAATGAGTAACTGGATAGGACCAATTTACCTACACAGAAAACCTGAAATGCATTTAGACACAGAGAAAATCTGAGTGTACCAGAAGAGTAATTACATTAGTGTACAGCACTCAGAACTTTAATACATGTGACACTGGAAATCTGATTCAAGGACACCAGGTTTGTTATGTACAAAAGATATATTTCAGTATGCTCTACGTTAAATAGCTGACATTTTTAACACCAAGAAATCACTGAATAAAAGTATATTGCTAACTTTTTGCATACAATGTCTCCAAAGTTAGTTAAGCCAAAAAATAAGACAAGGACCTTTTTAAGTTTTAAATATATTAAAAAACAATAAAATACAAATGCATGGTCAGTAACAAAAAGGATATAAATTTTTCAAGAAATGAATCTTTATAACAAATTTATATCTCACAATGAAAGGGACAGTATCATCTTGATACATTAAAGTTTCATAAAATGAAATTTTAAAAATGTTAAATCAGGAATGCTTAAGATTAAATTCTT
Organism: Dasypus novemcinctus; assembly: GCF_030445035.2. Taxonomy (NCBI): domain Eukaryota; kingdom Metazoa; phylum Chordata; class Mammalia; order Cingulata; family Dasypodidae; genus Dasypus; species Dasypus novemcinctus. The sequence continues at coordinate 20,485,265 of NC_080699.1, read as the reverse complement.
TCAAATATTCAAATAGAAAAGCAACCTGTACAATTTCCATAATAAAATGTGTCCTCCTACACGTTCTAGAATTTTGAAAATGATAAAATTTTAAAAATCTGAGTGCCAGAAACAGCACTTAAGGGCTTCATGAATCTTCCCAAAAATGCCTTTCAGTAAAACATTTTACCATTTTATCTGACTATGCATCGACAACATTTTCTTCCTGAAAAAAGGCTTTATGCTAATACTTTTTTTTATGTAAAAATATACATCTGGAAACATCTAACTTCCTGAGTGATTTCAGTTATACATCAAACATGATTCAATGAATATTTTCTAAAATTTTAGAATGAAACAATGATACATGTAAATTTACATTACTATATTCAATTAGGGCGAAACTCAAAAGAATGTGTACTAAAATCCTCTAAAAAGTTAAAACAATATGATTTATCCCCAAACTCTAATAAGCTTTCTCCAATATAATATTAGTAAAATGAATTACTGAAAAGTTATGTTTTCTAATTTCTTAACAAAATACTGATAGTCATTTCAGACTACCAACTTGGATGTTTTCTATTATACACACCAAAAGTGACTCACTAACAAGAAACTTCTTGAAATACAAAAAGACTTCAAATAATTAAAATATTTGCTCTATAATACAACTACAACAATACAATTTACCCCTTACTAAATATTCTAAAATGATTAGGAACTGTGGCACTTTTTTGCATAAAACCCTTTCCTCTTCATAAAACCCTGAGGTGAAAGGTTGTTAATGTAATAAAACTGGAACCACAATTCTCATTTTGCATTAAACTGTAGCTCTAGGTTTTAAAATCATTTTTAAAGAAATGTGGCAAGATGTAAAGCGGCCCTGTACAGTTTTTCAACCCAGGCAAAAGTGCCTAAAATGACTCCATAAAAAGGCAATGTTCTTTTAATACTTGTTAGTGTCGTGATGAACGCCATTTGCCATCTCTACTACTGTCTCTTCTGTTGTCATAGTCATGGCTCCTGCCATCATGATTCCTATCTTCATAAAAGAAATCATCTCTGCTTCCTCTGTAATGATGGTCAGAACCATGATCACTGTAACGCTGTTCACGGCTATAATGTCTATCTGCTATGTATGGATGAGAATTCTGCCTGACTTTACGCTGTGATGATGATGTATCTTGGCGCCACTGGGGGCTTGAAGACTGGTTGTAAGAATGATTATGTGACTGAACTGCTGGAGAAAATCCTGATTGATCCAGATGTGGAGAAGCAAATTTCCCACCATATGACACCTGCCTCAAAGCACTATTCATCTGAGGGAAGAGAAAAAGAAGGAAAAGTTAAACTACAAATATTTCTAGATATCAAAGCCAACATATATTTGATCACAGTTAGCCAAACACATAACAATGGAAAAGCAAAATCACTCTTCCCTAGATGGATCCCAAGTTAATCACTAACTAAAAGTAGTACAATACAATCTCTCCATTCATTCCAATATATACCTGTATGTAAACAGGGCTCCTTGCCTTCAAGAATACAAATTAGAATAAGTCAAGCAAAATTACTATAATACAAATCACCATGTGGTGAACATAAAAAGAACCAGGAACTTTCATTAGGAAAGAATTCATGAAGGTGGCATATGATTCAAGTCTTAAAAATGTAGGTGAATATTTAAGGAAAATATTTTAAGGGGAGGCAGTCCAAGGAAAGGAAAGTACACACATATACACGGAGAGAGAGAGAGAAAACCCAGGAAAATACAGGATTGGGTTCACAGAATAGCCAAATTCTGGATGACACAGACTATAGATCTTAGAAGCAGTGATTAATGGAAGGTATTGCTAGAGAGGTTCACTGGAGTCTGAATATCAGAGTGCTTAACAATTAGACTAAAGAATTCTGACACTGTCCTACAAACAATGGCAAGTCAATGTGAGGGAAGATAAGTAATACAAGGTTGTAATACTAATTTAGAAATGGTGTGCAAGATGGACTAGTGAGAGGAAAATAGGGGCCAGTGATAATTTTCATCAGTTCTCAAAATCTGCCCTGTTAATAGGTATTAGTCCACAACAAAAGTTTACATCTCTTTATATTAGTCTCTTCATTTTCTTTTATTTTTCAAACATACACACATATCTACACTTTTTTTTTTTTTTTTTTTTTTTGAGGTTCTAGGGGCCAGGGATTGAACCCCAGACCTTGTATGTGGGAAGCCAGCAGTCAATCACTGAGCCACATCAGCTTCCCTGAGTTGGTTTTTTTTTGTTTTTTTTTTCAGGAGACACTGGGCAGTGAATCCCTGACCACCACCACCCCACCCACCCCACCCTCCCGTGTGGGGAGGCAGGAGCCCAACCACTTGGGCCACATCTGCTTCCGACTTTTTAATATTTTTATTTTACAAACCTAGGGACCACTAGCCAACATCATAACATGGGGATGAAAGAATAAAAAGGAAGAACTGAATTTAAGACTAACTGCAAAGAAAACACTGAAGGCCTTAGTGATTGACTGGAAACAAAATGAAACAGTAAAAGATTCCTAAGATTTTAAGCCTAGTCTCATGGTGGTATCATTACAGAAAAATGGAAAGTCAAGAAGGAGCTAGTCTAGAAGATGTCAGTACTAAAATACTAAAGAGCACTCACGATGAGAAATCACTCAGCATGGGTTATAAGAACACCACAGAATAAGTCTCCAACATCTATATACACACACAGAAATAAACAGTGGTTGAAAAGATACAAATGCGAAATGAAATTCTACTTCTATTTATTTTCAATCTTTTAAGTATATATTTTGGCCCAGTGAAAAAATGAGTGATTTTTAAATTTAAATTTAACAAAAAGTTATTTTAAGATTAATTTACTTTAAAAACAATTTATTCCTAAAGGCCTTAATGAATAAAACCTCCAACTTAGCAAACTTAATTAAAACCAATTATCTAATAATAATATGAACACTTTAAGTATGATGTTTCTTAGCAATTCAAGTTGAAAAATCAGCCTACCACAGCTTGTCTCTGAAAATTTTCTGGAGAAGAGAAAGATCTCTGAATTATCTGTGTTGATGGAGTCATGTTATCCACAGTCCTTTCATACCTACTGAAAATAAGAAAACCAACATGTAACCATTCATTCAATAAATATTTACTGAATACCAATTATGAGAAAGACACAGTCCTTAGAGCGTGAATGAACAAGATAAACAAGGCACCTGCTTGCAGGGAGCTGGGGTTAAGGATGCAGACAAAAAGATAATTTCACATGGTTATAAGCATTATAATGGGTGCCATGATAGAGCAACTGGAGGTGAGAAAAAAAGGGGTTCTACTTTAGCTTAGCTGGTCAAGGATGGACTTCCTCAGGGACAGCCTTTCTAAAAAAAGGGTCATTTAAAGTGAGAGGTGAATATCAAGATTACCTGGAAGCAGAACATTCCTAGTTGAGAGAAGAACTAGTGCAAGGATGAGCGAACTATAAACAGTGGCCCAAATTGAGCCTGCTTCCTGTTTTCACAAAGTTTTACATAGCCAGCTCTTTTGTTTCTGTATTATCTACAGCTTCTTTAGAGCTACCATGGCAGAGCTGAAGAGTTCTCAGAGACTAAATAACTAGCAAAATAAAAAATATTTACCATTTGGCCTTTTACAGAAAAAATTTGCCAATCCATGGGCTAGGCCTACACTGAAAGCTAAAGGCAAAGGGATTTGATCAATAGGGTATGAGGGAAACAAAAGAAATAAAGGATAGATCTCAATTTTGGGTTTGCATAATTGGGTACGTGGTAGTTGCCTTTACTGAGACAGGAAAGAAGAACAGGTATGGGGAAACAAGAAACTAGAGTTCTGTAACATTCATAGGAGGTTGATTTTTAAGGACATACACCTCATTCCTCATTTGTACAGAGGTAGCTTGCTCTACAGAAAAACTCATTTGAAAAACATGTTAGCAAGTTCATTTTATTCAAAAACATGCCTTTAACATTAAATAACCAATTGGTTTATATGTTGGTTTATATTTTGGATCTTTATATTTTGGGTTTTCTTAAAGCAGGTTATATACGTGTATTCTAAGGGTGGTGAAAAAAGTACAATTTTGTGTTCTAAAGACACTATTAAAAATGATAAACATTTTATTCTTTCATCAGAACAAAATCATTTACTTGTATATTTTTTCCCCATGAAATTCTGAGGGGGGGAAAAAACACTTTTATTCTCCACTTAAGTCACCTATGAAGTTTCCATAAAAGTGCTGAAGATGCTTTGAATGCCAACCTTACCAAGAAGTAGTCAAACACCATTATTAAATTCAGCTGCCAAGAAAGGATACTGGCATGGCAGAATTTTTTGCACTATTGCTTGCTTACAATTCCACCTTCCTGAAGTCTTCAAATGCATTCACTTCTCAGCTCTTGGCACCATTCTAATGCAAAACTACAAACCTGGTCCATATTGCTACCAATAGCTTCCTAATTAGTCTATTTTCACTCTTGTTCCCTCCAATCCATTCTCCCATTGTAACTAAACAACTTTAAAAAATGCAAACCTTTTACTATCACTACCCTGCTTAAAACTTTTCAGTATCTTCCCACTGTTCCTGAGGTAAACTCTCAAAATCTTGATTACGGTCTACAAGAAAGACCCTATATCATCCAATCTCTTATCATCTAAAACGTCTATTACATTCCATCTTTCATAATGATCTAAGCACACTGACCCTTTTCAGTTCCTCTTCCATCCACATTGTCTCTCCTATTTAAACTTTATCAAAGGATTCTTTCCCTACTCTTTCTTTAGAGAACTTATTAGAGTAATTAAACAGGGAGTTATATATATATATGTGCCTTCATCCATACTTTTTTAAGTTCTACTAAACAGTATATCACAGTGGCTTGTCTTTGCTGCACAGCCAGGGCTTGAATCCTAGCTCCATTGCTTATCAGTTCAAATTTTAGCAAGTTAACCCCCAATCTTTATTTTCTTCACATATAAGGTAAATATAATAATACTCCCTATCTCAGAAGACTACTTTGAAGAATAATGAGGTAATATATGCAAAGAATTTAACAAAGAACTGGACACATGGCAGATACTCGTTAAAAGCTTCTTGAATGAAGCCCATTATGACTAATAAATAGTTCTGTGAAAATTGAATATATGTGGAAAAAATAGTCCCTGGTAAGACATCAGCCTCCCCAAAGCATATAAAATTATTTAAGCAAATATGGTACCTTTTCTAATCCTCATTTAATCCAATTTCTTATTCTTAACAAATCAAAGAATAATACCAGAGAGATGGGACTTGCTCAAGATGACAAAATTAACTGTAGAGGCAGACCTAAAATCCAATTCTAGAAATTTTTATTCCAGTCATCTTTTAAACAGTGTTTTTAAATGGCAAGTAATAACCAATTAGTGGCCAGAAAACTAATTTAAATTTTTAAAAGATGAAACAGAATACAAAATATCAGGCTATATTGCAAGTAGTTAGGATAATGTTTTGAGAAATTTTGATTCAGGTGTGTACATGTATTTGTGAGTGTGGGTATGTATCCTTACAAAGGATATAGTTGTATCTATTCCAAGGGAGCAATATATATAACGTGTATTATCTTTCTGTAGACTCTTTAGAATACATCCATTTATAACTATAATCTAATGTGGCAAGTAAATTGTGAAGGAATAGAGAGATAAAGGAGCAAAAGAAGGTGGCAATTAATTCACTGCTTATTATGAGATTACTAAGAAAATCCCTGATATATGATATTAAAAATAGGTAAAAATAGTACCTGCTAGGAGATGTAGAGGTAGGGCTTGAATTTCCAACGTGATGCTGGGAATATGACAAACTGACATCCTGTGAGGCATGGCTACTTCCTAAAATGAAATAATTTGAAAAATTCTTCTTGATAGAAAATGTAATTTAAAATGTTATCTCCCCTAAATCACTCCAAAAAAAAGGTAGACAGTATCTAAAACAGACAATAATCTCAAACTGCAGCAGACTGCTTTATATAGGTTCATCAGTGTATAAGCGTGTAATTCCAGGTCTCCAAAACAAAGCATTCCAAACAATGGACTAAGGCGCAATCTTGACAGTAATAGTCTGACCACCACACTACACTGCAAGGCTGTATTCATGGAAAATTTCATACTCACATGTTCAAGAATCAAAATTTGTGAAAGTAAAGCACAAAGCAACCAATAAAGTATTTTCAGAAAATAATCCTTGCTCCTTTGAGTGTGGATTCAAACCCAAAGTTTTATAAAAATAAAGCCTATGTGCTATTCACCTACCCAAACTGAAATTTTAAACTCACAGTTTTAAAATAAGTTTTCAAAATCCATGTTGTCAATGTTACCGCTTTCCAAAGAAATATAATGTACTATAAATATAATATACTATCTACAATGCTTAAGAAAGTATTTTCATCCCAAAAGTTCTTTAAAAGCAAACAAAATCCTCCCTAAAATGTCACTCAATAGTTACCTGATCTAAACTGAATTTTGATGGGCCTTCCAAAGAGTTTAATTCCATTAAGTAGATTCATTGCATAAGGAACAGATACTTCATGTTTGAAATTCACAAATGCAAACTGCTTTGGTTTACCATCCTTATCTTTAGGAATTTTTACTTTTATTACTGGCCCAGCCTACAAAAAGACAAAAATGTTAAAATTTAAATGAGGCAATTTCAGAAAAATATCCACACTTGACAAATAAAAGTTAACAAACTTTAAAAGCAACTGAAATATACGAAAATTTTACTAACTTATTTGGGGAGGGGGGGTCCACAAGGAACTGGGAAAACAATGCCTGTACAGTTCACAGCACTGTATAACTTTAACAAGATGACCAACATCCAACCTTTTCCCATCCCATGGAAATTACGTTTTTAAGGAAAAGAGAAAATGATTTTCTTGAACAAAAATTCACGTTTGTCAATTAATCACACTTTACCAAGTCATGAAGGGAATGGAGAATCGGATCCTCAGACTTTTTTACACAGAGGACTTCAGGATTTTAAATACAGAAGCACTACAAAGCTGCTTTTCTATGGGGCTTTTGAGACTACTTAAAACATTTTTTAACAATGTCGCAATTTTATAGACAAGTGGAAAACAAATACTGACTGGCCGAGAAACTCAATTATAACCTTGTCGGTCTCGGGAGGATCAAAGACAAATTATCCTAAACTACAGAGAAAGAAAGGAGGAAAAGGAAATATCTATGCCCCTCAGGATCCCTGAGTATTTACCTCGGGCATGCTAGATTAACAATCCCTCCGCCCCCTATCATCTTCACTTTGGGCAAGAACTAGCCAATAAAGCGATTCCCAGCGAAGCGCAGCCTCCACCCTCCTGAAGTGTCGGGCGCTTCGACTGACACCCAAGCTCGCGCGGAGCGGCGGCGGTGGCCGTTGAGCCCGGCCCTACGCGCCCCGGATAACGACAGGGGCCGACGGCAGCCGCTTACCTGGTGGAAAAGCTCGAAAAGGAGCTCCTCAGTCACTTTAGTTTCAAGGTTGCCCACAAAGAGAGTGCGATCCGCTTCGGCGGCCGCGGCCCCCATCTCAGCGTCACCCCCTCCCTGGGTAGGCCGAGGGGGTAATCGCCGACGCACCCACCGCGAACTCTCACAAACCTACGTCCTCCCGCTCTCAAGCGTCACGCGACGTAAACGTAAATCACGCTCGCTCTCGGCCCGCGTCGGCGTGCGGCGACAGACTGCGCATGCTCGCGAGGGGCTAGTTCCCTGAAGGTGGTTCCTCCATCTGCCGCCGTTGGGCTCGTTATGGCTTCCGGTGTCTTTTGTTTCCGGGTGGGAGACGGTCTGGACTAATCTGTGGAGCCGCGAAGTGCCTATCTTGACCCAGGCACGTCACACAGTTAATGCGAGCAGTGTTTGAAGATGGCCCTGAAATATGTGTCTCTGTCCGCCGGCGATCAAGGGAACCGCGTGGCCTACCGCTCTAACCGCGGCGACCTCAGCCCGTCGGCCTTAGCGTTGGCGATGGTCTCTGGAGACAGCTTCCTCGTGGCCAGCCCTGAGGTGATTCACGCCGGACCCATTCCTCCGCAGGAGGTGCGGCCGAGCGTTCGGATCGAGAGCCGTCGGGTAACTGGTGGCGGCCGGAGTCCTCCTACCCGCTTTCTAAAGGGAAGGGAACCTGATGGTCGCAGCCGAGGCCGCCAGTCCAGATTCTCACCGTATCCGACGCCCGGGGTTAAACTCGATCTCTTAAGAAGTGTGCTGCAGCAGCGTCTGATTGCGTTTGGAGGTTTCATCGCAGACCGAATCTCGGCTTAAAATGAAGGATCCCTCCCGCCCCTCAATTAGCTTGTGAACAAGGCCTCTCCAAAATCTTGGTGCAACCGCTGTCTTATTTTTAGAGGGAGGCATTTTCATTGTAATATAACACTGCGTCGGGGTTCTGTTAATACAGACTAGCAGAAAGGAGAATTATATTATTACTTAATTCAGATGGTTTATGCAGCCAAAATGATTAGTTCAGAGATGAGGTAGATTTGTTTTCTTACATACATAGTCACAAAGCTGAGCTGATCAAGCCACCCTTCCCTGACGTCAACAATCCTTTTATCTGCCCTTTGTTTACTCCATTCCAAGTGGATTCAGACGGCTGATGCCCGCAAGTCTCAACAACATGCCCCTCCCCCACTCAAGCAGATTTTCCAACTTTGAGACTTGTAATTTCAACTAGCTCCTTAACTACCTGTCTCTGAACCTCAGAGTCTTCCCTTTTACTTTAGCTGGTGAAAAGAAATGCTCCTTATACTACCATGGTTTATTCTATCTGTGGCCCAGTACTTCACCTTTCCATCTTTTCCCCAACACCCCCTTTCATCTTCCATCTTCCTCTTGACTTTTTCTTCAGGAATTTCTACAGACAAGATCCAATCTCAGCCTTACTAAAAACAAAACCTAAACCTTTCTGCTCTTTCAGATTTAAACCAATTTATATTCCTTTCTTTGTCTAAGGTCCTAAAGAATTTTCACACTTTCATTTGCTGTTTTATTTTTCGTATTCAGTCCCATCTTCTCAATCTGAGTCCGCTGTCCCAAAATACACCGTGAAAGCATAGACATAGGGTCTCTTATGAGAAAGCTGTTTTTTTTTTAAATTTATCAACTCTGGCATCTTCCTTGAGATTTCTCATCTTTCTTACTCAACGGTTCAACAGTATTTGAGTATCTTCTATGTGGTAAGCACGGTGAATGAACTTTACAGAGTTCTGCCATCAGGAGATCAAGGAGTATGCTCTAGATTGGAGGATTATAAATAAACAAACATCTTACTGAGCTGTTAATAGGTGCAGTGATAAGAATAAGTACTGGTTATAATGGCTTTCCTTGATGCCCTGTCCTGGTCCTTCCCTTATCTAACTGATCACTCCTCATTTGCTGATATTTTTGTTCTCTAAACCACCTAAGTGAATACATTCCCCAAGGTTTAAAGGATAATATTGGGGGGGAGGGAGGGCCAGGAATTAGTGGGTTTGCTGAGTGGCAACCATTAGGTAAAGTAGGTAATCTAGTTGTTTTCACTGTAGACCCTCTCTGTTTAGACCTCCTTAGAATAATTATGTTCAAATAAAGCAAAATCACCACATACCACAGCACTGAATTGTTAGAACCACATATTAGGAAGAATGTTAATGAGCCAGAGGGTTTTCATCAGAGAGTCATTAATATAGTGAGATCTGGCAACCAGATCATAAGATTGATCAAAAGAACAGCAATAGATACCCTTTATTGAGTGGTAAGTGCACGGTAATGTGTTAGGGAATTTTATTCATTGTTTATTTACAAATATTTATTGAGTACTTACTCTATGCCTGCCAGTATGCTGGGTAAGGAGAGTAAAATGAAGATAGATAGGTCTTTATTCTTATGGAGTTTTATATATGTCATTTAATTCTCACAGTAGCCCATAGAGGTATTATACTTTAATTTTATTGCTTAGAAACTGGAGCTCAAAGAGATGAATAAATTTTCCAAAGTCATACAGCTAGTAAATGGTAGAGACTCAAAGCCCTTCAAATGAGGTTTCTCATCTAAACCAGGCAACACAAAAATGATTTGCGTGACTATTTTCTCAATTCTCCCATGGATAATATATAACTAGTACTATTCTAGAAATCTAGGGAAGAGATTAATACTTAACATACAATGGATGCCTTAGGCTGGGCATTAAGAGTTTTCTTGAAAAACCGTGGTTGAGAAAGGAATCCCAAAACTATATATTGTGTTAGGCTGGGGAAGACTATTAAAATTAAGATTGACGGTAAGTAAGACTTCCTTAAAACTTAGCAATGCCTAGTAATGGAAAAGACCATCTCACAAGATGATGAATTAGCTTCCAGAAAGTTCAGATAGAGACTAAATGCAATAAAGGAGTTTGTCAAATAAATCTTCATAGTGTTATATTGGACTTCTACATTCTTTCTCATTTAATCTCTAAGTCTACATTTTTTTAAAACGTGGTTATAATTGGAAATATAGAATTGGGGGATGAGAATAGAAAACAGATATGATGCATAAGGTGACACTTGAGAGTAGCAGATGATGTCTATCAATTACACCAAGGTAAGAGGCATAAATAGGGGCTGTCCTATACAGATCATTTGACTCATAACACCCTAGGACATGGCTTGGCAAAGACATACCTATGAAGCATATTCCTCAGCTTATAAGGGAAAGGTGACATTTATAAACGAGGGAAGAAGAACCTGACATAAGAGTGCACAGACCAAGTACAGTGACTGAATTTCTGTTTGTTCTGGCAAGGGGTCATCAGGAGTAGGGCTTTGGTTGAATAAAGCCAAAAAAGGGAAAATGGTGTGGTTTATTGAGTTCTGTTTGGCAAGAGGAAAATCTCGTTCACATAAATGCTCTATCATTTTAAATCTGTCCAAATGAGGTCTAAATTCTTAACATCTACAGTAGTATCCAAGTTACATGTCCCTAAAGTCACTAAATCTGTGTTGTGGAAGCAAGAACCAAGATAAACCTCTCATGCTTTCAATGAAATTCCCTGAAGCAGGGACAAACCAGGTTTTCCTAAGAGCAGACCACATTATTAAAAATCCATGTTAGTGTACAAAATGGATTTTTATATCAGTGGCTAAGTGTGTTATCATATTAAAGGTATACTTTATAAGAAAATACCTCACCAAAAAACTGCAAAATGTGAATATTTCCCTAAATTTTAAAAAAAGCCTTTGTAACTTCCTGTGGTGTTTTGGAGCTGTATATATTCCCAGAAGAACGTGCTTACCCTTAACCCATTCCTGTGGGTGTGAACCCATTGTAAGTAGGACCTTTCGATGAGGCTACTTCAGTTAAGGTGTGACCCACCTCTCAGGATGGGTCTTGTTCCTATTACTGGGGACCTTTATCAGTGGAATGAAATTCAGACAGAAGGCCACAGAGAGAGCAGCAAGAAACTGAATGCCAAAAGAACACGGACGAGAAGGGAGAGACCAAGAGATGCCACAACATACCTTGCCATGTGACAAGCTAAGGACCAGAGAACAAAGGCAGTCAGCCTTCGGGAAGAAAGTATTGCTTGATAACACCTTGATATGGGCTTTTTTTTCTTCACTTTGAAACCATGACCTAACAATTTCTCTTTCTTCAGGCGGACCCATTGCATGCTGTTCTTTTCTCTCTGTGCCTCTGTCTATCCTAGTCATGCTTGTCCTCATGTCAGTTAGTTCATATATTTAGTCAAGGCTCTTTACATTGCACTGACACAACCATCTCAACCAGGTTAAGCAAAAAACAGGCTGTGTTGACTCACCAAGCTTGAAAACTATGGTGAACATCTCATATTTTGTCTACCTAGCAATTATTTATCCTCAATATAATAGCCCCCTGTTTTTTGTTTTTCTGGGAAACTTCTCCTTCATTGTCTATTGATATATTTGGGGTAAGGCTTCATACCTAGCTCAAGGATAGAGGTATAATCTATGTCTTATTTCCCCTACTTCATCAAAATTTCCTTGAGGGCCCACAACATGTCTAAACTTATCTTTTTATGAGAAATCAATTTTATTGATACATGTTAATAAAGCCTGCAATCCATCCAGAGTGTACAATCAATGGTATAATCACAGAGTTGTGCATTCACCAGTTCAATCATTGTTAGAACATTTTCATTATTACAGTAATAATAAGACAAAACTCATTACCTCTCAATTTTCCTCTGCTGTACATAGCTGCTATTCTGTTTCTACCTATATCGTTTTTTTTTTTTTTAAAGATTTATTTATTTAATCCCCCCCCCGTTGTCTGTTCTCTGTGTCTATTTGCTGCATCTTGTTTCTTTGTCTGCTTCTGTTGTCAGCGGCACGGGAAGTGTGGGCGGGGGCGCCATTCCTGGGCAGGCTGCACTTTCTTTTGCCCTGGGCGGCTCTCCTTACGGGGCACACTCCTTGCGCGTGGGGCTTCCCTACGCGGGGGACACCCCTGTGTGGCGCGGCACTCCTTGCGTGCATCAGCACTGCGCATGGGCCAGCTCCACACAGGTCAAGGAGGCCCGGGGTTTGAACCGCAGACCTCCCATGTGGTAAACGGACACCCTAACCACTGGGCCAAGTCCGTTTCCCCTATATAGTTTATTGTATTTATATTTTGTGTAGACTGAATCACACAATATGTAGTGCCTTGTGTCTAGTTTATTTCCCTTAATATATTTCCATTTTTTAAACCTTACTGGAAGATTATTAATATATTACTGTATACTACCATCCATGGTTTGCAAGAATCCCACACTGCATTTTTTAGCTTCCCTTCTAGTAATATACATGATCGTAGACTTTCCTTTTAACCACTCATACCCATATAATAGCACTGCTAGTTACAAACACTAAGATGTGCTTTCACCTTTTCTACTCATTTCCAAAAATTAACAATCAAACCTCTTACCAATTCTGCACAGCTTTTCATTCTCTAACCTTAATATATTTTCTGGTGACCTATATTCTAGTTATTAACTCCATTAACTAAATACACAATGTATTTAGTTCATAACAGCACAATCATACAGTATTTGTTCTTTTTTGTCTGCCTTGCTTCACTCAATGTCCTCCAGTTTCATCCATGTTGTCATATGCTTCCGGACTTCATTTCTTCTTATTGCTATGTAATATTCCATCATATATATATATATATATATATATATACACCACAATTTGTTTATCCATTCATTAGTTGATGGACATCTGGGTTGTTTCCAATTTTTGATAATTGTGACTAAGCCTGCTGTAAACATCAATGTGCAGATATCTGTTCGTGTCATTGCTTTCAGTTCTTCTGGGTTTATACCTCGTAATGGTATTGCCAGTCACAGGGCAAGTCTATTCAACTTCCTTAGGAACTGCAAAGAGTCCTCCATAGTGGCTGTACCATTGTACATTGCCACCAACAGTGAATAAGTGTTCCTATCTCTCCACATCCTATTCAAGATTTACAGTTTTCCAACTTTTTAATAGTGGCAAGTCCAACAGGTGTAAAATAATATCTCATTGTAGCTTTGATTTGCATTTCCCTAATTGCTAGTGATGTTGAACATTTTTTCATGTGTTTTACGTCATTTGTATTTCTTCTTTGGACAAATGTCTATTCAAGTCTTTTGCCCATTTTTAATGAGTCATTTGTCTTTTTATTGTTGAGTTGTAGCATCTCTTTATATATCATGGGTATTAAACCCTTATCAGATATGTGATTTCCAAATGTTTTCTCTCATTGAGTTGGCTGCCTTTTCACCCTTTGACTGAGTCCTTTTGAGGAGGTTCCATTTATCAATTTTTTTTCTTTTGTTGCTTGTGCTTTGGATGTAAGATTCAAGAAACCACCACCTACCACAAGTTCTAGAAGATGTTTATGGATTTTATATTTAGGCCTTTGATCCATTTTGAGTTGATTCTTATATAGCGAGTAAGATAGGGGTCCTCTTTCATTCTTTTGGTAATAGATATCTAGTTCTCCCAGCACATTTGTTGAAGAGACTCTTGTCCCAGTAATATGGACTTGGTAGGTTTGTTAAAAACCAGTTGGCATAGAGGTGAGGGTTTATTTCTGGACTCCCAATTCTATTCCACTGATCAATGTGTTTATCTTTATGCCAGTACAATGCTGTTTTACCACTATAGCTTTGTAATATGTTTCAGAGTCAGACAATGAGAGTCCTCCCACATAGCTCTTCTTTTTTAGGATACTTTTGGCTATTCTGGTGCCCATTCCAAAAAATTTGGTAATTGCCTTTTTTATTTCTATTTTGACTGATTTGCATTGAATCTATAAATCAGTTTGTGTAGGACTGAGATCTTCATATTTGGTCTTCCAATCCATGAACACAGAATGTCTTTCCATTTGTTTATGTCTTCTTTGATTTCTTTTAGCAGTGTTTTATAGTGTTCTGAATATAGTCCTGTGCATCTTTGGTTAAATTGATTCCTAGGTCAGCTAACAGGGAGGTGAAGATGGTCAACAACCACACCTGGGAACTGAGAGTGCCTACAACTCCAAGCAGGAGAATCACATTCATCAACAGTTGCGAATCAAGCCCCCTCTCTATCTAGAGGTGGAGTGGACATCACCAACCCAGGGTCCACAGGATGGAGGAATAAAATATGGATTAGAGTAAACTTACTGGTATTCTACTATAGAGCTATTATGACTAGTAATGGAAGAAACTCTTGCATTCTGGAGAAAGTGGCCAAGGTAGTTGCTGAGGGCAGGGAGAGGGAAGAAGAAATGAGATGTAGAGGCAATTTCGCGACTTGGAGTTGTCCTACATGATATTGCAGGAACAGATGCTGAATATTATCTATTCTGCCATAACCCACTGAATGTACTGGGGGCGAGTGTGGACTATAAGGTAAACTATAATCCATGCGGTGCAGCAGTGCTCCAAAATGTATTCACCAAATGCAATGAATGTGCCACAATGATGAAAGAGGTTGTTGATGTGGGAGGACTGGGGAGTTGGGGGGCGGGGTGTGTGGGAACCTCTTATATTTTTTAATGTAACATTTCTTGTGATCTATGTACCTTAAAAAAAAAAGACAATTTAATAAAAATATAAAAATAAATAAAATTTTTTAAAAAAGAAAAAAACTGATTCCTAGGTATTTGAATTTTTTGTTGCTATTATAAATGGAAATTTTTTTCCTGATTTCCTCCTCAGATTGTTAATACTAATGTACAGAAACATCATTAATTTTGGCTGTTGATCTTGTATACTGTCAGTTTGCTGAACTTGTTTATTAGCTCAAGTAGCTTTGCCATAGACACTTCAGGATTTCTAAATATAAGATCATATCATCTGCGAATAATGAGAGTTTTACTTCCTCTTTTCCTATTTGGATACTTTTTTTTTTTTTTTCTTGTCTAATTATCTAGCTACAACTCCCAGCACAATGGTGAATAATAATCATGACCGTGGGCATCTTTGTCTTGCTCCCAATCTTAGGAGGAAAGCATTCTACCTTTCCCCATTAAGTACAATGCTGACTGTGGCTTTTTCATATATGCCTTGTGTCATGCTGAGGAATTTCCCTTCTACTCCTATCTTTTGAAGTGTTTTTATCAAGAGAGGATGCTGATTTTTGTTGAATGCTTTTACCGCATTGATGGAGATGATCATGTGGTTTTTTCCCTTCAATTTGTTAATGTGGTGTATGACGTTAATTGATTTTCTTGTGTTGTACCACCTTTACATACCAGGAAGAAATCCCACTTATCAGTGTTTAATTCTTTTGATATGCTGCTGGATTTGGTTTGCAAGTATTTTTGTTGGGACTTTTTACATCTACGTTCATTAGAGAAATTGGTCTGTAATTTTCTAAAGGACTGCAAGTATCTTTATCTGACTTTGGTATTAGGGTGATGTTGGCTTCATAAAATATTTGTTGGGTAATTTTCCCTCCTCTTCAATTTTTTGGAAGTGTTTAAACAGAGTTGGTGTTAATTCTTCTCAAAATGCTTGGTAGAATTCACCTGTGAAGCCATCTGGTCCTGGACTTTTCTTTGTTGGAATTTTTTGATGATTGAGTCAGTCTCTTTAAATGTGACTGGTTTTGAGTTCTTGTATTTCTTATAGAGTCCGTGTAGGTTGTTTGTGCATTTCTAGGAATTTTTCCATTTCATCCAGGTTGTCTAATTTGTTGGCATAAAGATTCTCATAATATCCTTTTATGATCCTTTTTGTTCTATGGGAATATCTTCTCTTTTTTTTCTTTGTTAGTCTAGCTAAGGGTTCAATTTTATTGATCTTTTCAAAGAACTACTTTTTGGGTTTTTTATTTTCTCTATTGCTTTTTGTTGTTGTTCTCAATGTCATTTATCTCTGCTCTAATCTTTATTATTTCTTTCTTTCTGCTTGCTTTGGATTTGTTTGCTGTTCTTTTTCTAGTTCCTAGAAGTATTTAGTTAGATCTTCAATTTTAGCTCTTTCTTCTTTTTTAATATAGACATTTAGGGCTATAAACTTCCCTCTCAGCACTGACTTCACTGTATCCCATGTTTTGATAAGCTGTGTTCTCATTTTCATTCTTCGCAATATATTTACTAACTTCTCTTACAATTTCTTCTTTGACCCACTGATGGTTTAGGAGTGTGTTGTTCAGCCTACATACATTTGTGAATTTTTCCCTTTCCCATCTATTATTGATTTCCAGTTTCATTCCATTTTGAACTGAGATAGTGTTTTGAATAATTCCAATCATTTTATATTTATTGAGACCTACCTTGTGACCCAACTGGGGAAAGATCCATGAGTACTGGAGAAGAATGTATAACCCACTGATTTGGGATATAATATCTATATATGTCTGATAGGTCTAGCTCATTTATCATATTTTTCATGGTCTCTGTTTCCTTGTTGATCTTCAGTCTAGTTTTTCTATCTAATGATGTGAGTGACATGTTGAAGTCTTCAATTATTATTGTAGAGATGTTTATTTCTCCCTTCAGTTTTGCCAGAGTTTGCCTCATGTGTTCTTGGGCACTCTGGTTAGGAGCTTAGATATTTATGACTATTATTTCTTCCTGGTGGATTGTCCCTTTTATTAATATATTATGGTATTCTGTATGTCTTATAACTTGTTTGCATTTAAAGTCTGTTTGTCCTATATTAGTATAGCTACCCTTGCTATTTTTTGGTTACTGTTTGCATGGAGTATCTTTGTCCAACCTTTCTTCCTGGATCTAAGGTGAGTCTCTTTGTAAGCAGCATATGGATGGCTCATGTGGTTTTTTTTTTCATCCATTCTGTCAGTGTATACCTTTTTATTGGGGAATTTAATTCATTCACATTCAATTATATTATTTACTTTTGCCATTTTATTCTTTGGTTTTCATATGTCATATTTTATTTTCTTCTGTCTTTTTACTCTTTTGGTTATTCTTTGATAGTCTTGCCTTCTACACTTTCCTCCAAGCCTTGCTCTCCTTTTTCTTTCAAGCTGTGAGGCTCACATTAATGCTTCCTGCAAGGGTAGATTCTTTTTTATGAACTCTCTTAGTTTCTATTTATTTGTGACTATTTTAAACTCTCCTTTATATTTGAACGACAATTTTGTGAGGTAAAGAACTCTCAGCAATTTTTCTCTCTTTCATTATCTTAACTATGTCACTGTCTTCTCACCTCCATGTTTCTGATGAGAAATCCACACTAAGTCTTATTGGACATCCCTTGTATTTGATGGTTTGCTTCTCCTTTGCAGCTCTCAGAATTTTCTCTTTATCTTTGGCATTTGACATTCTGAGTATTATATGTTCTTAGAGTAGGTCCATTTGGATTTATTCTGATTGGGGTATGCTGCACTTCTTGGACAAGTAAATTCATTTCTTTCACAAGCTGGGAAATTTTCAGCCATTATTTCCTCAAATACTCCTTCTGCCTCTTATATGTTGTTATGCTTTGTGTAATCATTTAACTCCCTGAGCCCTGCTCAATTTTTTCCATATTTTTCTCTGTTCTTCTCCCTTTTCAATTTTTGCATCACATATTTTTCTTCTATCCTTTCAAGTCTTCTGTTATATGCCTCAAATGTGTTTTTGATCTCACTTATTGAGTCTTTCATTCTCATAAGCTCTGTTATTTTTCTAATCAAGATTTCATGTTCTCATTTGTGCTCATCCAGTGTTTTCTTGATGTCCAGTATCTCTTTCACCATAGTTTCTTTCAACTTGTTTTGATTTAGGAGATTTGTATGAACTTCTTGACTCGTTTTTTCAAATCCTGTTTCATCTGGGGCTTTGATAAAGTCCTTTGCTTGGGCCATTTCTTTCATTTACTTAGGATTGCCATCTAATTTTTGCTAATGTCTAGACATCTGACTATGATGGTGAGTTTACTCTGATGTTCAGTTTCTCTCTCTTGCATAGGGATTAGTGTGGGAGAATGTGTGTTACTGCTGTTCTTTGATTTTTGTTTCAACCTGTTATAGCTCTTTAGGATTGTCCCTTTTAGTAGCTCAAATCTGGACTCAGTAATGGGTTGCAGACTGCTTCCAAAGGCCTGGGGGAGGGAGGGTGTACAGGCCGGGAAAAGCCTCTCTTACTTATTTACTTTTCATTTCCTCACATGCACTCTCTTGGTCCACCAACGGATGGTGCTATTTGATAGCCCTCTCAGTTCAGACACTGGTTATTCCCTGTAATATGTGGTTGCTCTCTCCAGCCCAGTCAATGCTTTTCACCTGTCCATTGTACTCCTTGAACTCATGCACCTTGACCACCTTGGCCTCATTCTTCTCATAGATTTGCACCTCACGGTTGCTGAGGCAGATGGCAATCTATTTGCAGTCCTTGTTCCAGGTGTGACAACTGATGGGCTCCACCAAGAAGCTTTGCTAGGCCATTTTCACTAGTTCCGTTGGCGCGTGCTAGATGTGGGACTTCTGAGCATACCGTTTTTTGTAATACAGATCGACTAAAGAGAAGAATAGAAATTTTTTGGACGTGTGGGGATAACATTTCTTTAATTAGAATTCAAAGTTAGCATTTCCTATCATAAAACCAATAGCAAATATTTATCTGTTAATGATGATCTGTAATAAGATTTTAGGTATTTCATATTTGAATATATCTTTTCAGTAGGTACTGCCAAATATTTACATCAATCCATGAGCATATGGTTTTAAGACTATTCATCACATGGAAGGCACTTATAGAGTTCTATTAGATCTTCTCTTGATATTTGTCTTTTAGCATGTCATTACACTGCAGATTAATTGCGTCCAATTGAAGATTAAGTGGAAGCTCCTCAAGCGCACAGTTAAATGGATTTTAAAATATGAAAATTTCCTTTGCTCTTACTTCAAGGTTCAAAAGACACTTCTTGAACTGTGGTTGGAACTTAGAAAATATATCCACTACAAATATATGTGGGTATGGAGATTTTGCTTCTTATTTTAACCTTCAACAGCATGAGGAATATATAAAGCAGCTTCACATTACTTGTGATTCTAAAACATTAGTTGTTGGCAAAATGACTATAACACAGGATAAGCTTCACATGTAAAAACTCTTTTGTCTGGTAATTTTAATTTTTTGAGAAACACCATCAAGTCTGCTGCAAAAGCTAATTTCCAAGGGCAGTTCAACGACTGGCAGTCCTTCCGACTACTAAAAATGTAAAAACTATTCTTAGCTTGAGGGCTTTACAAAAACAGACAGAGGGCAGTTTTTGCAGAGAATATTGGTAACTGCCCAAGGGCACAAAACTACCTAGTGGTGGAGCAGGGATTCAACTTGCATCAGAGCCCAGACTATTGGTGATTATGCTATAGTAATCACTCAGGGGTAGCCAAGTGGCAGCTAATGGCCAAATTCAGCATAGTTTTCTTTAGCTACGTTTTTTTCCTTAGAAAGATGCATTAAGAAATATGTAAGATGTGCAAAACAATATAAGCATAATGCACCTAATACCTATGTATTTATCATCAATGTAAATAAAATATTGCCCCACATTTAAAATCCCTTCTATTTACCTCACTCCGGTAACCTTCTAATCAGTTTACTTTTCCTCCTGTCAGAGGTAATCATTGTCCTGAATTTGGTGTTCCTCATTCTCATGCTTTCTTTTTGCTTTTCCTTTTTTTTAAAAAACAAAAACCACAACGGCTACTTTCATTTACATATGTATTCCTAATGTAACTCTAAGTTATATATCAATTTGTTTTACATGTTTTTAAACAATATAAATGGTAATATATTAATGTATTCTTCTGTGACTGATTTTCCCTTGCTCAATTTTGTCAGTTCATTATTTAAAAATAAAACTAAATTTGAAAAACTTTGGTGGGGCATGCATTTTCATTTCCTATCATCTACTCCCCTGTCTTATACCCATTGATAATACATATTTTAGTTACTGCCTGGCTCCAGAAGCATTTGAGCTTGAAACCCCTGGTTTAAGATGACTTCTATGAAAGCCACTCAAATATTTATGAAGTTTTAGTGACATGGGAGTTTACTTGTGGTATACTGACGTTTGTGTTATATATGACAAAAACTGGATATAAAATTGTATATATTGTATGATCTTATATATGTGAAGAAAATATACATAGGAAACACTACAAGTAACTTTGTCAAAATGTTATTTCAGATGGTGGCATTTTTGCATGGTTATAATATATACTTATTGTATATTTCTGAATTTATAAAATAATTGTATTTTTTTATTATCCAGAAGATAGGTCTAAAAATTTTAAATCATCTGTAAAATACTTTAATAAGGCCATTATTGCTTTTCTTTATTCCTTCATCATACTAATTTCAATTAGGTTACTTTGATATTTTTAACTATTTAACATAAACAATATATTCTTGCATTGCCATCCTAGAAGATCATTTCAAAATGATCATAGACAATATACAGAGATGATACCCAGTACAAGGTACAGTCTAGACTAAAGAACAAACAAATTTATTGGCCCTGCTGAATCATTTGTCTTAAACCTTATTGTTTTAGTTTGCCAAAGGGCTGCTGATGCAAAGTACCAGAAATGGGTTGGCTTTTATAAAGGATTTATTTGGGTTAAAACCTTCCAGTTCTGAGACCATGACATGTACATATCAAGGCACCATCAGAAGTGCTTTCTCCCCAAAATAAGCTACTGTTGATCCTATTGTCCATCCAAGTGACAAAGCAAGATGGCTGCCAATCTCTGTAGTGGTCTCTACCTTCCCCACCACAATCTACCATCTTTCAGAGCTCAGCTATGGACAGCCAGGCATAGGGCTTATCTCTTTCTGGGCCTCCTTACTCAGAGTTTTGGGACTTCTCTGTCTTTCTGCAGCTGTAGGTGAACCTGGAATCTTTTCTCACAAGACTGGATCAAATATAACAGAGCTCCCTTTTTCCTGTCTCTCTCTCTCCCTCTCTCTCTCTCTCTCTCTGTGTCAGACCCAACTAGAGGATAGAAACTCAACCTGAGTCACACCTCACTCTTGACATAGTCCCAATCAAAAGAGTTTCACACCCACAGCAATGGATTAGTTAAAAAACATAATCTTTCTCTTTTTTGTGTTCACAAAAGAATTGCAGATCATCACGCCTATCAAAACAAAGATTGCAGTAACAAGGATAATTTGCAGGGTATCAATAAAAGACAGTTCCATAAGTACGAATTTGCCAGGTTTTCTCCTGTTGAAGAAAGAGTGTGCCCACATAGTCTGTGGAAATGGATGTATAGCCAGATAAAATCCACGAGTGAGCTCCATCGACATTTCTTGCTCTGGCTCCAAGATGACCAAGCAAGAATCTATCTAGTAGGTTTTGAGAGAGAGAGAGTGCACTCATCAGCTGACCTGAGCAAACCAAGTTCCATGGTTACTGACATTCTTCATGCTTTATGAATCAGCTTCTTGTGGAATTGGTTAGCATCAAATAGTCAGAGAATCTGATTACATTTGGAGGCCCTTACAAATAGCTCCTTGACGTTTGAAGTGTGATGATCAGAACCTTGGACACAGTATGCACATCAATGTATTGTTATTCTAAAAAGTCTTATCTGGACAGCCCTCCCGTTTAACATCTTATAGACCACATTTCCTTCAAAAACCTCTATGCTTCATAGAAGCAATGGTAATACCTCAACTCCGTTTCATATTTCAACTTATTAATAGGCCTTTATGGCCAGAGTGAAGACTTGGCAACCACAGGTGCTAATCTAGGTATTTTCCAGTAAAATCCTACCTTTCTCTCTTTAACTGGGTAAATGAACACAACAAAGTGGGTTTTTTGGTTGTTGTTTGTTTTTGTTTTCAGCCTCTGATGTTAGGTTAGATCTGCTTCTAACAGTATTTCATGTATAAATGATTGCTCTTATAGCCTACTTCAGTGCAGATAAGGTAAAAGATGTTGCCATGCCCACAGAGAATTTCAAGATTTTTGTGGGGGAATTCTGGAAAACATGCCAAATTAGGACATACTAGCAATTTTCAAAATAATCCAATATGTTGGCATGGGAACATGGTGCATACAAATTCTTCAATTCTCCCTTTTCTGGGCAAAATTTTAGCTTTGTGGTGTGGGAATGGATCTGCATTTGCACTGCTGCCACAATATTTGATGGCAGTTCCACTTGGCTCTTTTCTCAGCTTGAGCTCAGAGCAGTATGGCAGTTCTGTGATGTGGACACAGTTTCTATGCTAAAGCCATCCATTTTAATAAAGCAAAGGTCTAGCCCATTGAGCCTAGTTGAATACAGCTGTTGCATTGATCTTTTCTGATGCTACAGCCGTTGAGTTCATTTCCTTAATCACATTTTCCATACGGGTAAAAGCATGAAGCTGCTTGGTATCTTCCAGAGTGCATGCATTCTAATTTCAGAATTTAATCAAATGGAACTGGCTTCCTGACAGAGTAAACAGAGCAAAATACTGTATCCAGACCAGCTGCCAAGCTAGCAGTCTGAATTTATTTTTCTTTGCTTTGCTAAATGCATCTTGAATTTTTTGAAAACATAGGCCTGGTTTAGGAAATTTAGCATTTTTGAACCAAGACCAGCCACCTCTAATACTCTTCCATAAATATATCCATTAAATTTCAAAAGTCAGGTAGCTGAGATAATACTTTCTCATATGTTTGTGGCCAGAGAAGAAAACATATTCCTCTTCTCTGTTGATTGCAAGATTGTGTGCATGGGCCTTTGCCATTTGAGCTCACATAAAAGTAGAAAGTGCCTATAAATATCTACACATGATTTTTCTGATTATCATCTCCCTACTTCTTATTTGATTCTTTTTTTTTTTTTTTTAAAGATATATTTTTATTTATTTAATTCCCCTCCCCTCCCCCCGTGGTCTGTTTTCTGTGTCTTTTTGCTGCGTCTTGTTTCTTTGTCTGCTTCTGTTGTCCTCAGCTGCACGGGAAGTATGGGCGGCGCCATTCCTCGGCAGGCTGCACTTTCCTTCGCGCTGGGCGGCTCTCCTTATGGGGTACACTCCTTGCGTGTGGGGCTCCCCTACGCGGGGTGCGTGGCAGGGCACTCCTCGCACGCATCAGCACTGCGCATGGGCCAGCTCCACACGGGTCAAGGAGGCCCAGGGTTTGAACCGCGGACCTCCCATGTGGTAGACGGACGCCCTAACCACTGGGCCAAAGTCCGTTTCCTGATTCTTGCAATCTAACTCATGTCTGAAATCTCCAATTATTCACTATCCCATATTTTATATGTCATTCCACATATAAATATCAAAGCTTTGTATATAATGTAAACTCAACCAGGACAGAGAGAGAGAAAGAGTAGCTGGATGGGAATATCTATCTCTCAAACCCTTGGTTTGTGAAAGGGGACCCAAGGAAGCACAGAATAGAAATTACAGTTCTTTTGTTATTGATGATTGTAATTTGTCCATCTGCAAAATGGACTATGTTGCTGTGTGTGTGTCTTCTATTAACAACAAATATTTTATTTATATTCATGTAGTAATCACATTTATTCTTTAAGATGATACCAGGGATGTCCTTTGGAAGGAGTGTTTGTTTGGATTGAGTTCTTTTTCACTTGGTAGATACTTAGAAATGAGTATAACCTCAAATCAGGTGGATTCCGCTTTTCCACAAGTGGCTTGTTTACAGTCTAACTTCCTGACTGCCCTGGAGTCTCCTTCCCATTCACATCCCCAACTCCATTTCCAGGCTAACTCTTAGTTATATACCAAAATATAGCTCAACAATCACTTCCTCCCAGAAGCCTTCCTTGCTTTCTTCTGTTTCTTTACACTGTTGTTTTTATTTATTTATTTATTTATTTTTATATATTTCTCTCCCCTTCCCCGCTCCCCCCTGCCCCTCCCCTGTTGTTTGCTCTCTGTGTCCATTTGCTGTGTGTTCTTCTGTGCCGACTTCTATCCTTAGCGGCGGCACTGGGAATCTGCGTTTCTTTTTGTTGCGTCAGCTCTCCGTGTGTGCGGCACCATTCCTGGGCAGGCTGCACTTTCTTTTGCGCTGGGCGGCTCTCCTTACGGGTGCACTCCTTGCGTGTGGGGCTCCCCTACGCGGGGGACACCCCTGCGTGGCAGGGCACTCCTTGCACGCATCAGCACTGCGCATGGGCCAGCTCCACACGGGTCAAGGAGGCCCGGGGTTTGAACCGTGGACTTCCCATGTGGTAGACGGACGCCCTAACCACCGGGCCAAGTCCGCTTCCCTACACTGTTGTTTTTAAATACCACCCAGATGCTAAGGACTCCCAAAGTTAAATCTCTAGTCTAGCTCTTTTCTGAGCTCCAGACTCTTTTGTGTAACTGTTTACTTAACATCTCTACATAGATGGCATCTTAAACTAAACATGCCTGATCCAAACTCATCTTCTCTCCTTCAAAATACTCAAAACGCAGCACTATTGTTGAATTATTTATTGTTGTAAAACAAATTACTCCAAAACTTAGTGGCTTAAAGCAAAATAATCATTTATTTTGTCACAGTATCAGAGGGTCAGGAATTTGAGGGTGGCTTCGCTCAGTGGTTCTGGCTCAAAATCCTCACGAGACAGCAGCCAAGACATTGGCCAGGGCTGCAGTCTTCTGAGGACTCAACTGGGCATGGAAGGTCTCCTTCCAAGGTAGCTCACTCATATGGCTGGCAGTTTGGTGCTGTTTTTTGGTAGGAGGACTCGGTTCCTGCCCACATAGGCCACTCCCCAGAGTTTATTGAGTGTCCCCACAGCATGGTAGCTGTGTTCCCACAGACAGGTGATCCAAGAAACAATAAGCAGGAAGCCACAGCATTTTGGGCAAGTGAACATCAGATGGCAAACACTGTCAGTTCTTCTGTGTTCTGTTGATCACGCAGGCTAGTCTTGATTCACCACTGATGAATCAATGATGATGAATCAATTCATACAGGGGTGTGGATACAGAGATGAGACCATTGGCACCACCTTGGCAGCTGGTTACCACAACTGTCTCTCCAGTTGCTCATAGAGTCATCTTTGATACCATTCTCCACCACCTTAGTCAATACCAAGTCCAGTCTGTCTCATCTATACTTTGACTCTATCTAGTTACCGCTCTACTCTAAGCCACCAAGATCTCTTGTCTATTCTTCTGTAGTAACCTCTAAACTGTTCTCTACTGCTACCACTCTTATGCCACTTCAACTCATTTTCCACACAGACATCAGTGATCTTTTAAAAATGCAAATCTAATATTACTCTCCAATTTAAACACTCTTCCATGTTTTCCTTTTGAGTTTTCTATATGTGTGAACCAGGGCAAGTTATATAATAATTTAAGTAACTTAAATTTAAGACTTAGTTGCTTCCTTAGTAAATGGTAATAAAAACAGCTAAATCATGGAGTTGTAGTGAGGATAAGGCTAGACAAAGTATTTAATCATAGAAAAGTGCCTGAAGGAGAACCAGTGCTCAATGTATGTTGATAGAATAGAGAGCTTCGAGCTGACACCTATTGTTTTTGCTTTAACAATATCAAGAAGAGAAGTCTTTCTGGGAGAAGGTGATTAGCCTGATACATAAGGGGGTTTTGGAGAACTGCACCTTCTGTAACAAAATAGAGCAGAAGAGCAATCAGATTTTCTGCAACTATCTCCATGGCCAGAAAGCAAAGGAAAAGGGAGAATGTGACAGTGGGAGAGGGATGGAGTCGATGGCCTGGCCAAACACGGTAGTAAGACACTTCAAAATGGAGTATCTGACTTTGTACAATTGCCTCCAAACCAGAGGCTCTTAAACTTGCTTGGAGTAAAGGACCCCTCTGAAAATATACTGCAAGAAAAGGACTCTTTACAGTGCAAGAAAAGGACTCCTCACAGAGGAAAAAAAAAATGTACATAGTCCTGTGCATACAAAAGTTGGAAAAGAATTTCAGGGTGTCTGGGCAGGGCAGTGAGGGGGGGCATGTAAGAACTCCTGCTCCAAATGCAAAGTCCCTTCTTAAGGAACAAATTCTGGGGCTACTTTACAACCAACAAATATTGGAGAGGAAATTGCCACATGCATATTGTGCCCATGACCATTTCAGTTTTTGTACTATAGATGATTTAATAAAACTTGTTCTTTCAAGTGCTTGTATTTTATAATTTGAAGGTATAGTTTAAAGACTAAGACATACACTTGCTCTCACACAATCATGTTTATACCTTATCCCATCCTTTGGCATTGATATTTTCTTTAGTCAAACAACATATAGTGCATTGGTCCAAATTAATACCAAATGTTGGACTGTTTGGAAACCTAGAGTTTATCTTAAAGATAAGATCTGAATAAAAATTCAATTGCACTTTCATTTAGGAGAGTGCAAATGCTATTTAGAAGTTTAAAATTTTCAAAAAATTATACAAGTAAATCATCAGTTTCCATTCTCTTCCCAGGCTTGATATTTTATAGTTGAGGTTCAAGTTTCTTGAATAACTGTGAGAGTAACTTTGCTAACATATCAGTTATAGTGAATTTGAAATAGGCTATCACTTTGTTTTCATTTGATGAGATCCCATCCCTGAATGAGAGCAAAGATGCTGCTATCAGCTCACAATAGGTTGGCTCAAAGGGAAGGCAATGCAGAACTTACAGAAATAAAGGTCAGAGAGAGAGACACAAGAGAGGAGATAAGATGGGACCAGGGGACTCACAGCTCCTGGAACTGAGAGCCTAAACCCTAGTTTCTACCTCGTATTTATTGGAAACTACCAAGCAGCTATTTGCTATCAGAACTGCAACATCTTCTACAATAATAGAGAACAACTGCAACATCTATAATAAGGAATAGCAACATCTCTAATAGAACAGGTGTAATATTTACAATAAGGAACAGATAAGCCAGTTTCCCACAACACAACGAGCTGAAAGGGTGGGTACAAGCTCTTCTATAATGCTTCTTTGTATGGTGGAAGCAATCCTAAACTACAGTATTGTTTGCCTCAATGCTATTATACCTTCCAAATTCTTCCCCTACTGGATAGAGCAAATTGAGGGAAACTAACATTTACAGGTGCCAGGTACTTATGTGTTATATCTTTTATTACAACAAGCCTGTGGGGAAGGGGTCTTTATCTCCATTTTACAGAGCTGGTATGGAAGGATGAATTATGCACCCCAATTTAGCCATATTCTTAATCTTAAATCAGTTTCCCTCTGGGTATGACCCATTGTAAATAGGAGCTCATGAATATGTTTGGCTTTTTTTTTTTTTTTTAAGATTTTGCTTATTTATTCACCACCCTCCCCCCTCATTGTTTGCTCTCGCTGTGTCCATTTGCTGTGTCTTCTCTTTAGGAGGTACCAGGAACTGAACCTGGGACCTCCCATATGGGAGAAAAGCACTCAACCACTAGAGCCACCTCTGCTCCCTGCTTTGCTGTAACTCCCATTGTGTTTCCTCTTTGTGTCTCCTTGTTGCATCGTCTTATTGTATCAGCTCACCACACCACTCTGTCAGGCCAGCTCGCTGTCTTGCTCGTATTCTCCAGGAGGCACCAGAAACTGAAACTGTGACCTCCCATGTGGTAGGTGGGAGCTCAATAGTTTGAACCACATCTGCTTTCCAAGATGTTATTTTTAAGTAGGTGTGGCCCAACTGAATGAAGGTAGCTTTAATCCAGATTACTAGAGTCCTTAATAAATAGAAGAAATTCACACATATGGGAGAAAAAGCCATGGAGAAACTGGAAGCCGGAAGTTGGCAGAATCTGGGAGAGAGAGAGAGATGAGAAATCCCCATGTGATGGGGCATCATCAAAGGATTGCCAGCCAGCAAGGTTGCTACAGACCCGAGAGGAAGTAAACCTTCTAGCCAATGCCTCGATTTGGACTTCTGGCCTCTGAAACCATGAACCAACAATTCTTGTTATTTAAGGAAACCCATTTTGGGGTATCAACAGCCTGGAAAACTGAGGCAGCAGGAAACTAAGTCATTAAGCAATTAGACCTTATCATTACAGCTAACACGCAGCCAAGCTGTTGACTGCAGACCTCATTTCCGAGTCCATCTCCCCAGAACCTTCTAAAGGAACCTGCCTGCAGTCTAAGCAGCAGCTTGTTGGGTTGGTATGGTCCTTTAATAAGAAAGTTTCTGTCTTCATTTAGAATAAGTGAAGGTATGCATTGGAAACAAACTTTTATCTTCCTCTCCCCTCTCAAGAAGTAAATAACATTTGCCTCAGAAGAAAAAAAAAGTCAAATGAGGAGAAACTGATCTTTTAGGAAAATCAAGGCCAAGGAAGGGGGAGAATGTAAAGAAATTTGAACCTACAGAGTGTGTTAAATAGGAGGTTGGGGGCAAAGGAAAAGATTTCTGTTCCCAAAATGGGTCTAAAGCATTCAGAGGCAGTGCCTTTTGTATAAATATATAAGTAGATGGGCTGAGTATGAATCAAATGCAGTTTAAATGGAAGTAAAAATTTTGGAGAAACAGAAATGGCTAAAGGCCCATATCAGAAGAAGGCTTGCTTTCCCTGCGTCCAGAGGTCTACACTGGTTTTGGTTTTTGTGTTTTTGTTTTCAGTACCAGGGATCAAACCCAGGGCCTTGCACATGGGAAGCAGGCGCTCAGCCTCTGAGCTACACAAGTGCCCCTGTACTCTTCCTTAGCTGCTCTTCATTGCCGAGGCTATCAGAAAAGATTTTATCAGTTCAACTGTTCAGTGACAAATGGGAAATCTTGAGGAGACATTGAAAGGGGAAAGTGGGAGTAGCAGCAAAACACCTGGAACAAAACTCTGTGTCTCAGGAGGTCCATTTGCAGTAAATGGAGTTTCAGAAATCGGACCCAATTAATATTCTCGACTTGGCTCCTCCTCATCTCCTGGAAAATGGACAGGGAAGGCTGGGCTTCACAGTGGGAGAGAAACGGGGTCGAGTCCCAGGTCTGTCATTTCCAGCTGGGTGGCCTGTGTGCCCCTCTCCCCTCGGTCTCAAAGCCTCTATTGTGAGCCATGAGTGTAGGTGATAATGAAACATGTGAGAGCCCCTCACCCAACGCTTTTTGCATCATACAAAAGACAATTCCTTAGGAAACCCCAGTGAAAACGCCAAGTACCTTGGCCCCCCAGGAGGCAAGGATAACACTTCTTTATGTAGAAAGCGGGCTTAGCGGCCTGGTCAGCGGCAGATGCCCTGGCAGCTGCATGACGCTCTGCTCTGTGTGTACTGTCTGTCCTCGTGGGCTGCCTAATTCCTTCCCCAAACATCTGCTTGCTGTCAGGTTAGGGAAGCTACACCTGCTTTCCATTTTCTCAGGGATGTTGAGAGCGGTCCTGACGGGCTGTAATGAAGGGAACCGGGAGCTTCTCGAGACAGATATGGTTTAATTGCTTAGGTTGGACCTGGGAGCAGGCTCAGAGGTGGAGAGCTAACAATTGCCCAGGGCATCAGTCAAGGTTCCCAGCTACAAAGGGCAGCCCCAGCAGGTGATGGGCCCGCGGCTGCGGCTCTGCAGCACGGTGGACACCAGTGGACAGGAGCGCCAGCCTCATCTTAGGCTGGTTACGGCAGGAGAGGGAATGTGGGCCTTCAGGTTTTGTGGCCGCTAACTCCCAAGATTCCCGAAAGAGGGGAAGAGGTGCTAACGGGAAGAGAGGGCTGGTTAATGGCAACATGTATCCATTACCCTGGTTGAATTTGCTCAGAATAATCAGATCGGACAGGAGAATTCAGCTGGACGATAGGGTAGGGTATTTTTAATTTTCCAGAACTGTTGTTTCCATCGATGGCTCGCTCAATTCAGTGGCAGCCATGATCTGTTTGTAAAACCCTTATGGTTTATAAGGAGACGTCACATCCTCTATTTTCTTTTATTTCCAGAAGTTCTGTGAGGTGTTCTCAACTAGGACAAGGTTAAATTTCAGCAGCAAAGGGCCACCGAAAATGTAACAGCCCAGGCAAGATCGTTTCTTTCCTTCTTATATAGACCATCCGCTCAGCAGGCAGTTCTCCTCCCCACAATTATTCATGGGCTGGATCCTCGCCATCTTATTTCTTTGTCATTTACTAAAGTATTGTCTTAGTTGGGTTGGGAATCCCATCTGGGTTGCAGCCAGCAGAAAGAAAGCAAATGGGCTTGCCCGGACTGGTCTTAAGCCATCAGGCTGGGAATGCGACCCATTTTCCAGTCACATTCCACTGGAGAAAAAGCGGTCACATCTTCGCTGAAGGCAGTGAACCTAGTGTAGCTGGCCAGCCCTGGGCCTTGTACACCTCTGCTACTGTGGAAGAAACCAAGTGTGAAAGCTAGCAGTGTGTGTCACACTTCTATAAGGTCAGCATCGGTCCCTTTTTCTACAAATGTGCAAACAGTTTCAGAAAGATAAAGTGACTTTCTCCAGGGCATTGCATTAGAGCAATAAAACACAGGTAGTTGGGCTCCTCTGGGTTTTTCTTTATCTCGGTCATTCTTCCAAGACAATGAGGCAGATCATTTGAAATTAAAGCTGCCCTGGAAAAGCTAGGATGTATGGATTAATATCATACATATTAATATCAGTGTATGGAGCCAAAAGAAGTGGGCACTGGAAATTGACAGAATTGTGTTTAGCTCCTTCTTCCGCCTTCCTTCTCTACTTCCAAGGACAAAGATTCTTCAGTGGTAGCTGCTTTGCCTGCTGGGTTCCCAGACTAAGGAGAGTGACTGTGTGTGGCTATATAGGATCAGATATAGACACTGATAAAAACCCTTCATTTAGCACTCTTTTATTGGCCTTCCAGATTATCCATCTCTACCAGGAATGCTTTTCTGTGATTATTCCAGTTCTCCTTGACTTCTATCCTTCCAGTGTCTCTATGCTCTCGACTGCTTCTCCTTCCTTAGTAGTATCTGTCTATGGAGAATAGAATTCAAAGGGCAAAGGACCCCCAGGTTGAAGTGAGTTCTGCATAACTTACCAACACCTCAGCCACCTCCTTCCTGCCGGGAGACCTAGAGGAAATCATTATGAAATGAAATGGTTTGTGTTAAGTGACTCAAATGTCACCAGCCTATAGACCCAAGCTCGGGATCCCTTAAGATTCATGCCCAAATCTTGCTAATTCCTGGATTTAATGGTTCCTTGTACCATCCCAGCCCCCAAGCTCTCCTTGGGTTCTCTAGTGGGGGGAGGAGGATGCCTTTCATATGTCCAGTTTCAGGGCCATCTTCTCTTGCCTCTTCTGCTCTGACATGAACCGTCTCTCTCTACTGGCCTCTGTCCCTGCCAAGATACTCAGCCCCCATTGCCCGCAATCCTCTGTATCTCAAACCTCCTGACCTGCCAAGGTTGCACTAGAGAAACACCTCCTCCATCTCACTCAGGGGTCCCTAACAGCAAGGTTGCTTGGGCCCCAAGATGTTGTGCAGTTCCGTTAGAGGGAGCTTTTACTTATATACATTTCCCAGAGTGCACATGCTCCTAGGGTGACCGGGCTTGGGTTAGTCCAGGAACCAAGGGCTGTGTGTCCCTGCATGTACTTCAACTCTAGCCATTGATGCTCATTCTGTAGGTTTTCTCACCATATGATAAAATTTTTGTGTCCTATTCCTCTCTATAATTTGGCTCCCTTAAAGTAAGTATCCTGCCACCCTCAGTGTGTTAGTCAGATAAATCTGTTCATACCTTATCCCCAGACACTGCCCATGATTTAAGCTCTTTTTTTAGGAAGAACTGTTTTTTGTGTGTGTGGTTTTTATAGAGGATCAAACCCAGGACTTCGTACATGGGAACCAGGCGCTCAGCCACTTGAGCTACATCCACTCCCTCTAGGAAGAACTTTAATAGAGTCCAGGGGCTGAGGTGAGGTTATAAACCCTTACCCAAAACTTCATCCAAATCTCAGCTCCAGTCTGTCTCTTCATCAGTGCCACCAGGAAACAAAAGTGCCACCGTCAGAAGTCTCTGGGATCCAGAATAATGCTTCCCTTTAATCCAATGCTTTACGAATGTCGTGGTATATGATCTTTAGGCATGGCTATTGTTTTATTTCTGGGCCCTAGACACATTAAGAGATAAAGGAAGTGTTTGTGCACAGAATGTGTGGCTAGAGAAAGTACCAGGTAGCCCAGAAATCTGTCTTTATTGAAAATTATTAAATTGTTCTGTCACCTCCCAAAAAGGCCACAAGAAAAAGCTTTCAATCAAGCAAAGCTAAGTTGATTAGACTCACTGCAGTAAAGGCAAACACCAACTTGACAGTCTTAGAAGTGTCTCAGAAGGAAGAAATGAGGGAAGGATGTTTTTAGGATTTTAGGGCCAGGCTTGGTGATTTAAGGCAAGTCTTGCAAGGCAAACATCTAGGTGGTACTGAGCAGTTAATGACATGGTAGCTTTGTATTGATGGCCACACAAAAGCAAGAATCTTAAAGTGAGTATTGACGAACAGGCTGTTAATCTTGATAAGTAAGCTATTTTAGTTGGTTTACAGTATTAACTTCCAGAAACAAGTTTTGAAACAGATAGCTAAGTTATTTTTGCCTAGTGCAATTTTTATTTAGCACAGAGATGGAAAATATGTTTTAGTTCCAGAAATATCAGTGCATTTGTATAACATACATAACTATAGGTTGTTTTGTATTTTTGTTCCCTGATATTTCATGTGTGATTATTTCACCTTGGCTAAATTAAAAGCTTCTTCAGTGGGAAGTGGCTGTGGCTCAATCAGTTGGGCTCCTGTCTACCATATGGGAGGCCCTGGGTTCACGTCCCAGGGCCTCCTTGTGAAGGCAGGCTTGCCCGCATGCTGCAGAGAGCCAACTCAGCAAGGTGATGCAACAAAAAGGGAGACAAGGGGGAAAAATGCAGAAGAGCGTGCAGCAAATGGACACAGAGAGCAGACAGCAAACAAGCTGTATGTGGGGGGTGGAATAAATAAAATATAAATACAGACGCAGAAGAACACACAGCAAATGGACACAGAGAGCAGATAACACCAAAAAGAGCCACAAAGAGGGGGTTAAAAAAAAAGTTTCTTCAGGACAGGAGCCATATCTTTGACAATGCAGAGCATAATTTTGAGCATGAACATCCCACTCAATAAAGATCACCTCTCCCATGCAGTCTTTCATGATGCCACCTCTAAGCGCTCAACAATTTCACTGGACCTTGTTTATACTACCAATCTGGTACATGCTATCTGTGGCAAGATGGGGCTCTCTTCTCTCATCATTTCCTCCTTTACACTTTCTTGGGAGAAGGTCTTCGGTAAAACAGAGTAAAGAGACAAAGACTTGGTTAATACAGTTCATTGAAGTTAATCCACGAGACGCAATCAATACCAGCAAGAGGAAAAATATTTGTTGGTTTGTTTCTGCGAAGGAACTAAAGCATTTGATGCTGCCCCTTTAGATGGAGCCGAGTCTTGGGAAGAAATAAGAGAAACTGAACAAAGCCAAAGAACCTGTAGGGGAGATGAGTGAGGGAGACTAGAGAAAGGTCACGCTGAGACTGACAGGCGACTGACAGGCAAGTCAAAGGGAAAAGTCAAAGGAGGTTTTGCTTCTCTCCTTGGGGCCACAGGTAGTTAGACTGTGTGCATAGTTGGTCCTTGGCTAAATTGTGAGGGCCATGAGAGAGGCCAGGGCCATGGCTTATTCGTTTTCATATCCCTAGTGCCTGCCAAATGGCATCCCTTCACTAGAAGGAGTTTAGAACAGAATTGATTGCGAGGCTGATTTCCTGCATCTACAGAGAGAGAATCAAATTTTCAACTACATCGAACCGGTTGTATTTGTTGTTTAGATGTCCAAAACTTTCCAAGATAACCATTCCCCATGGTCTCTCTCTTTGTGGTCTAAATTTGACAGCCATATATATTAGCCACCCTATAATCCACCTCTCTTATCTCCTTCATTAAGTGTCTCTTCAAAATGGTTTTTGAAGTACAGCATCATTATATCATTTTTACTGATACTAGTCGAAGGACCAGTTTTGCCTCTGGCAGTGTCCTTAATTGGTGATTTGGCAACAGTGGGTTTTTCTTCCAACCTGCCAGTTTTCTTCATTTACAGCAAATTCTGTCAAATGAGTAAGTGCCCATAGCACAATTACCAAGCACAAAACGAAATAGCAAATGCGCATTAGCTTACCAGGGTAGTGCCTAGTATATTAAAAAGAGAGAGACAAGCATATGAGATTGACAAGAGACTGGAGCATTTCATTTTTCCATTCTGTTTTATTGCTGCAATATCCCATTTGATGGCCTCCAGCTTTTACAGCATCAGCTCCCTGCAAAGACACTAATGAAGAAATGCTGCTTTTTGTTCATTCTTTAACCAACTGTGTTGCTCTTTAACAGGAATATGGCACTTTCCCCCCTCGTCACGCAGAGTTATGAACAGTTGAGTCTCTAGGGTACCTCTGATGTGTACAGAACTCATTTCCCTTTAGAATTTCTCTGATTAGATGGTAAGTATAGTTACCTATTCCTGTAAATAAATTCAATGTTCTAGATTCTTCAAATTATGGACAGAAACAGGGATTTTTTTCCAGCTAGAAGAAGAAGCTCAAGGGAAAAGAATGATCGCTTTATTTTTTTCAACACATTTCCCTGCTTGTGGAATATTCTGTTTTCCTTTTAATTATTTCCTAATCATTTTCTTCAGTCTGTTCCTTATGAAGATACCACATTTATAACTGTTTTGTTTAATCACTTTTTGTGCATGACTGACTTCTAAATCGTTTCTCATTTAAACAAGAAGTTATTCTGCTACTTTGCCAGAATGTCCACTCTGGCTCGCTTTCCCAGGGGGCTCATTTAGTTTCTTCTGTTACTTTCCTTTTGGTTCCTTCCATTTGCCCAGAAGTACGGAGTTTGATCATATCCCAGTTCTCAGAGAGGTTGAAATAAATGAACGTTAGGTTTAAGCTGCCAGCACCATGAGGGCAGTGAGCTACAAGCAGGATTTCCAATTCAATCTGACCTGTCATGGAATGAAAGAAAGTCCAGGTTAGACCCAAATTCTCTGGGACATAACCTTAAATCACCCATAGAGTAGTCCTGCTTCAGGATCAAGGAAGAAAGTAAGTCTCTTCTGGAGCATAGGAAATCTAGTGGATGGCTCACCATTCGGGAGTGTTTTATTTCTGAAGGATCATAGGCAGATTTTGATGTTGCTACACAATAATTGAGTCTCCATCACACTGAAGTGTCAAATTGAATAGAATGGAAAGGCATTTCAAGTGAAGCTTCTTATATTACATCAGAATAGGTAAATAAATGAAGTAGTTTCCATTGTGGGAAAAGGAAAACCAATACAATATTTTAAAATAAAAAACGTATTTTTTCCAAACATTACCATTAAGTATTAGTACCTAGCACAGGCTTGCTAGCATTATTACCTTAATTACTATTACTCTTATTAGCAATTCAGATCAGCAAGCATTTACTGAGGTGCTGTTGTAAGAGATGGGAGGAAAATAAATGTCAAATTGTATGACGTGGCCCTTGATTTAAGAGGCCAGGAAGAAAGTGGGAGAAATAAACATGGAAATGACTAGCTATAAAAACAAGGTAGAATGGCCAAAGTTCTGAATAGGAAATCCGGAGAAAGGAGTGGGTGAATCTGTCTTGGGGGATCAGGAAAGAGGTCATGGCTTAGCTGGGCATTGAGGGATGTGAAGGGTTTCAGGCAGTGAAAAATTGGTGGCTTTCCAGATTGAGGACACTGTACATCTAAAGCCCTAAGAGCAGGAAAGTGAGGCCCCATGTTTAGGTCTGCCTGGAGTTGTAGAGGTGTGCCTGGAGTTGTAGAGGAACGGACAGGGCCACCAGCTGGAATTACAGCGTAGAGACATCCTGAGCACTGTGCCAGGACTTGGCATTTAACCAGGACGTGCTCCAAGGAAGCAGCATAGCTGAGTGGGTAAGACTTCAAATCCCAACTCTGAGATTTATAGCTTTGTAACCTGGGAACAAAATTTTTAATGCATACAATGAAGATAATAACAGTGGCACCTCAAGTTGTGACGCTCAAATGAGGTTATACATGCAAAAGAACATTTACAGGAAGTGGACATGGCTCAATGGATAAGGCGTCCACCTACCACATGGGAGGTCCGCGGTTCAAGCCCAGGACCTCCCTGACCCGTGTGGAGCTGGCCCATGTGCAGTGCTGATGCGCGCAAGGAGTGCCATGCCACACAGGGGTGTCCCCCGTGTAGAGGAGCCCCACGCAAAAGGAGTGCACCTTGTAAGGAGAGCCACTCAGTGTGAAAGAAAGTCCAGCCTGAGAGCCACCCAGCACAAAAGAAAGTCCAGCCTGCCCAGGAGTGGCACCGCGCACACAGAGAGCTGACACAACAAGATGACACAACAAAAAGAGACATAGATGCCCGGTGCTGCTGACAAGAATAGAAGCGGACACAGAAGAACGCACAGCAAATGGACACAGAGAGCAGACAGCTGGGGGAGCGGAGAGGAGAGAAATAATTAAATAAATCTTTCACCAAAAAAACACAACATTTCCTAGCACAAAGTAAGCTCTGGATAAATGGTAGCTATTATTGTTTTATTTAATGCCACAGTCAGATCACTTAGCAGAACATTAAGAATTTCTTAGAGATACAAGAAAGCTGGAAAATAAAGTTTTGGAAGCTGTTCCAATGGCTAAGATGTTAAACTTCTTTTTTTTTAGGTACCAGAGCTAGGGATCGAACCCAGGTTCTCATACATGGAAAGCCAGCCCTCAACCACTGAGTCACATCAGCTCCCTGAATTGGTTTTTTCTTTTGTTTTTTGTTTTTTCAGGAGGCACTGGGAACCAAACCCAGGATCTCCCATGTGAGCTTGAGCCACATCTGCTCCCTAAACTTATTTTTAACATATGCTAATCATCCTACTATAGATTACTCTCTATTGTGCTTATGAGTAGAAACAAAGTCAATATTTGTTTAATGTAATTGTGTCATAGGTCACTCTTCTAGGATAGTGTGGGTGGCATATCCCAGGAGATGTGCAAGATGATGCATTTGGGAACTGAACAAATACATTAGGATTTACATATCTCCAAAACTAAGATAGCTATTAAGGTTAACCAATACTTAATATACAAGTTGACCCTGGCACCTTCAGTCCAGCAGTCGGATGTACACATTTCTCTGGTTTTCCTAGAGGAAAAATGGGGATTCCACAAATTTGACAGTGGTGCCCCCATTCATTAGTCCCATTCATTGCCTTGCAATATATTGCAGTTTACATGTGCAAGAGGTTAAGCGGGTTTGTGAATTACAATACCTGCCCTACCCTGAATCACAGATTGCTGGGCCCTGCCTGGAGCTTCTGATTCGATCGGTCTGGGGTATAACCTGAGAATTTGTATTTTGCTGCGTTCCCAGGGACTGCTGCTGCTGCTGCTGGTCCTTTGAGAACCTCTGCTCTGGATAACTGTCTTGTCCAGTTCTTTCCAGGAAGCAGAAACAGATTTTCTGTTATCCATGTGGTTTTCTTTTCAAATACTTCTACGTGAAATATTCCTGAAAATAAACTGTGGACTGAAGTTTAATTCTAACAGTGAAAGTATGAGTACAAGAAAGTGGGAGAGTTCATGCTTTTCCTATGTCTACTTGAGGCAGCTTAGTTCAATAGAAATGAGTAAGGATTCTAGAGACAGCTGTTTAACAGCTGTGTGGCTTTGGACAAGTTACTTAACCACTCTGTGCCACAGTTTGGAAATGCGTGAAAATGGACAACAATAGTACCCACCCTATGTGACCGTTCTGGGAATAAAATAAGCTAGTGTTTTTTGAAGCACTTGGGCCAGTCTGGCATAGGAAAACAATATGAGTTTGTTAAAAGTAGTTTGAGCTCTTTGCCAGCAACATTGCAAGGTAAAAACAAAGATCTACTCAGGATTAATAAAAAATTGACGAAATTCTTTTTGAAATTATGAAGACTATTTGAATTATGAATTTAAATCCACTACAATTAACTGTAAACTTAGCCCTCAGTATTGTACTTTTACATCTTAGGTAGTGATAATATGGAGTCATCACAATAAAATTCATATTTGAAAGTGTTGTTACTTCTATATCTCATTTTTTATTCCATTTTTTGTATGTTTTATTATGTATACAATATGTTAGCATATTCGTCCATGTATGTAATTTATAAATATATTGGGTGTATGTATTTGAAAGAGTGGGTTGTGTGTGAATTTTGTTCCATTTTAATTGTTAGCATGCATATATACGCTCCCCCAAAATTAGAGACAACTGCTCTAGGGCAGGGGTCAGCAATCTATGACCCATGCGCAAATCCAGCCCTATGCCTGTTTCTGTAAAAAAAAAAAAAAAATTAATTGGAACGTAGCACACACATCCACTTATATCTTGTCTATGACTGTTTGCATGCTACAATGGCAGAATTGAGTAGCTGCAACAGAAACTATCTGTCCCGCAGAGCCAAAAATATTTCCTATCTAGCCCTTAGCAAAAAAAGTTTGTCAACCCGCGGTCTAGAGACCGTTCTTTGCCTACTGATAGCTTAGCTGAATTGTCAACATTATGTTTAGGATGAATCAGATAACTTCAGAAAAATCTAGCCTTGTGAGGACAAACCTGCGTGTTTATGACAGCCGTCACACCCACCACAGGTAAGGCTGTGACATTGTGGCAGAGAACACAAACGTCACTTGTCCCCGTCCACCAGCCTCTCCACGGGGAAGAGAGCAACTCCAGCAACTGGTAAATTACAAAGAGACTTCCGCCCATTCCCGGACTTCTGCCTGGGGCTAAGAAGATGCTCCCTAAGGATTTTCCCTCACATTCCTCCTGCAGACTGTCAGCCACGGTAGAGTGATTTTCTGCTTGGTCCAAATCAAATCCAAGGAAGAGTTCAAGCAGATGTGGTCGGGTTGGCAGAAAGTTTGCCGCTGTCATTGTTGTCCACAATACGTTTTACCTGAGGCCCCAAACATGGGAGGCACGGCAGATCATTTTGGGTGCTTCCCACCAGGACAGTTCAGATAACAGAGAGTGGTCTGCCACCCTTTGCGAGCGATCAAAGCTATGTTGGAAAGAGAAGAAGTGAGAATTTGGCCCTGTCTGTGTGTGTTTCATGGAATGACTGTTTCAGAGTCATTTTGTTTTATTAATGGCCTTGGCCTAAGAAATCGATCAAGCAAAAAGCAAATATGAGTTAGTTGGTAAAAGGATCGACACTTCAGTAATCTATTGATTGCCTGGCAATGTGACCTTTAGGAAACTTGGAAAGCACCATCAGCCAAAGTACTTGATTCAGTAATGCAAAACACGATCTATAATTCCTCAGCACGACGACAAATAAATACCACAGGAAATTCACTTGAGAAAGTAACTGCTATTGGAATCTCCTGAATGTTAGCAATAGAGTGATTTGATTTTTATTGCCCAAATCCATCATTTATTGGATAGCAGATTTACAACTGGAGAGTAATTTTTTTAATGAATAAGTTTTTCTTTTTTTAATCTAGCTGTATAAATTGAAATGTTGAGCACCAAGACATCATTTGGTCTCAGGATGCCACGGATAAGATTGTCCATGAAAATTTTGACTTGGGACTCCTTGGGTACCGGCAGTAACAAGGTTACTGTTTGGAAATCTTATTAAAAACAACAGCAACCAATACCTTCTGCACCAATATAGGACATTAGTTGTCTAAACTCTGGAGAATGCACCAGACTTAGTGTAAGAAAAAGCTTAAGTGTGAGGTATAAATAATACCTAGAAGGAGCTCCATTTCTTTGGCTCTCAGTTTCAACGCAGGGAATGGGCTTTGCTCCTGAGAAAAGCTGTTTGTTGTTTGCTGCTAATGATGGTTAATGTATGAACAAACCACACTCCCAGAGCTATAACTGATATCATCAACGATGCTGGGACACAAACAAAGGCACTAATGAAGCAGAGCTGTATGGCTTTTGCTTTGAAAAACCCTGGGACAGGAGGCAGGAGGCAGGAGGGGAAGTTCGGCTAAATGAAGTCATTTCTAAGAGCAGTAGATAAAACGATAGAGCTGGAACAAAGCAACCTCTGAAAACAATTACCTATTTAAATTCCCTTCACCCTGCATGGCAGGAAAATTTTTTCACGCTCTACTCGGAAGTGTCCAAATACATAAGCTTTTGAGTCCTTAGGGGCTCTGATTTCAGGTGAAAAAAATAAGAGGCCAGATATTGAAGGGGGCATTTTAGCACTGGGTGATGGACAAGTGGGACATTCAGCCAGCGGCTCTGTCACTCACCTTCCCTCCATCCCGGAGCTGATTGCAAATGTCAGCTATGCCTGTCTCTCTGCCTGGCTACCCTTACGTTCCATGTGGCTGCTGCCGCGGCCTCAATAATTTCTCTGCCCAAAGACCATTAATATTCTGAGGGACCTAGAAATGGAGCTGTTCTAAGGCGGAGGGGTGGGGCAGGGCAGGCCGAATCGCTGCATGCTTTGCCACCTTCAAGAAAATGGCTGTCCCTAATTACACAAAATGATAGAGAAAGCAGTTGACTGAAGTCACTGCAAATGACAGTTATTTCTCTGAATAGCCTGAAAGAATAGGTCACCATAGCTAATACACTAACAGCATACTTTTCTGTATATGTAATTTCCGCCACATTCCCTGAATGGTTCGGTACTGACTGACATCTGCACTGAGCAGGGAAAACAGCTTTTTTTTTTCTGTCTTCTTCTTCTTGTGGAACCCCCAACAATGCATTTATATATGGACTCCATGATTCGTTCCAAAGAGCAGGTCAAGCATCTGTGGAAGGAACAAGGAAGAGAGTTTTGAGTTATTACATGAGGGATTTAGGAATGTAATTAGAGCTGTATCCAAAAATAAAATTTCAAGAGTTAAGCAGGGAAGACATGCCTCTTCGATGTTTGTGCTTTAAGTCCTGGGCACTCTGGAAACTGTCAATAAATATTGGTTTTACTGTATCCCAACGTGTTTTCAGGCCATTCATTTAATCTCCTGCCCAAGCAAGTACAGGTTGTGTTGAAAAGCAGATTATTGGTTGACTTAGTTATCATCTTAGCTATGGATGCCTGGCTCAGGCAAGTTTCTGAACATGCTACTGGATCAGAATCTGGCTAGAACTGACCAAAATCCACAGAAAATGTATTTGAGGTGAAGGGATTGGGAACCTCAGCTCTTGTCCTCTTTAAGTCAGTGTCTGTCAGCAGGAACATCTGCCTCAGAGGAGCCATCTTTGTCCCTGAGGAGTGGGCTGTGGTGAGGCAACCACCCTCTCTCCCAGTGGAGAAGTTTGCCTCAGAAACAGCTGCCAGGGTTGCACAACGGAATTCTTTCAGGCAATGTTTATAAAGACCAAATCAGTTCAGCAAACATGTATTGGGTTCCTGTTATGGGTTAGTGTGTAGTAAAGAATTTAACCTTGCCCAAGAGTTTAACCTTTGCTCAGTTTATGGGAAGCAATCTCTCTCCCCTGATAGGAGAATCTGTTTGCTTGGGAGCCTTGGTGAGGCAGATAGTAACAGTGTGGTTTAGGGTGGGG
Organism: Dasypus novemcinctus; assembly: GCF_030445035.2. Classification (NCBI taxonomy): domain Eukaryota; kingdom Metazoa; phylum Chordata; class Mammalia; order Cingulata; family Dasypodidae; genus Dasypus; species Dasypus novemcinctus. Next base: position 20,443,320 of record NC_080699.1, on the reverse strand, counting down.
GCTCTGAGCTGCTCCAACCACGTGATGTAGGATGGGGGCGTTGGGTCTTGCAACTCCCCCTCCTCAGGGGCTGGAAACCGATCAGCCAGGTGGGCAGTCACCTGCTCCTGTGTATTGGAGACCCAATTAACCCTCTGTACCTGAAGGCTCAGGTGGGCTTTCCTAATGAGCAATATTGCCATACATTGACACGGGGAGATAAACACTGTCCAGACTCCATGGGAAGAGGGCCCCTGGAAGCTCAGCACTCAATCGTCTCCTGGCTCCTCTCCTGTGTACCATTTCCCGGGGTTGATTTTATAAATTAATTTTTATTAGAGAAGTTGTAGATTTAGAGAAAGATATACATAAAATAGAGAGATCCCACATACCCACCCTGTTTTTAATATTTTGCATTAGTGTGGTATCTCTGTTGCAACTGATGAGAGAACACAATTATAATGTACTATTAGCAGGAGTCTATAGTTTGCACCAAGTTAACACTTGGGTTGTGTTCATTTTTGGCAATTGTGAATAACATCATTTTTGGCAATTGTGAATAACATTTGCTGCTCTGAACATCAGTGTGCAAATATCTGCATGAGTCTCCACTTTCAATTCTTTTGGATGCATACCTAGTACTGGGATTGCCGGGTCATATGGCAATTTATTTTAGCAGTGTTTTATACTTTTCTGTGTATAAGTCCTTTACATCCTTGATTAGATTTATTCCTAGATATCTGATTCTTTTAGTGAATGGAAATTTTTTCTTGATTTCTTCTTCTGGTTGTTCATTGCTTGTGTATAGAAACCTTACTGATTTTTGTGTTGCTCTTGTACATGCTACTTTCCTGAATTTATTATCTCTGAGAGCTTTGTTGTAGATTTTTCAGGATTTTCTTTATAGAAGATCATATCATTGTTGATTACCTTTTAAACATCTTTGTCTGGTATATCCAATGTATGGTTTTCTTCATTGATGGTTTCTGAATTTTTATCTCGTTCCCTTGATTGGGCCATCATTTCCTGTCTCTTTTTTTTTTCTTTTCTTATAATCTGTTGTTGTGCATGATACCTTTTAATATTTTAATGTTAACTCTGGGATTTAGTCCCTGAGCTGTGCGTTCCTTAAGTTTGTATCCATATGGCAGAGATTTCCTTGAGTTCCAGGAGCTAACAAAAACAAACAAACAAATGCAAAAACAACCTTTCAGTCTTTGATCTGCTTTGGATGATGCTATCCTTCACAGTTTCGCTCTCTTATCAAGAAAATCAGCCCAAGTGAATTTGAAATGCAAGTTGTCTTGGTTTGCCAAAAGGTTGCCAATATAAAGTACTGGGAGGTGAGCCAGAGATGAGGGGCCTGATTCTGTCTTTCAGGATGCCACCTAATAAGGTGGTACTGACATATAGGCCTGGGTGGTACTCTACCCACTCCTGAACAGAGTCAGAGACTCATAAGGGGAGTGCAGGTAGACTCAACACTGTGCTTGGCAGAATATGAAGGAAGGATTAGAAAAGGTAACACGAGCTTCTCCTAATGTTTTTAAAGCTGCATTTATTTTCTTGATTTGGCATTAGCCCAGTTACTGCAACCCCTGAAATGTTTTCTGGAGCTTTGAGGAAAATGTTTCTGCCAATTTTTTTGCTTGTTCAAAGATTCTTTGGTTGAATGGTAACCAGAGCATCTTACACTTACTTTCACCAATATTTTCCTTTAGTGGTTATTGTTTTCTGTGGCCTGTCTACCTGCCTATATCCCATTCATAAAGATGTTCTCTTGTATTTTCTTCTAAAAGCATCAGTGTTTTATCTTTCATATTTAGAGTTACAACTTACCTCAAGTTAATTCTTGTGTATGGTGTGATGGAAGGGTCAAGGTTTATCTCCCCACTGCTCCAAATATGAATATATCTTATTTTTCCATTACCATTTGTTGAACAAACTTTCCTTTTTGCATGGAATTTATCTGACACTTTTGTTTAAAATCAGTTGACTGTATAAGTCTATTTTTTTTTTTTACTGAAGTCTGTATTGATCTCTTTGTCTTTCCTTTGACTTGATTACTATAGCTTTAAAACCAATCTTGAAATCAAGTAATGTAAGTGCTCCAGATTTGTTCTTCTTTTCTAAGGTTGTTTTGGGTATTCTAGGTCCCTAGTATTTCCATATAAATTTTGAAATGAATATTTAAATTTCTATTAAAAATAAAACAACCTTCTGGGATTATTGTTGGGGTGCATTTGATCAATAAATCAATATGGGAAGACCTGACTTTTTAATAATATCAACTCTTCTCCATGAACATGGTATATTGCTCCAGTTATTGAGGTTTCTTTAATTTCTTTCAGTGATGCTTCGTAGTTTGCAATGTGGGCATTTTGCATGATTTTTGATAAATTTATTCTTTAATATTTTATTATTTTATTTTGTATCTTATTTCATTTTTAAAAGAAGTTACCAGGGATTGAAACTGGGACCTCATACATGTGAAGCAGGTGCATAATCACTGAGCTACACCTGCTCTCAAATTGACTTGTGTGTGTTGAACTCATATCCTGAGACTTTGGTAAACTTATGTGTTAGTTTTAGTAGTGCTTTCTTGTTTGTTTTGATTCCTTAGGAGTTTCTCCATAAGTAATCCTGTTGTCTGCAGATAGAGAATATTTTACTTCTATTCCAATTTTTATGCATTCTGTTTCTTTTTCCTGCCTTCTTGCATTGGTTAGGACCTCTATCAAAATGTTGATTAGAAGTAGTGGGAGCAGGCATCTTTGCCTTGTTCTCCATGTCTGTGAGAAAGTGTTCAGAGTTCAGATAATTTTTGATTAGCTAAAGGTTTTTCATAGATGCCTCTCATCAGATTGAAAAATTTCTATTCTCATTTTTTTGAGATTTTAACATTTTAACTCATAAATGGATTTGTATTTTGCGAATATCTTTTCCTTTATCTATTTAAATGATCATATAGTGTTTCTTCTTTATTCTGTTAATATGTTGGATTATATTGATTGGTTTCAAATATTAAACTAACTTTGTATTTCTAGATTAAACCCTACTTTGTCATGATACATTATTTTATATATGTATGTGTGTGTATATACATAAATACATACATACACACACACACACATATATATATATTGCTGAATTTGATTTGTTAACATTTTGTTGAGGATTTTTGCAGTTATGTCCATGAGGGATTTTGTCTGTAGTTTTCTTTTCTTGTAATAAAGACTACGTTTTAATGAATAAGTCATATGGACATAACTGGGCCTGTTGATGAAGTGTATTAGGGCTGATGTGCTTTTTGGTGACTCTCAAATTACACCAGTAAGTAAATACAAACTTCACCCTAAGGCACATTATATATATCATCAAAATATTGCTCTAAAAATATAATTGATTTAGTGTCTTAGGTGATTTCAATGACTCAATTCAATGGACTGTACAGAAGATTTGATAAACTGAATAGAAAAATATCATTAAGATGGAAAAAGATAGGATTCAGTCATTCATCAATTGTTGTGCTTAGACAAGAAGAATTTGAATCAATTTTAAAATAGTGATAAATAGGGATACATTATAGGGAGAGAAATAGAGGAGGGGGAAAGAGAGAGAGAGAGGAAAACATGTTTTTCCCATTTCATTATCATTTTCTTTTCTTTAGATTTGTAAATTTCAAAAGTGATGAAATTCAGCAGTTTGAGTTTGGAAGAGAAAGTTTTTCAGGTCATTTCAGTAATGCTTATGCAGAGAAGCATCTAAACCATTGGCAAGTTCTAGCTGGCAGGTCCTTATTAATGACAAGTCTGTATGGTGTTTTTTTGACAGTTCTTTGGTGTATTTTTCATTTTAGGACCTCTTTTTAAAGGCCACTGTCCACATCTCTATCTTAACTGGGGGAAAAAAGGATATTTATATCTGGCTAAGAGCTACTAGAAGGATAAAAACAGACAAATTGATGGAAAAGAGACAAGATAAGTGTCTCACATTGTTTTCAGGTGTGAAAACAGTGGGAAGACTATGGCACTAATGTGTTAAAAACACACATGTTTTGACAAAACTGACACAAAATCTTTGAAGAGGCTACCTCCTAAGACAAAGCATCCTTGTCCTTTCTTAAGAAGGACAATTTGGAATTCAGAGAAATGGACAAAGACGTATATACAAGGCTGTGTTTTGAGAACATATATAATTATAAAAGCAAATTTTCTAACAGTGGGGAATTGTTAAATAAAGACTTACAGAGCCATACGAAAGAATATAATAGAGCCATTGTAATTCATATTCGCAAAATATATACAATATCATAAGATGTCTCTGACAAAATGAGGCAAAAAAAATCCAGATACAAACTCACCCAAATATGATGGGCTCAGTGAAATGTAATCATTTAAAAGTAATTTTAAAAAGCAACCTTCAAGCACCAGATATATGCATGGAATAAATGCTAGAAGGAAATTATCAAAGTATTAGCAGTCATTATCTCTGTGCAGTAAACATTAGGTAATTTTTTTCTTCATATACTTTTCTATATGTTTAAATATATTTTTTTAAACTGGTATTGCTTTTCTAACAAGAAAAAAATGTAGAAAAAACAGATGTTTTAGACTTGGTTGGGGAAGTGGTCCTATGTTATATATGACACAAGAGTGAACTTTTCCAGTGAGCTTTGGAGATGTACCTGTGAACTAGCAAAGAACTTAAGATCAAGAGATAGCTGTATTTCAGTGCTTGGTCTCTTAGTGTTTAGATGATGGTTCCAGTGAGCTGAGTTTGATCTCTGAAGGAGAAAGTTCAGGCAGCCACATCCTCACAGCTTGACGGCTCTCAGCTCCGGCATGTGGGGCTACCGCGTCCCTTCCGAGCTCCCCCAGCGGTCAGCGCCCCCTTCGCGCTGCACTGTGGGTAGTTCATAAGCAGGCTGCTGTGCAGCAGACCTGAGTGTCTGATAAATGCTGGGTTCTGTTCTGCACACAGGCTAGATACACACTAGGCAATTAATTCACTTTGCAGCCCATACTTACACATGTTTTATCCCGCTGTCTCGAGTTACAGTAGAGAAGAAAACACTGGGGGCTTGGCAGAAGATCGGGATTGGAGCCCCTGCATGACATCGGGCAAACTGCCTCGCTGTCCTGGGCCTCGCTCAGCTCATCTGTAAACCAGTCAATTAAATGACCTTTTCCCTACCTCAATGTCAAAGAGTTGTTGTGGATTTCAGAAACTGTATGTGGAAATCATTTCTAAGAAAATTACCGTATGGGAATTTTTGGCTGCAAGTCACACAAAATCCAATGAAAAGTAGCTAAACCAGTGGTTTCCTGTATTTTTTGATGGTGTACTCCTAACGCAGTAAAAAATGTTTGAGAATGCACCCAACATTTTATACAACAAAATACATTTATTCATATGTAAAGCGTATGCATGTACTTGTACCAATATATTCTCTATACTTGAAAAATACATATAAAATAGAATTTTTAACAAGATGAATAAAAGAAAAATAATACTTAAAAATAATTATTTTATTTTATTACTGGTATTTTTAGAGGGAGCATTCTGCTTTATTATTTTTGAAACTTGAAGAATATTTCTTTCAATTTTTTTAAAAACTCAATTTAAAAATCCAAAGTTAAGTTATTTGTTTTTATACCAGGTTGTGGTGGCTTTTAGAGTAGAAAAAGTTCCCTCACAAAGATTCAATGATCTAAATAGAAGATGTGGATAACTGTTGTGCTTTCTAAAGCATTGTACTGTATTTCAGTCCTGTTCCCATTTTGGGAAACTGTACGATACATTTCCAACTTCCCTAATGAAAACCATTATTCTTGAAAACTAATTAGAATTTTAGTTTTTTCTTTTACCAAGTTGGTTGAAAAGTTATTGCAATGCTTTGTTGGGAAGATTTTTTAAATGTTGGATAACTTCATGTTCTTACGGGTAGTGACACTCTGCCATAATTTTTAGCAACAAAATATGCAACAATTAAAACATTTTCAAACAGCCATTTAAAAAACTTTCTCAAAGACCTGTAAAAATTTTATTATTTAGAATAATATAAACCTTGAATCCACTTAACAGGGCATGTGTAAACTGTAATATGTCACAATATGCTGAAAAAAAACAAAATACAGAGGGACACACCGTTCTGCTTTGTAGAATTCTCACTCCTGTCTCAGTTTTGTCCAGATACACACACCTATCTAACAGATGATGGATTGAATGAAGCTACTGCTTTTTAAATGTGCTAATTTTTTGGTTAAAATATAATGATAAATAAATGTTCTTGTTTAAATTAAACAGTCACTTGTTTAAATGAAAGTCCAGAGTGATTCTTTGACGGTTAATTCAGAGGCCAAAAAACATCAAAAGGAGGATTTTTATGCTCTGCCATCCCTCATGTGTTTTCACTTTTTGTCCTCAGGTCTGTCCCCTCATGGTTGCAAAATGGTGATACTGTACTCATCCCATAGTATTCGAAGGCAGGGAACAAGTCAGTTTCTCCTTGTCCATCTCTTTTTAAGAATGAGAAAATCCTTAAAGAAGCGTCCAGGCAGATTGCCCATCATCTCTACTTAGCCATATTACATCAAATATTCACGCCTACCCCGACGAGGATAAGCTAACAGACCAATCACGATTCATCTTCACAGTTTAGAAGGGGAGGGACTTCCTCCCTGAACCACCCAAAGAAAGCCTCGATTCTGCTAGAGGAAGTCGGAAAGGGAAGGTATGTCTACCTCAAACCTGAAACAGATATATTATTGCAAAGGGAGTGTATGTGTTAAAAAAGTGAAGAATGCTCAGATAATGTGATAGCACTTATGTCATGCTGGTGGCGTCTTCACAGTGAAGGAAAATGCTCATGAAATTATGGGATCATTTTATTTTCTTTTTCATCATGCACCTAAAAACATATACAATGTGGGATATACATTTATTTCAAGAATAAACCTTTTCAGGGAAGAACTCGCCAAACACTGTCAAGTTGCATTTTTTATGGGATTTTTTTTTTTAAACATTTATTTATTTATTTAATTTCCCCCCCTCCCCTGGTTGTCTGTTCTTGGTGTCTATTTGTTGCGTCTTGTTTCTTTGTCTGCTTTTGTTTCTTTGTCCGCTTCTGTTGTCGTCAGCGGCACGGGAAGTGTGGGTGGTGCCGTTCCTGGGCAGGCTGCACTTTCTTTTCACGCTGGGCGGCTTTCCTCACGGGCGCACTCCTTGCGCGTGGGGCTCCCCTAGGCGGGGGACACCCTTGCGTGGCACGGCACTCCTTGCGCGCATCAGCACTGCGCATGGCCAGCTCCACACGGGTCAAGGAGGCCCGGGGTTTGAACCGCGGACCTCCCATATGGTAGACGGACGCCCTAACCACTGGGCCAAAGTCCGTTTCCCTCAAGTTGCATTTTAAAACTCAGAGAATCCCTTGAATTTAAGTACCTTGCCTCCTATGTGTCACTGGGAAAAAAACCCAGCCTTGTCATGATTTCTGCCACATTTGTTTAGGTGCTGTCGAGAGTCACTTGTCTCTTGATTGCTGTCTGCTGCCAAAGCGAAATGTTTGTTTAACTAGGAAATGTTACCTTAATGTCAGGTACAAGTGGCCATTACCAAGAAAACTATTTCTTTTTGCACAAGTGTGGTCTATGCAGAGGTGCCGCCAACCTGGGATAGCCACCCAAAGGAGTGACATCTAACAGCGTTTTGCGGATGTCCTGGCAAAAACCCAGGTCTAATTAAAGCAGACAACGTGTATCCAGAAAACACAGAGAAGAGAATCTAAGCCCTGTGAGTGCAGGGCTCCTCTTTTCCACATCCATATCCCCAGGGCCTAGAACAGTACCTGGCACAGAGAAGTAGCTCATCGAATACTTGTTCAGTGAATGAATAAATGGATATCAATGGAATAAAACTGTTAAAGATAATCATGACTCTGAATCACTTATTATTTCATCATTATCGGATGAATATACAAGAAAAGCAACAGAAAAGTAAGAATGTGTTAGTGTTTATCCAGTATATTCTAAAGGAGGGAGAAAGCATGGTGAGCACAGATACTGGAGTCACCTTCTCTCTGTAGAGTAGGGATAGCTTCAGGCACTTCCACAGTCTGAGTGAAATCCCTCAAGACCCTCTAAGCAAGTAATTGGTAAACTCTGATTTGCCCACGAACCAACCTTCTGGCCCATGATGTGGCTGTCCAGGAACTTGGTACTATAAAGAGGGTTCTTTAGGAAAAGGTAACTTCCAATTACCAGGCTAGTATAGCCACATCTCTACGATCAATAATAAAATCGGTATTCTGGTATTTATAAGAAACCTATGTGAATGCCTAAGTCTCTAGTTTGGGGAGCACCAGAAAAGGCCCAGTTGTGGTGCCAGTGAAGACGCCACTGACAAGTCCAGGGTTCTAAACTTGTTCATCTTCAGAATCCCGTTGTTTCTGCCTCACAACTGTCCCCTGCAGGTGATAATCTCCAACACACCCAGCAGCCCGAAGTCAGTAACTCCTATTAAATAAAGTTCGGTGGACTCTTCCCTGATGGAGTTGCTGGGTGACAAGTTAACCAAGTTGCCCTGTGTGGGGCTCTCAGATGAGATGAAGGTCAGAAACCCAAAGTTACCCAACGGGGTTGCCATCTCAAACAGGAAATGACACATTTCGTTTCCTCCCAAATCATAGGTTCTGGCTTCAATAGCTGTGATTTATAGCTATAAGAGGAGGCAAGAAAATTGTTATCAATTACCTTAAAAGGTTTTTGTAGTTAAGATTGCCCTGAAGCCTCTACAAATGACATGCAGAAGAGATCCTGTGAATGGAGTGGTGCAGTCCTCTCTCCTGCTGGTTATCTAGTGAAGGAGGCCACCTGTGCAGCAGGTTGGTTTTCTTCAATGTACCACGTGTTTTAGACACAGGACTGCAAAACACCTAGTCTTTTAAAGCTCCCATCTTGCCATGACAATAGCTATAGCTCTAGAATCCAGAGGTGTGAATAATGTCTGAAATCTCCTAGGAAGAAGCTTCTTTTGTGGGTCAGATCCCAAGGGACCATACTAGAGTGAGATCCTACCTGAGGAGGTCTAGAACAGGAGAACCTGGAGTGGAGTCTGAGCCATTGACTTGGAGGGGATTAGAATGTAAGTTGGAAAAAGGTGATAAGAGGCCTGGACCATTGCTTTGAAAAGCTTTGAGGCATCTATCACTTGACTATGTTGGTTGCTAGAGGCAGAATATGAGTGTGCTTGTCTGACCTACGGAACCAGGTCTGGTCAAACATTTTCATACATCAGCTGCCTGGCAACAGAGTTTTGAAACATTCTTGGGACATCCCAGCCAATGCTTGTGATGCACTGTAGAGCATTCTTGAGGAACAAGGTAGTTGCTTGTTCCCAGGATCATTCTTGGGGCTAAGTCCTTTCCACTGCATCAAGTGGTGGAGCTGGAGCTGGTTCTGGAAGGATTATGGTTCCAATTCCACTGTATCCATCTCAGATTATAAAGGCCAGTTGAGTTGTGCAGAGAGGCATCTGTTTAGACCAGGTATAGCAGGAATGTTTGAATAGATTAGGTGCATCTTCAAAGGTTGTGATAATTAGACATGGAATAGATCAGAGAGAGGAGAGTTCTAGAAGATTGACCCAAATAGTGGTGGCATGTTTAAAGCTCATCTTTATGGGTCAGTTTCTTGGGAGCCTGATCAACTTTGGATACACTGATAACATTTGCTTTGTGCGTGTCCAAAACAGAGGACCCTAATCTAGACCACTTCCTGTGACACCTTCAAATTCTTGTCCTTTGGGAATCCTCTTGCACAGCTAATGGCATTCCTAGGTAACAACACTGATATTTACTATTTTTTATAATGTCTGAAATTTTCCTCTGCTATTTTAAAATTCAACATTTTAAGTATGCTGTCTTTTTACCAGTCTGGCACTTACTATCGAAGGTGCTTCAACACTGACCTTGGGATAAGGAAAAAGATCATCAATGAAGTTGGTAGGAATAGACTCCAGTGAGCAGGAAATAATCAGAAGGTATCATTGCTCTGTAAGCAAAGAGAAAAATTCACATGACATGGCAAAGCTAATGACCCAAGAGGATATAACTGGAAGAATATCTTCATGCAATCCTTAAAGAGTATAAAGTAGTCCTGGAAGTGTTGAATAGAGAGTGGCTACAAGCAAAACTGTAACTTAAAGGCACAGGCACATAATTGGTTCCACTAATAAGGGGTGGGGGTGGAGAGGCCATTGTAGTTAGACATTTCGATAAACCACATAAATGATGCTATAAGGGTCCCAAAGGGATTGCTTAGTAAAAGCAGATGATTTCTACTGCCAATTAATTAAAAGTTTGAAGTGAGTATACTTGCAGCTGCTGAGTTTATACCCAAGTAGAAATGTCTTGGGATTGATTTAGAAAAGTGGTTCTCAAACTTAAGCATGCATCAGGATCACATGCAGGCCTTGTTAAAACACAGATTACTGGGCCCCAGCCTCAGATTTTCCGATTCAGGAGGTGTGGAATGAGGCCTGCAAACTCACGTTGTCAGCTAGTTCCTAGGTGATGCTGACACTCTGTGGGGCCATATGTTGAGAACCCCTGATTTAGAAAAATAGCAAAGAGGCTTAGGACAATTCTGTTCTTGACTTACAGCACAGTAAGTTCTTGACTCACATTCCACACAAGTGAGGGGTTTTTTATTTGGGTATGAGTATCAAAGAATTAAAAATCATATTACAAAAAGGAAAATAGAATGCTTTTTCTAATTATAGGGAAGAGATTGTTTCTTTTTATGATTTTTGAAATAATGAAATTCCACGAAACCAAGACAAAAAGAAATACAACAGAATAGGAAAAAAAAAATGTTTGCTATAAATATGGCTGCATGTTTAAATTTTAATACCTAAGGTATACTGAGTTTATCCAAACCAGGTTCCCAGTGGAAACAGTGCAGGACATGCACAGGCAGTTCATTCACCAGGAAAGCCAATATTAAACCAACAATTGAAAAGCCAAACCTCAAAAGTAATTAAAGAAATTGAAATGAAAACAATTATAAAGGGCCATTTAACACATGTGAAATAAATAAGCATAAGGATAAATGATAAAATTCAGTACTAGTGAGACTGTTGGGAAATGGTTGCTAGTGGAAATGTAAATTGGTTGCTTTTTGGAACAAGAGTCATAAAGTCAGAAAATGTATCCCATATAAGTAATTCATAAGAAAACAAAACTATAATTGCAAAAATATTTATAGCAGAATTCTTTATAATAACTAAAAAATGAAATTATAAAAATACTCAACAGTAGGGAAGAAGTAAAACAAATAATGCTCTACTAACCTAATAGTCATTCATAAGGAATGAAAACCCAAGAAGGCTGTACACACCAAGGGAAGTGGATGCTGCCTTGAAATGTTAGGGAAAGAGCACTGGTTTAGAATTAGGAGGCTTGAAATTAAGTGACCTTTGGCTCTTAACTCTGTTAAAAACATTTCAAACCCAGAATTTTTCAAATGTTTTGACCACAACCAAAAGTTTGAAGTTCTACATTCTGACCCACTATAAACATACACATACAATCACTATTGGTAAAATAGTTGGTCTATTCTGTTCAGTTGTCATCTCTATTACATTCCTGTCCCTCCACTAAAAAAATGCTGGTTTTAAAGAAGGTTTTAAAATCCACTGATTAGTCACAACAAGGACTTCATAAAACACTGGCCTAATTTATAGGTGTGCTCATATGGTGGTTCCTGCTGCTCCTTCTTCCACCTCTCTCTCCAGCTCTCCCCTCACCCCACCTCCTCCCACACAAGAGACCCATAAAGAGAGCCCTAGTAAAGGCCAGGACCAAATGGAGCCAAAGATGAAGGTCATTGTAAGTAGACATGAGACCTTTGTGCTCCACTGCATGTAGGGCATATGTATCTGGAGGAATGAAGAGCTAATTAATATGACTAGTCTGGGTTAACTTGTTGCTTAGATGGTGTCAAAAGCTCTCTTGAACGTGCTAGGCTAATAGTTTGTTCTCTTGTATTTCCCATAGCTCAAAACTCAGAAGCCAGATGAGTTTCTTATTAAAAAATTCCATGAACCAATACATCTCTTTCTACTGATTTGGCTGTGGGAGGACAGGCCTGATGGTATCTTCTACTTAGACAAAGACCTAGCTGCTTATCCTGGTCTTGACAAGGTCTACTGTGATCTAGGCCTGCTTGGAAGTCCTAGTTGTAGAGCTGTACATTTGCCTGCATGTCTTCTATGGATTAAGTTCTCCAAAATAGTGGTTCTCAAATTTTAATATGCTTAAGAATCATCTGGGTACTTGTTAAATTTGCAAATGTATAAATATGCATATTCACATGCATATGCAAATAGATACTTTCCATTTCTTTAATTACTTTTGAGATTTGGTTTTTCAATTGTTGGTTTAATGTTGGCTTTCCTGATGAACTGCCTGTGCATGTCCTGGACTATATTTCCACTTGAAACCCAGTTCGGATAAACTCAATATATCTTAGTCTGATTTGGTAATGTGGGAGGGCCTAGGAAATTACATTTTTAATAACACCCCAGGTGGTTTCTTCATATTTGGAGAAACCCTCTAGTGTACAGGGATAGCTGGGAATTGGATATTGGCAATCTTGCTCATTGATTTGCATTAGGCATGTCTAACAAAACTCTGTTTTCTCATTTATAAAATACAGGGATGTACTAGTCCCCTTCAACTCTACCCTTGTATGCATCTATACCTAATTTTAAGCAAAAGAAAAAAGATACATTGTACTTTGTTTCCAACTCTGTGAAAAATATATAAATATGGCTAAAGACTAGGAGAGATCATAAGTATACATGTTGGGAATCAGGTGTAGCTCAGTGGTTTGAGCACCTGCTTCCCATGTACAAGGCCATGGTACCTCTAAAAAAATTATACACGCAATTGTATTATTGTGAAATTATGGATATAATTTAAAAATAAGCTGTTGAAATATTAGATAATTTTGTTTTGAAGGACAATGGAGAACAATGTCAGGTACATTGAGAAGAATGAGAACTAAGAATAGACATTTGAGTGTGATGATTATGACATCATTAGTGATATTAGAGAGCAGCTTAGTAAGTGGAGGGCATGAAATTCTTGCTGAGGTTAAGGAAGAAGTGAGTAAAGAGTAAAGGGAAGTGAAAAGTACAGTAGCTAAAGGGAAAGGCAGGTGATGGCAAGGAGGACCTTTAAGCTGGGAGAGACCTCAGTGCAGACACTGAAGGCCAACGCAGGAGACACTAGAATTCAAAGCAGGCTATGAGGAAGTAGCCTTAGCAAGATGACAGGTTTTCTGATAGAGGAGAAAGAAGAAAGCGTTTGCTAATTGTTCTTCCAAGTTGGGAACACCATTCAACTTCTGAGCTTTGTCTTGTGTCACCCACATTTTTATTCAAACCAAATCTGGGAGGAGAAAATCAGCTGACAATCAAGTTTCTGTGTCTGGAGTGGGAATGCTCTGTGCAAGTCCGTTTCCCAGGAAATCACTCATTAGATTATCAGTCAGGAGACTGGTCCTGCTTACATTTGTGCTTGGTTACTAACTATGGAAAGTGCTTTCCTATATATGTTATACTTCGTCTCTACAACTCAGTAGCATGCTAGAGGAGGAGGATAGAACCTGGTCTGCCTTCTCACTTCCTCCCCACCACAACCCCTCATCTGGGTTCCTGCCAAAGGAGCCCACACACAAACACAGCCAGCTGGGAAAGAGTACTAGTTTTATTAGAGAACCCAATATTCTACTGCAAAGGTTTGGTAAAAACTGAATTGTGGTGCTGAACCCAGGTCAAAGCAGGAGCTATCTTTCCCACCCCATGTCCACATTAGGTAATTGCACTCTCAGAGTTCCTGTGGCTAGAGGGTTGACCAATCCCCAAAGGAACTCTGGCTTAGTTTACCAATTTCACTGCAAGAATTGATGGGAAAAGATGGCTCAACATGCCCAAACAGGTCTTGCCCACATTCCCACAAAAAGGGAAAGGAAAAAAGATGCAGGGTGTGCGTGTGGCAAGGGAGAGCTCCCAGTTTTATGTGCCAAGACTTCAAGACACGGACAAAGAACAGAAACATTCCCTCTTTGTTCATCACAAACGAGCCAAGGAGGCTATTGTTATCCAACTATCCCCACTTTACAGAGGAAGAAATGAAGGAATAGAAAAGGGAAATGATTTTAGCTGAAAGCTGGTGAGTATTAATGTGACTGCGTTGATGCTCCTTCAATACTTAGTCTTGCTGAAGACGAGAAGTTGGCTGGAATATTTAATGCCCATTACTCCCTCCTTATCAGCTTCCTACTGCTGCCACTCCAGGAGCTTCCCAAAGCTTCTCTAGACAAGGAATTCTGGCTGATGCCCACCTTCTATCTTGCTCTCAGACCTGGTCTTTTAATCTGCTGAGCTGGGGTGACACGTGAACTTTCTTCCTCTCCAAGGGCTACACAAGAGGTTGGCCTGGTCCAGCCTCCCTCCCTGCCCCCACCTCCCCCACCGCTGGCTGTCATCCTCGTCCTGACTGAGCCCTTGAGTCTTTCCACTCCAAGGGAAACTAAAGACGTTTCTCTCCTGAGGAAATATGCCGGTTGGGACCACACTGCACACTGCGCCTCTGGTTCGGTACCCTGAATTTCTTTTGGGTATCCATTCCTCCCTCACACAGTCCGTGCGTTTGAAGGAAAGCTTCTTCCCAGTCCCGAGGACAGGCCTCAACTGACATAGTGATCACCCTTATCCAGCCCAACCCCTCCCCGCATCATCATGATGGGTTCAGCGTCAGTCAAAGGTTAGGGTTAGGGTCAATCAAAGGTAAAGATGCATTTTCTAGGAGATTCTGGAGGAAACGACATCACTCTTAGAAACTACTTGAAGGACATTTTCTTTTGGATGTGAGGGCAGACATACTTAGTCTTCAAAGCTACCTGCTGCCATCTTGTGGCCACTAAGGGAAATACCTATATTGTGGTAGACGGGAGAAATAACAAGCTACAGGGTGTTGGTGGCGTCACCAGCTGCTGGGATAAGCCTTGCCTGAATCTTGATACTTCTAGGCTTTTGGGGCATTGTTTAAGCCCATTTAAGTTACCTTTCCATTAATTGCAAGTTCCTAATTAACATGTACTGTAATACCCAAGTACATTAATTTAAGAAATCTGCTCCACTATTTTCCCTGATCCTACTACATTTTCAGAGACACGGGGACCTTCTGAGTAGGAAGATTTTACTACGTATCAGCCACATGGGAGGGAAGAGAAAACCAAGCTTAGGGAAAAAATCTTTGGCATCATTCCCACAACATAAACATGTCCACATGAAATAAGATAGGGCCTGGTAAATAAACTCACCGTCAAAACCAAACATTCTTGCCCTCGTTTTTTTTCCTTTTTTTGAGGTACCAGGGCGGAGGATTGAACCCAGGACCTCGCTTGTGGGAAGCCGGTGCTCGACCACTGAGACACATCTGCTCCCCTGAGTTGGTTTTTTCCTTTGTTGGCTTGCTGTTTGTTTTTGGTTTAAGAGGCACCAGGGACTGAACCCAGGACCTCCCATGTGGAAAGCAGACACTCAAGTGCTTGAGCCACATCCACTCCCTATTATTACTTTTTAAACCTCTCTCACTGAACGCCCCATCCCCTACTGTGAAGATTCCATTTGTTTCTTTGCAGATTCTCTCTTAGCCTTGTTTATTGTTGCTTAGGAGAGGGAGAGTGCCTTCAACTACACTCAGAAGTTAAAAAAAAACATGAGCAATAGGCCCCAGTGGGACTATAGTTTCTTTAACGATAGGAATAATTTGTAAAAGCTACAGAACTTTACCACTTAGCCTCATCCAAGAAGCTGCTCATTTTCTGAATTTTGTGAAAAGGAACCCTTAAATGAGGAAACGCTTATGCTAAGAATCTCCAGTTCTGAAACCAGTGCTTGCTGTGGAACCGCAGTAGCTGCCACAAGTCCTCCAGACGTGGGGAGGAGGCGGTAGGAACGGGTGAACATCTCAGTGATCCTTTGCGAAGGAGGTCTGGGGCCCCTCCCCTTAGAACCGGTGGGGTTTTCTTAACCCTAATGAAATCCAGATGCTTCCTCTAAAAGCATGGCTGGTGTTCACAGCACTTGCTAGTTCTGCCTAGAGGTAGAGGCAAAAAAAGAAAGCTGTGCCCCACATCGTTAATTTTAAGTATCCTATTTTGTTTTATTTTCAGAATGAAATGGTATGGAACAGTGTAATGAGCAATAGAAATATGGAACCAAGAAGCAATTATGTCTTTAAAGGAGCAAAATGGGAGCCAATAAAAGGCCTTGCACAAGTTAGCACACAGGCAGATCAGAACATCATTTACAGAGTCCAAATACATGCCTTTTGGTTATGTCTGTAAATTATATTCCACAAACATCTTGTTACATCACTGGAGACTCAGAAATGAGTTACAATAAAAAATTGGATTTCTCAAGAGGCCCTGAAGCATCTCAAATTCAATTTTACAGATAACGAGTATCTCTAATCTGCTAGCCGTTGTGCTTTGCATGGATACTGCAAGATAAATAAGGCATGAACTGTACCCTCAAAGTGCTTACAGTCTAGTGAAGAAGACAGAACTACACACAATACATATAATGTAATATGTACTGGGTAACACAGAATAGGACACATTTAATTCTGTTTGAAAAGATAGGGGAAGGCTTTACCAACAGGTAATCAGGAACCGAAGGCGTGCAGCCTAAGAAAAACTGGGACCAGCTACAAGTTAAGAAGGCCAGGTCTTTAACCGTTCCGTGAAGAAAGAGCCTGAGAGTTCTGGAGGGGAATTAGAATCAGCTCCCTGCCTGAAGCCTGGGGCTAAGCCAAAGGTATCCCCCAGTGAAGTGGGGCTAAGATAGCTCCAGTTAAATTTTTAGAAACTTTCTGCTTGGAGTGACAAGAAGCAGTCGTTTTTGTACAGAAGCAGGAAATCAGACTATACTGTACACAGGCACTGCATCCAAAATAGTGCTATTTAATGGAGCAAAATGCTCAAACCCTTCTAAGAAGACCTGGTTCAGATCTGTGCATTTAAGAGAACCAGGTGAGGCAACAGGGAAACCATTCAGTAGGGACGAGCAGGCAGAGGAAGAAATTCCTGTGCATGATCTGCTTTCATATAAAAATTACAAAGTAATAAAGAAGTCCATAATAATGACAGCCTGTTGGCAGGTACAACAAGTAGGAGAAATTACTCCTGAGGAAATAGAAATAATGAAGCAAATTTCCAAACTTGTTGAAAACAAGTTTATCCAGAATCCTCAAAGAGATAAATGAAGAAATAGCATTCTTAAAATGAGAACAGGTTATTAAATAGAAAACATATTAAAACAAACCAAAATTATTAAAAAATAAAATTGAGTTTAAAAAGTAGACGTAATAAATCATAGATTAGGTAAGGTGAAAAAGAACCAGTATGTTGGAAGAAGAGAACAGTATGTTAGGAGAGGCTGGCTAGACTCCATTTTCTCCATTTTCTCTTCCTGGGTACATAAGAAAACTACATTTCCTTTTCCAGTGAGGTTGGTGCTATTATGATTGGAATGTAAGTGAAGGTAACGACTTGGCCTCAAGGCCTGCTTGGGTGATCATCCATGCTATTCTCTTTCCTTGGAGCTCATGAAGCCCTGTGTTGATGAGAGCAGCATCAGAGGGTCTGAGCAGGATTTATCTTTGAGCCATAGCTTGCAAGGGACCTGTCCAAAGAGCCACCCAACCTGCATCAAATTGTGACATAGGTAAGAAGCAAACCTTTGTTGTGCTTTTTGGAGTTTATCTGTTGTGCAGCACAGCAGAGCCTAGTCTGCAAATACAGAAAATCACACAGAATACAGTAAAACAAGATAAATTTATAGAAAAATGAAAATGAAGTTATAGAGGATACCCTGAGAAGCTCCAACATGTCTCAGGGCTGTTACAGATGAAGCAAATAGTTAAAATGGGGGAGAAAAAAATATTTTGAGAGATAAGAAACTGAGAATTCTCCAGAATTTAAAAAAAAGAAAGACAAAGTCTCAGGTTGAACAAAAAGTCATTCAATATACTAGCTTACTTGCTAAGTGCTCAGTAATGATTAAAAACCAATTTTGGCCAAAGCTTTAAAATACACTGTGTTCTTTTATAACTTCTCATTCCTTCACTAATTATTTTATTCATCTGCACATGATATATATTTTAAGAAACGACTATCTGTCAGATTCCTTATTAGGAACTGGGAATTTACAATCTCATGGGACATCAGAGAAGTAGCCAGGACGTACTATAGAGTGATTGGAAAATAGGAGGGGAGGGGTTGAGGATATTTTGGGCAGAAAAAACAGGACATGGAATGGCCAAAAGTTAAGAGAGAAATGTGAAGAAGAGCAGTTTGCCTGGAGTTTGTGTGATCTAACTGAAACAGCATGAGGATTAGAAGGCATATTTCCTGGTTTGATCTCTAACAATAATTGTTTATCAGTTTTTCAAAATCATCCTTTTTTTCTCTATTTACTTAAATATTCTAGGTAAGAATTAAAATGCATATGTATGTGTGTATTTTCTTTCTAATATTTAAGACAAGAAATTCAGCACACTTTTACCATATCTCCAAGGCTTTATTAATATCTTCTGGGGATTTAGTCCCAGATTATACATATTACATTATTGCTTTTTACGATACAAATGAAGACTAATTCTTTTCAGGTTATCAATCATTTAAACTTATCTCTATTTTAACTTGGTACTGTCCCTATGTCAGTTCTTTCATGCTTCTCTCTTTCCAAACTCTTTTTTGCTTAATCTCTTGGTGATATCTAGGACGTCTTCAAATTATTTTTAAGAGAGGAGTTCATGAATTCTTTTTTTTCCTGAAATTTATATATCTGAGAATTATCTTTTCACATAAAAAAGCTGGACTGTGTATAAAAATTTTCCTGTCACAACTATTTCCTTTCAAGTTTTGAGACTTGTCAGTGCTGAGATTTACGTCCCTGTGGAGCAGGTGGAGCTCAGTTCTGTTCCTGGTGCCTCCTGAAGAAAAAAAACAAACGAAACTAAACGAGAAAAACAACTCAGGCAAGCTGATGTGGCTCAGTGCTTGAGCACTGGCTTCCCACATACGGTGTCCCAGGTTCAATCTCTGGCCCCCAGTACCTAAAAAAAAAAAAAAAAAAAAATTGTAGTGGACTTGGAGGCAGGAGATCTGGTATCAAATCCCAGTTCTGTTGCTTATGAACCTTAACAAGCCATATTGCTTCTCTAAACTCCAGGTTCCTCATCTGTAAAATAAAACTTCTAACAGTTACTTCTTGTGGGAGGTGACCTCAAGAAAGCAGCTTCTACAATAGCTAGATTGTAATTGGTGCTTCATAAAAATTTGTTCTCTTCAGATATCCTCCACCATGGCTGCACAGGAGAATCACACTGCAAGCAGGGCCATTTCCAATCAGAATCTCTGGGACAGGGGCTCAGGCATCAGGATTTAAAACATTTTTTTTTTTTTTTTTACCATGAGACATAACATTCACACAATAAAGTACATGATAACATAAATGTAAAAAATGTAACAATAATTATAAAGCAAACACCATGTAATCATCACCCAGTCCACCGGTATTTAATCTGTACTTTTAAAAAGCTCCCCAGTAAATTATAGCATGTGCTGAGTTGGAATGACTGTTAGGCGATAGTTAAGAATTCAACAGGCAATTGCAGTTTCTGAGATGATTTTGAAAGAGTCCCCTCTGAGTCTTTTTGAGTCCGTGATTAGATAGGGGGGAACTCTTGATTAATAGAATATTCAGTTAATTGGGATGTGGCAGTTAATTGGGATTTTTGGCCAAAATCCTTTTACAGGATATTCAAAGTCTTTATCCACTTCCTGCCACAGTAATGAAGGCAGAGAATTCTAATTTCCTTCTTTCCTAGTTTTAAAGACCTAGCCGTGTCTGTGTTGTGCTATCCCCAGAACAGTAGCTTGAGCTACCTTATGGCTGGGTCACCTGGTGGCTGAAGATGAAGATGTTTGAATTTGCACTGAGCTAATTAAGCAACTATTCCTCTCTACTGCTTTTAAAGAAGGGAGTTTCATTAGACCTGACAGACTTCCATGATCACATGACTGAAGTATGTAATTTTTAACTGAATCATTAATACGGGTTCATTAGGTCACAACAGAATTTATCTTATCAAAGCAGCATGAAGAATATGCAAAATAATTTATTTTGATTAGTTGAAAATTATACTTGTTTTCTAGATACTTGAGATTTGCTTACAATTATATCTAGATAGTGCCCTCAAGTATCAAGCTGAATACTATTCAAGTTAATTAAGCTTTCCTTTCTCTCGCTTGCTTCTCTTCTCCCCTTTTGATTTGCTGCTTTTCTTTAATCTGATCTCTACTTAGAACATTTATATCAGAATTTCTCAAGGTCTGATCCTCAGATGGACGTGTTTCCATCAAAATCACTGGGGGGGGCAGTCTTGCTAAAAATGCCTATTCCTGAGCCTCTCTCTAGACTTACTGAATCCCAATCTCTTAGGAGAAAAGACAGAGAATCAGCACTTTTAATGAGATTTTCAAGTATTTCTTCTGCATAGTAGGGTTCGGAACCCATGCCTTGGACGTGGTCCTGGACTCCTAAAAGGCAGAGTCTACGTGAAATTCATCTTGGCAACCCTGTTGCTAACCCGGAGTCTTTGCTCAAGGTAGGCCCTCAATGTAAGTTTAAAGATCTATGAACAAATGTTTTGTTTTTCTATGCTTGGCCTTCGGGATGAGAGAGACACCTGAGTTTGACATTAGCACATGGTTAGCAGACCACAGTCTATTAGACTAAAACTGAAAGACAATATATTATGTGTCCAGCTCATTGCTAGGCACGTGGGAGGAACTTAACACACATTTGTAGGATTGAATTAAATGAAGTTCCCCTAAATATTCACATAACAAATGCCCTTAAATAGAAGATATTCATAAAACTCACCGGGGTAATTTTTAACCCTATGTTATACCACGATAGAGTATGAGAAGGCTCTTAATATCCTAGTATTCAAAGGGAAAAGTCCAAGATAGTCTCTTCAAACCAAGAGAGTTACCTTGGATTTCTGTTCCAACAAGAGTTGGAATCTATTCAATGAGATGAGCTTCAGAGCATTAGATCACCTCAGTGCAGTACTTTAAACCAGGTTCACGTCCATTTCTTGAACTCAATTTCAACCATTTTCTAACTGTGAAAGCTGAGACCATTGTCTCTGAGTTTGTTTGTTTGTTTCCCATAACATGGGTTAATATTAATAATAACTACTTTTCAGTGTTGAAATAAGAATTACATGAACTAACACTTGTTAACACATCTCATATAGTTCTTGGTAGTGCTGAGTCAATAAATGACAGTTATGTTTATTATCATGTAGATGTATAAAACTAGGCCTAGAATATTAAGCAATTTAGCCCAAAGTCACACATTCCATTGGGGAGCCTAGTCTAGCAAATCCAGTGTTCTTTTATCCCATTATATATATGTACAGTGCTTACATCTACAGCAAGGCAAGAAGAATACTCAGACAGACTTGGCCAATAGACTATGCATCCATCTAAGAATCCTTGGCTACAACTTCCAAGAACATCAGTTCCAAGAATTAGAGGGCCAATGTCAAAAGTTTGCCCTCCTGCTCTTGCTCAGTCTTTCTCACTCTCATAAACAACTTTGGTGGCAACTGGAGGTTGAGAAGGAGTCAAGGAGTTCTTCTAAAAGTATGAAGGGTGATGATGTGAAGCTCTTGGGTTCTGAGTATTTTATTTCTGTTATTAGGATCAATAATAATAAATAATCTTGCTATATTATCAGAGACTCACAGGATAAAGGATCCCAGAAGGACCAGCATGAGCAGAAGCACAGTTCCCAGGCAGATGTCTCAGTCACAAGCAGAGACTCATGCTACTCAGCTACCAAAGTCAAATACTGTTGCAGTTTAAATTTGGTGAATCCCAAAAAGAGAAAGATTATGTTTTCAAACTAATCTATTACTATGGGTGTGATACATTTTTTAAAATCTACTATGGAATATCTCTCCATATTTACAGCTTCCATTGGTTTTTGGTTTGGGGTTTGTTTTTTTTTTTAAAAGAAACTTTAGATTACATAAATGTTACATCAGAAGCGGACTTGGCCCAGCAGTTAGGGCGTCCATCTACCACGTGGGAGGTCCAAGGTTCAAACCCCAGGCCTCCTTGACCCGTGTGGAGCTGGCCCATGCGCAGTGCTGATGCGCACAAGGAGTGCCGTGCCACACAGGGTGTCCCCTGCGTAGGGGAGCCCCACACGCAAGGAGTGTGCCCCGTAAGGAGAGTAGCCCAGTGCAAAAGAAAGTGCAGCCTGCCCAGGAATGGCGTCGCACATACCAAGAGCTGACACAGCAAGATGACGCAACAAAAAGAAACACAGATTCCTGTGCCGCTGACAACAACAGAAGCGGACAAAGAAGATGCAGCAAATAGACACAGAGAACAGACAACCGGGGTGGGGGGGAAGGGAGAGAAATAAATAAATAAATAAAATATCTTAAAAAAAGAAAAAGAAGAAGAAACACAGACTCCCGTGCCACTGACAACAACAGAAGCGGACAAAGAATAACACACAGCAGATAGACAGAGAACAGACAACTGGGGTGGGGAGGTGGAATGGGAGAGAAATAAAATAAATAAATCTTTTTAAAAACAAAAACAAAAACAAAATACAGGGATCTCCATATACTCCACCTCCTCCCCTCTCACACTTTCCTACATTAACAAGGTCTTTCATTAGTGCAGTACATTTGTTACAATTGGTGAATGCATATCAAAGCATTGCTACTAACCATGGTCTATAGTTTACATTGTTGTTTACACTTTGCACTGCACAATTCTATAGGTTTCGACAAAATGTATAATGGCCTGTATCCATCATTGCAATAGCATGCAGAAAAATTCCAATGTCCAATGCCCCATGTTACACCTATTCTTCCCTCTCCCTCCCCTCAGAACCTCTGGTGACCACTGTCTTTAAATCAATGTTACAAATTCTTTCATTACTAGAATAATAATTAGTCTACTTTGGTCCATACTTGTAGTCCCCCACTTAAGTGTGTTCATTCCTCAATCGAGGATTTGGGGATAGTGATGCCCACTCTGCTTCCCACTGAGAGGGGGCTTAGGTCCCATGGAGCAGATAGAAGGAACTGTCTTGCTTGCAATAGTAGATACTCTCTATTTTGGGGGGTGGGATTGTCCATCCTCATCCTTCTGTTAGTTTTCCTGGGCAAGTCCAACAAACTGGAGAGTAGGTATTGGCGGCAACTCTGCTGAGATTCAGAGCTGGCACTGAAGGATTATTACCCAGCACCAATTAGTGACACATTTTGAAAAAGACCTTGACAAAAAGGGAGGAATTTTAAATACAAATTAGTTTTTACAGCTAAGAGATTTCAAAGTGAGTCAGGAAGTCATTCCAGAGGTTATGCTTATGCATGTCCCAGGAGGATCCCACTGACTGTCCCAGTAAGCAAAGCCTCAGGCAGGGGTGCTCTAGTGACTCTAGAGACATTTGGACACTATAGGTAGGGCAGCAACCCCAGGAAATCAGCCCCCATCAGTGGGCCTTACCTTAGAATATATGATAACTAATATCCCCAGTATATCAGAGTTAGACTCATTTATTTATTTTTATTTTCAATAGAAGTAATATTGAGCTTTATTTTCTCTTTCTGAATCAGTGACAGGGAAGGAAGGAGGCTACTGGAGAGCAGAGAACTAGAGAGGAGATGCTTCCTTTTTCATTTTTTTCTTTACCTATACTTGAAAAAGGAAGAAGTTGCTAAGTTTTGGGGTACTAAATGTAGTATACTTTAGATATTTTGATGCCCAGATAATCTGAAAACTGGTATGGTAAAAATCATTAGTTCCTGTACTTAATAAATCTTGTTCTATTTTACTTAACTGTGTTTTTAAATGTTGAGAGCTAATGAGCTTCTATTTTGTCATTTAACATCTTAACAGAAAGTAGTCAATGTAACATCACAATGATCTGATAAAGTTTCTTTTGGGGAAAAAACTGAATATAGACCATAAGTTATTTTACTTACTAACTATGCAGGAGCAAAAGAGGATTGGAATAGTTCAGTAAAATATTGTGAAACAACTTCTCTTTTACTAGAAACAAAATCAGGTTATGATGTTATACCATAAAATGGACAGATATATTCTACTTGGAATGTTCCAGCATTTAGGCATGCAAAAAGTCTGGGGTTCTAGCTAAAGGTCTGGGAGGGTAATTTAGCAACATATCTGACTTTAGTTTACCAAGCAGGCAGTTTTATCTATAAAGGGTGTAGCTTGGGCCATCCAAAGGCCTGTGTCTAAAACCTGGTGTTCTAGTTTGCTAAGGGCTTCCAATGCAATATGCCAGAAATGGGTTGGCTTTTATAATGAGAATTTTTTAGGGTAAAATCTTACAGATCTGGGGTTATGAAAATGTCCAAATTAGGGCATCATTAGAGATGCTGTCTCACCAAAGTTTGGCTGCTCTGCTGATTCTGGACTCCTTCCACGTGGCAAAGCAAAATTACGCCAATCTGAGCTTCTCCATGCTCACTTTCTCTCCGAGCTCTGCTGCGGACAATCAGGCATATGGCTCGTCTCTCTCTGGACCTCGTCTCTTCAGCTTTGGGCTGCTCCACTGACTCTAGCCTCTGGCCTCTCTCTCAGCCTCTTGGGGTTTCTGCAGCTGTAGGCTATCCTGGACTCCTCTTTCACCGGGCAGGGTAAAAACTTAGAATTCTGTTTCTCTGTCAGTTAGACTCATTTATAATTTTCCTACACATGGTTCTTCTGCCCTGTTATTTGAACCTATAATTAGCACTAATCCATAAACATATGTCCCAGAGACTTAAATCTCCATTTGTTCACCTGTTTTTCCCTTTCTCTGCCCTCAAAAACTCCAGAGGCCACTGCCTCCACGTCAATGATACAGTTTCTTCCATTGCTAGAATCACAATAAGTCTGTAGTAGAATACCAGTAAGTCTACTCTAGTCCATAGTTCATTCCCCAATCCTGAGGATTCTGGGATGATAATGCCCACTCCAACTCTAATTGAAAGGGAGCTTGGATCCCAGGGGGTAGATGGATGGGACTCTCTTGCTTGCTGTTGTACTCTCTCTCTGTTCCTTGGGATGGTTGTTTTCTATCATCATCTCCTTGTTAGTTGTCCTGGGTGAGTCTAGTGAACTGGAGAATAGGTGTTGCAACTCCATTGAGATTCAGGGCCCAGCTGGCACAGGGGCAGTCCAAAGATTTTAGTCTCTTGAACATGCACATATCAACTCTAGTACTAACTATGGGCTCATATAGAAAGGGCAGAAGAGTTGTGTCCTACTCTGTCACACTGGGGCATATAAATTTCAAAGAATCACCTTCGATTTTCAAAATAGACTTATTTATTTATTTCTCCCTCCTTCCCCACCTCTCCTCCCCCATTGTCTACTCTCTGTGTCCATTCGCTGTGTGTTCTTCCTTTGTCTGCTTGTACTCTCATTGGGCAGCTCCGGGAACCAATCCTGGGATCTTCTGGAATGGGAGAGAGGTGATCATTCTCTTGTGCCACCTCAGCTCCCTGTTCTGCTGTGTCTTCTTATTTTCTCTCTTCTGTGTCTCTTGTTGCATCATCTTGCTGTGCCAGCTCTCCACATCAGCCAGCACCCCTGCACAGGGCGGCACTCCCACGCAGGGTGGCACTCCTATGTGGGCCAGCACTCCGCATGGGCCAGCTCAGCACATAGGCCAGCTTGCCTTCACCAGGAAGCCCTGGGCATTGAGCCCTGGACCTCCTATATGGTAAATGGGAGCCAAACTGCTTGAGCCACATCTGTTTTCCTAACCTTCAGTTTTGAAGAAAATGTTCACTGGTAATCAAAGTTCAGGTGGACACTTTAACAATGTCATTCCACTGTCTTCTGGTCTCCATCAACTCCTGAAAGAAAGCTTATTGTTGTGCCTTTGAGAGTTATGTGCTTTTAAAACTTTGGCTGCTTTTCACCTATGTTTTTCAGCAGTTTTACTATGATAGGCTTAGGGAGTATGTGTGTGTGTATGTGTGTGTGTGTATCATTTGTAGTTTTTTTAGAACATCTTAAGTATATGCCATAACGTCTTTTATCAGTTTTGGAAAAATCTTGACCAGTATATCTTTAAATATTGCTTCTGCTCCATCCTCTTTCTCCTCTTCTCCAAAAAACACATTAGACTTTTTAGCCATGTCTCATACTTATCTTTCTCTATATTCTTTATTTTATCTTCCTTTTCTTCTCTATACTTTAGATATTTTTCTAGTGGTCTATTTTCTAATCCATTAACACCATCTGTCTGATCTGCTAAACTCATCTCTTGTTTTCTTAATTTCAGTAGTTATATTTCTCAGTTCTAGAATTCTCATCTGGAATTTTTAATTGGTTTGAGTTTTAGTGAAATTGTCCACCTTGACATCTATTTTCTTGAAAATATTACAGTTATTTTAAAGCCTATGTCTGTTAACTATGTAACTTAATATCTGTAACATATGACCACTTATGGTTCTGTTAATATTACCTGTCCTTTCTATTGGTTTTCAGGTATTTAGATACATCTTCTGGCATGCCTGGGAAGTTTTGATTGCATGATGAACATTTGGTATGAAAGTATACAGGTTCTGAATGATGTTATCTCCCTATAGAAAGGGTTTTATTTTCTTATGCCTGGTAGTTAGAGAAGGGACAGACTCCCTGCATTCAACCAGGGGCTGAGATGGTTCCAGGCTAATTTTCAGTTGTTAGAGCTGGCTTATTTTTTGTTTGCCCTTACTCTAGAGTAAGTAGAACTCAAGAGTAGAACTATCTCAACTATCTCAACTTAAAACTGGGGCAAGTTTCTCTGGGCCCATCTTCTTTTATGAGTGCTGAACTCCAATTTTTATTTCTATAGCCTCAAAAGACATTGAAAATTTTGATCTGCTTTTAGCTCAGTCTCCAGGTCCCACTTATTTTAGGAAAATGCCTCAAGGGGAAATACAGGGAGAGAATGTCAGAGTTAACCTCAGTGATTTTCCTCTTTTCAATGAGATTTAGCCTCCTCATGTCCTGGCTATGTTGGTTATTCTTGATTATTTTCAAATAATGGGCTTTTAATTTTTTTTTTCTTTTTGTCCTGGTTTATAGTTGCTCTTGATAGGAGGGTTATTCTGACCCAAGTTATTCCATTCTAGCTAGAAATCGGATAATGTATTCACTACACTTTTAGGTTGTTCTTTCACAAATTCATTCAACCAGAATTTATAGAGCATCTACTCTAGGCCAGGCAAATGTCTAGCTAAGTCTCGGAATATTCAAAGCTGAATGATTCTTACCCTGGAGAAAATTAGAGTTTAGGGTATGATAAAGAAAAGTCAATCAGTGATTTCAATAATTTCACTGTGGAGGAATGCACAGAATTCCATGAGGGTTTACTGGATGGGGTGTATAAATAAGCTTGGAGGAAATTTTGGAAGGGTCAGGAACAACTTGCAGATGTTAGTTAGGTTAAGAAGGAAGAACAGGGCCCTTCAGACAGAAGGAAGAACATGAGTTTAGGTACATAGACATGCAATTACAGGATAGGCTCAAAAAGGTGCTGGTAACCAGGTGTCCTAGTTTGCTAGGTTCCTGTAAAAAAGCACCACTGACCAGTTGGCTCAAACAACAGGAATGTATTGTTTCACAGTTCTTGAAGCTAGAAGTCCAAAATCAAGGTGTCAGTAGGATCATGCTTTCTCCAAAGTCTGTAGCATTCTGGTGGTGGCTTGCCATGACCCTTAACCAATCTCTGTCACCTGGCCATCTCTCTCCCTGTCTGTCTCCTACTGCTGGGACCAAATTCCCTCCGCTCCTAAGGATGAAGGCTGCCTGCTTCAGCTTGGCCTCGCCTTGCCTAATAACATCTTCAAATGGGATCACATCCCCTGGGCTGGGGGTTAGGACTTAAGCCTGTCTCTGTGAAGGACATTATTTGATCCTTGACATCAGGTAAGGTTAGAGTGAAGGAGACATATAGACGAGTAGCTAGAAGCAGTACAAGAACGGTAATCAGAAGCCAGATTCTAAACCAACAAATTTGAAAAAATAGCTGGAAACCATGGCAGCAAGCTGCTCACTGGATGGTTTTAAGCATGGCCAAAGGTTTGTCTAAAAACAAATCCCTGCACCACTCACTGTCTGAAATACCAGCACAGCTTTAAGGAGACATGGATTTCAACAGAGACAAAACATTTTGCTTTCTCCCTCACACACACCAGAGAAACCAGGTAACACCATGGCTGTGATCCCTTCCTCTTTTTTTGGTGACAGATTGCCTTCCTTCCCACCTGAGAACTTTCCTTTATGCTCTTCTACTAGCAGGCTTTTATTGTGACAAGTGGAAAAGCAGGTGAAAATGTAGGACGGAGACGTCCAGAAAGTGGGGCAGAACATGGGGCTACAGAGGGAAGACTATCAAGGAGGCAGGAAAAGGGGGTCACAGTAGGGTGACCGAGCCATGGGGAGTGACAGCCATCTGGGACCAAGGGGTTTGGGGGAGGGAAAGGAGGAGGGAAAACTTTGCTGTTGTGAGGAATCCTACTGCAGAAAGAGATAAGAAAAGAGAATTTTTTAGGAAGTCTTTCTCTGTGTATAACATAACATTCCTCTGCCTCAGGAAAGCTTAGAAAAGACCTGTGTTACTTCTCAGTGCTATGGGAGTCAAATTTTTGCTTCATTTTAAGATACTACCATGTGGAGGTAGGCCACCGGGAGTCCAGTTTTATTTGTATTATGTATTCACGTATTGTCTCCCTATAGCGAAAGTCTCAAGGGTACAATACTCATAATAGTGAGGATCCCGTTGTGTGAGAGGAGGTGAGGGACCATATATCCAGAGAAGGAAGAGAACGGTGGTGCGGGGTTAATGGAGACAAATTTCATCCACTTCGTCATTTTGACCAGACCCATTTTTGTAAAAACGCACACAAGCCCATAGGCCAAGGCCTTAGAGAAATTCGTTTAGACCTGAATAATATAAATTATGGCCAAGGGAGAATCTGTTAAAGGTGAAAGTATAACCCCCAATGCTGACGCTGTCCTGAGACTGTCACTATTCTTAGATGCATCCTTAGAATGCGCTGGGAGTGGAGCAAACGTCCTTGGAGAAGGTACGTTTCTTTAGAAATCCTGGGGGCGGGGGGGGGGGGGGGGGAGGGAGGATGGTTCTTCTCCAAGATGAAAGCATCAGAGCAATTCCAGGCAGATGGGCCTTGAGGGAAAAACTGCAGAGCTGGTTCTTTATTCATCTTCCATGGGGGACTGAGACAAATGCCAAGCACTCCCTCTGGCAGAAGGAGAATTTGTGCACAGGCACGGCCGTCCCTTCTCTGGAGATCTTGGCCTTTCTGTTCCTGGAAAGGTCTGACAACTTGCTCAGAAGTATGGAAATTGCTCTCACTGGAGACACTCCAGAGTCTCCTTGCAGCCACCGACATTCTAAGCCGGCTCCCCGACTCTCCCGTGACCATTTGAAGGCCTCAGGTGAGGATTGTAAGCTGCTCAGGATGTGAATGGAAACAGTGGTTCTTTTTTTTGGGAACAGAGTGCAGTTATGTTCAGAATCAGAATTTCTAGGCCACGAATAAGACTTTGATTCTCAGTTCACTCAGGAGAGGAAGGAGCGCCTTTCTGGCCAGGGGAGGTATGGATGTCCACGTACCCAAAATGATACTTCTTTTTCTTCCTGTTCGTTCCCTGAGTTACTTCCTCAGAGTTCAGCAGACCCGGCCCCACCTCTCAGCCACATAACGGCACATAACTCCAAGCCTGGCCTCATACCCAGCTCCGAGACTCCAGCAGGTGTGGGGCTGACACTGAGTTGACACTGAGTCCCCTGTGGGGGTTTCTCGCCATGGCCTCTTGGATCCCAATTGGCTGCTGCTTCTGACACAGCTAAGACCCAGGATGCTACCTGAAAGACCCTCACATCCCCAAGATCATGCCACCTCTGGGACCCAAGCATTTCTGTCTTGGTCCCAGCCTTGTTGTCCTACTGCTGTTGAGCTTCTGCCATGACCACAGCCTTCAGGCAACCAGGCCCTATCTGGATGGGTCACTTGCCACTGGTAGTAAGGGCTCTCCTTGACTCGCCCCTGAACAGAAAGCACCATGACCATTCACCTTCTCAAACCAAAGCTTGAATTCAGTCCTTGAGGGAACCACCCGTGAGGGCTCCTGCCATCCACTCTGCTTTTTCCTCAGACCCATTCTTCCCTCCTCCTCCAGCTGCTTGTCTGTGCTGCCACTCTCAGAGGTTGACCAGCAGATTATGCTGAAGCTTTTGTATTTCCTTTCCATTCATTTTACCACAAGAGCTTCAATTCACAGGCAAGATAGCATAGCTGTATGTCATAGAGCTGACCCATAGCTCCTGGGTCAGATAGCCTGGAAGCAAATCCTGCCTCTGCTACTTTATCAGGTTACCTTATGCAAGTCAGTCATGACTGATAAGACTCACTTTCCCCATTTGTAAAGAGGGAAAAATAACAGTACATAGTTCAGAGAGTTCTTAAGAGAACTGAACAAGAACATGCATGTGGAGAGCCACACAGGAAGATCTCCATGTGAGGTAGTTGTTGCCATTGTTATTTCATACTATAATGCTAACTCCTGCAGAAATGCACAGTCTAGTCACTAGTCTCTTAGTGCTAGAGACACCCTTAATTACTAACTTCAACTCAGAGTCATAAAGGCTATAATAGAAATATGTAGACAGAGGCCAGGGAACCCAGAGGAGTGCCTCTCAGCCCTGTCTATGAAAGAGCCTTCTCAAAGGAGGGATTTCTGAGTGGACTCGGTAAAGGAGCTTCTGGTGGATCAGGAGGCAAGTGTGACCTACATAGATGGATCAACACGCGCAATGCACAAAGACCTGGAATCACATTTGTGAACAACCGAGATAGAAGCCCAAAGGCAATCCATCATCCTTTCTTTTAACAAGTATTTAGTGGACACATCCTAAGCACCAGGCATGGGTAGGTGATGGCTGTGAGTGGGGGCAGTGGTAGATGGGATCACGGGGCAAGGCCTTGGAGGCCACCCTAAGGGGTCTGGACCAAATCCCACATACAATGGAGAATCAGAGGCTTTTAGGCTGGAGACAGCCAATGTGGTCAGTGAGCAAAAGCAAAACATTTTCTTTCAGTTACACAGTAGACTAAGCAACCCAAGAAGCTACGGCATTTCCTTTCCTGGAAATATCAAAGGATAGAAGAAGTCTCTACGTTTCTCAAGGCGAGGTTTTGTTACTTCCTTATAAACACCTTCCAGGGCCTCCCAGCATGCTTATAATTAAGTACACTTGCCTTCAGCCTCTCTGACCGGGCCTCTGTTCACCTCCTTAGTCTCCAGGTCTTTGTTGCCTCTTGCCTGGAATATGGTGCTCCATCCCCAGCTCCTTAGCCACAAAGTATGCCCTGCTAACTCTATCCATCCTCCAGGTCTCAGCTTAATATCACTTTCTCTAGGAAATCATAGCATGCACGTTCCCTATATGACACTTTCACACCGAATTGTTTTGCTTGATTTATTGTCATCCTTGCCAATAGACTGTACCCTCTGTGAGGGCTATGGACATATATTTCTAATTCACTGTTTTTGTCCCTGGTTTGTGCCTATTGCGTGTGAGCCCATAGGTAGGGGAAAGAACAGATTCACCCCAGGAGACTTTGCTCTCCAACTACTCAAATCTATGAAGTGATGGGGTTTTCCATTATGTCGAAAGTTGGATGTTCCATTCTCCACTCTGGGGACTGCATGCCCAATTCCCCAGGATCTTGCTCTCATACTCTTCTAATACTTGTCAAGTTACTGAGGGTGCAGTGTTTTCCCTCTAGCCTGCAAGACCCTCTGTGAACTGTGAAACAATTGATTCTTCTTCAATGCACTAAGTGCACTTAAATGCCTATAATTACAGTTGCATTTTCTAGGAGGACACGAATTATCTTTAATTCATGGTTTATACTTAATGCCTGGGAGCAAGAAACTAAAAAGCACATTGCACTGGTGGCGAAGCTTTTCTCTTCCAATCGTTCTGCTTCTGTATCTTGCAGCGGGTCTTGCTGGGGTGCTTTCTACTCACCTTCCTAGGTCCAGCTCCCATCCTGTTCCACTCTGAAGGTCATGTGCTCTCATCTCTAGGGGGTAAAGGGAGGGGAGGAAACATTAGACCCTTTCAGTCTGTCTCAGAGAGTTCCAGTATCTTGCCTCAGTGCCTGGTCTTGTCAGTTCAGAAATGTAATCGGTCATTGCATCCAGGCCTGGTCTGGTCACTGATTCACACTAATCAGACTCATAAGAAACTGAGTCATCTCCAGAAGCAGACCCTGCACTTAGCAGGAGGAGTTTGCCCTGCCAGAACTTGATGTACTGGAGGTTATGATATAGGGCTGCCTGCCCTCAGACCCCAGAATGTCGAAGACCATTAGATATTCTCAAGGCATTTTTTATTCTAGCTGTACCCCCTTATAAAGCAGAGAGGGCATGGATTATTATTGCCACTTTTCAGAGAGACTGCAGTTCAGAGAGGTGTTACCCAAATGTCACGATTTTCTGGGTCTCAGTGCCCTTACGCATAAAATTAGGAGGTTGGAGTAGAAGAGGGTTAAGTTTTATTAATTGTGCTCCTCCTCATCAGAAATCTACACAGATGTACCACATAAGAAATTTGATCAAAAATGGTAGTTACTAAGTCAGGAAAGCCTTAACCTAGGAATGGAAGGGCCCAAATTTGAACCAAGTGCATATGGTCAATCCCAACAATTTCCCTTTGTCACTGTTTTAGCTCAGATTCCCTAGAAGCAGAGACCAAGACAAGGATCTAGGAACAGGTGCTTTATTAAGGGAGGGCTCTTCTGGGAAAACTGGGTAGGGAAGGGGGATGGAGCCAGGAAAGAGTTTGGTTTCGGTTCAAATCTGGCCTTGGCCTGCTCCACCAGGAGGAAGGTGCTGGAGCATCAGCTGCACTGACAAGCATCCCCCCTTGGGAGGGACCAGCCTTGTGAGTCCCTGTATCAGTCAGTCATTGGCTGGGGACTGCCCCGGTGGGGAGGGAGGGGCCTGTTACTTCTGGTGGCAGCCAAGAGCCATTAGCAGCCAACACTCCTAGCAGTGAGGAGGGAAGGGGACAGGGCTGGGACACCCCAGCTTCTGTTCTAGTCGCTAACCCCGCTGTCGCCCTCTCGCCTCTGGGACTGCTTGGAACTTCTCTCTGCCTGGAACTTGATTCCATCCTTTCTCCTCATCTTAGATTTCACTTCCTCCTGGAAGTCTTGGCCAGCCCTTCTAGACTCCTAGACTCTCCTCCTCTGTGTTTCCATTTACATCGCGTTACATATTAAAAATGGCTGCTTGCTTGTCTGGGCCTGCTTGACTGTGAGCTCCAGGAGGACGGGGCCCATGTCTGCCTGTGTCCTACTCTACCGGACCTTTAGCGCCATTCCTGGAACTCCATAATTGCTTTTTATGTATAGGAGTTAAAAATGCTCGTTCAGGGGCTTTAAACCTGAAAAGGGTCAAGTTGCAATCACTAACTGATCTAAGCCAGGTATACCACAGTAGAGGTGGGGAAGTGCCACCAACATCATGAACTGTGAGAGAGCTTTCAGGCCCAGGAAGAATTGAGCATATGCTAAACAACAGCTGGTGTATTTCAAATTTGTGAGTGCAGTGAATCCATTTTCCCTCTTCGCTTTGGGTGCTAGGAACCTCGAGCCCAAACCTCAGCAAATGTGAAAGACATTGAGAAACGCCCTTTGGATTATGCCATATCATGCCTACATTTGCCTTATTATCTTTTTTTTTTTTTTTGGTAAGTTTTGTTTAAAATGCTGCTTAAGCCAAACAGTTCTCAAAGCATACCTAAATCTGCTGGACACCTCTCCACCCAACGAGAAGCTGAGTCATGCTCTGACAGAAACACAGCGTTAGCATCAGACATGGACCGAAATTACTTACTAGCTGTGAGAACATGTTTGGGCAACTCAGTCTCTCTGAGTCTGTTTCTTCGTTGGTAAAATGGGAACAAGAATGCTCACATAGAGCTTCCTGTGAGTATGGAAAGAAACAACACATGGGAGCAACTGGCACGTAGGAGGTACGTGACACATGGTACCTTATTAAGAATGTGTCATCGTATTTTCTGCTTTCATTTAGTCAGCACAATTTACAAGTCTATAAACAGTGCTAGAAACCACCACAACAAGAAAACTGTAAAGGATTCAAGTTCACCCTTAGGCAGAGGGCTGCCGTGGTAAGTCAGAGGCTCCGCTGAGGTAAATGTTCCATCCGTCCCTGTGGTGAAGGGCCAGGCAGTGCTCTCTTTAGAATCCGAGGTGAGGATTCAGGGCTGAAACCTGGGTTTGGACCTCAGAAAATCAAGGGGACCTCACCTTTGAGAGGGAATAAACCTTATTTCCTATTTTAGGGCCTCGTCTTTCCAAAAGAGAAGGTACAGTGGTACTTTTCCAGTCATCATTGGAGTGACCGACACTATCCTGCTAGCTGCTTGCTAAAGTATACCATTCCTCAGCCCCGCCTGATGTGAAGGTACAGCACTATTGAAGGAAACAGAGATTTCCTAGTTCATTACATGTTTGCAGCTCTCATATTTCAATTTAGTACTATGCACTCTGCTTTTAGTAGTTAGTGATCACCTGGATCAATAACAACTTAGCATGAAGTGAAAATGGAAATTCCAGTCATTGGGAATATTCCCTACCTCCTTCAGTTTAAATGGCTATAGCATGGATTTGAAATGTTTATTTTGGTGTGTGTGATTGACAAACCCCTGTTTTCATTTGTTTGTTTATGAAACTCATATTTCCTAATGGCTAGAATATATCTATGGAAAATATAGCATAATTTTTAAATTTGTCTGGTTCCTGGAACAGTTTTAAGTGGTTGGAAATCAGGTTGTGTTCGCGGCCTCTGCATGGTGGTGGCGTCACACGCTCACAGAGAACCAGAGGACGCTGGAGACTGCGAGGGCGGACTTCCAGGAAGGGTTTTGTGCTCTTCTCACCCGGTGGAACTCACCATCCTCAGGTGCAGATGGAGAAAAGATTTGTTACACATTAAATATAGGACGTGTAGCCAGAATATGTATTTATGTGTTTGCATGTGTGTGTATATATACGTAGTATGTATTTGTATATGTGTGCATATGTGTGTGTACACTCCCAGGAAGTCCAAGAGGTAAACATATGCAATGAAAAATGGGTAATAGATATGAACAGGAAATGCACCAAAAGGACAAATTATTTTTAAACAAATGAAAAGATTTTCAACATCATCAATAGTTGGAGAAGTGCTAATTAAATCACAATGAGATAGCATCTTTAAAAAAATTATTTCTTTTTTTTTACTAATAGATTGACAAACATTAAGAAGTAGATTACAAGTGATGGGAAGAAGATGGGATTATAACTTTCATGTACTATAAGAGTATAAATTGGTGTATCCATTTGGGGGACAATTTGGCAGTATCTAACAAAAATGAATGTGCAGTTCCTCTTCTAAGAAATTCTACAAATGGTGCAACATACAAAGATTTCTTTGCAGTACTGTTGGTGGAGCCAAGAAATTTGGAAACAAATTAAGTGCCCAATTATAGAGAAATGGATACATAAAATATAGTATATTCAATACTACACAAAAGTTAAAAGAAATGAAAGACATATATTTGGCTGGATCTCAAAAGTCTAACACTGAAAAAGAAAGGTACGGAATGATAATACAATATATAACCTATGTGGATTTTTAAAACATAAATCAATATTCTGTATCAGGGCTTGTCGTACTTTGATGTGCGTGGGCACCTCTGGGATTTGGTTAAATGCACCCTCGGCCTCAGTAGGTCTGATGTGAGGCCTGATCCTCTGCGGCTCTCACCAGCCCCTAGTGTTGCCAACGCTGCTCATCTACTAACCCCACTCTGCTCGTGAAGTCGCGCGCACACACACTCACCAGCTTTGTTCTCAGAGGGAAGGGAATTACGTTAGAATCAATGGTTAAAGAGACTAACTAGAGTGGTCACTTTAAGAAAGACTTGAAATGAACATGGCAAACCCCTAAGAAAGACTTGCCAATTCTGGGTGATAGGAAACACGGGGGGGTTGTTCATTTTTTTTAACTTTTTTTAATCTCTAAACATTTATCCACCCAGGGCCCAGATTCTGGTTTCTAATACAGTTCTCCAATAAAAGGAACCAGGAAGCTAGAACTAGCCTTGGGGAAATGGCTGATGCTCTGGCACGGGCAGGGAAAAGACAAGAGGAGCCTGGAGCACCTTGCCCCCATAGGAAGTAAGGTAGTGCTCAGAAGACAAAAGGCTTGGGGAGTGTGGAAGGGACCCTGGAGCCATCCCGAAAGAAGTACCAATGGCCCGAGCTTGAACAATATGAGGAATAGAATAAATAACACGGTGTTGGATTATAACCCCAAATATGGAACAAACGCCCGCAAATCAATACTGATGGAAATAAATGATCAGATTATGAATAACTGGAGGAAAGGGGACAAATCCACCCTCCAGAAGCCCCCTCCCTTCTTGAGTGTGGGTTGTGCCTAGGAACTCGCTTTCAAAAAGCAGACTCTGGAAAGGGAGGGGGAGTAACTTTGTGGCGGGAACCTGGCCAACGCTTGCAGCCTGGGGATGCATGCCAACCATGCCCCTTGGAGAGCAGGTACCCCTGATATTACGCCACGAGAAGGCCCCTTCACCTTTGCGATATCCTTCCCTAAAACCTGTGACCCGGTCTAAACATGAGAAAAGCACCCAACGAGCCCAGATTGAGGGGCATTCTACAACACAGCCAACCAGGTCTCCTCAAAACCATCAAGGTCGTGAGAAGCAAGGAAAGACCGAGAAACTGTCACAGACAGAGGAGACGTGATAACTGAATGGCATGAGGTTTCCTGAATGAGATCCTGGATCCTAAAACCAACGTTCATGGAGAAGTCAGTGAAAATGGAATGAAGCGTGGCATTTAGTGAGGACATTGGACCAATGTCGGTTTCTTGGTTGTGACAAATGTGACATGGTCATGTAAAATGTTAGCAACAGGGAAAGCTGGCTGAGGGTTATACAGAAACTCTCTACTTTTCTTTGCGAGGTTTCTGTAAATCTAGAGCTATTCTAAAATAACAAGTTGTTTTTTTAAAAAAATTATCAAAGGGAAACAAGAGCTAAGTGGGAGCCAGTGAACCAGAATGTCTGACTCTGGGACATTCAACTGCGGACAAGATGTTCTTACTTGAAGATACTGACTTTTTTTTTTTTTTTTTTTAGATACCAGCTTTTTAAAGGGACATCAAGGAGGTTCCTCTCACCTGGTTTTCATGTGCCTTGAAATTCTGTCATTAGCCAGCATCATCCCTTTAGGCTCAGACAAATATTCCCAAAGGGATACACGCTAAGTCATACATTTTGGCCCTGATTAGGTCAAGGGGGAATTTTCTAATGTGAAGCTCAGGCACCTGAGCCCTGAAGTTCAACACCATGAAGCCTTGAGGGAAAAGGAGCCCCAGGGGCATGGCCTAGGCTGCAGGAAGCAAGGGAAAGGAAGTGACGGATCCAGGGATTTGGGGGAAGGCAAGCAAGCAGAGAAGGGAGGGGAGGGGGCAGAGCCAAATGGTCACTGAGAAAGTCCCCACGGGAGTGACTGCCCCAAAGCATCAGTAACGTCTACTACCCTTACAGGTTTGGGCCAGTAGAATATCAGGCAAGAAAGGGTCGGGAGAGGTCCTGTTAGGGGCCATGTGGTGCAGACAAGGGTCGGTCCATGCCTGAGAATGAGACGATTCATGACCTGGAACTCAGTGCAGACAGGAGCTCAGATCCAGCTATCAAGAGAAATACAAGTCACTGCCCCCGAGAGCCCCCTGAAAGGTGAGAGGAATAGAGATTTGTAGGATGGATGGGAGTTTGAGCCAATTTCACCTGTCTGTCAAAGGATGGGATTAGCCCAGGGGATACTTGTGTTCAAATTCTATTTTAACCAGTGTTATTCACGAAGTCATAAATCATAAAATTCAAGAACTCACACATACCTAACTCAACCTCTCATTTTACAGTAAATTCTCAGAGGCAGAAAGGTGACACTCCTCACCCCTGATCACAGATCTCGGTATCTTCATTCACCCATTAGCTAGTTTGATTTTTAATTTTTAATCTTAACACCCAAGCAAGATTATGAGTTCCACGAGGGCGAGGATCATGTGAAACAACTGGGATTTCAATAACATTTAACTAACATTACAGGATGGTGAAGAGGGAACCGAAATCGAGCCTTGAGAACTGAGAGCAAAAATCTAGCTGCTTTCCCTCCTCATTCTAGAAACATCTTCCTCCTGTCACACATGGGCTTCTGAGGTCTGTGTCCCTGTCATTGAGAATACCAGTCACTTGTACGGCAGACTTCAGGGTAAGTCATTTTTGTTCTCTGACCTTTCTGAAGAGCACTCTAGCCATCGTGTACACTTCTCTAACCCTTCTTCTGTTGAAACGTTCAAAAGCTTTGCTCTGAAATGGAGAGAGATGATCTCCTACCAGGAAAGAAATGAATTCAATGCTGAAGTCAGAACAAAGGCACGATTGACTCAGAATTGTTTGTTGAGGATTTGAAATCCAACCCCGACTCTTGCCCTGAATTCATCAGACACTATTAAAGTAAAAGTTAAGGTTTTAAGCATAGTGATTTGGCTAGCAGCCATAGAAAGACTTCCTTAAAGTAAACAAATAAATAACCTTGGGTTTTGAAAAAGCACAAAAACCTCTCTTCTCTCTTCTTGGAATCAACAGGACCTAGAAGGTAACAGAAGAAGAGTTAACTGCATAATCTAATATTTAACATTTCTTATGCTAATCCAGCCAACAGCCTTTGTATGGTTTATTAAAATTTACATTTTGTGTATAGAACTAAAAGAAGGAAAAATTTTAACGTGTGTGTCAAAATAATTGTATTTTTTGTTAAAGAAATATCCTGAATTCCCCTGCCCCTTCCCTGGCAGCCTCATTAGTGGAGTGTTCAAAAGGCAATATTGTGGAAGGCCTTCTTGGTTTGGAAGGTTCAACTCAATTTAAAAGCCTTGATGTATAAATGGGTAAATTCGGGAACGAATGGATTCAACAAGAGCCAATTGTGCCCTCTGCTGGCGATCAGGGGCCAAGGAAAACGTTTCCAGTCAGTGCCCGCGAAGGGAGAGAAAGCTGTGAATCACTTCCACTGGAAAACAGGAAGCAGACAGCCTCGGGGATTCCACTCACAGCGGCATTTTCCGTTGTGATCATCTTCCTTAGAAACCTTATCTACGGCTCATATTATGTTGTATGAAACTGATCTGAAAATGGAAAGCTATAAGAATATAAAATATTTTCTATTTTAATGGAATCTGTCAGAAAGTTTCCTGATGGGCAGAGCGGAAGACCAAAGATCCCAGTCCTTCCGCGATGGCTCTGTAAGGATGATTACTTTCTGGTCTCCTCACAGGGATCTAAGTCTCAGGAAGCCAAAACCCTCTTCAGGGAACGCCTCAACCTCAGACTTTGTGCCTGGAACTCAAGAAATATATACATATACTGAATATATTTTTTATTTATTTTTAAAATACACATAGATCACACAAAATGTTTTGAATGAAGGAACAGCTGTGAAGAAGACTCTGGATTCAAGGTGCCTCGGGGGCTGACTTAGCATAGAGGAGACAGGTGTACCCCAAAGCCTGCCATGCTTAAGAGCTTTTGAAGGCCACACTCTTTCCGTTCATTAAGATAATTTTATGAAGCAGCATGTAATTAAGCAACTGTCCTATGAGGGGTTAAGCTCACAAATCAAAGCTACCTAATATCTGTCTACCACTCGGCGGGTTACAAGGTGCCTTACCACGGGTCTCGTCTGATCTCAACACAGTTCTGAGAGATGCTTATTATCCCTATTTTACAGAAGGGCCCTGCACCTGTGAAAGGTAACACCCTGCTGTCATGGCAATCAAGTGATGCAGCTCGGATTCACACATGTTTCCTGTTCCCCAATCCACAGCGTTTTCCACCTCCCGGTCCCCTCCGTGAGATTTATTATTGGTCACCTCACATTCTCATAGTTGGCTGAGGCTAAAATTAGAGGGGGCAGTTACAGCTTTTAAAGATCAGCCTACTAAGTCGTCTCACGGGCATCTCCTTTTATTACTCTTGACAGCCAGATGATGGGAATTACGAAGGCTGGGCTGGGCAGGCTGCATGATACCAAATGGGTTAACAGCCTTTTTAATAGCTTTCTCCTTCCCGGTAATTCCCCAGGACATTCCGCACGGACCTGCGTCTGCCTGCAGCGCGCGCGTTTGCTCAAG
The DNA here is from genome assembly GCF_030445035.2 of Dasypus novemcinctus. Lineage (NCBI taxonomy): Eukaryota > Metazoa > Chordata > Mammalia > Cingulata > Dasypodidae > Dasypus > Dasypus novemcinctus. The sequence continues at coordinate 20,402,836 of NC_080699.1, read as the reverse complement.
GTGAGACTGTGGAACACGTCCCCACAAAGTGAACCTAAAGCGACCTGAGCTAGGTCAGTGGTCAAAGAGATTGACGAGTTAGTATCAGCGTGACCCCAGTCGCTGTTTGCCAGCTACTCGGTTGGTCTGTTTGATTTCAGGGAAAGCAAACAGAAGACCAGCAGCCAAATGTTTGCTTAGGTCCCGGCTTCACTCGGAGAGCAAACCTCCGAGGAGGCTGCTAGAGATGTGAGGGGGGCCATTTCCTGCGTCTGTGCACGTTCCCCGATGGCTCTTTGCTCCTGGTCTGCCAAGCACACCCCTATTCAGCTTGCAAGACCCCGAGCAAATGCCCCCCCGCCATAGCACCCTGTGCCTGCTCCCCTTAGAGCCTTTATCTCACTGCATTTTAACTGTTTCCACGTCAGTTTTCCCCAATGACCCTGGGTTCTTTAAGAACAGGATGCCCTTCACCTACGAAAGGAACATTTTGACAATCAAAGATGAATCACAATCCAGTCCCTTTCAAATTTTTGGTCACAACCCACAGTATGAATTACATTTTATATCATGACCCAGTAACAAGTATATGTGTGTGTGTGTGTATTTTTGTAAAACTGAAACAAAAACATCACAAAATCACAGTATATGAGGTACAATAGGGTCTTTTGTCTTCTCATTTATCCTCTGTTCTCATTTAAAATGTTGATAGTGATGCATTAACTAGATCGTATGGAAAACGAATGGATGGCAACTCAGAGTCTGAAAAAACTACTGGTGTAGTTGACACTTCTTCAGTCACCCACCCACCTCCTCATTTCCTGTTTGTATCTTTTGGATGCCTCAGAAGTGGGGGAAGAGGAAGGAGTTTGGGATGGGCAGGGAAGAGCCTGGAAGAAAGTCTATTCCCTGACCAGCCCCTTGGACTGGAGCTTTGCTCCTATGTTTAGGATTGAGACTTGGAAACTAACCCAGGGAAGCGGATTTGGCTCAACGGATAGAGCGTCCGCCTATCACATGGGAGGGCCAGGGTTCAAACCCAGGGCCTCCTGACCATGTGGTGAGCTGGCCCACACACAGTGCTGATGCGCGCAAGGAGTGCCCTGCCACACCGCGGTGTCCGCTGCGTAGGGGAGCCCCATGCGCAAGGAGTGAGCCCTGTAAGGAGAGCCGCCCAGCATGAAAAAAGTGCAGCCCGCCCAGGAGTGTTGCCACATATGTGGAGAGCTGACACAGCAAAATGATGCAAGGAAAAGAGACACAGATTCCCGGTGCTGCCGAGAATGCACGCAGACACAGAAGAACACACACCGAATGGACACAGAGAACAGGCAAGGAGGGCGGGGGGGGGGGGGGGGGGGGAGGGGAAATAAATAAATCTTTAAAAAGAAAAAAAGAAACAAACTAACCCAGTTCTCAAGAACCTCATAAAACTCTGGGTATAAACAGGACCCGTGAGGCCAAAAATAATGGCTACCCGGCCCTGTAGAGGAAGAGGTTGCCAATCCCTGGTCTTCGTGGAAAGTGTTCCCTGTGTTCTGGAAGGAAACTCAGTGTGGGGCCTTCGTGGCAGAAAGAACCCTGCACTGCAGGAGACGGAAGCAGCTTCTCAGGCTGAGGCCAGGCACCAGCGGAACAAAGCTCAAGCAGGAGAGCCCGCGGGTGCAGGCTGCAGCCCGCCTCAGGAGGCAGCAGGGAACACTTGGGGGCTCCTGTAAAGATGAGGACCCTGGAGCTGGCCGACACTGGGGTAGCATTTGCACTCTCAGTGCCTGGAGAGGAAAGGCACGTGGAGGGTCTAAAGAAACACTTCTGACAGTACCTTGTGCTGGAGAGAATGGGTTGACCATGGCCCCTCTTGAAGGCAGTGCTAGTAAAGAGCCTGGATGCCTGCAGCCCAGAATCAGAACTTTCTTTCCTTCTCAGAGACTGACATGTCCTTTCTCTATTCCTTTGGCAACTATTATCAAAGATGATGGTGATGATGATGATTCTAGCGAACATTTATTACATGCTTACTAAGCACCATTTACACGTAGCAACTCATTTAATTCTCATAACAAGTTCTATTTTAATCTCATTTTATAGCTGAGGAAACTGAGGCATAGAGAGTTATATAACTTGACCAGAGTCAGAATTGAAAATAAGATGGTCTTTGTAGCTGAAAAAAACTTGGACTGCTGGAATGAACAGACATGCTGGCTCCTTCATTTAATCCAATTAGTTTTCTTTTTTCTCTTTGTGTTGTCATCTGAGAATTCATTCATTTAACAAATTTTATGGAACATACATTGTGGGGTCCCCCACCCCCACCCCTTTATCTGAGATTGGTCTAGAGGTAAGTATGTTATTCAGTTCTGGCCAGTAAGATGTACGAAGTCTGCTGGGGGCTTGTGAATGAAGATTTTCTTCCATGATAAAAAGGAAGAGAGGAATAAGAAAGAAACCTTTTTGTCACTACCACCTTCCTTTCTGCTTGTAATCCCGTTAGGTGATCTGAATTCAGAGCTATGGCAGCCATCTTGTAACCATGAGGGACGATAGCTCCCACTCATGGGCAGTTTCTCAGAGTAGAAAGATGGGCATAAGCTGGCTCCTTGATGATCCTGTTGAGCCACCATTCTCACATTCAACCTCTGGATTTCTTATTAGTGAGATTAAAAAATCCCTACTGTCTAAACCATTTTCAGTCAGTCCTGTCACTGAAACAGTCTCCATTCCATTACCCTGTTTTAATTTCTTCATGGCACTTATTATTATCAGAAAGTATCATATTTACGATTTGTTGCCTTATCTGCTATGCCCCACACCCTTCTCTATAAGCTCCCTGAGCACAGGTCTCTTACGTTATTGTTCACTACTGTCTCCAGGGCCTAGAGCATTGTCTGGCCACATCAGGCCTTCTGTGTTGGGGAAGTCACATGAGAACCCATGAGGCTCACAGTTCAATGGGGAAACAGAAAAATAAACAATTACAATACAAATATAATCAATGTTATGTTGGAGGTAGAATCATAGAACTCTAGGCTTAGGGAGTTGCCTTATCTAGCTGCTGCTTTGTCTTGAGGTTTTTTTTTATTTTTATTTTTTTTTTTATTTTATTTTTTTATTGACTTTGTAATAATATTACATTAAAAATATATATGTGAGGTCCCATTCAACCCCACCCCCCCACCCCCCTCTTCCCCCCCCCAACAACACTCGTTCCCATCATCATGACACATCCATTGGATTTGGTAAGTACATCTTTGGGCACCTCTGCACCTCATATACATTGGTTCACATCATGGCCCATACTCTCCTCTATTCCATCAAGTGGGCCCTGTGAGGATTTACAATGTCCGGTGATTACCTCTGAAGCACCATCCAGGGCAGCTCCATGTCCCGAAGACGCCTCCACCTCTCATCTCTTCCTGCCTTTCCCCATACCCTTTGTCCATTATGTCCACTTTTCCCAATCCAATGCCACCTCTTCTATGTGGACATTGGATTGGTTGTGTCCATTGCACCTCTATGTCAAGAGGAGGCTCATTGTCTTGAGGTTTTTGTCCCCCAAACCTTCATAGGTAAATTAGAAAATCTATCATTTTAAAGCTTGGCTTTGTAAAAGACTGTCTTTGTGTTTAGTTTTCTGTTATGCAAATGCAAGCAAGTGCCATTTTGGGGGTGTGGATGGAGGAGGCAAGCAAATTCAAGTGATTTAGGTCAGAAGCTGGGATCTTGGTCGGCGCCGGTGGGGTGGATGGCATCAGGTTTGAGGGGCGCGCCTCTCCGCAGGCTCGGTCCACTCTGGGAGCCTGAGTTTGGTGCCCGCCTCTCCAGCAGCTGCTTGCAGAAGGCACTTGCAGGCCTGATTGTCCCCGCCCACCCAAGGACCTGAGCTGCCCTCGGCTTTCTCAGCCCAGCTGGAACTGGCCTGCTAATCAGGCCAGCCTTTCTAGAAACAAAACCCAGTTAGAATATCGTGTTGGGATGTGAATGTCCTGTGAGGTGGAGCAATGGAAAAGGGACAGATCCTATTCAGACTATTGTCCACTAGAGCCAGTTCAACAGAAATCTACTGATTAGACTGTTGCGCTCCCCTGTGATTGCCAGTGTGTGCGGGTGGGAAGGGGGAGTCTCTTTTTGTGGGGAGCAGAAATGTCCACTGTCAGCAATCCTAGGAGGAGGTAAGTCTTGGGATGGGAAATGAGAACTGGAGGAGGGTGGCGTGTGGCTCAGACTGGGAGCAGGAGGGAAGCTGCTTCTCTTTTTGGGTAGCAGCCAGCAAGCTTTTTCTGTAAAGGACCAGATAAAAACATTGTAGGCTTTGCAAAACCTGTCTGTGATTCCTATTGCAAGGACTCGGCTCTGCCATCGTAGCGCGAAAGCAGCCATAGACAATACAATGTGAATGGCCATGGCTGTGACCCAAGGAAAATACAGAGATGGGCAGCAGGCTGGATCTGGGCCCACGGGCCACAGTTTGTGAAGGAATTAAGCACTGGGGAGTGCAGATCCAGTCTTACACTCAGGGAACACATGGGCTACAGTCTGATACACACTCCAGGAGAAGACAGACACTTGGGCAACAAGGCTTGATGGTCTTAGACAGAACAGGATGATCCAACATCGAACAAGTGAGAGACAGACTTACACTGGGACCATTTCTGGTCAGTGAGGAAATGTCAATGGCTTAAATAACACTTGCAAATTCACTTCCAGGTAGAAAGATTTAAGATAGCAGAAAATCGTTGTGAATATCAAATTTAAAAATTTAATTAAAATCTTAAGCAGAACGCATATAAAGCATCTTTCAGGTTTGTTTTAACTTTCCATTTAAGAGGCTTAGCAACAGCACAGGAAAAGACACTCAACATCATTAGCCATCAGGGAAATTCAAATCAAAGCCACTATGATACCCACTAGGATGGCTACGGACAAAAAGGCAGATAATAGTAAGTGTTGGAAAGGACATGGAGAAATTGGAACGCTCATACTCTGCTGGTGGGAATGTAAGATGGTACAGCCACTTTGGCAACAATCTGTTCTTTCCTCAAAATTTTAAACATAGATCTATCATATGACCCAGGAATTCCACTTGGAGATTTATATAGCCAAGAGAAAAGAAACCATATGTTCGCGAAAAACTCATACATGAATGTTCATAGCAACATCATTCATAATAGCTCCAAAGTGGAAACTACCTGAATGTCTGCCAGCTGATGAATGGATAAATAAAATATAGTCTATTTATACAATGGAATATCATTCAGCATGAAAAGGAATGAGTTCACATACGCACACACACAAAGGAATGAATTACTTAAGATATATCAGGATTGAACCTTGAAACATTACACTGATTGAAAGAAGCCTGTCGCAGTAGACCACATAGTGTGTGAGTCCACTTACACGGTGTCCAGAAAAGGCAAAACTAGAGTGCTTGAAAGCAGATTAGTGGTCGCCTGGGGGTGGAGAGATTGGGGAGAAATGGGAAGTCACTGCTAACCTCTACGGGGGTTCTTTTGTGCGGTGATGAAAATGTTCTAAAATTGATTGTGGTGATGGTACACAACTCTGTGAATACATTAAAACCACTGAATTTTACACTTTAAATGGGTGAGTTGCATGTTATGTCAATTCTATCTCAATAATATATCACTAAAAACCAGAAGATCAGCCAGGTGTTGGTTCCAGGGGATTCTCCGGCACTGGTTTTCATGCAGGGAATAACTACTGCCCTTGGTTGGGTCTACCTGGCCCTGTAAAAGGGTACAAATGGTAGTAAGGTAACTAGTTTCTCCTGATTTGCCTGGTACTTTTCTGGTTGTAGAAAAGTCCTACATCCTGGGCAATCAGGATAGGTAGCAAATGGTAGGGAAACCCCTTGCAAAGCTGCCATCCAGCCTGACGAAATGGGATGATTTGACGGAATAGTTTAAGAATAAAAATAATAATTCAACATTATGAAAATCTGTGAGAAATATGGAACTCAAATAGGTAAATAAATTTAGAACAGAAAAATTTAAAGCAACCTGTCTGTGCGTATGGATAATTTAAGCATATAAAAAAGGCTAAAGTGGTAACCCAGTGTTCTTTTGAATATGTTTAAAGATGATCCTCTATATTGGGAATGCTGTAGGAATGTTTATTTAAGTGATTACATCAGAAGCAGGATGGACTTCCGTGTCCTATTGTGTATTAAGCTATTTTAAACACGCAAGTTACCACAGAACTAATGCTTGCCAGTCAGATGAGGAGGGAAATCGTTCCAGAACTGTGAGACGCAGTGTGAACGCTAACAGAGAATGTGCCAATTTTAGAGGGAAATTTGTTAGAAACACCCACTGCCGTCGATACCTGCTTGTCCTTGGATGTACAGCAAACACTGGGGAAGCCAGTTGCCAAGGCAGCTGTGTAAAGATTACACCTCAGGGTTTCTCAGAGCCTGCAAGTACACCCGCAGGGAAATGGACTCGCCTGGAGACCCAGGCAATTACCACTCGGCCTCCCGTTTAGCTCAAGGGGTAGGTAATAAACACACACCAGAAAAGTGTTATGCAGTTTTACAGAAAGCTAGCAGCAGTACGGCAATTTCTCCAGTTCTAAAGATCCCCTCTTTCAAATAAATCAATATGCAAAAGAAAGGTAGTAATTTCCTCAGCAAACATGCTATCTATAAAAACCAAGGGAACTGGGCGGGTGGAAGGGGAAGGAAAGGGTAAAAAGTAGAACCCCTGTGAAGAACACTTTCTTCCCACATGCCAGCTGATTGTCCCCAGATTTAGAGGGTTGCCCCTGCTACGTTGGCTCAAGGCAAATGGTGGATGGGAGTCTCCTGGCCAAGCCCTTTTACAATTACACTCACCACTGTTTTCCCACTCCCCCACCCACCCGCCCCCACTCTTCCCCAAGTCTCCCTAGAGATTCCAGCAGGCCCTCATGTGGGAGAATCAGGGAATAAAAGGCCATGTAAGCCTGGAGGTCAGTGTAAACATGGTTAAGAGAAAGGAATAATCACTGGGAACTTGGGTCTGGTCACATCTGAACCAGGTGAAAGCAAAATGCACACATTCATGTATTTTACAAACATTTTTGAACCTCCATTATGTGACAGGAAATGTGCTGAACATTGAGGGACACGGGATGGACAAAATGAGAAACAGATCCTGTCCTCATGGGGATTGCCATCCAGCAGGGGAGAAAGAATTCATCTGAGGATCATCCACAAAAATGAAAATTAAAACTGTGAAAAATGCTAGGAAGGAAAGGAGGAATGTTCAGAGCTTAACTTGGTCTAGAAGATCAGGAAAGGGTCTTTGGAAAAGGATTCAGGTAGGCAGAGATATAGAAATTAGATAAGCAGGAGTTAACTGGGGCAAAAGGGATGAGAGGGAAAGAGAGTGTTCTAGCTAGAAAAAAGAGCCACGTGCAAAGACCTTGTGGTAGGAAGGACTATGGAGGAGAGAATGCCAACGTGGCTGGCATTGTAGGACACGGACGGTAGAAAGTGAGGCTAGTGGCATAGGCAGGTGTCAGACTATGCAGGACTTTGTAGGCTATGTTGACTTTGGGGCTTTCTCCTGAAGACCACAGGAAGCTACTGAGGGGTTCTAAGCAAGGAGGTGATATGATTAAATCTCCATTTTGAGACACTCGCTTAGGGTGTGGAGAATTGAGTAGAGGAACAAGAGTGGAGGAAGGAGGCTGGCTAAGAGGGAGAGGATGGTAGCTTGGACTAGTGACATGGAGAGAATGTGGTGCTAGATTAGATATGGAACGTGATGGAGAAGGAGATGACAAGATTGTCTTCCAGGTTTCTGGTCTGTCCAACTTAATGAGATGATGGTGCTGCTCAAGCAGATAAGGAGTACCAGCAATGGGGCAGATTTGGGGAACATAAGCTCTCTTTGGACACATTGAATTTGAGGTGCTTTGAGACAACATGTTTACAAGTTAAAGGAAATGGTTCCTTGAAGTGTTCTTGACCTGCCCTGTTAATCTTCCCACAGATATGATACAGTAAGAGCACCTATTTAAGAGAGAGGCAACCTTACATAAGGCATACATTTTCCTAGGAATCAACGAAACAGTCATGCCTATCACGCTCCTGATTTTGAGAAAGAATATCAACACTCTTTGCAAGCTCTGAAAATCCAGAGATGCTTTGGAATAGAGGCAGTTCACTAGTTTATGGAACAAATTTGGCAAAACAGTGTTTACTTTGGATAATGCACAAACATCTCTTTAAATAGATATGAACATTTTCGTTCAGAGAACATTTATTTCAGAGAACTGCCACCTCTACAGATGCTCAACCTTTCTTCCATCAGGTATGAGGAAGTAGGTGGAGGAGCCACTCTCTGCAAGAGGCAATCAGGAGGGGTGCAGCCCCTCCAGTACCCACCTGGCTGCCCCACGGGCCTGGGGGAACAGCATGGAGGACATACCTGTAGCTCAAGCCCACCCTTCTGCCTGCCATGGCATACCCTTTGGAAAGCTCTGCTCTAGATATCAGTGTTTCTGAAACTGCGATGTGCATGCAATCCCCTGTGTCTGGTTAAAATGCAGATTCTGATTCTGTGGGTTTGAGATGAGGTCGAGAATCTGGATTTCTCATGAGCTCCCCAGTGATTCCGAAGCTGCTGGTCTGGGGACCACAGGTCTAAGCAGTGGGTTCAAGTACCAGGAGCCAGAGGTTAATTAATGCCACTTCTAGGATTTCTTAAGGTGAAAGTTTGTTCATGGTATTAGCTTGAAGACTTATATCTGAGTGTTTGGCTTTCTGACTTGATAAATGAATAGTGTGAGGCAAGCAATTTGGTACCAAGGTCTTATGATTTTTTAGATAGTTGTGAAAATGAGTGGTATCTAAATGTATGAGTCATACTCCAGAGGCAGAGGACAAGAAGGCAGCTCAAATTGTCTTTGGCAGCAGTCAGCACAAGAAATAGCTTCAGATAAAGAAGAAATAATCTTGGGGGAAATAGGTTGTGGGTTGATAGAGGTATACTTGAAGATGCAAGAAAGACATAAGTTGAATGGGATCACTATCATTCTCAAAATAGTTGAAGTCACAGGATCTAGCATGAGGATAAGGGTGAAAATGCAGAATTTTACTGCCAAAAATACAGTGCCTCATTCTAACAGAGAGATTGGAAAGAGACAGTGTCTCAAGAGCCAATTGTTCCGAGCTGATGATTCTGGCGTGAGATAAGTAATGCTTTTAGTATCCTGATTGATTTTAAGGGTTCATTTCTGAGTGAGATAGAAAGAGCTGTAATGGCTAAGTAAATTGAGAACAAAGTTCCAAAAGCCTTCTTGACCCATGACTTGGGCTTAAGGTATGTTGTCTAACAATGACAGAACTTTTTCAGAAATTTTCCCTAAAATTCCACACATCCTGGGAAACTCCTTATTTGTGTAATAATTTTGGATATTGTCCAAGTCCTCATAGCTACAGGTTTTTTTTTTTCCTAATTGATTACCAATTTCATCTTGTGGAGTCACACCACCAATAGAAAAGGTTGAAATTACTATTTTTTTATTAGAGAAGTTGTAGGTTTACAGAAAAATCATGCAGCAAATACAGAGCTCCCATATATTCCCTCTATTACTAACACCTTGCACTAATGTGGTATATTTGTTACAATTAAGGAAAGAATATTGTTATAATTGTACTGTTAACCACACTCCATGGTTTACATTAGGATTCACTGTTGCCTTGGACAGTGTTATTTTTATTTAATTTTTATTCTAGTAAAATATATACAACCTAAAATTTCCCCCTTTTAAGCACATTCAAATATATATATTTAGTGCTGTTAATTATGTTCACATTATTGTGCCACCATCAGCTGCATCCATTACCAAAACTTTTCCATCACCCAAATGAAATTACTCTTATTCTGAAGAATATACCTTCAGTTATAGCCAACATGCAGTTTTAAGGAAGGGATTTCTGGGTTAAAATGGCATATAAAAACTGATTTCTTATTAAATTCCAGGGGGAAAGGGGAACAATATTTAAGCAATATTAAGCAATTTAAAAATGTTGTTCATGTATAAGGAGAACAAACTATATGGGCTTCAAAATATAATACTTATGGGAAACGGACTTTGGCCCAGTGGTTAGGGCGTCCGTCTACCATATGGGAGGTCCGCGGTTCAAACCCCGGGCCTCCTTGACCCGTGTGGAGCTGGCCACGCGCAGTGCTGATGCGCGCAAGGAGTGCCGTGCCACGCAAGGGTGTCCCCCGCGTGGGAGAGCCCCCATGCGCAAGGAGTGCGCCCCCTGAGGAAAGCCGCCTAGCGTGAAAAGAAAGAGCAGCCTGCCCAGGAATGGCGCCGCCCACACTTCCCCTGCCGCTGACGACAACAGAAGTGGACAAAGAAACAAGACGCAGCAAATAGACACCAAGAACAGACGACGGGGGGGGGGGGGGAATTAAATAAATAAATCTTTTAAAAACAAAAAAAAACAAAATATAATACTTATGTGTTCTTCTTTAAAAATTATTTGAAGATCTCCAAAGTTGACTAAGAGATGAATCAGAATTAAAATCTCACTAGAAAATAATATAAAGTGAACACAAAAGATGTCTAAATGATTGCAAATGTGATTACAAACAGAAAGCAAATATTCAACATATCTTGAAAGGTATCTATTTATTTATATACATAAACATATGAATAATACTTTAAATTAAATATGTGAGTTTTTAAATCTCAGATTTTAATAATCAACACTGGAAAGAAAGATGCCAGAAGGACTGGGGTGTCAAAAGGTGTTAAATTCTTCATATTAGGAGGAAGAAAGATTACTGATTCTTACTTAACATGGATAAGCTGAGAGAATTTGTCTCCAGCAGACATGCATTATAAGAAGCACTAAAGGAAGTTTTTTGGGGGAAGAGGAACGATTCAAGATGGAAGCCTAGATCTGCAGAAAGGAATGTAGAGCAACAGACAGGACAGACATATATGTGAATATAATGGACCTTATACATTTATTTAAAAGAATAGTGGTTAGTAGCAATGCTTCAATATGTGTTCATCAATTGTAACAAACGTACCACACTAAAAAAATTTTTTAAATTAAAAAATAAAAGAATACCAGTCATATAAGGCAAAAATAAAAGCAATGTACTATAGTGTCATAGCACACATAGAAGTGAAATATAAGACAAAAAGAGCCTAAGGGGCAAGAGAGCAGGTATGGGATTTATATAAAGAAATATATGAAATCAGTTATCTAAGCTTCCACCCTAAGAAGCTAGAAAAAGAAGAGTGTATTAAAGCTAAAGAAATAGAAGAAAGAAAATAAGAAAATTAAGAGTAAATATCAATAAAATAGAAAGTGGACAAATAATAGAGAAAATCAACAAAGCCAGAAGTAGATGTTTTGAAAAGATTAATAAAATAATAAAATTGATCAGTCTCTAGCAAGATTCCTCAAGAGAATTTATCTTTTTTTTTTCCTATCTAAAGAATGGAAGAAAGGTGTCACTACAGGTCCTACAGGTATTAAAAGGGTAATAAAGGGATATTGTAAAACAAAACAAAACAAAACTTTAGGCCAATGAACTTAACAAATGAAGTGAAAAGGAAAAATTTCTTGAAAAACACCAGTTATCAAAAAAGAAGAAGAAATAGAAAATCCATCTAGCCATTAAGGATATACTATTTTTAATTTAAAAACCTTCCCACAAAAACCTCCTTCAGGTCCAGATGACCCCATGGTGAATTCTATCAAATTATTTAAAGAAAAAATAATACCAATAATATGCAAATTTTTTCCAAAAGTAGAGGAGGAGGAAACACTTCACAACTTGTTATATGAATCCAGTATCATGCTGATACCAAAATCTGCCAGACATTACAAGGAAAGAAAATTAAAGCTTAATATCACTCATGAATATAGATGCAAAAATCCTTAACAAAATATTAGCAAGTCAAATCCTGTAACACATAAAAAGAATAATATTTCATGACCAAAATATTTATGCCAGTTTGGTTTAAAGTTTCACATGACAACAGAGGGAATGCGGAGTTCCCATTCCAGAGAATTCTGTCATACTCCCCATGGAGTAGCAACAATCCCCCAAGTACAAGGGCAAAGCCCAGTGAAGAAGGATGGTCCAATGATGGGCCTTTGACACTGATGACTATGCTTATAAGCCTGTGGGCTTGAAATTTAAACTAGGCCTAGAGCTGCAGGATATCTAAGATTTACCTCCTGAGAGCCTTCATATTGCTCAAATTGGCCACTCTCTAAGCCAAACTCAGTATGTAAATGCATTACCTTCCCCCCAGTGTGGACATGACTCCCGGGGATGAGCATCCCTTGTGCCAAGTGATTACTACCAAGCACCAGCTGGCTATGCAACTAGAAAAAGACATTGAATGAAAGGGTGAAATGGTAAAAACAAATGAATTTTTATGGCTAAGAAACTTCAAAATGAGTCGGAGTTGTCATCAGAGGGGTTACACTTACACTCATCTCAGTAGGAACTCAATGAGAGCCAAAGTAGGTACAACCCCAGGTAGTGGTGCTCCCGAGGGCTATGGAGACACCCAGGTCCTATGGTCATGGCAGATGGCTCTGGAGCTCACTACTTTGCCAGTGGGCCCTCTTTGGAATTTGTACTCCTGAGGGTGATAGAGTTGGATTCAGATCTGACCGCTCAACATATGCCTCTTCTGTCACTTAACTGAACCTGTGGTTGGCACTGGGCTTTGTGTATGCTCAGGAGACTCGAATCTCAGGACTGTCTATGTGCCAGCTGGGCCTGGGCCTCAGCAGAGTTGCAACACCTACTTTCCAGTTCATTGGACTTCCCAGGTCAGCTAACAGGGAGGTGAAGATGGTCAACCACCACACCAGGGAACTGAGAGAGACCACAACTGCAAGCAGGAGAATCCCATCCATCAGCCATGTGGGATCTATGCCCCCTCATGGTTTAGAGGTGAAGTGGACATAGCCATCCCAGGGTCCTCAGGATGGAGGAATAAAATATGGATTAGAGTGGACTTACTGGTATTCTACTATAGAATTATTGTGACTCTAGCAATGGAAGAAACTATATCATTGATATCACTGGAGACAGTGGCCACTGGAGTTGCTGAGGGTAGGGAGAGGGAAGAAGAGGTGTGATATGGAGGCACTTTCAGGATTTGGAGTTGTCCTGAATGATATTGCATGGACAGATGGAGGACATTATATATCCTGCCATAACCCACTGAATGGACTGAGAGAGAGTGTAAACTACAATGTAAACTATAATCCATGCTGTGTAGCAGTGCTCCAAAATGTATTCATCAAATGCAATGAATGTGCCACACTGATGGAAGAGGTTGTTGATGTGGGAGGAGTGGTGTGGGTGGGGAATGGGGTATATAGGAACCTCTTAGATTTTTTTTCTTTCTTTTTTCTTTCTTTTCTTAATATTACGTTAAAAAATATGAGGTCCCATATACCCCCCACCCCCCTCACCCCACTCCTCCACCCATAACAACAATCTCCTCCATCATCATGAGACATTCATTGCATTTGGTGAATACATCTCTGAGCGCTGCTGCACCTCATGGTCCACATCATAGCCCACACTCTCCCACAGTCCACCCACTGGGCCATGGGAGGATATACAATGTCTGGTAACTGTCCCTGCAGCACCACCGAGGACAACTCCAAGTCCTGAAAATGCCCCCCACATCTCATCTCTTCCTCCCATTCCCTACCCCCAGCAGCCACCATGGCCACTTTCTCCACACCAATGCCACATTTTCTATTACTAATCACAATAGTTCATGAATAGAATATCAGTAAGTCCACTCTAATCCATATTCTATTCCTCCATCCTGTGGACCTTGGAATGGTTGTGTCCACTCCACATCTACATCAAGAGGGGGCTTAGATTCCACATGGATGCTGGATGCAATCCTCCTGCTTTCAGTTGTAGGCACTCTTGGCTCCATGGTGTGGTGGTTGACCTTCCTCAACTCCCTGTTAGCTGAGTGGGGTAAGTCCAATAAACCAGAGTGTAGGAGCTGAAGTCTGTTGAGGCTCAGGGCCTGGCTATCACATGGTCAGTCCAGAGATTCAGGTCCCCTGGGTATATATTAAACCCCAGCACCAACTACAGTTCCGGTAAAAGTAACAGGAGAGGCTTGTGAAAAGAGATCACATCTAAGTCCAGCTCCATCACACAGAAACACAAACTCCAAAGTAGGGCCAACTGACATGGCACTGAACTCCATCTGCCATGACCATAGAACCTGTGGGTCTCTGTAGACCTCAGAACCAATATCCGGGGTTGTATCTACTTTATCTGTCTCTGGGACTCTGCTGAGGTGTGCATAAGGGCAACCCTTCTGATAACCTCCCAGCTCTTTTTGGAGACTCATAGCCATATAGATTCATTTGTCCTTTCCATTTCCCCCTTTTATTCAGGTCAAAAAGCATTTTTAACTCCTGGTATTATATGTAGATTGAGATGTTCTGCTGGTCCAAGTTGACCCTTTTACTCAAGGTCATTTTCTAGTTACATCATCAGCTAGTACTTGGTAGTAATCCCTCAGTGTCAGGGAGGCTCATCCCCAGGATTCATGTCCCATGCTGGGGGTAAGACAACGCACTTACATGCTGAGTTTGGCTTCGAGACTGGCCACATTTGAGCAACACAGAGGCTCAGGAGGTAACTCTTAGGCACCCTGCAGCTCTAGGCCTTGTTCTTATTTCAGGTGCACAGGCTCACAAGCATAGTCATTAGTATCAAGGGCTCATTGTTGGACCTTCATTCCTTTTTGGTCTTTGCCGTTGCACTTAGGGGATTGTTGCTGTTCCTTTAGGGACTGTGATAGAGCTCCCCTGGCTAGGAACTCAGCACTCCCTCAGTTGTTGTTTTTTAATTTTATCCACTATGAAAATATCCAAACATTTTTATGTACCCTGGATATATGCCCTGGACTCCCTGCCAACCATGTGTCCCCTGTCAATAACATCCCACACCAGTATTCCTCCCCTGCCATTGAACCTCTCTGTGACCCAAAACTTCTTCAAAAGTGAAGCCCAATATATTGCCAGGTTCCATTAATAGTAAAATGGAATACAGTGATGAGTTTAAAGGTTAGATATAGAAAACATATTAATTTAGAAAAATTAAAGTAAAAATAAATTGGGGTATCAAAAAATTTTAAAAATGCAAAAGCTTTGTTTTTGATGTTTTGCCTTTCATCACTGCAATAAGTGTGGCCCTGTATGCAAATTGGCAAGGCAACTTCTTCCATCTTTTCCTCAGTGTCTACGTCCTATCTTTTTCTTTTCTTTTTTCTAGTTATTAAGCTTATCTTCACAAAAGTTTTATATCACAGTAATTCATATGTACAATATACAGTATTCCCACATATCTGACATAAAACGTTTTCCCTTCCACAACAATAATCTTTTTACATATTCATACTATATTTACTGAAACTGATGTACAGATATTAAGACAATAGCTTTCAAACAAGGTAACATTTGTGTTTACATTGTGGTTTATATTTTAGACTATACAATTTTCTAAATTTTTAGTTATGTTTTACATTATGATTTACATTTTAGCCTATCAGCCCTTATATATTTTTGGTGTAATTTACATGTCTTATATCCATCCTTGCGTACTCTTGTGGAACACTTCTATTGCCCACACAGGTACACTGGTTCCATCTATTCAATACCTCTTTCTCCCTCCCCTTAGGGCCCACAGTGACAGTCAATCATCATTGCTTGAAGGGCCATGTTCAGAGATACTTGCAACAGTGTTGAGGGTTTGACATGCTCAACTGCCCTAATGCACTGGGAGCCACCATTTCTCTTGAGAGATACAATTCCCTCTATTTAAGGGCATCAGTCCTCCCCAGGATGTGGGTATACCTTCACTCTCATTATATGGGTCTCTATCCAATGATATAACCCACTATGGCAAAATGAGCATTCACATATTCCCTAGGAGCCTGTCCAGTGTCAGATTATCCCCTTTAAGCATCTTAAACAGGTAACCTTCCTTATTACATTTTTTAAAAAGTTTTCTCAGCATTATACTCTCAACCAAATACCTGATAATCTCCTATGTTGGTATGTTGACCCACCCTCCCCCCAATTTCTTGGGCAATATATTACCCATCCTCCCATCCCCAGCCCCCCTCAAGCCTACAATTAGATTTTTTAATGTAATATATTGTGTGATCTATATATCTTTTTTAAAAAGATAATAAAAAAGGGAAAAAACAAAAAAAAATAAAAATTACCCAATGTAATTCATGAGATTTTTCAGAAGGAAGATGATAAATCCTATGACCATCTCAAGAGATGCAGAAAAATATTTGATAAAATTCAATGTTTAAGTAAAAACTCCCAAGAAGTTATAAATAAGAGGAAATTTAGTCTGATAAGCCATAACTATGAAAAACCTATAGCTAACATTATTCTTAATGATCAATCATTCAGGGAAGCAGATTTGGCTCAACTAATAGAGTGTCCACCTACCACATACGAGGTCCAGGGTTCAAATCCAGGGCCTCCTGACCCATGTGGTGAGCTGGCCCAAGCACAGTGCTGATACATGCAAGGAATGTCATTCATGCAGGGGTGTCCCCTGTGTAGGGGAGCCCCACATGGAAGGAGTGCACCCTGCAAGGAGAGCCACCCCGCGCAAAAAAAAGTGCAGCCTGCCCAGGAGTGGCACAGCACACACAGAGAGCTGATGTAGCAATATGATGCAACAAAAAGAGACACATATTCCTGGTGCCACTGACAAGAATACAAGTGGACAAAGAGGAACACACAGCGAATGGACACAGAGAGCCGACAAAGGGGAGCGGAGGGAAGGGGAGAGAAATTTTTTTTTAAATAAATAAATCTTTTTTTTTTTTAATGATGAATCATCGGACACTTTTCCCTAAGTTAAGACAAAAACATCAGCTCTTATCATTTCTATTCAACATTGAATTGGAAGTCCTAGACAGTATAATATGGCAAGAAAAAGAAATAAAAGGCATTAAATTGGGATAGAACATGTAAAATGTTTTATTTGCAGATGGCATAATAGTATAATAGAAAATCCTATAGGATCTACAAAAAATCACTATTTTTTTTTAAAGATTTATTTTTATTTATTTAATTCCCCTCCCCTCCCCCGGTTGTCTGTTTTCTGTGTCTTTTTGCTGCGTCTTGTTTCTTTGTCCGCTTCTGTTGTCATCAGCGGCACAGGAAGTGTGGGCGGCGCCATTCCTCGGCAGGCTGCTCCCTCCTTCACGCTGGGCAGCTTTCCTTATGGGTGCACTCCTTGCGCGTGGGGCTCCCCTACGCGGGGGACACCCCTGTGTAGGCAGAGCACTCCTTGCGCACATCAGCACTGCGCATGGCCAGCTCCACACGGGTCAAGGAGGCCCGGGGCTTGAACCGCGGACCTCCCATGTGGTAGACGGACGCCCTAACCACTGGGCCAAAGTCTGTTTCCCTACAAAAAATCACTATTAAAGTTAATTAGTGAACTCAGCAAGGTCACAAGATTCAGGGTCAATTTACATACTAGCAAGTGAAATAAAAATGAAATAAAAGTGAAAATGTAAAAATATAATAATAGCATAAAAAAATGTAAAATACTTAGGAAAAAATGAACAAACTATAAGCAAAATATTAAAACTATCAAACATTTCTGAGAGAAATTAAAGAAGTCCTAAATAAATGGGGAGATAAACCATGCTCATATATTGGAGATTCAATATGTCCATCCTCCTAATTGATCTATAAATCGAAAGAAATCTCAATCAAAATCTCAGGGGTCTTTTTTAAAGAAATCGACAAGCTTATTCTAAAATTTGTATCAAAATATAGATAACCCAGCATATAAAATCACTGCTTTACCCTCACCCCATGTGGGACATGATTCCCAGGGATAGTCCTCCCTGGAACTGAGGGATTATTACCAAGCACCAGCTAGTGATGCATTTGGAAAAAGACCTTGACAAAAGAGGGAAATTTTAAATACAAATTAATTTTTATGGCTAAGATTTCAAAGTGAATCAGGAGGCCATTCCAGAAGTTATGCTTATGTACATCTCAGGAGGATCCTATTGATAGTGACAGTAAGCAATGCCTCTAGCAGTGGTGCTCTGAGGACTCTAGAGACATCTGGACACTATAGGCAGGGCAGACAACCCCAGGAACTCCACACCCCATTGGTGGGCTTTACCGTGGAATATATGGTAACCTTTCTTCCCAGTGTATCAGAGTTAGACTCATTTATAATTTTCCTACACATGGTTCTTCTGTCCTATTTGAACCTATAATTAGCACTAACCCATAAATATATATCCCAGAGACTTAAATCTTTGTTTGTTCATATGCTAGTTGAGCTCTGAATCTCAGCAGAGTTGCAGCCAACACCTACTCTCCAGTTCATTGGACTTGCCCAGGAAAACTAACAAAAGGATGAGGATGGACAACACCCATCCCCCAAAATAGAGAGTAACTACAAATGCAAGAAAGACAGTTCCATCTATCTGCCCCATGGGACCTAAGCCCCCTCTCAGTCAGAAGCAGATTGGGTATTAACATCCCCAAATCCTCAAGACTGAGGAATGAACAGACATAAGGGAGGGACTACAACTATGAACAAAAGTAGACTTATTATTATTCTAGTAATGGTAGAACTTGTAACTTTGATTTAAAACAGTGGTCACCAGAGGTTCTAAGGGAGGGAGAGGGAAGAATAGGTGTAACATGGGGCATTTTGGGGACATTGGAATTGTTCTGCATGCTATTACAATGACAGATACAGGCCATTATACATTTCATCAAAACCTATGAAGTTGTGAGGTGCAAAGTGTAAACCATAATGTAAATTACAGACCATGGTTAGTAGCAATGCTTCAATATGCGTTCATCAGTTGTAAGAAATGTACCACACTAATGAAAGATGTTATTAATATAGGAAAGTATGAGATTGGGAGGAGGTGGGGTATATGAGAATCCCCTAGATTTTTTTAATCTTCCCCCTCCCCCACCCTATTTTTGCTGTCTGTATCCATTCACTGTGTGATCTTCTGTATCTATTTCTCTTTTTGTCTTCTCTACTTGTCTTCCTCCTCTAGGATTCACTGGGATTCGATTCTGGGGACATCTGATGTGGAGAGAGGTTCCCTATCAATTGCACCACTTCAGTTCCTAGACTTTGCTGTGCTTCACCTTGACTCTCCCCTTCATCTCTCTTTCGTTGCATCATCATCTTGCTGTGTGACTCATTTTCATGGACACTGGTTCACCACATGGGTGCTCAGCTCACCACGCGGGCACTCAGCTCTCTGCAGAGGCACTCAGCTTACTACGTCAGCACTGGCTTGCTGCACAGGCACACTTTCTCTTATTCTTTTTCACAGGAGGGCACAGGGATCAAACCCAGGTCCTCCCATATGGTAGGCAGAGGCCCTATCACTTGAGCCACATCTGTTTCCCTCCCCTGTATTTTTCATTTAACTTTCATGTAATCTAAAATTTCCTTGGCGATAAAGAAAAAGTACATAATGGCACTAGAAATCAATCTTGAAAAGGAAGAACAAGTTGGAGATCTTACACTATCTGGTTTCAAGACTTACTGTAAAGCTACAGAAATAAAGCCAGTGTGTTACTGATGTAAGGATAGACAAATAGATCAATGAAACAAAGCAAAGTCCAGAAATAGATGCGTGTATATATAAGCAATTGATTTTTCAACCAAAGTTTACATCAGTTCAATGAGGAGAGGAAAAAATTTTAAACATATGATACTGGAACAACAGGAAAATTATATGGAAAAAAAAATAGCCTCAATGCCTACTACACTCTTTACATTAGAATTAAAGACATATCATCAATGTAAAATAAAGGCTAAAAATACAAATCTTCTAGAAGAAAAAATAGTAGGATAGCTTCACTACCTTTAATCAGGAAAATTCTTTTAAAAAGGACACATAAAACACTAGAAGAAAAAGTTAACAAGTTGGTCTTCATCACAATTAAACATTTTTTCTTATTAAAAGACACCATTAAGAAAATGAATAAGCAAGACATGGACCAGGTAAAAATATTTGCAATACATATATCTGACAAAAGACTTGTTCCCAGGATATAAAAGTATTTACACATATCAGTAATCAAAAGACAAACAACCCAGTGAAAAATCACCATAAGACTTGAATAGATACTTCATGGGAAAAAATATCTATATGAATGAATGACCAATAAGCATATATAAACATACTCAACACCATTAGTCATCAAGGAAATGCAAATTAAAATCACTATGAGATGCCATCTTACACTCAGCAGACTGGCTAAAATTAAAATAAAGACTGAAAGTACCAAATATTGGTGAAGTTGGGGAGCAAATGGAATTCTCCAACATTGCTGATCAGAAGTAAAATGGTTCAGTTACTTTGGAGGACTGATCAGCAGTTTCTTAACTACCCTATGATCCAGCTATTCCATTCCTAGATACTTTACCCAAGAGAAATGAAAATATATATCCATAATAAGATTTTACTAAGAATGTTCATTTCAGCATTATTCATACAACCAAAATCTAGAAATAACCCAATGTCCATTACCACGAGAATACATAATCAAATTGAGATATACTCATGCAATGGAATATTATTCAGCAATTAAAAAGAAACTATTGATACAACAGCAAAGATGAACAAAAAATACCATATGCACCATATGTCCAAGAGCAGGCAAAAAACTAATGTATGGTAACAGAAATCTGAAAGTGGTTCCCTCTTGTAGCTGGGGGATGATGGCAACGGGGGTGGTGATTGACTGGAAATAGGCAGGAGGGAACTTTCTGGAGTAATGGAAATGTTCTGCCTCTTGTTTTAGGTGGAAGTTACATGGGTTTAATAAACTGTCAAAGTTCATCAAACTGAACACTTAAGATCTATGCATTTTACTATTTATAAATTATACCTCAATTAATAAAATTAACTTCCAAATTAACTTTCCCAATTGTTATAACAAGTGGGAAACTGTACCTGGTAAAAAGGATAAAAGACCAGAGTAAACTCAGTGGGAGTTTAGCAACTCTGGATGTTACCAAAAAGTTTCATTAGAAACAAAATATATACCCTTAGTTTATTCAGACTATTTTATAAAGAATTATACCATCCATGAGTCACCTTTATAACTCACATTCAACAATCCACATTTCTACCGATAAGATAGTGTATCAATAATATGAAGAAATTGGATATAAAGTTTAGAATACTCCTAATAACCTTGAAAGAGAGAAAGCTGCCAGAAGTCGGCAGATGATTAGAAGAAAATGGGAGGATTACAGAAATAGAAGCAAACTTTAGAGTTAGTTTAAGAAGGAAAACTGATTCTCAGGAATAAACAGAAGTTGGCAAATAGATGGGACTCAAATGTAAATGCAATTAGAGAAAAATGAATTGGCTATCACTTCAGAAGAAGAGAGTGGAGGCAGGCCAATTTTTAGAACATTCCTTAGGGATATGTCAAGACAACATGTTTTTAGATTGATCCCTGAGGTTTCAGGAATAGTACCTCATTCCTCCTTGTTCCAGTTCAGAAACAGGCAAGTTATCACTTCCCTCTCCTCAAATAACCAATCATTAACAACTCTTATCCATTCTATCTCAAAGTCCATCTTAAAGCAGGGGTTCTTAACCTTTTTTGTTCCATGGATCCCGTTGCCAGTCAGGAGTTTAGCAACTTTGGATGACACCAAAAAGTTTCATTAGGAACAAAATATGAAACCCTTGTCTTATATACCATGAACCCCTTCTCAGAATGTAGCAGCAGATAGTTTTATGACACTCAACTAGCATCAGGTCTAACAACCACCGTAATTTCAAAGTATGGATGAGCATAAGTGATTTTTCAAGATAGGCAACAACTGTAACGTGATATGAAATGAATACTACTGTAATTTAGTGCATACATTCATAAATGAAGGAAACTCTAGATTTCAGTTAGAGATCAGAGAAAATAAAGATAATAAATTGATTTTTCAAAATTCAAGCTCAGAGATCCCCTGAAATCTTCCCTTGTTAAGACCCCTTGTTAAGAACCCCTGTCCTAAAGCCATCCACCTCTCCATCACCACAGTCCAAACCACCCTCATCTCTCACCTGGATTTAAATGGTCTCTTTTCTTCATTTCTTGTTTCTCTCTAAACCTCTCCAGTCCATTTTCCACACAACTGCCAGAGATCTTCGTAAATATAAATTGGGTCACATTACTCTCCTGGCTTTACCTGTCATTCCTTCTTGCTACACTTGAAGTCCACAATCTTTAATTTGGCCTACAAGGTCCTAAGTGATCTATCTGGTACTTCCCTACTCTTCCAGACGTGAGCTCTAGCTGGCAAGACAACTCCTCTGCCTTGTTCACTGTTCCATCCTAGTGCTTACTTATGCAGCACATCACAGGGGCTCAAGACGCATTTGTTGAATGAGTGAATAAATGAGTGAATGAATACTAGTCTTTTTTTCCATAAGCCACAAAATGCCAGCACTGATTTCTTGAGGTGGGTGGTCTTGCCAGTAAATCAGAGCCCTTTCCTGACCAAATCATGGGATATGTTAATAAAAAATATATACATTTTCCCATTTCAAATGGAAAAAAAAAAAAAACAAGAAATGGAAAGACAGGGGATGTTTTACAATGCCCAGTCTATGCCATGTGTAAGCACAGGGGGAAAAGAAATTATAGGAAGAAGTGAATTGAGGACATGGGGAAGAGAGAGAGAGAGCACAAGTAAAAATTAAATCATAAGTAAAGGGGGGGAAGGCAAGGAAAATGTAAATTTTTTGAAACCCACAAGAGAAGAAAAAAAAAGAGAAAGGAAAAAGGAAAGTAAAAAGTTAAACTCAGTATGTAAGAAGTAGCAGGTAGGGTCAGCAGGATTCTAGAAGGACAAATAATATCATAAACTGGTCTTTTTAAGCATCGTCCAAAGGAAGGCTGTGGGGTCTCAGCAATATTGATAGCAGCAAAGACATGATGTTTCAGGAGCTGGCAGTCAGCTAGCTGGGCAGGAGAGGGGGCCTGGGACACTGGAGGACAATCAGCAGAAGATGAAGGCACATCAGGACAAGAGAAAGACAAAGTGAAATGCAGACCTGGCTACTTCTGACGAATAGGCCATTGCCAACTTGTCATGTGGGCAGAAAGTAATCATTTTTAAAAGATTCGTTGGCATGAAGGATGATGAGTAATAGGTTCTTTTCAAATAATTCCTTTTGTTGCTTGTCTCAGTTTTAAAAACCTAGCCAGCTTTTTGTTGTATCTGACAGTGTCAGCATTAGCCATGCACAAAGCAAAATCCTACGCAGTTGGATGGCTACAACAGAATGGCATTAGGGGGTAAGCGCTGGCAGAGCAAAAGCTGCTGGTAAGGAACTGGTTTAGCTTCATACTTGAAGTTGTCCTAAAACCGGCCCTACCATGCCGACTCCACACTCTGCGCTCACACCCAGGCCTGGAAAGGTTTTGCCTCCATTCCTCTTGGCTCAGTTTCCATTTTTCAACACTCTTCATGCCTTCTGCTGCCTGCACGATCCCCTTTCTCTCTCTCTCTAGCTTGCTCATTCTCCATTTGGAGTTCTCTTTCATCTCTATTTCTCTTTCCTTTTCTCCTTGGACTCTAAGGATAATTCTTGGTTCAGAAGCAAAACTGTTCCTTGGGTACCCTCAGAAAGCCAGGAGGCAGACCGCAGCCCTGCTACCTGTTCCCCTCCAGCTCCTACACGTAGCTCACTACTGAGACCAGCCGAAGGCCCCCCGCTCCTTCTCAGCCACTTCTCCAGCTCCCGCAGGTTCTGGTCAGAGTAATCAGTGGCAAAGATCTCCTTGAAGGTCTCACAAGCCCAGAGGAGCTAATGGATGGTGGGGCCAGAGCTGATGTCGATGAAGAGGTCACCCTTCACATTGTCTAGTTCAGGGGAGGGAATAAGTGGGGGACAGAGCAGAATATACACAGCCTTTGCTGGGATTGGGATGGGGACCCCCAAAGACTGGGCTCCTCTCTACTCACTCCTCTTCCCTCCAAGTCCTTTTTAAAAACATCTTTTCATTTTCCACTCCCCAATCCAGGTGGAGGCATGTTGCTAGGATATTTGAAGGCTCTAAGAGAAGGGGGAAAGATGTACATCTGGTGATCCAAAAAGACTGCTACACAGAGGATGTAAACGCTATTAAGGAATACTTTTGGGGAGAGTGAAATTCTTAAAAAATTGAGATTATATACTGTCTTTCTACAAAAAGCACACCATTCTTTGTATTATATATTAGGAAGTCTTTATCTAGTATACATTCCCAGTATTCCTTTGAGGTTGAAACGGAATAATCATTAGAATCCCCATTTCTTAAGTGGCCCATTAAGGTTAAATGTCTTGCTCAAGTCACCTCATAACTTAATGTAGAATCAGGGACAGAAGCCAGGCTTTCTGGTTTCCCATTGCATGGCCAAATGAGCTAAAGGATATAAAAGTACTTCGTAAACTGTAAAATATCTATACCAACATTGGTTTTTATTCGAGTTAGTCGGTGATGCCAAAAGAACTATCAAACAGCAGTGACTGGACCCCAAAATCAGTCATCCCCTGAGACTCTGCGTGACTCACAAACTGTGGGGAGACACAGAAACAACAGTCAGACTTACCCAGGCAGAATATCTTGAAGAGATTTTTCACAAAGTGGCTAACAATCTGGTTTCCTGCAGATTGTCTGGACCCAAAGTTGTAATATTGTTCTAGCTAATCATGGGGATTACAATGGCTCAGATAAGTGTCCTTGGTGGTGAAGCCAGATTCCATTGTGCCTCACTGCTGAGCCGCAGGCCCGCCGCCCTCCTTCCCTCTCCTCCGGAAGCCGGGGTGTCCACGGCAGAAGTCGCCTCCTGGGTCTAAGGCTACCAGTCTCCCCAGAGGCAGAGCCGTCGACTCAGCCCTCCCCCTTGGAGACGGATGTTTGTTAAACAGTAACTGAGGAAAACCTACTCAAAATGTTCTGGCTGTTCTGGCAAGTTATGAAATTCCCGGCGGCAGGAGCTAAGTTGGGGGCAGGGGGAGTGGCAGGGGCAGGACCTCAGAAACCAAAAGGTCATTAAGCATCTAATTTATTTCTGTTTCTCTCTGTTGCCTTCTGCCTCTCTGGAGGGTCAGAGGTCTCTCTTCTCTGCAAACTGACTGCTTTGCTCATTTACTCTTCCTGGCTCCATTAGGGCCACTGTGACTTACAGAACCTAGGCTCAAACTTACAGAAACTTCTAGCTCTGCACCTCTCGGCTGCCTGACTAGATCTGCCTGGTTCAAAATGAGTTTCCTTCGAGACAACCTGCAGGTCCAGGTGGAGCCGGTCACTCACTCCCAGCCAGGGCTGCTGTGGGGGAGTAAAGAGGTCTGGTTGGCATTAGTATTTTAGCATGGATATACATATATATAAATAATCATCTAAATAGTTATAAAGTGGTTACATTGGGTGTTTAAAAATTTTCCTTCCTTGTAGACTATAGCCTATATATCACTTTAATTTGCTGCAAAAATGAAATTGAGAACATATTTTAGTAATACAAATGATTTAAAATCTCATGTCTGTTATAGTCCATCCTACCGTTAAGAAACATAGTCCAATTTGGTCATAAATTTCAAAAGAAGGTTTAAAGCTATTGTTCTACCATTTAAAAAATATGTCCAGATTTTAGTTTTTACAGATATTTTCCCATGTTTTTTTTGTCCAAAAAGGCAAAAAAAAATCTACTCTATGTAAAGTAAATATTTTATACCAACAGTTTAAAATTTAAAACTGTAATACTTCTAATGATTGAAGTAATGAATGCACAACTATGTGATTATACTAAATACTTTTGATTGTACACTCTGGATGAATTATATGCTTTATTGATGTGTATCTATAAAAGTGATTTGCTTAAAAAAAAGCAAAACTTCAAACCTAGAACTCCTTGAATAAAGAATGCTTTCTAATTCAAAAAAAAAAAAAAAAAAGACTGCCCACTGCATGATGTTAGAAGGAACCGGCAAATTGTCTCAGGTTACTGCAGCTGTTGGGCTTTTAAGCATCACGTTACAGGCAGGAAGAACGCGGAATCAAAACAAGGTGTCTCTGGAAATGATCCTGAGGCATTGCTGCTACAGTGCTCACATTTCCTGAAGTTGGACCACAGGGGGCAGTCAGAAAAATTAACTTTTGAGACTCTGAACCTCAGGTCCTGTGGGCAGCTATTTTGAGTTAGCAACCCAAGAGGACCGGACGGGCTTCCACGGCTCGGCGGTGAGCCCCTAGGCCAACGCGTAGGCCTAGGTTCTCCAGGTGTGGGGGACGCGCGGTAAAAACCACGGAGACAGCCTGTGAGAGTGAGCTAGTCTACTTTATTGCGGAAATACACTTGATTATATAGGGTCGGGTTAAGGGAGGGGTAGGAGCTGGGGCGGGCTAACTACGGGGCGGTAGTGGATAGGCGGAGCAGTGCAGGCAGCTATGAGGTAAGCGGTGACTAAGGAAGGGGG
Source organism: Dasypus novemcinctus (assembly GCF_030445035.2). Classification (NCBI taxonomy): domain Eukaryota; kingdom Metazoa; phylum Chordata; class Mammalia; order Cingulata; family Dasypodidae; genus Dasypus; species Dasypus novemcinctus. The sequence continues at coordinate 20,376,304 of NC_080699.1, read as the reverse complement.
CAGATTATGAGTTGGCTAAGTGGGTGGGACTGGCGGGAAGGATAGCAACGGCTGGAAAAGGGAGATAACAAGGGCTAGGAGGAGGGGTGAAGGAAGGCAGTAACAATTGCTCCTTTTGTTTTATAAAAAAAAAGAGGGCATGAGAGAGTAGAGGGATGGGCTGTGGAGGGTGAGAGAAAAAAAGGGGTAGAATTGACTGGCGATGGGCAAATGACATATCATTTGGCCAGAATGTATGCATAGCCCTTAAGGTCGGTGCGTGCCAGTGCTAGACGAAATATCCTTTTGGGGTGGATAGCGCTGTGGCTGGTTTAACCGTGAAAGATTCTCTGACGTATAGCAATAAAGGGGGGCGGAGGGTGCACCCAAGCCCTTTACGCCGAGGGAAACAAACCCGTGCCGGCGGCTAAGGTCAGGGAGTTTCACAGCAAGCAGCTTCACAGGCGGGAAGTACGGTGGGAAAGGGGGCGAGGACAAGGGCGGGATTGAGGAGCGAGATCAGAGGTAGCAAGACGGTGGTAATGGATTTGAACAAACGAGGAAAATACACTGTCAGCGTGATCCTTGGCAAGACGAATGACTCGTCGAATGGCCCAAGGACCAACGGTGAGACCTAGGATGATGAGCAGAACTGGGGTTAGTAACGGGAGGAGATAAGGGAGGAGGGGCTGCAGGAAGCCCCAGGAACCAGCACTTTGGGCTCGTTCAAGTCGGCGTTGGTTGAGACCTTTTTCAAGTTCTTTTAAGCTGGAGTCTACTAAACCGGTATAATTGGCATAGATGCAGCATTCTTCTCCCAGAGCTGCACATAGGCCACCTTCTTTGAGGAGGAGGAGGTCAAGGCCTCGGCGGTTTTGCAAGACAACTTCTGAAAGGGAATTGAGGGAGTCTCTAAGATACTTGACTGCATCTCGGAGGTAGATGATATCAGAGTCTACTGCTTGTCTAAGGTTTTGGAGGGCGGAGGCTTGTGTGGCTAGGGCAGCAACACCAGTGGCGGCTCCAGCTGTAGCTAGGAGGGAAGTGACAGTGAGTACAGCAGTAATAGGTTCGCGTTTGTGGAGGTAAATAGCTTCTTGAGTGTGATCAAAGGCTTCAAAGAAATGTAGAGGAGTGTGATAGATGACTCGGGGCGTGAGGAGGATGAGAACACACGTTTCTTTGGTCTTGTTAAGTGTGGCAACAGATAAGCATGGGGTAAGTCCGGTGGAAGAGCAGAGCCATTGGGTGGTGTTTAGGGGAACTAAGTATTTGGCAGAGACGTCTGGGGAGGTATAGTTGGTACAGACAGTAAGGCTAGGAGTGTGGGAAGAACGGGGGTGAATGCATAAACCTTTGGAAGAGATGTGCGTAAAAGTGAGTGGGACATGAGTAGACTGATTCCAATTGCAGGAAGAGGGGGAATCGTCGGTGGAGGAAGTAAAGAGTGGTGAAGGGATAGCAAGTGGATCATAGAGGGGGAGGCTGGGGGAAAGACATAACCAGCAAGAGCGAGTGAGGTTGGGGTGGGAGGCATTGAGAGAGGAATAGGAGGCGTTTAGGAGTTTGAAGTAGGGACTAGAGGGGATGAGAGGATGTGGTTGAATACTTGGAGCGGGGGGGGGGGGGGGGGAAGTGGGGCTTGTAGAAGGGACGACGGCGGCCGAGGTGGAAGAGATTTTGAGGGGGGTAGATGAGGACAGAAGAAGGTGAACAGTGGGTGAGGGAGGAGGGTTAAGGAGGTGATTGGGACCAATAGCAGAGGGTGGGGCGGAGACAACACGCTTTTGGATTTCAAACAAAGCGCCACGATCATAGTTGCTCATATACAACCGGAGTCCATAGGGGCGAGCGGCCAGCCATGTATCGTCGTTTGGGTTTTTTACTGTCAGCCAAATAAAGTCCCAACGGGAATTGTTGGCTACTTGGAGAGAGAGATACGGGTCTCTGTTGGGGGCGCCGGACCATCCATGGGCCATGGTCACACATCCCCAAGAGGGGCAGTAGAAGTGTGATGGGTCATGACAACCTCGAGCACTAGCAGGACAGATGTAAAAACCAGACACAGGGTTGAATTGAGGGCCAAGGAGACGGTTGTTTCGAGAAAGCAGGCATGCTGTATCCCCGCCTCGACAGGATGAGGAGGAGTGGTGGCCTACCTTCGCTTTTCTGATGTTGCTTACTTGGCATTCGGGACGGAAGGAAATTCCAGCAAGAGGGCAGACGTGCGTGAGAAAGGAGGGAGCAACACTAGTAACATTATAAGCGAGAATGCGCTTTTCCGGGAATGTCTGCAGGGTCCAGTTAAATGGCTGATGGGATGAGGAGCTTTGGGCAGAGGAGGCTAGAGACAACATGAGAATGAGGAGATGGATGAGGTAGGGAAGGGTAGGGGAACAGGAGGCGGGGGTGTGAACAGAGTGGGCTTGTCGGAGGAGCTGGAGAACTTGGCACTCGATGGGGTCATCATCTTCCAGGGAAAGACGGCTTAGGCGGCGGGCAAGGAAGCGTTGTCGACGTCGTTCGCGGCGAGAAGGAGCTGATGTGGTTCTCGCGGGCGGTGATGTTGGAGAGGTAGGCTCGAGTGAATTTGCTTGGGGGCGCATGGTCATGGGAGGAGGGCGACGAGGGAGGTGAAAACGCCAATTAGAAGTAGAAAGGTGACAGCAAGGAGAAAGCGTTGGCGGAGGTTCCAATCTGCTGGGGCTGTAGCTGCGAGACAGACAGCTGAAAAGATTGTTAAAAAAATGAAGACTATAAAAAAGAAGTATAAAAGTGGGTGAGGGTGCGAGGGGAGTGGGAAGAGCATCTGCACTGAAAGTTCTTCTCTGATAAGTTGTAAGGCACGTTTCGGTGGAGGTCAGGCACTTGTCAGCAGCAGGTTGTAGAGGCGGCAATAAGGCTCTTCTTGTAAATTGTGCAGAGTCGAATCTTTTGGGGAATCTGTAAAGACAAAGAAGGGAGAAGAGAGCCCTCATAGGGGAGGGATAATCAGTGGAAAGAAACTCGGAGAGAGTACTTATTTAAATATAAACATTTCAGGGAGGGGCTGGTTGGTGTTGAATTTGAGCGAATGGGGCGACATCTGGGCCTCCGCAGTCAATGTTGTCTCTAACGGAGGGCGCAGTGTACTCGTCATTCAGTGGAACTTTGGGGTCGGTGGCAGGCCTGATGTAACGTCCAGGGACCCAGAGCGGTTGTGGCTCGGAGTCTGGGAAGACACAAGCAAAGCCTCTCCCCTGTGCTAGCAAGGGGGCTGGATCTTGCCAAAGGTTTGTGGCGGGGTCTTTCCAATGAACAAGAGGAACTTGCGAAGGTTGCCACATGGGTCCCCAATGTTTGTGAGTTGGGGAGAGTCCTTTGTTATCGAAGGTCAGGAGATTGTGATGGATAAGGCAAGCAGTAATGACATCGGCAGGGGCTTTATGGGGAGAGGAAGTTTTTTCGTTTTGAATGAGTAGCTTGAGCTGTTGGTGAGTGCGCTCAACAATTCCTTGCCCCTGCGGGTTGTAGGGGATGCCGAAATGGTGTGTGATGTGGTACATCTGCACAAAGCTGGCAAAGATGGCACTGCGGTAGGCTGGTCCATTGTCGGTTTTTAGATCCCAGGGAATTCCCATGAATAGAATGGCTTGCCAAAGCGCTTTGATGCAATGTTTGGCACTCTCTCCTGTGAGGGGCACGGCATAGCATAGGTGCGAGAAGGTATCAACTGCAACATGAAGATATTTAAGGTGCCCAAAAGCACTAACATAGGTGACGTCTAGTTGCCAGCGGGAGTTAGGCCGCAGGCCGCGGGGATTAGCTCCGCGTGGCTGCAAGGGTCCAAGGGGTAGCAAAGGTGCGCATGTTCGACAGGAACGCACAAGATGTTTGCATGTTTCGATGGGAAGGTCTGGAAAGAGCTTCTGGATAGATCGCGCAGAGAAGTGGAATTGAGAGTGTAAAAGTTTGGCTTGGTTGACAAAGTCCCCTAGTCTTGTTTTGTCAATGGAATCTTCTCGAATGGCAGCTGGGTATACATGGCGGCCGGACGCTAAGGCGTCAGCAAGAGCATTTCCTTGAGTCAGTGGTCCTGGCAGGCCAGAGTGACTTCTGATATGAGCGATGAACCAGGGTTGTTGCCTTTCTTCAAGCAGTCGCTGTACAAAGGCGAGTGCTTGATCTATAGATGAGTCGCTGGGTAGAAAGGTAGCGAGTGGGAGGCTGCGACATACCTGTAAGGTGTATAAGCTGTCTGTAAAGATGTTGAGAGGCTGGTCTGGGTAAAGATTGAGGACTGCAGCGACAGCTAAAAGTTCACCCACTTGAACAGAAAGGTGATTGGCAAACATTACCTGTCGTGGCTCAAGCCTTCCTGGCGCATATATGACAGCAGCGAAGGCCCTTTTTGAGGCATCAGTGAAAGCAGTGATGGCGAAGGGAATTGGCTTTCTTGCGGGCAGCAGACGGAACGGGTTGAAAAATGCTAATTGAGATACACCTTGCAACAGTGGATGATGAGGATAGTGGTTGTCGAAGGAGCCACGAAAGAACTCTATCAGGCTCTGCATTTGAGCATTATTCATGATAAGGGAAGTAACTTCTCTTGCATCAAAGGGCCAAACAATGGTGTGTGGCGGGACGCCGTACGTTTGTATGGAGAGAAGTACTAAGTCAGTGGCTAATGTGATCCAAGCCCTTGTAAATGGGCAGATTTTTGGGAGTTTACTTTTTGACGTGTGTAGAAAAAGAAGAGGACCATCTTGCCATAGGAGACCCGTTGAGGTGACTGGTGTTGGCAAAACTAAGGCAAGGATTGGGAGATCGGGAGAGAATTGCTCTAGGCGGCATTGCTGGAGTGCAGCATTTACTTGTTGGATGGCTTCTTTGGCAGCTGGGGTGATGGTGATGGGGCGAACGACTGCAGCGGATGGACTGCATTTAGTCTGCAGGAGCTCGAAAAGGGGTTGCATTTGCGCTGTTGTGATGGGGAGTGCTGATCGAAGCCAGTTGATCTGTCTGCACAGCCGTTGGAGCTCAGTCAGCGTCATGTGATCAGAAACATGGATTTGCGGGCTGGTGGGCCGAATATATTGATGAAAATGAAAGCCTAAGAACTGGAAAGGTGGCTGGGGGTTAACTTTGTCAGGTTGCACTGTTAATCTGTTAATCCAAGTTTAACTGTTAATCCAAGACTTGAGAGGTTCGTCATAACTGCAGAGAGTAGATCATTGAGAAGTGTGTTAGAACTTGCTGCTAAAAGAAGGTCATCCATATAGTGGATGATGTATGTGTGCTCTGGATGGAACTTAGAGCGTAGCGGCTCAATGGCATGATTGACATAGAGCTGACATATAGTTGGACTGTTCCGCATGCCTTGTGGTAATACTCGCCATTGGAATCGGAGTGCTGCTCCTTGATTGTTGGTACGCGGGACTGTAAACGCAAATCGTGGACAATCTCGCGGGTGAAGGGGAATGGAGAAAAAGCAATCTTTGATGTCAATAGTGGCAGCATAAAAATGCTGGGGGACTGCAGTGGGATGCGGGCAACCAGGGTGGGGTGACCCCATTGGCTTAATATGCTTGTTAATTTCTTGAAGGTCGTGGAGGAGGCGAAACTTGCTTGTGTTCTTTTTGTTGATGACAAAAACTGTCGAGTTATAGGGACTGGTAGACGGCTCAATGTGCCCTGCCTGTAGTTGCTCTTCAACGAGGGCAGAGAGAGCTTGTAGTTTGTGAGTTGGCAAGGGCCACTGCTCGACCCAGATGGGCTCCTCTGTGTCCCATTCCAGAGGGATAGGGTCAGGTCTTGAAACGGGAGCAGTGGCCCCTATAAGGGGGGGGGCGGCGCAGCTAAGAAGGCTTCTGTAGTGATTCGAGCTTTTAGCTGGCTGAGTACATCTCTTCCCCACAGGATGGTTTGGACTGAAGAGAGGACGAGTGGACAAATTTGGCCTTCGTGACCCTCTCGGTCGCTCCAATGCAGAGGCTGAGATGTTTTCCAAGAGGTAGCAGCTCCCGTGGCGCCGATGACTTGAGGGCCAGTTTCGAGGGGCCAGTGATTAAAAGCGGCGATTTCGAAGGGAATACAAGAGATTTCAGCACCCGAGTCCAAGAGTCCGTCAAGCCATTGTCCCTCTATTTTAAGTTCTAGTGAAGGTCTTTGGTGACATTTGATAGGCATGGTCCACATTAGGGTTTTGGAGCTTTGTGAAGGGCCTCTTGGGGGAGGGGCTGAGGCCTGCCCCGCTGGAAGTTTAAAGGCTGAGAAAAACGTTGCGCTGAGCGGCAGTCGCGGGCCCAGTGATACCCTTTGCCACAGCGCGGGCATGGCGTGGGGGGACCTCTTGGTCTGTGCAGTGCTACGGCAGGGCAGGGAGCTGCCGGTTGAGGGCACTCGCGAACAAAATGACCGGGTTGACCGCATCGAAAACAGGCAGAATTGGAGGCAGATGAGATAGCCATGGCGGAAGCGAAGGCAGCAGTAAGTGCTTTAGTCTGTGGGTCAATATCTCGACAAGCTAGGACCCATTCATGCATCGGCTTATCGCGGATAGGAAGGATGACAGCTCGGAAGGGTGCGAGGCACCCATCAAGAATAAGTTCTTTTGCTAACGCAAACTGAGCGTCTTCGTTAGTAATTTTACGTTGGCATGCTTCGATAACATGGGCAACAAATGCCGGAAAGGTTTCTTGCGAGTCCTGAAGCATTTGCGTGAACTTGGTGGATTGTTTGGTGGAAATCAAAGAAAATGACCGCTGAACGAGAACTTTCACTCGGTGCCAAAACCCTGGGTCTATGTCTACATAGGAACGAGGGTCAGCATAGTTGTTAACCCCTATGTAGGCATCAGCTGGATCTTGGACACCTGCTCGAACATTTTCCACTACTTGTTGATCAACAGCCACTTGATAGTGAGTGCGCCATTCAAGGAACTGGCCTGGCTGAAGGATGGAACGAGCTAGAGAAATCCAATCATAAGGAAGAACAAGCTGAACCCCTAACTCTTCTATTAGTTGTTGAGCATATGGGCTATCAATGCCGTCTTCTTTAACGGCTTTGCGAAGAGTTTTAACTTCTTCTGCTGTGAAGGGAAGCCAAGTCTGAGGGCGTTGCTGCGTGGGCAGCAGGTTGAGCGGGTATAGCTGGGGGGCAGGAGAATGCACTTCGCTAGAAGCAGGTGGGGGGCTGCTGCCATACGGTGGTGGCGAGGGATGAACAGCAGCGGGGAACAGATGAGAGAATGATGGCTTAGCAGCGTCAAGGCGGCAACAAGCTGGCGGCGGGATATTTTTGGGCGCTTGACAAGATGACGGAGCAGCTACATCACTTCTGGGCGTCCGCCAAGATGGCGGTGTAGTGACGTCGTTTCCGGGCACCGGCCAAGATGGCGGCGAAGTCACGTCATTTCCGGGCGCCGGCCAAGATGGCGGCGAAGTCACGTCATTTCCGGGCACCGGCCAAGATGGCAGCGAAGTCACGTCATTTCTGGGCGCCGGCCAAGATGGCGGCGAAGTCACATCCGGTGAGGGACAAAATGGCGCAGGAGGCTTTTCCGGTTTAACGGAAGATGGTGTCTGCATCATTTCCGGGGCAGGGCCGGAAGATGACGGGACAGGGAGGGGCGGGTAAAGGCGAGAGGAAGCGCCTTTGTTCCCGCCGGCGGGCTCGGATATAAGTGAAGAAGAAGCCGGAAGTGCACCATTTTGGGCAGAGGTGGAAGAAGAAGGAGAAAGTCCGCCATTTTGAGGAGCTGCTGAAACGGCTTCTGCGGGCCGTGGGGAGCGCGGGCGGGGAGGTTCGCGCTCGAGAGCGGCGGCGAGCTGGTCAGACAGAGAATTTGTGTCGCCAGGATCGTCGGGCTCATAGTCATTGGGTTGCTTAACTGATTTGTCTCGGATGGCTTCTGATGGCGCACCAAGGAGACAGGCGCGTATGGCTACTAGAGCAGGCAGCAGGCCGGGCGGAAAAGACCGCTTCTCATACTCTATGGCAGAGGTGACTCGATCTATGAGTCGAGAGTATGTGTCCGGGCTCCAGAGCTGGCAGGTGGCGAGCCACGGATTAAAAGGGAGTAGCGGGTCCCAGTATTTTTGGAGCTGTTTCAGGGAAACGCGGACTCCATTGGTATCAAGCAAGGCGGCTAAAAGCCGAACCTGAGGGGTATGGTGTGAGGAGAGAGAGGCGCCCATAGTGGGAGAAGAAAAGAAGGCGATGGGGTCCCTACCTGGAGAGCTGAAATGGTCGCCTGTAGATAGCAGCAGCAGCAGCAGAGAGGGGCCGGAGGACGGTGGAAGGAAAGGATCCCGGACGAGCCCCCAACTGTGGGCAGCTATTTTGAGTTAGCAACCCAAGAGGACCGGACGGGCTTCCACGGCTCGGCGGTGAGCCCCTAGGCCAACGCGTAGGCCTAGGTTCTCCAGGTGTGGGGGACGCGCGGTAAAAACCACGGAGACAGCCTGTGAGAGTGAGCTAGTCTACTTTATTGCGGAAATACACTTGATTATATAGGGTCGGGTTAAGGGAGGGGTAGGAGCTGGGGCGGGTTAACTACGGGGCGGTAGTGGATAGGCGGAGCCGTGCAGGCAGCTATGAGGTAAGCGGTGACTAAGGAAGGGGGCAGATTATGAGTTGGCTAAGTGGGTGGGACTGGCGGGAAGGATAGCAACGGCTGGAAAAGGGAGATAACAAGGGCTAGGAGGAGGGGTGAAGGAAGGCAGTAACAAGGTCCGTTGGGTAAAATGGGGATAAGAGTACCTGCTCTATTGTTCAGCCCAGTATTTTGAGAAATTTAAAACATTGCTTCCCTTGTTTTGAATCCCTACCCTGGAAAATGTATCCCATTCCCACTTATGGATCAATTTACCAGCAAGCTTTGGAAACAGTGGTTACATAGCTTACACGGGCCTTGACATGGTAGTACCCTTTGCCCTCTCATCCCAACATTAATTTTCTCCCACCCTTTCCAGAAACTCCCATGAGTTACAGTCAGAATCAGATTTCACTACGGGTAGGAGTGTGCTCCCCCACAATGGCCCTCTGCTCACGCTTAGGTGATGCTTGTTACGATTATGAATATATGAGTACACACAGGAAGGAAGGAACAGAAGGAAAGGAGGGAGGGAGGGGAGGACAGAGGAAAGGAGGAAGGAAAAAAGAAGGCGTGCCCTTCCTATGTAGCCCGGGAGCATGGTCCATGGGCAGCTGCTCTTCCCATCTGGTCTGCTGGAAGAGCATTTGCTTCATTTCCCCAGGTCACTGTTGGATCAGAAAACAATTCTCCAGGACTCAGTTCACAAAACATCAAGGTAATAGGGCTTTCTCTCCCAAAAGACCATCACACCAAAAGAATAAATGCCAGCACTGGTTACACTGGTTAGAAAAAAGAGTCCACATAGTGACACATCAGTTTTCAGTAATTTGTCTAACTAGGTTTCAAGACATACCCCTTCCAAAAACTACTAAAAAATGCTAATTTTATATATTACATGTATACATGCATGTATGTATGCATATATGTATATATCATTAAAAAGTATTCTTAAATCATATTGAAAAGGCTTAAGATAATAAGAATTCATCAGGCCATGGTGGCTGCTGGGTGCGGGGAATGGGAGGAAGAGATGAGATATGGAGGCATTTTCGGGACTTGGAATTGTCCTGGGTGGTGCTCCAGGGACAATTGCCAGACATTGTATGTCCTCCCATGGCCCACTGGATGGAACGTGGGAGAGTGTGGGCTATGGTGTGGACCACAGGCCATGGGGTGCAGCGATGCCCAGAGATGTACTCACCAGATGCAATGGATGTGTCATGATGATGGCGGAGAGTGTTACTGTCGGGGAAGTGGTGGGGTGGGGGCGGTGGGGGTGAATGGGGACCTCATATTTTTTTAATGTAATATTTTTTAAAAAATGAATAAATTGAGTAGACTTTGAAAAAAAAAAAGAAGTTATGGAAGCATTAAAAAAAAAAATGTAGAGCCCAGGAAGGGAAACAAAGCATAAAATTGTTTTTACACTAAAGTTGTTACTGCAGACCCTGGAAAACTTCATGGCCTCATAAAGTTGTGGGAAACAAAAGAGTAAGAGCAGCAGCCCCCTAAGATGGGGAGTCTTATAGGAAATAATCCCTACCATAAAATTAAATTACACTAAGAATTATACTCTTAGTGTAAAAGCAAGCCAGACCTAAGAGTACCCACATCCCTCCCCTGAGAAGACGGCAAGGAAAACTGCCCTTGGTACTAAGCAAAGAAAAGTCTAGAACTTTTAATTGCCCAGAGAGCGTAAAAGTATTGATTTATTTAGACTGATAGGTTAACTGTGCATAAATTAATTCTAAGCAGATGATGTTGCCCTGTCCATATTCCCTTGGCACTCAACGTCCTGTACATGCCAACATTTTCCTACTGTACACACCTAAAACTCTCGGCCTGAGCGCTTTCTCTGGTTGCAGGGGAATACTCAGCCTCCAAGTAGGGCAGGTTCAAAGTGTCAGGAGTTAACTTCCCCCCAGGAGTAGCTCTCAAGCCCTCAACCAATGACAGGTTTGGATTGGTGAATAAATCACCAGCTTCCTCGCTCCTGGGATAGAATGATATGTTCTATACACTCTTCCAGAAGTCCCCAGCAGGAGTGAGACCCTGTTGCCCACAACAGTAACTGGCTCATTAATGTACTTCCTTTCTTCTCTTTCGCATTTTTCCATTCCCTCACCAGTGATTCATGGGATCCCAAGTAAAACACAGACACTACAATTTTACTTTATTCATTTATTTATCCCCCTCCTCCCCCCACCCCAAGATGGCTCCCTCCTCTGTTTGCTCGTTGTTTTGTGCTCATTGTCTGCACGTTGTCTGTTTTATCTTTAGGAGGAACTGGGAACCGAACCTGAGACCTCTTGTGTGTGAGTCAGGCACTAACTGCTTGAGCCACATCCACTCCCACACTACAATTTTAGCACGAAAAGAATACACATGGCAGCAGACTTGGCCCAGTGGTTAGGGCGTCCATCTACCACATGGGAGGTCCGTGGTTCAAACCCCGGGCCTCCTTGACCTGTGTGGCATGGCCCATGCGCAGTGCTGATGCGCGCAAGGAGTGCCCTGCCACGCAGGGGCAGGGGTGTTCCCGCATAGGGGAGCCCCACGTGCAAGGAGTGCACCCCGTAAGGAGAGCTGCCCAGAGCAGAAGATAGTGCAGCCTTCCCAGGAGTGGTACCGCACACAGGGAGAGCTGACACAACAAGATGACGCAACAAAAAGAAACACCGATTCCCGTGCTGCTGACAACAACAGAAGCGGACAAAGAAGACGCAGCAAATAGACACAGAGAACAGACAACCGGGGTGGGGGAGGAGGGGAGAGAAATAAATAAATAAATCTTTAAAAAAAAATACACGTGTGTGTGCATGTGTATATAAAATCAATGTGTATTAACTTCCAAATTAGTAGAGCAGGGGAAATGGAATGATAAAAAATATCATTTCAGAAGAAGAATGGAGAGAAAAATAATAGACCTATCTGGGCAAATATAAAGCATAAAATTAGAAGGTAGGTACAAATCCAAATGCATCAGTAATCAGAGTAATCTGTAATTATATGTAAATAGAAAATACACTCCATTTAAAAGGAAAAGAATGGAAAGGATATATTAGACAAATTACAACCCAAATATAATGAGTGTAATTACATACAATAAACAAAAAAAGTGCTAAGGAAAAAGATCACTTCAAAATAATAAAAAGTTCAAGTCTAGGAAGATATAAAATTTTTTAATGTCTATGTCATTTCAAAGTACATAAAGCAAATTGACTGAACCACAAGACAAATCCCCAAAACAAAGTTAGGAAAAGAGCAGCAAGATAAACATGAGTAGAAAAAAAAATAATACAAAGCAGAAACTAAGAAATCAAAGGCAAACATACAATAGAGAGAATCAACGAAGTCCAAAAGCTGGTTCTCTGAGAAGACTAATACAATTAACAAATATCTGGCTAGAATGATTAAGGGGAAAAAGAAAGAGTCATATATACCTAAGGTCAATGTATTAGTCAGCCAAAGGGGCTCTTCTGCAAAGTACCAAAAATCTGTTGACTTTTATAAAGGGTATTTATTTGGGGTAGTTACAAGGCCCTAAAAAGTCCAACTCAAGGTACCATAAGAGGTACTTTAAAACCAAATGTCTGTTGCTCCAGGTTGAAGCAAGATGGCTACCAATATCTGCAAGGGTTCAGCCATCCTCTTTTCTCTTAAGGCTCTGTGGGTCCAGCTTCTTCTGACCTCAGCTGTAGGCTGGAGGGCTCGTTTCTTTCTGGGCTCAGCTGTACTAGCCTCTTCACAAAGTCAACCATGAACTATCAAGTGAATGGCTCATCTCTCTTCCCCGGGCCTGCAGGATCAAAGCTGACAAGTTTTCTCCTCTTCCACGCCTCTGGAGCTCTCTCTATTCCTCTGTGCATCTCTTTCCACGTTATATAGCCCACCAAAGGGGCAGGAACTCACCTCTGAATTGCCCTAATGACATGGTCGAATCAAAGCCCTAATCTTAACATAATTTAATCAAAGACATCTCAGCTGAATCTAATACAATCAAAGGGTATCACACCCAGAGGAATAGATCAGGTTACAAACATAATCTCTTTTTGGGGTTCATAAATAATCTCAAACTGCTACAGTCAGGAATGAAAAATGTAGCCTCATGACAAATGCTGCAGACATTTAAAAGATCATGAATAATAACTCTATGCCAATATATTTGAAAATTCAGATGAAATAGACAAGTTCCTAAATAAATATAACCTATACAAAGCCTGAATAATCCTGTAACAATTAAAGAATTTAAATTGAAAATTTTCATACACAAAACCTTCACAGCCAGATGGCTTCACCAGTGAGTTCTGCCGTCTATTCAAGTAATCAATAATTCTAATCTTATACAAATTCTTTCAGAAACTATAAAAAGAGAGAACACCTCCACTAATTTTAAGTCTCACAAAACCCTAATACCCAGGTTATGAATGAGAAAGAAAAATTACCACAAGCTAAAGCAACTCTAGCACAAGTGCAAAAATCCCTAAACAAATTATTGGCTAGTCAATAAAGTGGCAAACACTTACATGGAGCTTATTCCAGGCACTGGGTTAAACATTTTGGAACTATCACTAAGCCTTATCATAGTTCTCTGATTGAGGTATTATTACTATCTCTATTTCACCATATGAGGAAACTGAGGCACAGAGGACTTAAGAAACTTGCCCAGGTCACACTGCTCAGAAGAGGATAGCCAGGTTCAGATCTTAGCAGTCTACTTCAAGAGCCTGTTCTTTTAACTGCTGCTCTGAGAACAAGGTGATTTTGTCCCTGGAATACAAGGTAATTTAACATTTGAAAATCAATTAATGTAAATCATCACTTTTACATATCAAAGGAGAATAACTTATGATACGCTCAATAGAAAAAAGTAAGAAAAATGTTTTCTTTTGAATCCATTCACAATAAAAGCAACTCTTGGTAAACTGTGAATAGAATGGGACTTTCTTAACCTAATAAAAGATTATCTACAAAAAACGTCAACAAACATCATACTTAATGATGACACATTTAAAGCTTTTCCTTTGATTTCAACAGAGACAAGAATGCTCCTGACTGCTAATTTTATTCAACATTCTACTGGAGGTCATGGACAGCACAGTAAGTAAGAAAAATAAACAGAAGATATAAGGATTGGAAAAGAAAAGCTAAAACTATTATTAGCAGACAAAAATGATGATGATGTATACAAAAAATGAAAAATAACCTAAAAATAAATTATTAGAATAAATACAAGAATATGACAACGTTTCTGGATACGAAATCAATATAAAAAATTAAATTCCTTTCTAACACGGTAACAGTTATAAAATAAAATTTTAAGTAGACTTCATTTATAATGGCATTAAAAAGTATGAAGTGCCTATGAATAAATCCAACAAAATATGTTTAAGACATTAATGGAGAAAATTATAAAATTTTATTACAAGACATTAAAGGAGACCTAAATAAATGGAGAAATCTATCATTTCATGGATTGGAGGACTCAACATTGTTAAGATGTCATTTCTCTTCAAATTGATTTATAGACTCAGTAAAATCCCAATTAAAATCCCAGTAGGTTTTTGTGTGGAACTTGACAACTAGCTTTAAAATTTATATGACATTAGGGAGACGACTTGCTCTACCAGATATAAATACTTATTACAAAGCTATAGTAATTAAGACAATGTGGATTGTTACAAGGATTGGCAAGTAGACCAATAGAACAGAGTAGTGAGAACCCATAAACAGATGTACACCTTTATGAACATTTGATATATGACAGAAGTGATATCCTAAATCAGTGGGGGAAAAGACTGACTTTTCAATAAATAGTGCTGGGATATTGAGTAGTCATCTGGGGAAAATGGAATTAGAACCCTACCTCACACTATACACAAAAATCAATTCAGTTGGGTTAAAATCTATATATGAAGGGCAAATCTCTAATGTCTTCAAAGGTAATATAGAAGAATATCTTCCTGAAGTTGGTGGTAGGAAGGAGTTCTTAAACAAGGTACAAAAATACTAATTGTAAGTGAAAAGATTTATAAACTTGAGTACATAACAATTAAGAACTTCTGGTCAACCAAAGACACATTAAGAGTGACAAGACAAGACACAGAATGGGAAAAGATATTAGCCAGACATAAAACTGACAAAGACTGGGATCAGTTTATAAACAGCTTGTGTGAATTAAAATGAAAATATCAAGCAACCCAGAAAGGAAATCCAAATGGCCAATAAACCTATGATACTTAATCTTTTCAGTGAAATGCTAATTAAACCACAGAGATACAATACCTCAGCCATAAAATTGGCAACAACAACTGACCAGCACCAAGGACGTTGACCAACAGATATTTTCATGTACTACTGGTAGGCATATAAATTGGTGCACCATTCTGGAAAACAGTCTGCCATTAAATAGTAGAGTTGCATTGTATATACCCTATGGCCAGCAATTTCCCTCCTACATACATAGAGAAAATCTAGCATATATACATAAATGTTCTTAGCAGCATTGTTTGAAATAGGCCCCAGTGAGAAACAACTCAAATGTCCAGCAAACATAGAATAAATAAAATTGAAGTACACAGCAATAAAAATGAACCAATTACAGTTACAGACATCAACATGGATGAATTTCCAAGCTAGGCTGAAAGAAGCAAATTATAAAGGGCCTCTATAGTATGATTTTGTTTACATAAAGTTAAAAAATAGGGAGAAGTAAACTATAATATTTAGTGATGAATACAACTGCAAAGGAAAAACAATGAAATGATTACTTTAGAAGTCAAGATAATGGTTTACTAGAGAGGGAAAGGAGGGGTTGTACTTGGGCAGGGGAAGGGAATCTCCTAAGATCCTGCAGTGTTCATTTCTTAGCCTGGGGCTAGTTACCTGCTGTTCATTTGATATTAATCTTTATTCTATATGTGAATGTTTTATGGATTCTTCTATATGAATGATATATCTCATGATTTTTTAAAATAGCCTGGATGTCTAAATGATAACCTTTGAAACATAGATTCAGAGATCAAGAGTTCTTGATAAAATATTTTCCCAAGTTCCCTCCCAAAGACAGGGTCTGCAAGTTTCTTTGTACTGAGTTTTACCCAGTAGGGTAAAACCATTCAAGGGCACTAAAGAATAAATGACCACATCAACAAAAGTGGGGCGAGTGGAGGGGGAATGGTACAGAAACAACTGCTCAAGTTTTCTCTCCAAGCTCCTCCTCCGATCCTGGAAGAAGTCTTGTGCTTCAGATGACATCAAGGCTACCTCTACAACAGAGGGCCCCAGGATGCTTCATGATGAAGTAGACTCCAGCAGGAGCCATCTCTCTTTTTACACCCCATGGCTTCTGCTTATCTCAAAGAAAGGGGATTCCAGGCACACCACAACAGCGCAGTCTGCTCCCTTCACCTCTTCCTCCAGCAGGGGAAGCCGGGCTTCCCTTACTTGGTGGAGAAGCACATCCACTGAGCCTCTTCTTGGTTCTCCGCTCAAACCATACCCGATGCCGGGTGTCAGCCCTGAGGGCAGAATTCCATGGCAAAGGCAAATGAAGCAACGTCTGGAGTGAGAGGAACAAGCAATTTGGGAATCTTTCATGTGCTTCATAATTAATGGTAAATAGACAGAATCACACCCAAAATGATAAGATATGATGTGCCCCTATGGGGCATACTTTAGATTTTAATGAATACAGATGGCGAGCCCAGGCTGACTCTTCTGAGCCCTAATTGGAGGGAGGTAGGAAACCCTTTCTTGGTGTCCACAGCCTCCTGGCCTCACTACGCTTTTGCTAAGAGTCATGGCCACTGAAGGGGGTAGAAGGCAGCTATCAGCGCGCAAGCTGGGTGCTATATGTACACCAAGGGCTGCCTCGTACGTGGCTGTGACAGTGAGCACTCACAGAGCCCGGGATTGAAAAGAGCCCACAGATACCGACTCAGCCTTGCTACAGTTATCAGCACTCTCATGTCCCCAGGTTTTAAACTGGCCACTGACTCAGTTGATGGGGTCGCAGAAAGCAGTGAGAGGGACACCAAGCACGGGAGGGAGAGGAAGGGTGCAGGGCTTCCGGTGGGCTAAAGGGAGGAGAGTGATGGGAGAAAGGAGGTTTTGGGGGTGGGGATAGGGGTGGGGGGGAATTCATGGCTTCTTGGAAGAGAAAGAGATTCCCGAACCTCAGCCAGAACCAGTTCCCATGAAATCCAGCCAAGGGGTTTGTGGCCTGCAGGGTCATGTGCCCTGGGGTTCAGGAGTCCTCGCCAGAGCCAGGGACCAGCAGCTCTGTCGTGGCAGGTGGCCAGCTTGCTGTCGATCAGAGTACACCCGGCAGAGGTAGCATCGACACTCAGAGAAGCTAGAAATCAGGGTGCAGCTTTCACAAGACACCCCTGGCAAAAGCTGAGGATTTGATTAGCGTGTGCACTATTTGTATTATTTTTCTTTCTTTCCTTTCCTCCTTGGTGTGATGCTCCTTTATTATATATATACTTACAACATTTACTGATTTAGGACTACCTCCTCTGTTCCATTGATCTTTTCTCACTGCCTTTTAATTTTTACAGTGGTATAATACATATTTAGGACATTCATCCCCTTACTAATCATGCTATACAAATATAAGGATAATCAGTCTCACTCTTTTCTCTCTATATTTATTATGTATGTAAAAAGCAAATAGTTTCATGTTTGGGGTAAGTGATGTCTGGACTATGGAAAGATCTCAATTAGATTACGGAAGTTGTAGGTTTACAGAAAAAACATGCAGAAAATATAGTTTCTGTATACTCTGCCATCACACACACAGTTTTCTCTATCATTATCCTTTGTATTTGTGTGAGAGCTTTGTTACAACTGATGAAAGAATAGTATTATAATTATATTAACTAAAGTCCATAGTTTACATTATGGTTCACTGTGATGTACAGTCCTACGTATTTTTTTTTAATTTTTAATCTAGTAATGTGTATATAGCCTAAGATTCCCTCTTTTAACCAAATTCAAATATATAATTCAGTGTTGTACTTACATTTACAATGTTGTGCTACCATCACCACCATCTATTATCAAAATTTTCCATCACCCCAAACAGAAATTCTGTACCAATTAAGCATTAACTCCCCATTCTCTACCTCCATCACAGCCTCCATTAAACTGTATCACAGTTTCTGACTATGAATTTGCTTATTCTAATTATTTCATATCAGTAAAATCATACAATATTTGTCCTTGTGTGTCTGGCTTATTTCACTCAACATGTTGCCTCTGCTTTCAATAACTTTGGGTATATACCTAGAAGAGGGATTGCCAGGTCATATGGTCATTTTGTAATGTGAATGACCATAACTTTCTGAGGAAATGCCAACTGCTTTCCACAGCAGCTGCACCATTTTATATTCCCATGAACAGTGAATGAACATTCCTAGTTCACCACATCTTCTCTAACACTTGTTATTTTCCTTTTGTGTGTGTGTGTGGGGGGGCTGGGTTTGTTTTTTTATTAAGGATATTTATTTGGGGTAGAAGCTTGCAGTTACCAGGCCGTATTTACTTCCCTCACCAAAGTCTTACTATGTGTTGGAGCAAAATGGCTGCTGATGTTTGCCAGGGTTCAAGCTTCCTGGATTCCTCTCTTCCCAGGGCTTGCTTCTCTTCCTCACAACCAAGCTCCTCTGTGTCTGTTTTCCACTTTTTAATAGCATTCATTCTAGTGGGTGTGAAATTCTTCTCACTGTTGTTTTGATTTGCATTTCTCTAATAGTGAATGATATTGAGCATCATCCTGAAGATGCTTTCCTATGTTTTCTTCTGGAAATTGTATAGTTTTTGTTTCTATATTTAGGTCTTTGATCAATTTTGAGTTAATTTTTGTATATGGTGTGGGGTAGGAGATCATGTTCATTCTTTTCATATGGACATCCGGTTTTTCCAGCACCATTTGTTAAAGATAACATTCTTTTCCCAAATCGAATGGACTTGGCAACCTTGTCAAAAATCACTTGGTCATAGATGAAAGGGTTTATTTTTTAACTTTTGCTCCAATCCCATTGGTTTATATGTTTGTCCTTGTGCCAGTACAATGCTGTTTTAATCAGTGTAGCTTTGTAACAAGTTTTAAAATTGGGAAGTGTGAATCCTACAAATCCAAGATGGTTTTGGCTATTCAGGGCAGCTTATCCTTCCATATCAATTTGATGACTGTTTTTTCCCTTTCTGTAAAGAAAGCTTTTGGGAATTCTGATTGGGATTACATTGAATCTATATATTGCTTTGGATAGAATTAACATCTTAATGATGTTTAGTCTTTTGCTCTATAAACAAATAACGTCCTTCCATTTATTTAGGTCTTTTATTATTTCTTTTAAAATGTTTTGGAGTGTACTGTGTACAACTCCTTATATCCTTGGTAAATTTATTCCCTGATATTTGGTTCTTTCAGTTGCTATTGTAAATGGAATTTTTTTTTTCTTGATTTCCTCTTTAGATCATTCTTTACTAGTGTATAGAAACATTACTGGTTTTTGCTTATTGCTCTTATACCCTGTACCTTGTTGAATCTGTTTATTAACTCTAGTAGCGTCACTGTGGATTTTTCAGGATTTTCTGTACATAGAATCATGGCATCTGAAAACAGGGAAGTTTTACATCTTATTTTCCAATTTGGGTGTCTTTTACTTTTTCTCTTGCCTAATTGCTCTGACTAGAGCTTCCAGTTGAATAACAACAGTTACAGTGGGCATCCTTGCCTTGTTTCTGATCTTAGATGGAAAACTTCCAGTCTTTCAGAATTGAAGAATGATATCAGCTGTGGATTTTCTCATATATGCCCTTTATCACATTCAGGGAGTTTCCTTCTAATACTACTTTTCTAAGTGTGTTTTTTAAATCAAAAGGGGTGCTGAATTTTGTTAAATGCCTTTTCTACATCAACTGAGGTAATCATATGTTTTATCCCTTTTTTTATTAATGTGGTATATTACATTAATTAATTTTCTTATGTTAAACAATCCTTGCATACCTGGAATAAATCCCACATGATCATGGAGTACAATTCTTTTAAAGAGCTGGTTTCAGATTGCTAGTACTTTGTTGAGGATTTTTATATCTATATTAATAAGGGTTATTTGTCTGTAATTTTCTTTTCTTGTGGTATCTTCATCTGGCTTTGGTACAAGGTGATGTTGACCTCAGAGAATGAGTTAGCGAGTGTTCCTTTCTCTTCAGTTTTTTGGAAGGGTTTGAGCAGGAGTGGTGTTAATTCTCCTTGGAATGTTTGGTGAAATTAACCAGTGAAGTCATCTGGTCCTGGACAATTCTTTGCTGCGAAGTTTTTGAAGACTAACAATACAATAGTTCAGTGGACACCTTTGTACATGTCTCCTCTGTGTAGACTTCCGGGGCCGCTGGGTCATAAGTATCCGTGCACTAATTTGAGTAGTATCCATATATTTAATTTAAGTAAGAACCTCCAGATTGCCCTTAGCAAGGCTATACCAGTCTTCATATCCACTAGCAGTGCAAGGGGAATTTATATATCACCACATCATAATACCCTACCCCCCAACAAAACCTCTAGGGATTATCTATTTTACTAATTTTTGCCAGTCTAGTGAGAATAACAAAAATTGTTCACTTTAAAAATGTTTGCCTTTCTCTGATGTGTCTAATCACATCTAAACATGTGTCAATTAGGTAGGCTAAGTGGATATAATAAGTTCCAAGTCTTTGTTAAGTAAGTGCTTATTTTTTGTTTGCATCTCAGTCTAGTGTGGTGGAATGGGGGTGGGCAAAGGAGAGGCACTGCTCCAAGTGGCCATTCGGGCACCCTGACTTCTCCTATCATGTGGCTCTACCAACTCCTAAGGCCTCGGAGTCTTCCGAGGATTCCAGCCAACAAGGAAGGAAAAGGAAGCCCTTGAAGAAGGGCATGGGAGGTTTGAGGGCCAGGCCCAAGTAGTAGCGTCCATTGGCCCACTCTCATTCTATGGGTCAGAGCTCGGTCCTGTGGCCTTCCCTGGAGGAAGGGAAATGCTGTCTAGCTTTGTGCTAAAGAAGAGACAACATGGGAAATTGTGACGAGTTTAATTGCCAAAAAAGACTTGAAAACATTTGGAGTTTCTCTTATAAATTTCCTGATCTTATACTTGCTCTGTTTTTTCCTTTGGAGTTCTTCCTAATGATGTTGATTTTCGGTAGTTCCTTGTATATTCTAGAAGATAGTGGTCCCCTGTTGCCTTTATCCATTACAAATATTTCTTCCATTCTGTCTGCCTGATAACTTTGGTTATGATGACTTTCACCAATCAGGAATCTTTAATTTTTACATAACCAAGCTAATCAATTTTTAGTCTTTTAGTTTTTCTCCTTGACACTGTGTTTATTTGTTTCCCATCCTATCCTCTGGAGCTAGATTTGAATATACTCTGTATGAGGCACAGGAGTTTTCGGTCACTACCTCCTTTGTCAGTTTCTCTATCAGTCCCCACTCTGCAGAACAGTTCATTGGTTAAGACACAAGGTCACCCAGAGGAAAAGGTCTACCCAGAAACTAATATCCCAGCCTCCAATTTCCGCTAATCATGTAGGTCCGTATGAACCCAGGAAAACCCAGTTCTCTAAAGCCCCTGTGGGAATGTGCAAAAATATTCAGGAAAGCCCTTTCAACTGGAGAGGAATGCAAGAACCAGCTCATGGGGCACTTGGTGTGTCTATTAAGGAGGTTGCAACATTAATGGGTTTTAAGCTGGACCTTTCTCAAACACACTCGAACCTATTAGTCCACTTCGCTACCCCCACTACCCCCACATACATGCTGTTTCTTGACTTTGAGCCCTTGCGCTCATGTCTGTCCCCTTCCCTGAAAAGCCCTCCCTAACTTTGCCTGGCTAACTTTCTCTTATCCACCAGACTCAGGCTGGGCATTCCTTCCAGGAGACTTCATTCCACGCACCCCCAAGGCTAGGTTAAAGGCACCTGTCCTGTGCTCCCCAATGCCCTGCACATCTCTTTTGCCCTCTACTTAACCATCCTATATTGCAATGGCTATCTCACCTGCCAGATGGCAAACATTTTGGAAAAACCTAGATCCATCTCATCTCTGTACACTTACCACTTGCCGGGGGCCTAACGCACGTATTGGTCTTACCAGCTGTTGAGTGGATCTGATGGGCTAACCATGCCCCACCCACTGCCTTTGACCCTCCTGCCCCAGCTGCATGGGCTTTGGGGAGGTTTTCACTACACCGGAGAGGACCCGGGAGAAATGCACTCCAGAGGCCAGCCCGTGTGCCTCTCCCTTGTTGCCGTCCAGGCCACATCCCTGGCCAGGCCCTACAGCTGGGGTAGCTTTCCCGGGCCTGGGTTTCCCGTGTGTGTGTGTGTGTGTGTGTGTGTGTGTGTGTGTGTGTGTGTTGGCAGTGCAGGGTAGGGCGTGTGCCTGTGGTATTTGGTTGAGTGAAGGTCAGTGTTCTGTGCTGGTGACAGCCCTCCTCTGATTGCCCTTTTCCGAAATCAGGTTCAGGGAAAAGAGGGGGAGCCAGCAGGCTTTGAATAGGTGAGGAAGGAGGAAGAGGAGGCTCCTCCCACGCAGGGCGGCCCTGCAGCCCAAGCTCGAGGCTCGGCTGCCCCCTTGTGTCCAGAGAGTGCAGGACAAGGGAAGCCGTCCACTTGGTGAGGACGCTTCAAGCGCAGTACCTGATCCAACACTGGGGCTAGCTCTGGTCCCCTGGGACACAGCAGACACACACACACACACACACACACACACACACACACACACTGGCAGGAGGACCTCCAGGACTGGGAGGAAAGAGCCCGAGAATTTAACAAGGCAGATCCACCACGGGAGGAGGCCTCGGAGAGGATGTGGAGTGAGCAGAGCAGCTCCTTTCTTCCTAGAGATCCCGTTCACATTTTGGAGAGCCCGTTCCAGAGAGAGGGAGCCTGCTGGGCTCGGCCGCTCCGCCAGGTGCCCCCTGCGCTCACACCACATCCCGGGCCTTGCAGGGCCGCCGTCTGGGCCCATCCATCCCAGGCATTTGCGAGCAGCCCCCCTGTGCCCCCTTTGCCCCATGGCCATCATATCCCGCCCTTGGCTTCCTTCTCGGGGCTTCTTGCACTCTGAAATTATCCATCTCCTTGTTTACTGTTTTGTGGTCAGTCTTTCCCTCCCTTCCCCCTTTCTAGAATGTGGGCAGGGCACTGTCTCCTTCACTGTGTCCTCAGAATACAGGCCAGGGCCTAGTTCATGGGTAGGCATTAAGTACATGCTTCCCAAATATGTCATCTGCCTCTTCCACCTTCAAGTCCCCACTCCCGCTCACCATCTGCCTGGAGACGTGGTACTTACAGCTCATTCAAGACTCAGTTTAAACATCACCTCTTGGTGAAGCCTCCCTTATCGCTTCCCTACCCCTTCCCTGCTGAATTAGGCATTTCTTTCCATGTTCTCACCTCCCCGTCACTATCGTTTATGAGCCTAGCAAGGGCAAGTATTGTGTCATATTTATTCTCATTTTCGAATGCCTAGCAGATGCTAAGTAAATATGTACTGATTTTCTCTGATTACGCCTGGAGAGTCTCCGGAGCCCAATGTCCCAAGCCACCTTCCTAGCCTTGTCCCCTCTGCTTTCTCACGGACAGCCCATCCTCTAGCCAAATGAAACATCTCACCCTTCCTGAATTCACCGGCCTCCTCCTAAGGCCATGTTTTCAGCAGCACCACTTCCTCCAGCTGGGATGCCTTCCAGCCGTTATCCTCCTTTAAGACTTGCCTTGGCTGCCACTTCTTCCTTGAAGTCTTCCCTGGTTCCCTAGCAGGATCCAATCCCTCCCCTTTCTGTGCTTCTCTACTATCATCTCTCTCCCAGGCAAATTCTGCCTTGTATTAGAGTGTCAGGTCTTACAGTGGGTGCTTACTAAATGTTGTTATTTGAGCAAATTGTAAACTCTCCGCAGTCACTAGCTATGTCTTGCAAATGCCTTTAGCTTCCTATCTCCCATGAGGCCAAACCCGATGCCTGCTCATGGTCGGCCCGCAGCGCCTAGGTGGTGAGGTCCACACAATGTAAAGGGGCCAGTAGCTCCCCAATGTCAACGCCCATGTAGCTAAGATGGGACCTCAGAGAAACCTACCACAGGAATGCACACTGATGCTGGGTGGCCTGGGCTGGCCCACACATCATGCAGCAGGACGGAGCATGAGGTAATTCAGTGCTGCCTAGAGCAACTGCCCTGGAAACCCTTGCCACAAGCCCACCCACCCTGCTCTTTGCCTTATGTTTTCCTGTCTCATCCCAACTTTCTAGCTACACATCTCAGGGTACGTTTGGGGCCCTCCTTGGATGTGGGCTAACCCTCAGCCTCTGCTCCCATCCTGCTATAAGCCTCTCTTCGTAGCCAATGCCTGATCTGGGTCCAGCCCCTGGGATTGAACTTCAGCAGTCACCCCCGTGGTACCACTGCTGGCCTGACCACCCTCCACAGCCTGCATCACTGCACACGCATGTGCATGCACACCTGCACACATGAATGGACACAGATACAAACACATGCACATACATGTTTAAAATATGAGGATTAGGCAAAGAGAGGTCTTTTGAAGTAGTCAAGATATTTCTCAGTCTAGCAATGGGTAAAGGATAAAAAGAAAGGCCACCACCTGGCAAGTGGAGGGAAGAAAGGCACATGGGGTGGAACGTGACCAAGGGTTTAGAGGCTGCAACTGTGAACAGAGTGAGGGCTAGTCCTGGGAAGATTCCGGCACCCAGCACAGTGCCTAGCTTTCCAGAGGCAGTCAACAAATATTTGTTGAGAGAATAAATGACTTCCCTACCTCCCACTGCTTTCTAAGAATCACGTCTTTGGCACTGCTCTGCCTACTGAAGAACTGGCCTGGTCTACCACACCAGGTGCCCAGGGCTTCAGTTTTGCCCTCTAAGCACAGTGCCCTAATCTTTGTACCCAGCTGTCCTCATTTTTCCTTGAAGCGCACTGAACGCATGTGTTAGTTCCCCTGCAGGGCTCAGCACGTGCCCTTGGGAATTCCTGCTCTCTCCCATTCTTTCACCTGGCTTACTCTTGGTCACCCATTAGAGCTCTCAGATCTGATGCTACTTCCTTGAAAGTGCCTTTCCCAAGCGCCCCCTCCCTGCTCAAACTGGGTTAGATGGATTGAGTTGGGCAAAGAAGGAAACCAGCCTCTCTAGCTCTCCTTATTTCACACACATATTAGGTGAGCCAAGATTTTACATGCAACATTGCACACATGATACCAAATGCATTCATATTATATCTTTGGGAGTCTTACAACAGCCCCTAGGCTGTTATTACTTCCATTTCAGAGAGGAATAAACTGAGGCTCTGAGCTGCTCAGGTTCAGAACTGTGAGGTGCTAAATTGCCTAACAGAGGAGATGGTGGAGGGCTGTACCCACTTTACCTAAACCATGCAACCGTGGGAGCTCTCAAAACTAGGGAAAGCAATGCTTTATTTCTCTGGCCTCATTCCTTTCCCCCAACCCTGGGCCATCAGTGGAGTGTTTGAGATAAACACCTCCTATTTACCTGGCAATCCTTTGTGAAAGACCCTAAGAACATTTGGTCGTAAGGGTTCTATATAAAACTGACTAAATGGAGAACAAAGCAACTGATGTGGCAAGATAGCCTCTGGGAATCCTGCCACCCCCTTCTCCCCCTGCTGTCACATCAGTCCCCTCTCCGGGGCACAAGTAAGCACATGCCTCTCCATTCCTGCGTAGTCTGAGCAGTCGTCAGAGCAGGTCTCTGCTGCGGGTTGAGCCTTCTGCAGCTTCTGCCGCGTGAGGCCTGCCTCCTACGGGGCCCAGGGCAGAAATTCCTCCTCCAGGGGCAGTGCAGAGAACCGCCTGTCCCCCACTATGTAGAAGCTGGTTTCAAAGCCCCTGCTCAGCACCCTGTGGCCCCTGGGCTGGAGCAAGGTCCAGAGACGGCGCAGGCCATCTCGCGGCAAGGGGAAGAAATGGGGCAGCCCACCAGGGGAGGCCTGCAGGTTCCAGAGGCCGTTCTTTCAGAACGCCGCCTTCCAGCACCTGGCCGAGGCTCTCCTAGCTGCGACTCCTTCTCAGCCACTTGTCCCTGGAGTGGAGTCCCCAGCTGGCTTATGATCACTGCGGGGGACACATAGATCACTCCAGGGCTCTTTCCCCTTGCAGGCTCTCTCCCTGCAAGGCATTCCTGACCGTTGGCCCTTCTCTCTCTGCCCAACCCGAGACTTAAAATGATCCAGGCAAGTCCAAAGAGAAATTCAAAGTCTGCCTAGAATCAACTAGCAAAATGACAAACTGCCATTTAGGACCGCCAGGTTCTCCCTTACCTTTCCCTAACCATGTCCCTGCAGCTCCACTCAGCCTCCGCCTGGCCACACACACACTCTTCTTACTGACACCTGTTCTCAGGATTTGAGGCTCATTCATCTTTAGGTATAAATGAGTCCTAGCCCTTAAAGCTTTATTATTTCCAGTTCCTCTCTAAAGAAGTCATAGCAAATAAGGATAAAATGTACAACTTCAACCATTCGCCTCATGGGTATGTGTGTGATATTTTGGGAGTGGGGGCGCTATGGTGGACCTTCCTGATGCTCTGAAATTACACTAAGGTATGTAAGTAAATTCTATTCCACCTGCATGTGAGATTGGTCTTAGTTCCACTCTCCAACTCCAACCCCAGTGATGCCCTTCTCTGTTTCACTGCTCGCAGGAGTCCAAGGCCACCTCATTAGATCCACAGAGAAGCTACAAGTTTGACATCACCTGGATGTTGCAACTGGAACAACAGGGATGCGTGCCATCCATTCCACAACCAGCTGGCCCCACCCTCCTGATCCACATCAGTTTGGGCCTACACCTTAGCATTCTAGATGGGCGTCCATGGCAGTTTCTCCCTAGCCATCTATTTCTGCTCTCCTTTTGGTCTTTATAGGACCCATACTTCACTCTTTTTCCTTTCTTTCCTTCTGGTTGCTCCACTGATTCCCTTCTTTCTTGGTCTCCATCTGCTTTCACACTTCTACATGAACCTCAAGGAAAATTCTTTAGTTCAGAGAGCAAAGTAAACCTCCTGGTATCTTGAAGACCTAAAATCAAACACTCAACTCCTTACTTGTTTTCTTCTAGCACACACACACATTTCATGCTGAGGCCCAGTCAAATACTCTTGGCAATTTCTTCAGCCACCTCTCCAGTGCAGGCAGGTCTGCTCCATGTAGTTTGTCTAAGATGATCTCTTGGAAAGACTCACCAGCAGAAAGGAACTGAAAGATGGTGTCCCGATCCAACATCAATCAGGAATTTTCCACTCAGTCCACCTATTTTAGAACAGGAATGTTCTAAATCCTCAGTACCAAAGCATGGTTCTGAGGCTCACGCACCCCAGAAGGCTCCGCCCTGGGTCCCATTTGGAGAGACTTGCATGTCAAATATTTGAGAATGTAAACTCTAGGTCAGGGACTTTGTCTGTACCAACAGCTCTAAATATACTTGGCCCCATCCCCAGCACTGAGGATGAGTGATTTAAGTGGGGGAGGGAAGTGGTAGGAGCAGGAAAGCTTACCCAGGGCAATTCATAGGAAACCAGGTTTGTCATTTCCACTGCCAATTTACCACTGCAAATCGTAAAAAGAAATCTGGTTAATTTGAGGGCACTGGCTTTCCTATTTCAAGTACTTTTAGCTGAAGTCTCCTGTGCCTCAACTGAAACCGTAACATTCCCAAGATCAATCAGCATACATTTACTGTGCACCAGCTGTATTCCCAGAACCAATATCAGGACTAACAGGAGAATAGAGAGTCTGCCCACAGAGCCTGTGGTCCTTTCTTCCTTATCTTGTCTTCTCTCTGGGCAGGGAGAGACTGGGTTGACACAAAATATCAGTGACATTAGGACCTTGGCAAGGTGCTTCCAAGATAAATAACAAGGCAATGAGAAGAGAAAACTAGCTAAACATAGGGGTCCTATCATAAATTCTTCTTCTGTCCAGCCTCTGTCCTATTGTCCACAGACCTGGGCCCATCTGCCCGAGCTGGAGACTTTCACCTTCAGATTGACGAGCTCTGTTTTTCTTAAATGTCTTCAGACAGCACAGCACCTGGAAATCTTGGTTCTCTTTGTAGAAGGTAGTGAAATGGTCACTTATTTTATCCTAATACACAAATTCCGAAGAATTTTACAAGTAGGTGATCTGTCACCACAGTAGCCATATTCATATGCAACATAAAATCAGAGCCACACACGTGCAGATCCAGGAAAAACAATGGCTATTGACCTTTGCATGAGCATTTGTTCCTGGGTTCTGCTGCTACACTTTGTTTGCTCCCTGTTCATTGGTTTAGCTATAGGGTGCAGTGGCCAAGAAGCTGAGGCAGGCATTAAAGATCTAAGAAAATTTCATGGCAGAAAAATTTAAGTGGGGAAATTCTATCTATTGGGTTAGATGTTTTCTCATGGGAATCACGGAAAGAGAACCATTACTGATCTTAATGAAACAACCTGCCTAGCACAATTCTTCCCACCTTTCTGAGAACTCCCCACACACAACGTTATCACAGGCCACAGTGGCAACCAGGAAGAAGGGTGCAGGCCACTCTGAATTTGGGCAGAGGTTTCCTATACTTTCTGAGGCCCTTATGGCCTCTTTTGCCGGGGATGGGGAGAAGATAGGCCCACTGAGCACCATCAAAGGAGGCTAGGTCTGCTCGTAGCAAGGGGACTCAGGCATCCTGCTCTAACCTTGACCTCGGAGACTTTTGACTCACCACGTGCCATTCATTAGACATAACAAATCTCCCTGCAGGGCAGTTCCACATGCTTTGAAGATCCAAAAGGCCTCTCAGTTGCCTGATCACCCTCCACACTCTCCACCCAAAACTCCCCCAGGGTTGAAGGAAACCAGTACCTGATTTCCAAGTGGCATTGTGGTATTTCAGCAGGTAATGGAGGAATTCATTACCCAAATGATTCTGGCCAGACCTCTAGTGGTCTAGGTGAGCTGTGGGTTCAAGGCACACCATAGATTCCTGAAGACCAGAGAGAGCAGTGAGCTTTGTCCAGAAAAGAAGTCCCCTGGGTGCTTCTGACCAAGCTCAGACTCAGTCACTCCCCCAACCACAAATACCAGGATGAACAGAACCAAACAGCCAATGAAGGAAGTTTCCTGAACCCTCCTCCCAGGCATTCACCTCTGTCACAACCACCTCCTTCCACCCACAACTCCAGTTCCCTCCTCTAGCCACAGAAACCACCCTCCACCTCCCTTCCCCAACCCCTACCCACAGCCCCAGTGTTGTAGGTGACCTTGGCTTATATGGTAGATTTTCAAGTCTCTTTTGCCCACAGTATTGCAGTCCTTTCTGTAGTGGTTTTTCAAACGATTTCAGCAGCACACCTAACTTTTAAACGAAACCTTTTTGTAAACCCCAAATATGTCTGAGTGATGAAAGGATAAAGAGATGCCTTAATCTTTAGTATTTCTGAACCTTCACTGCACACCAACATAACACCCCATACCAACACAACACCCCAGTTTCTGCCCCAGGCAACTGAGTGGATGTTGGTAATATTTAGTAAAATAGGGAATGGAAGCAGGTTTTATTAGGGAGGGTGAGATGATGAGAAGGGATGAGTCTAGTTTTGAGCCTGCTGAGCTTGAGGCTTCCAACCAGAAACATCAAGTTAGGGACACTGGTCCAGCACTCACAGAGAGATCTGAGCTATTGTTACTGATATTGT
Source organism: Dasypus novemcinctus (assembly GCF_030445035.2). NCBI lineage: Eukaryota > Metazoa > Chordata > Mammalia > Cingulata > Dasypodidae > Dasypus > Dasypus novemcinctus. Next base: position 20,346,988 of record NC_080699.1, on the reverse strand, counting down.
GGGTTGAGTGTGCAAAATATATTTTTTCTATAACTAAACTGAATTTATTCAAGTTCCCATTCAAACAAGTGATAGAAATGAAATCAGTTATTTAGTTTCCCTTCACCAGGTTGTAGGAGGTGGGGTGGGGACTGGGGAATTTCTTAGTGCAAAACATCAGGAGCAGGCATTTTGTCCGTGCTGCTGATCTCATACACAATGAGATGACATGGTGTGATCTGGTCCCAGATCACTGGTTAACACAGGTTGCAGCATCCCCTTCGTCCAGCCTCTCCATGCTTCCTGCCTCTGTCTCTCTTCTCTTTCCATTCCCTGCTAGTAGTTAGGGGAAACATCCTTCCCTTGCTCATGCTGCTGTGGGCTGTGAAGAAACCAGAAGAATATTTCCACTGCTCCAGCCCCATGTTGAAAGTAAGGGCCAGACCGTGATCTTGACACTTTCTAGACCATACCCAGGAAAAGGGCACAGGTTTCCTCTGCTTGTGTTTTCCTAAATAAATAAAGACATGGCATAATTAAAATGTAATTATTAAGACATATTTAGTTAATTTACATATTGTATTTTGTAGTCTGAAAACGTAAAATAGATCTTCTTTTAAGTTACCAGTGGAATGTTCACAAAAATTGACTGAACATAAAGCCACAAAGAAATAATTTTAATTTCCAAAAGTAAAAATAATACAAAAAAACAAATCATGGTCATAATGCAATAAAACAGACATTAGTCAGTGCGGTAACATAACCGATCCCGGAGAAGCCAGCGGGAGCCCCAGGGAGAGTTCTCTTTTCTTTGTGAAGGGCAGGGTGCCCTGGAATGGGTTCACCCAAAAGAGGAGCCCATGAAAGAAATAAAAGAAAAACAAAAACAAAAACCGGACATTAGTAATAAAGCCAGAAATTTAAAATTTTGCTCTTAAACACTCTTAGATGAAAGAGGAAACTAGAAGAAAAATTGAAAAATATCTAGAAAATCCTACAAATAAGAATCTATGGGACATAAATAGCATAGAGGAAAATGCCTGACCTTTAATATTTATATTAATAAATGAATTAAAGTTAGAAAACATAGAAATGACATTACTAAAGATAACAGCCAACATTCCTAAATTAATTTGAGTAATGAAGACAGAAGCCAGATTGGAATGATGGTATGAGTTGGAGGTGAGAGGCAGCTGAGGAAATGCAGACAGAGACTGTAAACAACTCTTCCAGAAGCTTGGCTCTGAAAGAGAAGACAGACACAGGGCAGTAGTTAAAAGTGGATTAGCCTTAGAAAGTGAGAGAAACACTAAATATTTTGACAGAAGAGGAAAAGGCAAGGATGGATGCCAGTACAAGACAAATTTATGGATGTGAGTAGGAAATTGAGAGTTCACAGCTGAAAATTGTATTTTTCCTGCAAATATTCAGTATAGAAGCACAAGTATATGAGATTTGAGGAGACAGGAAAAGGTTTAAGTTGACCCTATAGCATATGGGAGGCAATAACAGGGAAATACAGGATTATTGGGCATTGTTGAAGGCTCATACCTGGAGGAACTCAGTCTGTCCAGAGGTGTGACCTACAGTGTGCTTAGCAGTGTGGGTGCTGTGAAGAAGATGTTGGATTGATCTAATGTTGGAATTTTCCTGGGCAGGTGGAACAGAAGGCAAATGGACCAAAAAGGTAGAAGAGATAACCCATTTATTCATTTATTGGAAGTCTAAAACCAAGCCTTAACAGTTATCACATACAGCCTCCATAAATTAGCTGCTTGCCAGAACAAAATTCAATGCTCTTTAAAGGTAAACAATGTCACCCACATGAGTTGCAGTCTACAATATAGAGCTGACAATTAAAAATTGCTTGATATCCAAAGAAGTAGGAAAATGTTACCCATAGAAATAAAACTTATCAATGGAAGCAGACCCTGAGATGATTCAGATCTTGAAATTAGTAGCCCAGGATTTAAAAGCAGCTACTATAAACATGTTTAAGTAGTTAAAGAAAAATACAGTCTTTATGAGCAGCAAATGGAGACTCTCAGCAGGAAAATGAAACTTCCCCCCCTTTTAGGAAATTCTAGACTGAAAAATACAATAATTGAAATGAGTTTACTGGATGAGTCTAACAGTAAACTGGAGAGGGCAGTAGTAAGGTTCCATAAGCTTGAACAGAGCCATAGAAAACATCCAATCTGATGTAGAGAGAGAGAAAAAATGGCAACAAAATAAACAGAGCCTTAGTGATCTGTGGCAAAACACCAAGCGAACATACATTTAATTGTAATCCCAGAAAAAAGGAGGGAGAGAATAGGGTAGGAAAAATATATGAAGAAGAAATGGTTGCAATTTGCCCAAATTTGGTGAAACACATCCATCTACAGATCCAAAAAGCTTTGCAAGCCTCAAGCAAAGAAAGTAACACCTAGGCATATCATAGTCAAATTTCTGAAAATTGTGAAACCAGCCCAAGAAAAATGACATATTACATTCAGGGGAACAATGACATAAATAATGGCTGCATTTTCATCCGAAACAATAGAGGCCAGGAGACATCTTTAAAGTTCCAAGCAAAAACATATGTCAACCCAGAATTCCATACCCATTAAAAATACCTTTCAAAAATTAGGATGAAATAAATATACTTTAAGATAAATGAAAACCGAGAGAATCTATCACCAGGAAAGCCTCAGTATAAGAAATACGGAAGGCTGTTTTTTAGACCAGAGGAAAATGATACTAGATGGAAACTGAGGGAGGAAGAACTTTAGAAAGGCTTCTTCTACTTTACCAGGATCTGCTTTTTCTTTCTCCAGACCCTCAGTCACCTTTCTTCCTCTGCAGTCTTTGCATACATACATACGGGAATTTCTGTTCCCTGATGCCCCAGAGATCAAGGAGGGCCACAGTGAAGAATTGAGGACTTGAACCCAACTAAACTTTGGTTGCTGACGTAACTTGTTTACCTGCTCAGCAATGATTTTAGGAAGTTTCCTCTGGGCATATTGCCAAGGAAAACCTCGGCTTAGGAGGACCAGAAAAACCTCTCCCCAAATAGAGTTTGAGGTTATAATAAAGAATGTTACAGGAAGAGAGAGCTTTTCATGATCTCTGGAAGCCTTGAGCAAAGGAAAATTAGTTGAAAATACCCCAAAGCAGTGACCCACAAGTAGGAGTCCAAAAGAAACTGCTGGGGTATATGAAGAAAACATTGGAGCTTCTGTTTCTATTTACTTCTTACTTCTATATTTTAGTATTCTTATTTAGTGCATTTTATAAAGTACCTACTATGGTAGCACAGGAGTAATATATATAAACAAGCAAACACTGGGGTAGATGTGCAAAATTTTAATGAAAGGCAAACAAACAAAAGTACTGGGAGATGAATGACCTCAGAAGAACTGTAACTCTGTGGCAGAAATTGCTTTACTAACTTCATCTTAAGAACTCACACCATTGGTATGTGTTGGTATATTCCACAAAGTTTCTGATGCATGTCTGTGAATTAGCTTAAAAAAACCAAATTATTGAAAGTGCTCAAAGAATGATTGACATGATGAATGAATAAATCAAATATGTAATTATACCTAATACCATTCGTGGTATACTTTGGATGCATTTATTCAAATCTGGACTGACTGACGATGCCAAAGGATTATTGTTAGTTTTTGAAGGTGTATGAATGGCCTTGGGGTTATATGAGAAAAAGTTCTTTTCTTGAAATGAATACCTTGATGTACATAGGGGTGAAATGCAAAGATGTCTGGAATTTTCTTTAAAATACATAGAAAGAGAAGAAGCAAGTTTGGCAAAATCTTGATAATATTGACTCTGAGTGATGAGTTTTTATGAGCGGTCCATGATTTTACTCTCCATGATTTTTACGTAACTTTGAAAATTTTTATTAAACAAGATTTAAACAAAAATCTTTTTATTTATTTATTTTTTTTATTTTTTATTTTTTTAAAAGATTTATTTATTTATTTAATTTCCCCCCCCCTCCCCTGGTTGTCTGTTCTTGGTGTCTATTTGCTGCGTCTTGTTTCTTTGTCCGCTTCTGTTGTCGTCAGCGGCACGGGAAGTGTGGGCGGCGCCATTCCTGGGCAGGCTGCTCTTTCTTTTCACGCTGGGCGGCTTTCCTCTCGGGGGCACTCCTTGAGCGTGGGGCTCCCCCACGCAGGGGACACCCTTGCGTGGCATGGCACTCCTTGCACGCATCAGCGCTGCGCATGGCCAGCTCCACACGGGTCAAGGAGGCCTGGGGTTTGAACCGCGGACCTCCCATATGGTAGACGGATGCCCTAACCACTGGGTCAAAGTCCGTTTCCCTTAAACAAAAATCTTAAGCAGTGTCTGGCACATGGTAAATGTTCGTTGGGATGGGCATTGTCCATCATCACCACCTTGTTAGTTGGTGAGTCCAAAGCACTGAAGAGTGGGTGCTGCAACTCTGCTGAGATTCAGGGCCCAAATGGCACATGGACATACCAAAGATTTAGGTCTCTTGGACACACACCTACTAACTATAGGCTCAAATAAAAGGGGCAGAAGAGCCATATGTAGGGAAACCACAAATGAGTCCAACTCCGTCACACTGGGGAGCATAAATTCCAAGGTAAAGCCCACTGTCAGGGTGCCAAACTCCTGAGCTGTCTGCCCTGCCTTTAGTGTTTGGATGTCTCTGGAATCCTCAGGAGCCCTGCTATTAAACTATATGTGTTAGCTAAGTGATTGGATATATGAATCTGGAACTTAATGGAAAACTCAAGGCTGGAGATATCGATTTGGGAGTCATTAGCACATAGTTTGTACTAAAAATCAAAGAACTAGATAACATGCCAGAGGGGAGAATTTAGACAAGGTAAAAGGGTCAGGAAGCCATTTAGAGATAGTCTAATATCCAAAGTTCTTGCAGAGGGAAGATGACAGTGTCTGCCAATTAGACCAAGAAGCAGCAGCCAGTGAGAAGAATAAGTGTTTCAAAAAGGAGAGATGGTTCTATGGAAAGCTGCTGAGAGAACAATAGGATGAAGACAGCAGAGTAGACATTGTATTTCCCAAGAAGGAGCCACTGGTGACCTTGACAAGACTATTTCAATGGAGCAAAAGAGATAAAACTTAGATCAGAAACCATTGTAAGGAAATGGGAGATGTGCCTATAAATAGCATTGTCTAGAATTTTTCTGTTAAAAGGAGACTGATTTGGGTGGTAAGTAAAGTAGGGTATGAGGTCAAGGGAAGGTTTACTATAAATGGGAGATGGTTGCATGCTGATGGGAATAATCCAGTAGAGGGAGAAAATGATGCAGCTGAGAAGAAAGATAAACGCAGGAGAAAAGGGCTTGAGAAGACAGAGAGGATGAGATCCAGAGCCAAGAGGAGCAGCTGACTTTTGATAAAAGGAAGGACACACACTATTAGAAACCAAAAGCTAATGCCACTCTGGGAGGCAGTAGGGTTCCTGAGTGGTATGGGTTAAAGATGGCCCCTCTTTCAGTTTGCCAAAGGGCTGCCTCTGCAAAGTATCAGAAATAGGCTGACTTTTATAAAGGGGATTTATTTGGGGTAAAAGCTTACAGTTCCAAGGCCATGGAAAGTTCAACTCAAGGCACCAAAAGAGGTGCTTTCTCACCAAAGTCAGCTCCTGTTGATCCTGGCATTGTTGCCACATGGTGAAGCAAGAGGCCACCAGTCTCTGCAGAGGTCTCTACCTTCCCCTCCAGAATCTGCCAGCACTTGACACTCAGCTGGAGCACCCAGGCAGGGCTTGTCCCTTTCCAGGCCTCTATATCAGACTCAGCTGTTCTGCTCTCTTCCCGAGTTCAGCTGTAAGGTATCAGGTATATAGCAGGGCTCATCTCCTCTTGTGCTGTTCCTTGAGCCCAGCCTTTTGGGGACTTCGTGCTTAAGTTATCCTAAAGTCTTCTCTCACATGGCAAAATAAAAAATTGAGGCTTCCTGTGTCTGTCTCTCTATGCCTCCATTCATATTAGATCCAGCAAGAGCACAAAGACTCAACCCCAGGCACGCCTCACTTACATAGTCCAATCAATAGCAATCTAATCAAGTGACCTAAAGTGATTCTAATGCAATCAAAGGCTATCACACCCACAGGAATAGATTAGTTTACAAACATCATCTCTCTCTTTTTGGAATTCGTAAAATCATCTCCAACTGCCACAGCCCCTGTCCCCTGAATGAAGGACGGGAGCTGGGCAGCAGGACATGATGTGGGACCCCCCAAGCCTGAGCCTGGAAGCCAGATGATCTGACATTCTCCTGCTCTTTAGTGCCAACTTCCTTTTGAGACTTGAGAGGTACCTAATGTGATGCTCCAGCCTGGTCTCAGCTTGGGATAGTGTGTTCAGGAGCAAGAGATTTCTGAGAGTGAGATGACCATCAGTCCAGACAAGATTGTCAGGCCCAGTTTCCACCTCCCCTCACCATTTTGCAACCCCCTTCACGAAAGGGGATTTATTAGAGAGGGCAGTCCTTTTCTCAGGTTGCGCATGAGACCACCCATCGTGCATGCGTTCCCCCGTTCTCACCACCTAGTGTCACTAGACACCCACTCTAAGCCAAAGACCACACTGATCTAGATGTAAGGAGAAACTCAGAAGTTAAATGCTGCTTTTTGGAGAAAAAGTCTAGGAACCAGGGATGTCCTTTTTTCTGAGGATCTTTATAGTTTGGCAAGATTCATAGAATCTTAGAAATTTAGTGTTGGGAGGAGTCTTTCCAATCTTTTATTCTCATCCATTTGAGATGAGATGGTCCATCTTAAAATCAATTCCAGTCAAATTATCTGTAGGCCCAAGTAACCAAGGGATTGAACAGCCCACCATGTCCCAGAAAACTGAAGTGTTAACTGGGCAGCGTAGGATAGTGGAGGGTTTTGGGAGCACAGGAGCAGAACTTCTCACTGCATTTGAAGGGCAGTTCTATTTAGAGGCAGGAACTGACTCAGTGGCCTTCCTTTGTGTTTTTTCTGGGTGCTCTGAAGTTTTGAGATTTCAGGAAATAAGAGTTTGTCCACTCTCCCCCAGCCTCCTGCTGTCACCTCTCAGGGCCCTCAAGAACCAGACCTAGAAGCAGCATGACTCCTTCTACAACCCTTCCTTACCCAGCACCTCTCTTTCCCAGGAGCAAAGAGGAGCTGAATTCCACCTGAGGTGAGTGAAAGATGAGCCTTCACGGCTCCCTGGTGCTTGCTCTGGTTGCCATCACTTTCTAGTCGAGTCTTTGGGGGATGAAAGGAGCTAAACTTGAGATGGCCAATTGTTCAGTGGGGGAGAAGTGGGAGAAAAGAGCTGGGATAGAAGGACTGAATCTGAAGGACTTTTGGAAAGGCCCAATGGAATTTTCCCCCAAGTAGCTTAAAGTTTTGCTTCTCTGGAGCAAATGTGGGCCACATCCTTCCCCTTAACTAACTCTACCCTGACCCAGTATTGCTGGACACCCAAAGGAATTTTCAAGAGGTCGTACACCCCAATCTTCAGCCTCAGCAGCAGAAGTACCTGCAGCCAGTGCCCATTAGGTGGAGGCAGAGCCCCGGCGATGGCAGCAGCTGAAGCTTCCAGTCCAGAATCCTGGGCTCCAGGACTTGGCTATGTGGGCGCCTGCCCTGGACAAGAATGTTGAGGCTACCAGGGACCACCCCCCACACCAGCCCTGAGCCTGCCCCACTTATAATTTACATTTTCGCAGCATCTTGGCGTTTAGGGAGCAGATTCATCTGCCATTTGACTTCACGATTTTCCTGAGGGCAAGAGTTACTGTCCCTTCACCCCCAGTTTTAAAGTTGAGGACATGGGACCTTAGAGAGGCACACAGTGGGTGCACTGAGCTGGCTTCAACCCTTCTTGACGTGAATCCCACATTCTTCCTGCCAACCTTTGGCTGTCACCCTGCCTCTGGGGGTTCTCAGCACAGCAGTCACCAAGTTATTTCCAATCAAAGCGCAACCTGGGCGCCTGCTTCCAAGGGTCTGTACGCTGCACCCTGAGGATGCCCATCTGGTCTTCAAAATGCTGCCAGGCCTTGGCCTATGCCCGGGATGGGAGGACAGGGAGGGCACGACTGCCTGGGAGCCGCGGTTGGCCTGAGGGTGGGTGCAAGCAGTGGGAGGGTTGGGGGAGAGGCTACGGTTTTGAGAACGAAGGAAAGGCTCTGATACCCAAGTTTCCAGCAGATTCTGAGCAAGCATGTGAATGAGGCAGATGACGCTGGGGGAGGTTTAGATTCAATGCTGGCAGGGGCGGCAGCAGCAGGAACACAGCTACTAGGAGGCATTACGGGACCTGGGGAGGAAGGTGGCGGGAGAGGCAAGAGTGCAGAAGGTGAAACCAGAAGCCTGAGTTCAAGTCCCACCTTCCCCGCTTACCACCTGGGGAGTCCACATCTCCGGTTTCTCGTCTAAAAAGTGAGGCTGGAACTCCTACCTCCCCAGAGTGGGGACGCCCCGGAGGAAGAGTCCCGGCAACAGAAATCCTGGTGCTGGTGAGCTGGTGTGTACTGGGCTCTCCCCCTCCCTCGAAGACTCAGAACAAGAAAGGGGGCCTCTCTGGGGGCGGGGAGCGAGTGTGGATGGCGGATGCAGCTTCTCATTGTCGTCTGGCCAGAGGGGCTCAGTCAGGGTGCCAGGCTGCGCCCCGCCCTCCCAAGGAGTACGCTGTGAAACGGGGTGCAGCGGGCCTGCCGTGCAGTTGGGAGCGGCTGAGAGCAGCACGGCTTCGGTAGTAATGTAGTCAGTAAATAAATAAAGGAGGGCTTAAGCTTAGTGTACAGCAATCAGTTTAGAACTACAGGGTAATTAGCGCTGCAGGGGGGCAGGGCTGCGGAGTCAGGTTTAAATGAGCGAGTTCACTTTCACTGAGGCACCCCCTGGGGAGCGGAAAACACAGCCCAGAGAGGAGCGTGCCCGCCTGGCAGCCCCCAAGGGGCAGGGGCTGGGAGCAGGACGCTGAGGCTGGGCCCAGAACCGCAGATGGGGCTGCGAGACGGCGGACTCTGCCACGACTGAAGGCCAGGGGTCTATGTGCACACGCAGCCCCCAGGGGATGCCCAGGGGGTCCCTGCCTGGGAAGTGCCACTGTCCTGTACCCGCCACACTTGCCTCTTGCACATGGCACGTGGCACATGGCAAGTGCAGTTAAGGGGCTCTGTGCACACGTGGGCACACGTGTGGGGAAGGAGCCCCTGGCCTCTCTGCAGTCTTTACACACATGCACACGTGTGTGCGAATATCCGTGGAGGGGTCTGGGGGACAGGTGATGGGGACCTACAGATCCTGTGTCACTCATCTCTGACACCCAGCAACCTCAGCCCCGAGTGCTAATCGCCTTTCTCCTTCTTCCCTCTTTCCACTTCTCTTTCTTTCATTCATTTCTTTCACAAAGATTTATCGTGTGTCTGTAGTGGGCCAGGGAGGGTTAGACCCTGGGAATGCAAAGATGTACAACATGCAGTTCCTGACCTCAAGGAACCTAGAGTCTGGTAATAGCGTCTGCTAAGAAAGCAGATCGTAGTATATTATGACATACGTGGCAGAGGAGGCCGTGCGCTGTAGGCGAGCCTGGTCCAGCCCCGGGTGGCCAGGTTTCCTGGGAGGCATGATGGTCGGAGCTGACACCTGAATAAGGAGAAGGTGGGATGGCCAGACAAAGAGGTGGTGAGTGTGTGTGTCTGTGCCCTTCCCAGGAGAAGAAACAACAAGTGCAAACGCCCAGGGGGAGAGGGAGAAGAGGGGGCGGCCAAGTGGCTCGGGGGTGGCGCTGAAACGAGACTGGGGTGGTAAGCAGGAGTTCTAGGGTCTTGTATGTCTTGTTAAGGAGCTTGAATTCCATCCTAAGAGTAATGAGGCGCCACCGGGGACTTTAATCAGAGCAGTGACAAGATGCTTTTTGCATTTTTGGAAAATTGCACCGGCTGTACAGCAGAGAATGCAACAGAGGCGGGGGAGGGGGGGCCTGCCTGGAGGCAGAGGGTCCTGGGATGCTGAAGGGGTGGGGGAAGGGGGTGACCAGGACGCAAGCAGGGCCTGCAGGGATGCAGCCAGTTGGGAACGCCGTCTAGCAGTGGCCTTGGACTTGGCTCCATGTTTCCTTCCCTCTTTTCACCTTGCTTCTGGCATCAGCAAGTCATCGCCAGCTCTGGGTCTCAGCTCTCCTGGCTTTGGTGGTTGGAGAGTTGCAGAGGCTGATCCTCTGAGCCTGGCTGCCCCCGCCCCCAGCACCTACTTGACCCACCTGAACCGGGGGGGGGGCCAGCAGGGCGCCGCCCCCAGCCCTGGGCTCCACCTCCCAGCCTCCAGCCTCGGGCGCTCCCTCAGCTGCCTCGCCCCTCTCCTGCCCGCAACCGTGCCCCCCGGGCCGGCCGCGTCCTGGGGGAGGGTGCAGGGCGACGCCCGGGCCTGGGCAGGGGGCAGCTGCGGCCGGGCCGGCAGGGGGCGGGCAGGGGCGGGCGGGAGGCGCTGCGAGGCCCCCGCGGCTCTCGGGCCGGCGGCCGGGCCCCTTTCTCTCCATGAGATCATATCTGGGTCAAAGAGCACGTAAAGCGGGCGGACCCCAGCGGCCACACAAAGCCCTTTCAGCCCGGCCCTATTCACTCACCTCCCCCGCACCCCAGCCCGCGCCGCCGCGACCCCAGCGCTGCGCCTAAGCCCGGCTTTGATGTCCGAGAACAGAAAACGGCGATTAAATGTTGTTTTAAAGAGGGAGCGCTCACTGGCCTCCCATCTGTCAGGAGAAAGCTGAGGGAGGGGCGGGGAGGGGGAGGGGAGGTGGGGGCCCGAGGTGGGGGCGCGGGGGGAAGGGAGGAGGGGGCCTGGGTGGCTGGGGGGAAGGAGGCGGGCAGCTCAGAACTTACAGCAAATCGAGTTTAGCCAGGGACTGTTTACCAAGGTGAGAAATATGAAGAGAGGAAAGGTGTGGGGCAGACACAAAGGCAAAAAGAGAGAGAGAGGAGGAGGGATTAGGTGAGAGGGAAAAAGAAGACAGGAAGGAGAAATGAAGGAAAAAGAGGAGGGAGAGGAGAAGGGAAGACAGGGGCACCAACTTTGGGAGGGCTGCCTGCACGCAGGCTCTTCCTGGGAAGGTGGGTTAGTTTCAGTTGGTTCCCAGAGTCACAGGTGGGGACCCAGGGCCTGGAGCAGAGGGTCCTTCCAGTCCCTGTCCAGGGCAGGTGCAAAGGAAAGCCCAGGCCCTCCAGCAAACGGAAAGGCCAGGCACTGGGCCCCAGGGCCTCGGGAAGACTGGAGGCCAGCCCTGAGCCACCACCTCCACCCCCCCACCCCCACCCCCACCCCCGCCACACACACACACACACACTGGGGCGACAGCCGCCGTGAACCCTTGATCTTGGTCAGGAGAGGGAGTCCTTTGGCCCAGATGGGCCAGTAAGGCGGCCCCAGGCAGTGGGGCTCTGGGCCACCTTGCCCAGGATTGAGTGCAACTGGTTTTGCAGCTCTAGAAGGCTTGGCCCAAAGACTGCACTGAAGCGAGGGGATTGCTCCAGTCGAGCTCTGGGCAACTCCTCCAGCCTGGTACGGAGGTGCTGGCCTTGAACCCCCGCCTCCCACCCGTCCCCTCTGTACACACAGCCCCCTGCTCCCATCTCTCTTCCTAACAGCTTGGGGCTGCTGCCAGCTCAGGGACCTTTCATTGGATGGAAGTTTCTTACCCAGGAATTTTGGAAGCTTGCTAGTTTCTGTGAGGGAGTTGAAAATGTCTATCTATCAAGACCAGACAGGTGACACTTCTGTCTCTGGAGTAAATGAGCTTGATTTGGTATCGGGAGGTCTGGATACAAGGTCTGGCTGGGCCACTCACCAGCATGTGATCCTGCGCATGCCACCAGAACCCAAGCCCATTGATTGCTCCGCAGTGACTCTAAAGTGGCAGCTCCATGGGAGCAGGGGTGTGTCCGTTTTGCTGCTTGATGCATTCCCAATGCCTACAAGTAACATGTCCAAGGTCGGCACTTCATAAATTTTTGTTGAATGAATCAAAGAAAGAATGCGTACTTCATACAGTGCACCAAGGGTCAAATGATATTAATGCATTCAACAGTATTTTTTTAAGCTATAATGTATTAGAAAAATATGTGGAGTGCCTTGTAAATGTCACATAAAAGTGCCTCATAAATCAGGCTGAAATGTGTGTGATACAGAACTTTCTCTTACCTCCATCCCCAGACAGAAATCTCAGTTTCTGTAGCATAGTCACCCAAGAAAAGGCAAAAGAGACAAGGCACTTTAAAAAAGGACTCTTCAAACCAGAGACAACTGAATTAACTTTATTCTCTTCTAACTGCAGATTCAAGGTATACAACTGAACATTGCTATTTTTCTTATGAGACTTATAAATAAAAATACAAAAAATGTTCACTACAAAAAAATCTACTGTTAGTAGGATGTAAAAAATATTCTCTTTGCTATAGAAGGCACAAACTTCACTTAGTGACACATGGAGAGAAAAAAACCTGCAGCAGTAAATTCATTTTTTCTTTTTTTTTTCTTTTTTTTAAATCTTGTCAGAAACACCGAAATTACAAAGAAACGCATCAATCTACACAAAACGAAGGCAGATGCGGAAAGCTGCAACCAGGACCGCACAACTTCGAGTGAACTGCTTCGGAACTAGAACAGATCGGACTGGCAAACACAACTGCGAGGGAGCCGGGCTGGGGCTTGGGCCAAGGGGGAGGAAAAGAGTCAAGAGAGAATGGAACAAACCGGGGAAACTGAGGAGAAGGGGAGGGAGGGAGAGGAAAGGAGGGGGGGGGGAGATTTATACAAAACAGTAACCAGTAAAATTGAAGAAGAAACAAAATTGGGCAACCTCCTAAAATTAGGCTAAGAGGAGGCGCTGAGGTAGACATGAACTAGAACATCAATTAATTAAAAACACTATTCCGTAATACAGAGCAATCGGACTGGCACTTGTGCTGTCACAACATAAGACAAGCCACAAAAACAAACAAATAACAAAAACAAAACATAATACCCAAACCAAAAGGCTTAGTTTTGCTTGGTCCAACAGGGCAGCAGTGCCCTCAGTGCTATAATTTACATACATATATATATATATTTATCTTTATATATATGGGGCGATGTCATGGTGCACCACCACGGCTTCTTAACCTTACAAAGATCATGCATAACACTATGTGAACAAATACTATGATACACACCAGGAGGCTGGTACCCTGTCTGCAAGGTGCCAAGGACTCAGGGAGATGGCGGCTGCTGGGTAACAGGCCTAGGGGGCCTGGACCCCTCTCTCCCCACCCTCTTCCTCTGACCCACCCTCCCCAGTTTGCCTTGCACCCCTCTCTGGGACCTCTTTGCCTTTTTTCCTCCCCCCATCAGTCTGACCACAGAAGGTTTGTCTGGCTTTTTTTTTTCCCTCCTGCTGAATTATCCCATTCGATCCAAGCCAACAGAAGCTTCAGGAAGGAGGAGACAAGATGGGAAGGGAAAAAAAGAAGACCGTCTATCAGGCCTAGGCAAAACCAGCAAACGGAGTCTGGTCTTCTGCTTTTCTGCCTTCCATCCCGGCGCCCCCAGCTTTCGCCCTCCACGGCTTGCCAGGAAATAGGCCACAAAATTCCCCCTGCCACCCTTCATGGACAGAGTCCCGAGGCCACGCCCCCACCTCTGCTCACTCCCCTGTAAGGAGGTACGCCTGCTGGCCCTCTCCTTCCCACGGCCTTGACCTCCCTGCAGCCTGGTGTACCAGCAGCTTCCAAAAGGGTACCATACACTTGTGAAAAATTGCAGCAGTTTTTTTTTTTTTTCTCTTCTTTTTCTACACATGGAAAAACTGTTCAGGCACAAAGATTAAACAAGCCCGCGTTACATCCTTGGATTGTACTGAATCACTGAGTCCCCCAGCCCTTTGCCCACCCTTATCCCCCAGCTCTACCTTCTCCATATACATGGCCTCCTCCAAAGCAGCCCAAAGCAGCAATGGTATTTACTATTTTATATCTCTCTCTTGCTATATATATATCTCTCTATATATAATTTGTCTATCCTATATACACATAGGATTTTAATGCTCTTTGAATGAGTGAAGGAGTGAACAAAGGAAAGAAGAGTCTGAGTGGGGGCTAAATGTCACCAAAAGCATTAAGGGACACACACTTGTAAGGGGCTGCACATGGGAAAAGGACAATTAACCAACTTGGACTTGCCCAGGCTGGAGAAGCTTCACTGTGCTGGGTAAGGCAGTAGCAGGTAGCGTCATCAGCAGTGTCACAGCTGAAGGCGGCAAGGTGGCCAAAGGAGGCAGGTGGCAGAAAGAGGAGGGAAGAAAAAGTACTCACACCTCAGCCAGGGAGAGAGCAGCCTCTGCCCTCCCCATCCCCTCGACCCCTTTCACTGCAGACACATCCAAAGCCTTTGCCCCTACACCACTGCGCAGTGTGGGGGTGCCCTCGCTGCCCCCACCCCTTAGGCCTGGCCAGTTCAGAGTCTTCTTTGAGAGAAGACTTGGGCAAGAAGATGTGGAACTCTGTTCAGGAAGCCTTCAGCGGGATGGGACAGCAAGGAGGGAAGCCTGCCCCCCCAAATGCTTTAGCAAGCACCCCTCCCACACCCTCCGAGGGTCTGCAAAGCCCCCAGGCTAGGTGGCCAGGCAGGTGCTGATTGAGTACCGTCCAATGCTGCAACACCAGATTACAACAATACCGCATGGTTTAACACACACGCGCACACATGTAAAAGGGATTTTTTTGTTGTTGGCGGTGGTGATGGATTTCTTTTTTGTCTTTTTTTTTTTTTTTCCTATTCACATTACAAAAGGAAAGGGCAAGGTCCTGAAGAACGGACAAAGGAACTAACAAATATTACAAAAATATTACAATTTGTAAATATTCGCTCAACCCTCTCGGCGTCTATGAACAGGGGAGGGGACCTGGGCAGGGTGGGAAGGGTGGGGGAGTGAGAGGTGTCAGCTAGTTCTGTGGAATCTTGGATTTGTTTCCCCTTCCCCACCCAAGCTGAATGGCATCTTGCTTTTAAAATACTGTTTTCTGGGATTTACAGATCTCCTGAGGGCTAGCTAGTCCCCCCTTCTTCCCAGACTGGGGGAGGAAGCAATAGTGCATAATGATTTCTTACAGAATGCCCCTCCCCAAAATGATTTCACTCTTTTCACATTATAAACACAATAACTGCTCTAGTCATGTAGTTCAAGTTTCACTTTTTTTTTTCTTTTCCAAAGTATCTAAGTCATTACTATAATTGCAAAATAGCATCCTCCCTACTTTACCATCCTCAGTCAATACTCTAGTGACACAATCCCCCCAAATCCACGTCCCCCCAACACACAATTTTAAGGCCTACAGATCCGGTGGACGTGACCGAGAGGGAGCACAGAAGGGATGGGGCCGAGGAACGGGGGGATCACAGCAGCGCCCATCCCTCCGACTTCCCTAGACACCCCTCACAGCCTTCTCCCCCCAACGGCTTCCCTAAACCACTTCGTAAAACCCAAGGTAAAAACGCAGCCACAACTTTCTCAAGAGAGAGAAAGGAAAGAAAAAACGAAAAACGCTTGCAAATAAAGCATGAGCTGAAACGGAGAGCCCGTCCTAAAGCAAAGACAAAGATTCCAAATGTGCTTTTTCCAAAAGTTCAGGGTGGGGAGGCTGGGGCAAAGAGGGCAAGCAGAGCAGCAGAACGGGAGGCGTGGAAGGAACGGAAGGACCACTGGACAAACATAAGAGGTAGCTTTTAGAAAATAACACCCACCCCAACCCAGCAAAGCGAAGGCTGGACCACCCTAGACCAGCCAGCAAAACATACCAGTTTTGGCAACGATAATGCACACAGAGGTGGGGCCACACGGGTGCAAGGCTCTGGATAACACAGGCCCCAAACCCGAATGGCCCAGACAATGGCAAGGAAGGGGGGACTTTGCTCCAGAGTGTTTTAGGCCAGAACGAGGAAGGGCACAGATGCCTTCCCAACCTGGGCAGGGCCAGCAAAGCCCTGTGTGCCAGGCTGGGGACAGAGAGACCCCGATGCACCATCCCCGTGCCCACCTTCTGCTGACCACCGGCCCCCCACTCAGCTCTGAGTCCTTAACTCCTTCTGTGCAGGGCAGTGAGTCACCAGGGGCCGGGGTGGACCTTGGCCAGCTGAAGTCAATAAAACCAACTATTAATTTACACAACAAACAGAAAAGAACACCCACCCTACTCCTCCAACCCCAAGCAAAGAAGAGATACAGGGGTTAAAAAAGCTCATGAGGTCACAAAAAACTGAGGTAATTCAAGTACAATGTGCTAATAGGGGACAGAGGGACACAGAAAAGAAGCAAACATAACACAAGGCCAAAGCGCGTCCATTGCAGCTCCTCCCAGTGGACTGAGGGGCCCGTGAGGCAAGAATTCTGAGCCACCCTCTGGACCTGGACTTCCCACTGAGCTCTCTCATCTGGGGTCCCCATATGACCAGACACCTCCCCCCACTGGCCAGCCAACCTGGCTCTGGCCAGGTGTCCCCCTCCCGGCGCAGGGACCCCTGGAGAAGACTGCTCCCATCGTTTCCTTGGACAGTCAGCCCTTCTACGGATTCCTTTTCCCTGGAACTGAAAGCAGGGTGGCAGGCAGTTTGGTTTGGTGGCATGTTATACGTTGCATTAGGTTTTTCCATTTTGGAAGCAAAAGCAGCTCAGCAGGAATCTTGCTAGGGAAGGGGCTTGGCCAGAGTAGGGTCATGGATTATTCTGACTTGCGTTCTCAGAAAGCAAAGGGTGGGAGTAGGGGTCCTGGAGCCAGACACAGCTCTTCCTGCTGGGAAAGTGGAGGAGTCGCTGGTCCAACGGGTGACAGGCTGGGAGCCCCTGGGGGAGGTGGAGGACAGGAGTCAAGGAAGAGGAGGCAGGGAGTACGGGGATGGGGGACGGGAGGGGCAGGACCCGGGAGGGGAGGTTCAGCAGGTGAACCGAGGGGTGGGGAAGGGAAGGAGGCACCCCCACCAGCTGCCCCCAGCACCCCAGAGCTGCCATTCCGAGCTCCAGCCAGCGGCCCGGCCCAGCCCCGGCAGGTGCAGGCTCCGACCAGAGCCCTGCTCCCCCTTCCCAGACCCCACTCCTGGTCACAAAAGGAGGATCTGGGTAGAGGATGAAGGAAACGGTACCACCATCAGAGTCAATCAGAACAGCCCCTCCCCCCACCCACCACAGCCGGGCAACCCTCCTGCCAGCCAGCAAAGGGGGGACGGAGGCCCCCAGGGAAGGGGGCAGCGGCCAGGCATCCAGCTCCTCTGGAGCCCAAAGAAGCCAAGGCCAAATAGCTCTCAGGTTTCCTTCTCTTTCTCTTTTTTTTTTCCTTCCCTCCCTCCCCCCCACAGTCCTTCTCAACTTCCTCTCTCTCCTTCCTTCCTCACTTCCTGCCCTCCTGCACCGCCCGGGCCTCGTTCACACGTAGCACAGGTAGAGGTAAGTCTTCTCTATCCTCCAGTCGGGCGGGATCTCCTCGGGCTTGTGGCTCTTCATGTGCTTCTGCATGGAGGAGAGGCTGGGGCAGTACTCGGTGCAGATGGTGCACTGGTAGGGCGACGCGCCGTTGTGCGTGCGCAGGTGCTTGATCATGGCCGAGTAGTCCCGGGAGCGCTGGTGGCACAGCTTACACTCGAACGGCTTCTCACCTGTGGGGCCGAGGGAAGGGCCGTGAGCGCCTCTCGTGGGATGCCCCGCGCCCCTGGCTCGGTGGGGGCGCCGCCCCTCTACGTTGGGCGTGACCCCACAGAACCTTCTGCCATGACGGAAATATTCTCTACCCACACGGTCCAGTATGGCAGCCACCAGTCTACCTACGGCTGCCGTGCCCTTAAACGTGGCAAGTGCACCTGAGGAATTCAACTTGTTCTCTGACTTCACTGAAATAGCCCCATGAACCTAGGGCTGCCTTAGTGTCCCTCCCACTTCCTGTCCTCTGTTCTGACTGAGGCACAGTCTGATTCCTCTCTAGAAAGGGGGCGAGGAGGCCCCAGAAATCTTCAGGGTTGGCTCCTCAGACCACAGTGCCCATCAGAGGGAGCAGGTGGACGGACCCTCTGGGGGGCGAGTGCCGGGTAAAGCTGAGGGACCCCAGTCCCCCCAAACATGGCTGCCTCAGGGGTCATCTTCCCCCGTAAGGCTCAAAGGACCTGCCCTGCCCCTGCCTCCCCCTTGGGGGCTAGACTGGGGGGAAGGATGAGGGGCGACAGGGAACCTGGGAGGGTACAGCCACACCTGAGCCTGCTACCCCCAACCGTCCCCGTTAGAGTCCCCTGGAGCTGAGCAGAAGATGTTAGGGACCTCGTTTCAATACAGTAATTAACTAGCCAGCCATCTCGCTATCAATACTCCTCCGTGCAGCGGCCCAGCAAATAATGAAGTAATGAACAGCCAAAGTGATCTGACCATCGACCAGCTATTTACAATAGTCACTGCCAATGCGTTTAATGATCCGCCCACCAGGTCACACCCCCCCCCTCGACGTGGGGCTGAGGAAACCCCGGGGTCCTGGGAAATCCTCCAGGTCACCCTTGTTGTCAGCTGCGAGCACCCCGGCCCCTCCTTATGGCCCCTGAGCTGGAGGCAAGACAGAAGGGCTATGGCACCCTGCGGCCTCGGCTCGCTCCTCCCTCTCTCCATCCCCCCCCTTTCCTAAGGCAGCAGGACCTGCCCAGGGACAGCTGTGTTCCTGATGAGAGGAGGCTTCCTAATTTGCCGGGTTGCACCTCCGCTTGTCCCCAGAGGAAGTCCTTCCAAACACCTCCCTTCCCCCAACTGGACCGTGCTGGTGGTAGGCGGTTACCAATTGGCTCTCCCCAAAGCCCTGGTTTGTAGCACTTATTTGCCCACTGCCTTGTGAATGCACCAAGGGTGAATTTAAGCCACCAAGGTGATGCCTCTGAGCTCAGAGTTGGGAAGCGAAATGCAAAACAGGCTCCCCCAAGCACCTGGGAGCTAGCTTCCTCACTCCACTCGAGGCTTCGATCCTGGAAACGTGGACGTTTCCACTTGCTCTGTCCTCAGACCCCCCACAACAGTGACTCGCATTTCCTTTATGGAAAGAACTCGCAAAGGAACTTTGAAATGGTAAAACATTATACACACAGAGGGATGATTAAATACATCCGCTCTTCCAATCTCAGAGCTGAACTCCCCCTAAATTAGGAATTTTCCAACCCTGTCCATAACCTGTACTTCAACGCACCCTAACCCAAGTACCAAGAAGGTACCCTAACCCTTCACCTGCAGCTAAACAGACCGACTTAACTCCTGTTCAGGACTCACTAACAGGCACCCCCGTGCCTTGTGCCTCTGGATACTGGGATGACCACCAGGAGGGCTGGTCCAGATTCATGGGAAAGGGTTCTCACCTGTGGGGGCCGATGAGTGACGGGTGATTGAGAGGGGGCTCCAGTGGCACTCAGGCCACCATGGGGCCCCTGCCAGCACCCGTTCTGAGCCCAACCTCCCCTGGGCCCCCCGCTCCCCCCCAGCTCCCCGCACCGGCCCTCCGTACCTGTGTGCACCCTGTAGTGCGTCTCCAGCTGGTGCTTGAGGCTGAACTTCTTGCCACAGCCATTGCACTCGTAGGGCTTCTCGCCCGTGTGGATGCGCTTGTGGCTCTTGAGTGTGCTCTCGTCCCGGAAGCAGCTGCCGCAGAACTCACACTCGTATGGGTGGTCGCCTGCGGGGACAAGGGGTTGGATCAGGCCTTGCGTCTCCCCGCGCCCTTTGGGGGACCCAGCAGGGCACGCTCAGGGCACAGGAGAATGAGGCTGCCAGTCTCCAACACCTTAAAGGCAGCGCAGTCGCTGCAGAGACAGGAAGTTCACATGCTCACGCACAGCCATACTCTCCTGTGGCCCAGGGGTTAGCCATGGGGCAAGGGCCAGCCTTGGGCAGAGACCCCATTTGGCTCAGAGATGAGCAGCAGTCCCCAGAGAGTGAGCCCTCATGAGGGTACAGCAGATGTGGGGGGCTTGAGACCTCGCCCCCCAGCTCCTCCTGCTGCCGCCCTAATGCTAAAAAAAACTCTCCAATTCGGGGAAATTCTCACTATTCCCCAAACACTTTCCTCCTCCATAGCTATTTGCAGTTATTCCCTCCGCTTGATTTCCTCTTTCTGGCAAACTCCTAATGATCGTTCAAGGCCCAGCTCAAACTTCACCATCACCCCCGTCTCCCAGCTCACCTATCCCTCAACCCCCACTTGGAAGCTTTCCTTTAGACCCCAAACCGAGTCTCTCCTCTTCTGTGTCCCCATAGCATCTTGTTCCTTCATGACTAGTAGTGTAATCGGTACCGTACTTTCTGGTTAAAATGACCCACATTTACAGAGTGCTTACTACCAACCTAAGAACTTCACACGGATCCCATCACGAAATCATTTTATTGCTATCATTCTCGTTTTACAGATGAGAAAACCGAGATGCTTCGAGGTGGGTAAGCATCATCCCCAAGGTCACACAGTTATTAAGTAACTGAGCCAGGATCCAAATTTCGGTCTGGTTCCAGCACCTGGAACTGGATACAGTGTTGTCCCCTGGCATCCTATGTCATACCTACTTACGCACCTATCACCCTTTGGAATGGAAGCGACTCAAGGGTAAGAACGAAAACGTATTCACTGTTGTCGCCTCAGTGCCCAGCGCAGGGATGTCACAAACACTCCGGAAATGTTGGGTACAGGAAACTCGTGGCAAACCACCCCTGCTCAGCCTTCTTTTCAAGTTCCCTGCTCTTAAATCCCCCGGAGGGTGAGAGGGTGGGGTGTGCAAATTAACTACCTTGTGCTTTGTAACCAACACGGGGGCTTCGATGAAAGGTGAGGACTTCAGCTATTTATTTATTACAGGAGCGAAAGCACAGACAATAAAGATAGATTGATCACCCCAGACTTTGTTCATGAATATTTAAATATCGCTGATTCGTCTTGTCACTGTAATTACAATTTCTCTGGGCCGCATCTCCAGCAACCACAGTTTATGGTAAAGAATGGCCCACTGTATTTCACTCGTCCCGCTGCAGATGTGCGAGGCTGCCAACCGTGTAATGTCCTCTGCATTTCATACATTTTCTTCAGCTGCTGAAGGTTTAAGTCATCCACAATGACCTACGTTTTTTCATTGTCCCCATGTCAAATGCGCTCGTGCCTGGGCATAAATTGTCCTTCTCGTTATAGACTCACATGCCTGTGCCTTCACTTCCTCTTTAAAATGATATTTTACTCTCCTCTCGCTCCTCTCCGCGGGCTGCTCACCAAACCTCCCCCCTCCCCGACACAGCCCCTGCACCCACATGAGTCCTCGTCTCTTCCAAGGGCTCCGAGGCGTTTTAAGGCTCTGTGGGGAGTGGCCGCTGGGGTCTGCCCCCGGGCCGGCTCCCTCCCGGGTGGAGGATTCACAAGAAGAACTGAGGGCACGGAGGGGTTGGGGCGGGAGCACTTCCCTGCAGGGGCCACCCTCGACACCCACCCGTGGGTGCTGCCTGGCTCAGAGGTCCCGGCCCACAAGTTCCCGACACGATGATTAGGGGCTGAACTAAGTCTCGGGTTCTCAGCTGGGAAAACCGGTACCCGCCCGTCCTCTTGCTGCCAGGCCACACCGACTGCTGGCCACCAGCCCCAGCTCCAAGACGAGGCAAGGCCGGGACGGAACCAGGCGCCAATGGGCCCATCGTCCGGCCCAGCGAGGGCCACCCCCCATCCGCGCGTGCCCAGACACCCCTCTCCCTGTGCGTTTGCACGCCCGCGCCCCGTCTGACATCCAACTCCCCCTCCTGACCGCATCGGCAGCAATTACGACTTTAATCAAGGATTCAGTATCCTCATTAAGCTATAAATAAATAAATAAAGCAGGGGCCACGTGAGACTTCAGCTGGAGCCGGTAATTAAAACGTCCGCGGCAGCCAGCGGCCGGGCAGGGCCGCCTGTGCCTTTCACCTCCAGAGGGGGGCTCAGAGAGTTTACAAAACAAAGAGGGGCTAGGTTTGATCAGATTTTTATGAATTTAATTATGAGGGGGATCACATGTTACATGAGTTTAAACAGGAAATCTCCAGAGTCAGCCCAGGGAATGGAATAAAAAGAACCGAGAGAAAAAAAAAAAAAAAGATCGGGGGGGTAAGGGGGCGCAGAGAGGTTTTGAAGCCTGGGCAGCCCCGGCCCGAAATCCTCACTCCGAGAGTTAGTCGTGTCAGAATCTCCATAATGTACACAGAACTGGCTGCGGAACTCAAAATCCAATTTGTGGTGTGCTGATTAACTCTGGAGCCTCCTTAATGAGCTTGACATTAAGTGCAGGACCAACGAGACTAATTAGAGCCCCCTCCCCGTGCCCAGTGCACCTGGGACCCCTATGGGCTGGCCTTACCTGGTGGGTTCAAGCCGGGTGGCCCTCCCCACCCCAAGCCGTCCTGCTGGCTCCTCGGGCCGTCCCTCCCACCCCCCCTTCAGCACAGCTGAGACTTTATTACATGATGAGCCGTGTGAATCAGGGATCCATCAATGCCAAGAGCGCTGCTGGACTAACCTACCAAACACAGCTGCCAACGCTAAACCCCCGGCCCCAGCAGCAAATGGGCCAAGAACAACGGAATATTAACGAGGCATTGTGTGTGGGGTGTGCAGGGCGCCGTGCTGGTATGAATATCGACGGGTGCCCGAGTGTGCACGGGCAGGGCACCCACGCCCAGGCAAGCGCTTCTTGCAAACTCGGTCTGGAAATAGCCTCTCCCACGGGTCTGAGCCACGACTGGCCAAGCGGCCCGGAACATGCTGGTAGGTGAGCTCTCACGGGGTGGGTGGCCTGGGCTCAGGAGGACTTAGCAGGGCCGGGGTCTTGCGAGCCACAGGAAGCCAGCTGATCCTCAGGTGTGTCTGAAAGGTGCCTGGCCATCTCCATGAGTGAAGACTGACCTTGGGGACCCAGTGGGGGAAGTGTTGCCAGAAGGGTGCACAGACCCCAGCGGACACTGCTGCCGTCATGGCACAGAGAGTCCTGGTCAACAGCCCTTCATCCTTAGCCCTTTGAGCTGGGCCCTGCCCTCGGGGCCTCCTGCTGTACTATCCCGGCAATGCTAAGTCACCCTACGCCTGTCTGGAGCACGGAGGTGGAGTGCTCCCCGCAGGGAGAGCCCAGGCAGGCTCCCTGGGGAGGAAGCCTACGGCTGGCAGGGCGGGCCGGCTCAGTCGAGGATGAATAAAGGCCCTCGCTGTCTCAGCAGAGTCTGCCTCCCACGAAAGGCCTGCCCTGCCTCCTCAGTCCCTGAGAAGCAGGAAGACGGCCACGGATGAGGAGGGTCCTGCCATCCCTCCCCGAGGCACCTGGAGATTCTGTGTGCCCTCCACAGACATGAGCACACACGCTCTGTTAGACGCAGCTGGACAGTCTGTCTGTCTGCCTCCCTGGCCCTGGCCCACCACTCCTCCCTCTCCCCAGGCACAGGACAGGAAGCACACACGCAGAGACAGAGCAGAGCAGCAATGGTTGCCGCCTGCACAGCCAGGAAGAGCCAATTTTGTCTTCAAGGACAGGAAGGCGCTCAGCCACACCTTCCCCCACCAGGGAAGACGGGGAGGTGCTGCAAGGAAGCAGACACCTCTTGGCCTTCAGGGACGCGGTGCCTGGCTCCCAAGCCCTAGAGGGTGGTGGTCGGCACGGCCGGTACCTGGGCACCTTGACTCCCAGCTCCCTGCGTGTCTCTCCCATCACCTGCAACTGGCTGAGCAGGGATACGGGAGATTTCATGGCTCACCGTTCCAACCCCCTCGATGTCTGCCCCAAACAAGGTCAAGACCCAAGTATAAGCAATGTGCTTCTGAAGCTGTAGAGCAAATGGGAACACTTCTTTGACATTCCCTCAAGAGCCAAAGAAAAAGGCATCCACGGGGCTGACCTCAGGAGGGGGTGCATATGGTGGGCTGCCCGTGGGAGCTGGGCTTTGGGCTGGGGCAGACACGGGTAGAAACCAAGCAGGGGAGTTTGCCTCAGACTGGATCTTGGGTCCACCTGCATTGGAATCTACTGGGAATATGTATCAGTAATGCTGAGTCTTGGCTCCCACCCCAGATCCGCTGAATCACAGCCTGAGCACAGAGAGTTTGAGAGCCAAGGGTCCCCAGAATGGGCTCGAGGGGCAACTGTCCAATTCACCCCGCACTACGGGAAGCCCCCACCCATGCCACCCTCCAGCAGACAAGGGCATGCTCCGTCAATCCAGACACCCCAGCCCTCCCACCTCCCGGCCCGGCCCACCTGTGTGTGAGCGCAGGTGGCGTTTGAGGGCAGTGTGGCTGGGGAAGGTGCGGTTGCACTCGCTGCAGATGTAGCTGCGCACGCCCGCGTGGACCTCCATGTGCTGCTGGAGTGCGCTTTGCGCCTGGAAACGCTTCCCGCACAGCAGACAGAAGACGGCCATGTCCGTGCCTGGGGAGACAGGAGGGGGCAGAGCTCAGTGGCAGGAACACCAGGTCCGCGCTTGCCCATCCCGGCCAGAGCCAGGGCCGGCAGGGGCACCAGCACCACGGATTCCCAGACTCAAATCCAGAGACGGTTGGGGCCACGCCGTGTTGACTGAGCACCCTGAGTTTGCCAGGCACGCCGACAACGCTGATGGGCAAAATCGACCTGCTGTCTGCCCTTGTGGAACCTAAAGTCTAGTGGGCGAGAGAGACACATTGGACGGGCAAGGTAAACTCGTCACTGTAGCAAGGGCTATACACAAGGCAGGGTATTAGGAGGCCACGGATCAGAAGGACTTTACCAAGTCTGGGCCAGGGGCTGGGGAGTCAGGGCCTCACAGTAAGACTACAGATGCCCGTCGTTCTCATGTCAGCAACTTAAAAACCACAACTCCAAAAGGTGTTAGCTTCACTCTTCAGGTAAGAAAACTGAGGCCCAGAGAGACTGAGCAACTGCATTCAAGGATCCTCAGTTCCTAAGTGGCGGAGCTGGGAGTCAGACCCAGGCCTGGGTTTGAATTCTTTCCTGATGTGAGCTACAAATTCTATTTTCTTAACCACTTCCCCATTCATTCACGCATGACTCTTAGGGATTCATTCATTCAATATCAAAGCATGAAACTTAGGACTTCTTCATTCAGCAAATATTATTAGAGTCCCTTCTACAAGCAGGAGTCTCTCTTTTGGCACCAGGGATATTCCCCCGGAAGAGCGTACCAAGTCTATGCTCTCATCATAGATGTTACACAGCACACTGGGTGATAGGGCGGGAGTGGGGGGGAGGGTGGTGGGAGTGGAGAACATTCCAGAAAACAGAGCGTGTCTGTGAACACTCTGGGCTCAGAAGAACCTGGGTAAGTCCAAGGATCAGAGAGAAAAGCAGTGAAGTTGGGAAGCGGGGTGAGGAGGCTAAGGAGGAGGGCAGGGGCCGGTCCATCCGGGGTCTTGAAAGTCAAATTAAGAGCTCTAGTTTTCACCCTAAGACCAGTGAGCAATTGTCAAAGGATTTTGAGCTGGTGAGTAACAAGATGAGATTTTCATTGAATTCTGGTTGCTCATTCCCTACAGGTACCCTACAAAGACAGGCTGCCATTTTCTGTTTGTCATCAACCCCCTTTCCCACGCAGCACTGGAGTCATGCCCTTTCTGGCTACAGCACCACGAGTCTCTGAATTCTAACTGGTAGCTCGCTGCCCACCATCTTAAACTGTGCGCTGGGACGCTGCTCTCTGCTGGATCTGGGCCATAAATATTACCCGCAATCAGCCCTGCACCACTTTCCCCTGGTTCAGCACCATGGGTGGGGCAAGGCGGTAAAGGTCCACCCAGTCCAATGCAGATGAGGGCGGACCTTTGGCTGCTGGAACTGGCTGTTCAGCTGGAATCAGGGTTTGTCTGCACAAGGCAAGAGTGAGAGAAGGGACAGCAGGAAGCGCCTGGCAGCCTTTCCGGCCCATCTGTGGAGACAGCAAATGGAAGCTCAGGATTTTTCAGGCCCATTCATGGCCAAGTTGGTATGTACTAGTGGGAAGGCAAGGACTGCCTCTCATCCCCCCACCCCACTCCTCTACCCTCACCTCCACCCGTGATCCCCAACCCTGGACTCCAGGCACTGGCTGCCGTGCATCCTCCTGTCCACAGCCACTGCCTGCACTTAGGTCCACGGAAGGCTGAGGAGGCAGATGCAATCAAAGCAAGCGCAACGTTTTGCTCCCGCTCGTCAAAGAGCAGGAGGGAAGGGGAACTAACCTAGGCTGCGCCAGGGCTTTATCTATGTTGTCGCCTCATTTAAAACCTGTGACCGACAAGGTGGGTACTCTTTCCCTGCTCTTTACAAATGGGAAAACAGAGACATTAACTGACCTGCTTAAGGTCATGCACACAGGAAGAGACAGAGGTGTGGCCTAAAAATGCCTAGGTCTATCTGATTTCAGAAACCAGGGGGCTGGGCCCATTTCCACCTCTGGGGCCACCACCTGCCTGGGGCTGGCCTGAGAAGAGGCACAGCATTGGCAGCAGCAAGCCAACCAGCTCCAGCCGGCTGATTCAGGAGCACTGACGCCACCGTGGGGGCAGAACAACGGCGATGGCCAGGCTGGGTCACGAGGTGTAGCTCTCCTAAGCCTTCCAAACCCCCTGGAATCCAGCCAGATTTCTGGGAGGTATTGGGGTGCTCAGCCCCCCTTGATGGAGGGGGACCATAGAGGGGTTGTTCTGCCCAGGCAGAAGCAGAGCCAAGGGCTGGCAGCCCGGCACAGGAGCAGAGGCCATCTGCGGTCCTTTCTGTGACACGGCCGTCCCCACTCCTCCAGCCTGGGGGCAGCGGCGGCCCCCTCTCAGCTGAGTCCACCCCAGCCCTCGGCCCCCAGAGAGCTCAAGCAGCCACCTTAACTCATGAGATGAGCAGCCCCCCGGGCCAGCCACACCCTCTGAGAGCCAAAGGTTTCTGCGTACGTATCCCCTGAAATCCAGAGCACAGAAGGAGCTTGGTTTCGAGAGCATACGAGTGACACGCCCAGAAGGACACCCCAAGCCGAAAGAGCCAGGTCCAGAGGTGCCCCAAGGCCCACCCACCCATCACGGCAGACAGAAGCTTGCAGCTTTCTCCCCTTGGTCTCGCCAAGGCCCCTCGAAGCTGCCCCTTCCTGCCTTTCCTACTTCTCAGGACGGCCCGAGTCCACTCCTAACCCAAGCAGACGCATGGAGCCTCGACCAAGGGCAGGTTCTGTGCTGGGAGACACGGGGGTGTGAGGCGCATGAGGGAAATACAGGCTCAGCCCAGTGGGGTACACGACTCAGCAACCAGAGAGGGCGAGGCCGGCGACTCCACAACGGTTTCGGAGAAGTCTGCGTTAGGCTTTGAGAAATGATGAGAAACTGGAGAAGCTGAGGATGGGAAGTGGGGCACACGGGCCAGGCTGGGGCAACACCGCAAGCCCATTTCAGAGCGGGTGGGGCTGGAGCACAGGCTCTGAGGATGGAGAGAAGCTGGGAGGTTACTGGAGGTAGATGCACAGGGCACCAGAGATGCCGGGGTGGGGGGAGGGGCTTCGTACCACAGGCAGCAGGTGCCACGGAACACGGGGTCTGCTAGCGCGACCCGACCAGTATCTGAGGCTACAGCCTGGGGACTGGAAGGCAAGGGCAGGTGGCTGAAAGCAGAGAGCGATCCTGGCTCTGGAGGGGCATGGGGACCAGGTTAGGGCAGAGGCTGCACGGGCAGGGAGGGATGGGGAAATGACATCCTGGGAAGGTGGCCCAACAGGCCCTGAGGCCTGGGCGGAGCAGGCAAGGTGGTGAGACTGATGGCCCAGCAGCCCTGGGCCCTGCTGACAGATTTAAACTTGCACAACTGGTCACCACTGGTGAGGAAATGCGACAGGTCCCTACACTGGTTACTCTCCCGGTCCTGGCGCATCATCCTCTTTGTCCCCATCCCACAAGGCTCAGGGGCTCTCACGCACTGATCAGGGCTCCCAGGCCGAGAGAGGAAGGCGCTCAGGCCCACATCCACTCTCCCAATTCTTTCGCTCTCAGATGAACAGCTGGGAAGACAGAAAAGTTTTGTTTTTGTTTTTTTAAAAAGGAAAAGCTGAAGGAGAAGTAGGCAAGACACAAGAAGAGCAACTAGGGTGTACAAGTTAAAAACCTAGAGACTAGATTTGAGTTCTTAAGCAATTTGCCGTCGTTTCTGCCTAGCTGATTGTTTGGCATGTATGATGAGTCAGGGCAGATTCTATTACACTGGGAGATTAAGCAAATAAATGCTAGCTTTTGGAAACACATTGTAATGTGGGGCTATGGAAATAAAATTATCTAGAAAATTGTATTAGCAATTCATTAACTGCAGGGAGCTGTGCGGCAGGACAAGCGGATCCCAGCAGCAGCAGAACGCTCTGCTCCCTTCACTCCTGAGCCCCAGGCACCCATGGCTGGGTCCTAGGCTGACAGCCCTGGGGGAGGGGAGGAGCCCTGCCTGATGGAGAAAGACTTTAAGAAATCACATTGTATGCTTATAGGGGTGCTGCTCTGCCACTTACTTGCGGTGTGACCCTTAGCAACTCATCCAACCTCTCTGGATCACCATTTGCCACGTGCATGCAGTTCTTGGTAACACCGGAAAGATCTCCCTGCCGAGATGCTTCACAGCTTCAAGTGGAAGCAGAGCCGTGGCGGGCCCAAACCACACCCTTGAATTAGAAAAATCACGTCTCTTCCTCTGGGGAGACACAAATCCTTGCCAGGGTACACGGTCTGGGTGAGCAGAGGGGAATGCATTTCTGTCTCCACTTCCCCCCTTGGCTGGGCATCCTCCTGCAACAAGCAACTTCCAGCACAAACCACGGCAGCCCTGCACAAGCATACAAACCTAAGTTGCTTTATCGACCCTAGGCTGCTTCTTCCAGGAAGCTGGCTCCAGAGACGGCACCTTGGATGAGTTGAGACCCACGCCAGGGACATCATCTTCCTCTGAGAACTCACCACTACCCTGCATGTGCTCTATCACAGCACGTAAACCCCATTACCGCATTTGGTCTTGACCTTTAGCTCTAACAGATTGTAAGCCCTCCAGAGTAGGAACTATTCTATTCCTCTTTATATCCCCAACACTTGGAGCAGGGCTTGGCATACAGCAGGCACTTGATAATTGCATGTTGTGATAAAGAATAAATAAGGGGCTATGGGATAAACATAAAGGGCAGGAGTAGGGGAGTCATGCTAGAGACAGATGGCTGGAGCTGGGGAAAGTTCAGTCCCAAGCCCACAAATGGAGTCATTACTGAGAGCTTCCAACAAGACTCTCCTTGGAATAAGTAACAGCGGCCAAGGGACCTACAGGCAGTGGGTCTTACTGGAACCTCTTAGGTCTGCCTGGTGGGTTGGAGTAAGAACTCCCCAGTTCTTACTCTATCTCTGAGCTCCATTGCACAGAAGCAAAGAGCCAGACTGTGGAAGGACGAGTTCTAGCACATGCCGCAGTGAAACAGCCAGAAGCCTCCGGTTCTGATCCAGAGACACAGTGCTTCCTGGCTTTGTGATCCTGGGTCAGGCACCTGCTTCCCTTGGCCTCCATTTCTTCATCTGGGAAACAGCATTCATTACTAATCTACCCTTCCCAACACTAACGTCATATTGCTGCTACGAGGCAATTTACATTTCTGAATATGTTAAGTCCTACAACTATATACTTTTCTATTAAGCTGTATATTTACATGTAAGTCAGATACATCAATTAGCCTTGGCCCAAGGAAATAATCCATCCGGTCAAAGGAATCAGCATGTCCTCTGGTCTTCTGAGAATGGATGGGACTGTCTTAGGCTGGACTCTAAGCATGTCTACCTGAATGGAATTCGAAGAAGAGGGAATGGGTATGGCAGGAAGGAGCAAGGAGTGAGCTCCTAGGTAATGGGCTCAGGGTTGCTGCAAATCTTCGGGCCCCCATTTGCATCAGCTCTAAACCATGACCCACTCCAAGGCCCCCGGAGCAGCAGAGCCAGGGTGTGCTGCAGGGCATGTGTGACTCCTAGACTCCCAGTTTAAAACCGGTTTAATTTTAGCAAAACATGGGAGCAAGCCAAGGCTGGGGTGGAACAGGAGGCAGGACGGTGACACAGATCCAGGGTATTTATTTCACCAGGTGATGACTGGATCTGAAATTATGAGATACAAAAACCCTCATGTTTACACCTGTGCCATTTCCATACCAATTAGCTCTTTAATAGAAAGGAAGGAACAGGATCGGAGGGTACACAGCTGGAGAAGATATTCAGGTGCTACACCTTCTTGGAGCAAGGCTCTTATTATCTCCCGCTATAAGCAGTTTCTTAATCAAAAGAGCAGAGGGATCTAAATATACTCTGGCTTTTTTTGGTACGTGGGCCGTGACTGCTCTGTGTGTATGTGCTGGTATGTACACATGTCTTTGTTAGCGTGTGTGCCCATGGAACATGCATGGGCTTCCCATGTCCAACCGCATCTACCCCACCCAGTGGAGAAGATTCCTCTTTCCACAGGAAAGAAATATCAAATTTAAGGGAGTGGCAGAAACCTTGATTTAAACCGGAACCATCTTCCCCACCTCCCTTGGACATGATTTTCTACTTCCTTTGACTCTCAGAACTACTCTTTCCTAAGACACCATCTCCAGCCTGGCAACCCTTGTGGCCACACACCAAAACCATCAAACTGCTGCCTTGTCCCCTTCTCCCATCTTTTTCTTCCCTTTCCCCCCACATCATCGTTACAGAACCTAGTAGAGCTGCATCATCCACTGTGCAAGAGAAAAAGACGGAGACAAACAGCACAGGGCTGACTCCTGCCAAAGGCAGAAGGCTCTGTCTGCATCTTAAGAGGACAGAGAAGGCTAGAGGTGGGGGGGCCGGGGGGGGGAGTAGGAAAGAGCACATGGAAAGGCAACAAGTGCCTAGCTCATGGTTCGCATGCTATCTGGGGTGGTCCCTCTGTTTGACTCCCCCTGTGCCATCATCTAGGAATTGGAAAGAGCCAAAAGCTGCCTCCCTCATTCTCCTCTGGTTCCTCCAGTGGGCTGGAGTGGGAAGGTCACTTGGGACGAGCTCCTGAACTCCCAGCCTTTCTCAGAAGGCTAGCTCTTAACCATGAGGACCCAGTCCATCCAGCCTAAGAAGTGTCAGTCCACTGAGCCCTGGAGGTGACAGCTGCTGGCGAGTGGGAGCCAAGTCCCACCATGCCCTTGACTGCCTGGGACCTAGCTCGCTGGAAGGGTAGAGGAGGCTGGGGAAAGTCTGGGAAGACTTGCCTCAAACAAAATGAGCCACAAACCTGTGTATGGGGGGCTTTGTGGCATACAGTCACCTCCTGCTGGGCATCTGGAATCATCTGCTCAGTAATATCGCCCCAAACCCAACCAAGGGTTGAAAAGCCTGGTAGCCAGCCTCCTTGTCATCAGTTCCAGCCTTCTCTTCCAGCCTTCCAACTCCTTTTCCCTTCCTTTCTTATATGCATAGAATCTTGGAAGGCATCTAACTACACATCTCTAAAAATCTTCGCTTGCACAAGAGAAAGGGCAAGGTTCTAACTTCCTATCCCTAGTCCAGAGAGCAGACAGGCCTCAAGAAGAGCAAAAAAATGGGGAGGAGTTCAAGAAGGTGATTCAAATTTGTTTTAAAAGTAAGCAGTGGATGGGTGAGGGTTCACGTCCCCCACCCTCGCCCTTACCCCCAAAACACTTAAGTCTTTTGGGGGATGTGGCTACTTCCTCAGGCAGCAGCAGCTAGCACAGCCAGCACCCGCAAAACCCTGTATTTGTTTAGCAGTGAGCTGGAGACACAAGTGCATTTCATTACTCGGCACCTCCAGCTACAGTAAACAAATTTGTCAGCTCACTAGCTCATTAAGGTGCGCCCCGGACATGGAGGATTTATTGAGACCTGCACAATAAAAGTAACATGAATGGATTTACTAATTTTGTCAATCACTCCAACAAACAAGCCAAAGAGAAGAAGGAACTGGGGGAGGGGGCAGGAAAGGGGTGGAAAAGAAAGGAAAGGAGGTACAAAGGGGGAGGGAAAGTTAAGTTTGCTTTGCAAGAGAGTGCCATGCCACCTGGTCACAGAACCACCTCCCCATCCAACCCACCTCCCTCACTGGCCACCCTTTACAGGGTGTGGGGGCCCCTGGCAGAGGAGATGCCAAGGACGGAATACAGTACAAGAGGCCACACCAGGTCTGGGTTCCCTGGCAGTGTCGCACGGGCACGTACGTGCTCCTCCACCTCTCCCACCCCTCACTGGATACCGAACCAAGGGGCTGGGGGATTAAAAACCACACCAGGAGAAGGAGCAGTTGCCTCTCCTGATACCTCCTGCCTGCACCGGTTCCCCCTCCTCTGGCTTCTCTCTCAGTCCAGTTTCTGGACCCTCTGGACATTCCAGAATGAAATGAAAAAAAAAAAAAACTTGTGTCACAAGAGCAATGGGAGGAAGAAGGAAGGAAGGGAGAGAGAGAAGGGAAGGGGGAAAGGGGCGGGGGGCTGGGGTGGAAAGTAAATCCGGAGAGGTATGCAGCCCTCTGGTCTGTAACTTTCAAAATGACAGCAGGACTGGGGCAAAGGTCAGGGGGTCCGAGGCCTTAAGCACCTCGGCCAGCTGTGGCAAGGAAGCCGAGAGCCCGCGGGACGCCTGCCCGTATAAATCAGCAGTAAGCAGCACCCGCTGGGGGCGAGGACAATGGGCCCCCACGGGGGTGGAAGGCAGGACAAAGCCGCCCAGCCAGTGCGCAGGCCCGGAACAAATGTGCCCTGGCACCACGGGGGCCCCCATTTGTGAAACTAATTGGCTCGTGATTGAAAAATTGGACCGACTTCAATAACCCTGGGAGGAGAGGGGCGGTCTGCAGTAGCCTAACCTCACCCAGCTCCGCAGCATCGGCCCAACCCAGCGGATCAGGAACCGCTTCGCTCAGGTACTGCCCATTGAGATGGCACCTGTTGGGAGGATGATGGGTTGGGAGATGGGCTGGGTGGGCCCCGTGCTACCCGAGGGAACTGTACCCATCTCCTTCCCCCAAGATGCAGAGTCTCTCTCTACACCTTCCTCTGTAGGAGTAGAGCTCAAAGGAGAGGGACAGGCACCTGTCACCCTCCGGGGTCCTGAAGCCCTAGGGCTCTCTGTCCCTCATTCAGGGGTGGGCAGAGAGCAAATAAACGTAGCGCTACAGTGGGTTCCTTCCAGGGTCCGTCCTCCCCGGCAGGCGTTCGGCTGCATGCCCTCTGCCTGTGGCCTCCGTGGGTGGAGAGACACCTGTTGTTCTCTGCAAGGCTGCACCAAGACTTAGGTAAGAAGAGGTTCCCTCAGTCCCTGGAGGCTTCTGGGGAAGGAACCCCTGCCGTATCTGCTGGGAAGTCAGGATGGGGTGAAGGGCAGGCCAGGATAACCATCCCAGACTTTGTCCTCTGGCCCTACCCTTTCCCAGTGACATTTCATTACAGACTTCCAAGTGGACATGTCCAAAGCACTAGAGTCTCCAACCAGAAGGCATGTTCTTCAAGTCCTGGCTCACTGTGCACGCTTGGGTAAGCTGCTAGATCTCTGTGGGTCTCAGTTTTCTCATAGGTAAAACTTAGAGAAGAGTAAATGATCATTAAAGCCTCCCCCTCCGTCAATGATTCCAGCCTAGCGAAGAGGGTGCTGGAACAGGGAAAGGTCCTTTCTCCCACTGAGATGTATTTTAGGTACTTTCTCTTTCAAGGTCAGACTCAACAGCCTACTTTTTAGGTGAACACCATCTCTAGGCTTTCCTGGGAACCACTTTCTTAGGCTGATGGAGGGACAGTCACAGGCTGTCTCCACCATGGGGTGCACACCTGGGGGGCCCAGTCCAGGTGCTACCACGCCAGACCCTGTAAACAACCCCGTGGGATGGGGCACTTGAGGCGAATGGAGAAAGCAAGACTTGGGAGGACCTGTGGGCCCCTTCCTCAAGGCGCCACCTGCCCAGCACCTCATAGAACTGACCACACCCTCCGAAAGCAAGTGTTGAAGCAGCTGGGGCTGAGGGCCCCTGGGAGCATGCCTGGACCAGGTGAGGGCTTGGGGGAGGGGGAGTTGGGCTGTCTCTAGCATGCCCCAGCACCATCTGAAGGCTTCGATTCTTGAGCGCAGTACCCACAGTGCAGTGGGTGCTTCCATTCGGAGCAGCGCGTGTCCGGAGCGTGCTGGGAGGGCAAGGAGGATCCCATGAGGAGGACCCCGCTTCCAAGATGAATAAGGCAGAGTTTGGAATAAACTATGCCCAGGCCTCTCGTATCTCGCGTACTCTTCTGGGCTCTTGTTTAAAATTTCCTGTAAATCCCAGCGTATTGCAGAGAGGAGCAAAGGCAGGAGGAAGCCTGGCTAGAGAGGAACAGAGCAGAGAGAAAGATGGACAGAGGCACAAACGCCCAGAGACACGGACAGGGAGAGCGCAGGGACTGGGGAGACGGAGATTCAGTGAAACAGAATACTAGCCCATCTAAATAAACAAAACCAAAAAAGAGAAGGGCGTATCCATTTTGCTGACATTACATGGCCCCTCTTCCCAGACCCCAGAAGCCGATTACCAGTTAAGCAGCACTTAAATGCGCTTTCCTGGCCACAATCAGAAAGCGGCTGCAGCCCTGAGGATGCAGCAGCCCTCGAAGCTGGCAAGGACGTCCCCATACGGTACCACATCCAGTGGCCAGGTGGGAGACATGCACACCCCGGTAACGGGATGTTCAAAAGCAAATTAAAACGTAAAAAGCCCCCGACAGAAGACACACAGCAAAAGTGAGGGCAGGGCAGGTCGAGCACGTGGCGTTAAAGTTTGAGCATCGGCAGAGTGTAAGCAGAGCCGGATGGAGCCTTATTAGAGCTGCTCTGCGGTCACTTTAGGTGTGTGCCTGTGTGTGCATGCAGGTGTGTAGTAAAGGGATGAATAAACAATTCAGAGAGCCCAAGAGCTTCAGGCCAGACCCCAGCACTGGCCAGGGAGCAGAGTGGGGAAGATTCCCCAGTTGCCCCTCTCCCCCGCCCTGGGCTTCAGACTGTGAGCACCTGACCCCCCAGCATTCACCCCTCCGGGCCCCATACCCTGCCCCCTCTACCCAAACACCGGTTAAATCAGGGTGACTGTCATCTCACTCTTGAGGGGAAGGATTTCATTCCAGCATGAGCCAAACAAACATTTCATTTATCAGAAATTCCTTCTTTGCTTTTTCATTTTGCACAACTATCACTACTCATTCGTACCACCTCGTGCCTGGCCCAGCCCAATTCCTGCAAATACTCAGGTCTTTCTGAAAGGCTAAACAGCCTAGCTGTGTTGGGTCCCAGAAAATCCTGCTAGAACTCTTTTAGCCAACTCAATATGGATTCCAAGAACCCACATCATCACTGCTATCTTTTAACGTAGTGGGATAATGAAACCACAATCCCAGAATAAGGGAGGAGGAAGGCAAAGGATTAAGAAGGAATAGAAGCAGGGGCTCGGAGGAAGCATGGACTGTAGCTACCAAATTCATTTCCAGTTCTTCAGAGAGGAAGATGGAAAGCAACGGAAGTGAGCTGGCGATCAGGTGGAAGGCAGGAGGCTGAATTTAGAAGCAGCCCGGTACATTTCTGTATGGCAAAGTTTAATATGCAGGAGGGACAACCAAGAAATAAAAGAGACACGTCCCCTTTAAAAGGAAATATAATTTACAGTGTGCAGCCAGGCGGCCCATAGTTTCAATCTCGTTTACTATAGAGAAAACTCTGCTAGCTGTTCTCTATCCCACAAATCCGATTTAATCAGACAAGCCAGCCAGCGTGGCTTGGAGTAAAAACGGATAATTAGTAAACAGAGAGCTACTCCAGTGCTTCATTGGCATTCGAGTTGGGCTACTGTGTCGCATTTAAAATGCAGTCTGATGAAGTTTACAAAATCAAACCATTTGTTACTCCTATTGAAGAGGCTTCAGGCCACTTGCAATTAAATTGGAATTAGTGCTCAGAATGAGACACAGCAAATTCATACTAAAAAGGGATCTGACTTTGAGACATTTGACTTCACTTCAACAGTTTTCTGGGTGAGTGTATGTGGGTGGGTGTTCCTAAAATACCCACCCACCCCGACTGCTCAGGGCTCCCCGACTGGGTGAGCTTGCCCCCCACAACCTGCTCCTCTACAGGACCGGCTGCTGGGGGGGCTGGGGGGAGGAAGAGGCAGACAGCTGACACGGGGCGCCAGGCCCTGCATTCACACCGGGAAGATACTGTACTAGGCAAGAGGCAGCCACAAAGGACCATATGGCTCCCTTCTGCACGGAGCCTTTGGACAAGGGGCTGGAAGGGGGGCGGGGAAAGCTGCCAGAAGGCACGCTTCCAGGGGCGCCGCCGGCCCACCCCAGACAGCAGGCTGGCGGCCGCGGGGAGAAAGGGGCACCTTCTCCCTGGTTGGCTGGGTTCCTGGGACGCCCCGCATTCTCTTCCTCAAGGGCCCACGCGTAGGGAGGGTTTCAATCACGACACCCTCCTCCTCCGCGCCCCCTCTCAGGCCTACAAACTGCCCTTCCTGGAAGAAAAGGTGGGGCGAGCGCGGTCTAGGCAGAGGATCTCAATCCACAGGCCATGGAAGCCCCAAGCTGGCCCTGGAGAGAAGTCAAGAGATTACTGAACTTGGAGGGAGAAAAGTTACATCTTTATTCTCACCAATCTCTAACTGAAACATAGCAGATCTTCCCATTTTGAATACAAGCAACAAACCAGTCGTATGAGCAACACCTGTGGCTTTGTCACCAATAGATTATCAGATATTTTCAAACTTTAGAAACATGGTAATCTTGAAATATTTATGCTGAACACTACTTCAAAAATGCAATGCTTATTAGACCCATGGGTTGATCTTGTTAAGAGATTAATGAAGAGTCATGCGTATACTGTA
Source organism: Dasypus novemcinctus (assembly GCF_030445035.2). Lineage (NCBI taxonomy): Eukaryota > Metazoa > Chordata > Mammalia > Cingulata > Dasypodidae > Dasypus > Dasypus novemcinctus. The sequence continues at coordinate 20,310,114 of NC_080699.1, read as the reverse complement.
TTATAAATTCTTCTATGAAACATTTTTATATTGTATTTCAAGTTTCCATTATTATCCTATCTATTTTACGCATTTGCAAACATTATTCTGAGAACGAGCCCCTAGGTTTCACCAGAAGCCCTGGGGCATGAAAAGGCTTCCGGCCCCTGGTCTGATTGGCCTCCAGCTACCTGTACCCTTTTCAGTCCCTCTGCTGCCCAGAAGACTTGAGACTAAAACCTAGTTTCATTCCCTCAAAACTTCTCCATCTGCAGTGGGGACAGAACTGAACGCTCGGCCTCCTGGGAAGCAGAGAGGAAAGAGGCGCGGTCCTGGGAAAGGAAGTACCAGGCAGATCCAGGCTCAAGTCTCAGCTCTGACTCCAGCGAGACTTGGGCGAGCGGCTTCAGATTTGACTCCCACTGTCTCCCTCTTCCCATCAGGAGGAAAGCTGCTTGAGGGCAGGGGTCCTCGCTTCTCTTCTACACTGATTCTCCAGGACTTGACAGGTGTTCGATGAATATGTCTCAGACAGAGGAAAGGGCGGGCGGGTAGATGAAGGAATAAACAACCGCATGCTGCGGCTCGGGACTTCACTTTCATCTGTGATGCAGGACGGGCTGCCTGTCCTGAGAGCTCCCGGGGCCCGAAGGGCTCCATCCTCGCCCAGCTTCTGACTACGGCCTTTGCCCACGCCGTGGAGAGGCCCGGGAAGTACAGGTGGATGTGTGCACCCCCGTGGCAGCAGCACGTCCAGTGGGAGCGCTGCGGGGGGGGGGGGGGCGGCCGGGATGCCCCCCTGGCCCTCGGGGATGGGCCTGCCTTGGGGAGTCCTCAGAGGCGTCCAGCCCAGGCTGCTCCCGAGGCCTCTTCCCCGGCCACACAGGAGAGGGCGGGAGGGCAGTCAATTTACAGGCCTGTGAGCAGACAAGCAGTGGTGGCCACGGGGGCCTGAGCAAAGAGGCTTTTATGTAGTGCCAGGTGGCGCGGAACGGCTTTGGAGGCCTGGAAGGAGGAGATGCAGGGAGAGAGAAGCCTGCGGTGCTTGCCAGCCTGTCCCCCACTGCCCCCAAATCTGGAACAGCCCATGTCTCTGACTCCTCAGTCTACTCCCAGAAAAGGAGCCAGACTTTCTGGCAGACATGTGCAGGGCCCCCAGGCCACCTCGGTGGTGTGCGCTCCTCCCTGCACAGCTCACACACCACCCCATGGCATTCAGAAGGAAGGTATGCAGTGAAACCCCAGAACCCGCCGTGAAAAAGGAACTGTAAAGTTCACTGTCACCTAGTGATCGGGGCTCTTCTTTCCCCCCAAGTGAGTTTTGTTTTCTAGGTCTCTCTCCTTCTGGTTCCTTCCCTGGAGCTTCCGGGCTACCCCTCAATAGGGCTGGAGCAGATGTTGGCTCCAAAGCATCTGGGGAAGCTGTGGCTGGCACTCACGACAAAGGCCAGTCTGCCGCCAGAGGAGATGCCCCTGTTTCTCTCCACCCAACACCAGCACCTCTTGACCGCTGCCTTTCCCAGCCCAGCTCTTCCCTTCCTCGCCAATGGTTTTCATTTCTCTTTGGTGGTGGGACACTCCCTTGGGAGACAGTATTGCAATATGTGAATTACTCATTCACGTATTCTTCACCTGCCTCACATTTCTTGAGTTCCAGTTCTGTTCAAGCATCAAACATGGAGACTACAGTGCTAAGAAGACACTTCTTGCCCCTAAGAAGCTTACAGTCTAAAAAGTATAGAGCAAGCAGCCTGGACTTTGAAGTCAGATCCCACCTGGGTTCCATTCCTGGCTCTGCCACTTATTTCCAGCTATAGAATCATATGCAAATTACCTCTTCTGTCTTGGGTCTTGGTTTCCTCACCTGTATTAGAATAACCAGAATTGCCATGCAAGTTCTCTGGGACAATTAAGGACGATACTTTCGGAGGGCCTATCAGCATGCCAGAGAATGGTAGGGACTCGAGACATAGTTGCTGCCTGGAAGCCTGATCCAGTGGGCTTGGTGAGAAGCATGAAGAGATAGATCCGTAAATAAGGAGGCTGTTGTTTTACTTTAGGTAGCAGGAACTGCAGGTAGGCACCTGCCAGGAGGTGCTTGTAGAGAACTCTCCAGGTCTTTCCTGGAGCTGTATGTCTAAAGTGTCAAATCCAAACCTCCTTCCTATCCTTCTAGTTCTCCATTTGATTACTTCCACCGGAACTGTTCTTGGATCTCCAAACATACCCATAGCATGCCCACCTTCCTTCGCTCCATTCTCCATTCCGTCCACACTTCAAGGTCATGGTCCAACGACCTGCTGACTCCTTGCTAACTCCTCAGCTCCCTTGCCCATTTCCCTCCACTGCTCCCACCCACCACGCCCTAATCTGGGATCAGTCCAACTACCCTCCCTCCTTCTCCACTCTTAGAGACTGCTTACACAGACTGTCTCCACTTCCCAGTCTCTCATTAACTCCTTAATCTGCCAAAATCTAGTTTCTGCTCCAAGCATTCCACTGAAACTATAATTTTACACCTATGAGAACCAAGGACTGCCATGTCACTAAACCCAACATTTTCCAGTCTTCCTCTTAGCTGACTTCTCAGCTGCATTTACATCTGGTGACTACTTTTTCCTCTGAAACCTCTTCCCTTAGTTTCCACAACACCACACTCTTCTGGTCTCCATCCTATTTTTTCCAGCAATACCTTCCCGATCTCCATTGTGAGTTGTGTCTGGTCTGCAGGGACATAAAATATTGAGGTTCCTCAGGGTTCTTCTGTTGTGAGCTCTCTTCTCGTCCGTAAACTCATCCACTTCCACAGCTTCAAGGAGCATTTAAATGCAGATGACTCCAAAATATATATGTCCAGTGAGGCTCTCTCTTCCGAATTCCAGACATACCTATATATCGAAAGGCCTACTGGAGGTCTCCCATTGGACGTCATGCAGGCCTCACTACCATAATATCAAAACTGTTCATTATCTTCACAGCAACCAAAACTTTGTGTATCCTTTTGTGTTCACCATTTTAGTAGTGTTCCACCATCATACAATTGCCCAAACAAAAGGGGGCATCATCCTTGGTTTCTCTCTCACTACAAATTACCAAATTTCCTAAGCCTTCCAGGTATCTTAATTTTAGTCCACTGCAACTATACTGGTACAAGCTACCATAATTTCTTAAATAGATTATTGCCATATCTTCCTAACTAATCTCTCTACCTTCAGATTTAAACATTCCCATCTATTCACCACCCTATAGTCAGAATAATTCTTCTACAACATTATCTGATGTTATTCCCTATCATGACACTTGGGTCGCTATGCTCTCATAACGTCCTGTGCCTCCAATATAACAATCTTTATCTTATATGAGATTTGCATACTTACCTATGTATCTCCCTTTAAGGTATGAGCCCCATAAGGACAGAATTCTATCTTGTTCACCACAGTATTCCAAAGCCTAAAATACTACTGGGTATAAAATGAGCATTCAATAAATATTTATAGAATGAATAAACAGAACAACAAATGCATGGATACAAAATTAACCTATCAATTACTTCTGTGGGCTTGAGCCCAGAGTCCTTGGCAAGTTATGATTTCCAAAGGCCATGTCATTAATATTTGACTCTTACAAACCTCAGTACACACACCTCCTTCCTCCCTTTCCCCCAGCCACCCACCACCAACCTGGATTCCCTGGGAATCGCAGGCTTCTGTGCCTGTGTGTTCTGGATGTTTTGACATGGGTGAATGCTATGTGGACGCCGGCCTCCACATGTCTTCGGAGCAGGGCACAGCCTCCTCCCAGCCTAGAAGTGTTCATTCACGTGGTCCTCAGTACAGAATTACACTGACATCCCTTTAGGACAAAGAGTCACTCACACCAGTGGAGAACTTAGATCTCTGAGTGCAAAGGCTATAGAATGGGGTCACCAGATAGTACTCCATGGCCAAAGCTATGACTGAGATGGCAGCCAACAAATACCCACAATTTGAGACCTGATGTCAAACCTGGCCGTTCTTCCTGGCCACTGGTGGAACACAGGTCCCAAGGCTGCAGATTCCCCCTGGTACACACTTGAACCCCTCTTCTCCTCCAGGTTGGCTCTCCCTGCAGGGTCTTCTCTGAGCTGCCCAAGAGCAGGCCAGCTGGTCCCCAAGTCGGATTGTCTTACACCTGGACAACTGGCTCTCAAGAATCGCACTCTGGATTGGTTCTGTCCCACCTCAGATTGGGATTATGTATACTGTAGTGCTCTAAGATTTGATTTCCACAGCAAATGGAAAAGAGGAAATGCTAAAAGCCACGTCACCAGCACATACATAAACCGTGACCTCCAATACCACCCTCCTAGCAAAGCAAAGATGGATTAAAAAAAAAAAAAAAAAAAAAAAGAGTTGGGAAGATTTTCATCAAATCTGTGTCCAGTGTTGCTTCCAGCCCTGGCCAAAGATGCAGTTCTGGAGGTGACCTGTCACAGCAAATTCAAGCACATGTGAAAACACAGGTGGCCCCATGGATTAGTAGCTCCCAGGCAATGGCTCCCCCCATTCAGCTCCCTTCCTGTTTCCAGATACCATGCTCACTCCTACCTCTTGAGTCCATCACTTCTCAAGGTCAAAAGACCTTTAAAAATGAAAAGGATAAGCAATATTTATTAGATCATCTTTAGGCCTCTTTTTAAAGTTATTTTTTTAAAACGATGTTGAGGTAACACATACATATACACAAAACATGAAATTTGCCATTTTAACCATACAATCCAAAGGCATTAATTACATTCACGATTTTGGGCTGCCATCACCACATCCATTACCAAAACTTTTTCATCACACCAGACAAAATCTCTGTACCCATTAGCAGTAACTCCCTGGGCCTCCCACCCCAGGCCCTGGCAACCTCTCATCTCCTTTCTGTCTCTATAAATTTGCTTCTTCTAGATATTTCATATAAATTGTATCTTACACTATTTGTCCTTTTGTGTCCTTTCACTTAGCATAAAGTTGTTTTCAAGGTTCAACCATGTTGTAGCATGTATCAGAACGTCCTTTTTATAGCCGAATAACATTCCATGTTACATACAGACCACATTTCATTTATGCAGCCATCTTGTGATGGGCACTTGGGTTGTTTCTTCTTTTTGGCTATTGTGAAAAATGCTGCTATGAGCATTGGGATACAAGTATCTGGTTGAGTCTGTCTTTTCCATTCTTTGGATTGTATACCTAAAAGTGGAACTGTTGGTCATATGATCACTCTATGTTTAACTTTTTGAGGAGTCATCAAACTGTTTTCCAAAGTTGTTGGACCAGTTTATATCCCCACCAGCAATGAATGAGGGTTGCAATTTTTCCATGTTTTGACAACACGTTATTTCTGTTTTTTAAATAGCAGCCATGCTAGTGGGTGTGAAGTAATGTCTCACTGTGATTTTGATTTGCATTTCCCTAATGACTAATGGTGTTGAGCCTCTTTTCATATGTTTATTGACCATTTCTACATCTTCTTTGGATAAATGTCTATTCAAGACCTTTGCCCATTTTTAAATTGGGTTGGTTTATCTTTTTATTGTTGAATTATAGGATTCTTATCTTTGTGCCTCTTTCTTTTTTTCTTGTTTCTTAAAAGACTTATTTTATTTATTCATCACCCCCCTCCCCCGTGCCCTCCCGCTGTGTGTTCTTCTGTATCTGCTTGTATTCTCAGTAGACGGCTCCAGGAACTGATCCTGAGAGCTTCTGGAATGGGAGAGAGGTGATCATTCTCTTGCATCACCTCAACTCCCCATTCTGCTACGTCTTCTTATTTTCTCTCTTCTGTGTCTCTTGTTGCATCACCTCGCTGCGTCAGCTCTCCACGTCAGCTGGCATTCCCGCATGGGCCAGCTAGCCCTCACCAGGAGGCCTTGGACATTGAACCTTGGACCTCCTATGTGGTAGACAGGAGCCCAAGTGGTGGAGCCACATCCGTTTCCCTGTGCCTCTTTCTTAAGGATTTGTTTTTTGTTGAGGGGGGCTGTGATTTTCAGGCTAATGCAGGGGGCCACTGAGAATTAGACAACACAGACAGCACTTTTCATTTTGGTTAGAGTAATTATGGCTTGGGAGAACTCTGGCTGAAGTCATTGTAAGAGGTGGATTTGAGGAACCTTCAGAATGTTCCCTCTGAACCCAGGTGAAAGCCCTATGGAGACTCTGAAGCCCAGGGGATCAGGGAGAACAGCAAGCAAGACCCCATCCTGCCACCCATGGCTTCCTCAAGGATGTACTACACCACCCCTCACCCAGAAGTGTCTGGTTCCATTAGTGTCTTCCATGCAGGGAACATCAATGTCAACCCTGGATAGACACCCTAGACACTGTTTATAGCACAAATCTCCTCTTACCACTCACCAATCCATTATCCCTCCTTGGCTCCTCTGTTCTCCAAACTCTCTCCTGGCCCTATATGCCCTCTTTCTCCTTTCCCTCTGCCTTCCTTCCAGTCATTCAGCTGCTGTTTTTTTCCTGCAACTGTGGCCTCTTGAGAGAATTATGTAGTTTCCTACTAATACCAGGACAATCCAAGGATGCGAAAGGACACACTCCTCTCTCCTAAAGGAGAACATTGTCCTCTGAGGAGCCTGGAAAACAAAACACTAAAGATGTGTGCAGGATCTTGGGTATGAATGGGAAAGAAACACCTCCCAAATCACCGAACTATGACACTGTGGCAGCAACGTGAGCCCTAGGACATCTGAAATGTATGTGGGGGGGGGGGCAGGTGGAGGACGGCATGAGAAGCAGCATGGGAAAGCGGTTATGTGTGGAGTGCCTGCAACCTTTTCTAACTCAACTTCATTTGGGCCTTTGGTGCCCATTTTCACTGTCATTGGTTTAACAGGCACTTAATTTTATACAATCAATTTATTTAACGTCTGACAGGCAGGATTCAGCTCAATCCCCCAAAGGAGCTTAGGGGAGGAGGTGTGATGAAGACCCCAATGATACAATTTACTCGGCTTGGGATCAGCCATCATCTACAGTCCACACAGAAAGGCTGCCTCACTGCAAGGACAGAGCATTCGTATTAATTAACATCTTCATAGAAAGAAAACTCTCTGCAGGGAGTATCTGTTTGATCATTCCTAGTTATTCAGTGATATTGCTGCTTTGTATTCCCTACCCTCATTCCTAACTCCATCCTTTCCTCCCTGATGCTACAGAAGCCCCAGGGGATTCTCAAAGGAAATGGTGCTGCCTCTCAATGGAACCACAGGGCAAGAATGGGAGAGAGCTGACTCTTCTCTTGTGTGTTGGCCTCAGCTACCGAAAAATTTTCACAAAATGTTATGAAGCTTTCGTATATTCTGCAACCTGTGTGTGTCCTGTGCATGTCTGTAAAACTTCACCCCGGCACACTGGGGAAGACTGGGGGAAAATGGGAACAACTGGAAAATGTTTATGGCAGAAAGTGTGGCTTCAAAGCCAGATTATCTGTAGGAAAGTCTTTGGTTTAGAAATAAAGAGCCTGCCCTGCCTAAATCTCTGAGTGGCCACTATGGCGGGTCTCCATACCCCATCTCACATTTGTCCTGGCAACTGTCCCAGAGGGGCACTTGTGAGAGATAGCTGGGTATGTGTGTCCATATGTATGTATGGAGCTATGTATGTATACACACATGTGTATGTATGTGTTGGTATGTATGTGTGTAGGTACGCTTGCCTGCATGTATGTGTGTTTGTTATGTATATGTATGTGTGTATGTATGTATGTATGTATTGATGGGAGAGAGTTACCACAAGCCAATAGTGGAAAATAAGGATGTTGCTAGAGCTTTCTTCCCATTTCTGTTTGTCACCTCCTATGAACCAGCCTCGTGCTAGATGGGGACTGGGAATACATTGAGGAATGAGTCAGAGTCCTTGCCCATGAGAGCTTCCAATCTAGTGACAGTGACAAACTTACGAATGACTAATGGTGAAACTCTCAGGATTGGAATCTCAAGTTGAGAAGGGATCAGACTCCAAGTTAAAGGTCTCCCAAGGGCCCTTCCTTACAATGCAAACAATGCTTTTTTAAAAACTAGAGAATCCTGAAGTGACACATGACGCGCACACACATATCTAAGCGCACACACACCTTCCGCCCCCAACCCCGCAGCAGGGGCTGCCGTCCAGGGCCAGGGACTGGGCCGTGTCGGGCTGGAATAGCAGGCAAGCAGTTGCACAAACTTCCTTGTCCTGGAAGTCTGCTTCTGCCTGAGCTGATTTATTCCAAGGACCATCTGGGCCCAGAGAACAATGTGCTCCCGTCTCTGAATGACCAACCGTATTAGTCATACCCTCTTAACTCGACCCCTCCGTCCCCTCCATCCCCTAATCTTCACACTTTCCTTCATTCCCTTTGACGGAGACCAAGGACTGGCTCTCTTTTCTCACCTCTCCCTGGGCTGGAGAAGTTCATCTGGGACAAAGAGCTCTGCCCTCCAGCCTGTGGGTCCAGCAGTCAAACCCAGACAGGCTGTGTGAAAAGGGGCCTGCAGGGCCTCCCCCGCCCTCTGCCGGCTCCCCACTGCCCTCTTTGGACAAGTGAAGAACTCGCCCCAAAAATGTCTACCCCAGGTTTTCCAGACTTCCAGGCCCCAAGCCGGATGGAGTGACCCAAAGCAACTCATCTCCTAAAAGCTCCCCTTGAACTAACCCCACACACCACCCTGAGACCGCGCACACTCCCCCCGTGCTCCCCCAGTGTCACGTCCTTATTCCCATTTGCCTTACATTGTTCCCTAATTGTTTACCATAGGGGGCCACCATATCTATTTTTTAAAAGCCATGGTTCCTCCAGAGGGAAGCCCAATGACCTTCCCCTTTTAGCTCCCTCATGGCCAAGCATGCTGCTAGACCATAATGACTGGATTTGGCAACAAGAATAAATGACCCCAACCCAGAAACCTGGAGTCTTCTGGCTGGAACAAAGAGCCTAAGACGCCTTTTCATCCCACCCCGCAGCAGAGGTATCTCTGCGACAGGAGGGAGCTGGCCACGGGCGCAGACTCCTAATCCGGCATTATACACCTGCTCAGGAAATTCCACCGTAGAATTTAACTCAGATGGTACACGTTGCTATTTATGTGTGTGACCTGAGCTTTGTTGTGCGTAACTGGAAAGGGTAAAGGAAAAAGGGAATCTGATCCATGGGGACGTGCTAATCTTCAACCCCGTGCCCCCCTCCCCCACTTAAATAAGGGGGTAGCACCATCCACCTGCCCCTCTGCCCCAGCCCCCCCACACACACACACACAACTTTCACTTTACGTGTCTTGTGCCAAGAGAATTGATGGTGATGAGTGAGGGAGACAGGAAAAAATCCAGCAGGCGATTAGCTGGGTTAGGTTTATGGCAACAGGCAACCAACTCATTCATTTCATGTTTTGCAGAATATAAAAGCACTGCAACATTTTAATTTTAAATTCTTATCATTGAATTTACTGCTTTTCTCTCGCAATGATTTGTGTTGCTTTTTAATTTTTACAGTCTCTACAGAAGCCAGATGCTACCGCCTAAGGACAAAATAATAAAAACCTACTGCAGTCATGAGTTACAGAACAAAAAAGAAACAAGCAGTTGACAGAAGTTAATATCTCAATTTAACAGTGCTGCTTTGCTAATGATCCTTTGATATGTGTTTATTTAGAAAGGTCTGATCTTGACCTTGAAGGCAAACTCAACCACCAAGTCTTTATGAGAAAAGAAAAAGACTTTATTTATAGATTGGCTTTACGTCAATCACTTCGGCAGCTGGGCCCAAAGTGCCAAGCCACTGGCGGAGGGGGCGTCGAGAGAGAGGGGCCGCACGCCCCAAGTGATGTGTTCCTTCAGGGATCAATGTGGGAGAAGGATTTGAGGGAAATCAAAGTCCAACTGGGCCAGGACCCCGGGGCCCTGTCCCCTGCTTCTCTCGGAAGGAATCGAGCCACTTACATTTGCTCACGCCCCAGCCCTCCAGCCAGTGAGACAGAACCAAGTGGAACGAACCTCAGGAAAGAGGCTGGGTGGGGGGCAACTGGGTGGGCAGGAAGAGCTCCCCGAGAGCAGCCTGGAGGTGTGGAGTGCACGGTGGGGGGGTCCTTCCTCTAAAGCACCTTCCAAGAACGGCGAGGAGGGCGGACTGTCCCCTCCCCCAAAAGCAACACCCACAAGGGGCCCCCCACCCCCATTCCTTCAGACTGCCAGCCTCTTCTGCTACCACCACAGGGGCAGGCCCTGCTCCAAGGAGCCCCCTGGCTGGGAGAATGCCCCGAGCTGGGCGCCGAGCGCCTCCCCTTCCTCCGCGGGAGTTGCTACACCAGGCAGTGTTCTTGGGGTTCCTCACAGCCCACCTCTGCACCCTCTCCCCCTGCCTTCCCCGCCCTCCCGCCAGTACAAGGAGCCGACCAGGGCTGCGGCCCTTCACCCCGCCCTGCACCGCAGTGTTCTAGCCTCCGCCGCCAGCGCTCCGCGGCCCACGAACTGTCCTAAGAGAACTCTTCCCTCACGGTCTCAAGGTCTACCGGGGGCCATCAGCGTCATCACCAGCCTGGAGCCTCTCTTCTGGGCCCAAAATCCAGCACTCTAACGGGCTCTGGCTGTCCTGCAGGCACCGTCTACTCAACGCATCCTCTTTCTCCTGGAACCCACCTCTTTCTCCTCCCAAACCTGCCCTCCGCCCCCATCTGTCTCAGCTGTTGGCACCAGCGGCTGCTGTCACTTGGGAAGGCGCCTGAGCCTCACCTCTGGCCCCGCTCACCCACAGCAAGGCCGACTGTGGTTTTCTAAGGACTGCCTGCACACGTCCCAGGAAGGGACCGGGCTCGTCCAGGCCACCCTCACCCCTCACCGGGATCCTCCCACGAGGCGCCAGAACACAGCTCATCTCCCTCGGCTCCAGCCCCCGCGCCAACGGCAGAGGCCTGTCGGCAATGTAGCCGACCTTGGAACCTCCTTGTTGAACGCTCCCGAGGCCTCCCCAGCACCCACAGGATAAAGTCTAGGATCCTGAACGCAGCCTAGCAGGACCCCTGTGGGCTGGCCCAGCCTCCACGCCCAACCCCACCTGCCACACGCCGTCTCAGACCCAATGCGCGAGCAACACCCTCGTTTCCAAACACACGTCGGGGCTTCTGCCCCGTTCTCCCCTCATCCCTGCACATTTCCTCATCTTTAAACCTTAATGGTGGGGAGCAGATGTAGCTCAAGTGATTGAGCACCTGCCTCCCATGTTTGAGGTCCTGGGTTCAATGCTTAGTACCTCCTAAAAACAAAAACCAACAACAAAAAAACAACTTTGGTGGAGGAGTGGATGTAGTTCAGTGGTTGAGCACCTGCTTCCCGTGTATGAGGCCCTGGTTCAACCCCTGGTACCTCCTAAAAACAGAACAAAAAAAAACCCAAAATTTTTTATGGTGTCTTTTTCTCCAAGAAGCTTTATCTGTCCCCTGGGTATCAGCTGGCGTCCATCCTGTGTACACTGGTGTACCCCAAGTACAGACATCCCCATCACTGCACTGAGCTCTCGGCATTATCGTGTTTATGTGTCTGTCTTCCCCACAATTGAGCTCCCTGGGTCAAGGGTCTGGAATTTAGTCTTTGTATTCCTGACCTTTAGCACACAGTAGGTGTGCAACAAATGCTGACAAAATATTGAGTGGGGGGTCAGTTAGTGACAGGCCAACTCAGTGAGAACCCAGATCTGGGGGTGGTGGGAAGGAGCAGGGTGCTTCTGATTTCCCCTCCATCTCCAGCCCTACGTAAGCAGAGGAAACATGGGTGGATGCTACAGGTTGCTGTCAGTGTCGATGTTAACGGCAAATGGCACCAACTCTTGCCAGCAGGTTCCACTGAGCCCCAAGCAGAGTCTTTCAGACCAGCTGGGTGGGCATTCCCCTGCAAAAGTTCATCAGTCCCCAGACGCTGGCTGGAGCAGCCATTCTGCCTATCCTTGTCATCCAGCCTCCTTCCGGTCAAAGACAACAGCCAAGCCAGAGGCCCTCTGGACTCCAACAGCAATTCACCAGCCTGGCGAGGGTGGACAGGGAGAGGCAGGCCAGCAGAGGCCAGACTCAAATCATGGTCAACGAGCATCCCAGCCCACCCCGAGCTCAGCTGGGAGGTGATCAGCTCCCAGATCAGGGACTTGTGAGCACGTGTGCCCACTCACCCAATGCACCAAAGCCGTGGCCTTTACAGACACGTGTGTGTGCACGCAAAAGAGGGAGGGGGGGACGCCAGGAAAGAAGGCAGGACATGCTCAGAGCCTTTCTCTTTGCAGCTCAACAGCCCCACAGAAAGGCTGGCTGGGAGCTGCAGGCCCTGTTCTCACCCGAGATAAAGTGGGAAGAGGGGGTAATAGACGTAAACCACTGCGCCTCATCGCCACCTTCCTTCATCGACTTCCCCACATGCCCGCCCTGGCAGCTCAGCACAGGCTTCTGTCTGCCAAAAGTCCTTCCACTTCTGGGCTGGCACGACGGGCAGGTACCGACCATTGCGTCCAGCCCCCTGCCTCTGACTGTCCCAGGAGGGCGAGATGGCCAACCTTTCTTAAATAGCAGTAACAGATCCTGCTTGAATTTTATAGCATACATCGCTTAGCTTTAAGTTTTATAATCAAACATAACTCAAACTGTTGCAAAGTAAAAAGTGAACTAACGTAAAAAAAAAACAAACTATGTTCACGCACGTGCGTGCACAACAAAAGCAGCCATAGCGATCAGATGCATTGGTCCCTCTTAGGAAAGTCTTTTCAGCCCAGTAAGTTCTCACCAGCATCTCACCTAGGCTACTCCTCTTCTTTCTAAAGCCCACTCCTCATCATAGGGCAAGAGGCAAGGAATTCCTTTCCTACATCCCTCCTACATCTTCCTCTTCGTTTCTAGTCTCCCCCCCCAACACTGCTCCCGACGTCGGAGCAAAATCAATATGCTCATGAGAGAGACGTCTGAAGGAGCCACGATATTTTTTCCTTTCCCTTGTTGGTAAGAGCCCATTCTGAGAGCCGAGTTCTTGGTCGTCACAACTTTCTCCACAATCCCACAAGAATGAGGAGCCTGGCAGCCTCGTTGTAAACCAGAGGCGGCAGCGGAGCCGGCAGCGACTGAATCCCAGGACAGCTGCAGAGGAGCAAGATGGCAACTTTTAAAACAAGAGATTATACTGCAGGCAGCCAGCCGCGGTCCAGACTGAGTTATGTGTCCTTTGTGTTGGACAACTACTAGTTATCAGGTAAGTCATAAAGGATCATTCGTAAAATCAGATTCACTACTTGTTTTTATAGCACTCATTAAGGAACATAAAAGACATTCATTTCGGCATGTTGGTGCTGAATTATAAATTCAATTAACTGGACACAGTTAACTTCAGAGATCCAGAAATCTTTATATCAAAGGAGCAACCTGGACCATGAGCAGAAAAACAAGAGGGCAAGCCCCGCCCCGAGCATCCCGCGCCGTCCCGGCCACCTTGCGCCGCTGGTGCCGGACTCTTCTCCCCAGCACCCATGCCAGGTGGGGCCGTCTCTGCAACCCTCCCTCACTCCTGCCCCTCTCCCCTTCACTCATGCTTGTCCTCTGCTCTGGGAAAGGCGAAGGATTTCAAACCCGGGAAGAGGAAAAAAAGGCTTTGAATCCCTGGAGAAGATGCGGAACCTTTCTTCAGCCTCAGTTTACTTAGGGGCTAATGAGACCCGCAGGCAACATAAATAATACACCTCTCCAAGTACTGCAATAAAAGGTTACCAATAAAATTTTCATTAAATTTAAATTCCGTTCTATTTCCACCTCCCCCTCTAAGTCGTTCCTAGTAATTTAAACAGCATTTATTGACCACCTAACACAGGGCTTCTTAGCCAGGGGTCCGTGAGCTTGAATTGAAATTCAGAGAAATATATTCTTGTGGGGATGTGTGTTGGTGCGGGTGTGATATATTTATTAAATAATACACGGTGTACTGTGGACTTAGTACGGGGGTCCGTGGTTTTCACTGACTGGCAAAGGGGTCTGTGGAACAAAAAAGGTTAAGAACCCCTGCCCTAACGTGTACCAGGCCAGAGCTGTGAGGTCGTGGGAACAGACGAATAAGGGCACTCACTGTTCCCTTATTCTGAAGTCCAGAGATGACGCTAAATCCTGTGTCCTCGTTAACAACTCCCTCTAAATTCTTTTTTTTTTCTTTTTATTTTTTTAATGTTTCATTCAAAAAATGAGGTCCCCATATACCCCCCACCCCCCTCACTCCACTGCTCCACCCGAAACAACCTCCTCCATCATCATGAGACAATTCATTGCATTTGGTGAATACATCCTCTAAATTCTTATGCCACCATCCAGGCTGGCATCTGATTACATAGTGACTTTTTGCTGATCTTTAGCTGATTTATATATGCCTATACATAGTGTCTCCTCCACAAATGGGTAGTGGGATAAGACAAAACAAAAGCATAAACACTGGCAACAGAAAGCTCTGGGTCCCAGCCCTGCCCTGCAATTTTAAGATGCAAAAGTAGTACAGTACTTAAGTGTGCATTCTGTAGCCAGTCACTGTGGTTCAAATCCAGCTCTGTCACTTAAACTGCTGTGTGGCCTCAGGCAAATTACCTAACTCCTCTGTGTCTGTGCCTGTGTTATTCCCTGTAAAATAAGGATAATAACTATACTATTCATAGGTCTCTCTGTGGATTAAAGGCAATCATGTGCTTAAAGTACTTAGTACAAACTAGCATAAAGCAAATGTGTAATAAATGTTCCTCATAATGGTTATGAGATAATATATTCCCCAAGGCAAGTTGCTCACGCCTGGTCCTCATCTTCTTCATCTGGAAATAAGAACTTTTCACCTTGAAAAGTGGCTAGATGGAGTTGAAGAAGGACAACCACCACACCATGGAGCCTAGAGTGATTACAACTGAAAATGGGAGGATTGCATCCAGCATCCATGTGGAATCTGAGCCTCCTCTTGACATAGAGGTGCAATGGACACAACCAATCCAATGTCCCCATAGAAGAGGTGGCATTGGATTGGGAAAAGTGGACATGGTGGACGATGGGTATGGGGAAAGGCAGGAAGAGATGAGAGGTGGAGGCGTCT
The DNA here is from genome assembly GCF_030445035.2 of Dasypus novemcinctus. NCBI lineage: Eukaryota > Metazoa > Chordata > Mammalia > Cingulata > Dasypodidae > Dasypus > Dasypus novemcinctus. Next base: position 20,295,040 of record NC_080699.1, on the reverse strand, counting down.
TTGGGACATGGAGCTGCCCTGGATGGTGCTTCAGAGGTAATCACCGGACATTGTAAATCCTCACAGGGCCCACTGGATGGAATGGAGGAGAGTATGGGCCATGATGTGAACCATTGTCTATGAGGTGCAGAGGTACCCAAAGATGTACTTACCAAATCCAATGGATGTGTCATGATGATGGGAACGAGTGTTGTTGGGGGGGGAGAGGGGGGGTGGGGGGGTGGGGTTGAATGGGACCTCACATATATATTTTTAATGTAATATTATTACAAAGTCAATAAAAAAAAAAAAAAAAAAGAAAAGTGGCTAGAAGGACTAAATAAAATCACCTAAGCAAAGCACTAGCACATGGCATTTGGGAGCAAGGACCACATCTTACACAATTTTAGTATCTTTCCCACGGTGGTGCCCCATTAGGTCAAATTCGTATTCACTAATTTAACAGGGATGGGAATGGAGGTAATAGAAAGGAGGATTGTTTGGGGAGGACAAAAAACCCAAGAGGAATGGGGGAACATGAGTTTCATGCGACTTCTACAAACAATGGACCCTAGGCAAGTAATTTCTCTGCCCAGGTTTCCACAAGTTCAGTGAGCTAAGGAAGAGGGCATCCCACAGAGGTGTACTCCACTGTTGCAAGCTCTAAGAGGGGATTCCTCCTGGAATGGAGATGCCACAGTGAGCGGCATCCAGGGGTCCTGGCCTCTCAGCAGCTCTGGGAGGTCCCCGATAGGCACACGGGTGGACCAGGAGACCAGCGCCCACCGTCGGCCACTCTCGGACTATGACTACATGTTTACAGCAGGAGGAAATAAGCCGAACTATTAAGAAGGATGCCCAGACCACTGGCATGGCAAGGGTTTGGGAGAGAAGCGCTGACGTCTTCCACAAAACAGAGGACACAAAGCCCCTCTCTCTGCAGAGTTTTAGGGAAGGGGCAGAGGGCAATTCCTGTGGGAGGTGTGAGCACAGGCTGTGTGCTCAGAGACAGAGGAATGTACTGGGTGGTCCGCCGGGGGCCCCTCCAGCCCAAGGAATCTAGGCGTGGTTCTAGGAGTGATTCCCATGATTTAGATAATGAGACCCGGACCTGTTTTGAGTTGAGGTATTTAGATCAGAGTCTGGATTAGAGTTAGTGCTGGCATGGGTTAAGACTTTGGAGGATGTTGGGATGGGGTGAATGAATTTTGCTCCTGGGAAACATCCAGGATTGTAAAAACAACAACAATTACATCATGTTTGTCTTCACCTGGCATCCTAAGCCTCAGGAAATACCTTGGTATTTGTAAAAGGAATACAAAAGGAAGGTCAGGAGAACAGGATTCCAGGACTTGGCCCTGCTACCAACTGGCTGGTGACTCTAAGACTTTTCACCTGTCAAGGCTCTGTTTCTTATCTATAAAAAGAGGAAGCTGGACCAGAGAATGTTCCCTTCCTTTCTCAACTTTTACGGCTATGTTCAAGAAGGAAAGCTCTAACTTTCACCCAAGAGGGGCAACCTCTTTCTTTCCTGCTTTCCCAAGTGAGTTCCAACCAGCCGGTGGTTGGAAGGGAAGTCTGCAGAACTCTGAAGATATCTGGGGGAGGGAGAGAGAGCCAACAAAAACCCTTCCTTTCTTTCTTTCTTGTATTTTGAAAGTCGTTCCCTGCTTCTTGGGACACAAAAGTATCTGTTAAGGTAAGTTAAACCTTCTCAAGATGAGTTTTCCTGCTACTTTTAATTAAAAGTTCTCCTTTAGAATTAAAAGGACACTATTCAGAAAAGGTTGAAAAAAAATTTCATTGACACTCTCCCCCACCCCCTCCCCCTTTTCCCAAGGAAAAGAAAAAGCTGTTTTGTGCACAGCTCGCCCGGCCCGCACTGTACAAAAGGAGGGGGATTGGCGGCAAGACACACGAGATGACCCCTTGACCCCGAACCGCTGACAAGTCCTCAATGGCATAAATACCAGATAATCAATCACATGCCAGGAGGGCGAGTCCCCGGGCCCTCGCCCCGACTTTGGAGTTTATGAGAGATACACTGTAAATAGACACTGGCTTCTTAAAAGGGGCCCCCTCGGCATTCCAGAGGCCGCCGTAATCCCGAGCCAGGCATGGCCGGCTCCTTGACCATCTCGTTTTACAGCTTTCATCGCCAGCTTATAAAGCGCTTTTCCCTCCCAATCCCCCACCACCACTTGGGCTTCCTGGTATGCGATGGAAGTCAAACCTTCCTTCACATCCAAAGGGGGAGACTCTGAAATGGACTGCCAAGAAAGCGGGGGAAGAGGAGGATCAGGCGATCAGGCAGGTCCCCAAGAGGAAAGTACACCCACTCTTGGGTGGGGACTGGGTGGGGGCAGGGCTGGGAGGTGAGGAAGAATGAACAATGGATGATACTGATGGAGTGATAACCATAGCAACAGTAGGAGTTGGGGTCTGCTAAGCGCCTACTAAGTACCATGCAGCATGCTAAGCCTGCACGTGTGTCCTAGAGTTTACCCTAGGAGGCAGGTCACTGTTGTTACTGCACCCATTGCACAGATGAGAAAGCCGAGGCTCAGTCTTCAAATCATTTTCCCCAAAGCCACAATGGCAGCCGGTAACATGGAGGGTGGGATTTACGCCCAGGGAAATGACCCCACCCCGGCACCGCTGCCTGTGGAGAAGACACGGCCCAACCAGGCCTCCAGGTCAACCAGCACCTGCGGTCACCCCGCAGCTGAGTGAAGGAGGCATTAAAGGAAGTCCTGAAGAGTGTGGAGCTGAATGACAATCCATCTGGAGAGAGCCAAATCTCCACCACCAACAGCAAATAGGCTAGTTTCAAAAAAGAAAGCTCTACCATCCAACCCCCCGTTGGGAACCCCCCTGGAGACTCCCGTCTCTCTCCCGGGGTCCACTTCAGACCCCGGCGCCGGGCCCAGGATGTCTCGAAGGCAGCCATGACCTTATGAACCTTCGCTCTCGCTCCCAAGTTGACCAAGATCCCAAACCAGCCGCGGCACAGAGGGCAAGCGGGCGCAGGGAGAGGAAGGCAGGGCCTCGCTGCGGGGACTCATTTTGATACTGCTTTTGTTTCAGGTTCAAAGGTTAAATATGGCCACACTAATCCACTCTTTCCAGAATTAAAGCACAAGGGAGATTTCTCTGTAGCTTAGCAAGAGGGCCTCTGCTCGCTGCTGGAGGAACGGCCCCGCCCAGGCACACTCATTGGGGGCGTCTGGCTGCTGGAGACACAGGCCTGCCTTCGTGGGGACAGAAGGTCCAGCTCCCGGCGGCAGGGCTGGGGCGCTGAAAGGAATAGGCAGTGGCACTCAAAAAACCACAGAGTCCTCTGGCCCTCCCTACCTGCTTTCTGAGTAACGACCCCTGAAATGCCCTACAGAGGAGCGGGGAGGAGAAAAACCCAGAAACTCTTTAAGAGTCACACACATGCGATGGCAGCCTTGGCTCTAGGAGAAACCACGGTGGTCAGGGTACCCTCGTGGGGTGCTTCAGCGTGCAAAGCGCTTCCGGACGCGTTGCTTCCTGTGCAGTGGTTCTTGGAGCCCCTACTACCAGTGAGGAAACTGGGTCTCTACAAGGACAAGGGACACGGACGAGGGCTTGCGCCTAATAAGAAGCAGTGCTAGGGCTAAAAATATGCTTGGGGCTGCACGAGGCACACAGGCAGGCATGCTCCAAGAAGAAATGGGGGTGGAGGGAGGGGAGCCCCTGAGAAACACGAGGCCCCCTACCGAAGGCCGAAAGCCGGGCCAGAACCAGAACCAGGGGAGGCTTGGCCGTGAGGAGGGCGGGGGCCTCTGAACCCGCAGGAGGAGGGGGGAGTGTGCAGTCAGCCAAACTGTCTGGGGAGGCTGCCGGGGGGGGCCTGAAATTTGAGGATCTCCCTTTCCTCCACTCTGAGAGCTCACTCGCTGCCTCCTCAAAGCCCGTCTCTGGCTGGGGGAACAGGCACCACCCCAAGGCGGAGAGGGGCGCTCGCTCCGGAGGGAGGCAGTCGCCTTGCAAGAAATGATTGTCCGAGTGTGAACAACCTACAGCTTCCCAGAGCCTCGGGGTCAGAGGCCAGGAGGGCACACAATGGCTTTCTCCAGCCCGTGGAGGCTCCCGGACCACGGGAGGCTCTGAATCCAGGCCCCCAGTCTCCATCTTGCCCTTTTAGACCCTTCCTCCCTCTGCAAATCCCAGACACCACTAACCTCAAAAACAGGAGACACAGAAAAAGAAGGATGAGTACAGCCTACGCACCCGCGCACGCAGTGCTGCCCTTTACAAGAGGTGGTGAGAAATCAGGTGCCATCCCCACGAAATAAGTTGACGGAAGAGCAGAAGGGAAAGGGGGCAGGCGTAAAATTAAGTGTGAGAGCTCCTTCCTCCTGCCTCCAGGCCTTGCCTGCCCTCTCCCCAGCCAGGGGCAGCAGGGGTGACCACCTCTGTGGCTCCTGGGCTGGCTGCACATTTCTAGGATTCTTGTCGTCTGCGACCTCTGGGGGACAGGCAAGACAGGATGTCCCTGGACGCCGGCACTGACGAATGAAAGAAGGCACGACAGAGGCAGGGGATCTCTTTCCTCCGAAACCTACACTCGCGCACTTCGTGGATCTGGAGTGGCTGGCGTGTGGCATCTCTTTCACTGGCCCATTCAGCCTCCAGTCAGTCAAACATCTCAGGAAACTGCTCTTCCTAACTTGCCTGGCCACCACCTGACACTGAATACTTACTTAATGGGCTGGCTTTTCCTGCTTTTTTGCAGGATTCCAAATGTATTCCAGCAGGCCTGGCTGCTTTTATAGGCCATGAGCTGCTCATCAGGTACAGCAGAGGAAGCCAGCCAAGGAAAGGACCAGAAGAGCTGGGATGGGAGGTGGGATAGCGGGTACAGACTGAGGTGCATTAGCATTTCAGGCACCCAAAAACCAAAGCCTCTGTCTGGTGAGGAGACAGCACGATTAGAATAATACCTTAAACGTGAAGTGTGCTTTATCCCCTTACAAGGGGGCAACCCACATCAATCTTTGAGGTCTACAGGGTAAGGACAGTGCCCTGTGTGTTCAGGTAAGGAATCTTAACTCGCAATGGTTGAGTGGCTTCTCTACGGCCATACAGCCAACAAGGGAAGAGTAAAAGTTTGAATGCAGACAAGAGCTTTCTCCATTCCTCTTCTAACCAAGACACTCCCTTTACTGATTTTGGTTACCCATTCAACAAATATTGATTACCTACCTGTACTAACAGGTACGAGGGCCCAGGGACCCAAAAAAGATGGCTCAGACGTCACACCCAACTCACAGAGTAGCCAGGCGGTCAAGTGCAACAACAGGGGTGTGTCCATGGGGCAGAAGGCCAAGGGGAGGGAGCATTTTCCACTGCGTCAAGGGGAGGGAGCATTTTCCACTGCGTAACTGGAGGGAGGGTGTCGCAGAGGGACACGTGGTCTGACCAGAAGAAAACAAGCAAGCCAAACAAGTCCCGAGAGAGGAGGGCTTGAGGGCAGATAGAGAGAGGGGAACAGCAGCAAGGACAGCGTGGGAAAGTCTACGTGGCTCAGTGTAAACACATTCGAAAGCGCAGCATAAGATGAGATCTGAGGCTGAGTGTGAGGAACTTTCTGGGCTACGCAATGGAGCCTGACGTCATCCCTTCTACAAGTCCTCAACCCTGACTATGCTTAATTAAAAATCACCGGGGAAGCTTTAAAAACTATCCGTGGCTGGGCCCCTTGCCTGAAATGCTGATGTAACTTGTTTCGGGTGGGATCCTCTACTTGGCATATTTTTAAAAAGCTCCTGCAAATGCTTTCAATGTGAACCTGGAGTAAAATAATCGGGATCGTTTGAAGGACACAGGTGGGAGATGCCACATCTTAGATGGCTCTCCCTAGTCTCAGTGCCATCCTTACTTGGCAAACAGAACATCGGGCCAAGCACCAAGACCCCAGGCTTTAGCCACCAACTCTGCATGCACTCCTCCACTGCCACTCCTCTCTGACTGAAGCGGGGCAGTGTTCAGAGGGACAACTGTCCATTATACCCCACCATAACGGGGTCCATTCCCAGTGCTGGCTGCCTTCAGACCAATATGTTACAGTCCTGAGAGATCAGGCAGAGACAGAACATGGGGCAATGCTGTGTGCACCAGCTATGGGCTTCCAGCCACAGAAGCATGGATTTCAGGCAGACGAGGGGATGAGACACCCTACAAATGCCGCCCCTACATTCCTACAGCATGAGTTTTCTAATTGCCTGCTATTGCTAATTATCTCTTTAGATACATGCATGCTTTCTTCCCTAGCAATGGTTAGCTTTGTGAAATCAAGGTTTGGTCTGGCTTTTATTTATTTATTTGCAAAATTTCAGAGTGCTTAGAATAGCACGGCAAAGTGATGGCTGAGGAACCGCAGGGCTCAGCTGTGCTTGATCAGGGGCACTCACCTGCCTCTCCTCCACAGCCCTAACAGGTAGCCAAGGAGGTCTGTGTGGGACAGACGATCTGCCTCTGAAGATTTTCAGGAAAGGGAGAAGAGGACTGTTTTCTTGAGATGGCACAGGAGGAGTGGTCAAGCATCAGGCATGCCTATATTCTAATTCAGTGGGTCATTAATTTGCTGTGTGATCCTGGGCAAATCATTTCACCTTTCTGAGACTCAGGACCACCTGCCCTAGTGTCCCTTGCTCCAGTTCTAAATCTAGGAGTCTATAAATTTGAGTATTCTAAGATTTCTATAATTAGCCTCTCCCCGTTTGAATATGCCCCAACGCTGGGCGAAGTATATACTTAATTATAATTCCAGGCTCTGCCTTTGGGAAGTGGGGGATGTTGGCACCATCGCTCCCTGCTGGATAAGCCGAGACCTCGTTCTGAGTGGGAGCCAAGCCCCCTCCTGACATCCAGGAGTTGAAGGTGGGAGCCCAGAGGGTATTCCAGAACAGGAATCCAAACTAGGCAGCTGACAAGGTCTGTACCCAAGAGCTTGTCTTCTGGACCACCTCTCTGGAGACGGGGGATCCCAAAGTAGAAAAAAGCTCAGTGCTCATTCGTTTATCAAAAACATCATGTGTGTTATCCCAAAGGAGGAAGTCAGAGCAAACCCTGCTCCTGGACCCAAGGGGTGGGTTTCAGAAGCAAAGCCTCCCTCCCCCTTTTCAATTCCTGTAACTAAAATGAATATGGAATAGATAATTACCTTTAAAACATACTTAATACTCGAACACATTATCTCTACCTGCAGAAAAAGAATGTTATCTGATGGGATCTTCCCCATAAGCTTAATCAAATTGCTATCTTAAAACTCTCTGGAGCCCTGTGAAACAGTAATAGAAAATCCAAGGTAGAGGCTGGAAGCATTTTATATTTGTTTGGTTGAGGGGACGTGCATCCCATCTGACAACCGGCACTTAAGAGACAAAGTCATTTCCAATCTGTAATGGATCTTCTCCTGGTGGGGGCAGGGGACACTGCGGCTGACCCAAACCTGTAGCCCCGATGTTAGGTAACTTTTCTAATGTTCAGAGAAAAAAATTCCAAAGGAAAAGCCTTTTTCTGGCATGCATTTGAGACTCATCTCCTCTAGGTAAATCTTCCCTAGTTGGGCCTGGGACACTTAACATATGAAGATGTTAACTTGCTTAACTCCAGGTTCTAACTAGGAAACTCATGGATGCCCCTAGGCAGTGCCCATTCATTAGATTAGTAGAGGAGGTGAATTACCTGCACAGATCCTGCCTGGGGCGAGTGGCCATTTGCAAGGCTGCAGAAAACCAAAGAGAAACAACTTCTAAGAAGATCGAATGTGGGGACTGGATATGTTCCCAGCATCTCAAGCAGAGAATGATGGCCTGGAATGACCAACTAAACAGCTGCCTGCAAAATGGCCTGGCCAGCCCAGTTTATCTTGTTGACAGAAGCAGTGATAGGTAAGAAATGATAATGTGTTGCATCTCTGTTAGACACTCTTCCTGCTGCAGTCCCTGGAAGGGCCTTCGGATACAGACTGGTCCCCACACTGAAGCACAAAGAGGGAGTCCCAATGCCTTCTAATTGGGCACTGGGACTCAGAGAATAAAAGTGAGTGGGGTAGAGGCGAATACTAGAAAACCATTAAAATGATCATCTTAAACATAGATTTACTGATGTGCAAGTAGGAGAGTACAAAATGGCATGCATTGCCTATGATCAGTTCATTTTTATTTACTTAAAAGAAAAACAGAAAGAGATGTTGGAATTGCACGTGACATTTTCGGGTTATCTGCGTTTTCTAATTTTCACACACTGAACACATATTACTTGTGCAATTCCTTCCTTAAAACAGGCTGCCTGGGTCCATACCAGGCCAGCTGACTTTTCTTCTGGGGGGCTCCATGGAAGGCAGCTCCCAGCACCCCTGACTTTGCAAATGGCAGACTCAGGTCTTTCTTCCACTGAGAGCCCTGGCCCGATTATTTACTTCCTTTTTCCCTTTTCTGAAAATGGAGGATATGGGGACGGTAAAGAGGCATCCTAAAGCCATCACTCCCTGCATCCTGCGAATGGAATGATTCCCCAGGCACCAGTGCCTCTGCATTGTCTAAACAGTCGCTGTTATGCGAACTGTAACCCATCCAGGCAGTCCTGTGATGGAGCAGGTATAGAGGCCTGGGCTGAGTCTATGAAAACCAACTACATACCTGGAAGTTTGCTTTTCATTTTTATAAAGAATTGAGATAGAATTCATGTACCATAAAATACACCCTTTTAAAGTATATAATCCAGTGCTTTTTAATGTATTCACAAAGTGGTTTTACCAGCACCACTATTGCCTTCCAGACCATTTTCATCATCCCCCAAAAGAAACCTCATATCTACTAGCGTCACTCCTCCATTCCACCACCACCACCCCCACCCTTGGCAACCACTAATCTACTTTCTGTCTCTATGAATTTGCTTATTCGGGACATTTTACATAAATGGAATTATACAAGATGTGGCTTTGTGTGTCTGGTTTATTTCACTTAGCATACTGTTTTCAAGGTTCGTGCACGCTGCAGAATGTAACAGCATTTCTAATTCCTTTTTGTGGCCAAAATAACGTTCCATTATATGGATATACCACATTCTCTTTATCCATGCATCAGCTAATGGACACATGAGTTGTTTCTACTTTTTGGTTATGAACAATGCCGCTGCAGACATTCATGTACAAGTTTTTGGGTGGGCATGTTTTCTATTCTCTTAGGTTATACATTGCTTTCTATAAATAAATTCTTATTAGTTTGTCATTTGTCTCTTTTCCTCATTGAAACACACAACAAAACCGAGTGTCAGATGTTTAAAAGGTAATTAAAGATGTTTAAAAGGAGACTTTCAGCAATTTGGGTCTCGAGTAAATGGAAGCTGCCTGCTTGCCAGGGCCCCATCTCACCCCCACACTTCTCTGCAATTCCTCCACCCTCGACCCTGGGCCCCACAGCACCCCACCTTCAACCCCACAGGCCTCACCCGTCCAGCTCATCCTCTGAGCAGGAATCTGCACCGCAGCATATGAAATATTCGAGCTGCTTTTCTAAATATATATTTAGCCCACAGTCTATAAAATATTTACATTGTTTGTCTTTCCCACCACCCCCAATATCTGCATTATTTACAGAATGGACAGGGAAACACTAACCCTGCGCTTTTTCACTTGTGCCATTTCTTTTCCTATTCCCTTGTGTCCCCCAGGGGTGCACACTCCATACAAGGCAACAGTGGGAATTCTCTTGCCCAAGTCACAGAGCAGGCCCTGGAGATGAGGCCACAGCAGGTGTCCAAATCCAGACAGAACTGTAACCACCTGACCCTGTTGGGACCAGGAGGCATGTGCTCCAGGTCTCCTACGGGGCAGTTTTGGGTTCCAAGTCAGTGCCCCGCTATCATGGACGTTGAGATGCTCCCAGGATCTCCCACACAGGTTGCCCCACTCCCCTCTGAGCTCATTCCCATGGATCCCTGACCTTGGACCCCCTCCCTTTCAGGTTCTCAGTCCTCCCTCGGGAGCCGTGAAAATCCCTCTTTGGTTACCCATTTCCTCTGCCACATCCTTGGTGAACAGGGCAAAAGCCTTGACCTCTGAGTGCTGGCAGGGGGAAATTTCCAACTTGCTGAGGTCTCCGTCTGGCCTTTCCCTGCCCTGATGGTGGAAAACTGAGGTATCTTCCAGGGTAGCATAGACACTGATGTCCTTGACTTCTCTCAAAACCCATCTGCTTTTCCTCGTAGCTTTCTGACTTTAGAAGTCCTCCTCCATGCAAAGAATGAGGCTCAAAGGTGACACCTTGCTTATATATAATGTGACCTTATCTTTAAAAGTCTATAAGTGGTACATGCCTGTAAGTAATAATAGCAAAATTCAGAAGAAGATTAAGCAGAAAGTAAAACCCCCTTTGCCCCATAATCCCATTCATTAAAGATAATCACTGTTAATAGGTCTAGGGCCTTACAGATCCTTAGAGGATCACATCTATATTTTATATTAAATGGGATCATAGCATACATCCTGTTTTCTGTAAAAAGCTTTTATGACATAAAACGTCACAGACATCTTTTTGTGTCACCATAATTAACGGATTTCTTGCCCTTTGGACATTTAGGTTGTTCTCCGTGTTTTGTAATTACAAATAATGTTGCAGTCATTATCCCTAAGGGAAGTTAAAGAAGCAATTGGGGCCCTTAATTCATCAAGGCCAAGGCTGGGGGTGAAATACTGAGGGTCTGAGGGGTCAGTTCTCAGCTGGCTGGACTGCCGTTGCAGTGGGGAGGTGGGCACCCCAGCTGGCAAGGGGCAAAGCGACCCTTCGCTCACCTCTGCAGCACACACTCCTTAACTTTAGAGACACCTTCGGGAATGCTAAGAGGGTGAAGTCTCTCGTCCTCCTGGTTAACTCAGGAGAGGTTCTTCTCTTCCTCTTCCTCCTCCCCCACCTCCACCCCCGCTGGTACCTCTACTTACCCTGCTTCTGTTTTGAATCTCTAAAATAATGTGACAAGTTAATGATGGTACAATTATCTAAATGTTTAACAGACATGTTATCTAAGTGAGTCGGATTGAGATTCCATCCCGCTGACAATAAACATCAATGGCAGAGCAGAAAGCGATAGGCAAATTATAGCAAACCCTGCAATTTCAATGCTATTAAATTTGGAGGAATAACAGCCTTGAGGCCTGTAAACTCTGAATAAAATAGGCCCTTGTGTTTGTCCAACTATTAAATCAAAATGCTACCAACATCCTAGAAAAAAAAACAAGACGATTTATGGCTTTTCAAGTTTCAGTTACACATTGGTTTTTATTAACTCCTTTCTGTCACCGGGCAGTGGTGGTGTCAGAGAGAAAAGCGGTGGAGACATGGAGACACATGGTGGGGACAGGGGCTGGGGGGCAGGGGGTGGGGACGGGAGTCGGGAGGTGTGAGGACAAATGGGCGGACCCTGAATTCTGAAAGGGAAGGCAATAAACTCCACAGCAAGGATGAGGGTGCCCTGACATTCTCATCAGAATCACCCTGGGGACACCAAATTTGAATCCCAGCTCTGCCCATGAAGGAGGCACGAACCTCTCTGAGCCTCCAATTCTTCACCAAGATCATAAGCAGCGACACCTGCGCTTGGCGGTATCAGGATGATACTGGGCAACACAGAAAAGGCAGCAGGGCCAGGCACGACCAAGCTCTGAAGGTAGCCCTCAGATGCTGTCAAATGTTATCATTCCCCTCGCATTCCTAGAACAGTTCTTTAAAATTGCAATAATGTGTATATCTAACCTAAATTTTGCCATTTTAAGTGTCCATCAGAGGCGTTGATTACATTCACGATGTTGCGCTACCATTCATTACCAAAACCTTTCATCACTCTACGCAGACACTCTACATCCATCACGTAATAGCTCCCCAACTCCTGGTAACCTCTCATCTACTCTGTCTCTATGACTTGGTCTATTCTAGATCATTCGTACAATATATGTCCTTTTGAGCTGGGTAGAAGAGTTTTTTAAAAGGCAAGAGATCTACAGACACAGTAGGTACTTAATACATTTTTGGTAAATAAGCTTTTAAATAAAGTGGAAGAAATACTTGCCTACTCAAGTGGGACAGAGATTGTAGGCATCTAAAAATAAGAATGGTGAGTAGCTGCGATTTAATGGATATTTCCTACATTCTGTTCTGTGCTAAGCACTTGACATGTCCCATTCCATTTAACCCTTACAAAACAATTAATTAATCATAGTTTACAAACGTGAAAACTAAGGCTGGGAGAAATGTTGACCATCAACTCGAGATCAGAACCTTAGGCTTTGCTTGGAACCAGAGAACTCCCCAAGCAACAATTTTTCTTGCCCACTTCACATCCTCTCCATCTGAGAGAGGCAGAGAAACCAAGCAATCCATCCCGTGTCATAAAGCAAGTCTGTGGCAGGGCCAGGATAAGACCTCGGTTCTCCTTTCTCCTAATTCATGATTGCTTCCAAATACCACGTGGCCCCAAATAATGTTCACTCGCACTTCCATTGCAGGGGGAGGTCAGCCAGGGTGAGCGTGTGTGTCCTGCTCACACTCTGTCCCCGGGGCCTTGCACAATGTCTGGCATAAAGGGGTGCCCCAAATGTCTGGTAAGGGAACGAGCTTCCACCTTTTCTAACCCCAATCTGCCACAGGCCTATTCTCTTCCTCCAATCTCAACAAAGCCAAACACCAGCGAACCCCTCTAAGCACTTCCCAAAGCAGCAAAGCGTCACACCCTGGGGGCCCCTCCAGGAGGTGGCCAGAGGGGTGCCAGGAGCCACAAGGGTGAACTTGGGAGAAGGATGACTTGTCCCGGCCAGGAGGCGACAGCTAGGCTGTCACTCCCTCCTCCACAGCGAGCGGCTCCAACAGCCCAGAACCCTGAGCTTGGAAAATAAAACTCTATATTAGGCATCAAGCAGGCCTTTATAGTAACAGCATGAAATTAGGTCAAGAGTAAATCTATGCTGGTGTACTGACGCTCCCTCCCAAAGTGCCTATGACGTTTCCAGCTTGAGCTTTCTCATGTTAAATTCCTTGGCACACCGTGTGAAATGCTATACAAGTCACCTCTGATATTTATAAAAGTCAAATGCTATGATGCTTTCAATGGGGAGCTGCACAGAGCACGCCCGTCCCCACGATGACTCAGTGCCCTGCTGCAGCTCCACGGCTTCCACCTGGGACAGAGGTTTTAGGCTTCTTGTCCCCCTCTCTCATGTAGAGTTTTAAGTGGATGAGGTTGCCCCTCAGTGTCTAGCTCTTCTTCCTCCCCTCGCTTCTTGGGGACCAGGCACCACGTGGCTGTCCTCAGGAGGAAGACTCAGAGCAGCTGCTGGTTGCCCTACAGCTGGGCCAGGGGCCAGCTGCTCCCAGGAAACTCTGACACCGCTCCTCGGTGCCCAGCTCGGCCCCTTCCCCGGGACGGGGGCAGGGGAGAGGCAGGGCCGGGAGCCACTGGAAGGTGGGAAGATTGCTGTCCACCCTTGCAAATGCTCTGCCCCCTCCTGCCACTCCTCCCACAGCCACCATGACAGAACGTCCTCCAAGCAAGGACGTCATTTTCCACCCTGAAGTCCAGGCCAGTCTAAGCAGGCAGCCAGGACCAAGGCTGGGGAGGCAGTGCTGCACCTTCAGTGGCTGAGTGTGTGGCATGTATGTGCAAGTGTGTGACATGTATGTGTAAGTGAACGGCATGTATGTGTGTGTGGCGTGTGAGCACGCCTCGCCGATTCCCCTTTCAGTGCTTCTGCCCAGTGCCTCTGGGCTTCCCTCGCACTGAAAACGAGAGGACCCCAGGGCCAGCCCAGTCCAGCTGCAAGTCCAGCCCTGTTCCCAGCCAGAACGGGGGAGCAGATGGGCCACAAGGCCACCACGGGGTGCCGGGTATGCTGTTTTTGGACCACAGGCCACTCTTGTAGCCCTCTGGAGTGGGCGGGAACCAGACACCTCAACATCTGCATCTGGTTGGGCGGCTTCCCCTATGACAAAGGACGTGAAACGAAGCTACTTTTTCTAGACCACCGATAGTCTGTATTTTATAGTTAGAGAGCACCCGGGGCTGGAAGTAAGAGCTCCTGGGCTCTGGTTCTACATCAGAATGTTTATTCCTAACTGCCTCCCTTTTTCAAATACGGGCTTTGGACCCATGGTTTCCTAGTCTGTTGAATGGGCAGATCGAGGGGCAATGCCCTTCCCTCATGGGGAGGGAAGACAGCATCATGGCACGGGCTCAGAGTGGAGGGTCCCGGGCCCGCATTCTAGCTCCACCCTGGACGGACTTCCTTAACTTGGCGGGCTCTCGGTTTTCTCCAGCCAAGAACAGGGAAGGATGATACCGACATTTTCAGACAGTGCGAGGACTTAACGCTAACTCTCAAGTGGCCAACGGAGTGCAGCTACTGTGTCATCTGTACTAAAGGCAAAACTCTACCTGTCCATTTCCTTATCAACACTGCAACCTTCAGGAGGCACGTTTGGTTCATTTTATCTGGGGGTCCCCAAAGCTCCTGGCACACAGTGGGTATTAAAAACACAGGGAAATCGTGAATGAAGGAAAAAGGGAATGAACCAGTGGTACAGGCTGCTCTGAGCTATAAAAACCTGAGCCAGGGAGCTGGTGAACCTGGAGGGGCAGGCTACGGGGCAGAGAGGGCAGGTTGTTCTGCTGGCCTAGTTCTAGGGATCGGGCTCAAACCTGGTGCCCTGGGTCCCTCAGAGGCGTCCCTTAAGCTTCCCAGCCCCAGACCTCCTAAACCCATACAGGGCACTATCAGGGGAAAAGGTGGGAGGGGAGGGGAGATCCTACTTGAAGACGGCAAGAATGGTGCAGCCACTGCGGACGACGATGTGGCGACCCCTCAGAAAATTAAACAAAGAAGTACCATAAGACCTGGCAATTCTGCTTCTAGCTTTGTATCCCACAGAACTGAAAATCAGGATCAGACAGGTGTCTGTACACCAACGCTCAGTGCAGCATTATTCACAATAGGCAAGAAGTGGTACCAACCCAAGTGTCCAACAGCAAAGGAACGGATAATCAAAATGTGATCTAGGGAAACAGATGCAGCTCGACCAACTGGGCTCCCTTCTACCATATAGGAGGTCCAGGGTTTGATGCCCAGGGCTTCCTGGTGAGGGCAAGCTGGCCCACGCGGACTGTGGGCCCATGCAGGAATGCGGCCTCACGCAGGAGTGCCGCCCCACACAGGAAAGCTGCCCTGCGCAGGAGTGCTGGCCAACATGGAGAGCTGGTGCAGCAAGATGACGCAACAAGAGACACAGAGGAGAGAAAACATAGCAGAATAGGGAGATGAGGTGGTGCAAGAGAATGATCACCTCTCTCCCACTCCAGAAGGTCCCACAGTCAGTTCCAGAGCCGCCTAATGAGAATACAAGCAGATAAAGAAGAACACATAGCAAATGGACACAGAAAGCAAACAATGGGGGAACGGGGGGGGGGATAAATAAAATATATCTTTAAAAAACAAACAAACCATGATCTATCCATACAATGGGATATTATTCAGCTATAAAAAAGAAAGAAATTCTGATGACTATGACAGCATGAATAAACCTTGAAGACATCGTGCTGAGTGAAAGAAGCCTGACACAAAAGGACAAATATTGGATGATTTTACTTTTATGAAATACCCAGAATAAGCAAATTCATAAAGACAGAAAGTAGGCTAGAGGTTGCCAGGAGCTGGGAGAAAAGGGCGATGGGAAGTTATTGCTTACTGGGTCCAGAGTTTCTGTTTGGGGATGAAAGACTTTTGGTAATGGATGGTGGTAATGGTAGCACAACATTGTGAATATAATTAACATTACTGAATTGTAACATGGAAGCTGTTATAATGGGACAATTTTGTATGGTATATATATATATATATATGTTTCCAGAATTTTTTTTTTTTTTTTTTAGAGAAGGCAGGAGGATCCAGAATCCCCCAGTCCCTGACAGCAGCAGACACCAGGACCCCAACGGAGCTCAAGAGTCCTGAGCCTCAGAGCACACCAGCCAGTGGAGCCTCCTCTCGGGAATGTGCCTGGTGTTCCTGGAGACTGCTGTGCCTGCTCGGTCCTGATGCCAGCTCTGCAAGCTGCCCAGCCTAGGTTTCCATGCCCTGTTTAGACACTGGCAGGGGTGGTTCCACTGGGCGGTTTTGGGTGTACCAGGCTCCGGGACCTTATATACCAGATCTGCTCTGTGAGACAGGTCAAAATCATTAGTGAAAGTGATACGAATCTCCACTCTGCCTCAGCCTCTCCCAACCACCCTGCAAAGGGCTTTGGGGCTGTGAGCTTGATGGGCACCCTGGAAATGTCCACTTAGCCAAAGGACAGAGTCAGGGATCCCAGACGACCCCACCTCCACTTTGGCAAAGCAGCTGTCGCTTTTCCTGTCTCTCTCCCACCACTGCCATGGACCGGCCCTTCTTCTCCCAGCCACCCAGGGGGGCAGCAAGTCCTCGCAGAGCCCCACGATGAAGCTCAGGATGACGGGGCCACCAGCCCCATGGCCCGAGAGTGCAGCACACGTGAGGCCTCCGTGGCGGGCGTCACCTGGATCATCGAGCCAAGCCTCACCACAACCCGGGAGAGGCAGACCCCGTTACTGACTGCTCGTTACCGAGGAGGAAACTGGGACTTACAGAAGTTCAGCAACTTGTCCCAATCATACAGCCTCTAAGTGATGGGACTGGGATTTGAATCCAAGCAGTCGGATGCCAGATCCCAAGTTCTTGATCACTGTGCATTACGTGCCCTGAACTTTATCCTCTGACGTCAGGCTCCCCGGAGTCCCTCTTCCCTGCAGCCTACGAGCCAAGCGTGAGGCCCTCTGCTAGGGCCAGTGAGCAAGCCCCCTGGAGATGATCCTGTTCATTCCCCTGCCTCGGGGCAGATCCGTTCTCCCCCCATGGCCATTGGCTGCTTCCACCTGCCTTGCTTCCCAGGCTCTCCTAGTCCCTCTGGCTCATGACTCCCACCCGCCCTGGCCCCATCTCCCCACATTCACAGCATGCAGGAGGCTCTCTGTGATCCCTGCAGATGGATTAAAAGTTGAACATTCCTATGGGTCAGCCCCAAGGCCTCCCTGAGGCCTCACCCACTACTCCCCCACCCCAGCATCCTGAGAACTGCCCCAGCCTCCCAGCCTCCAGCTCAGCAGCCAGGTTATCTACCCTGCCCTCTAATTAACGTCACCCGATCCCATCTGTTGTCCCCAGGCCCAAATCCCAAATGGGGATGTACAGTGGTTTGAACAACATTATGATTTGTAAAACCCACTCCTAATTAGTTTGACTTTGAATAAAGAGGGTAATTATTTTTAAATTTATTAACTGCTGCCTGGCCGGAGAAGTTTCCAGATCAAATGACATGGAGAAGCTATTTCTGTTCAGTGATGCAGCAATTTATATTACTGATCGGTCATTAAAACCTCTGGCACAAAACCGGTTGTGCTTCCTGAGCCAAGAGAGTGTCCGTGTGTCAAATTTCAAACCCAGAGTATAAATTAAGCCATTAATGGTATTTATCAGTTTATCTGGACTTACAGAACTACTTACTAATTTAAGACATTCCTGATATAGAACCCAAATGGTGCGCTGGGCAGGCATGCGCGTGTGTACGTGCATGTGTGTTTCCTCACTTTTATTTCACCGAATGGTATAAAAAAAGTTTCTGATGTGTAAATGAAGTGCATGTGTCTCAGGGAGCTGCATAGCTGTTAATTCCTCACTGCTCTGCAACCCAAACATTTTGGAAGCAGCAGTGTTTTGCAATATGTATTTGTCATAATATAAAAGGTGTAAAATGATCTCTGTTTATCTCCTCAATGTCTTCGCTGTACCAAAACAGAAGGCTCAAGTGTGACAACAAAGCCCGAGCCGAGCTCACCCCTAAATGTGGCCTCCCAGAGCCTCATATGGAGCTCCTGGGGGAGGCAGGGGGGAGTCGCACACACTAGGACTAGAAATCCAGGAGTAGTAAATGTGGCCAGAGAGGGCAAGATGCAAAGACGCCATTCGCTTGGCTACTCTGGAATTGAAATACTTTCTATTAGGTCACTTTCAGCTTTAAGAATACCAGTAAGGCACCCTAATCACCCTTTCCGTGCTGTTAACTCCCAGCATGGCGGCCCGGGGCCCGGAGCTCCCAGACCCGATCTGATTCAGGGAAACCATATCCTAAGCCAGGAGGAGGACAAGGACATCAGGGCGCTGGGTCTTCTTAGTTACAGGGGTCACAGGGACGTAAAGGAACCCTGCCCAGGACATAAGCGGAACAGGCTCTGAGCCCTTCGGTCCAAGCACGGCACAGACAGCAGTCAGTCGGGTGCAGGCAACAGGGGAGTGCTGGAAAGAGGACAGAAGTTGGACTTGTGTCAGGTTCCACTTCCTAGTGGTGGCTTCTAGGACTCAGTTTGTTCATCTGCTAAATGGGTATAATAGAGAAAAGTGTTCTATAAACTAAGGCATGAAAAATAGAAAGTGACAGGACCGTTTGCTTTGCTCTGCCCTAGGTATCCACCCTCCTCTTGTTCGGAGCCCTCTCTCCACTGCCTTGATCTCGCTGCTGCCTCTCCAGCCTCACTGGCCTCCCACGTGGCTTCGGCATGATCTTCAGCTCTCCCTGTAATGAGGTCTCCCTCCCTTCCTCGTGGGTCCCCATTCTCAGATTTCGAATGGGATTCTAGCTCTCACTGGTGGTTAGTGCATGTGAGGTCTGCCAGGGTTCAGCAGAAGGCAGCACCATGGGTCAGGAGGAGCTGGCGGTGGCACACGTGGCCCTGGGGGCCAGCCCTGCGCTGAGACCAGCAACGGGAACAGCTGCTGCCCGAGACCAGGGCTTCAACAGCGTGTCCTTAAGGCGCTTGTCCATGGCTCATACCCAGCCCAGCGAGGGAAGGAACGCTTCTCAATTCATTTCTCCATCCCTGGCCCCTGCCAAGAGCTCCGTTTACTCCACCTGTACTGACTAAGCCACGTGAGGCTTACTGACCAGCCGCTCTTCACCTCAACATAAGCAGGGGCACTAGGCAGCTGACCTCCCTCTGCGCAGACCCCCTCCTATGGCAGGGAGGCCCATCCCTCAAGGACTCAGACCACTGTCCTCAGGCTCCCCGAGCTTTCTTTAAGAACAGGGAACCCGTCGTGTCGATCACGGTTGGACCCCCAGCGTGGGCTCACAGAGTGCCCGAGTTTGGATTGCAAGCACCCCAGCTGCTCACCCCTGGGGACTTGGCTTCGTCCCCTGCCCTGGCTGAGAGGGCAGTTTGTTTCCTGCTGCTGCAGACTTAACCTGGATGGATAGAAATTAAGTTATTGGCAATGCCAGCTCCCAGCTCGGTCTACTCAGCCCCCCAGAAGAGAAGTTGCAAAGGGGATTCTCAGTTACATGTCAACTAGTGATGGGAAATTGGGAGAACTTGGGAGACTTGGCTCCTGCCCTGACTTTCAGGATAGCCAGCTCTGGGCAAAACCCTAGCCAAGTCGCCATCTCTGTAGCCAAGTCAGGGAGACGCTGGCTAGAATGGACCGCTCTCCTCCCACCATCACAGGGCAGAGCAGCACTCACCCAAAGCCAGTCTTAGGAGGTATGTGAAGGACAAGAGCTTTGAAATACTGATGGTGAGAATAACAACAGCAGTGGCAGGTGACTGGTCTTACTATCACACTACAGCAACATCTTGTGTCCCAAGATGGCTGCTATCAATCCCTCATTCTTGATAGGTGTTCGTCACTCTTCCATTGAAAGGGGAAGTCTGGTCTTCCATCCCCTTGAGTCTGGGCTGGCCTGTGATTGCTCTGACCAATAAAATAAGGCAGAAGTAGAATATATTCACAAGAAGTGAAAGCAGGGATCTGAACACACACCTTACACATCAACATTTACAGCAGCATTAGTCATAACTGCCAAAAGGTGGGAGCAACCCAAGAGTCCAACAACAGATGAATGGATAAGCAAAATGTATGCTCCTTACAATAGAAAATGAATCAGCCATAAAAAGGGAAGATGTTCTGATACTTGCAACAACATGGATGACCCTTGAAGACATCATGTTGAGTGAAAAGTATGATTTCACTTACGCAAAATACCTAGAGTAAGCAAACTCATAGAGACAGCAGGTGGCTTACAGACTGCCAGGAGTTGTCGGAGGAGAGAAAGGGGAGTTATTGCCTAATGGGTGCAGGGTTTCTGTTGGAGGTGATGAAAAGTTGCAGGAATGGACGATGGTGATAGGGGCACAGTACTGTGAATGCAACTGGAACCGCTGATGTGTACACTGGAAGGGTTTAAAGAGGAAATTTTGGGTTGTACATATCTTGCCATACTAAAGATGTTTCTTGAACTTGCCGTGCTCGAGCCAGCCTCACAGCTTTTGTGAGTGCTTTTTTCCTCTGCCTAGATACTCCTCCCTGCGATCCAGACTGTCTCACTTCCTCACTCTGAGATTTTGCTCAGATATCACTGTCTCAGAGACACCTCCTCTGACCATCAGGTCCAAATATCACTTTCTATTTTCTACTCTTTCTCTTGTTATATTTTCATTTTAAATGAAAGCATTTACTCTGGCATTATTTACACAGTTATTTGTTGATTCTGTCCCCCTGTTAGCATCTAAATTCCATGAGGGCCAGGAATGTGGACTGTCCTGTACTCCACTATATCTTTTTTTTAAGAATAAGTTTCCATTATTTTATTTTATTTATTTATTTTTAAAGATTTATTATTTATTTATTTCTCCCCCCCCTCCCCCCCGCCCCAGTTGTCTGCTCTCGGTGTTCATTCGCTGTGTGTTCTTCTGTGACCGCTTCTATCCTTATTAGCGGCACCAGGAATCTGTTTTTCTTTTTGTTGCATCATCTTGCTGCATCAGCTCTCCATGTGTGCGGTGCCACTCCTGGGCAGGCTGCACTTTCTTCCGCGCTGAGCAGCTCTCCTTACAGGGTACACTCCTTGCATGTGGGGCTCCCCTACGCAGAGGACACCCCTGCATGGCACAGCAGTCCTTGTGCGCATCAGAACTGCACATGGGCCAGCTCCATACCGGTCAAGGAGGCCCAGGGTTTGAACCGTGGACCTCCCATGTGGTAGGCGGATGCCCTATTAATTGGGCCAAGTTCGCTTCCCTCCACTGTATCTTAAATGCCCAAACGGAGCCTGGGTCCATTGTAGGAACTCAGGATATACGTATTTAAGTAAATAGATATACTACTATTTATTGAATAGTAGTATTCAATTGTAGTATTATTGAATGCTTACTATGAGCCAAACAAATATGTCATAAAATATCCCATTTTTAATTAATTTTAATTAGGCCCCAAAATAATCTTGTGGGGAAAAAAGTGCTCTACTTTTTAAAAAATCAGACAAGGAAACCCAATTTCAGAGTGTTTAAGTAGCTTATACAAGGTCCCACAAATAGTTAAGTGGCTGAACCAGTATTAAACCACGGTGGCTTATACTCTTAACTGCAAGGCTCTACACCTCTTGCCTGCACTATTTACTTAGCCAAGTCACTTTCCCTTCTTTGAGCCTCAGTTTCCTCCTTTCCTGGAGTAGCCTCCTACCTTCCAGGGTCACCAAAAGGTTCAAATGGCCAAATGAGGTCATGTGATGCACTGACAACAGTGCCTGGCACATTGTGAGCACTCAGTAAGTGGGAGCTGCTGGTGACACTGATTACGATGATGAGATGGCCACGCAGATGCTGTGAAATCAACACTTTGCAATCAAATGAAACTGTATCATTGTTAGTTAATACTGTCCAATCGCCTCTTTGTGTACAGATTAATTTCTTTTAGACAATGACTAGCCTCTCTTGGGGAGGACCAGCCTAATGCAGCTACAAGAGGGTTTCGGAGGGTAGTCAGATAGGGTGGAAGAAGTTAGCTGACCATTGACCAAGGGAAGGGAATGTTTAGAGAGCATCACCAACTTTCTAAGGTCTCCATGAGAATATACCAGATGCCTTCATGAAGATAGAATGCCAGTGGCCCATCAGAAACAGAGACTTTGGCCAATCCAGCATAGCTGTTTTAACACTACAACAGTCACACTGGCCCCAGCCAGCCCCCGAGACAAGACTGAACTTGGCAGAAGCCCACCCCTACTGACAACTCCCCCAGGAAATCACTGGCTATCATGTTTGCTAAAAAGAGGGTGTCTTCCTACCCACCCACTGGCACACCACAGACAACCTGGAGGATGGATCAGAGTCAACTCACCAGTGTGGGTTTGCCTGTGTGTCTCCAGGGCGTCCTCTTTCGAAAACTGGGCACCGCACTGATCACAGACAAAGGCTTTGGCACCCGCTGAAAGAGAGGAGAGGCAGTTACCACCAGAGCAATACCACGTTTGAAGCAGAGGTTCCAGGGCCAAGATCAGGCAGGTGAGTCCTGGAGAGTGGGCTGGACCTGTGAAGTTCCTGAGCCAGGGATAGCCCCTCCAAGAGGGGCCCACTCAGCCGACCGAGCTTGTGGGCTCTCCAGAGACAAGAGGGAGAGAATGAGAATAACCAAGGTACACAGAGATGGGGTCCGGATGTGATGCCCCAGGAGAGAAGGGGATTCTGCGGGCCTAACTCCAGGTGAGGATGGGAAGGAGTAAATGATACAAATGAGGGGACACCTGCCCTTTGCCTAAATGGGAAAGTAGGAAATGCTGACTTAAGGACCTCTAATTGGATGTCCACAGAATCTCTAACTCAGTATCCAAACCTAACCCACCTCCTGCATCTGCTCATTCACCCCGCTTCAAGATTCCATGGCACCTTCAGGGTAGAGTCCAAACTCCCTACAGTGGCTTTCAAAGCACTTCTCCACATGACCTCGGCTTCTCTTTCCTGCTCCATCTCCAGCTCCTCACTCTGGCTCCCAAGTCTCCAGCCATACTGACCTACTCTGGTTCCTCAAAGCCGCCATGGTCTTCCTCTTGCTAGCCCTCTGCACACCTCCTCCTCTGCCTCTGACACTCCCCTTCCCCTCTCAGCCCTCCACAGCATAGCTGGCTGCTGTGCGTCATGGAGGCATTAGCTCCAACAGCCCTGACCCCACGCCTGGCCTATGGCACATGGCCTCCAGTGGGTCCCAGATCCCAGTCCTTTTTACCACCCTCTATTACAAATGCCTTTGGCCCATCTTTTTCTTACTGCCCACTAAGCTTCCTGAGGGGAGATCATGTCTTCATGTGCACAGCTGCCTCCCCAGCCTAACACAGAGGGAGAACCTATGACTGGACATCTTCATGGAATAAACAAAATCAATTCGATGCAATTCAATGAACTTTTCTTAGAACTACTACTTACAAGGTTCCAAGCAACAATGTCATGAGGTCAAGAAGAAACAGTACTTTTTAACCATTTCCTAATGGTCTCTTCACAGTTCTAACAGGTCATCCCATCCAGGGCTCACCTGTTGCAAGCCTTGGCATTCTTCCTTCAAAATGTCTTCTAGATGTAGCTCTTCCTCTGCATGTTGATAACTGCTGCCCCAGATCCAGGCTCTTGGCATGTCATGCATGGAGCACGGTAAGTCAGGGATGGCTATCACACCTCAGCTACCCTCCGATCCACCCAAAGAGGCAGGCTCCTCAAAGACCACTTAATTCCTCACACTTCCTTGCTCAAGAAGTTAAAATGGTTCCCTGTTTACACTCATTCTAAATTCTTCCACTTGGCTTCAAGGCCTTCTATAACCTGACCCGTTCAGCTGTCCAGTTCCATAGCTGGGGTCCTCACCAGTCCTCGCTGGGCCCAGTGCTTGAGCAATGCCCAGTGCCCCTTCCTCTCTCCGTGCCGATCCCATTCCATCTGCAAGACCAACCAGGCCATGCCTGCACCCAGCCCTTGAGCCCCTCACTGCTCTGCCCTTCCCAATCTGCTCCTGCACTTCACTCCTTTCAGCACGACATAGCATTGTTCTAAGTGTGCCTGCATTCTCATTCTGTATTAGAGCCTCATACGAGTCAGAATTACCTGCACCTGTTTATTGCCCTGGTGCTCTTTTCAAACCACCTCAGACTTCCTAAGGCTTTAAGCATACCAAGCATCATGCTAAGTGTTTGCTGTATACCATCTCATTTAGTCCTAACAACAGCCTTTTAAAGTACATACTTTTATTATCCCCTTTCAGCACATGAGAAATGTAAAGTTCAGAGAGGTGAAGTACTTTGCCCAAAGTCACACAGTCACTAATAATAGAGGTGGATTCAAACCCAGGCAGCCTGACTTAGAGACTTTGTTCTCAATTGCTGTAGCTTTTAGCCTGCCTAGGGTTTCATCTGCAAAGATTCTTCATGGGTGAGAAGGGGGAGTCTAGGCTTCCCTCCTCCAAATCAAGACATGAAAATCCAATTTACCCCTTTTAAACATCAGGGCTTTGTTCAGAATTCTATTTGGAAAAAGGATTCCGCTACATTGGAGTATTGGCATGCTTACGGACTAGAACTCAAAACACAAGCTGCACCTGCACAGACTCAGGCACAAAGAAACAGTTCTTGCCAGTGAAGGGTATGAGGACCCTGGAGTGGGTCTAGAGTGCGAGGTCCTGAGCACAGGGACCTGGTCCGTCTCCCTGACCCCAGTGCTCCTAACGAGGTGCAGCATAGACCGTCCAGCAGACGCTCAATAAATATTTGTGTCCCCAGGGAAGATACACAATCTCTTTTCCTGAAGAGCTTTAAAAATAAATATTGCCATTTGTCTTAGGTGGCTTCAGCTGAATTTAGCCGGGAGGCGGGGAGATGACCAGGAGGATCTGTTCAAGCTGCCGGCCATCCCCAGGCCACGCACCTGAGAGCTTCTAAGAAAGAGCCGCAGAACTTCTATCAGTGGGGGATGGCCAAGCCGTGTCCATTTACACTGGAGAGCCAGAACGCACCCCAGAGAGCAGATCGGGAGAGCCGGGGCTCCTTCCCAAGCAGAGACTTAGCCCCCAATCATTAGCCACCGATGATTTTCGGCGGCTCCGTATGGCATCTGCTTTTAACTGTATTTCCTTCTTGGGTTCTAGCTTTTCTCACAGCTCCTTGAAGAAGAAAGGGGGTGTGGAGACTTGAGGAGGGAAGGCAAAGGCTGGAAAGGGAGAGCCTCCCGCGGCTAGGCATCAAGCTCGGGGGCTGCCACCGAGGGTGAGGCCTGGTGGTCCTGCTGGCTTCAAAGGGATGCGGTACTGAGGGCTCGCAGAGAACAGCCTTCAAGGCAGGCCGCCTGCCGCCGCTTCAATGCCGGGGAAGCAGGGAAGGTAGGAAACAGCGGGCAGGACGTGTTCCAGCAGACAAGTTCAGACGGACAGAAACCGAGCAGCGCCCGTGAGCTCGCAGAGGCTGGCTGGCCCGCTGCAGGCCTGACCACACCGGCTGGCCTTTCAAGTCCTCCCAGCTCGGCTCCCACCTTGCTGAAGTCACAAAACAGAGCTGCCCATGGCAGGCCTCTCCTACACACAGATGCTGCAGGCGTCGGCTCCCACTGCCGCCTGCCACTCGTGAAGCCCCAGTGTTCGTCCCCACCCACCCTCACCCAGGAAGGATCTGACTTCCCCCCAAATAAGCAGGGTGAGCCAAAGGCAGAGACCCGAGGAGAGAGAGAGACAGAACAAAACCCTCTCTCCAAAAGAGGCCTGTGCCTTTAAATTGTCTCTAATGGCTGGCTCAGAGGCAGAAATATTTGGCAGCCCTGAAATTAAAAGTGATAAATTTTCTCGCCAAGCTCTGATCGATAATAGAGGTCTCATCTGTTAATCAATAAGACAGTCTTGGCCTGTTTACTGTGCATATGCTGCTCGCCGCTGCCTTCAGTGTGATGTCAGGTTTGCATTCAAAGCAACTCAAGTGTGTATAAACCGCATGGCTATTCCCAAAATGCCTTATGGTGACATCATTCAGCCCCTAAGACGTTTATAAAGCATCAGCTGGAGAGGGGCACGCGGGGGCGGTGGGGGGAAGGGGAGGAGGTCGTGCCAGCTGAAGCCAATGGGCACATGGGGGTGTATTGGCAACACCGTACTCCCCCCCCCCGCCCCCCGGAACTTCCCGGGGTTCATCCAGAAGTGGGGAGAAACTTGAGTGACACGGCTCAGGGATGGCCACACCTGGCTGAATCCTTCCTGCATACAGTGGGTGCTTTTTGAGTGCTCCTTAAGTGTATGCCAGGAGACGGATCACCGCGAGTGAACAAAAGAGACAAAATTCCTTCCCTCGTGGAGCTTACATTCTAGTGGGGGAAACACGTCTTAAAATATCAAGTAAATATAAAATAGACCAGATGGCGATAAGTAATTAAAAGAAAAATAAACTCAGCAAAGAGGGATGGAGAAGACCAAGGGCTGTGGTTTTATAGAGCAGTGAGCAAGGGTCTTTCTGAGGAGGTGCCATCCAAGAGGAGAACTGAAGAGGGGGAGAGGGTAGGGCCCCCCAGCCAAGGAGCGAGGAGCCCAGCTGGGGAGAAGGGAATCTGGCAAGGGGAAGAGGGAGAGAGGAGATCAATAAGGGGGCAGAGTGCGGGAAGAGGAGGACAGAGAGGGGAAATGGCAGGAAGATAAAGGGAACGAGCCCCCGGCTGCTACTTCTCAGCAGTTACAGATCCGAGCGAAGCATGGCAGAGGACAGCAGGATCTAGAGCTGGAAAGGCTGGGTCCCAGGCCTGTTCCGGCCACTCGCTCCCGGGGACATCCCACAGGTCACCCCCCCTCGCTGAAACTGCTTCCCCCTCTGTGCAGCGGGGGTCCTGGCATCCGCCTGCCTCCCCGAGGGTGGAAGGAGGAGATGCGCTTAATGACTACAAAACTCTGTTAACCACACAGCACGCACTGAGGGTGTCAGGGCCCACTGGTGCTGTTTATACCGCGGGAGGCAGCAGGGTTTGGGCAGGAGCTTGGACCCGGGTCCACCAGATCAGGGCCCAAGGCCCAGCAGGGCCACCGAATCTCAGCGAGCCTGTCGCCTCATCTGTAAGAGGGGAGCAGCACAAGCAAGTCCCGCAGGGGGCTGTGACAAAGCGGGTGCCGTGCTCGGCCCCGGGTCTGGTGGGGGTCAGCGGAACCAGCAAGGAGCAGCCTTCGTCACCGCCGGCCGGGCGCAGGTCGTAACTCCTGCAAACGACAAGCTCGCTTTGTACCATCTGAGTCCGACCGGTTATACTGAAGTTATCCGGGGGCCATTTATCTTGTGTAAAGTGGGCCTCGCGTGTGTAAAGACGTATCTCACCACACACGTGAGTGCACACACGCATACACCCTGACCCTCTAATTCAAAGGAGAGGGACTGTCCTGTTGAGGGGAGCAGAAAAATCTGTCATAGGATCCATATGGCAGTGTCCAGAGCTACTCGCCCTCCGCAGTTCACCAGCGTCGGGTTCTAATCTGTCCTCCCCAGCAGACTGTGAGTCCCCCAAGAGCAGGGCTTGCAGCTGTCTCATTCTCCACCATGTCCCCAAAGCATGCTGGGCACATAGTGTGTGCTCATGAAATGCTTGTTAGACAGATAAACCCTCAGGCAAGTCCAGAGATGCAGAGCTGGCCTGTGAAGGCGACAGGGACCATTCAGGGCACTGCCAGGCTGTCCCCTAGGGGGTGGCAGAGTCCTTGCTCTACACACTCTGGGTTCTACCCGCCCCCCCCTTTTTTTATTAGAGAAGTTGTGGGTTTAAAAAATAATCATGCATAACATACAGGGTTCCCATATACTACCCTCTCATTAATACCCTGCATCCGTCATCCGTGTAGTCCATTTGTTACAACTGATGAAGGCACATTTTCCTAATTATACTATTAACTATAGTCCATGGTTTAACTTAGGGTTCACTGTATTGTACAGTTCCGTGGATTTGTTTTTAAATTTTTTTCTAGTAACCTAAAACTTCCCCCTCTAACCACTATCCAAGTATATAATTCAGTGCTGTTAATTACATTCACAATGCGGTGCTACCAGCACCACTATCCATTACCAAAGCTTTCGCCTTTTTTAAAAACTCAAGGACACAGTCTCTGGCTGGAACTCAGAGAGTTCAGGAGAGAGGAAGGAGAAGTGAGGAGCGGGGCACCCGGCTTTCGTTAAGCCCCCTACTCACCCGGCGGCAGACTGCCTCTCCCGCCAGCAGCGCCCCCAGCCTCCTTCCCCACGAGACCTCGGATGCCCAGGGGTGGCCCTGACCAGCCGCAGTGACCCCCATCCCAGGCGCTGAGTTCATCTGGGAGTCAATGCACACATTTGCTGGGGAGAGACAGACAGACACAGGCATCCTCGCCTGTCCCAGGCTCCAGGGATCCTGCAGAGAAGGGCTCAGGGAGCTGCCCAGCCGTGGTGGGTTTTCCACGTCTTTACTCCTGCCCTTCCTCTCCCACTGCCTGACGCCTCCAGGAGGTTAGACTGGGGCTAGAGGAGGGAGTCTCAAAGCAGGTGAAGGGCTGGTGAAAAAAAGGATACAGAAATCACAGCCCACAATGAGGCTGGAGCTAGTCCAAGGGCTCTATGCGTGCAAGCAGCTCTCACTCCATGCCAAGGATCACCCCGACTTGTAAGGAATCAAAGGAGGGACTGGCCAGGAAAACACTTTGAAAAATACCAAGCTTTTATCTAAAAACGACAGTGGAGCTGAAATCCAGTGGCAGCCGTGACAAGCTCCCCGCAGCAGCCTCTCCTTGCTCCCACTACTCTGGCCTCTCCCCCTTGGCAAGGTATAGAGTTCCCCTCCAGAATTGCCTTCCTGGCCAGAACTGGGGTTGAGGGGTCCCCAGCCTCTAGGAAGTGGAGTAGAAGGAGCTGAATGCAATCACATCTCCTTCTGAAGTAAGGCAGAAGATAATGAAGGGGGAAAATATCCCAAATCCTTCCCTCTCCAGCACGACTCCTACCCCCATGCTAATAAGAAGGGAAAAAAAAAAAGGACCTACTGAAAAAACACCTCTGTTTGCCAGCATCGAATGTTGAGTGGCATGTCCTTTTTTTTTTTTTTAATTCCTTGAGATTTTAAAATAAACATCTTGAATGTTCCAAAGAGATATGCAAGCCTGCTTACATAAGGAAGTACAAAACGCACCAAAACAGCAGACCCAAAAAAAGCATACGCTGTCAGAACAATGAGTACAGACACAGCGCAGTTTACAACGGGTCATGGTGTACAGTTTTATTTACAGTACCTCTTATCAGACGGAGAGCAGTGCTCGGGCTGCCAATTCCAAAGGCCAGCACTGTGTGTTCTTTCACTCAAGGAGATGTGTACTCCCCGAAAGGAGCTTGAAGGCGTGTTCTCTCTCTCTCTCTCTCTCTTTCCTTTATCAACAACACAAAAACTGATACAGTACCAGAATTTCTGTAAGGTACACAGATTTAGGAAGTGGAAAAAGAAAAGCAGGTGGGCAGATGCCGAGAGACAGGTAAACAACCAGCCCTATCGATCAGCTAGGCCTCTCCGTGGTTCAAGGGTAGTTGTACATGACAAGCCAGTGGGAGAGAGGGCCGCGCAGCCTGCTGTCCCTGCAGGTTGAGTGGGTGAACGAACTACTGATGCAGGGCCCCAGATCATCCCAGGCTGGGCGACGGAAATATGGCAGTTTCTAGGGGTTGGGCAGGTTTTCTTTCCTTTCTTTGGAGGTCAGATTCCAGCCGATGATCTGGTGAACGGCTGGACACCTCACGCCTGGCTAAATGCCAGCTTTGTAGAAGAGGAGACCTAGGAATGGGCCAAGAGGAAAAGTTGGGGCATCTCTATGTCTGCAAGAACATTTCTTATCCTACTTAATCAAGGTCATTCTAGCAAGAGGCAGCATGATAGCCTGGTGGCCTCGGCTCTGACTGGGATCCTGCAGTTCCATTCTCAGCACCCTGACTCTTATCTCTGCAACTCAATTCTCGGCCCAGAGAGGCTTGGCAAGCTCCTCCATTCTGGCTCTTAGCACCACCACGTAATCCAACAGGCTTAGAAGCCCCGGCCCACATACAAGCACAGAGGCTCCACGTAAAGCTGCACAGTCGACGGAGTTAAGAACACACTCTCCTGAACCAAACAAACCTGGGTTCAAATCCCAATTCTACCATTTCTAGCTACCACCCTGGGCAGATAAATCATCTTCTCTGGGCCTGTTTCTTCACCAGTAAAATTGGGCTCACAGTGTCTACTTCATGGGGTGGTCTGATGATTATTTAAATAACGAAGGTCAAGCCCTTAACATCACACCTGGGGCACAGTTAACGCTCAACAAATGCCAGCTGGCATAAATGTCAACACCATTATGACCGCTATTGTTTTCCCCAGTGTCAATACGTGAGACCCACACACACAGGCACACCATCAACACATCACAGCAATGACAAATACTCTTACCATCCCAGCCAACATGCAAAAAGAAAAAGGGAGGAAAGATGTTCACTCCAGCCAAATCTCTAGAGAGACTTTTTCTGGGGCATGGAAGATAAGGAAAGGGAGATGATGCTACTACCCACTGGGAACCCCAAGAAACTCCTGGATAACCTACAACATACAAGTAAAGATGGGGCCCTGGGAGATCAAAGGGCACTTCTCTGTCGGTTCCCAACACTGTGGCCAATTTTTAATGGCAAGATCATCCTCCTACCACCTACCCAGAAGGTAACTGAGGAATGCAGACCTGTTTAAAAGGAATTATTTCAAATAAAATGCAATAAGGATGATAAACATTTTTTAAAAAACAAAACATAAATATCTAAGAGTAAGTGATTTGGGGGTTCTCCTCACCACTGCCTCCCTCAGCCCTTTCTTCCCCTGCCAGCTTCCACATCTGAGTAATTGAGTTATGGTGACAATCAGTGCAATGACACAAAGGTCCCTACAAGGAGTGCCAGCCCCAGCTGGGACTGACACGATGTCTTTCTAGACACATCATGTTAATGCAGAGTGGTATGGTCCTGCCATCAACTTTCAAGCCTCATTCCCTCCCTAAAATGAGGCTATGGGAAGCAGTTGTGGCTCAACTGATAGAGCATCCACCTACCACATGGAGGGTCCAGGGTTCTATACCCAGGGCCTCCTGACCCATGTGGTGAGCTGGCCCATGTGCAGTGCTGATGCGTGCAAGGAGTGCCATGCCACGCAGGGGTGTCCCCCATGTAGAGAAGCCCCACGCACGAGGAGTGCGCCCAGCAAGGAGAGCCACCCTGCGCAAAAAAAAGCGCAGCTCACCCAGGAGTGGCACCACACACAAGGAGAGCTGATGCAGCAAGATGATGCAAAAAAAAGAGCTACACAGTTTCTCAGTCCTGCATGACAAGGATGCAAGTGGACACAGAAGAATACACAGCGAATGGACACAAAGAAGAGAAGACAATGGGGGGGGGGGGAGATAAAGAAATAAAATAAATCTTTATTTAAAAAAAAAACAGGGCTAAATACAAGGTAGTTCTCATGAGTAACTGGCAAAGAGTAGGTACTCAAGTCATAATAGTTACTACTATGATAGACTAATTTCACTTCATCACAATGATGAGCTCCAGGAGGTCAGTCCCCAGTCAGAGTCTCCAAGAACTTCAGCCCTTAGTTATTTCCAGCCCCACAGCTCTCGGGGGAACACCCACCAGCAATGACTAGATGCCCCTGGAGGGTAGGACACTCCGTTCCCTGGGGCTCTAGTATGTGTGCTATTCCACTGTTTCGACGAGAGGAAGGGCCACCCTTGATGAGGCAGGGTGGCCCAATGGCTGGAGGAAGGCTCTGTTGGCCTAAAGACCCACACTTTCCCCAAGCACCAGTGGAGACAAAGGCTTGGGTCCCAACTGTCCCTGACTAAGCTGTGAGCCCTCCTGGTGTGGCACTTCGCCTCTCCACTTGCAATGACAAGTTTCAAACTAGGACATCTCTAGGGGAGGAAAAAAGAGACAAATGGGTATTGCACGAGAAGAAGCTAGAAGCACATGGCAAGGAAAACCAAAGGTGGTTTTCAAAGGGAACTAAAATGCTTACGCCCCCTGGTGACAGGGAAGGGCGGGCTGGGAAAAAGCGAGGGCTGGGGTTCCCGGTTCAGCTAGGGGATCCTTCCCAAAAGGGAATACTTCTCTATCAGGTGGGCAAAAGGGAACAGAGAGAACAGACCTTGGGAGCATCACCACCCAGAGTCAGACCAGCCAATGGGGCCAAGAGTTCCTGGTAACACCTAGACCTGCAGGTGTTCTAGCTTTGACTTGCTTAAGAGGAAGAAGCATCACCACCTTAGCATTCGAAAGAGACTACTAAAAAGGCCAGACAAATCAAAGTAGGGGATTCCACCAGGATTTTATGGGCCATCTCCGCAACTCGTGGGCACCAACAATCGCCCTCCCCATTGATCCCCACTCTCAGTTGAGGGGTTCAGAATGAAACGGAGTTTCTGCCAGCCCCGGGCAGCCTCAAAGCTCTGTTTTATCCCCAGAGCCTTTGGCCTCCTCCTCTCATCCTCAATCATCCTGCTCCTTTCTTCAGAGCTTTCTGTCACAGGCCCTCACCTGTGAAAGGGATTCTCCCACACACACTCTTCTCCCCAGGGCAGGAGGCACCAGTACTGCCCAGCAACAGAGAAGAACAAAACTGGGGCCGCTCGGGGGTGATGGCCAGCTCCCAGCCTGATCAAAGCCTGCCTGCCACCAAACAGTCCCCCAACATCCTGTCACTGTCTCCAATTACGTTTTCACCTGAGCTATTTTCAGAGGGCAGGGAGAGCAGCCTTTTCCTCAGTCCCAGTGGCCTCCTGGCCCAACCTCCCTTTCTCCAGGCTGCAACCTCTTCCTGACTGAGGAGGCCACTGAGTCCTCCTGCCATGTTTAGGATCTCTTGGGGATCTCTACAATGGTAATTCCCTCTACTCCCAGAATCCCCTGTTCTCTCCCATCTCATCCTCTCCAATCCCACCTCCAACTGTCTCTGTGTGTCTCTGTTATTACTTCTTAGGTTAAAATACCCTCATGTTTTAACAAACGACAAGAAACAAAGCATTTCAGAAGGTTCCAAATGCTGGCATAAGTGTGACAACCATTGCAGGGTTTGGTATGGAAATATCTGTTGCCTATTCCCTGGGCTGTGAGCTATTTGAGCCCTGCAGACTGGAGCTTCTGCTCTCCTAGGAGCTCCCCCAGGAAGAGGGGGACACAGCCCCCCTCGACATCCAGGCCAGGCTGCCGGGAAGAGGCAGGGCTCAGTGTGCATGGAGCCTCCCTGTGCAAGCCGTTCCCTTGCTAGGCTCCCATCACAGGTGGTTTAACACAAAGAATGTGCACTTTGATGTCAACACATCTGAGATTTCAACTCAGCTGCCCACTAGCTATGGCATGAGCGCTAGCACTTGAACCTCTCTGAGCCTTGCCGTCCTCTCCTCTGTTCCAAATGTGATGATACAGCCCTTCTAGCCTACTTCGAAGTTGCACAACTCCAGGGGGCGCCACTCACTCAGAATGGGGCCACAGGTTGTGGGATGCTTTAAGTGAGCTGATGCACATTAAGGGGCCCAGCTGGGACATGGGTGCTGGGCAGGGCTGGGTCCCTTGCCAGGATCTTAAGGGTCCAGCAAGGGCAACCCTGCAACAAGGAGCTACAGCGCTGCTGCTGCACTGCTGGCAATAGTAACGGTGGTAAGACTATTACTAACATTTCTTGAGCATTTCTTACAAGGCAAGCTTGACACGCAATAAACCATTTCATTCTCACAACAGCTCTAAGATTAGTCCCATTTTACAGATGTGAAACAAAGGTTCGAAAAACTTACTGAACTTGCTTAAAGCTAGTAAGCATCAGAACAGAGATGGAAGCCTTATCCAGAGAACAAGAAAGAAAACTGAATCAGGGTAACAGTGTGGGAAGCCCGCCTATCCAGAAGGGTCTCTGACTATATGGAAGGTTAAAGAGTGAGAAGGTGACCATGGGAGGAGGGGGAAGCGTTCTTCCCAAGGCAGGGCTCAAGGGCTTTGCTCTTCTCCACATTCTGACTCAAAACCTGCAGCCGGGGGTCTTTCCCGTGCTAAGCCCACCCACCTCTGGCTGAATCCTCTGCCCTGAGCACTTCCCCCATCAAGAGCAGCCCTGAGCCCCTGGCCTAGACCCGGCTCTGCTGTGGCCACAGTGTATTCCAGCACCCCACTTTTCTTGGCCTCAGGTTCTCCACCTATAAAATAGCCCATTCTCGGCAGGTCCTTGCAAAGAATGAATTCAAAGGCCTGAGAACACGTAGGGCTTTAGAGAGGAAAAGACACAGCCAGTCCTCAAAGCTGACTTAAAACCCCAACTAAGCATGTGCCTCCCTCACTGACTCCCTTCTCAGGCATTCTCCTTTTGACTTCTAAGCAAGCGAGATATCCTACCATTTATTTAAAAAAAAAACAACTGCATTCACCTAAAATAGGATGAGTGACAGTAAACTACAAAGACTGATATAGATAAGGTTTTCTTGGTTGACCTTCAGTGAACCAAAAAAATCCCTTTCTGGCACCTTCCGTAAGCGCCCCAGCTAATCAAGGCTTTGCAGAGCAGATGCTTGCCCCTTGGCTCCGAGGGCTGATCCCACCCCAACCCTGTGCCCACGTGGAACCCCTAGAAGACCAGGCAAATTCAACTAGTTTGGAACTAAATGTCTACATTTTAGACCCAGGCGTCCACCCTAGATTTAGTGTTTCAGTTACTTTAAATTCATTAACGTGCACACAGACCTTAAGATCCCCTGGGACTTTCTTTACATCAAGGGACAAGCTATGGATCCACTGCTTCGGCTGTGCCTCTTGGTGACAGCTGGGAAGGAGGCCCTGTCACCTGACTCGCCAGTCACAACAGCCCCCCGTCCCCGTCGCAGACCTGGGCCCACGGTACTGCCACCCTCCCTCTTCCTGGGGCCCCTGAGTGGCACCTCAAGGCTGCCAGTCTCTCCAAGCCTGCTGTGGCTTTCAGAAAACAGAGATTTCTATTTTTAGCCATTCTCAGCCTAATAATACTCCCCCACACCCATTCAGTTTAATCACTTTATTGAGGACAAGGAGCGGGCTCTGCAGCCGGGGTGCTTCTGATGTTAGGAAGTAGTAAAATGTTCAAACTGGTTAAAAATGACACTCATTCGCTTGCCTTTGGTGTTTCTGAACCCTTAATTGTGGCTCAGACTGCGGGCCTCAAGAACCTTGCAGGTTTCAGAGCCTTGCTTTCTTACCCCCTGCACCATAATTGAGGTGTTACATTACAACCGCGGCACTGACATTTTCAGGCTCAAGATTCAGAAGCCTTAAGACGCCACACTTTTCAAAACAAATACTGCCAGTCACACTTAGTGCCCATTCTTAGTAGGAACCATCTCCCCACAAAAAAAAACAACTGGCCTTTTCTGGCTCATCGCATGCGCAAGGTCCAGGCAGGTAACTATTTGCCAGGGTAGGCGTGTAACTTTGCTGAAGTGCATCTGACAACTATTATAAAATGACACTGAACTGCTGCTTAAAAACAGAAAGGTTTGTTTGGTGTGATTAGAAGACCTAAGAATTGGGTGTGCGTAGAAAATTGACTGTTGGCAGCTCTTCTGCATGCACCTTTTTTGCCGTGACTTCCGAAGTTTTAGGGTGAGCATGTGCTAGCGTGCAACTCATGCTACGTGAAGCGAGGGCTGGGAGAAATAGGCATCGGGGAAAAGGATCAGAAGCGACGTGGGCTTCGGAGTCAGGCAGACCTGGGTTCAAGGCCACCTCGATCTCCCACAAGATGGGCCATTTCCTCATCTGTAAAATGGGCATAACTACAGAACTAACCTCACAGTTGTCTTGTGAGGATTAAATGAGGTGATGGAGCAAGGCCAGGTACTGGGCCCCTGATAAGCCCTCATAAGTATGAACTGCCGTTTCAATTGTTTTTGGTCTTCTCCTTTCTACTGTGGGCTCCTTCTAGGACACAGCACTTATTTCGTCTTGTCTCTTTGGCCCTCAACAAGACAAACCATGTTTAAAACACAGAATGCTAGAATGGCTACCCGTGGGCAGCTGCACACAGTCTTGGACATTCTGGAAGCTCTCCAATGGACTTACGGGGGTCAGCCTGAGCCTTTTCCAAGCAGGAGCCGGCAGGGGTGACACCTCAGGTCCCTTCCAGCTGAGCAAGCCCTGAGTGTGCCCGGGCCTGGTCGTCACCTGTGGGACGCCCCTCCACACGCCCGGGTGGCCTCTCCTGCTCCCTGCTCTCTCCCCTTCTAGCCTTCAGAGGAGGGCGGGTGCCTGAAGCACCTTCACAAACTTCCTCCTCTTCAGAAGGCAGAGTTGAAATGCCTCATTAACGTTCCTAGCTAATTTTACAATTTAACCAAACACCACACTCCCGCCTCTCTTCAGCCAGCGTCTGACAGTGACAAACTTTCGTGACTGTGAGATGGGGGAAGATGATGGCTCGGACCAGAGGCTGATGGTAGTCCTGCAATGTAAAGTGGCTGACGGAGAAGAGAAAAAACTCAAAGGGCCAACGGCACCCAGAGCAGAATTCTAGGCTGTGCAGAGCTGAGCGGAAAGACGGAGCGCCCCAGTGACAATGACTCTTCCCGTCCCCCTGGGGGGCCAGGGGCTATATTGGGAAGCACAGTTACACGCTGTCCTCGCGGGGCTGTGATTCAACGCTGACGGGCGGCAGCCCAGAGGCAAGCCAGGGCCACCCAGAGGACACACTCAGCTTGGCACGACCCCAAGGTCCCTCCCAAAGGGCACTGGAAGGTCCTTCCCCAGCCCACTGAGCCCAAGGCCAGAATCAGGCTCCTGCCTCCTGACAGATTCTGTGTGAGGGTGCGGTGCAGTGGGAGGGTTGACTCCCAGGGGCTGTCCTACAGTCCTGTCTACAGGCCCACATCTTGCCCAACACCAAGACGGACGAATCCCAGTGGAGACAGGTAAGACTAGGCGCCCCTCCAAGTGCTCAAGTCAGCCGGGAAGAGTCTCCCTGCTGCCCAGTCCGCCGTCCTGTGGTTTCCAAAGCCTGCGCCTTCCCCTCTTCTTCCTGCATTCCAGAGTACCTGACTCCAGATCCCAAATCCCAATCGAGGCCAAACTGACCCTGCCGAGCCCCCCTGGAATGGGGCAGGGTTGTTCCCACACAGCCCCGAAGAAGGGTTCTGGAAATCTGGGCTGGCTCTGGGCCGCTCAGGCGGGAATCTGTGAGGCACGGGAGCCTCCTCCCAAGAGCTGCCCTCCAGTCTTGGTCTGCTCTGGGCTCATGTTCATAAAGGCAACTGAGGAAGACTCCAGCAAATCACAAGTTTCAGGGAGTTCTCTGCTTACCCGGAGTTACCTTGTTACTGAAAACCGCTGTGGCCTTGCATAATTACTCCAGCAAAATGCAGCCGCCAGTGAGCTCCCCGTGCTCAATTAGCTTGTAATTGTCAGCAAGAGAGCTGCCGAGGTTTAATCCAACTACCCCAGAAGACTTCTTATCCCAACGACTAATGGAAAGTTTAGAACTTGCTTTTTTTCTTTTCCCTTTTCTCTGGAAAGTGAAAGCAATCCAATTCAATGGGGTCTGGCTGTGGGGAAGGAGGAGGGAGCAGGTAAACGACTGGGGAGTTCCAGAGAGAGCCCACCTAAAGCAGCCCTTAACCCTGGGAAGCACCCACCCCTCTCTCCCACTGGGGAGATTCCTTAACCTTCACTTAAAACACACACAGGGGCCTCTGCATGTAGTCAAGGGAGATGGGCTGGCGTCCCAGCTGCCCTTCCTAAAACTGTCCTTCAAGACTCCCTGCTCCTACCCCAGGGCAGCCACGTTTTCTCTGTCCTTAACTTCCCCAAGAGGTAGCCCTCCAAGCAATGTTTTTCAGGTGCCCTGGGCATTCATGTCATATTTTGGGGTTCCTCAAGTCTTGAATGAGAAATTTGCAAACTTCTAAACTGTGCTCAATTCTAGACCTCACTTTGGCTTTTGCGTTCCTTTTGTGAATATCTCAAAATGGAAGGACCACCCTGCAGTACCTGCTTTTAATTTTCAATGCAGTGTTTCTCAATCTGGAGTCCAAGGAGGACCACAACGTTCTCAGCAATCTGAGGATTCTCAAGTTCCAGAACCTGGGCTCCACTCTTCCTTAAGACTGCCGTGGGCAGAGGAAGAGGAGGGAAGAGCTGCTTGCTTGCCTGGCTCTAGCTCCTGCTTCCTTCTGCAGGTCCATTTCCTGCCACAGAGCCCCACCTGGACATTGCAGCAGGAAAGAACCCATCAAAATGCCACGAAACTTCTAGGACCCTCTCCTCATCACCCTGGTCCTTGAGAGTCTCTCCCTCCTCTAACCTTCTGAGATAGCACTTGCTGTCTTTCCCCTTGTGGGCAAACCCTTTCCCCTGCCAGGTGCTTGCACCATAGCTCCAGTCTGACCACAAGTTCCTTGTAGGTAAAGAGACTGGCTTCAGCTCCTCTGTCTTCCCTGCTGGCCTTTGCACACCACTGGCCTTCAGGTGCTTACTGCCAAGTGATGGAGCAATTTATCAGGGATTTCCTCCCAAAGGAGGGTCATATGTAATGACCCAGAATAGTTATTGAAGCTTCTCTGCTACTCAACCTTCACCATCTGGTTTCCATTTGGCTGATGTTCGGGTCCCCGGATAGGCTCCAGCATCCCTAGTGTATGCCTGGGGAAGATGGGGTTGTTGGAGAACAGACACAACTAGCCCTCCTGCCAAGCGGTCCAGTTTCACTGGATGTAATTGGAAAGGTCAGGGAGATCTCAATGTTCCTGATCGATCACTCCCCAAGACACTGGAGGTCTAAGGAACAAGTAGCAACCCATGGGGCGAGGCTCCTCCACTTCTGGGTGGGTGGGCGCAGCACGGCTCAGCTGCCCCTTTCACTCCTGACTCAGCATCCCACGGTGCCTCCCCCAGAAGTGTAATGCGCTGCTGGATCACCAGGCAGGAGGGACACAGGCCGCTCGTGGTTCTCCTGCTCCCAGACCACCACATTCCCAGCCCCACAGGATGAAGTGAAAAGCAGGCACTGGAACGCTCGAGTTACAGCTGGCCAGGGCCTGGTACAGCAGTGTGGTGTGATAGAAAATAGAAAAGCCAGGGTGTGGGGGGCTGGAGACCTGGGCTTGAAGCCAGCTCTGCCCCTTGCTAGCAGTATGTATGATCTTAGGCAAGTTATTTCAATTCTGAAGACTTGGGGTCTTCACTGGAGAAACAGACACAGCATGTCTCCCTTCCCAGGTTATGTACACGAGTTCAGATAGGTAGAGCACCAAGTACCATGCCTGGAGCAGGGCAGGTGGTCACTAAATATAAGTGCCTTTCCCACCTTCCCTCATCCTGATCCTCCTTCCTGAGTCATTCATTCATTCACTAAATACTGGGCTAGGCTGCATGATGCACGGAGTAGTAGACCAAGAAGGGCCCTGCCTGCCTCCCTTTTCTTCTCATCCAGTCTGCTGACTTGTGTGTGTGGTCCTGGAAGCAAGCAGAGGAACCCTTCGAATCTATTCCCTGCTATGCACCCATCCACACACCTCCCCGTTCATTTATTTAAAAAACAAACCTACCAAGTTATAACCACCAAGCAGTGAACTATGCTGGTAGTACAGGGAACACAGAAATAAATCATGTGGTCAAGAAGCTCAGAGTCTAGTGGGCATGAGAGGACAAGCAACTAAATAGCTAGGACACAAAGAAGATGGCAGGCACCAGAACAGCCAAGAGCGGCGACCAGCTGGGGGCCGCCTCTCGCCCTGCCCAGACAGACGCATCCTATGGCTGAGTCTGCTGACTTTAAAAAGAGAAGAGAAAAAGGAACACTCGCTGGTCTGGCACTGTTCCCAGCACGGGAAACAGGCAGGATCTATTTAAAACGACTAGAGGCAGGTTAGAGCCTTTTCTGGCAATTCCCAAAACTCGCGCTTGCTGGAGCTGAGTTGGTAACCGGACAGAAACGATACTGTCAAAATCCGACAGCCTGAAAAAAATACATCATTTAGGTGCTGCGGGCTGATAAAAGCATCTTGCCATTCAAAGGAAGGGTCTACGCTCAGAGGAAGGAGGGGATTGGGCAAAAGGGAAACGCCCCACAAATATGGATCAGGGCTAGGAAAATAACAAGCGGCAGAGGAAATTTATGCATTGTAGTTGCTTTACTACCTAATTAATTCAGTAATTTCAAAAACAATTTTATTTATGTTCCATTTACCACATCAAAAGTGCAAAAAAAAAAATCCCACTGATGCTAAAATAATACCTCAAGGCATCTATTTTTAATCAGTTTTTTAAAAAGGGAGGGGACAAAAACAAAACAAAACCACCACCCAGCCCTGGTTTCTATACAATCTCTCTCGGGCAGACCACCAGCCTTCAGAGAGAGAGGGAGAACACAGCCAAGCCCTCTCTGAGAGCCTTCCTGGCTGCTGAAAACCGAGCTTGTCAAAAAAAACAAATCCATAATGGCCCGAGGCTCCTCTCCAATCTATTTTCTGCTCAGCTGGTTTTAAATGAAGTTATTATGAGTCATTAAAACACCCGCAAGCCAGTGGAAGTCAGCCAATTACAATTTTAAATTTAGCCTGTTCTCTGCCCCATTCTCTTGTTTTCTTCCTTTGCCCACAGAATGCTGCTGCTGTTATTTTTTCCCTCCCTTCCCTTACCCAAAGTGGAAGAGACAGTTATGAAAATGCATAGTACTGCACGGAAGGCAGAATCATTCATATGAAACTCCCATCGTTAAATTAAAAAATGCAAACTTCGGTCCCCTCCAAAGTCAAGCCCAGTCCTGCCTCAGCCTCTGGATTCCTCAGAAACTCCGGGCTGAGCTCTAGAGGTCATGGGCCTCTTTTTTCAGTGAAAGGGCTTTTCAGTGGAGTCCTGTTGAAAAACACTCACATCCATCACATCAAGTAAACGGGCTAATGGCTGAAGCCAAGAGGGGAAAATGCACCGCCAACATCCGAGAATTAATAACAAACAATGAAGTTGAAATTCAAAGGTAAAGCGGCTTTGCAATCAAGCATGAATGTCGGTGTAAGTCACTAGATATGATGAGCTCATTTAGTTTTTAAATCTGCAAGGTAATGGTCTGTGTGGGGCCATTACAGCAAAGGAACAATTTTGGGTGTTTCACGTAAATGCTGCTTCTCAATCTCTTTTATTCTCACGCACACGCACGCGCACACACAAGTCCACACATAGCACCCTCACATATGCCAGCACAAACACACACAGTGGTCTGATTAGGACGCTGCTCCTCATTTGGAGAACACAATGCAGCTTCTTTCCGTACCCCTCGACGAGGAAGTACCTTCCTACTAAAGGAAATCTGACTTCCTCTACCAAAAAAAAAAGACTAACAGAAGATTCTAGAAGCTCTGCAAAACAGATCCTCAGAGCCTTCCGCGCACTTTCCGTCACTTCTAGGCTCCCTCACCTTCGTGGTTGCTCTCCAGGACACTCATCGCACAGCACGAGCGGAGTGGTCCTCTGTCCCAGACAGGCTCACAAAGTCACTGTCTCAGGGACACAGGTGACTGAAGCCACAGGGAAGGCAGTGGAGCACCCAGGGCAGGTGTAAATGTCACGCACTTTCATTGGGTGTCACTAAAGGTCAACGTGGAGGCCAGGGCACGACTGTGTTGCTAGTGAATGCCTATCTACCTGGTGGCTCTGGGTGAGATGGGACTCCGGGTCTATCCATACCAACAAGTCTCACTGGAAAGAGAGTACAGAATAACAAGAATCTTCCAGGCTCACTGTGACCTGCAGTGGTTTACCAAAGGTGGGAAGGGCTTGTCCTGACCTCTGCAGTAGGCAAACCTAAGGCCTGAGAATGTGGCTGCCCCATACTCTGAAGGACCCTAGAGCTGGGTAGATGTCATCGTTCTATTTTCAACTTCGAGTCTCCTTACTCAGTTGCTCAACTGTGGGGACTCCAACTGTCAACTCCACAGTGATCTAGAGGCCAATTCTCCCTCAATCTGGTAAAGATGACGCTTCAAGGCCCAAATCGGCACCAGCCCCTTGGAGGGACTCTGACACTTTCTGTTCCTAATGTGATCTTTTTCTTAGAGAGGGTGCCCAAAATTGTACAAGCTTCAGGCCCCACCAAGCCTAGACCCCCTACTAGTACAAACACCTTAGTAACAGGATATTCACTTATGCACGATGCCAGGCCACAGGTACCTAAGAGTAGACAAAACTACAAGCTACTGGGTCTACTCTGCACTTAGATGTACATTACAGACCGATATGAGCACAGTTTCAAAAAGATGGAATTTTTA
This sequence comes from Dasypus novemcinctus, assembly GCF_030445035.2. Classification (NCBI taxonomy): domain Eukaryota; kingdom Metazoa; phylum Chordata; class Mammalia; order Cingulata; family Dasypodidae; genus Dasypus; species Dasypus novemcinctus. The sequence goes on along the minus strand of NC_080699.1, from coordinate 20,252,853 downwards.
GTAGCAAAGTCTAATAAGGACCTTGGAGAGTCTAACCCTATCCATCTGTCCATTCTCAGCTCAACTTAAAAAACATCGAGAGGCTCAGGAAAAGCAGCAGCCAAGCCAGAGAGGCCCTCTTCTGGTCCCTGAGAGGCAAGGGACAAGAGAACATGATGTTCCAGGGAGAACACTTTCAAGGGACTCTCTCAAGAGTCCTCCCCCAGGCCCTCTGGGCCAGAGTGACATTTTGCTCTTCTCTTCCCAATCACCATCTCCCCCTGCCCATTCTCAAGCTAAGAAATTTTGAGGGGAGGGGGAAAGAAAGAGAGAGAGAGACCTACCAAGACAGATGGAGACAAAGACACATGAACATGTAAGAAGTGAGACAGAGAAGACATAGAAGCATCAAGCTAGAAGCCAACACAGACACAGGACAGGACAAAGATGAAGTGAGATGAAGAGAGACTGGAGAAAAATGGAGGGATAGAAGAAGAGGACAGCTGAAAAATAAATACCTGCTACCAGCAGAGACCTCAAAAGAGTGCTAAGAATAACAGCCTGCAATTGGTGTGATTCGTGGCTAAGCTAGAATCTGATCTCTCGGGTATAACCCTGGCATAGTGCAGCCTGGTTGGAGGGCCAGGAACAGGGGCTAAGGGGAGAAGAACGCAGGTGAAACCCCCATATGAAGCCCTGTGGCAGGGTACATGCTTGGGAAGCAAAGGGAAGGTGAAACAACCCTAGAAGAAAGAAAATGGCATTGACTTTGGGTCTACCCCAGGCAAATATCCCTTCCCTAAAACCCCATGATCCTGTCAGGCCCAGAGAGACACAAAAACAAGAACAAGCCAAGCAGCACAGAACATAGGGAGAATGGAAGGAGCAAGGCAGAAGAAGAGCGAGAATATGAGAATAAACAGACAAGATAAACAGACAAGATGTCCGAACACCCATCTCTCCAAGGTACCATTCATTTCATATAGCGACGTCACCATCTAGCTCTACAAAATCATGTGGTGGGATGAAGGGGGGATGTGGATGGGAGAAACGACCCTATTTGGGGATAGAAAAATATTGAGAGAGAGAGAGAGAGAAAGAAGGAAGAGGTTATTACATAATTCCTACTTTCTTTCCTCCACCCTAAAAGTAATGTTCTATCTGACAGGCTCCTCTCTGAGGGGGGAAAAATGACAAATCCAATCCAAAATTCAACAGCCTGTGTTCTGTTCAGAGAGCACACAGTGTACTGTACAGCCCATAAAACTCCAAACAGCCTCCAGACACTGCTGCAATCGTCCTCCATCAAAACACTTTGTCTTGCATACAAAAATAAGATACAGCACTGAACGGAATACAAAATCAGCCCATTACAGTACAGGGAAACTGCTACTTAGCAACGAGGGGGCTCTAAAGCCTCGATGCTCTACAGGAAGCAAAATCTGTCGAGCCTGTTGGGCAAATGATAAACATTAGCAGTATTAAAAAACACAAAAGCCATGTAAATGGATAGACATAATGTGGAAACGAATTTATAGAATAAATTGGGATGGGGGATTTGAGGGGGTGGGGTTGGGGGGGAGAGGCTGGGATCCAGAGGGGTGGAAGGCACAAGCTTCCCAAACCCCTGCCAAGGCACCATATGGAGATACAGACATGTGTATTTGGGGGAGAGGGATATGTGAACCCCCCTGTTCACACGGAGGTTGGAGGTGAAGGGGTGGGAGCGAAGTGGTGAAAACACTGTTTAATACAATGACCCGCAGTGAACTTTCTAACTTCCCCTGTTCAGCCGGCCTGATGTGAAATCTTCAAGGATGGGTCCCAGGCTCCCACGGCTCACGGCAGAGGTAGACAGATGTGGAAGATTCATCTGCTGTGGGGCCAGCATGATATCCAGTCCCATCACAGGACCTGACACTGGCTGTAAACAAAATCCCTAGCACCTCCCCAAAAAAAGTAAAAAAAAAAAAAATCAGATAACAAAACCCAAAACGCCCCATCTGGGCTGGAAAAATCAGTGTAGTTCATCAGGTAAAGGGGAAAAATACTCTGGCTGTGAATCAGCAGCAGGGGTTTCGGATCCCAGCCAAAACAGGAGCTAAAAAGCAAAACCATATTCTTCTGGTCTCAGTTGAGGCTCTAGAGGCAGAAAGCGCAAGGGAGCAGGGAAGAAGGGGGGAGCGGAACGGGGTGGGGGAAAGAAATGTATTTTTCATCAGCCAGTGTATAATTTATAAACAGCATTAAACAGTTTTTGTTTTCTTTTTCCTCTCTCCCGTGTCTGGGCTTGGACAGCAGTCAAGCCTGCATTAATTTCTGCTTTGGGTACAGTGTGTTCTTGGAGGCGCATCTGCAAGCGATCATAAACTCTCTGGAATGCTGGCAGAACATCCAGACCTGCCGGCAGGCCAGTGACGACACCACTCTGGGAAAGAGTTCGGGAAGCAGGCCAAATTCAGAGGAGGGAGGCAGCGAGGGAGGGAGAGCTGGGGAAAGCTGCTTCTCTTCCCTCTCGCCTCCTTTGCAGCCCCATCGTCCAGGTGGGCACCCACATCTCATTTTGCTCCATCGTGTCCACCTCGCAAGGCAATTTGAGGGATTTAAGGGACCCCGGGATAGTTTCTCCTCTTCTGGGTATCTCCTGGTTTTACTCGGATGGCAGAACCGAGCAGGAGGAAGGGGGAATTGACATTCGTGAGAGGAGCGAGCAGAGAGAGTAAATGAATGGGCCGTGGGTTCCCGTGTGCCTAGTTTCTTAGCAGACAACTAAAAGAGAGGTGAAGAGAGATAAGGAAGACACAGAAAAGGTCAGAAGAAGCTGCAGGTCCTCGGAAACCCTCTTTAGGTCCCAAGAAGCCTCTCTAGTCATGGGTATGGAGACCAGTGCCTCTTCTCTCCTCACAGGTACAAGGAATGTGTCAACTACCTGACTTCCCCCACCTTCTCCATCTGGGAAGAACTCTGAAACCCAAAGCTAAATGCTGGGGGAAAAAAAAGGTGGGGGGGGGAGCAGGGGAGGAACAAGTACAACCCACAGATGTTTAATGTACTGTCATTTTTTTTCCTACTGCCCCATCATGGCAGGGGAAAGCACAGAGAGCCAATCCAGTTTCTGGCACTTTATCACTGCCAGAGAGATGACCCAGGCCCCACTCCACGGCCTCCCCGTGCCACTGCTGGAATCAGAAGATCTATCAGCCAAAGATGACATTCTTTCCCCACGGTTCTATGGCAAGAGTCTGGTATCAGGGAAGATAATAGTCAAGCACATGCTGCTTAGACAAAGACAAGGAAGTAGCAAGTGAAAGGGATCTGCCACCTGGCAGGACGGACTCCCAGAGAAAGACCACGGGTCCTAAGCAATGTGGGAGGCACAGGTCTCTACATGCCAGCTTGGCCCCCATCTTGACTGCCAAGGCTCTGATAAAACCTATATTCCAGCCTAATCTACATCAAAAAGTCCAACGATCCTTTCTGGTCCAGAGAGAAAAACGTATCACTCCCTTACTCAACTACCAATGGCTCTCCAGTGCTCTGGGGTAAATGCAACCTTTTTTGCCATTCGAGGCCCTCCACAGTCTTGTCCCACCCCTCCCTTCTCTCTCTGCACCCCCACGTCCCTCACAAAGCCTGTGCTCTAGCCACACCAGGCATCTGCAGAGCTGGCTGGGGCTTTCCACCGCCAATTCTTTGCAGCATGGCACTCTGACCATTCACTGAATTTCTACTCATCTCTGAGGCCACGCACCTCCCCAGCAAACTGGATTTCTCCTAGAACTCTTTCTTGGCACTTCTGTATGGCACTTGCCACACGCTGCCTTCCTTTATCAGTGTTTTATAGTCAATCGTATCCTCCCTACTAGACTTAATCTCTTTGAGGGCAGGCTAGCTGGGGCATTCTTCTTTGATAAGAACACAGAGACTGACACATCAGTGCTTCATGTGCACTGATTGCAAAAATGAGTGACACTCTCCAAACAGAGGAAGGCTACATAAATATGCAAACCCCTACTAGCATGCAGCCGTGTAAAAAAACAGGGCAGAGGGGGCAAGCTGTTTTGGGTGTGTTGACCTATAAGCCACCAGGGCATTAAGTTGAGCTGCGGGAGATACTATCCAATGGCAAGTCTTACACCAGCCAATCTCAGGACCAATGTGAGCCACTGCCCCAGATGCTGGCCCCTGCGTGGACATCCAGAGCTGGGAAGCAGCTCTTCCGTTAGCACGGGAGGTGGGACAGACAGTGTGTTAGGTGATGCTTCGGGGCTGGGTCCCCCCATGGGAGAAGGCAGCCAGGGCAAGGAAGAGAGGCTTCAGATTCGTCCTGGGAGACAGGGCCGCAGCTCCTTCTGCTCCCAGCACAATCATGCCCAAGGGCCCCGCTCTAGCAGCTTTGCAAAGCACTCAGGCTTGTCTCTCTTCCCACCCCAAGCCTCTATCCCAACACTCCAACTCTTCTGACCCAAGCACCACCTCTGAATGCAGGGGATGGCCAGATCGATGCCATTACTTAATGAGTCAGGATATTGTTTGCTCATGTAAACTTACTGTTGTCATCAGGTATATCTCATAAACACTGGATTAGTTAACACATTCAAATTGAAATAAAAACTTCAATTAAACTGAGCACTCCCTACGACCATTGGGGGTCTTAAAAAAAGAAAGAAAAAATTGGGGGAAAAAAAGGGAGAGAGCAAACGAGAAAGCACTGGCTCTAAGAAGGGCCTCCTACAGGGCAAACTTCTAATTAAACAAATTGTCAATTTCAACACAATGAAAACTGATTTAGGAGCACAAATTTAGTATTCCAGTCACTGGAAATAAGACCTCACAGTGTCGATCTCATACAGACTGATTTCATCTGATCGGGAAACGAAGAGGGGAGGAGGCCGGGAAGGAGAGAAAGGAGGCAAAGCTGAGAAGGAAAACAAGTTAGAACGTTTTATTCCTTTCACAAATAACATCTCAGTGGAATTCAGTGTGGTCTGTTCTCAAGCAAGGGAGAAACGCGCGTCTTGCCTCCTCCTTCACCCCACCCCTACCAGATGAGAAAAAAAAAATTAATGGTGTATGATGACAAAGTTGGCTCAGCACTCACTGTACATACTGTACCCGCAAGCCTGGCACCCAGCCAGGCCTGGCCCAGGGCCAGGACTACAATAACAAACACAGGCGGTGCTCGCCAAGAGGGGGTGGCGCAGCCGGCGCGGAGCGAGGAGGACGCCAGTGCCGCTGGGCTCCGCGGAGCGGGAGAGAGCAGAAGGAATGTGCCCTGTGCAAGGGCAGCAGTCACTGACGGGCACAGGGGAGCGCTTGTCATCGCGACCCAGGCCCCAGGCTCGCTTCCCCATGGCCTACGTCTTTGGAAAAAAAAAATGGCTCTTGGAGCAGCTATTGTCCTTTCCGGCTCTCCAGCTGACTTCTGTAAAATGGGCCGGCGCGACAGACAGGCCGTGAGGGTCCACTCTCTCGAGGTCGGCTCTCTGCCTTCGTTCCATCAAATCAGAGTAGCAAGGAAAGCTCAAGAGTCTCCTCTGAAAAATCCCATAGTTCTACCAGACACCAGGAGAAGGAATGGACAGAAGTAACACGTGACTTCTGCTAGAAGAACTGGAGCAACGGCTGGCATCACCCGCCCAGCCCTCCAACCCCAACTCCTGCACGAGGTCAGGTATCTCCAGGTGCCCCTTGAGCCTTCACTGTTTAGCAAGGGGCCAAACCATTCACCAAGTGTTCTCGCGTCCCTAAGCCTTTGGGCTGTTTTACTTTCAAAACATCACAGCACAGGGGTGAGAGAGATGGGGTAGGAAGAAAAAATAGAAAATTGAAATATCATACTCTTAAGTAGGCTATGAGCTACCTGCAAGGGTGAATCAAAACACTATCATGACTCAGCCAACCTTCCCCGTCTCCAAATCCTCCTTTACAAGGGCTCTGGCGAGTGATTTTAGAGGGACAAATCATTTGGCACAACCAGCCTTCGGGAGCCCCAGGCTGCACTCATTCATTCAACAAATACTTGCTGGCCCCAGGAATGCGCCAGGCAATGTGTTCGCATAATGGGGAGAGACCCTGGCCCCAAGGAGCTCAATCTACTAGGAAATTTACGAGGGAGAGGGGACATTGCCCTGACTGACAGCCTGCTATATGTCAGACAGTGAGAAACGTCTGCTGGGAGCCTCACAACTTCTCTGAAGTAGATGAAAGTATTCTAATTTTACAGAAGAGGAAAGTGAGGTTCAGAGAGGTTACATTTCTTGCCCCAGGTCACAATGTCAGGAGGTGGGTGCCCAACCTTCCATTTTATCACCCTGCCTCCCAAGTAGGGGAGATGAGTCAATTCCATAAATAATCCTAACACTGGAAGAAATACTGTGCCCAAAGACGACTTTGGAGAAAGAAATATGGACAGAAGGAGGCATGGGGTGGGGAATAATTGAGGATGACATTGTGGAAGAGACCTTGGAAGATCTGGATATGGGAAGACTGGAAGGGTTGTTCCAGGCAGAGGGAATAGAAAGAGCAAGTCCTCTGGGCTCTGAAAGCAAGGAGCACCTAAAGCAGATCAATAAGAAGATCCATCTGGCTGGAGCTTTGGATTCTAGGAAGGAATAATGAGAGATGATTCCTGCTCTGGCCAAATCCCCGGATCTGGAGGAAAGAACGGTGGGAAGTCAGAAAGAGGGATTTGGTCCCTTCAGGAAGGGCCACGAAGGCCAGAAAGAGAGATCACAGCCAGCGCAGTGCAGACCCACGTGGACTCTGCAGCAAGGCCTGGCGAGCTGAAGCTAAAGAGCTACATCTGTATGCCTGTGCACGTGGTGGGCTGGAGCATGAACGGACTGGAAACAGCCAGCCAGGCAGGAAGCTTCTGGAGCAAGGCGCTGGGAGCATGCCCCAGGGTGGCAGCTTCAGAAGTGGGGGACAGGGAGGAAGGTGGAAGCACAACAGTCAACATCCATTAAACACTAACTGCATGCAGGGACTGTGCAATGGACGCCTTTAGCATCTATTCTCATCTAATCCCCCACCCCCCACCCCCCCAAAATTACAGGAGTTGTTGATGCCCGCACTTTATAGAGATGCAGAAACTGGGGTTTAGTAGATAAACCTGTTCAAGCTGGCCCAGATCACAAACATGATTTGAAACTTCATCTGTCTAGACCCAGAGTCCATGCTCCTTTCACAGATGCTAAACTGTCCCTGAGGGTCAGGTGCTTGAGGAAACCTGGGGGAAAGAGCCAGCAGAGGCTGGCAACAAGACCAAGGAAGAAGGCGAATACCCACCTTTCCCAAAACGGTTGACTCCAAGGCTAAAAGGCAAGGGAAATGGAGGGGAGAGGACATGGCAGGGCAGTGCTGAGGCCTCTGCAACTGAAGTCAGCCCTGTGTCCCCGCAAGGGTCCCTGGGCACGCTGGCCGCCAGGTGCCTCTCCACGCCTCGCCTCATGAGGCAGAGGCGCCTTGCCCGCCTCCTCCAGCCAAAACACAAGCACAAATACCGGCAGCCGCACAGCCAACCCCACTAGAATTGGATAAAATTAACTTGCAAGAGACAGCACGCTATAACTAGCTTTGTGTTCCAACCTTTCTATATCTATTTAATTAAAGGCTCCTGTATAATGTGAACCCAATAGTCAGATTCATTAGACAGTGAGAACCTAATTCCACAACTGTTTTGCTAATGAAACTGCAGTCTACTTTGGAAGGTAGATCACACGGGGCACTGAGTGCCAACAATGCCCCCCAGGAAACCCAGGCAAGCACAAGGACGGGCGCATGCTGATGGCCACACAGTCAGGATGACCCCTGTGTTCCACAAGCCTGGAGGGAGCAGCAGCGTTGGCCAATGGCTCCACGGGACAAGGTGGACCAAGGCCCCGGAAGGCGCTGGGGACGTCCACGGCACAGCAGGTCTAGTGGGGGGTGGGAGGAGAGCGGGAGGCGAGTGGCCAGGGCACCCTTGCCTACCTGAATGAGCCAGTAAGTGCATCCTCAGCCGCAAACTATCCAGGAACCGCTTCCCGCAGAGCTCACACCCGTACGTCTTCATCCCACTGTGCAGCTTCCTGGAGGAGAAAGGAAAAGACAGGTTGCTGCTGCTCTGGTTGGACAGAAGGCAGGCCCACCCCAACCTGGGGACTTAGCGGCCATCCCTCAGGTAGGTGAAAGGGAGGACGGGAGGCAGAGGGCGTGGGTGCTGGAGACGGGCATGGCCCTGAGGGAGGCACCATCCCTGGGTCCCGGACAGCCTAAGTTGCCACCTGCGGCTGTGGACCACTGCCAAAGGAGCACCCCTGCCTGGGCTCACAGAAGGACTGGAAGAATGGGCACTTCCTACTCTTTCACCGGCTGGCGCATATGAGACCAAGGAAACAACTCAGATTCAATTTCAGAGTGAGGAGGAAGCTCACCGTCCAAGTACAGAGGCCTTACCCAGGTCCCGCCCTGCCCAGTGGCTAAGGCTGCGCCCTGGCCGGGCTCCCCACTTGAGCGTCAAGGCTCAAGAGGACTGCACCTCTATCTTTTCCCTCTCATATCCCCAGCTCCTGCTGCAGTGACTGGCACAGATCAGGCTCTGAATAAACGTATCCACCCACGTAGTTAGGGACCCAGGGCATCTCGATGTGCCTAGAATGGAAGTGATTCCCGAACATGCCTTCTCCCCTATATGTCTACATGCCCTAACAGAAAGAAGGGTTTAAAGAAAAGAGGACAGCCTCATTCTACAAATGGTCATCCTGGTGAGTGATTTTCCAAAATACTTTCACATCCATTCGCTCATTTTGCCATCACCGCCATTCTGAGCAGCGGGCTGGGTGCGGAGCACCGTCCCTGGGCAGATGGGTCACAGGTCCGGCCGGCAGCGGTGCTCAGCTCCTAAGCCCCAATCCGGGCTTTTCCCACCAGACGCCCCTGCTCAGTCAGAGCTGGCCACAGAGCCAGGAAGATGCAGGGAGCCAGGCAGGCTGGTGGGAGCGGGGCCCTGGGAAGCGGGCACATGCCCGGCATCGCCCGGGCACTGAGCTGCCGGCTGGAGAGTGGGCCATCTGGCCCGGCACACTGACTTCCCTCCCACCCACACTCCTGTTCTCAGGCCCTTATGTGCCGCTGCGGAGCCAGCCTCCACCTCCACCCTGTCTCCCCCCGGGGAACTGGGCAGGCAGGGGCAGCCAGAGGCAGGTTGTGGGTGGTGGGGCAGGATGGAGAGAATCTAAGGCCCTCTTAAAGCAAACAGCCTCTGGTCATCAGAATGCTGAGGTGTGAGGGCCATAGCCAAAGGTGGGCAAGCTGATGCTGGTATCATAAAACTGCGGGTGGGAACTGGGGGTGGTAGTATACACTCGAGCCGGCACGGTGCAGAACTGGGCCTCCGTGCCCGGATCGTGAAACTGAGCCACCCACTGCCACCATCTTGCAAATCCCATAATTAGAACCCAGCAGTGCACAGGGCCACGCGGTGCTCCCAGGTGAGCCTCCTTAGCGACGGACCACCGTGGCTGCACCACGGGCTGTTGGTGCCCTGCTGACAGTGGCGGCGCTGGCTCTCTTCACAGAACTCTTTCTCAATCCCACTGTTTGCTTTGCTCACTTTCCCTCTACTCCTTTGCCAAAGGCAAATGGTTTCTCAATCACAAACACACATACACACACCCTCGCCTGGGACACTGTTATCTTACTCCTGGCCATAGCTGAGCCATCCAAGTTGAGAAATAGTAACAGTACAGAACATTTTAATTGAACATTCTGAAGTCTAAATATATTTCACAATTCTGGGCACCAGGACACGTACTAATAGCTTTGGTTTTCCCATTTTTTTTTTGTAGTAAAACATATGTAATTTAAAATGGACCATTTGGACCATTTTTACATGTAAGATTCAGTACCATTTAATACATTCACAAGGAAATGTAACTACCATTACTATTTCAAGGACTTTTTCATCATCCCAAATAGAAACTCTGTATCTGGTAAAGCACATCACTCTCCAGTCCTCCTTCCCCTGGCCCTGGTAACCTCTAATCCACTTTTGGTCTGTGTGAATTTGTTTATTCCAGAAACTTCATGGAATTGGAATCATACAATATTTGTGCCTTTGTGTCCGGCTTACTTCACTTAGCATAATGTTTTCAAGGCTCATCCATGTTGTAGCACTTTCCAGGACTTTGTTTCTTCTTAAAGCTGAATAATATTCCATTATGTGGGTCAACCACATGTGGTTTCTCCACTCAGCCACTGATGGACACTTGGGTTGCTTCACCTTTGAGCAATTGTCAACAAGGCTTCCATGAGCATTTTGTACATGTATTTGCTTGAGAACCTGTTTTCAACTAACAGCTTTTTGGGTAAAGCACACTTACAGCCTTGTAAGTGTGCACACATGCTCACACATGTGCAGTAACTGAGTTTCCTTGTCACTTGCTCAGGGTGACAGGTTTGCTTTTGTAAGAAATCTTTCATGGAGCAGCAAAGTCTCTGTTCACAAGTGGTTCTGAAGGTGAACCACTCGCACATATTCATCGTCAGGAGATGTCTGGGTGTCAGTTTTATTTCTTTTGCCCTTTTCTTACAGATTAGCTAGTGTCTGGAGGTGCCCACCTCCAGGGCTGGCTGTCAGGAGCCCCAGGGGACACCCATTTGAATTTGTTTTCCAAAGGTCTCTGGCATGACCATTCTTCAGATTCTAGGAGCCACCACCAGGCTAGGCTCACCCCTTGGGCTCCCATCTCTTCCCCCACCCCCCCCCCCACCCCCGAGTTCCAGATCAAATCCCAGTCTCTCATCCTGATGAATGCTTTCTGGGTAACACCACTGCCTTTTCTCCAGATGAGAGTAGATCTGCCTTACAGTTGGTGGGAGCAGTTTCTCAGCCAGTTGGACTGGTGATGAGATCTTGCTTGTCCTCTTACACACAAGAAAGTGGGCCAATCAGCCAGAAGAGCTGAGGCCTCAACCTGACTTAACAGGAACTTGTTTCTCGACCTTGGACAAACCATACTATCACAATAGCTCTACATTTTCTCACTTGCAAAGTGGATAATTTCTAAGGTTCTAGGTCCCTGATGGAGCCAAAATTTTATTATTCAAAAGTCTTGCCACATCCTTTCACCCAAGCTCCAAGGAGTTCCTCTAAAGCGAACGATACTCTGAGCCACAGTCCACTGCCCTGTGATGAGTATGCCGTCAGACCAGGTTAACCCAAGCAAAAATCTAGACCCAATCCCATAAATTGATTAGTTTTAACTCTTTCTAATCCAGATCACCTGAGTTTCCCCCCTCTACTGACTGACTCAGTGAAAGAATCTTCCAGAACTTGTCACCAGCCTTTCCTCAGAACCACTCTGATGCCATGCTCTGGCCAGCCTTCAGAGACACGAGTGCCCAATACTGTTCACTCCTCGGGGTAAGGACCCTGCCCTGCTACTGACCCACTAACTCAGTGCCCCAAACAGATCACCAGAGGCAGCGTGGCACCTGTGTGACTCCACACATAGTGAAAGGGCAAAGGTCTGGCCCGATGGCAGAGAGACCTGGGCAAAGCACACAGGGTTCAGGAGAGAAAAGTTCACAGGCCTGGGAGTCCAGGAGAGCCCAGCGCCAGCTCAGCCATCTCTTTCATTATTGTTCAGACACCGAAGGAACAACGTGAAATGTGGCGGCTGCTTCTAGCTTGCCAGGGGATTTGGCTCTCTGGTCCTGGGACCACTAACTTGAGCAACTCAGGATACTAAGGGGTACATGGAGCAGAGTAGGAGGAGACCGGAGATTCTATGAGCCAAGTCCAAACCAAAGGCTAAATGACCCTCTTCTCTCAAAGGTCTGCTTGCCCACAAGGGAACTAACAGTCACCAAGACCCTCTCCTTACCAGGAGGACACATGCGCCAAGCAAGCCTCCTGCTCCTCCATCAGCAGGACCAGGCCAACTAGCGCTGTCATGCTGCCGTGTCCCCCACGTGGACACGGAGGCGGTAGGCCCCTGCATGGCCCTTGCCAAGGCTGGAAAGAACTGACTCCTAAGACTTGTGCTGAGAGAACCTCACACTGGCCTTGTCACCTTCTCAAGGGGAAACAGACTTGAGAGAGGAGAGAGCTTCCACGCTTCAGCAACAGGCTTACTCTTCTTCCTCAGACCCTTAATCAAAACCACACCTTCAATGTCTACTTACCTTTCATTCGAATGACCTGAGAAAAGTCAAATGGTCAAAGACCTTCTGTGTGGTAATTTTGAGAGAAAGGGATGACGGCAAAGTTATTAGGCTCTTAGGGCTTTATTCCCAAAAGCAACGTCCAGGGAGAATGCCAAGGTGGTACCACAGTCAGTCCAATCTCCCGCACTTTATACAAAAGTCTTTTCGTAGGAAAGAATATTCTGTACAGAGTCTGTTCTACTAGAGGCCTCTGCCCTAAGCCAAAGTTGGTTATTCAGGGGGCATCTGGGAAACTCAGGTATCTCTCCCTTTGGAGTGTGACATTATACCTTCTCAAGGACCAACTCTTACTGCCACCAGTTGACATACTCCAGGTTGGGTGGGCCACATCGTCATTCTCCTTCTGTACTTTCCTAGAACACGAGGATTAACCCCCCTTTATAAGTGCCTCAAAACTCTAAGAACCTTCAGAACCCTCAGGAGGGAGTCACATGGCCAGAGCAGACATATGAGAAGCTCCTGGTGATGAAGCAATCACCAACTCCCACCCCAAGACAAAGAGAGAGCTGACCACTAAGCTCCAGCCCTGGAACTGCCTGGAATTAGAGGAGAGGCTGGTACTCCAGGGGAGGAAAAGAAGGAATAGCTCTAAGCTTGGCTGGGGAATGGGTCACTTTCATTTTCTTAAAGCATAAGGGAAATTATCCTTTTACCCACTTATTTTTTTTTTAATGTTGAGATTAGACAGTCATTTGACAAGTTGTGAATGCTTAGCTGGTATTACCACAAATTATCCTTCTAGCAATAGAGTTCGTTGCTCCCTGACTAGTCAATATTAATAAACATTACCGAATGCTTTTACAACACAATTTATTTTTTAATACAGCTCTTTATGTTTGCCATAAAGTAAATATACCAATAAAAGCCAAGGATTTCAAACAACAGATTAAAAAACAACTACAAAAGGGAAGGGGGTGCTCGCAGAGTGCCAGTTAACGCCTTACGTGCTGCAGGTTTGGGGGGCTGCCACAGTGGCAGGCTTTCTGCTGGGGGTTCAGGGCACGGCGGCTACGAAAGATGGTGGCCATTTGGTTGCTTTGCAGCCTGTTCAAGGGAGGGGGAGAGAATACCAAACAAGCCATGTCCAGATAAAGAGAGTGGCATGGTGGCTGAAATTCGGGGATCGGGGAGGCAGGAGACCCGGTTTCCACTCCAGCTCCGCCGGTAACCACCACGTGACCTTGGCGAAATCACTTAACCCCATCTAGATTTCACTCTATGCCCATTTCCTAGGTGCTTTCCAATCAGGTTTACAAAACCGAAAGGCTGCAGGGCCAACATGAGGCTGTGCTAGCTGGACTGGACCCTTCAGTGGAAGGACCCATTCCAGAGCCATCCCTTCAACCTCCATCACTGAGCCCAGAACAGCGCAGAGGCTCCATGCATTTCTGCTGAATGAACGAGTGAACAAACATGAAAGGGAATTTGAAGAGAAAATCGTAGAGGTAAAAAAAAAATCCACCCCCACCGCCTACAAACACACGCACACACACAAATCAACACAAGAACCGCTGTCCCTATCGTCCAGAAGAGAAGTCTCCGGGGGTTCTCGGTGAGGCGAGAGCTGTACATCCCGCCTGGGGCTGGGATGGAGGGCAGCCTGGAGCCGACTCAAGAGGAGAAGGAGCTGTCCTGAGCCTCGAAAAAATGAGGAAAGACAGTGGCATTCCCTGCGGCCACGGCCACAACCAAGTACAGTACTTTCAGATAAAGCTGCCCCAGAGTGTTAAAATACATGTCAGAGGCGACAAAGGGGCAAGCTAATCTCCCTGCAGCAACTGCTCAGAGAAGGCTCTTCGGGGCTGCTGACCTGGAGGAGGCCTGGGCTCCAGGCTATTACGTAAGGGGTCCTTTGTTTTAAAATACTGAGTCCTCCTAAGTCGTTTATTTGAAATATCTCTATCAACAAATTTCACCAAGAACAAAAGTTTTTCATTTGTGTGCTAGGCTATAGGATGATTTTATCACACACAATCTCATACAGTCTCTTTCAGCAAGGTCTTAGCGTGCTTATCTGCGAAGTTCCTGGTAGCCAAATATGATTGAAATGTTCTATTTATGCTCACTGGATTAAAGAGATGTTGCAAAACTGCACAAAAACCTGGCAGATGTAAGCAAGGTATTACAGCCAGGGCAGTTAAGATCTGAGGGGAAGGAATCAATACACACTTTTGTCGTTTTCTTTTCTTTCTTTTTCTTTCTTCCCTTTTCAGAAACTAGAACATTTGTGCTTTTAGAAAGGGAAGAGAAAAAAATAGTATAATGCCTTACGAGTTTCAGCTTCTCAGAGATTTTCCCAAACCCAAATCAGGGCACCATGATGTGTGTTTGATGATGTCAGCCCAACGGGAGCAAAAATAAATCCAAACTATTCCCTTCAGATCCTTAAGAGGCCCTATAAGGAAATTAAACTATGGTTATGGATGAACAGGGTTTTTTGTTTTTTCTCTCACTCCCGTACAAGGCTTTTAACCAACACAAATAGCCAGTTTCTAGAAAAGCAGTTTTAAAAAAGCTATAGACTCTTCCTCCATCTCCCTGTTTCGCCTGAGTTTGGAGGAAATGGCTCTGTTTCCTCGTTATCTAAACTCATTTTCCCGTGATCTCACTTTAGCCAGGAAGCCAAAATGCTACCTTCAAATCCCATGAATGAGCCTTGGATCCTCAAAGGCTATTGAGAGTAAGTGCGGTTTATTAAAGGTCTGGGAAGCAACTGCCTTTGGAATTAAACCGTTCTGAAAACCTTCTTAATGTATATTGCCTCATTCTTCCTGCTTTAGAACAATGAAAACGGAATTACTTTTCTATGAGGCATCTGAGCTTCAGAGTCACCGTTCTGAACATCAGTTATGAACCCAAGACCAAAGACTGAGCAAATGAACTCTTATGGACATCAAATCATACTGTGAAAGTTATTGTCCCCGACGAAGAAAAAAGGCAAAAACAAACATATTCACATCTTTGCTGGTTTTTTCCTTTCTTCTAGAAAAAGACATCCACTGAGGTTTGGTAGTAATTATGCTACTGCATTTATGTATCGCATCTGACTTTGAAAGGGCTTTCTGAGGATGGTCTCAGCAACCGCCCAATGGCTGGGGCAGAGAGTGCGGTCCTCATTTTGTGGATGCGGAAGCTGAGGCTCGTGACAATTTCCCCCACGGTACAGAGTAGGCAGGAGTCTCCAGGCTTCCCATCTCCAGACCAGACTCCACCTTTTCCCATCTGATGATCACACCTCCCAGAGCCTCTGTACCAGTGTCTCCCCTGCAAGGGGCAAGACAACCTCCAGCAAGGAAGAGACACTGAGTGCAAGCCTGGGCTTTACCTGCCCCTAATCATAGAGAAGCAAGAACAGGGTCCTCTAAGAAAGAAGTGAGCTGAGTCATGGTACCCAGAGTCCACAGGGCCTTAGAACCTCCTAGAAGAAAAGGTTTCCCGGAGGGCATGCTGCCTATACCCCACCAGCAGCTTTCTCCTTGGCCCCAAAACTCCTGCTGTGTGCCAGGCTCTGGGAAAGTAAGGTACCCTTGAACCACTGTCCACCTAGGTGGGTTCCACACATCCCCACTAGTGTCTCTTAGGGCACTTTCTTGTCTCTTGATTTCCTTTCCAGTACTTAGAACAATTGGCTTATATATATATATATAATTATTCTTTATTTCTATTAGACCAGAAGGTACTTGAAGGCAGAAGACATCCACTGCATCCTTGGTCTAGCACAATGCTTGGCGCAGAGTAGGCGGCATTCGATATGTTTGTCAATGAAATTTTCAATAGCAGCTTTCCTGAGAAATAATTTACACACCGTCAAAGTCACCCTTTTCAAGTGTGCCATTCAGTGGATTCAATACATTTGAAGTTGTATAACCATCGCCACTATGTAATTCCAGAATATTTTCATCACCCCAAAAAGAAACCCCATACCCATCAGCAATCACTCTGTTTCCTCCAACCCCCAGCCACTGGCAAGCACTAATCTACTTCCTGCCTCTATGGATTTGCCCGTTCTGGAGATTGCATGTAAGTGGAATTATACGATGTGTGGACTTTTGAGATTGGCTTCTTGCACTTAGTTCAGTGTGTTCAAGGCTCATCAACGCTGAAGCAAGTGTTCAAACTTCATTCATTTTTACGGCCAAATAATATTCCGTTGTATGGCTATGCCATACTTTCTCTCTCCACTCATCAGCTGATGGATAGGTGGGTTGTCTCCACACTTTTGGCCATTGTGAATAATGCTGCTGTGAACATTCATATGTAGGTTTTTGTGTGGACGCAGGTTTTCACTTCTCGAGTATGTACCCAGGAGTGGAACTGCTGGTGATACACCGAACATTTACAGAACTGCCAGACCATTTTACAGTTCTGAATGGTCCGGTGTAAGAGGATTCTGATTCCTAAGTACATTTCTGGACTAAATGAATAAACGGATGAAGACTTCTTCTGCTGTAAAAGCCCCTGGAGAAGGGGGTGACTTCCCTGAGGCTCCACTGGTAAACCAGCATCTTCACCTGCAGAAGTGGGGTGCTGCGCTCATGGAAGAAGAAATCCCCTAGAGTGCCACAAGTTCACTTAAGAGAGAGACTCAAACAGAAAAGCAAGGAAAAGAGAAGACGGGACACCACGAAGGGGTACTACCTTCACATGTGCTCCCAAGCCTCTCCTCTGCCCGCCCCTCACCCAGCCTCCCTAACTTATAATGCTCACCCACTGGACCGAGTGGGAAAGTACCAGAAGCGCCCAGCGCAGCTGCAGCGGACATTGGCCTGGAAGGTAAGGAGGGGCGCTCCCTTGGGCAGCGCTGCCGTCTATGACAGGAAATTTGAAAATATCCTTAATAATACTTAACCCACAAACAAACAGACAAGCAAAAATATCCCTGGCAAGCCCTAGGAGAGGGGCCCACGGAGCTGGAGGCTGCTGTGAACATGGCAGCGCCGAGAACCTGGGCCTGGCCCCTGCCTGAGCTTGCTAAAAAGGGCCGGGCTCCCCGGAGCAGGCCATGGGGGGAGAGGCTCTATCAAGAGTCCCCCAGACTGCCCCCCTCGCCCTTTCCTTTCTTTTTAAAAGAAGGCAGCCGTCCTCCTTTCTGCACAGACTCCTTGCAAAGAACAAACAAACAAAGGCTGGGACAGAGCAAGGCCCCTTGCAAGCTGCAGGTAATTAAAACGGCCTGTAAATGCCCCGGCAGAAAGCACTTCAAAGAGACAGTAATTCCAGCAATGGCCAGCCAAGACCGCGTGGTGTAAAAATTATGAGTTCTCCCAACGGGGAGCTTTGTGTGAAAAGGACAGGGGCTGGTGGCAAAGGGAGGGCGAGCCACACGGAGGAGGTTTCCAATTGGTGTCCATGCCCGATGTGTGCAAGCCCGGGCGCTGGGTGGGGGCACACATGCACAAGAGAAAGCGGGGCTGCGTGCTTGCAAGCGTGTGTGCAGGGAGATAAAAGGAAAAATAAAATAAAAGCAACAAATCCGCATCCTCTCCCCCTGCCGGGCCTCGTTCTCATGGGGTGAAGTACCAGGCGGTGTGCGCGGCCCGCTGGCTCTCACGCCTAAGCCTCCGGAGAAGGCACGAGGTGGAGAATACCAACAGCGCCGGGCCAAGGCCACCGGTGACTCTGGACAGGCACTTACTTTCAATCCCACGGCCCAACCCGTAATAACCAACAACATGCTGCAAGGTGTGTTATCTGAAAACAGAGGATGGAGGAGAGAACTCTCTTCCTAAGCTCAGCCTGGCTGCGATCTGCGAAACCATCCGTGCTTCCTGCTCTGGTGGCCCAGGGCTTTGAAGACACGCTGACCATGGCATGGAGCGGGGTCCGTGAGAACAAGGCTGCAGCCAAGCCCAGGACCCGTGCATGGGGACTTCCGACCCTGCTTTTATGATGCACAAAACAGAAAATCCAAACTGACATGCACACTGGTGTTCAGCTGACCATAACACTGCACATCACCTTTTCAAAGCAATGGGCCTATCACTAGTTTGGGTTTTTTTCCTGCATTCTCCCTGCGGGAAGCTGACACTCTAGAGGGACATTCTGCCAGGCAGGAGGACAAGTAACGCCCCTAGAACCTTCCCTGGTGCCTCTCCTCCCCTCCCCAAGAATCCCATCTTGGGCACCGTGCATCTACTGCTGCCCTGTATGCCCTGTAATGGGGCTCTGGCGGCATTTGCTGCCTGGCCTTTCTCTCCAGCTACATGGGAAGGCACCTGAAGACCGATTTTTGCCTCCTTTATCTCTTTAGTCTCGAGCCTGGCAAAGGGAATGGCACTAGCGGCTGCTCAAGAAATGCTCGAACAGGGGAGTGTGTGGGAGGCTGCGCCCTGGCCGATCTGGGGAAATGAATCAATAAGACCCGGATGGGCTCGAACATCTCTCGTAGAACCTGGTGCCTCATCGCCTCCCGGCCCGTCAGCATCAGCAGCAAGTCAAGTGCTCACCTAGGGCCCAGCAGTCTCAGGGCCGTGGAGGAAGGCAGGGGTGAGCCCCTGCTCAGCGCACAAGTCAGTGCAGGCCGGGGCCGGGGTTCTCCATGGACAAAACCCTGCTCTGCCTCCTTCCCAGCCCCACTCACTCACCCCCGACACTGCCGGCCTGACACCCATACATAAAAATGTCCTTTACTATTTTTATTTAATGAGCTTTCATTTTCCTCCCCCTCTTGGTAAAGGAGGAAGGAAAGCCCACCTCCTAATGGGGATGAGGGAGAGGAAGCCGAGGGGAATCTTTTTTTAAATGGGTCACAACTTCAGGAAACGCTTTCTCCTAGACAATCCCCCAAATTCCCTCCCCCTCCGGGTCCTTGTGCCCCTCAATCCTCCCTGTACCCTCCCTTCCCACTATTCACAACAAGATACATGGATTTGGGCCATTTGATTACTTTTAAGTATATATTTTTCCCTCAAATAGACTGAATACAATGGTTAGGAAATGTGACAGAAAACTATTCTGAGCCATTTATTGCCTTAATACCCACCTTTGTCCAACAGGCAGTTTTGACAACAGCGATAAATTCCAAATTTATGTCAACAGAGCATATGTTGAACACCTCATTTCTGAGCTAAAGCGGCATGCTGCCCTATAAATCACCGTTCTGTTTGAAATGAAAGTAGATTACAGGCCTGTGTTATTGAGCAGTTAGAGCTATAGTCATATAAATCAGAACTTTTAACTCTAGGCAATCCGTTGTGCAATTAACTAAAGGGTACTTTGTCATTTCAAGGCTTGTGCACAGACTTGGCAGGACATAGAGCTTCTGGAGAAGGGGGTGGGGAGGGAAGAAAGTTTTTAGGTAACAGGTAATAGGAGAATTCTCTACTGCAGCACCCACTACACCCCACGGGGCTTTACCCCCCTGGCCTCCCTACCACCACCACCAGAACCTACCAAGCCAATATACTGATAAAGAACACCTCATACTCAAAGACAATATCATTCTGAGCATTTGTTACCAAATCACCTCTGGAAGCCCAAGTGCCCTTTCATTCACTAATGAATTCATTCATTCGCTCATTTCCTGAGCACAGCCACATGCACAACATTCTCATAGGTGCTAAGATGAAGACTGAGACGTGAGCAGGGATAAGAGTAACACAAACATCCATATGAAAATGTTGTTCATAAAGACAAAAAATTAGAAGAACATCTTTATAAAACACATGTATGTACTTATTATGTGCCGAGCACCATTCTGTGCATTTTCACATATTATCTTTCAATCCTTAGAACAACCCTGTGAAGCAGGCGTTATTTTTATCTCTGTTTTGTTGAGGAGGAAACTGGCACAAGGAAATAACTAGACTGAAGTCAGAAAGCTTGAAAGAGGCAGAGCCAGATACAAACCTAGTTAGTAGACCAGAGAGTTTAAGGACTCAGGCTCTGATGCCATTTGTAAATTCCAGGTCTATAACCCACTGTCTCTAAGACTCTGGGATTGTCTGAGTCTTGGTTTTCTCATCTGTCACATGGGATAATAATATTGCCACCTCAGAGGGTAGAAAAGTATGCATGTAAATGTACTTAGGACGGTGTCTAGAGCCTATATTGAATAAATGTTAGCTAAAGTAAGGCTGAAGAAGAAAACTGACTCTTGTCCTCTGGTTAGTTGATAACCTAGCTTGGGAGAAAAAACAACCTCGAAAGAAGGCTATGCTGATGTGTGAAAATATCAGGAACTCATAACCAACGTCACGGGGGTGTAACAAAAGAAGAGCAGATGGTGGGTGGTGTGACGGGAGGTGGTTGGAGGCTATGGTGCTCCTTCCAGGTAGTCTGTATCTACCAACTTGAGGAAATATTAAGAACGAGAGGGTCTCAGAGAGGGCGAAAGCTCCAGGCTGAGGACATCTGGTGAACCAAGGCCTAGAGTTGGAAACAAGTCATGCTGAACCGCCTTCAGGAGCCGGTCTGCCTCTTACAGCGTGGTCAGATGGGGTAGAGGGTGGGATAAGCTTGCAGTGGTGGTAGCTTGGGGTTGAACCACGAGGAGAGCCTGAGGACCGTGATCTCAGTGCTGTAGTCACTGAGCAGCCACTGAAACCCTTCTTGGAACAATGGAGCTGCCTGGGAGTGGGAGGCTCGAGTGGGTGGAAACGATGGTGAAGGACCAAGAGAAGTGCCCGAATTCTATACTGAGAATGAGGACATTTCCAAAGACAGTAGTTAGGTCAGCCTTCCAGAACAAAATGACAACACGGTCTTGCTCAGAAATATCATGGCCACGTGTCTGCCAAAACACTTCTGTTCCCTAAGAAGGCACAAGGAGAGAGCGATTGGAACAAATCACCTTTCTCTATCTACTGCCTAGATCAGGCGCCTGACTCCACAGAGTTTCGAATTACTGTGGTAGGAAACACAGAAGAGTTGCTACTTCTGTCTGCTTTCTTGCAGCAGTGTCTATCCAGTTTAATTGGTCATCATACACTCATCAGAATTATACAGGTGGCATCAAGTATGTTTAACAAAAGCGCTCTCCTCCTTTATTCTGCTCCCTTGGACACTGAGCTGGCTACGAACTCAACACGGTGTATGTGATGGGGCGGGTGGTGAATAATCAGGCCCCCTTTCTCTCTCCTGAGCCTGGACATGTTGAGAACCAATAGGTTCATTATCTGGCACAGTCAAGGATACAACAAAAGCAGAGGACAGAACCTTCCCTCCTGAGGCTTACTGCCTCGTTGAAGAAAGGCAACAATACGCAAAATAATACAAACCGGCACTTACAGGCCAAATGTCAGGTTCTGACCACAACACCCAGAGCTAGTGGGGAATTGTTGAATTCAGAGGTGGCCCTGAGAAGGTGGAAATGGGCTGGGCTCAGAGAAAACCAAGGCTGTAGCGGGCAGATAGGGGGAGAGGAATTTCAGGTGAGGGCGAAGCAGGTGCAAGAGTGGCGGCATTCCTGAGCACGGGCCAGGCAGCCTCAAGACAGGTGAGTGGGAGTCAAGGTGGGAGTCATGGGCAATGAGTTCAGGCAGTGGAGGAGGGGGTGGCCTTGAAAAGCAGCCAGGGGGAAACACTGTGGGCTCTTGACAGCACAGGGGGAGTGCGGGGCAGGAGGACTGTGATTGTCCCCGAGGCGGGGTGGGACATGCCCTATAAGTCTCCAGTACCTAGCCTTCCAGTCGTGACAGATGGCACAACGGAACATCTGGGAGGTGGAGGCCTTGCGGGAACATCGTGGCGATGGCGCCTTCCTGTGCATGCCAACAAGGCACGAGAATGCTGAACAGAAACCAGCACTTGCCAGAAGAACCTTTTACTGCACACACGTACGTGGACGTGCAGGCAAGCATCCCCAACGCATGCCGTATCTCACCACTGGAGGAGCAAACTGCTGGTCTCCGAGGGGGGAAAAAAGGAAACCTCTCAGAGATATTTGTTTAAATATCTGAAAAGTCGGGGAGCAGATGAAGTATGTAAGTTTCATTTAGAAAGCCATTAAGGAACTATTATAGTAAAATCATGTGCTTCCAGTTTCCAAATAAAGCTGAAACAATCACACTGAACAAATGGCCAGAGCTGGCAAATGAAGCAGGAAGGAAGGAAATGCTATAAAAATAATAATTGGAGGAAAATAGGAAGTTAGATGCCAGAGAATTATAGGTAGCCCCCTTCCCGTTCAGGGCTGGAGATCAATCAGCTTGTCTACTCAGCAGTGGGAAAACCACAAAAATGAGAAGTGACAGCCTGCAGAAGGGTCTCCTTAAGTCTTCGGAAGCATGGCAGCCGCGTTCCACCAGCCCCCATTCCTAGGACTTCATGTGTGCCTCATGACTTTCGTTTTACAAATCCTCACAGAGTCACCGGGGGAGGGGGTGGAGAGAGGCCAGCCCCATTTTGAGATGGAAAACTGGGCTGGGAGACAGATGAGGAGTGGGATATAAGTAAGGGTCTCCCCTAAAAATAAGAGGTCAGGGAATGGTAATCCCTTTCACTCTAACAGGGTCGGCAAACATTTTTTGCTGATTACATGCAAGGCTTGGTGTGAGCCACTGTGGAAAGGCTAAAGAAATGTAATGCACAGGCCACACCCTCCAGGAGCTTACAGTTTAAGGTAGGGAACACAACACATACACCAGTAAAAGATTGAAAAAGCAGTGTATCAGCTCCTTACAAAGCTAAACTGTCTTACCAAACAATCCACAGCTGTGCCCCTAGGTGTTTACCCAAATGAGCTGAAAACTGATATCGACCCAAAAACTTGCACACGGATATTTGCGCCAACCTTATTCACAACTGCCAAAACTGGAATCAACCAAGATGGCCTGCAACAGGTCAACGGATAAACAAACTGGCACATCCATGGAATATTATTCACTGATAAAAAGAAATGAGCTATCAAATCACAAGAAGACGTGGAGGAACCTAAAATGCCTATTACTAAATGAAAGAAGCCAGTCTAAAAAGGCTACATTCTGTGATTCCAACAGACAGGAAAACATTCTGGAAAAGGCCAAACTATGCAAGCAGTAAAAAAAAGATGAATGGTTGCCAGAGCTTCAGAAGGAGGGGCAGGAGGGATGAATAGATGGAACACGGAGCATTTCTAGGGCAGCCAAACTCTTCTGTATGACATTGTAATGTAGATGCATCACAGTATGCATTGGTCAAAACCCACAGAACTGTACAATACAGAGTGAACCCTAATGTAAACTATGGATTTCAGTTAACAATGTATCAGTATTGGTTCATCAATTATAACAAAGGGATCACACTAATGCTAAATATTAATAATAGTAGAAATTGGGGTGGGGGTTGAGGAGCTATATAGGAACTCTGTATTTTCTGCTCAGTTTTTCTGTAAACCTGAAACTGCTCTAAAAAATAAAATCTATTTAAAAGAACAACAGTGTATAATAATCCCACATGACAATAACAAGAGAGACGTTAAATCTCCCCAGTTAAATGCTAGATGATGAACACTCTAAGTTTGACTGAAGGCTCTAAGCAATCTTAGCAGAAACTATCCCATTGCTGTGTAAGATCTACTGCTGTCCAGGAGCATCACACCCATCTCCCACCAAAGCCCCAAGGAACCCTCCTGGGGCCCTTACACTCTCTCCTGGCTTCTACTACAAAATTCTAAGTCTACCAAACTTGAAATACTAATCCTACCCACTCTCCAGTCATGTGGCCTGTGCTTCTCTAAAATGGCAGCTCCCTGTGATAGACTCGACAACTGGCCCAAAGAGGAACCCCTCCTGATCTCGCCTGCCACCTGCTTCTCTTCCCTGATGGATGGGTCTTCCCATGGCTCCCTGGTGCCCTTTTATCCTGGTCCCAGACAGGCCCCTCTTCACCCACTGTCCCCTTTATGCCCGGGCTGGAAGAAGAGAGCTCACCTGAGCAGACCTCTCTCCCCATCCCCAATGGAGAGCCCAGGGCTCGCCACTTACCACCAAAATAAGGGGGTGTAGTTTAAGCAGCCAGGCAGCACCTTCCCCCAACTTGGTACCATTCACTGGGGAAGGAGGAAGGCTCATCAGGGTCTCAGAAAGCCCCCTACCCCCAATAGGGTAGTTCTCCATAGCCACGGCTACATTGTTTTCTCCAGAGAAGCCATCCTTATTCTCTCCGCCTAAAGAGAAGGTCATGGTCAGCCTTAATGAAATAAACCATAATAGAGTAGGCTGGGAACTTCATCTCCCTTCCAGAAGACACAATCTAATTCACGCACTAATTGTCTTGCTGGAAGCCTCTGGGCCTCTCTCCACGGCGGGTTAAAGGGATTTGGAGGTGTCCGGTGGCCTGGAAATCCTCGAGTCTACTCATATAAATACTTAATTGCCATTTGAACGTCCAAATCGTGTCACTTTAGTACATCCAATGAACGTGCAGCCAAGTTCCTTCTCCAATAAGGCTGAGAGATGGAAATACCAAGGCAGCTTTTTCATCTTTCTGGTTTACTCTCTGTTTTCCTTGCTTTCCCAAGACATTTCTTGAAGAGTCTAGGAGAGCTGGGGTGAGAGGGAGCGGTATGAACGGGGGGAGGAAGTGGCTGCTTTAACTCGATGTTGGCAGTGACCTTAATCATGACAATGAGGTTCAGTTTCTCTTTTGGTAGAGAGATGAGAGTAGCAGACTTCAAACAGCTATTGGTTGGTCTCCTAAACAATGTACCCCAAAGGTCACCCCTGCATGCAGGAAACAAGAGAAGGTATCAGATGCAGAGTCTTCTGTTTCCTTAATAGTTTAACCTTCTAAGAATAGGAGGGCTCAGAGAGACTAGGAGGCCCTTGGGCCTTCTATGGATACAGGAATAAATGTCCTCAAGCATCCCAGACAGATCACATAAAATACTTTTAAAGATTTCCAGAAAAGAAATGCCACATAGAACATGGGGCCATTGTGGAGACCCAGGATGCAGAAAACAGGACAATCAGAGTAGGTACAGGACACGTTACCCAGCAAAAAGAGCTAAGTCACAACCCCGGAGACACCATGACATGACTGTCAAGGGTGCAGATGTTCTTCAGTTAAAACTACATCTGAATCTTAAAAATAAAACTGAAATGCCTGGGACAAAATAATTCTTAGTAGACATTATTCACAGGTTCCATCCTGGGGAGGAAAACCTCCCCAACAAAACCTGTGGTATGCAATATTCCATCTGATGATTAGTTTCATTCATCTTGTGGGGGCTACAACGGAAAAATCAATCTCTATAGCTACCACCACAATTCATTCCCAGCCCCCAAACTGACAACACCAGAAGGTAAGACCTTAAATCATCTAATCAAGTAGAGGAAAAAGCTCTCAGACTGTCATAAACTCATTGTAAGGTCTTGCACAGGCTTCTTGAGCTCTTTTGACCTCAGTTTCCCCATCTGTAAAATGAGATTTTTTCCAACTCTGACAGTCTGTGATCTATGCAAAAAAAAAATTTTTTTAAAGCAGTTGTGGAAATGGAATCTGGCTTTGAATCCCTCCCCTTGTATGGACAAAGCCAGATTCCATTTCCACAACCACTTTTTAAAAAAATTATTTGCAGTTTTTTTGTTCTTAGGGTATTTCCCGCTGGGAATGTATGATTTAATTACCATGTTTTAAATTCCTTGAAATAATTATTCTCCATATTGATAAGCCATAGAATTGACCCACAGCTAAATTCGCTTGTTAATTTTGATTTTTAGGTATTAATTCTTTCATTCTGATTTAATTTTGTTTTACACCTGTATGAAACATTTGCCTGATTCCCAAGTCAAAACTCTGAGTTAGAGTTACATGCAAAGAAGACCAGCTTCAGTTCTGCTTCCCTCTACATTGTTTCCTCCTCTCCCCGGCCCCGTGGTAACTATTGATTTTTTATATCTGCTTCCATATTTTTACACATAAGCAAATATGCTTACATATTTTTATTTGCCCCTTTATTACACAAGTAGTAGCACACTATGTGCAGTGTTCTTTGCTATATTTTTCTCAATGATTTTTTTTTTTAAGAACACTCTAGATAAAAAGAACTTTGCTAGATAAAAAGAACTTTCTCATTCTTTTTCTAGTCTCATAGTACTCCATTATGGGACTGTATCATAGTTTATACAACTAATCCCCTACTGATGGACAGTTAGGCTATTTTCAGAATTTTCCCCATTACAAACAGGCTGCAAAGGAAAACCTTGTGGATATGTCACTTTGCATTTTTTTCTAGCCTATCTTTGGGTTAGATTCCTGGAAAGAGTTTTCTGGGCTAAATGGTAGATACACATGTAATTCATTCAGATACTAACAGATTCCTTGCCAAAGGAGTTGTACCTTTTTGTATTCCTCCAGAAATATATGAGAGCCTGTCTCCCTACAGCTTTAAGACAAGAATCTGTTGATGAGTTTTAGAATCTGTTGCCATCTGATATATGAAAAACAGTATTTCAAGAAAGTTTTTCGTTTCATTTTCTTATATAATGGGTAAGATTAGCATCTTTTTACATGTTAAAAGTTTATTTACCTTTTTTGCCCTGTGAACTCTCTTTTCAATTTCATATGTTCCATTTTTTATGGGTATGTTGGTGTTTTTCTTGTTTTATAAACTAAACTTGTTTTATAAACTACAATTTTAAAATCAATTTATCATTTGTCTTTTCACTTGGCTTGTAATTTTGTCTGTCATTGTACAGTTTTGAATTTTTAAATTTTGTTTAATCAATTTTATCAATCTTTCTCAACATTGAACCTGAAATGAATCATAATTAGGAAAATTTTACTTAGTCCCAAATCATAAAGGAATCATCAATGTTTTCATCAATGGCTTGTATGATTTTGGTTTTGATATTTAAATTTCTTATTAACAGTATTAATACTGCTATATGACTTGAGGAATCTTATGCTATTATCTCAATATCAGTTATTAAGAAGTTCACTTGTCCCTACCTATTAAGAGGCTGCCTTTATTATATGCTATATTTCCATATGCAATTTCTGGATTTTCACTTTGTTCCATTTATCTGTTTGTCTATTCATATTCCAATATCATACTTCCTTATTTTATAGAGACTTTATAATATAATATGTTTATTTTTGGTGACATAGCTTCTTTCCTCTTTGTTCTTTTTCAAAATTTTTCTCATTATTCTTGAATATTTGTTCTTACAAAAGGACTTTATATTCAAATTGTTTAGTTATAGAAGAATATTTTTTCTGTTATCCCACTAAATTTGTACATTAATGAAGGGAGAAATTACATCTTTTTGATATTGAATCTACCTATTTAAGAACATAGCATATGCTTTCATTTATTTCACATCTATTTTTACAGCTGCAATGAATTTTGAAGTTTTCCTCAACCCATTTTGAATAGTTTGCACTAGTTTCTTGTCTATAAATTATTCCATTTTATGTGCTACCTGAAATGGGGTTTTCTCTCCCATTTTATTGTTGGCATATATGAGGGTCCACAATTGCTTTTGAATTGCCCCACACAGAACACTCTTACTGTCCAAACAATAATAAATAACCTTCACAAAGTACCAAGACGGTACTCAAAGGAAATGCCATTGTTAGTACCTCCTGGGAGAATCTTCTTATTTTTCAAACTTCGCCTAGGTTGTTCACAAAAGGAGGACAAGTTAAAAGAAGGACTGGAGCAAGGAAAGGGTGGGAATGACATCAGCACCCCAGACATCACTCTCATTAGCGGCCTCAGGTTGGCTGAAGTTGTCCCCTAGGACCAAAAGGATTCCACGTAACCCTTATCCCTTATTCAGCCAGAGACCCACCAGGAGGTTCCAAACCCACAAATGAATCCACAGCAGAGAAGACACACGTGTATGAGGGCGTGACGTCTCAACCCCAGAGAAGGAATTCCAGCCTGTATGTCCTTGAATTCCCCATGGGATCTGCACAACTCTGCATGCAGAATGAGAAACCCAACACTGGTAGATTATCTGATCCTAGGAACAATAATCACACTTCTGGATTACCCAGGTCCCAGAACCAGAAAACTGCTGAATCTTAGCTTTTGAATCAACCTGAAAGGTGTTTATTTAAAAGCACATACACTATGATACAACAGGCACTTAATAAAAGTTTTCCCTTTCTTCTCTCCATTTCTTTTATCTAAGTCATTGTTTAAAAAAAACACAGCAGATGGGGAGGCCAAGTGAGAGAATGAGTAATGACCAATAAGGATTTTTTTTGTTGTTGTTGAGGTACTGGAGCTGGGGATTGAACCCAGGACGTTGTATGTGGGAAGCCATTCTCAGCCACTGAGCCACACTGGCTCCCATGAGTTGGTTTTTCATTTATTTGCTTGTTTTTGTTTTTTAGGAGGCATCAGGGACCGAACCTGGAACCTCCTGTGTGGGAAGCATGTGCTCAACCGCTAGAGCCACATCAGCTCCCAATGATGCTTTTTGAACGTTTGAGAATCTTCAGTTCTTCAAGACTTGCCTTCATCCTACCCATTACCTTAGCTGTCACAGCAACCCTACACTTAAAATGTCAACTCCCTGTGTGGTCACACCTAGGCAGAAAAAGCTGTGCTCAAACTCTCCAGGGAGCTATGGGATCAACCCTCTATTAAAAACATGGCCATGAGACTTTCCCTCACCTTTTCAAGACAGGTCAGAACCAATGCCTCCAATACTGAAAGCCCTCTTCTGCCCCACCTTCCCTTTTGCTGTCACTGAGTTTGGAGATCAAAAAGTAGGAAAGGGAAAGGGAAAACACAAGAGAAGAAGAAAAAAAATAATAACCCAGTTGACCAGTACCAGTATAAAGCTGTAGTGGGGAAATACAACTCTGTTTGGCTGCAATGCAACCAAGTGTCTGGAGATCAAACCAGAGCCGCTAGGTTTGCAAATCACTTTTTCCATGTACCGACGTTGGCAGCCAAGACAAACACCAGGGGCTGAGCAGAAGCAAATGCAGTCAAATTGTTGTGCTCTGAGAGTTCTAATAAATTAAATGTGGAACTCATATTCAGATTATGGCATTTTTCACTGACCCACCCTTTCTAAAAGAGCCTGCCCTACCCAGCGGGACAACCATTTCTGCTTCCAGACGCCACACTTCGCACTTCACAAGCTTCTCTGGGCACTAGTAAAAAAGATTTAGGCCACTCAGCCACATCCACTGGAGGCCTAAGTATTTTACCAGACCGGCGATCCTCTGGGGCAGCCACATGTGCTAGTTACCCCGAGGCAAAGTGTTCTCTGACGCTAGAATCTGGCCTTAAAACTGGTCTGAGTGGCAGTTTCTCAAAAAGTTAAGCACAGAATCACCATTTGACCTGGCAATTCCAATCCTAGGTACACACTTAAGAATGAAAACTGGGACTCATGCAATTCTTACACACCAATGTTTAAGGCAATATTTATACCGAAAGGTAGAAATAACCTAAGTGTCCATCAACAGATGAATGGATGAACAAAACGGAGAATATACACACAATGGAATATTACTCACCCATAAAAAAAACAGAATGAGGTTCAGATGCATGCTACAACATGGAAGAACCCTGAAGACAGAGGGAAATAAGCCAGGCACAAAAGGATTATCCAACTTACAGTAGGTATCTATAACATGCAAGTTCAGAGACAGAAAGTAGATTGCAGATGACTAAGAATGGGGAATTACTGCTTAATGGGTACAGTTTCTGTTTGGGGTGATGAAAAAGTTTTCGTAATGGATAGTGATGATGGTAGCAAAATACTGTGGATGTGATTCCCACCACTGAATTATGCACATAAAAGAGGATAAAACAGGCAATTTTATGTAGCACATATGTGACAAACTGTTTTTAAATTATCTGTGGTGCTGTTGTCTTCTGAGCCATCACTGAGGACCCCCGGGCTGACCTAGCTAACCCCTGTGCAGGTATGGTCCCACATTGCCAGAAGCAACCTCCCCTGACGGGCACTTGCCAGGAGACCCGTTTCCTTTATTTAACGCCCCTGAACTAGAGGGCCAGGGCCCACCCCGCCGAGGCCCCGTGGAGCCCCTGAATGGAACAGGTAGAGGGACCCCCAGTGGCTGCTCTGAGCAAGGACTTGGGCCCAAAGCTCAGGCATTGAGAGGGAAAAGCTCTCCTGGGGTCTGCTTGACCTCAAATTCACCTGCTGCCTTTGAAATTCTGAGATAGGAGTAGACTTTGGAGAGGTTGGGCCACGCCCTCTCGGTGCCCACCCGACGCTCAGCAGAGAAGGCAGGGCAGAGGGGGCCACGGGACACCTGGGAAACGGAAGCCGGGCCGCATGTCCAGCAGGCTTCTTCCGGGCCTGCGCAGCCCCCAAGGTGCCAGGGGGTGTAGGCCTAGCGAGCCGCCAACTCCTCCGGTTTAGGGCATTCGTTAGGGTTAGAGGCTGGGCTCCACACATTCTGTAAACAGGCCCATTCACTAAGAGACTGTGGACATCTCACCAAAGGAGGACACCGATGGACTGTGTGAAGAAGGCGGGAGAGAGATGGGCAGGGAACAATTTTGACTTGGGTAAGATCTGGAAGGTTACCAGCCCTGTGAGTAGCTGCACTATAAAAAGAGTCAGACACTAAGTATTTCCTTTCCCATAAAATATTCATTGCCGCATGGGAGAGCCAAGAAGCAGAAACCTCAAGCATTTCTAACTTTGTACTGCAGTAATAACAGAGTTTTATAGGAACCTTCTGATTGTACTTAGCATCAGGCTATAAATACACTTCCATCTAAGATACAGGAGGGGAGACACACGTAGAACCCTCAGAGTCTATATAGTAAGAAGAAAGACCCCAGGTGCACCCACAGGTTCATGGAACATTTCTGCTTGAAAACAGCAGATGGAGTGATCCCGGGTGCCAGTCCTAAAAGGAATGCCGCCTGCAGAGAGGCTCAGGTCCTTTGCACAAACAGTGCTTAGATGCACTCGAACCTGGTCTCCAAATAGGCTTGCTGTTGTCTGACAATGGAACAGTGACCAGAGTGCCTGGTATTTCCTCAGCTCTTTGCAATTTACAGAGTGCTTTTCCGTCCCTTGATACTCTACACAAGTCTACAGAGGGAGCAGGGTAGGTGCTGTTGTCCTTTTGAGGCTCAGGGAGGCCAAGCAACTTGTTCAAGGTCACGCAGCCAGAAGGCAGCAGAGCGTGCCAGGGAGCAGAGGCCCTCTGCCTCTACCTCCAGTCCTCCTCCTCTGAGGCCACCCCTACTGATTCACCCTGAAAGGCAAAACGCTAAAATACAACTTGAGGGACAAGCCACACTTCATTTAACTGCACCACTTTGCCCTTCTTAACTGATTTGGGAAACGAGAGAGTCTTGCAGGGGCAAGAATCTTCCCTTCTTATTTACATGAAATAAGGAACACCTGCCAGAGGTTCACCACGGATTGGTGAACATTAAACCAAGGCTTGAACATTCTAACTGCTCACATGTATTCAGGCATAGACACACGGACTTCCTCTAACTAGACTCTTCCAAAGTGTAGGCTAATAGAACGATGTAAACTAGTTCCAGAACATTTGATGCTGAAATTTCATCTGATACTAGAGTCACAGCAACGGTTTTTCCCTTACCCCAAAAAAGGAGGTTCTTCAGTCTTCCTAACTCTCCCCAACTAGTTAGATTGTGCCTAAAATACTTTTTTAGCATCTGAATGCATTGACTTCAAAGATCTCTTCAAAGAAAGAGAGGCAAAAAAAGCATCATATACAAAATCTCCCCATCTGTCTTTAGGGACACCTATCACACCAAGACTGGATTCCACCAAAGACTCACGTGGGTCCATTCAAACTATTGCATGTGTCTATATATTCTAAAAGCACATTTACGTGTGTCATTTCCAGATCATCTCCAACCTGTAGTAGAAGAGTCTCCTTTTCAAAGTTTCTGACAGTTTAGTCTTGGTTGCAAAGACAAAGAAAAAAAAGAGTGAACTATGACCCTCTTTGGGATTATTTATTCTGTACAGTTCAACTTAAAGGTAGTGGCCTTAATCGTTTTTAACAGCCTTAAGCAGTTCAAAGAATCTGGGCCTGCACTGGCAGGGCATCTGGGGACAGGCCTGCCCATCTGCAAACAGGCATCCCTATTTGTTCTGTCGAACAATAAATTTCAGTGAATTAGAAGCTCCAATTATCCACAACATTTCCAGCACCTGACATTTAAGAAAAACTAGAGCAGACACAACAAAATATTTCATGTGTAAAAATTTACTAAAAAAAAAAA
The DNA here is from genome assembly GCF_030445035.2 of Dasypus novemcinctus. Classification (NCBI taxonomy): domain Eukaryota; kingdom Metazoa; phylum Chordata; class Mammalia; order Cingulata; family Dasypodidae; genus Dasypus; species Dasypus novemcinctus. The sequence goes on along the minus strand of NC_080699.1, from coordinate 20,220,521 downwards.
CAAACTTTTTAACAAAAAATTTCAAGGACATATCCTAGGGCAAGTTTTCTCAACCTCAGCCCTAGTGACATTGTGGACCAAGTAAGTGTTTGTATCAGGGGATGCTGTCCTGCATTGCAGGATATGCGGCAACGTCCTCAACCTCTACTCACTGCCAGCCCAGAGCATCCCCCCAGTTGTAACAACCCAAAGTGTCTGCAGATGTTGCCAAATGTCCCATGGAGTATAGATCTGTCCCTGGTTAAGAACCACTATGCTAGGGTAAACATGAATTTAAGGCAGGCACACACCTTCCAAATGCTATTGTGCAAACCAAAGCAATAACCAAAACCCTAGCTCACAGGGACCGCCAGATCCTAAAGGCAAAGGATTTGATAAATTCACTACCTTGTACTCACTAAAGCAGGAAGAAGTCCTCTTCTGTTTTGCAAAGAATTTGAGCAGAGCTTATAACCAAAACGATTTTCCATTTAAGCCCTAGTTAGTCAGAAAATGGAATAAATAACCATAGCTTCATCCCCAAATATTCCGGTTAACTCTTGTTCTCTTTACATAACCATACACATACACACAGCTATCACCTTAAGCTAAGCCTATTTAAGTTCATCAAAGGATTCAACTATCAGCTCACTTTTTGGATCAAATAAAGGGCTGGAAGATCTATTTTATTTAGGAGCTGCTGGGAGAGGGAATTGGGAAAGCAAGTGCAGAGGAGAAAAAATGAAGTTTTGATCACCTCACTGGATACTGTTCTTTCAGTTGTCCAGAGCTTGCTAATAAAAGCCACAGCAAGCCTAGAGATGGCTGCCTACCCGTCTTTAAATCCTCCAGGGTCTCCGTATGCACGTACGCGCCATCTCCGTCCACCCACTGGGGTTGACACATCTGAATTCTACATGGGCAGGCGCATTCCCAGCGTGCTCTCGGGGCAGGCGCATTCCCAGCGTGCTCTCGGGGCAGAGCATCAGTCCTGGACTCCCAAGTGCCACATGTCAACTATGCTGACAAATGAGAGCAGAGGTGGCTGCAGGGAGGCTATGAAGATCACAGGTGAACCCATCTCCCACCCAAGACCCTCCACGCTCCTGGGAGCAACGAGCCTCCAATACGCTTGTGGAGAGTGTTCCAGCCCTCTCCAACGACCAGGCAGTGGGGGCATCCAGGCGCATACTGCCCTCAAGACCCGGGCCGCCCCATGGGATGGCACCGTCCTCTCTGGGGTCAGGCCATGGCCCTGAAACATTTCTTCGTTCCTCTGCCAAGCAAGTGGGCCCACCCAGCACAAAGGCCTCTCCCCCCAGCTCTCCAGCAGAAACTTTTCCTAAGTAAAAGAAAAACAAAGGCTGCTCCTGCCCAAGCATCCTGCCTCTCTCTAGGACCATCGTGAAGAGACACGTGATTTGCACACATACCTTGCTCGTCCAAGGAAATCAATGTGAAAATCAATTCATCCACTGGTATATTTTATCGAGATACATGTGGCAATGCCACATTTCATTTACAGTGCGGCGCTTGGGAAAGCCAAGGTCACTGGATAGAAAGCGGGCAGCAGCAGTGACAGGGGGGAGAAGCCCATATTCTGTGTTGGCTGCAAATAGAAAAGTGAATGAAATAGGAACAGAGCTCGGAAAGGGGGCCTGGGGAGGCAACGCTCCCTGCACACAGCAGGCGTGGCAGCGGTCCAGCTTGCCAGCTTGTTTAAATGGGAAAGATCTGGCCCATTTCGAATTCCCAGCATCTCTGTTCTGACCATGGCAAACAAAAAATGGTTTCACTAGCACACCGGTCAGTAGAAGGGAAACCATTTTTGAGCCGGAAATGAAGAAGGAGAAAGAAAAAGGGGGTAGGGATGGGGTAGGGGGTGAGAGGGACCAGACTGAATTTGATCAAGGGGGCCAGGGCAAGAATGAAAGGAAACAGAGGGGGCGGAAGGACACGAGCTGGGTGAGCGCGCGAGGCGGACAGCAAGCTGGAATTTCAACAAGCCTCGGGGAAGGAAATTATGATATCTGCATGGCTGCGAAGGGGCATATTTTTAGTAAATTTGAAAGTGATTTGCCACACACGGGAACATCAAACTCGGAAGGTTCTCCGCCGGCTCCGGTAGCTGTGCCATGGATCAAATGTACTCGGTAATTGTAGAGTCACTGCTACCCTCTCACCTCTAAACAGAGCAGATTAAAATAGCATGAACAGCTATAATAACAGGTTTGGGATTCAGCTTTTTACAGCCAGAAAAATGCTTATGGAAATCAGGATTTTGCTGACTATTTTCAAAGTGAAGGGAGAGGAGAGTAGCCACTGAAGCTGAAGAGCACACTGTCCCTGGAGCTGAATGGGGCCGTGTCTGCAGCGTGCCACCTCCCCGCCTGGACCCCAGGGCTGAAAATAAAGGTTGCCCCACAGATTCTTGACACGTGGATACACACCAGGCTCGGCCTTCTCCTCCCTCCCTGAGGTCCCTCCCTCCCTGGGGCCTGTCTTTGTCCATTCCCTTCTTGTTCCAGGGCTCAAGACACCCTGCAGCTTGCAGCCAGTCTCCCCTTGAGCGCTGAAGACCCGTGATGCCCCGGTGCCCCACTGAACAGAGCGCACAAAGGACAAACAGCACACCAGGGGGCAGATGACAGGGGCGTGCCTGCTTCCAGGGACGGCAAGCTGACTGCACTGAGACCCCTGCCACTCCAGCCCAGTGTGTCCTGGGCCAGAACCCATAACCGTGGGGGGGCTAAGCCACACCTTACAACTCACCCACAATCACAGCAGCAGCTACCGCTCACTAGGTGCTCGCCTTGTGCCAGGCTAGAGTAAGTGTCGTAGTGGCTTCACCTCACTGAATCCCCACAGCACACCCTATGAGCTACTTGCTGTTTTTATCCCCAATTTTGTAGGTGAAAAAAACAAAGGAGGGAAAAGCAGATGTGGCTCAACTGATAGAGCATCCGCCTACCATATGGAGGGTCCAGGTTTCAAATCCAGACCCTCCGACTCGTGTGGAACTGGCCCATGCGCAGTGCTGATGCGCGCAAGGAGTGCCGTGCCATGCAGGGTGTCCCCCATGTAGGGGTGCCTCACATGCAAGGAATGTGCCCCTCAAGGAGAGCTGCTCCATGTGAAAAAAAGTGCAGCCTGCCCAGGAGTGGCGCCACACACATGGAGAGCTGACACAGCGAGATGACACAACAAAAAGAAACACAGGAAAGTGGACTTGGCCCAATGGACAGGGCTTCCGCCTACCACATGGGAGGTCCACGGTTCAAACCCCAAGCCTCCTTTACCCGTGTGGAGCTGGCCCATGCGCAGTGCTGATGTCTGCAAGGAGTGCCGTGCCACACAGGGGTGTCCCCGGCGTAGGGGAGCCCCATGTGCAAGGAGTGCGCCCCGTAAGGAAAGCCGCCCAGCATGAAAGAAAGTGCAGCCTGCCCAGGAATGGCGCCACACACACGGAGAGCTGACACAACGAGATGACGCAACAAAAAGAAACACAGATTCCCGGTGCCGCTGATAAGGATAGAAGCAGGTCACAGAGGAACACACAGCAAATGGACACAGAGGCAGATAATGGGGGGGGGGGGGGGGGGCGCGGGGAGAGGGGAGAAATAAATAAGAAATAAATCTTAAAAAAACAAAACTAAGGATCCAAAGGTTTAACTGATCTGCCCAAGACCTTCCAGGTAGAGTATGATGAGCCCAGAATTCAAATCCAGGACCGTCCGACCCCAGAGGCTGAGCTCCTGGCCCCAGCCCACTGTACCCATGTAGAAGATGTCCCTTCTTCTCTGCAACGCTGCTCAGCCTTCCCCTGGCACTGCAGAGGCGGCTGTGTCTTCCCACCAGGTACCCACTGATAAAGCTAGGAGCAGGCTGCTGCTAACTGCCCCTGCCCCAGCCTGGGAGGGCCATGCCGCTGTGGCTGGGAGCTGGGCAGAGCAGGTGCAAATGCAGCCGTGGGCACCGCATCCCTCAATCTCAAGGGCCACGGTTCTCCAAGTCACCCAGGCCTCGGGATCCCCCAAGGCCTTCCAAAGGAAGGCACACAACTCCAAGTGGTTTCTCACACCTCCTTGCCCTCAAGCCAGAGGCCACATGGGGTGGGAACAAGGGGACAGGAAAATGAGCTCCTAGAGAGGGAAAGAGATTTTCTAAAGTCCCAGAAAAATGCAAGAAGCGGTCCTGGCAGGCCTAGCTACCCCCTGCCGTGTCCTCCCCATTGGATCTTTTTTTTTTTTTTTTTTTTTTTTTGAGATTTATTTTTATTTATTTCTCTCCCCATTCCCTCCCCCCGATTGTCTGCTCTCTTGTGTCCATTTGCTGTGTGTTCTTCTGTATACACTTGCATTCTTGGCAGCACCAGGAATCTGTGTCTCTTTTTTTGTAGTGTCATCTTGCTGCGTCAGCTCTCCATGTGCGCAGCACCACTCCTGGGTGGGTTGCACTTTTTTCACACAGGGTGGCTCTCCTTGCGGGGCACATTCCTTGCCCGTGGGGTGCCCCTGCATGGCTTGGCATTCCTTGAGTGCCGCAGTGCTGCATGTGGGCCAGCTCACCGCACGGGCCAGGAGGCTCTAGGTTTGAACCCTGGACCTCCTATATGGTAAACGGACACTTTATCAGTTGAGCCACATCTGCTTTCCCCCACTGGATCTTTATTAACCTGCATAGGTGGCCCATGATCCGGTCAAGGTGGCGAGATAGCCGAGTAGCCAGGGAGAGATTCCCTGCTCGCAGTGCCCTGTCCCGATCGGTTCAAGACCTTCTGCACCTCCACCCTGAGACAGGCGCTGAGCTGCATTCTCCAGGGCACAAGGACCATCCCAGGACCCCACTCCGGGTCTGCCAAGGGAGCACTGTAGCATCTGCCGAGGGCGTCACGGAGCTGCAGGGCCGTGAGTGGGCCAAGAGGAAGGCAGCCCCAGGCCCCTCCAGAGTTGGGGCAGGCCCTGGTGGAGCCCTGCTGCCTCCGGGACACCCCACAAGAACCCCACTCTGAGCTCCCCTAACTCCTGGCACAGCACCTAGTCTAGAGCCCTCTGACTCCATACTCAGCCACTGCCGCCCACCCACCCACAAACCCCTAGAAGGCCGGGCCTTCCCAGCAGCAGCAGCAGCCGTGGAGCAGGCTGTGTGCTGTGCGTGCGTGTGCGTCTGTGCGCCGACGGGGTGGGAGGTTCAGCCCATGCCTGGCATTCTCCAGCTTAAGTGCATATCAGAATTATCTGGGGAGCTTATTTAAAACAGATTTCTGCAGCCATTCCAGGGATTCTGATTCCAGACCATCCCCGTGGGCCAAGGAATTTCAACATGCACCCCTGGGATCCTGATGCAGTGGGTGGCGGGTCACTTTGAGAAATCCTTCATCTATCGGCCTCAGTTAAAGAGAAGAAACGGGTAGGGGATTCTCAAGAGAGGATCGGCATCAGGAGAGCAGGTCACAAATGAAGGGATTCTAAAATATGCGCAAATTCCCTCCCAGCCTTCATCCTGAGACTGGATTTATCTCCAGGGAGATTACACCCTGATGAGGCTCCCCTACCCCCCGGAGTGGGCTGAACTCCTCTACGGTATGTGTGTGCGCACACACGTGTGTGTGCAGGAGAGAAAGTGCAGAGGACCCGGATCTGTGAGCCAGGGAGCGCCAAGCCCAGGTTGGAATCGGGGTCCAGGAGCCAACATGCCCTAACCTCTTCTTGCCCAAAAGAAGAAAAATGGCATGGGCCTCGCCTGCACAAAGCCTGCAGCCTGCTGGGGGAGATGACCCTAGAACCCCCAAATCAACGAGGGAGCAACACAGCTGGTCTCAAAAGCAGCATGATTTTGTCAGGTACAGTCTCTGCCGAGGGCTGGGAGGTGAAGAGGTCAAGGTGGGGTGGTGCCTGCCGGGCACTGGGGAGGAGCTGCCTCCCTTCCAAGGTCACAGCATCTGGCCAAGCACCCACGCAAGGCCCCCCGCCAGCTTGTGACGCGCCTCCCCCAGAGGCGGTGCTGCCTGTGCCTTCTCCCAGTTGCTCCCCTTGGCGCTATCACAGCAGCCCGTGTCCCTAACCCGCCAACAGTGACACCCAGCTAGAGTCGGCCTCCACAGCACCCTCCAAATGGAAGTGAGGGGTCTCGCCTCCTTCCCCGTCCTGGACTGCATCGGTCCGGCTACTCCCTCCTGGTCAAACTTCCTACAGCCACCCCCACAGGGGCCGGCTGAACAGGCTGGCCCAGACTTCTGCACACCCTATAGGCCACTGCACCCCAATCACTTTACACGCCCCGGGAGGAGGCAGCGGCCAGGGAAGACTGTGCTGATAACAAGCTAGGGAGAAGGGGTCGTTGAGGGTCTTCAGTTGTGACTCTATTTTGGTACAGAGCAGCAGATTCACCCCATTTTAAGGCTGGATGGGACAGAGCTGGCACTACCTAAAGGCATTATCCATGCCTGGACAAAAAGGATGAGTTTCAGGGAGAGAGCATAGGGGCAAAAATGGTCAGAGTTTAAAATGTTCCTTAAAACGACAGGACTGGGAGTGGGTGCAGCTTAGTGGCAGAGCGCCTGCTTCCCATAGCCCTGGGTTCAATCACAGTACCTCCTAAAAAAAGAAGGCAGAAACCTGTTACAGCCTTTCCATTCAGGAGTATGCATTTAGCAGAGGAGAAGACTGCGGGTTTAACGGGGGACTGATCCCCAGCACACCCTAGCTCTCTCCTTTTACTCACTGGACACATCAGTGCCCAGGACTTTGAGTGGGCGAGCCCAGGCCTGGTTCCAAAGGGCAGTCCACGGGAATGGCTACTTGACGGGTTTCGTTCTCTGTTTCCTCTTGAAGGAAAAGCAGATGCACCTGTAGAGTGAATTTCCTGTACGGTGGTCAGATTTGACTCAAAGAAACCGCGTCCAGCTCCCCAAGCAAAAAGGGTCTGAAGCAAGATGCCAGGCTTGCCACAAGCAACATGCTGGCACCCTCCTGCCAGCCCAGGCTCCGAGGGAAACGCAAAGCGAGTGAGGAGGGGAGCTGCTTGGTCTGGGGAGGAGAAAGGGAAGAGGACTTCCACTGTGTACTCTTCTGGAGCCATCATCTCCTTCTTGAGAAGGAAAAGGATGCCCCTACTACAAATGAGACTAAAAGGAGGCCCTATGAGGAAAGAAAAAAGTTAAAGCCAGATAATGCTCCGGAGAACTGAGCTGGAATCCTAGCCCTGCCACCTGCTAGTTATATGACCTTGGGCACATTCCTCAGTTCCTCTGAACCACAGCTTCCTCATCTCTAACAAGGGAAGGAATAAAATCACCTACACCTCCAAGGGCTGCTGCTGTACGGTTAAATTAGATCAGGAAAGAAACCAATGCGGCAGAATGTTAAAAACTGGCAAAGCCAAAATTGGTGAAGGTGGCATGGGAGTTCTCTGTATTATTTTTGCAGCTTCACCGTAAGTTTGAAATTATTTCATAAAAATCAAATACCCATTTGTTACCTTAAAGGAAGGCTGACGTGGAGGAGGGATGAGAGATTGCTCTGTATTGCTTGATTTCTTAGACGAGTGTGGAATTTTTTTAGTTCCAACTAAGCTTTAAAGGAAAACAGCCAGGAAAAGGAAAAGATGCAGGCTCTGTGCTTGCACAGGGGAGGCAGTCAGCAAGCGGCAGTCCCCTCACCCCTTGCACCACCACCTTGGCCTGTTCGCTGTGCACAGGGGAGTGTGTGGTCAGGAGCATGCCCTGCCTCCCCCCCACCCCAGTCACTGTGGAAGCCCCCTGAGGACAGGAGACTGCCTCTCTCTTGCTCACAAGTCCTTCTCCAGCAGGCCCTGGTGCTGAACTCTGCCCTTGGAGGTCATCCAATGCCCATGTCCACCTGACAATGAGCGTGAGTGAGAGGCTGGAACAGGTGGACCCTGCAGAGTCACTAAGGACAGAGAGATTTTCAGCAGCCTGGCTTGGCTTAGCTGTCTCCTTCTGGTATGTGAAGCTCAAGTTTCAGGGATATAAGCAAGAGAAGCTGATGTGCCAATGGCCTCGATGATGAGGCCTCTCCATGCCATGGGCCCAAGGGGTTAATGTTTGGGGGGGGTGATTGTGTCTTTTTCCTCTCCCACCATCCCCTTTCCAAATGACTGGCCCTAATTCCAGAGCTTAGCAAGGCAGGAAGGCCAGAACACCTCAATTCTGGGCCTTGTTTGATGGGGGGTGGGGGAAGGGAAGCAAGAGGAGATGCTAAGAGAGTGGAGAGGATGGGAGAGGCATTCAGGGCAAAGGTGAGACCTGCTGCAGGCAGGCTGCTGCCTTTGGCTCATCACAGCCATGACCACAGGGCCACCCACAGTCCATCCCCCTACCATCTGGGTATAAGCACTGGTGACACCGATACATTAAAACGTAAAGTAAGCAGTTGGCTCCCATGAGGTACTCTGACCCCGAGGCGATGTGGCTCGCAGATCACTTACGGTGACCGGGAAGCTGAGCAGATGTGACATGACGCCCTAAGCGTCCCGAAGAGGATTATGCCGGACCTCGCTCCCCATCACCCCGACAATCTCCCCAGAGCAAAGTGACCTTAAAAGCAGAATGCATCTGCTGAAACCCTGTTGAGATTATTCATATGTTTTGATTCCTAATTCAGAAATAATAAGTGGTTCATGGGTTCCAAGTTTAAAAATATATTCATCATCTGGTCCCTGCAGCAGCATGGACGCCCCGGGCGCAGGAGTGCACGCCACACGAGGCTCCCCACGCGGCCCGGTGCCACGGGTTCATCTAATCAGAGGGGACGGGGTGTGTCGCCCCACATCTCCTCTTTTGAGTTCACTAAAAACCCTATCTTGAGGCCACTGCCAAGAAGAGTGCCTGACTTCCCCTGGAAGACAGAGCTAAGAGGGGCGAACAGTAATTCCGGCTCTTTCTTGACTGTCCCTCAGAAAGAGAACATGAGAGAGGGAAAAAGGGGAATTTATACTCCATTTTAAATTCCATGTGAATAACCGATGTGAAGATAAGCTCATTCCAGGGCCCGTGACCACAGCGGGGCCCCGCAACGCCCTCCCATTCCTGCTCCCGGCTCCCTCTGGGTACATCTACGGCAGAGCCGTTCTCCAAGGGCTGTAAGTCAACAACGAGGTTCAGATTCCTATCTGGCAGCCTGTGTTGTCCCCTCCATAGCAGTCCCCTTCTGGGGGGTCCACCCAGCCCCCTTCCAATCCACGAGGCCCTGGGGCAGATCTCAGCAGCCATCTTCACTCCGGCATGCTCCTGAGCCCACTAGAGACTGGCCAGGGACACCTGCCCAAGATGCATCAGGCAGAGCCTCTCTCTTCTAGAGTTTGGAATACAGACCAAGGCAAAGGTGAATCGGGCTTTGTAAGAGGTAAATCCAGGAGTCCTAGGGTGGCCCATTTTAGACTCTCAGTTATTTACAGAGGGACGAGAATGAAACTAGACACAAAGACCAAAGAGAGGATGAGAAAGAGAGAGGGAATAGGGCCTGGGTCCCTGGCAGCCAGACCTTAGTCCCATTCCCTTGCCTGTCTAAGGTGGCGCTGCATTCCCGCCCTGGGGCTCCATGAAACACCCCCGTATTGTGACAACAAATCCTCCAGTTTAGCTTAAGCAGCCACACATCGTTTTGTTTTCACTTACAATCAAAGAGCCCTACCTATATAAGTCGACATAGACTTGGTGATCTTCAAAAGCCCAGGCAAGGTCTTCTCCACTTTCCGTCACCACGGCAAATGTATACATTTTACAGAGACTAAAGTGACAAGCATCCATTGAACTGAAGCCAACAGGTGCGTGTGCCAAAGAATGCTCCTTAAAGAGAACCACAAACCAACTCAACGCCCACACAAAAATCGCTCTTCAGCCACCATTACAATTCTTTGCTGAGCCACAGATCTTACACAGATTCCGCGGATGCCATTTTTCCCCTTCTATATTCTTCACATGCAGGGTGTGCGCTCAGCAAGTGAAGAATAAAAGGCCGTTTCCATTTCTGATCCCACCCTCTCTGCCAACCATACCAGGCACACATCTGCTAGAATAAATGGTTGCTATAGAAATCACCATTTTTGGAACAGGCAAGCCCAGCATCTATGAAGAATGAAGCCATTTCGGTCGTCAGTGAAATCTGTGGGCTTGGGGCTCAGAAAGTCTCTTAAGGAACAGCCAGTACCGTGCCAAGGTACCAAAGACATGGCAGGACACCTCACAGCTCAGAGAATCCATCTCAAGAGTCCAAAATTAAAAGTTAGTGATAGGAGCTGAGACTGCGGTAGAGGACCCTGCCTTGGGAGTCGAGTCAAAATCTGAAGGCATCTGTGAAATGATACAAAAATGGGTAAAGCTTTAGACTCTGGAATCAGACAGCTCTGGTTTCAAATTTGGCTCTACCACTTAGAGACTACGTAACCCTGAGCACTCCGTGTCTCAGGTTCCTCATGTATAAAATGGGATGAATAATATCTCAAGGGATTCTTCTGAGGATTAAATTAGATAACGGCTATGAGTATACAACTAATGGTAGCACAATGATCAGTATTTTTACTCAACGCCCATGGTGGGGCCAGAATCAAGAACCAGACATGGGACTGGCAAAGGCAAAGGAACAGAGTCACAGGCTTCATGTTTTTGATTCAGTGAGGAAATAGTTTCCCATCTTACTGACAGCCCAGCCAAGTAATGGACATTCCTGGAGCCTGATGAGGTCTGCTAGTGCCTCAGTGCTTGCATTCAGAAGCACTGGTGTCCTGGAGCCAGCTCACACCATGGCGCGCATCTCTGCCCAACTCTGCCTTCAGTGATGTCACATTGGCAACTTGAAAGCAGCGTGGTGGGCATATATGTACCATGGAATCGGCCAGTGCTGCAAAGCAGATGTTCTTCCTCCAGAGAATTAATTGCTAAACATTTACTAGCACACCACCAGAAGAACTTTCTTCCCAGGAAAGCAGTATCTAGAAAACGTTTGGTACCTAAGACTCCATACAGTGCTACTGTTTCTCTGAACATAGGTCTGCCAGGACTGCACAAGACCCAGGAACTACAGTCAGGCATCTCTGACTGGCTCCACTGACTCCTTTCCAACCATGAACTATGGAGACTGGCTCTCTGACAAGGCCTTGACAAAGGAGGCACCATGTTGGGGCAGCTACGGCTGCACGGGCACTCAGGGAAGGCAGAAGATTTAGAGATGAAGACTAAAGAGGAGACAGAGGCTCTGGGGCCTGTGCTGGCCCCTTCCCTTTTCCACCTTTTTTTGTGTCATCACCCAGAACTTCATCCCAACTCCAGACCAACCGCAATCACCATAATCTACATTAACTAGAGAAAGCATCCAAAGAGATGTAGAGAAAGCACGCAGGAAGAACTGTGTGGTCTTCAGAGGTGAATGCGGAGCAGGCACCAAGAAGGGAAGGATTCACAGGAAATGGGACAAATTAGAAAAGAAACTTTCCCCCATTTCAGAGGATGACAAAGAGGATGAGAGAATGAACAAAAGAAAAGGAGACGGTATGAAGCAGCAGAGGAGAAGGAAGTTCAAGAGGATTAAGCTAGAAGGAGACACAAGGAAGCCTGGCTGAAGGACAAGTCCCTCTAAGGTGGTCCAGGCACCCCTGCCTCCCTGCCTTCTGTTCCCGTTCATCTCCCTCCCGTAACGGCAGGATGTGTTTGCTGCTCACTCCAGAGTCCTGAGAGAAACTCAGGAAGCACAGGCTTAAGGGTTTGGGGGCGGGGTAGGGGCTCCACCAACCCCTCTGGTTCCTGGAAAAGTATAGAAAGACTCTCGCTGACATCGGCCAACTATCTAACACGTGACTCCATGCAACTCCCCACCTGCCCTCCCCGTACAGACCCCCTCCTGGAAAGGACCCAAGAGAGGCCCTTCCGCTGCCTCCACGTAAGAGCTTCTGCAGGGCCCTGCCCTTCTCGTCATCGTTAGAGAAGACCGCTGTCTTCCTCCCGAAAAGTCTCTCCCCTGAAGAGAGGGGCTTGTCCCTCCAGAGCAAACAAACCCCGAAGATGGGATTTCTCCTTGCCTGCGCTCAATGGAGGCAGCAGGCCCTAGCAGTGGGACAATGGGGCATCAAGAGTCAACCTAGGCCTGGGGTTGAATCCCAGCTCCACCACTTCCTGGCTGTGTGACGCTTAACCACTCTGAGCTTCAGTTTATTATCTGTACTCGGTTTTATTTTTATTTACTTTTTAAAGATTTATTTTTTATTGCTCTCCCCTTCCCTGCCCGCCTCCCACCCCACCCCCCAGTTGTCTGCTCTCTGTGTCCATTCACTGTGTGTTCTTCTGTGACTGCTTGTATTCTTGTCAGTGGCTCTGGGAATCTGTGTTTCTTTTTGTAGCATCATCTTGCTGCATCAGCTCTCTGTGTGTGCGGCACCATTCCTGGGCAGGCTGCGCTTTTTTCACGCTGGGCGGCTCTCCTTACGGGGCACACTCCTTGTGCGTGGGGCTCCCCTATGCAGGGGATACCCCTGCGTGGCACGGCACTCCTTTCACCCATCAGCACTGGACATGGGTCTGCTCATCACACAGATCAGAAAGCCCTGGGTTTGAACCCTGGACCCCCCACGGGGTAGGCAGACACCCTATCTGTTGAGCCAAACCCGCTTCCCTGTACTCTGTTTTAGTAACACTTACAGCAAAGTTGTCTCAAGGATTAAATAAAATCTGGCTTTTAAAGTGCCTAACACAACTGAAATAAAATCAGAGCCCATGCAGGGAGAGCTGCTATTCTCCCTGTTGCTGCTAAAACTTACGCTCTGCATCAGAAGTTTCCTCCCTATTCAGGTGAGACCAGACGTCCTCCACTGTGCCTTCCAGCTCCACGCTTCTCTGATCCCATGCCTCATCCCAGTATACACACACACACCCCAATTCTTCACCACAGTTGTCAACATGAACTCCAAGTCACCGTCTGCACTTGAGTGATTTGTGTCCCCCTAGTCTTTGCTTCTCCAATGCAGTGTTTGTTCATTTGAAACAGATAAATCCATCAAAGTCCAAGAACTCGTTCTCATCAAAGTCACACACTTCCCCTAAAACATTATTCTCTTCCTAACGCCACATCAAGACGCATTCTCTTCTATCTGCTGTGCACCCCTCAAGGTGAGGGAGAAGAAGTAGAATGTGAAGCAGGAGACGCAGATTCTAGTCACTTCTCTCTGGGCCCAGGCTGTCACATGTAAGATAACTATATGATCTCCAAGCTCTAAGAGTTCATCATATACATTTTAATATTAGCCAAGTCTTAAAAAGAGAACTCTTCCCCCAAACTCTAGCCTGTTTCCTCCAGTTCCTGGGGATTTTATAAAGTCATCAAATATGCAGTAGATTCAACACACTAATTTCAGGCAGACGCCTGGGGTCCTGTGATAAAGTCAGTTGTGTCTCTACAGCCAAGGATAAAAATTTCATAGAGTCTTGATTTCATCAGTCCCTAACTACAAAGGAATAATTAGGAGCGAGGAAGAGCTCATGACTTGGGAATCCAGACCTAAGGAAAATATCTCTGCTCTCCAGATGTCAGCACACACATGAATCAAGGTCTTTGATGAAAACACTTCTCATTTTTCAGGAGACCCCAAAAATCTTGTTTTCTGCCATGGAACAAGGCAAGATATTTGTGACTCTTATTGATTCTAAAATATTACCACAAAGTCGATGAATTCAATACTGACAATTTCTGCTTGTCAAAGTATCTTTCCTTTAAGACCCACTGCAAATATACAGACTACCTCCACATAAAACAAAGTTGAAACAAAGGAGAGAAAGGAAGGGCGGCCACTTGTGTGTCCTCTTCTCCAGAGACCCTGTGCCCCATGCCAGCTGCTCCCCCTTCAATTTTCTTCCGTGTTAGACTAAGAGCAGGAATCAGGCCTGTTCCCATCCTTGTACTGCCCTCCTCCACTGTCACCCACCCCAAACCTCTCCTGATAAGAACTGAGAACCAACCTCCCTCTGTGCTCTTGGGAGCTACTGCAAAGCCAGAGTCAGCTCAGGCTCTACCTGCCATCAGGCCACTCGTGGAAGGGGCAGGGCGGCCTGCTGAGAGGCGGGGCAGGCACTCAGGATGTGGCCATAGGGTCAAAAGTTTGCTGTTTGGTGCACGTGCACACACACACATTCTCCAGAAGGAGAGGATGGAAGTAGCTAGCCCTACCTTCTCCCTCATCTTACCTGCACTCCCCAGAAATCTCATTGGGAATATCCATGTCCACAAGTTCCAGCTCCTTCCATTCAGGCTTTGGGGAAATTCACCCCCTAACAGGCTAATCGGCAGGTTCTCCTGCCTTCACCACCACCAACTTCCAAGTTTTTCTGGGAGGGTCCTTTCAACTGTGACTTGCAAGGCTCCTAACTCCAAGCAGGGGAGCAGCAGAGGGGGCTGGGAAACAGGTGGAAAGCCCGAAAGAAACTAACCCCCTGTCCTGGAAACTTCTGAATCACCTCACCACACGACCACATCATCCATAAAATGCTATGTTGCTTTTCTTAAGTTTACAAAGTTCTTTCACTTTCATAATCTCCTTGAATCTTCACAGAATCTGGTTCAATGACCAGTCATTTCACAAATGAGGAAACCGTAGTTTAAAGAGACTACATATGAATGTATTGTCTAAGGTCATAGAGCAAAGGGAAGACTCAAAACTAGAGCTGACGAATCTAAATCCAGAAGAATAGCACTCTTTCTCCTGCAAAGCCAGCCCCCTTGAGAATGAACAGTCATTTGCTCCTGTGGCAAAACAGACTTGTCACTCTTTGGTATAAGGCAACGGATGATTATCTTGGGACTTAGAATAAATAAGTGACCCTGATGAAATTAACTCTTAATGAGTGCCTGGGGTTCAGAAATCCCCTGGATAGATGATAGATGGATGGATGGATGAGGGAGGGAGGGAGACACGGGTGGATGGGTGGAGGGATGGACAAGTAGACAGATGGATGGACATACAATATGAAAACACACATGGGTCCAGGCTCACTCTCAACCACATCCTTCCCCTTTGGTAACCCTGGCTTGTCCTACATTTCCTATGAAGGACTGTCTAGTAGGGACCCTCTAATTCAGCATCTACTACAAGTCATTCTCTCCATGAAGCTAAGAGATAACATGCACAGGTGCTCAGAGCAGCGCTCTAGCAGAATGGTACAACGAGGCGAGTGGCAGGGAGCCATGAGTAGTGCAAGGCAATTCTGACTGTGGGAATGTCACCATTTTGACTTTGAGGGCCCAGCACAGAGAAATGGATGCCAAGAAGGCTAGTAGAACACAGTACGTCCAGGGTGGGCCTGGCCACAGTCTGCCTAAGCAGGAAAGCCACCCTGCCCTCCCACCATCATTGCTGCCCTCCCCACAGAACCTTCAACAGCCCCCTGGTGTCCAGGAACCAAATATTAATTCCTCACCACGCTATGCCACACGTTCTACCGCGGGGTTTCAGGCTGCCTTTGAAGTCCTATTACAGCCCCACAGCCGCTCTACACCACCGCCAAGCCAAGCATTAGCTTTTCTGGAAATATTCCTAACTATCTATCTGTAGCCCTTCAGTCTTCCTATTCCTCTGACTTGGAGTCCCTCTATATCCCAACCGCTGCTAGCCAAAACCCACTGCAAATACACCAACTACTGCCATATAAAGTTTGTCCAAGATCTCCTCTGTATCAAGGACAAAACAGAAACTTAATTTTCTTTCCACCCAGAACTTCTTCTACAGCCTCATTATCTACCAGTTAAACAGGCCAAGAACCCAGGAGTCTCTCTCAACTGTCCTAATCCCCGTCCCATGAATGCACTCCTATTTGGAAATGAGATCTTTGAAGATGCTATTAGTTAAGATGAGGCCAAACTGGATTAGGGTGGGTCTTAATCCATTATAACTGGTATCCTTATAAGGAGAGGAAATTTGGACACTGAGCGTAGACAGCATATGACAAAGTCAGAGACTGAGTTATGCCACGTATTGCCAGCAAGCCATTGCCAGAGCCCTACGGACGTAAGAGGAAGCACAGTCCTGCCAACCCCTTGATTTTGGACTTCTAATCTCCAACACTGCGAATGATGAATTGCTATTATCTTAAGCCGCCCAGGTTGCAGGACTTTGTTACAGCAGCCTTGGGGTCAAGACATCGTACAGGGAAGCGGCCCAAGCAATTGAGCTCCCGCCTGCCACATGTGAGACCCCAGGTTTGGATTCCAGTGCCTCCTAAAGAAGTGGAACATAATGAGAGACACAAAAAAGCAGGGAGCAAAGGTGGGCCCAAGTGATTAGGCACCTCCCTCCCACAAGGGAGGTCCCGGGTTCGGTTCCCGGTGACTTCTGAACGGAGGACGAGCACCTGATGGACAGACACAGCAAATGTAAACAAAGAGGGGGTGGGGAGAAATAAATAAATTAGTCTTTAAAAAATAAAAACACTGCACAAGTAAGACCTTCATGACAGGCTCTAGGCCAAACCTTACCTCTGGCCAGCACCCTTACTCCAGCCACATCTCAAGCTCCAGTGAACAAAGCCTCACCTTTGTTGCCTCTGTGCCATGTTCTCCATTTTATCATCACTTGTATTATACCGTAATGGATTGTCCTGTATGTCTGCCTCCCCCGACTAGCTTATTAGATTTGGGGGGACAAGAACCATACGTTTGGATAAAGCTATCTCTGCTGTCTGGTATGCAGTGGGACTCAATAAACGCTTGTCAAACGAATAAATCAGATGTGACTGGGTCCTCCTTAGGAGTTTCCACTGCATTTTCTCATTTTCTAACATGTTTTATTCTACCATTTGTGTACTTGTGCTAACCCCAAATTAAGAGCCAGGAAAAGGATTATGTCTCACCATTACTTCTCCAACAGAGCCAAACACATCTAGTAGGTATTTGGTAAATATTTGATGAATTGAATAAAGTGTATTCAAATCTGCTCCCCAGCAGAGACTTAGGTCAAAAAAAAAAGACGCAATGCTCACTAACCTATTAAAGAAGCCCTGAGAGGCTTCCAAATGCCCAAATATCCATCTTCTGTGTGAAGGGTGTGAAAGATCAGATTGCGCCCTGAGAAGGAGGAGAGGTATAGCAAAGGCCAAAGCAAGGCTGGGCCATTTCAGGGCAGGGGCTCCCCAGCCAACACTGTCCCCAACATTCCTCACCCCCCTGAGACCATCCATTCAACAGACTCAAACACACACTCCCATACTCATGTCTACACTTGATCTTAGCCAAAAGGCTGAGAAGCGATTCCTATCCTCATTTCTTCCTTCTAGAGCTTTCTACGGCTAGTTTCAGTAATCCTTGGGCTGGGAACAGGAAGTAAAAATTTTCTTGGTAAATTAAAAAAAAGAGAGAAAGAACCCAGGTTCTGAACAAGAATGTGAAAATGGGGTGCAGTCCCTCAAAGTTACCCCGTGAACACACGTCTGGGCGCTCCGAGCGGGCGTGGTGATCCTCTTTCGCGGAGCAAGTGGGTGCCCGCCTGCCTCTCTCGCCTTCTCCCTCCCTTCCTCCGGGAAAGATAAATTAGCAGGCTGTCAGCAGAGGACAGCCAAAGCAGTTGTGTTTCTGTAAAGGGGCAGTGGAAGTGTCTTTGATTAATGAAACCTTAATACGTGGCTGTTAGACAAGCTCTCTTCAGCCTCTCTGAAGGAAGACAGATCCCTTCAGACGGGCTGGAAAAAGGAGGCGAGGAAATCCCGGCCCGCACCCACCACCCCACGGGGAGCCGCCCCCGGCAGGCACGAGGCAGGAGCCCACGGAGGCGCCACGAACCCTGCCCTGCTCCAGGGGACGGGCAGGCTCAGGGAAGGAATGTGCTCCATCCATTCCTCTCCCCAAGAATGTGGGACTCTCGCCTGCTCACCAAAACCAACACCTGCCCATGTGCTAAGAGTCCTCTTGAAGTCCCAACAATAGACATCAAAGCTGATGTTTGGAAGTTGAGATAACAAGGAGAGGCGAGTAAAAGGGGGAGTCGGGGGAGGGAGGGAAACAAGGCCAACAAAAAGCTTGTCTCACCTTTGACCTCTGGGGAGGGGACAGACCCCAGACACTTTAAACTGTGCTGGAGGACAAACACTGTCCCTGCTCTGGTCACATCCAGCATATAAAAGTAATGGTCCCTTTCCCAGGGCGGGTAATAAAAGGCTTCAGCTCCTCAGGTGAGGGCAGAGAAATTAAACGGGTCTACAGGTTTGCAACGATATTCCATCTTTACCCACCCCTGCCCTACCTCCCTCTCTTGACAAAAGAGAAAAAAGGAAGGGGGGGGGAGGAAAGAAGAGATCTGTGCCCCCGAGACCTTTATTTCTGTGCCTCATAACCCCTTTGGCGTAGGCTAATCTGCAGGACCTGTGTGTAACTGAGCTCAGGACCGGAACATTCCAGTGAACAAGTTAACTTCCGTCTCGTGCATTGAAAAACATAACGCATGTTCTGTTCCTGGCAAGAACTCTGACAAGGACCGAAGCAAACATTTTTTAAAAGCACACATTGCAGCTTAAATCGTCTCCTTGCTCTCTCTTTAGAGCCAAGGCTAGAAATCTGCAGCAAAGACACAGATCGAGCAGAGTGCAGAAGAGGAGGAAATTTTTAAAATATTTCAGACATTCAGAAAGTCTAAAGAATAGTATTGCAAACCACTCAGGTACACTGAAAGACCCTCTGTGCATCCCTCTCAATCAGATCTCCCTGCTGCCCCACCCTTACCCCAAAATATCCTCAATCCATGACTCAGTCTTTCAATAAACGTGAACAGGTCCCCTACTTTGTACCTGGGATATATTCTCCAAATCATCTCCAATTGGAATATCAGGTTATTCTAGACCCAAAAGAGAAGAATATCAGTACTTTCAATTACTTCCTGAAAATAGACCCTGGGATAGAAATAGTACTATTTCTACCGAATCACCTGGAGGTTTTAAGACAGCCCATGGGATGTGTTTTTCAGTAGCAATTTTTATCCCTCCCATCCACCACTCCCACTAAAAAATCAGCTTTCAAACAGAAGTAGGGTGGGAGCTTAGTAGTTCTGTGTACTTAAAACTTGGCTAATCTAGCTAATATTGGATGAACAACTTTTTGTTGAAAGGCCGATTGAATGAATGAATGAACGAAAACACTAATGAAAGAAGGGCAGGTTTCAGTTCAAAACCAACTGGATGACTAGATAGCTAACCTACAGCAGCCCCAACAACTTCAGCAGAGGTCATTTTTTTAAAAGACAACTCAGCAAGCTTCCTTCAGGAAAAGGAAAGGACAGGGAGGATAGTCAAAACAGGACGGATAGAGGGTCATTTACAAAACGTTTGGTGCTTTTTATCTCTCCTCCTGAGCACATTTTCTAAATTCCCAAACAAGAGAATAGCTTCACAAGGGCAAAGATCAAGTCTTATTTCTGTTTGTCCTACATCACTTCACTCAAAGCAAATCACTTGCCGGGTACTCAATAAATATCTTTGAATAGACTGCTGCAAAATCACCTTTGGGGAAAAAGGTCATGATTAGATGGTTTGTAGATTGAGAGTATCCTGAGATCAATGCCAGCAGCTCTGGAATTCCTTCTCTGGTTCTTTCCCCTTCCTTCTTCCCCAAATTCCAAACAGCTTCCAAGCGAATGCCTCAACCTCATTTGCTCACAATACCTACATGTTAGACTTCAAGGCCCCAAGGGTGTCTTTTGGAGGATGGACCAACCTGGAAGAGTACAGGAGAAAGAGATGGATGAGAAGCGATCTGTTTAGTGAGTTATGTCTTCATAAACAGTTATTACACAGTGACTGCTAAAGACAGCAGAACACAAAGATGAGTGAGACAGGATGACGGGGCTTTGCTCTAAGAAGGAAGATTAGATGTGCAGAAATATTTCTGCATAAGCCAGAAAGAAGAAGGGGCCTGGAGTGGTAAAATGAAGCTTGTGGGAGCAAGGATGGTGTAGCAGTTTGATATAACTGATGAATTCAAAAAAGAAATATTGGATTATGCATGTAATCTGATCTGTACCTGGGCATGATTGAGTTATGATTAAGGCGTTGAGTCTCCACCCACCAAAGGCATGGCAAAGAACAGAGTTGAGGGTTCTTAATGGTGGAGTTTTGATGTTGGAGTCTGAAGCTAAAGTCATAAGTTGGAGTCCCAGGGAAAGAGACAGAGCCATTTGCCTGGTATAGTCTATAGCTGATCTTGTGGAGACAGGCAAAGCCTAGAGAGCCTCACAGTCTACAGCTGTCCTTGTGGAGAAAACAGGAGCTAAGTCCAGAGGAACCCAGGAAGCCTGAACCCTCACAGACGTTGGCAGCCATCTTGTTCCAACACGTAAAAGTAGGCGTGGTGGGGGAAGTAACTTATGCTTATGGCCTGGTATCTGTAAACTCCTATCCCAAATAAATACCCTTTATAAAAACCAACCAGCTTTTGGTATTTTGCATCAGCACCCCTTTCGGCTGACTAATACAGATGGCTTTGTGGAGCCTGCATTTCAGTTAGGTCTTAGAGACCAGGCAGGACTTTGAAGCAGAGGAGCGTGGGGCTGCCTTCTGGAGACTGTTCTCAGGATGGTGCCTGCAGAGTGGGGAAAGCTTGGTGCCACAGGAACACGCTACAAGCAGCACCAGAACAGCATTCCCTTTAGAGAGAAGGGATCCTCAGAAGATAGTGAACTTCCTTACAGGGGAAAATCAGCCATTTAATATCACCCATTCTCCTCTAGCCATCTCTTCCTCTATCTCTGCGCCTACTTGTTCTCATCTACTTTTTCCCCTCTTTCACAAACACACACTCTCTCTATCTAAGCAATCTTTCCAAATCAAATTCTAAAATATGACCGTTAAAGGCTGTATACCATTTATTGCACAGATAGCATTGTGGTCTTCTAAAATTGAATACATAATAAATATGTTACATGATAAAAGGGACTGCAATCAAGGTCTTAGGACAAATGATAGACTAGGAAAAACATTTGCAATGTATTTGACAGATAAAGGAGTACATTTCTGACTTATCTAGACAGAGAACAAATGCACGGGTAAGAAAAAGACAAAAAACCCACTAAAAACATGCAAAAAGTTTAAAATTTTAGCATTTTTTGATGTAGTCAAATTTATCCATCTTTTCCTTTGTGTATGAATCTCCCCTCCCAAGAAAACAACTGACAAATGGGCATGACAGAGGGATTCTTTCTTTATTGAAGTGGGCCTGGAAGTCTCAAAAAAGAACAGACTTGGGGTAAAAAGGGAAGAGGAAAAATGTGTCTCAACAGTAGCCAACAAAAACACTAGAGATAAATAAATTCAGCATTCTGGCATCTGTGAACCCAGAAAAAAACTAGACCACAGATTAAATTAATTAGGAAAACCACCCACAACAAACCAACGGCACCAGGGGAGGGAGACGGAAGAAGGGAAGGAAGGCTGAAGTGTGTCAGAATAGCTGGTGTAAAAGAACTCCCAGAGTCGCGGAGACCTGTGGGATGGTCTCTATCTCATTCATAATGTTTGCTTGGCTGAGGTTCTAAACCACACAGAAAAAACATCTGTATGGAGGAAAGCAACTGATTTCAGTGAAATCATTCTGGAAACTTTTAAGATAGAACAATTTCATGAAAGCACCACGCAGTTCACGTTAGTCATCAGAAGAACACTCTGGAGTTTAGCAGCACTGCCCGGTTTCTTTCTCTCCTGATTGGTGTGGGAAGTGAGAGGAGAGAGTGAGAGAGAGAAAGGGGGCTCAGAGATGAAGGGGGAGAGAGATCAGCCATTTGAGGAGCACAGCCAAATTACATGGGTTGGCTTTAATTTTGAAACTAGCGCTTAAATACCAAGGGCATACTGCCTTTGGCTCTCTGGAAACTACAGTGTAATTAGGTTCACTCAAGTTAACTTAAAACATGTCCAGTCATTAAAATTTTTCTTGATCCAGCCAAGTTAGCACACACAGACACACACATACGCACACATACAAAACCCAGATCTCTGAGCCAAAAGTACATCATGTCCCCAAGAAACAGCAACAACATGCGGCTGCTTTTCAAAAACCATGTTCTTGTTTTGTGATCTTCCCTAAAGATAATGTTCTCACGATAAATTAATTTATGAATAGTTTTCCCCCCAACATACACAACAGGTTCCATGCAAATTCTTGAGCTTTTAAATTATACTGTTAATGAAAGCAAATAAAGGCAGTTAAAAGGCAATTTGCTCAATTGGTGTTAATATTTAAGCACAGCATGTGTAAAAACAAGATCACAGAATTCAGTTTTTACCAGGAAAACTTTAACCCAACTTCATTTCCAAGAGATCAAACGCGTTACCAAGAATCTTTTTTTCCTCTACCCTTCAGCATTAGGTAATGAGGCTTTTTATTAAGTAAATATTTCACATTAACCTCATCAGTTTCTATCACTTAGAAATTCCAATCTATAAAATCAGATCAGCTTAATCATGTTTAGATTAGCTCCTGCAACCTGAAGGCAAACTAAATTGTTTACATCTTCTCTCTCCTTGGCACATTCAAGTGCCAAGATTCAGAGATATCAGAATAGAAAGGTACCTGCCACCTCCCTATTCCTGTGGTTTCCTTCCTCTGCCTGACCCTCCCTTGAAACTGCAGCAGCGAAACCAACACACCAGCCTTTGGCATCTCGGCAAATTCTTTCACTTGCTTCACACGAAAGCCCCCAAAGCTTACTAGCCAGGCAAAAGCTGTTGCCACGGCTTTCCCTGGAGGGCTGCTGGACTCCCCTACGAAAGAGAAAACGATCCAGCTGGTCTAAGTAAAGCACAACTTCTGCTGGTGACCTCAGATTACCACTTCGGGGTCCGCACACAGGTTGTCACGGAAGATCACTTTATACCCAATCTTCCACCTTAGGTTCTGGGTGAAATGCCCAGAATCTGCCTGAAAGCACGAGCCTCTCCAAAGGAGAGGAGAAGGGGTGGAGGCACAGTGGACAGGGTCATGCTCTCCGTCCCCACCAGCAGCCGGGAGCACTCGCCTGGCACCAAATCGCACCTAATTCTCCCCATTCTTCCTGCCCCTTCTCCGAGAGTCCAGTTCCCTCAAACCTAAGATTTCAAAGTCCTATAGTTTTGAATAACTTAAAAGCCAGAGACCGTTAACGTATTTGAATCAGCAGGCTCCTCACAGGGGAGCTAGGACTACAAACCTGCCCCATCTCCGTCCCGCTCCTCCCCCCGGCTCTTCTATCACAACTCAGTTTCCCTCCCGCTCTGCCCCTGATTTCCGTCCTCCCGACCCACGATGTCCACACTTGCCCTCAACTTCTCCCCCTGCCTGTAAGAACCAACCTTCCACTCCTTCAGCCACAAAGCCCCAGCGCCCCAGAGCCAGCTTCCCGCAAAAAACCAGCCTGCCCAGTGTTGGCCTCGGAACCCCCCAGGGGACCTGTGCAGGGCACTGGTGTCTCTGAACTGGGTCTCTCAATCTCTCGCTCGCTCTCCCCTCCACTCATCCTTCCCTCCCTCCGCCACCCCCACGCTGCTCATCCCCAAACCGCCTCTATTCGATTAAGGGGACGGGCAGCGGCAAGGATGTTTACGTTGGGCTCGTTTCCAGGCCATAACCCGTCCTGAAGGAGCACATTCCCGGCCAGGGCAAGGGGAAAACTATGCAAACCATCCGGGCCGCTGTGTGCTCCCAGCTCCAGCCGTGGGGAACGCGGTCACTTCTGGGTCTCTCTGAAGTGCGTGGAGGTGAGGGCCTGGCTTCGAGGAGCAGGATGCCGGGATGGGCACAGACGTTTTATTCTAGGCAGGGAGCTCACTACACCGAATCCAGCACATTTCACGGCGCTCAGCCTCACTCTCCAGAGACCAACCACCTGGGACATCCTATCACTTCTGGGGAACCAGCATTTTCCAGAAGAGCAGCGAAGACCCATGCAGCCTTGGGCCAGAGGTCCCTAACCAACAACCACAGTCAAATGCAGAGCCCCTGAAAGTCCAAAGTGAACTCGGCCAGAAGAGGAAACAGACGTCCTCCGTGATGGAGACAGGCCCCATGCTCTTCTCCTTCCTCTGCTTCATTCCTTCCCCCCCAAAGCCTCCCCTCCATCAGGGGCAAGTCTCAGTTCAACTGAGTCTGTGGTGAGCTAGGACTATAAGCCTGCCCCATCTCCATCCCAAACATGGGACTGACCCACTGATGGAGCCAACAGAGGCGGGTGGCATAACCATAGTTTGGTGAAGCGGGCTCTGGCCCAGTGATCTTGTCTGCTCATCGGTACCAGGGCCAGCCTATCCCAAAGTGCAGAGAAAATCCCCAAGGGCACTCACAGTGCAGGTTGAGGAATCACACAGACCTAGGTTTGCTGTCCAGCTAGCCAACTTAAAAGTACGAGCTCAATATTTAACCTCTTTGAACTTCTCATCTGGGCCACCAGGGGAAAGGCCTGCCATGGGACTGGGCTGAATGGGGTCAGGTGTGAGCCCAGAGCCCGGCACGTAGTAGGTGTAGCACCTGCCCCGGGTCTAAGGCAGAAAGCAGCCGCCACCACCATTTACCCGTTAACTCCCGTGGGCAGTTTCCTATTGGCTTAAGCATCTTTCAGAGCCACAAGCAGAGGGAAGTTTCACCAGGATGCTAAAGAGAACTCCTTCCAGAACAAGAGGGCAAAGGGCTATTGCTGAGGAGACCCATGAATAAGCACGTGGACATCGATTCCACTCTCAGTATCAGGTACTGTGACCGCTGTTGCAATAATAGAAGTCGGCTCCCAGATTCACATTGGGTATTTGAAAAAAAAAGAAGGGAGAAAAGAAAAGAGATTCCTAAGCTGCTGAAAATGATGGCGTTCTAGCTCCTGAGCTCACAACTCAGGAGCAGCTTTTAAATGGCTGGAAAGAGTGTGCACACTCAGCTGCCCTGTTTTGTCAGGGCCTAGGGTCTCAGTGCTGAAGCTGGCACCAAAACACCGTCCGTGGCTACCGACTTACACAGAAGTTTAAACAGCTCATTGACTGAGGCCGGGATCAGTGAATGATAAAGCCGTATGGGCCCCACCACCATGCAAACTCTCCCAGCCGTCTTCTCCAGTGAAGGCTTCCCAGGTACAAAACAATAAGAAGAAGAAGGTGGGAGTGGAAAGGGGTTCCCACTACAAAGAAGGCAGACTAAACAAAAAGCTCCAAATCTCCCACCATGTTCTCTAGTCCCTCCAGATGAACTTGAAAATATCTCCCCAAATAAGACAGAAAACAAAGTTGTGTACTGCACACCACATCTCCAAGCTGTGTTCCTCTTTGAAAAACATTTGTCTCCAAGATCATTTTTTTGCCAACATATGATGGAATCAAGAGCATATAAATCTCCCAAGATGCCTATGTATATTCAGTCAAGAATACAGTTTACACACACACTGCGGGGAAAGGAACAATCTCTTAGTCACTTCTAATAGCTAAACAATTGTTCTTCCAGTGTGGAAAATTTAGCACTGCCATCACTTCCGTAAGCGCAAAAGTCACGTTAGCTGGAAAGGGGCACCTTGGGAGAGAAGATGCACGTGAAAAGTGACCCTGCACCACTGCTCAGGCAGCCCCTGGGAGTCGCTGGATCTGTTCACTCTAAGTATCCGAGGATTTCCTCACCAGGGACGCCGAGAAAGCAGGGTTAAACTGAGGCTTACGAGAGCTGTTATTTCTAAACGCAGGAGGTTTTATGGCGTGTGCTACAAAGTCTATGGCATTCTTCTCTGGGCATCATTGGACTGAACGTGAGGAAGACACCAGCAGGCATCAAGGCAGGTGAATGAGTCACCGGAGTCCCAAGCTCCTGCCTGAGCCTTGGGTCAGAAACCCGTCTCCCCTCATTCTGCCAGCAGGCGGTTCTCATTCGGGTCACCACGTGACCCTGCGCTAGCCACTGAGCCCTCCGGGGCTCCGCTTCCTTACCTCATCTAGACAATCCAGGTGATCTCAGGAGCCCTTTGACCTGCTGGATGGAACCCCCATAACAGGTCACAGCGTTGCCTTTCTCAAGAGTGGACGGATGGGCCTACTTCCAGTGAGCACTCCTGCCCCTCCCCAAATCCAAACAGTGACAAGAAAACTGTCAAAACCACCGTGCTTTTAAAAACCCACCCTGCGGGAACCAGGCTATGGAGACTGGAAGGAAGGACAAGATTCTGGCATCCGAGACACCTCCCCGAGAAAATAAAGACCCAAGCCACGAGGAATCACAACACTCTTGGAAGTGATCAGGGAATCAGAAGACATGAGGGGGAAGTGGATTTGGCCCAACAGATGGAGCATCCACCCGCCATGTGGGAAGCCTGGGCTTCAAACCCCAGGCCTCCTGACCCGTGTGGAGCTGGCCCATGCGCAGTGCTGATGCACACAAGGAGTGCCATGCCACGCAGGGGTGTCCCCCACGTAGGGGAGCCCCACCTGCAAGGAGTTCACCCCACAAGGAGAGCCACCCCGGGCAAAAAAAAGCACAGCCTGCCCAGGAGTGGCGCCGCACACACAGAGAGCTGATGCAGCGGGATGGCGCAACAAAAAGAGACACAGATTCCCGGTGCCGCTGACAGGAGTGCAGGCAGACACAGAAGAGCGCGCAGCAAATGGACAGAGAGAGCAGGCGACGGGGGCGGGGGTGAAGGGGAGAGAAATAAATAAAAATCTTAAAAAAAAAAAAAAAATGGCATGAGAAATAGCTAAATTTCTTCTTTTCGGTCAGAAAAGAAAAGATGGTGCAATCAACAACCCTCAAAGCCAGTTTTCACAGGCTGCTTCTAGAGAAACGTCCTAAGGTAGCCAGAAGCCAAGAGCTGGGTTTTAATTTCCTTTCTCATTTTCCCATGTAGGCTGTCATGATGCTGCTTTTCAAAAGCCAGCAACAGAAAAGGGGGCCACCAAGACCCCAAAGACAGTAAGCACAGGCATGACATGAGCAAGGGGAGAGGGGTGAAGCGCCCTTGCCCTGTAGGCACCACCAAGCTCTTGAGGAAGGAGCATGGCTGTAGCACTGCCCGCAGTCCTCACCAGGTGGCAAGTGGAGGCAAAGGCACGCCTTCACGGCCAGCACTTCTCTGCTGCCAGCCCTCCACTGTCAAAGGTTAACACAGACTGGGGAGGGGGCGGGGAAGAGGGGGGGAGAGAGGGGAGCTAGGAAAACATTATGCAATATTGGAATGCTACTTTTATTTTAAAAGCCATCATGTGTAAAGCATTAGTGTTTTTGAAATTGCATTCTTGAGTTAATTAAATGGACAATCTTTTATACATAAAAGTGAAAGAAAGCAATTAAAAGCTAAATGAAGAAAAACCGCCTTCCCTGGTGATCTGGGCTACCCCAATCCCATATTAACATCGAGCAAAGACAAGGCTCTCCCCAGCACCACTGTCCAAATGTCTCTTTTATGGCACCCTGGGTGACAGTTTGAGAAGTATTTGTCTTCCTTCTAAGTTTACCTACGAGACTGTTAGGAGAAGAAGAGAAGGGGAGACTGGCAGGGGAGGGAGGAAGAGGGAAAAATCTCATTTACACACACTTTATAAACAAACAAGGAAACCTAGAGATAGGCCAGGTCCCTGCCTTGAATAAAACCAAAATAGATAACCCCCATCCCCAAAAAGAACAGCTCAACCCGGGTTTCAACCCTGAGAATTCATTTCAGAGCTGTGGGCTGTCCGGCCAGCCTCAGCGCATAGACTCGCTGCGAGAGTCAGAGAAATGGATCTGAATTACAGCAGGAGAAACTAAGGCTGGACTTCCGGAGGAGCTCCCTCATGGACAGCTATGGCTGCCCAGCAGGCACCAAATCACCAGCAGGCCTAGTTTTTCGCAAAGGCATCTTCCCCAGGTGGGTGGATGGCTGTGATTACTAAGGTTGCTGGCCCACCCTGCAGAAGGGGTCAGGAAATGGCCAGTGTCAGACCCAACACTGGTCTCAGGGGAAGAAGTGAGACGACCTCCCTTCCAGATGTCTAACTGGACTTGACGCCGTTACTGAAAATGGCTAACATCCATCTGGTGCCCCTGAGAGCATGTCGGGATGACAACAGACCAGATCTCTCTCTTAGGTGTCCACAAGCAGAAAAGCACAGATCAGTGAACGTCCGTTCAACAGAATGGTTTTCCCGGGGAAACATGCTGCAGAAGCTGGACCGAGTTCACCTGCGCTGGAGGCCAGTGGGCTGAGGTGCCAGGTCACCGGCCTCAGCAGGTCCTGCCTCCCAATTTCCCAGAGGTCCAGCCCCTCACCGAATCTGACAGCCTCCCCGGAGAGCTTTTGCAAAATTCTCCCAGACCCCAACACAGCCGCAGCCGTTCCCTCGACCCTCCCAGCTCGCCCTCCACCCAGGTAACGCCGTCTCCCACGGGGACCAAGCGCGGACTGCAGGCTCTTCTGGAGCATCTTCCTTTCCCTTCCTGAAAGGGGGCGCGTGGGCAGAGAAAGTCAAGGAGAGATGGCCCCGAGACACACTGCGACTGTGGGTGCCGGAAGCGAAGGCCGACATCCTTCTCCAGCTAAGACGCCCTTCCCTGCTCGGAGGGGACATCCCCCAGCCAGCCAGGCTTGCTGCTGACTTGCAGGGCCTAAACCCCTCCTGACTCTGTGTCCAGCCGTTCCGCCCTGAGAGGAGGTACTAGCAGGAGTCTAAGAGGAGAGACCCAGTTAGTTCCCAGCTTTCTAAGTGTGTTCAGCCGGGGATAAAACAGGAAGTCTAAACCCCTGCAAAACCCAACGGCACCCTGGAGGAAAAGAACCTCAGGCTGCTGTCCCAGTGCCTGGCTGGGCCTCCCTCCCCGTGGGCGCCTCAGCCAAAACGCTGGCTGGAGGGGAAAGCGGGAGGCGGCGGCGAGAGCAGACATAGGCCTGGATAACCCACAAATTGAATTATTCAGCCCCCACGCAAGAAAAAATAGATCGTTGAATTTCTCTTTGATTCCCGGGGCTCCAAACCCACACAGTGCGGTCAGGGAGCCCTTTGGGCCGCCCGCCGCAGGCCCCCACCCGCCCCTGGAGATGGCCCAGCGCCGTCTACCCCGGCCCCAGCCTCCCTCTGTTCTGTGGTTGAGTTCAGCCCAGGCCCCAACTCATGCAAGGCATTGAGGACACGCTCAACGTTCCCTCCATCTCCACCCGCAGCTCCTCAACCATCTGATAAGCGCTAGAGAAAACATCCTGTGCGCAGAGGCTGCCTTGCAGGGGGGGCCCGTGGGGGGCACCAACGAAGGGGCCACAAGGAGTTAATCCTCCAAGCCCCTCAAGAGATACGGGCCCCACTCTCTGAAGAGTTCAGAGAAAGCAAAGGGAAGAAAGAGTCCACCGGCTAGTACATGGGGTCACCAAAACAAATGCAAGAAGAGACTTCTACACTCCAAAGTTTAAAAAAAACAACCCCCAAAACCTCTTCAATCCTAACAGACGATATACACTAAAAACGAAAAATTTTTTAAAAGGCCTTGTTTAAGCAGAATGTTCAGCTACCTTGCAGTTCTGCTGCAGACCACTCCCCTCTGTACCCACTATGGAGTTCAACTGCACTTTGGTCTGAGGGGCGGGGGCTCTGCTTTCTGCACTCGAGTCACTATCTTAGTTATCCCTCTCCACAATCCTCTCTTCTTCCTCCTCCCTACAACACAAGGCCTGGCCAAAAGCAGGAGAATGCTTCTGATGACCTCAAGGGCTCTCTCTCTCTCTCAGCCCCCACCCTTTTACCCTCAATAATCCCAGTGTTGTGGTTCAAAGGAGAAAATAACAATCTCTGCAATGAAGTGCCATTTTACAGACCTACAGTTTTAGTGTCATTGATACAGCAGTGTCTGCCTTCACAGAGGGTCTTCAAATGTTCCCAGAGACTAGAGGAGTCTGTGAGGGCCCCCATCTTTGACTGGATCCACCAGGATGGGCAAATGCAAAGAAAAGTCGTGAGCTTGACCTGTGTCCCTGGCGTGGCTCATGGTGGGCACTTGGGGTCCATGGGAACCATGCCAAGGCTTCAGGTCCAAGAAGGGGCCACACGAAAAGCTCCAGGGTTGGCCTTTTCCCTGGAATGTGTCCTGAACTCTCCTACAGAATTCTCCAGGCACTCAATAAATACTTAAATGACTTCACCTCTTATTCAACCACATCACAGGGAAAGAGGAGCAGCCCCAGGACTGTGCGGGAAAAGCATCATCCTTTCTGCATATGTCAAAATCATCCCAGGAACAATTGTCCAAGCATTTCCCAGTAGGTTCGCCTCCCAGAAAGACATGGGCAGAAGACTGACTTACCTGGAAGAAAGGAAAATTGAAACAACCGATTCTACCTTTTCCCACTAACCACTCTTACTGTTGCTGTGATGGATGAGGATAGTGATGACGAATGACAAACCGTTCTCTGAAAACCCCAGAGTGAAACATTCACCACGGATCAGAGGACAGTCCAAGCATAAAGAGCCAACGGCGCATTAGGAAAAGCAGCTCAGTGGCCTCAAACCCCAGTGAGGGGCAAACCCAGACTTGGCTGCCAACAGCTCCCCAGCGTCTCAGAGCCACAATGAGAAAGCCTTCCCAAATGCACTTTTTTAAGGATTTTTTTTTTCCTGGAAAGAGAAATAGCAACTGACAACAAATCTGCAGAGAAAAGCAAAGGGGACCATGCCTGGGGGTCTCAATGAGGTTGGCATGCTCAGTGCCAACCCAACACACACAGGCAAGCCCCTCAGCAGAGCTGACACAGACCACCAAACCAGAGGCAAGAGGCCCCGCTGCTGAGGCCAAAGGCAAGGAAACATGCCTGGCCCAGAGACTTTTAATCCCTGGAGCAGCACCCAATTTCAGAAAGAAAAGAAATTAAAACCAGCAGTAAAACCTTACCTGCCCCATCCCCATTCTGGGGATCACCAGTTCTTTTATCACTCCCATTATGTGTACAAAAATAAGCAACAAATATTAGTTTATCTCCACCGTGTGACAATCACAAAGAAATGGAATCAGGTCTTCTACTCTCAAGAAGAGAAAGATAAAGGAACTAACATTTATTGGGCACTACAATAACAGCCAGGAGAGCCACATGTATTTTTTCACTTGATCCTCACAATAACCTTATGACTTAGGCAATAGCATCCCCATTTTACAGGAAAAAAACTACACCTTTGAACACTTAAGGAATAAGTCTAAGGACATGCAACATAACAAGAGGCCAAGTGCTCAAATCTACATCTATCTTGACTCCAAACTTAAGCCTCTTTCTTCAATACCACCCCATGTTGCTTTCTTTAATCACTCAAGTTTCTGTGAAACCCCTCAAATAAATCTAGATAAATATGCAAATGCATCAATCCTGAGTAAACATTCCTCTATGGCCTCAAAGAATGCCAATGCTAAGCTGGAGGATGTGGGATGGACTGAGTCACCACTGGGTAGAATCTTCTAAATCCATTTATGAGCAGTAACTGTCTAACAGAACAGACCAGGTTTGCAATGCACCTGGCATCAACATCCCCTCTGGATTCCCCGAGATGCTAGCCCACATGAATATCTCGTCATTAAAAACTAATCTATGGGAAACGGACTTGGCCCAGTGGTTAGGGCGTCCGTCTACCACATGGGAGGTCCACGGTTCAAACCCCGGGCCTCCTTGACCCGTGTGGAGCTGGCCCGTGCGCAGTGCTGATGAGCGCAGGGAGTGCCGTGCCACGCAGGGGTGTCCCCCGCGTGGGGGGGCCCCACGCGCAAGGAGTGCACCCATAGGGAGAGCCGCCCAGCGCGAAGGAGGGTGCAGCCTGCCGAGGAATGGCGCCGCCCACACTTCCCATGCCGCTGACGACAACAGAAGCGGACAAAGAAACAAGACGACAACAGAAGCGGACAAAGAAACAAGACGCAGCAAAAAGACACAGAGAACAGACAACTGGGGGAGGGGAGGGGAATTAAATAAATAAATAAAAATAAAATCTTTAAAAAAAAAAAAAAAAAACTAATCTAAAGCCAGGCACCATGCCAAGGGTCTTTCCAGATTCCAGGGGGGCCTCTTATCCCAACAGGCCCATGTAGAGAAGCCAACACTAAGTTTTCTGGAAGCAGTAAACACCTGATCTTTAGAGGTGAAGAATCTGACAGTCGCTGTCTGGCCCTCACTGAGTCCATAATTACCCCAGTCTTATTAAAGGTTAATAATTTCATAAAGCTAGATGTGCTGCATCTCGCAAGAGGGTCTGTCAGAAAGGGCAGAGGCACTTGGGTTCTCAGCACAAATCTCCTAGAAAATCAAAATAACTAGAGAGGTGCTCTCCAAGTTTCATCTTTTCCCATCTGTGCCTGAGGAAGCTGAAGAGGGAAAAGGCCCACTTGCTAAGACCCTCAAATTCCCATATTGCTCCAAGACCATACTTCCCTGGGAAACAGGATGAAATACTCATTCAAATCAGTCTTGGCTTAAATACTTCAGTCCTCCAGCCAGGCTTGGACTACAAAAATTAAAGAGAATCTCAAACACATACTAGCCTCCTCAAATAAGCCAACTATTATAGTATTAGCAATGAAGGGTTGTGGGGCGGGTGGTGGGGAAAGAACTTTGTGACTTGAATCTTTGGGTTTGGACTGGTGGAGCCAAACTCACCAAGCCCACCTACCCCATGCTACCTCTATCCACTTAGGAGTGCCACTTGGGCTGAACACAAACAGAAAGAGGTGACTAGAAAAGCCATTTGCCATCATGGAGGAAACTGAGAGGAAAGAGAGATTTTGCCGCTACTGGTAAAGGAGAACCTGCCAATCTGGGTTAAAAACAAACCAAAAAAATCAGGTCTCAGAACACATTCATGTCATTAAGAGCTCACCTCCCCAGTGTCCAGGAATTCCAGGGCCGGGCAGCGGCTCAAGCCGCAGCTGCCTCCGCGGTGCTCTATAATGAAGCCCATGTTTCTTTTTAAACCTTGAACTAACTTTTTGGCAAAACAAAGCAGAACTGAATGTTTCTGTATAAATCCATTTGAAGTCACAGAACACAAACTGGGGTGGAGAAGCTGCCCGCTTCCTAGGACGGTGCAGCCCCATGGCACGGCTGTGTGCCCCAGCACCCCAAGCGCACCCCCACAAGGCGCCTTCCGTCCTGACATCAGATGCTCAGAGCAACGCAGTGGGAAGGGTCTTCGTCGCAGCTTCTCTTTTCCCGAATGGAAGGCCAAGTGAAGGGGACGCAGACTGCCCCCCTAGTCTGTCTAAAGCTGACTTCCTCACACCCCACCCACCCCCGCGCAGACACACACACGCCCCACACTGCTTCACTCACTCGGGTTGGCACAGCACAGCTTTAAGAACTATTGACTCACCAGCAGACACGAGACAACAGTATCATCCAGTAGTTAAAATAAAACTCCACCCAGGACTTGAGTTAAATGTGTGTTTACAAGCAGTTATGTTTCTTGCTGCCTTTTTTTCGGGGAAGATCAGAAGGTTGAAGGGAATGGAATAGTACAAAGCAGGTGCCACGAGAGGAGATGCATCTAAACAACACCTACACATCCTTATTATAAACTACCCTTCTCCTTTTAACTGACCGCATCATAAACACTATCCAACAGATTTGGGACATACATGTCCTGAGTAGCAGAGTATCTACTATTCTTCAGAGGACAAAATTCCGAGGCTGGGAGACCACTGTTTAGAAGTGCACTTCCATACTTGGAGAAACTAAAATCAATATCTGCTGTAGCACCTCTCTCTCCTGCAGTAAGATCATGGCTGGTTTAGGATACAAGCTTCTGTAATGCAGCCTTAACCAACAGAACATTGCTCAACTGCTCTAGAGGCAGGTGTCATAAACAAGCAGCCACATGGCAAACATATTGATTTCCCAGCTCTTATCGCACAGCAACCAGTGCTCAGTTACCAGGCTACTTTAATATGTAATTTACTGCAGGAAGAGGAGAGCAGGGCTGAGGATGTCTGAAATATTTACTGTAGAATTCAGCAGTAGCACAGAGGCTTCCCACACATAGTGGCGATTTGCGAGCAAAGATGAAGAATCCTGGGTGGGAAACCACAAATGATCATTAGCATTTCCAAACTGTGGAAGGAGATCCCCCACCACCTCCCCTCGGCTTAGCCGAGAGCCGATTACTCTGACACGAGTGATCCTCATCAACTATGTTCAGGCAATGAAAGCACCGTTCCTGGCCCGCCACGGCCTTCATTTAAATACGGATGCTGCAGTTCTGTCAAAACAGTCCAAGGAAATCGCCTCCATCTATTACGCGGGTTAAATTGGACTCTCGCTTCTCAGCCCACCTGACTCCAAGGTAAAAATAAAGAGGACTGGGAAGTTAGGATTTCAAAGGCTCTTGTACTAGTTTCTGCAAGACTCCTGAGAAGGCCAGGAGTTTGTTTTTTTGTGTTGTTTGTGTTTTGTTTTTTTTTAATTTAAATCAGACTTTTTATATATCCCAAGCTGCAAAATACCAAAAAAGATCCAACGCTAATTAAAAGCAATCAATGTATAGTTACATTAAGTGGAAAAGCAGCTCTGTGTCTGGCGTTAAAGGTTGTAAGTTTAAAATAAACCCAGAAATGCCAAAGTTAAGCTTTTTTAGAGCAGCACCAGCGCCCACACGCCCAGTACTATATATATATGGGGAGCCCCATACCTTCCGAAGCTGGTCATTAAACCCTCAGAATCTGCTGGCTCCAATGCTGCCACAGGGTAAAGGAAAGTTTCCATTTCCATAGTTTTCATTTTCATCTTTAGAGTCTTAACTTATTTGGACACAGATTACTTGCTTTGAATTTCCTTAGAAGTTTTAAAATTTTCATTTAAATAAAAAACAAACGGGAAAAGAAGAAGAGCAAGATAAAGTCTCTGTTCAGAAGCTCACAAAATCTCTGGCTATGTCAGCAAACAGCTGTGAGAGGGCAAGGCC
Organism: Dasypus novemcinctus; assembly: GCF_030445035.2. Classification (NCBI taxonomy): domain Eukaryota; kingdom Metazoa; phylum Chordata; class Mammalia; order Cingulata; family Dasypodidae; genus Dasypus; species Dasypus novemcinctus. The sequence continues at coordinate 20,185,678 of NC_080699.1, read as the reverse complement.
CACCACAGACGGTGAATGTAAAAGCTCAAAAACCTGACCCCCATATGTTTCCAGTACAAAGTCTGGAAACATAAACACCTTTTTTATAATTATCAGAAATTCTGTAAACCTAGATTGAGTTTCCTTCCTTAACAAAACCTCCCTTTCTATAAAGTCCACAGACATTATTTAAGAAAAAAAATTTAAGAGCAAAAATAAAGACATCATAAAATAAGATCTTTCTTAGACTTCCCAGAGGTCAACTAGAGAAAGTCTCAGAGCCAAAAGAAAGGGAGGAGACTCTTCTAGAATCATATGAGTAACAAAACCCAGGGCTTTACGCAACAAATGAGCTTGAGAGGAACACCTAATAAAAATAACTTCACCCAGCTGATAACAAGAGTGGTGGTTAAAGAGTAATGCTAGACAGATACTCAAGCTCAGAGGTAACGGGATGTTCAAAAAACTAGGCACGTGATTTTTTACAGTCTGATGTTCTTGGCGTTTTCTAAGAAATTCTGTATCAGATGCCAGGTGTTGCAATGAACACAACTAGATCCTTGTTCCTTTGAAAGGAATCCATCATTTGTGCTTTGGCATCCAACACCTTTGGCAAAACCAAAAAAGAAAAAAATGAGGGAATTAGGTTAGGAGACGAGTCAGCCACGCTGCTGAAGCAGAAAGTCACGCTGCGGCGACGTGGTCACAGGGTGCTCCTGTGGCACTCCCGTTGAGCTGTGGCCAGCCTGTGACCGAAACCCCTCGTGCTTCCTCGCTTTGGGAGCAGAGGGGGCCAAAGTGAGGATTCAACCCTTGAACGGCACGGGAAACATGGCTGAACAGCTGAGCAAGGGTTCCGAAAGTTCCAATACCGCATGGCAAATTTTATGGAACAAAAGTGTTGTAAACATGGGCTTTTTAGCTTTTTAAAGCATTTTACAGGAAGCGGCTGTGGCTCAATCAGTTGGGCTCCTGTCTACCGTATGGGAGGCCCTGGGTTCGCGCCCTGGGGCCTTCTTGTGAAGGCAGGCTGGCCCGTGCACCACAGAGAGCTGGCGCAGAAGATGACGCAACAAAAAAGGGAGACCAGCAGATACAGGAAAAAAAACGCACAGCGAATGGACACAGAAAAGAGACAGCAAAGAAAGGAACAAGCCACAAGGGTGGAATAAATAAATAAATTAAATTAATCTTTAACAAATAAAACATTTTACACACACTAACATATATGTAACATAAAATGTGCCAGTTTAACCATTTCTGAGTGTACAACAGGGAATCATTGATACCATTGCCACCATCCACTGTTACTCCAAGTAGAAACTCTGCACACATTGAGCAGTCACTCCCATTCCCCCTACCCTCTGCCCCTGGTAACTTCTAAGCTCCTCTCTTTTCCTATGAATCTGCCTATTCTAGGTATTTCATAGAGCTGGAATCATACAGTACTCGTCCTTTTATGACTAGCTTATTTCATCCAGCATGACATCTTCAAGGTTCATCCATTTGTAGCACCCATCAGAACTTCACTCCTTTTCATGACTGAATAATGTTCCAGTGTATGGATAGGCCACGTTGTATTATCTATTTGTCTGTTGATAGACACTTAGGTTGTTACCACTTTTTGGCTATTGTGAACAATGCTGCTAGGAATACTGCTTTACAAGGACGTTTGAGTCCCTGCTTTCAGTTCTTTGGGGTATATACCTAGGAGTGGAATTGCCAGGTTAAGGGGCCTATGTTTTGATTTGCTCTTATTTAAACCTGCTGAGAACTTACAGCCCTAGGCAGCATATGAAAACTAACAAGCTGACATTTTAGGATGAGCAAGCATGCCAGAAACCACGGAGATCTGTTCTCTCATCTCCTAATGGCTTAATAACTTAAAATTCCAAGATAAAAATTGAGTGTATTTCTTAAAAGATAGGCATATCTGGAGGTTTATGTCTTACCCCAAATCAGAAATTATAGATAATCTAAGTCCTCCAAATTTTAATGAAAACAGAGACCACATCGGCTCCCTGCTATTCAAAGCCTGGCAATGTATTTCAGAAGCTCAATTTGAGATCAAAATTAGAGACAAGGGAAAAGGCAATTTTAAGTTCCTCCAAGGAAATTTTGCAGCTTTAATATTAACATGTCCTTGGGTGGCTCAGACCATGAGGAATTTACTTTTTCATAGAACAAACTTTTCTTTTAAACTCCTTTTTTTAATACAGTGTCTTAAGTAGATCTTTTGGAATTTACAAGATAAATACTGGTAATTTGATTCTTATCTTCTCTAAATCCAATTCTAAGCCAATTTTGTGTAAAGGACACTAATTATAGCCTACAGGGAGAAAAAAGGTAACCTATCATAGAGAATACACTTGAAACATTTAAAAGGCTTTGGGACCCTGAAAAGTTAAATAGATTTCAAATCTATTGGAGTAAGAATAATAATTAGTTAAATGGAAATTATTCGCAGGGCCCAGTCTACTTACTATGGGCACTTCAGAGCCTTGTCATCTCCCGGCCCAAGAGTGCTCCAGTTAAAAGGGCCCAGAGTTCACTTCCTTTCCCCCCAGGCCCAGGCCTAGAAGTTTCTCTGAAAAGACCCAAGACCCAGCCTTGGTGAACAATACTAAGAGAAATGGGGTGACAGAACCCTGCCCCACAGATAGGCATAGAAACTGTGCTTACATAAGATGCACAGTGGATGAGACTGTGGGGTGTGTGCACTGCCATTGTCGTGCCACACCACTCCTACCCCTCAGTGCTATTTTTCTTGGCATGGGACATAAGAGACAGTCATGCTAAACGGATGCCATAAACCCCATCTGATGTTTCCAGGCAGCTTTCGTGATGCCAGAACACACAGAGGCCCCAGCTCACGGAGCATCCACGGCGGTTGAGGGATCAGTGAAGCGGATCTTTGGAGGCCTTGACCTTCGGAAGCTCTTGATCCCACCGTGGACACTCAGAGCTGCTTGACTGCTCAAAACCTCTCACCTGAACAGCCTGGATTTCAGGACTACCCCAGCCAGGGAAGACCCCCTGGGCTGGGGACCTTGTGCATCTGGCCAAGCGGCACATAGGGCTTGAAACCCAGTCCCATTCTGCACACCAAGCCATGGGCCCTGGTTAGGGGCCAAATCCACCCACAGGAAGGGGTGCCCCTTCTAACTCACACAAACATGTGTGGGCTCCTGGCAGCCATGCTGAGTCCACACAGAAACTTCCTGAGCAGCAACAACTCTCTCTGGAGGCCACTTCCTCCTTGCTACTGCCTGCATGCCCAAGTTTCCCACTGACCCCAAGAAGCTGGGTGCCACCCAAACAGAGTATCGCCATCCATGGGGTGGCCGTCACCCTGCATCAACTAGGAGGACACACTGTCAAGTGACCTGGTCCAAAACCGTAATGCTTGAGTGAACTAAGACCTCAGACTATAAGTGGACTAATTTGATTTTTGTTTTACTGAAAAGACAAAAAAAAAATTTTTTTTAAGGGCCAATATTGAAAAACTTATCAAAGAAGGGGTCAAAACCTGAACCAATGAGGAGCTGGTCATCACTATTCCAAACATACGAAAACAGAAAGGAAAAGTGTCTCTTGACAATTTATTTTAGCTCCACCCAAAACCAATCCTTGCGTAGGATATAATGGCCCAAAAAGCTAGCATGATGCTTTTTCTATGAAACTCTACGAACGGACGTGGGTTAAGTGGGAGCAACAGGGCTCTCCATTCTTCTCACAGATTGGTCCTTCAGAGAAACCAGGCATCAGAGCAATTGGTATTGGTTAAAAAGAGAAAACTTCGTTTCCTGTGACTTTCCAATCTCCCTACAGGCTCTGGCTGCTTTCAGGTGCTATGAGAGGACACAGAAAGTGGACTGAGGGGTGAGGGTAAGGTAAAGAGATTTTCTGAGGCTATTTCCAACACTACATTGAAAGCCACTGTTCCGCCATCTTAATTCAGGCCAACAGCACATCTCATTCTTGGTATCCTCTCCTTCTACTTGTCTCACTTCTCTGGCAGTGGAGCAACAACAAGAGAGGGGGTTTCCCCCCAGTGGTAACTGTGGTGGAAGAAGAGAGGTGAGTGGAAGAACGAAGAGCTGACAGGGGGACTGGTCCCTCTGTGGCTGGGGACGCCGACTGCCACCCATGAGTTTTTCTCCACCTCGCGGCACAGACCACCCAGAGCTACTGAACAGCTCCAGGCCCTCTGGGGCAGGCTTGGACGCAACCATTCTGTGCCACTGTGGCCCAGATTTCTGGTTCTAAAAAAAAAAACTGTCGTCTCCAAGATATAATTAAGGAGCATAGGAAAAGAACAGTTGGGGCCTCACTACTCCATCTGGACTCAGCTACTGGAAATCAGGAGCCGTCAGCAAAGACACTGTCAGGCTAGTCAGAATTTACCAACGTAGGGCAGTGGTTTTTATCTTCTTTTACAGGGTAATTTGGGGGCGTGGTTTGTGTCTGCATGGGTGTATGTTTAACATCGTCTAACCACCAGCCTTAATCCTTCAAATGTTCTCCTGGGAAAAGTCTCTCCCCACTTTATCATGTAATGCAGACCAGAGGGGGTGACAAGAGGGTGACTCCATGAGGAATCTCAAGAGCCAGGGGAGGGTGGGGGGAAGTCTGGGGGGCCTGGGAAGTGTGGTCCTCAATTTGGCTGCTCAAACTCAAAAAAGGAACAACGGCCCAGTCAGCGTGAAGGGAGAGACCGCGTGCACGGCAATCCCACATGTTATCTGCCCTAAGCCTGAAAACAACCCCAGAAAGTAGGTGCTCTCAAGAGCTCCACCCCCACCCCCCAAGAGGAAGGAGAAAGCAGGAAGTGGGAGTCACCAGGAACAGATAAATCACAGAAGGTGAACACTGTCCCAAGAGTGGTCTTTGGAGACAGGAGAATGCGGGTATACAGTGAGGTCCCCGATCCCCTCTCCTCTTTGACCCCAACCATGGCTCATGGGAGGACAACCAGACAGTCAGGAGAGAAGTGAAGGGAGAACGGAATACTAAGACGACCAAGACAGTGGTGCCCCCTCTCTGCTTCCCCACCCCCAAGAACCCTGGACCATCAAATTCATGTAAGGTGCAGCCTGGAGCTGTCTGAACACACACATATCACAGTCCTGGAGGCGGCCCCTGCACTCTCACCCTCTCCTCTCCTCTCCTCCAAGCCAAACTGCCAATGACAAAAAGCCCCTTCAACGCTCGGTGGTGCCCCCACTTTTTGTAGCCAGCCCTGGAAGGCCTGAATGCACAAACACAGTACCCTTTCACCACGGCCTCTTGGGGCTCCTCTTTCACTCAGACTGTGAAAGAGAGTACTGTAAATAAAAGAGGCCTGTGTGACCTGCCCGCCCCGGCCCCCCAGACCTCGCTCCACTCTACTGTAACGGAGCTGCTCGCCCACACAGCCCTAGGCGGCCCCTGCTCAGCCACCACCAGTGCCCACCAGGTACCAGGGGGAAGGAGGATACAAGGCTGAGGCCCTGGGCTGGTCTAGGGGCTACCGGTGAGGAGGACAGAAGGGGGCCTGGACAGTCCCAGTGACTCTTAAGCATGTAAGCACTTTTTATAATGGCTGCAGGGAAAATCATCCCAGAATGCCACTGCCGGGTTGCTTTAGGAGTGGGGAGGGGAGGCCATTTGTTTTTTGTTTCTTTGTCCTCCCAAGTGGACAAAACCAAGGAGATGAAGAGTGGGCTGGAGGACAAGAATCCACCCTCAATCTCAACCCAGGCGTACAGGACCTTGTCCCAAAAAGTTTGAGATGCAAACAGAACTGCATCACAACTGTACAGCCAGACACTCGGAGGGAAGAAGGAGAATGGAAATAGAAGACTGGGGAAAAGAAGGAAAAGAAATAAGGCACAAAGAAGGGCAGAAGTAACAATCAAATGCACAAAGAGACAACATCAGCCAGATGCCCACCCAGAACCACCCAGCACCGGCATTTACAGATGCCAACATCTACAGGCTAAGGGTTGAGAGTTCATGTCTATCAGGTCCTTGGGTGGGGTTTGGGGGTGACATGAGTATAAGGATGAAAAGTTTCTTACTAAATGTCCTTTGTTTTGGCCTGCACAGCCAGGTAACGTGGTTTAGAGGCTGTACCAACCTTGATCACCCCACGATACCCATGGTGATTTGTACCAATGCAGTGGGGGTGGGAGGAGGATAAAATCTGAAACTCAGAGGAGAAAACAAGAAAAAAAGCAGAAACAGTAAAGCCAAACATATATATCCCTCTAATTTCTCCTGAAGATAAACTGCTAAGAAGATAAAATAAAAAATAAAGCAGGTGCACCGTCTGGTAGGGATATCAGTATCTTACACGAGAAGGGCAGGAAAGAGGAACATACGCTCCCCCCCCTGACCAGGGGAGCAAATGTGGGTCTCAGGACCTCCCAGCACACAGTCCAGGGCCTGTCTTCACAGCATTCAGGAGAAGCAAGGCCTTTTTCTAAGTTTTAAAATGAGTTTCTGGGAAACGGATGTGGCTCAACTGGCAAGAGTGCCCTTCTACTACATGGAGGGTCCAGGGTCTGATATTTAGGGCCCCCTGACCCATGTGGTGAGCTGGCCCATGTGCACTGCTGCTGCACGCAAGGAGTGCCGTGCCTGCATAGGAGAGCCCCACGTGCAAGGAGCGTGCCCCGCAAGGAAAGCTGCCCCGCGTGAGAAAAACGCAGCCCGTCCAGGTGTGGCGCGGCACACACAGAGAGCTGACACAGCAAGATGACGCAACAAAAAAGAGATGGAGTTTGCCAGTGCCACTGAATAATGCAAGCAGACACAGAAGAACACACAGCAAATGGACACAGAGAGCAGATAATGGGAGGGGGGAGAGTGAAAGAAAAAAAATACTTTAAAAATAAATAAATAAATAAAACGGGTTTCCCAGGATTGAAGAACAAAAAGGTAGGACTCTAAGTCAAAGGTTGGAAGCCCTGTCACCCAGATCTCAAAGGAGCCCCCGACAAGGTGTGAGCCACCGAGGCCCTCCAGCCTGCCTCGTTACCACCAGAAAGCCAGGGAGGGAAGACTGAGAACTCCCTGCCTGGGCGGGGCAGCCTCATCCCACCTCCCAAATCACCAAGAGCCTCTCCCGGTTAGCGAGACAAGGCCCCACCCAGGGAGAGCCAGCAGCCCGCCTTCCCGCCACTCCACCGGACCCGTCAGCTCCGAGGGACAAAACAAGTAAGTTCCTGTTGGCCTCAGACTCCTGAGTGACAAAAATGGCCCCACCCCTCAGAAAGTGCACCTCCCTAGCCAAGCCAGGAATGCCCAGCGCTCTCTGCTCCCAAACCCCCACCCCCCACCCCCCACCCCCCACTGAATCATTCACAGCACACCCTGGCAGGGAACAGAAGACGGGACAAGGAGCTCACAGGGAGCTACGCTCAACGACCACAGAAGAGCCTGAAGAGCCACTCTGGGTCTCGGTTAACTGTCCATAAAATGGGCGTGAGAACAGTAATACTACTTTACTTGCCTGAAAGCTGTGAACCAAATGACCTCCTAATGTCCCTACTCGATGGAAGATCTTGATTATAGGAATAATCTCAGAAACAGGAAAAAAAAAAAAAAAAGCAGCCAGGTGACCCAGAATCAGCCACTTCCTGCCCTGAGCCTGGCTGCCTGCCCCAGTAGGCCCCAAGCAGAGTTAGAGACCTACACGCACCGTCTGGTGCCTCTAAAACTCCTTTACACAGCACACACCTGGGGATATACCTGCAAAATCTAGAGGAGGGCAGGGAGGAGCAGCCACCCCTGCCCTCTCAGCTCAGCACCCTGCTCATCCTTGTACCAGGTTCACAAATTCTGCAGAGAACACACAGCGCTCTGGCCAGTGCCCACACCAAAGACGATCCCCCAAAGGGTACTTGAGGACCATAGCTGGGTCACCATCCCCTCGGCTGCCCCACAGCTCAGGCCCCAAAGGCTAACTCAGCAGCTTCTGTCCCCTCCTGCCCAAGTCCAAGCTGCGGAGGGTGAGATTTCTAGGCAGCCTGGGGAGAAGGATTCCCTCTCCAGGTCTTTGGGATCAGAGGCCCCTCTACAATTCAGTGCACTGAACACATCATGGGTCATTTCCCAGTGCTACCCACCAGGCTGAGCTGGAAGAAGCAAAAGAAAAAGCCACCATCTCTGCCCTCAAAGAGTTCTCCATCTCACGGAAGAGATGATCTGGAAATTAATACAGTGGTGTCATAACTGCAAATGACACACCCGTGCCTGCTCTAGAGTGGGCACCTGCCTCTCCTTCCCGGGATCCAGTCCTCACAGGTTCCCTTCATCCAGGAGAATACCAGCAAATTCTCACCTCTGGATCCCTGCCTCCTCCACTCAGCAAAGCTCTCCCTGGAGACTCTTCCTCAAGGGCTGTTTCTCCCTGGGATGGGTGGGTGTTGAGTGGGGGTGCAGGAAGCCAAGGAAAGGGGACAGGGGATCCAGTTGCACAGGTTCATGGTCCCTTGGCCCCCGGGAGCCTGCTCACTGTCACCCAGCAGGTAAACCCCGGCTGTAATGCATTTCTACTTTGCCAGCAGCGTAAGGCACTGTGTGCACAGCCCCCAGCCACAACCTCTCGCGTGGCCTTCACATGCTCCCACTCCCTGCCACCATAAAGATGCCCATTAAGACAAGTTTTCCACCGATCGAAAAAAATCCAAAGCCAAGAGGATTCTGCTTGGACAATACCTGTTGCCTGCACCGCTGCCTGGGACACCTTCCCACCAGCTTTGCCTCATCGTTAAGCCCTTTAGCACTACATTTCAGAGATGCAGAAAGCTCAGGCCACTCCTGCTTCATAGGTACATGGCTATACATCAGATGACGGATTTACAGACCATATCCAAATCCAGGGCTCTGCACTAGATGCTGGGAGGAAGGAGAGGAGGGATGTCTGTATAACTGAAGAGGACCCAGGGCCCACCCGTTAAGGTCTATCAGGAGGAGAAATCCCAATAACAGAAGACGGAGCTTTATCTATACCTCTCTTGGCATGGGTGTTCAAAGAAGGTACACATTATTTCTGGTTGACAGCAAACAGAAGGAATTCATCAGGAAAAGCTTCGTGAAGCAGAGTGCATTTAGCGTGAGCTTGAAAGATTTGGCCCCGTTGCACTGTGTGGAGAGGATATGGCAAGTGAAGGAAAGAAAAAGACTTTAATTCAACAGCAACATTCGCTGAGCTATCAGATGCTGGATAATGGACTAAGTAGGCTGTAGTCCAGACAGGAAAAGACGATGCCTGCCCTTGAGCAGGGCACATCTGAAGGCATGCGCTAAGGAAGGGGGGAGGAGTGGAAACGTAGCTGGAACCCTGGATCCTCAATGGCTTTGAACACCAAGCTAAAAATTCTCTAAGTCATTGTCTAGAATGGGTGATAGAGAGCGCTGGAGGCTTCTGAGCAGGTCGGCAACGTGGCAGAACTCTGCTGCAGGAGGATGCGGGAGATCAGCCACAGCAGGGTCACAGCAGGAGGCTCCTCAAGAGACCAAGAGAATCACCTGGTTGAGTGACAGTTAGGGATTGGAACTGGAGAAGCAAGTGAAGGATGAGGATGGCAAAGGAAAGGTACAAGCTATAGAGGATGCCCAAGTCTGAAGGATGGGTGCCTGGGAAGAGGGCAGAGCCTCTAGCCCAACTTGAGGACACAGAAGGAGAAGCCTGCAGAGGGAGTGTTGACCTCAGCTGGGCACACATGGAGCTGTAGATGCTGGCAGGACTGGTGTGCTCAGAAGGCAACCAGAAAGGAATCTGTGGAACACAAGAAAGACAAAAAAAACAAAAAACAAAAAACTAGAAAGACAGACCTGGAAGTCATCCACAGAGCAGAGATCGTGGAAACCACAGAATTACCAAGAAAGAAGCTAGAGAGAAGAGAACCAGCCAAGGACATCTCGGGAAACGCCCCTGGAGGAGAGGGTCACAGTCAGCATCAACTGGCATATGCTGACCATACACCACGGACCAGACATCATTCTGAGCTAGGCATGGACACAGTTTAACCCTCTCACTTGCCCCGTAAAGAAGAGACAATACTAGCATTTTGCAGATGAGGAATTGGACTCTGAGGACCATAAGGCTAAGCTACTCTGTATGGGACAAAGTCAGAATTCAAACACAGGTCCTGGAGAGCTCCATTTACCAGATCACTCTGCCCCTAGAGAGGGAGTTTTGGAAAATGCCAAGGAAGTGGGTGGGGGGTCAGACGGAGGCAGGGAGATCAACCAGGCCAATGCTAGGGAGTCCCAGGAAGGAACACTGTTTTACAAACTAGGAGGTCACAAGGGACCTTTGAAAGGACAGTGTCAACACTGTCTTGAGTATGGAAGCCAGACTGCCGTGGACTGAGCAGCTTCCTGCAGGCAAATGAACGTACAACTCCAAAGCTGAGGCAAGTAAATTCATAAGCCCCTAAGAATTCACCTTAATAGTTCCCACCTCACTGGACTGTCATGAGGAGGGAATGCAGGGCACTCAGGATGTAGGAAAGGCCCAGTGAGCTCCTATTTATTGAGGACCTACTATGTGCCCAGCATGGTATGTGGTAGTGGAGATAAGAGGATAAACTACAATCTTTTACCATGAGATGCAGCGGTGCTCAGAGATGTATTCACCAAGTGCAGTGAATGTCTCATGATGATGGAGGAGATTGTTGTTATGGGGGGAGGAGTGGGGTGAGGGGGGTGGGGGTATATGGGGACCTCATATTTTTTTAATGTAATATTAAAAAAATAAAGAAAAAAAACTACAATCTTTTTCTTGCAGAATTTATTCAGAGAGACAAGACATCCCCTCAAATGGTTTAATCTCAAGCCAGCAGAGCTCATCATCAAATGGAGCACACTGGAAAGGCTGCAGGGGACAAAGGAGGCGGCCAGCGAGGACCAAGACAGGGAGACAAGCTTCCCAAAGGAAGTCTGGCTTCAGCAGGCCTTGAAGACTGGATGGGACTGAGAAGACCAAGGAGAAAGGAAGAACAGTCCAGGGCTGAGGGGGGAGCGTGGTGAATGCCAAAAACAAAAGCACTTCTAGCCCAGGCCTGGCTCGCGGGGAAGCAGCCTGACTTCCCTGAAGCCCAGGACTGAGTGTGCGCCGCTGCTTGTCTTGTTTGCAAAGGGGAAAGCATGGATGTGAAAAAGGGCAGGCATGCGCCAAGTCTGAGGCCCCACTCAATGTGGCGGACTCCGCAAGGCAGGTCTCTTCCCAAAGCAGAGTTCGAACTGCAGGCAGGAGCTAGGACAGGTAAGAAGTTGAGAAAAAGAGGACGCAGCCAGCCCAGGTTGTCTGCAAACCTCTTTGCTACTCCCTGCCCCAACCACCAAGCACTCAGAGCAGGCTGGATGACAACAAAGGGGCTTAGCGTTCTGAGCAATCACAAGGTCTTGCCTTCCCCCAGTTTGGTTTCCTATTAGAATTTCGGTTATTCAACTCCCAATAAATGAAAGCCTTTCAAATGCCCAGAATGTTAACATGGCACCCAAAGAGCTCTATGACCTCGCCCTCATCCACTCTTTCTGTCTCAGCTCCCATCCTAGCCCACCCTCAGCCCCCTTCCAGCACCCCAACCTGTGATGGACCCCCAACCCCACTTACACACCACCACACCTTCACTCACCTCCCAGCTAGAAATGACAGCTCCTACTTCCACTTGTCCAAACCTTGGCCATCTTCCAAGGACTGGCCAAATGCGCTTCCTCCTCTGGAATCTTCAGTCTGCATTGTTCAGTTCCTCTCCTATATTCCCAGCCCTTAGTTTATATTATATAATGGCTGAGCATATGGTCTCTCTCTTACACATACATGCACACGCACACACAGCAGTCACGTCTTTTCACTCTGAACTCTTGAGCTCTTAAGATGTCATTCGTATTTCTGTACTAGCTCCACAGCACTTAGCTACACCTTAGCACCCAGTAGGTGCACGGTTAATGTTTCGTTTCATTTTTCCCTCTATACCCATGGCCAAGTCCTCACGTTCTGTGGTGCTCTCCAAACATGCGCAGCAAGGCAATCCACAAATGGGTCTTGATGAACAGGAGAGACACTTTCCACATGCAGAGCATGTAGTAAATAAAGATTAACGGGGGCCCCAGAACCTTTTGTTTGAGGTATGTTTGTGTGTCTCCTGGGTTGGCTTGGAAAAAGCACCGCTTCCTGAGATCACGGCCACCATTCTAGGATAAAGCAGCAAATTAAAAAGCCAAGTTATCCAAGGTTTAGTCAAAAGCACAACTTCCGAAGGACTCCCCAGAGGCTGCCGCACAGCCTGTTCCCTCACCGATACCTACCTCCGCTTCAGGACAGAATGGTCACAGTAGGTTTCTGGCATTAAGACGAGAGTCCTTCATCACTGAATTTCAGGGGATCCCCCAGACTCTGCTTACTAGGGCAGGAAAGCACATGGCTCGGCGATGGGAGGATTTGCACCTAGCTTTATGACTAAGAGGGAAGTAGGATTTAATCTTCAGTGAGCCAGCCCATATTCCTGTATTTTAAACCCAGAAAGCCCTGTGCCCAGACCACCCAGCGCAGCCCGTCTGGCCCCAGGACTGCTAACTCAGGGCCCACCTTGCAGAAGGGCATCTGACTGGCATGGTTGCCCCGGGCTCTCGGGTGACGCACTCAGGGGGGCTCCCTCCCTGCCTCACCTGCCTGAGCCTGGCACCCTTTCCTTCTCACCACCTCCCATCAGCCCCACCACCGGCCACCAGGGATCCCACCGCCCAGCAACACGGCTCTAACTTGGTTCAAAAGCCTCCCTCCTCAGGAGCTCTCATCCCTCTAAATAATGAATTTCTCAGCTCTAATTAATGCAAGAAAAGGGATGATCTACATTTCTCTGTTGCTCTAAGTTATAGCTAGTTAGACAGTTTGAGGGAAGAGCAGCCTCTAGCTAAAGGGTCAGATAAGCTAAAATCAATATAAGCCACTGCCTCCAAATCTTTTAAATTACCACCTTCCCTCCCCTGACCATCCCTGAGCTGGACCCCTGCGGTGGCAATGGAGTCCTGGAAATGACCATCCATTCAAGCTAATATTAAGAGAGAGGTCATCTCCCACCAACTCCCGATTCTTGTCACCACCCCACACATACACCGAGTCTCTGGGAGCAATCACCCATCAAGAACAAAGAGAAGAAGCTGAGAGCATTCAAGGTAAACAATAGAAGACAGACACTCAGAAGAAGTATTAAAAGAAGCACAACTTCTTAAACAATGGAGGTGAAAGTCTAGTTCTTCTCCCTACTGGTCACGTACACCTGGTCATGTCACTGAGTACAATCACCCTGATGTGATCAGATCAAACATCAGTATAGACTAAAGAGACAGTGACATTAAATGCAATATATGATCCTGGACTGGATCTAATAACAGAGGAGAAAATGCCCAAAAAGACATAATTTGGACATATGATAAAATTGAAATATAGACTGCAAGCTTTACGTCAATGTTAAATTTCTTGAACTTGATAACAGAACAGCATGCCCTTCCATTTATTGCACTTTACAGATATTGCATTTTCTACTAAGTTAAGGTTTGTGGCAGTCATGCGTCGAGCGGGTCAACCAGCAGCATTTTTCCATCAGCGTGTGCTCACTTCATTGCTCTCTGTCACATTTTGGTAATTCTCACAATTATTTCCTACTTTTTCATTATGATTATATCTGTTATGGTGATCTGTGATCAGTAATCTCTAATGTTACTATATTTGTTTTGGGGTGCCACAAACCACACCCATATAAGACTTCATTGATAAATAGTAAATGATTGACTGATTGATGATAAACAAATGGACTTTATCGAAAAATGTTGTGTGTGACTTCTCCGCCAACTGGCCATTCTCCTGTCTCTCTCCCTCTCCTTGGGCCTCCCTAGTCCTTGAGATACAACAATATTGAAATTTGGCTACTTACAAACCCTACAGGGTTCTGTAAGTATTCAAGTGAAAGGAAGAGTCAATCAACGCAGCAAACCTCACTGCTGTCTTATTTTAAGAAATGGCCGTAGCCAACCCCAACCTTCAGCAACCACCCCCGTGATCAGCCGTCAACACTGAGTCAAGACCCTCCATCAGCAGAAAGATCTCAACTCTCTGCAGGCTCAGGTGATGGCTAGCATTTTTTCACAATAAATTACTTTTAATTAAGGTATGTACATTGTTTTTTAGACATTTTGCTATTACACACTTAATAGCCTACAGTAGGGTATAAGCGTAACTTTTATGGGCACTGGGAAACCAAAAAATTTGTGTGACTTGCTTTATTGAGATATTTCCTTTAGTGTGGAGGCCTGGAGCGGAATCAGCAATACTTCCAAGGTATGCCTGTGGTGACCTAAGTGAATATTCTTGTTCTTAGGAAATACACATGGCGATATTGAGTATTCAAGGAGCATGATGTATACAGCCTAGTCTCAGATGTTTAGAAAATGGACAGATGGATGGATGATGGATGGATAGATAGAATACTAGGGCAAAAATGTGGCAACATGTTAAAAGTTGGTGGATCTGGGGATCTGGGTGGGGAGTATCACTGTTCTCTATATGAGTTTTGTATTATTTTTGCAACTATCCTGACAAGTTTGAAATTATTTCAAAGTTTACAAGTTTTTCATTTTTAAAAATCAATAAAAAATTTACAAACCTGGACATATCTATACGAAGGTTATGAGGATGGATGGAGAGAGAAAATAAAATCAGGGTACAGGGGAAGGCACTGAGGGAATGGAGGCCGTGCTTCCTGAACAGAGATGCCACCTGGCAAACTTACAAATAGCTGCAACCCCAGGTCTCTGTGACTCCACAGAGCAGAATTACTGGGAAACAGAACTGTTGCTCATAAAAGGGTACCATCCCTCTGCAAAGGGGTCCAAGGAGAGGCTGGGTGGCACAGCATGAGGACATCGGAGTCTCGGGACAGGGGCTGGCCACAAAAGTCCCTTGCAGCCCATGTCCAGCACAGCAGAAGAGGCCACCACCAGAAGCCAGGGGCTGGAATCTCACGGATTCACCTCTAGAGCCATGGGGGCTGGAGAAGGTGCAAGGAAGAAGGCAAACATTGTATCTTCTACCCCTGCTTGCTGGAGCCAGATCACCTGGACCTTAGAAGAGCTGCGGTAACAAGGCAGGGGCTTCTGGTCAACACCCAGAGTCCCCACAGTTAATTTCTTAAAGCTGGTGTCTGGCGACCACCGGGTTTCAGGCGGGGAGGGAGGACACCTCTACCGCCGTCTACACTTTAACTTACGTTTAGGAATGGCTTGTTCCCTTTTGTTTTGGGCTAAGAGTGGTAGATGCCAAGCAAGTCTGTCCCCCTTTCAGCTTCTCTTTTTTAAAGAAGAAAAAAACAAGAGAGAAACACAAAACAACCAAACACCCGTAGCCCAAGCCCACATTGGCACTGTGGGCGGCCTACATGAGCTTCCTTTATCCAACCACAAAAAGGCATCAGTGCAACCAGCGAGGGGCCCTGGCACGGCGTTTCCAGGCAAGGCCCCTTCTCCGTTGAGGTTAGCAGTTACCCAGGGGCCAGGAGCCACTCAGGCAAACAGACCATGCCCCTCGTTACACAACGCCAGGCCCCTTATCTCCCGCCCGGGGCCACTGTCGGTTTGCAGACATTGCGTAGCGCGACAACCACAGCCGGGACTGGCCCGCGGGAGATAGCTGCCTCCCCGTGCGCTAAGGGGCGACAAGCGGGAGGCCGGGACGGTTAGCCTGCCTGCAGACACCCGGGTTTCTATTAAAAGAGAGGCAGAGAGACGGGTAACAGTCCCCCGAACAACTTCACAGTGTCACTTCCTTTGATCCCCATGGCGGACGCCCCCCTCTCTGCGAGCCCCCTCCCTCTCCCAGGCCCTCTGTGTGCTGTGAAAAGGTGGCAAGTCCGTTTCGCGTCATTTCATCAAATCTTGCTGGAACGCCAGGCACAAGACCACTCTCTCCCTAGGGGCCTCCTTAGAGGCCGATGACCACCCTCTGAGCTCTGATTTGGACTGACTCTTGAAGGCAGGGAGGGGGCAGGGAGCATAAGAAACGGGCTTAGAGGGCGTAATATCAGCAGGAGAGCACCAATTATGCCGCTACTCTCCTTCTCAGAAGCCTTCCAGGGCTCCAAACGGCCCCCAGAATCAAGTTCAAAAACAAACACCAGTTACATTTATTGAGCAACTGCACTGTTCCTGGCCCTGCACAGGGTGCGTTAACTATATTATCTCAAACCCTACTTATCCTTTAATATCCAGCTGAAATGCCACTCTATCCAAGAGCCTCGCACTTAAGACAGCGGCAGTTGCAGAGCTATCTGTGGGCTGCTGGCTTAATGTCTTGGAAGTGCCGGGACAGAGACCGTATTTGTGTCGCTCACGGCTCTATTCCCAGGGTCTATCTACCCCAGTGCCCGGCACACAGTCAATGTTCAATTAAGAGGTTTTTTATTAGAAATGAATCCCTCCAGGGAGAACTCTTTTCTCTCTGAATTCTCTTGGCTCATTTTTTTTTTTAATCTACCATCATCGTTTTATTTTCTATTTTCTATCATAGCTATCAAATGCATTTTAAGGATTTTAACTCCTCTGCTCAAATTCTAAGCTCCTTAAGGGCAGGTCCCACCTCTTATTAATCTTTGTATCTCAGAAGCCCTAAAATCACCCATAAATCTAAAGGACTCGATGTGTATTGGTCTACTCGGGGTGCGCAGCAGAGAGGTTAATGAGCACCTCAAGGGCCAGTGGCCGAAATCCACCCTTCACCCTCCCACTAAAATTTAAACCACTCTTGTGTGAGATTCTCCACGTGCCGCCTCCTTGGCCAGACTGAACAACAGACCTGAGCGGACACGGTCAAGTGTGTGAAGGAGCAACTAAAATAGGCCAGGCAGGTGAGAAGTGGGCTGAGTCCTGTACCACTAGCTGGCTGTGTGACTCTGGGCCAACCAGAACCTCTCTGGGCCTCTGCATCCTTTTAAAATGAACGTGCTGAAATAAACAATTCTAAGGGCCCTCCTGGTTCTGGCAGCCCATGATTCCTGGTCACCTTGAGAGCCCAGGCCCACGAGGCAGGAAGAGCACTGAGCGTCTTCCTTGATGGGGGCACTTCGATAACTTCTCTGTGCTGTTCCTTAATCCTCCAGAAGGAAATAAATAAGCCCTGGCCAGTAAAGCCAGCCCCTCTCAATAGGAAGGAGGACAACCAGGACCTGACGCGAAGAACCGGGGGAAAGCAGACACTGAAATGGACTCTCGATAAATAACTTCCTTCTAGTTAAAGCGGAATTTTTTCCCACTTATGTATACTTTCACAGATCCAGTTCAAATTAGCACAACCTGGCCTTAAATACTGTGCAAAACACATAGTAAGCATTTTGCTTTTATTTATGTCATCAATGGTTTCAATGAGGATGACTCACCCTTCCTCTTTAACACTCTGTTCTAATATGGTTTACTATAAATAATGCAGAGAGAGAGACACAGAGCACAGGGCCCCTGCCCATCAGGTCACAAAGGAGCCAGGGCCAACAGCAATTCTCCGGGGAAGGGGGCCTCAGCTGAAGGCTGGGGAATTGCTCATGTGGAGAAGAAAAGCAAATACCCCTCTGTCCACCATCTGAGTGCTGAGGGCCAGTCCCCTCGTTTTGAAAGGAGACTAACCTGCCTGAGGACGTGGCAGGCCTGAGGCCAGGACTTCAACACATCTGCTCCTCTGACCTTCCAGGGCCGCCCGGGAGGCGGAGTCGGGAGGCAAACTCAGGCCACATGCTCCCCTGCCCACTGAACTCAGTCCATTCATTCTGACCCCAAAGCAACTTCTACTGGTGGTGCTCCAAGGTTCTGCTAACAAGAGAAGGGCCTCTCGGGGGCCCTAACTCACAGGAGGCCAAGCCTCAAACGCACAAACGCCCAGGCGAGCGAGGGCAGTGGCGCCTCCTTGCTGGGAGTCCGGCAGCAGCAGCTGGCCTCATCCACCTCCCAACTACGGGCTACGATCACCCAGAAATGAGGCCAACATTCATTCCAGAGCTGGCCAGCCCTCTCTACACATTCTTTCCAGAATCTTCCTTAGGTGTCGGACATCGTCATAAATGGCGCTTATCGCTCATTACGTTTACCAGATTTTCACTGAATTATTTTGGCCATTTCCAAAAGTCAAATCTACCCTGCCCAAGACCAAGGCAAGAAGAATGTTCCAGAGACTTTGGAAAGGATTCCAAAATAAGAATTCAAAAAGGGTTTGGGGATTAAGTGATCACTTATTAGCTACGCGGGCTCCTTGAATACGTCAGGAGCACTGCACACAGGGAGACCTTTATATTCACAAGGCATTCGGGTTATTCCCCTGTCATGTCACCTGCTGGCTGCCGGCACAGGCTTGGCACCATCGTCAGTTCATCAGTGCCCAACACAGAAGTGTTTCCTGGGTCCTTTCACAGTTTCTCCCCTGGGCAAAAATATCCAGCTTCTAAGGGCGACAGCTCAACAGTCCCCGTTGACCCCGTACTTTCAATGTGCTATGTTCTTCATATATATCTTCATATATATTTTATCCTCAGAACCACCTATGAGGTGCTAGCCTCGTTTTGTACAGGACAAGCAAACAAAGGCTCAGGCGCGATGCAACTTGCCCAAACCATACAGTTAGTAAACGCTGGAGCCAGGATTTTCCTCCAGGATGCCTCCCTCTAAGGCCTGTTTCCTCCCATCACCTACACTGTCCCTAGAAAACACTGCCTCCACCAACCTCCTCCCAGCAATTCTCTTCCTTGAATGAG
Organism: Dasypus novemcinctus; assembly: GCF_030445035.2. Taxonomy (NCBI): domain Eukaryota; kingdom Metazoa; phylum Chordata; class Mammalia; order Cingulata; family Dasypodidae; genus Dasypus; species Dasypus novemcinctus. The sequence goes on along the minus strand of NC_080699.1, from coordinate 20,166,917 downwards.
GGCCCCTCCCCCCGGCCTCCCACCCTGATTCCTGGACTGTACTTCCCTACCTTCAGCAGCTCATGGACTTTGTGCTAGCTCTGTTCCAACTTCCCGTAAGTCTGTCCCCAGCAGATACCTCTAAATGGCACCCTCCAAGATCTGCAAACATTACAAGGACATCAAAACAAAGCTATCAGCTGGGTTCCTAACTTTAGCGGCCAGTCCAAATTCTTTAGTTTTGCTTCTAAGACAGCTTATTGACCAGGTGACAGGGTCAGAAGTTTTCTTTTCACCTAGCCCCTTCCAGAACCCAACACTCTGCTTAAAGAAGCAGACTCGGGGAGGCAGGAAAAAAAGCCCATCTATTTACAAATTCAGATTTACGTATTTGCAGTAAGGGCAAATTACTCACCAGCCAACAGCATGTGGAGGTGGGGGAGAGAAAAAGGGAACTAAAGACGCAAAGACTACCTACACCCCTTTCCCGCTCAGGCTAACACAGAAACAGCGACCCACTCGATGAAATGTTCTCAGACACTTTAGCATGTCCACATGAAGGAGCAGAAAAGGAGGGGAGGGCAGGAAGCTGATAAAACTGTGTGATAGAGGCAGCTGCTGGATTTTACAAGATACCTGCTTTCTCCCATCAGGTGCTTCACACATCTGCACGCCGATCTGAAAGAGGGTCCTGTCCCCCACCCGCCCCTCCTTCCTAACACACCAACCCTCACCCTGACCCCAACAGTTTATCTTTGCATATTGGAAAAACTGGCATTTATCAAGTAATCTGCTCTCATAGGTTGTTAAACAGACCACAGGGGTTATCAGTGGAACTGATACAGGAAGATAAACAGCAACCTCTTATGCAAATAGCCCTGAGAATGCGGGGCTGCCCACAGGACAAAGGAGGAATTTGGGAGAACACGACTCTTTTAACACTTTTCCTCAGTTTCAGCCCTGGGAACCCGCAGGGGCAGGGAGAAGATTCTCTGGTTGAAGTCTCCCTTCCGGATTCACAGGGGTGTCTGCAGGGCTGACCTGCTTTGTACAGGAGCGGAGGGGCTTGGCGTCCAACTAGTGCAATGCTTTTGGGGACCACAGGCTTCTCCTCCACACAACAGCCATTTCCTACTTCTGGGATTGGGGCCCTACTGGACCACCCTTTGTTTAGATTTAGAAGGCTTAGGACTGACTGAGAGGGAGAGAAGGATATTCTCCTAAGTGGGAGTGGGGTCAGAGGGTAGAGGGAAACAAAATCCATGGGGGACCAGGGGTTCTGGGTGCTGAGACACAGTCCACGTGACCGGGAGATTTAAACCCTTTCCCGGGCTCTGTGCAGCTGCCTTTTCAGGGAAAAGAAGCTGGCAGCAGCCTGGGGGCCAGGTGGCATCTTTTCAAACCCTTCGTATTATTTTAAGGGCAAACTCACATCAAGACCCAAGGGGTGAGTGGTTACAAGTGACAAAAGAATTGGACTCGGAGAGACAGAGCAAGCTGCTTCTCCCACGGGGCTGCAAGCTGGGGAGGGGGCACCTGGGAGCAGAATGACAGACTCCAGGGCTGCCCAGAAGGAAAGACTGAATGGAAGAGGCTAATTTACACAGGAAGTAAGCACTTACCAGACCCTTCATCCCAACACACAAAACCCTCTGCCATATCTGGAAGTAATTACATCCAGTTAACATGATCTGCTTGCCACTAAAATTAACTGCAATCAGAAATATTTTTCACTTTTGCAACAAGAGATGCCAAGGTTTGGCCTATTCTCCCCCCACCCATTGAATCTGGCTGCTGGGGAGTATTTAGCAACTACTCAGCTCAAAAAAACAAAACCCTCTCTTGTAGCTGTCAGGACACAAAATGTGAACCAGTGGATGACTTTGAAGGGGGGGTGAAAAACCTTGTATTAGAAATTGAGGAACAGGGCCAGTGCACGGGGCCTGACTGCACCACGTCCATGTCCAGCCCTAGTTTTCCACGCTGAACTTCAAGGAAAGAAAAATGTTTTGGGAGCCACTCAATTTAGCGGCGACTTTGCATCATTTTTAGGTACCATTTTTATCCCTTCTGCCAATGGAGTGCAGAGGGTGGGGAGTGTACGGAGGAAGGTAGATCCACAAGCATTAGTGGATCCTTAATGTAGCCGAGCATTTGGGGGACAACTGCCACGACAGAAATTTTGCATTGAACATTCCCAATCCCTATTCTACAAAAGCCTCCCAAGCAGTTTTCACCTGGTGAGAGAAGGGCAGGAGCTGCTTCTTATTTAAGACGTGCACAGTTTTCACCTAGAGGACAAAAAAAAGGCTAAGAGGGGGTAAGGGCTGGCCTCTGCCAAGCTTGTGTAACCAGAAATAATCCAGGGTCCAGCTGCCCCGACTTGCTGACCACTTACTCCAGTCCTTTCTCTTCACCTGCAGGCCCACAATGGATAAGAACTTATTTTTCATTTTCCTCGAACTGCTGTCAACGACAGCAGCCATTAAATGCCAGCGACAGTCCACCAGGCTTGTTTTAAAGTTCCTAAAGGAGGAGGCGTCTCCGACCCCTCCCCCTGCCACCCCATGTTTTCTGGGCCAGACTCTGGCAAGCTTCCCCCCAAAGTGCAGTTCATTCCTTTGTCACCAGGGGCCTTTAAACAGAAGCGGCAACAGCAGCCGCAAAAGTAACGCATCCATTTGCCAGACAACTCACAAACATCTTTTTCTCAAAAAGAGGCAGGCAAAAGTTTCCCTCAAGAATGAGGTCAAACACTGCTGTTCTCTGCAAAAATCACATTTAGAAACATTTCTCACAGAGGGGAAAAAAAAAAGATACAACTGAAGTACTCTGCCTTTAAAGATTTTAGGCAATGGTGGGGGAAAAAAATACGGTCTCCATATGTTAGAAGGGAAAAAGTGCTATGCCATCCATTTTAATTTTTAAAAACTTATTTTTACAATGAGAAAAAATGTAAAGCACACACATCCCTTAAAATATCATAAGGTGAGGACGTGCCACATGCCCGGCACTGTGCTACATATTTCACATGCACCTTCCTACTTAGTAACACTCTGGCAGCACCAGGAAGTAAACATTATTAATTTCATCTCACTAGTAAGGGCACTGAATGGATAGGTCCCAGAGCTCCTAGGGGGCAGAGGATGAATTCAAAGCTGGGTCCAGTTCTAGATTCAATAGTCTGGACAGAAGTGATCTCCTGCTACCCACAATTCCGCAGCCAACCACACAGGCTGGACACAGAAAATCTAGAAGCTACAGGCACGCAAAAAGAAAGAAAATACCACTGTGGGAAGGTCTGGCCTCAGAAGAGTCAGCATAGAATTACCATGTGACCCAGCAATCCCACTTCCAAGTGTATACCCCAAAGGAAATGAAGCAGGGAATTGAACAGATATTTACACACTGATGTTCATAGCAGCATTATTCACAAGTACCCAAGGATGTAAGCAACCAAAGTGTCTATTAGCAGATGAATATATAAGCAAAACGTGGTGTATACCCACGATGGAATATTACTCAGCCATAAAAAGGAATGAAGTTCTGATACATGCAACAAAACAGACGAACCCTGAAGACATCGTGCTGCGTGAAGAAGCCAGGCACAGAAGGACAACTACTGTATGATCTCCCTGATATGAAATACCTAAAATAAATAAATTCATACAGCCCTGTTTCCAGGGGTCTGGGGGTGAGAGGAATGGGGAATATTGCTTAATGGGTTCCACGTTTCTGTTTGGAGTGATGAACAAAATTCGGTAACTGGCGGTGGTGATGGCAGCACAACACTGAATATAATTAACGGCACTGAACGGTACAGATGAAAGGGGTTAGATGGAATTGTCGTGGGGTATAAATGGCTCCGCAATGAACATTTTTAAAGAAAGACAGAAAAGAAACGTCCCCTGAAATCCCACCTCCCAGGGACAGCGCGGTGGGTTTGCTGGGGTGACCCCTTCCCCCTTGCCCCCCACACCTAGCCAGGCACACACACACTCTGCCGCGCCACGAGGCCGCCATCCAGGCATGGAAACGGTTAAGTCGCCCTCACTGAATAAATCAAAAGTTCAAGGCTGCAACATACCACAGCGATTCCCGCTTTACCTATGACAAGAACCAGAGAGGGGCTGAGACCCCCAAGCATCCTGCGCGGGGTCTGCCCGGCCGCACAGGTTACGCCGCCAGGGTCAGGGCCGCGGACCTTCGCGGCAACATTCATTTCCTGAACAGGACAAGTTCTCCTGACCATAAAGCTAATAGGGACTTCCTCGCGGGGCAGGCTCCGGCTGACAGGGCTACTTGTCACTGGTCACGCAGGAGGGGAGCGCTGGTTCCCATTACAGGGTTATGATGCCAGGTGCTACTAATAAGGTACATCGGCAAGAAACAAGAGCCTGCTAAGTTGTCTCTCCAACTCTGGAAGTAATCAGGTCTGGGCTTCGGGCTTGGGGAGGGGCCTTCTTTAAAGAGCAGGGTGGGGGGGGGCTGGGGGCTTAGCCACAATCGACCCCGGCAGCACCTAACCTGCTGAACGGCTTAAATAAATAGGTTTCAAACAATCCCCCCCGAGTTTCCCCAGCTACCATAAAAGACGCCCCCAAATTAACACAACTCATGCTTCCCCAGCACCCCTGGCCTGATGAGTCACCCTGAGGGCCATGGCCACTGGCCACATCTGCTTCCCACCATGGCAGGGCTGGTGGGGCCAGTAAGGCCTAATAGCCCTGAGCACAGGCTAATCCACTTAGAGACCCACGCAGGGCCACGGGGTGGGGGGTACCGGGGGTACGGGGGGGGGGGGGGAGGGGAGGTTGGTCAGGGACGCAGCCACTCTCAAAGGCTGCACACCCAGACCTTGCCAGGCAGGGGTCAAAGAGAAGCTGGAAGTAGGGAGGAGTTCTGGCATGGAAGGCCCCGCGGCATGCTTTCTGCTTCAACTTACCTCGTTTACTTGTTTAAAACCACACTGAGAGGGAGGGGCTAAGCCCCTTTCACAGAAGAGGATTCCGATGGTTTGGGGAGGTTAAATCACTGGCCCAAGTCCACACTGTGTAAGGAGTTGAAGCCTTAGGATCCAAAACCAGGTCTAGGTGGCTTCAGTCTTTGAGCTCTTGCTCTACGATACACACTAAGCTTTCCAGAAAGACAATGGTTTGATGGTATTTGTCTTGTTCTGACCACGGCTGGAGGTGGCAGTTTGTGTGCATGTATATGTCATTATCTCCGGGACATCTAAATGGCCCTGAGAGAGAGAGAAAGAACTCTAAAAACCACGGCCAACAAGCCCAGAGTTTCTCCCTTTCATCACAATTCCAATAATTGAGACTTCTCATAACCTCTGTCAGTCATGCCTCACTGGTTTAGGAAGTTTTGTCTCATATCTAACTTTGCTTCTTCTTAAACTGCAATGCTAAACACAATCAGTTCATGCTGAAGAATATCAGATCTTGACCACCGGGTTGAAAGTGAAATATCAATGGAGAATTAAGCAGGTTTTTAACAGTTGTCAGCCAAAACTTCCGTGCTGACAATCATATCCTGGATCCCCTCCTTACAGCTGCAGAGATAAGCCTCGTGTAGGCAAAACCCAACCAGTTTCTATCCCCTCCTTACAGCTGCAGAGATAAGCCTCGTGTAGGCAAAACCCAACCAGTTTCTATCCCCTCCTTACAGCTGCAGAGATAAGCCTCGTGTAGGCAAAACCCAACCAGTTTCTCCAGACTGAGCCAAAATAATAAGGACCCTGGGGTTTTTAAGGGGAAACAGCAGAAGGGAATTTCTGATTATGCTGGCATGAAATTTTTACTTTTGTAAATGGGTTTCTTTTACTCATTAATTTTTTCAAACAGCATAAAAGGACTGTATCGCTAGAAGTTGGTTTTTTCTGTCCCAGTAAGACATGGTGGGGTACTCAACTCCCAAAGACCTGAACCCTCAGCAGTAAGTAACATTCTCAACTTCTTCCCCCTCTCCCAACAGAAGAGGAAACACGCAGGCCAGAGCTGGTTAAATGATACCGGGCACAGGGAGCTGGTGCTTGCTAACTCCTCCTTCCCTTCTGATTCCATCAGGCACCTAAGATTCAAGTAGGAATGTTCTAGTGGCATGAAAAGAACAGAGAGCATGGAGCCAGAAGACCTGGACACAAACTCTGGCACCGCCGTTTACTGCTTTACCACGGACAAGTCAACAAACCTCTCATGCCTCCCTCATCCCATCACTGAAGGTGAAACTAATACAGACCTCACAGGACAGCCAAAGGGTTTAAGGAGATACTGGCAATGACGAACGTACAAAGCACAGAACCTGGCAGGGATTAAGAACTTAAAATGTTTGCCGAGTCCATTCTCAGAAGCATCCTTCACAAGGGGAGGAGGGGGAGCAGGAAACGAAGGGGCTCTGGAACACCCAACACCCTCGGCCCAGCTGCGAAACTTCCTTCAGTAAGGTGTGTGTGTGCTCCTTGCTTCCTCCGCCACAGGGGTTTGCACGCCCCACCATTTGCACAGGCCACAGGACACAGCGTCCGTGAGCCACGGGGGCATATGCAGCTGATGACAATGGAGCGCTGCCCAGCTAAATTTAAACGAGGACTGGAATGACTCACTGGACCTTGGGTCAATGGGACAAAGAGTACCCTTTCCACCACGGTGTAGAAGATTGGCTTGTGCGGGAAGATGCAGGTACAAACAGAGAATCAACCCCAAGTACAGCAGGGCGTGCAAGGTAGTGGATTTTACTGTGTATAGGAATTAACGTCCTTTGCTGAGAACAGCCTCTGGGGGAGAGCAGGACCAACACAAGTTACTCTGCACTACTAGCATGACCCATACTTCACAACAATAATGGCAACACAGAAGAATGCGCAGCAAATGGACACAGAGAGCAGACAGCAAGCACAAAACAATGGGCAGGGGGGATAAATTAAAAAATTAAAAATAAAAAAACAATAATGGCAATAAAAACAGAAAGCACATACAGAGCACTTACTTTGTGCCACCCTTCCTTGCACTTTTAGGAATTTAACCATTTCATCTTTATAAAAACCCTGTGAGTACATACCGATGTAATTTCCATTTTACAAATGAGGAAAGAGAGATTAAGTAACATAAGCTTGGTCACACAGTTGATAAGTGGTGAAGCCGGGATGCCCTCACCCAGATGCCCTAATTTATTCAAAATTGACATTTACTTTGTGTAAAATGTGGGGGAGCATTTGGAGAGAGGGGTGCCATAGTAAATTTATCTTTCTACCAAAAGAACTGCCTCAGAGTCTGGATCTTCCCCTAGCACAGTCAAAACAGAACCTGCTAAGAAAATCTTTAGTTATCAGAGAAAATTCAAGAACTTGCCAATGGGCAAAGTGAGGCCCACTTGTATTCACTTAGCAGGACTCTTAAGATTTACACTTGGGCTTTTAGGTGAACTTGTTTAAAGTCATTAATTTAAAAAAATTAGAGTGACTGAAAATGTTTTCTTCCCAAATTAGCAAGCACTCAAAGAACTGTGAGTAGAGTTTGATTTTAACAGTTTAAGATAATCATGATTTCAAAGATTCATAAATAGTTTTTCTAGAACAAGCAGAAGGAAAAAGTGTTGCTCAACTGTAGCTTTCTCCCCTCCTACCCCCAGCAATTAGCAGTTCCATCCAATAGTGACAGCAAATTAAAATGAACTTCTTACTGAAATGAAAGAGAAGCCAACTTTCCTCCATTGGGAAAAAATAAAGAAGTCATCTTTGAAAGTTCCATGAGTTCAATCTAGATCCCAGACAGCTCAGTAACCCTACGCAGGTTAAAGGATTAGAAGTAGATGAATTAAATCAATCTGACCCCCTATTTAATTAACTGAACTGCCCATCCAAATTCCAGACCAGAGCAAGATTCGGTCAGCGAAAAAGACTTCAGGAAGAGGTAAGTTGGTGAACAAGGGGTGAAAGAAGACTTTTTTAAGAGCTCATCATAATCTGAAAACAGCTCCTCCAAGTGCCTACTTACACAAATGAAGAGATTAAAGCTCAGGGCATAAAAACCAAAAATGGTGACAGAGCTGAATGACAAGATAGCTGGGCCTCGTGCCCCAACCTCTGTGACAGCTGGGAGCAATACCACAAAACCTTCTGCCATCTTCCTATCTGCACAACCAACAATCTCTCCAAACTAGGAGATTTCCAGGAGCCCAGGAGGCTGTGAGTGACCGTAAGCCATTCACTACCCCAAAAAGGATCCTTCCTGGAAACTGAAGTGAGTTCAAAAAGGATTTGGGCAAATCTGTGAATGACAGAGCAGCCGTAAATAGCTAACTAAGAAAAGCTGGAATACACCTGACCTTTAGGACTGACGTCAAGGAAGATGGCTGGAGCCTCCAACAGAGGTATCTCACGGATGTTGCTGGCAACCAAAGACTAGGTCAGATGGATTGGACCCAAACAGCAATGCCCATGCTCTTATATGGACTGGCGCAGGGCAACCAGGCCTGGGGATTAGGAGGAAGCTGCAGGCTGGGCTCCTGGCACAACCCATTTATAGCTGTGTGGCCTTGAACCAGTCACTTATTCACTCCAAACCTCATTTTCCTTATCAGTAAAATGGAGGTGACAATGGTGCCCAATCCCTTATCTAAAACCCTTGGGTGATTCAGAAATGAAGGTTTTTCAGATTTTTAGAAAGGTACTATGGGACTGATACTGCTCATTACATAAAAGCGCCAGTGGAGTCTAGGGCAGCACTCTGTAATCAAACACATTAATATTTTTGCAACAAAACATCTGAATATTCAAAATAAGTGGGATAAATATAGCCTCACGTCAGTTTAGATCAGGTTTTGCCACTAAATGAGTGTGCTACAAACACGCAAAACCTTTTAGCTTTCAGAACTCTTCAAACTTCATGATCACAGACATGGGATGATGGACCTGTGATACCTTAGGGGAGAAAAGGCAATTAAAGGTGTTTTGCAAAGGAGAAGGGGCTGCACTCACAAAAGGGATCATTACTGTTACTGCTGTTACTATCATCAGTCCTCTGCAGAACACTTTCCAAGCAGAACTTGGTTTGCCATCAGAGATGCCTACAGCTGGCAGAAAGATAAATGGGGACAAAGAGTTCAGGGCAACCTCCAACCTCCCTAAAATGGCCTAAACCAAGGCCAACAGCTGTTGGCACTCAACATGGTCAACGACTGAAGACAGAACAGCTGGTCACGTGGGAAAGCCCAAGTGAGGGCCAGTCAGAACTCCGACATCTCAGCCACACGGTTCTGGACCCTAGAGCCCCCAGGAAGGGGTCAGGGCCAGGAAGCTGGCCAAAACTCCCTGGGACACTGAGCATCCCTTCAAGAACCAGGCAAGAGTTCTTGCTGTTTCTCTGGAGGATATACCTATAGCTGGTCTAAAAGTTTGTTTGCTTAACATCCAGAAGCTCCTGGCAAACCTAACGCCACACAGACTGTACAGCACTAAATTCAGAAGCATATTAAGATCAGACTCATACAGGGAGACTGCTGGCTTTGCATGAGGACTGCGTTCACACTTTGGTCAATCCAACTGCACTCTGCAGTCTTATCACATCTTCTATATAATTCCGAGCATGGGAAGGTGCAGCTGAATCTAGACAACCCTACGTGCCAACTGTTCCAGCCTTTCAGACAGAGAAAGAGAAAGAAGAGACTAATCCTGCAGAGAGCTGTGCAGTCTTCCAGAAGGCATGAGGCAACCCTCTGCAGGCCCAATGAGGAAGCTTCACAGGCCAGAGCTTGCTCCTTCACCTGCCTGGAGGATGCCACTGCTCCATCAGGCCTCTGAACTGCTCTGACTTTCTTCTGGGTCCAGTAGAGAAGTGAGCCCCGTGTGGTTTACCCCAGTGAGGTCTTCGGTCCTCCCATCCATCCAAGGCTACTCTTGACACTGCTTTTACATCTCGCGGTCGGCCTCAGGGACCACAAGCCACAACTTCACTAAGCTTCATCCAGCCCTTTGCTGTGCCAACATGCTCCCCTCCCACTCCACACCAGTTTGGGATCAAGTCATGGGGACACCTGTCGATGGGATTCTACAACAAACTCTCCTTCCGACTTCACTTCCCAGCACTCTCCCTTCCTCTCCATGTCCTTCTACCACCCCCACACCAGCCTCCTGGCTTTAAATAATAAATAAAAGTATTTCAAAAATCTGGAGGCAATCACTTCATCATGTTCACCATGTTATACTGACAACCAATTCCTCAGTCTCCATGTATCAAAATCTCCCGTGGGAAGCGGACTTGGCTGAATGGATAGAGCATCCATCTACCACATGGGAGGTCCGCGGTTCAAACCCTGGGCCTCCTTGACCCGTGTGGAGCTGGCCCATGTGCAGTGCTGATGCGCACAAGGAGTGCCGTGCCACGCAGGGGTGTCCCCCACGTAGGGGAGCCCCACGTGCAAGGAGTGCGCCCCGTAAGGAGAGCCGCACGAAAGAAAGTCCAGCCTGCCCAGGAGTGGTGCCACACACACGGAGAGCTGACACAACAAGATGATGCAACCCAAAAAGACACAGATTCCCAGGCCGCTGACAAGAAGAGAAGTGGATACAGAACACACAGCGAATGGACACGGAGAGCAGACAGCCGGGGTGGGGGGAGAGAAATAAATAAAAAATAAATCTTAAAAAAAAAAAGTCTCCCATGCTTATTTTTTTTTTTTTTTTTGGAGGGAAAAAGCCTCTCACAAAGCACCTACAGTCAGGAGCTGAGGAGCTGCCTGTCAGAGCAAGGGCCCTCTCTGATTTCCTCAGACCCTCCCAGCTTTCCACTGAAGGCGCTGTCCCAGGCTCGAGCTGCTCGGGCTCCAGGGGCTTGCTTGCCACCCTCAGGCACCAGCACATCCTCCCCGTTAGCAGCACCCGGGGTGACGCTGAGTACTGCAGGCCCGGCGCCTCGCCAGGACCACGTCGGGAGGATCACAGCACTGCCTCGCAGCCACGCCACCCTGCGGAGGGCGGCTCTGGGGGCGCTGCACGCGAGCGCTCGGAGCCAATGGGGACACGGCAGAGACGAGCCGGAAGCAAGATGGAGGGCCAGACGGGTTCGTTCTTCACCTTCGCAGTTACGATGTGCCAGTCACAACTCGAGTGATTTCCAGAGAGTGATTTCCTCTGTGGCCCTCTTCGGCAAAAAGAAGCAACCAAGACCAAACCGGAACCAGAAAAAAAAAATTTCTTTCCACCAGAGCCCATTTCTCATAGCACGTACTGAAATAATTCACATCCGGAGAAGATGATAAGTCTATCTGGTCATGTTTGGGGAGGGGCTTTCCTCTTTAGGAAAGTTTGAGCAAAACGAAACACAACCTCGGTCTATTTCTGAGAGGTGGAAGCATCCAGAAGACACACCTTTGTGGCAGTTATTTTTCACACCCACCAGAAAAAAAAAAAAAGCAGCTACACATTGAGTTTAAAGCGGCACTTTCCACAAGGTAAGTCTCAGAGCCACCTACGAGCCGCGTCCAGGCAGGTTCTGGCTCAGGGCGATCAGACCAACTTCCAGATTCCTCTACCCCACATCCTGTCAGTCACATCCCCTCCGGTACCTGAGGAATGGGATGGAGAGGGGACACAAAAGAGGAGAATCCCCCACCACACTCCCAAGATCAACAAAACAGCAGGCAAGAGGGTATGCAGGGAAATGATACCAGTGACAAGAACAGAAAACCCAATTTCTTCACACCATTAATCTTACTCAGGGCCTGGAGGGTGAAATGACGGGCATATGGTTTATGAGGGATACAGAAGAAAGCCAAACCCACTACTCATTCCCTCGTATTTACTCAGCTCCTGGTGAGCAATCCCCGAAACCTTCTGTTCCGCAGACTTGATCTTCAGGACTGAGCAACGCCAGAGGCAGCAGAAAGGGGCTACTGCCAGGATTTGAATCCTGTCCCCGTGACCCTGGGAAAGGCCCTTTACACCTGAGGCTCAGACCCTTCAGATGTAAAAGAAGAACTGCGGCTGGTGTAATGAAAACACGACTCCATAGAAAGCATTAGCACTGAAGGAAGCCCATCACGACAGCTCAGCGAGTGGCTAAATCACAGGAAAGGGAAGCCAGAGCGAGGTGATGCTAGCCCAAAGTGGCGTTTAATTCCGTAAGGACAGAGACGGGACTAGAATGAGGCTCTGCAGCAGGCTACAAGGTCTCTTACACCCATCCTTTCCTGTGAATTTAAATCAACTTCCCTAAATGTGTTTGCAGGAACAGAGAATAAGAAGAGTGGAAGCAACAAGGCCACGTTCGGAGCCTGCAGCTGCTCGTGTGCCCGAGGCAGCGCCCAGGCCACCCCAAATCCCCTGTTTCCTGCATCTGGCCCATCAATCACCTGCCTTTCCTGGAACTACTGGGTGCAAACCCGGAACCTGAAATCTGGTAACAGACCCAGACAGAGGCCATGAGGGACCTGAATCCCAACCCCCAGTTCCTCTTCTCCCTCCTTCCACTCCAGGCAAAGGACCACAGACCAAACAACAGAAAAAACAGGAGCCCACAGAGAAAAGAGAGTTGAGAACCTAGGAAGAAGTTGGGTCCGTGAGCCCCCAATGCTCGGGAAAGACACTAGTTCCCCTCGCCCCACTGACAGCGTGCCCCCCACTGCCTAGAAAGAATGTTTTCCCCCAAAGGCAGGGAGGAGAGGAGAGCCGGCCCCCCAGGGTTTGGGGGCAGCCAAGACAAGAAGGAAGGGTGCTGGGGAGCGAGCGTTAAATATGGGGCACAGGGACGGCGAGGGACCTACCTGTGCTGTTCCACGGCCTCGTTGTCAGGAAGCTCAACCCCACACACGCTGCACTGCTCCCCGATGGTCCGGCTCTCCGACTTCATGCCCACGGCCAGCTCGCCCAGCTTGTTGAACAGCTCCCTCTGGATGAAGCCCTGGGGCAGGAGCCCCCCGTAGGTGCTGAAGTCCATGGAGACGGCCAGGGCCGGCTGCACGTGGAGGCCGCCGGTCACGGAAGATGGCATGTTCAGCACGGCATCAGCCTTGTGGTTGGGCAACACCGAGTAGATGCCCAGATGTTTCTCAGTGGAGGGCACGGGGTGCTCCAGTCGGCCAGGGGGGCCCTGGCCGGCCTCAGCCAGGGGTGGCACCTGCTCAGCACTCTCCTCTCGCCCATAGTGCAGCTCCCTGGCACTGGTGATGACGCTGCTCCGGGTAGGGGTCCCGGGCCCCTCTTTGCCCCTTTCCTCAGCCTTGTCCCCCATCCCTCCTGAGACACTGGACTCGGCTACCCCAGGGCTGTCCTGACCGGGCACCTCATCCACCTGCATCATCTCCGTCTTCACCTCAGCCACCCCAGGGTGCCGCCCACCCCCGGCCAGAGCTGGCTCCTCAGGCCCTGCAGGAGGCTGAAGGGTTCCCTGCAGGAGAGACTGCCCTATGGTCATCAAACTGTCCACCGCGGCCTTGGTGGGGCTCATGGCTGAAAGACCAAACGAGGTGGAGACGGATGGGCTCTGGTCCGCCATGGGCCCAGGGAGGCTCTGTCCAGCCACACTGGCATACCCACTCTCCTCGCTGGAATGCTTCGAGATGAAGATGTTCTTGAGGTACCGAGCCTTGCGGTCCTCTTCTTCCTCAGCCCCGCCGTCCGCCATGGTGGCCTCGGTGTCATTGTCATCCGAGGCCTGGATGGTCTCCAGGATCTTCAGGCACTGCTCCTCCAGGTACTCAATCTCCAGGATCTCGGCCGCGTACAGCAGGTCGTCCAGGTCCTCCGCCTTGGCTTGCAGGGTGGCCGTGTATGCATACTCCAGAATCTGCTGGAAGGTCTTTGGCGAGAGGAAGTCCAGAGTATAGTGCTGGCTGTTGCGGTGGAAGAGGATCTCAAACATCTTGCTGGTGCAGGCCAGCACAGTCCGGTGGGCGTGGAACTCCTGGCTGTCCACCATGATGACCACGTCGCACAGAGTCCCGGCCAGCCGCATCTGGTTGGCCTTGCACAGGAGCCCCGTGGGGTGGCTGGGGTTCTGCAGCTGGATCATGCCCATCTTTGTCAGATCCATGGCGCTCCCCGCGGCTCAGGCATGAGGCTCTCTTTTGTTCTGGACTCTGCGTGGCGGGGCAGGGTGGGTTTCCTGGGTCAACTGGGGGGGTTGGGGAGAGAAGGGTGGGTCAAGGCAAGAGAGGAGACCAAAAAAGGCCAATTAGTTAGTGTCCCTAAAAGTGAAAATTTCAAACAATACGACCCCTCCCCCACCACCAGCAGCAAGAGGGTCTTGGAGATTTTAATGGAAGAAAAGGGAACTTCCTAGAAACGTACAAATCTACGTTTACGATCCCGCAAGTGATGGGAGTGAAGAGAAGGTTTTGCCAAAGCATTGCCTAATTCGCTGTCCTATGACATGTTACATCAAGTGAAATAGAAACCACAGTGGAGTCCTGTGAGCCCTGGGCTTTCTGCAAGGCTGAGAGGAGAGGTGACGGCTTCCTAGGCAAGGTCAACATTCCTTACCGGGAGGTGCCCAGCGGGAAATTCTAATCAACAAGAATGGAACCCCTTCCTCCCCACGCTCAGCTTCACTCTCAGACTCCCAGACAACAAACCTCATCTTCGAAAGAAAGTTTTTGTAAGCACTACCTCAGGTGGGAGCCCCAGGAGCCAGGGCAAGCACAGCTGGAGCTGGTAGCCAGCAGTCCCCGCCCTCAGAAATCTATGGACAATGGGGCTCTCATCTGCCAGACCCACCCTCGGCCACCAGCCAGTGTCCTTAGGTGCCTCGGGGCCTCCAAGGCCTGGCAGACTCCACCCTGACCCCCTCCTTAGGTCCTAACTGGAACACACACACATCACCCACCCACAAGCTTGGGTCACCTCCCCCCATAAGTGCCTCCAAGTTATAATGCATGTCATCCAGAGCAGGAACTTGTGTGGGTGTGGGTGCTCATACACCTGAGTTAACCCATGTGCACACACTTATGGGGTACACTTACCCCCCCCCCGCCCACACACACACACACTCACACAAGTGCCAGGTGGGCAGGAGGAGCTCAAAAGGAGGATGGGTCACTAAGACATGGAGAGAAATCAAGAAGGAGGCACCCCTCCAGCCAGTTTTGCTGGGTGCATGAGCCACGGGGGTGGTCCCCAGGCTACCAGCATGGGCAAATCCTGTGACCAGAAGTGGCACTGATGCTGGACGTGGCTGGGAGGCGCCAGCAGGGTCAGAGAATCCCGCATCTAGGATGTGCCTTACAACCAGCAGGAAGAGAGGCCAGGACTTAGAGACAAAGGCGCTCCCAGAGCAGGTTGAGGCCGCGAACAGGGCTCGGGGACTCCTCAGCCTGTTTCAGGAGTGCTGGAAAGCCCCCCCGGGCTCAGGGCCCTCCCAGCCTCTGGCTGCTGTGGTCAGCACTGCAGTGCAGGAACTGAGAGCACGGCAGAGCCAGGTCTCTCCCTCGCTCTAAGAACACTGCTTGCCTCCGCCCCCAAAAGAAGTCCTATTGGTTCCAGAGCCACACAGCTCACGCGGAGCGGGGCCCGGGGACGTCTGGTCAAGATGCCTCTGCGGCCCACCCCAGGGTGGGGGCTGAAGCCGTCAAGAGGAGAACCGCCATCCGCCTGCTCCTGGCAACGGGTGGGCTTTCCCGCAGACGTCCCGCAGATTTCGAGAAACTAGGAGGGAGCAGGCGAAAAAAACGGACTCTTGGCTACCCAGATTCCTCCCAAAAGCCAACTCCTTGGGTCGCAGGGAAATCGGGGTGCCCCCTCGGTCAGCCATCTCCCCACTCGCCGCTCGGCGCCCGCGATCCGGCCAGCGCTGGCTGCAGCGCGGGGGAGAAACTGGCGCTAGCCCGCTCGAGCGCCGGGGATCTGTCGCGCGCTCACACACCCCAGTTCCCAGCGACCCCCACCGAGACTTGGAGACGACTTAAGCAAACTTGGGGAATCAACTTTTCCGGGGTGCCAGGCCGCAGAAAGAAAGGAAGAGGGACTAGGAGGAGGAGAAAAGCGAAAGAGCCACAGCCGAGAGGCGCGGAGTCGGGGCGGGCTGGACACCACCGCGAGAGCAGCGAGGAGGCCGAACCGCCCCGGGGCGCGGGGCAGACACAAAAGCCCCGCAGCGAGTGGGGGAGGAAAGCCGAGCAGGGGTCCGCCGGCCCTCTCTCTCCGACTCGGGGCCCCGACCCCCGGGGGGCGGGGGGCAGGGGCCCGGGGCCCGGGCGGGCAGGCGCCAACCGCCGGCGTGCGCCACCCGGGCGTGTTGCTAGCACCTCGCGGAGAAACGCATGGGTGGGTGCGGAGCGCGTCTGTGCACGCAAGTGGGTCCGCGGGCCGGCGGGATCGTGCGCATTCCCAGCGCCTGAGTGTTTGCCCGCCTGCGCGGGAGCACAGGAGTGTTCGAGGGGCCGTGCGAGCGAGCCGCCGGCGCGCGAGTGTGAGAGAAGCATCCCGAACGCATCAGGTGCAGAGTCCCGGCACCCACCGAGCGCGGCCGGGAGCGCACGGCCAGCCCCGGAGCCACGGCCATCCCACCGAGCGCCGGGAAGGGCCCGGAGCCCTGGAGACCCTACGCGGCCCTGGCCTGGCTCTCCCCCCGACCCCCGCCCAAAAAATAGGAGTGAGTGGGATCAAGTCCGATCAAAAAAAGAGCCCACCACGTTTCTCAAAAAGAAACAAAACCCAGTCCCAGTCCTGCTCCCTTCCGCCCCCAAAACCAGTCCTCGGATCCTCGCGTTCTAGCTTCCTTGTCGGCCGAATAAACACATAAATAAATAAACCCCAAGCGGATTCCGCGCCCGCGCACCCGCCTGCATGCTGCCGAGCACTCACCGAATCCCGGCTCTTCCGCCCGCCACCGAAGGTACAAAGCCGCCCGAGTCCCAGCCCTGCGCTCGCGCCCCCGGCCCCGGCAGACCGGTCTGTCCCCCACCTCTCGCCCCGACCCTGCCCCGGAGAGGAGGGGTGGAAGAGGCAGCTGCGTCCAAGCTGACAGCCGGGGCTCCCCTTCCAGCCAAGCCCGCAACCGGCGGCGGCGGCGGCAGCAGGACGAAGGAGAAAGGCCGAAGCAAACAAGGCACTGGCCCGGCGGCCGAGCGACCCCGGCGGGCGCGCTGCCCCAGACCTCTCCGGCCCCTGGGCGCCCTGGCGCGCGGCGCTGCCTGGGCACTGCGCCCCTCCCCGGGCCCCCACTCACCGCTGCGGAGCCGGGCGCCGTGGGGTGGGTGTGCGTGCCTGTGTGGGAGGGGGTGCCTGTGCTCGGGAGGGGTGTTGCTGGGGAACTGTTGCTCTCGGAATCACGGCGGCGGCGGCGGCATCGCCCGGCAGTTCGCAGTACCCGCTCTCATCGCCCTCAACTCCTCTCTGCCGCGAGGTTAGCAAATCACCACCGGCTGCGGCGCCTCCGCCGCGTCCCACGTCAACGCCGAGCCCCCTCCCCTGCGAGGCCCCGGCGCCTCTCCATCTTTAGTGCTGGCGGCCGAGCCCGGCTCGCTGCCCACAGCGGCCCCCCTCCGCCCCGCCTCCCGCGCGGTCCCCGGGCTCAGCCCGCCCACCCCCCGCACTGGCCGAGCCGCGGCGCGCTGCCCGCCCCGCCCGGCCCGCCCCTCGCGGCTCCGCGCTCCGCGCTCCGGGCTTCGCCTGACATCTAGCTGCTGCCGGGGCGCTGCTCGCCGGCCGAGCGCGGAGAAGAGAAGGAGGACAAGGCCCCCGGCACCCCCGATGGGGGCCGCGGGGCCGAGGGGGTGCCGAGGGGCAGCCCCGCCTCCAACGCCCAGGTTTTTCATTTCCACCGGGCACGGGTTTTGTTTTCTTCCAAAGCTCCAGGCGTCGAGTTTTATCCCAGGTCAATTCAGCGTACCATCTCGCCTTCCACTTTTTCTCCGGACTTGGGGTGCATCCTCAGGCCCCCCCCCCACCATGATCGCCTTCCAGATCTAAACCCCTGCCCCCCATCGTCCCACCCGCGGCGCGCCTCAGGGCGGTGCGCACCTGGATTGCAGGAAGTCTCGGGGAGCAGGATTCGTGGTTCCTGGGGATCCCGGGGCGAGGGGGCCCGCGTGAGTCACGCGTCCCGGATAGCCGTCCATTTCAGCTGTCGCGGCCCCTGAAGGCCGAGTTCGCGGCCTGAGAAAAACTTTTCGCTCTCAGTCTGGAACATCCCCTCGGCTCTGCTCCCGGGAACCTGGTCGGGAGGCGACGCCCGAGCCCCGCGCCCCGCTCAGCGCACAGTCCTCCCGGGCGCGGCCGGGGAGGCTCAGAAGCTCCGGCCCACCCCAAAGTGCCTCCTCCTCTCAACTGGCCGCTCTAGTTGAGCACCCCGAAAACGTGCGCGGACATGTCAGGCGGCGGAGAGCGCCTCTCGCCCTTCTTCCCTGCTGCCGGGCGAGGGTAGGCGGCAGGAGGTGGGAAGCGCTCCTGCGAGCTCGAGCCGCGGCCGCCGACTAACACCCGGGCGCGTCCGGACGGAGAGGGTGGCGGGAGAGCGCCATCCAGGGGTCTCGGGGTAGTCGGCCCCGGAGGACGCGCGGTCTCAGCAACGCGGGGCTCGCAGCGCTGAGTGCTGGGGCCGGACCCCACCCGGACACGCGGGGGTCGAAGGTTTCCCGCAGGGCTCGCGTGTCATCACAGCCCGGCGCACGCCTCCCGCACGGCTTGCCATCGAGTCAGGCTGCCGGATAATGGAAGATGGCAGACACGAGGCAAAAATCGACATCCGGCCTCAGAAGGCCGGGCAGCGGAGTTTACACTTCAGAACTGATCCGGATTCACAAGAACTGCCAATGGGTAGTCCCATGGACAGACCATCCCTTCCCAGCAAGCTCTGCGCTTGTCTCCCACTTGCAGGCAAAGTGCTCAGGACTCGCTGGGTTAGGATCCCAACGCAGCAGGTCGGGGAGAGGGGTAGAGGGCAGGGACGCCCCCTTGGAGATGCAGGAAGGGAGTCAGTGCTCCCATACCAGTGTGGACAGCAGCCCCAAACCCGGGCGTGGAAGAGCCCACTGTGGGTGTGCATTTTGATTAACTACAAAGTGCAAAATCCCTATTTAGAGGCTGTTCTTTTTCTGTTTATGATCACTGCCCTGGGTAAGAGGAAAGGAATTTTAAAGGAAGTTAAGAGCAAGGATGGTAAAAGGAGGCAGAAGTGAGGAGAAAAGGCCTTCCTAGTGTCTCCCTAGGGAAATAGAAGAGTCTTTAAACTTGTTGAGCTTCTCCCTAGATGGTGGAGGCAGAAGGGAGACCCAGGCTGGCCATATCCACCCACCAGGAGAGGCATACAATTAACCCCTGATGCTAATCTCCTATTAATCCTCAAATCAGGGAAAGAGAGAACCTCTGGAAACAATGCGAGAGAAGGAACAATCCCTCCAAGGCCCTGACGCCCCCACCCCCTTGCCATATTCACTCAGTGGGAAAATCTCCCTTGCATCATAAACTCTGTCCATTAAAAAGCCCAGCCCTTGTTAGTAAGTGTTAAAGAGAGATTACTGCCTGAATTTAAGAGGTGCAGAAGGTAACAAAAACGAGAAAAGGCAGGCAAGGCTGTGGGCTGAGTGCCAGCCGTGGGCTCCCAGCATTGTCACTCGGCGCTGAAGGCTGGTGGCACAGCAGTTCGATAAGGTTTATTGGGCCCAGATAAGGCAGCAGCAGCTCTACCACCAAAACTGGCACCGTTTATAGTCCAACCTAATGTCCTTGGGTTCCTGGGAAGGCTGATGAGAATCCCCAGTTCAGAGATTTCATGTGACAGCACCTAAAAACAAACAGGATGGAAAATCCAACAGAAAATGGTCTTTTTTTTTTTTAATGTTCTTGGATTTGTGGTGATTTTTCCTTTTTTTTTTTTTTTTGGAGGGTGTGGTGAGAGAAGGGGAGAATTGGGTTCTCAGCTGGAGACGGGGCACTTAGACTTAGGTCCTTTGCTAGATTTTCTCACCCTCGAGTCCTCCTTCACCACATACCTCCCTCCAGCAGCCTTTCAGAGTTCAGTGTGAGGAAGAGGAGGGTATGCTGGTCCAAGAGAACTTGGGGATCGTAAAAGAAGGGTTCAGTGGGAATAATCGTTCATCCTGAGCCCTGACTATGCGTGTAAACAAATGGCCTGTGTTGTTTGATTTCATCCTCATATAACCCTGTTCACCCAGGTACTATTACTATCCCCATTTCTGAGGATGAGAAAACGGAAGCATTGCCCAAGCCCATAGAGCTACTAAACATCAGAGAGTTTAAATCAAACCATTCTGGCTGCAAATCTCATGCTCTTAACTTCTGGATTATACAGCCTCTAGTGAGATAGAACACTTCAAAGTCTAACAAGGACTTCTAATTATCCTTCCTCTCTTACTCCATCGCGGCCACAGTCTACGCAGCAGCCAGCCAAGCTGCAGACCAAAGAGTTCACGTTGAATCAGGCAACCAGGTAAACGAATTTAGATCCCCAGGTTCTCTGCACTTTTCCTCCTCCTCCAGCATCTCAGGCCAAAATTAGGGGAGGGAGTTTTGAATTAAAATGAAAACTGCTAATAAACATCTCCAGGAAGAACTGATCAGTGTTTGGAGCATTCTGGTTGAGTATTAATGGAGTGCTGCAAGTCTTTTTATTCCAACTCTTAATCAAAAATATTTATAAAATGTAAAAGTAAACTTTCTTTTTTTTTTTTTTAAGATTTTATTTTTTTATTTATTTAATTCCCCTCCCCTCCCCTGGTTGTCTGTTTTCTGTGTCTTTTTGCTGCATCTTGTTTCTCTGTCCGCTTCTGTTGTCCTCAGCAGCACGGGAAGTGTGGGCGGCACCATTCCTCGGCAGGCTGCTCCCTCCTTCACGCTGGGCGGCTCTCCTTATGGGTGCTCTCCTTGCGCGTAGGGGAGCCCCACGCGGGGGACACCCCTGTGTAGCACAGGCACTCCTTGCGCGCATCAGCACTGCGCATGGGCCAGCTCCACTCGGGTCGAGGAGGCCCGGGGCTTGAACCGCGGACCTCCCATGTGGTAGACGGACGCCCTAACCACTGGGCCAAAGTCCGTTTCCCTTAAACTTTCTTATCCTGATAAATAAATCAAGGACCCCTACCTTTGGGGGAGAAGAAGGTACATTTCACTGCCCCCAAAACCTTGTGAGGAGTGGGGAGTGAGGCATTTTCAGGGAAGGATGCGGGTCATGAAGCCCCTGACTTAAGAGTAGTCTACCTGCCAATTAAGAACCCCAGGTGGCCCCGGGGGCCGCACCAGGGATAAGTAAGGCTGTCACTTCTACTTACAAGATCTTTACCCCACTGGGGACTATTACAGGGAGACACGGCAAGCCTTACAGTGCTTCAGGATCTTCACTCCAAACATCTGCTGTATAGATGAAGGTCTTGTCAAAAAGTAGACCAGACATGTTGAGTGAAATAAGCCAGACACAAAAGGACAAATATTGCATGCTCTCACTTCTATGAAATAATAAGAATATGCAAATTCATAGAGTCAGAAACTGGAATACAGGTTGCTAGGGGTGGGAAGGGGTGGAAAACAGGGACTTATTACTTAATTGGTACAGGGTTTCTGATTGGGGTAACAGAAAAGTTTTGGTTATGGTTAATGATGATAGTAGGGCAACATTGTGAAGGTAATTAACACCACTGAACTGTCTAGTTGAAAGTGCTAAAATTGGAAATAGTAAGTTTCATGTATGTTACCAAGATTAAAAAAATAACAACACCCTGGAACTGCAGAAGACAAAGAGTGGCCCCTAATGTGAACTATGGACTGTAGTTCATAGTATAGTTATAATAATACTGTTTCATCAATTGTAACAAAGGTATCACACTAAAGCAAAATGTTAATAACAGGGAAAACTGTGTATGTAGGGGGATTCTATTTTTGGTGAACTACAACTACTCTAATAAACAAACAAATAACTAGACCCAATACAATTTGTTCCCTGTGCATGTGTTGGAAGTTTTAAGTTCAGTTCTTCACATCACTTCCTTAGAGGCCATCTCAACAAAGTTAAGGGGCAAATAATCAGCCCATGTGGGGTTCTGGTTAAGTAAGGCCCAGAAAACCGAGAAAGAAGATGGCCTCTTTGGTTAGCCATCAGTCTCCTCTCCCAGGAGACCTAGTGAGAGGTTTTTACAAACTTGATTTATTCTTCCAGGTACTAAGTATGCTCTTCCTCTCATCCATAGGGCAGAGAGTGTCCCACAGGGCAAAGAAGAGAGGGATTATTTCTTTCAGTCCCTGGGACCTTGGGTCACTGTGATTCCAAGATCTTTATGATTGAAGAAGAGACAGCGTTTTCTCCTCTCTTTCTCCAGCATATTGCAAATGGCGCTGGGACTTAATGTTGTCAACTCAAATGGCAAATCTGAGTTGTTATTAGTGCAAAGATGCCCTGAGGGTGTAGGCACTGTGGATGAAATCTGCAGCGGATGTTATGGGGAAGTGTGTTTATAATTATAATGGGATTTAATGTACACTGGGACCAGATGATGGCAGCCATTTAAAAAAGAGATGCTTAATAAGAGAGGTCCCTTAATGACAGGCAAGTTATTATGGAAGATGCACCAGCGTTTCGCTGGGTGTCACAAACCGTGTGCCAGGTTTTACGGGGTTCCTAACACAGCGTTGGGGTTGAGGCATAGCAACCGTCGCTGTCAGCTATTGGGCATAATTTTTTAATGTCGTCTTTGAAAGGCGGCATATGGACGTAGAGGAAAGCGTTCTTTTCCTTTTGGAAGCACATACACACATAAGCACAAAAACACAACACTGAGGGCTTTTCAGTGTTTTTAGAAATCTGCTTCGTTCTAAGAAAGCCAGCCTTGATTTGAAAACCCAAATCGTATAGCTCCCAAGGGGAGGGGTGCATTTTCTGTATAGCCTGCATGAAATGAAGCAATGTTCCGAAGTCCCGCCCACTGGCACCCAGCTGAAAATTAACCCCCAAGTCCTCATGGGAAACAGGACCTTTTAAAACATGTTGGCGTTTCTTGAGTGGGGTGGGGTGGAAAGGTAGAGGGGAAGTATGTAACATTTTCTTCTGTTTTTAACTTTAAATAGCCTTCTGGTGGACTCTTGGGTCATTTCTCTTTATGGATTTCAATACAACAGTTTCCATTTTCAACAGCCCCTGTTTTAAAATGGGGGTTCTACAATTAGGGACAAAGCTGGAAGGGCAAGGGCCAGGTCAAGACAATTACGTTAAAATCATTATAGCAAAACAAACTGATACTCCAGGCAGTGGAATTCAAAATGTCCATGAATTTTGAAGATAAGATGAAAAACTGCCTTGGAGTTCTCCCTTGAGGGAGGCTGGCCACCTTTTCCCATTAGGGCTACGAGGGTCAGAGACGGGGCGGGGGGTGGGGGGAATGCCGGGTGAACCAAGGCTGCTGGGGGCCCTGACTCTGCCTCCCCCACCCAGGCAGTTTCATTTGTCTCTTGGGAAGTCATTGTTGGTTCTTTGATGTTGTCTTCTCCACACAGCCTCAGGTCAGAATTAATCTCTCCCTGCTCCATAAGTCCCTTAGCACTGTTTGAACATTTGTCATAGTATTTACCGCCATCTGCCTTATATGGGACTGACTTATGTGCATTTTCCTCCTTTGGGAGTTGCTCAAAGGTAAGGCCTTCATCTTGGTCAACTTAGTATCCTCACCCCCATCCCCAGAGCTTAGCACACTGTCAAGCACAGAGTAGGCCTCAGTAAATGTGTGCGGATTTAACTAAATGAATGATTAAATGACACAGACATCAAGTGTTTCAGGAATCCGGAAGAGCAGGACTCATTCTGAACTCAAATATTTAGGCAGAATTCTTTGTGGCCAGAATTCTTTGGTTTTTTACCAACTCTTGCATGATCAATGAGATTTAGATAAGGGTTGAGGGTATCTGTTAAATTTAATTGTAAATACCTCCATGAGAGAGTAACTGAGTTCTGTTTCAGTTTATATCACCCTCAGGGGCCACAAACCAAGCCTCAACATCCTAGGAGCTTTAATAAATATTTATTTAAATTTCACTGAATTGAACTGATTTGAACCACATCGCTCATCACTTCCACAATGGCTTTGTCATCCCAATCTCAGATAGCTAGAAGTTAACCAGCCCAGGGCTGGAGGAAGGTGTCTGATCTCCTGCTAAGGACACCAGTGGGTCCTTAGCTGAATCCAGCACTAGCACAAGAGACATGCATTGGGCATAAGTATTGAGAGATTAGTGCTGCAATTAGTGATGACAGAGACTGGCTTGCTATACCCCAAACTTCTTTCTAAGGATACACCTAGACTACTTTTTTTCAGCTTTTCTTGCACTTAGGTACTGGCCATATGTCTGAGTTCTGGTCAATGGATTGTGAGCAGAAGTCCATTCTGCCCCTTCCAGGACTGGCCCATAAAAACTCTTACATGGAATTCTCCATGCCCTTTCTCTTTCTATGATTTACCAAAAGAGCATATAGATACCTTAAGAAGCTGAGTGACAAGGATGGCAGAACCAAGATGGAAGGAGCCTGGGTCCCTGAATCACAACTTGGAGGAGAGCTGCCTGCCTACTAAGAATATCTATTTCGGACTTTATATAAAACATGAAATAAGTTTTTGGTGTTTTGAGGGGGGTTGTCAGATAAAATACAGGATACCCATTTAAATTTGAATTTCAATAAACAATGAAAAATTTTTACTGTAAGTATGTCCAAACATTGCATTAAACAGATTTATACGAAAAAAAAATTTTTTGTTGTTTAATTCAAATCTAACTGGGCATCCCCTTTTTTGATGCTGTTTAATCTGGCACTGCTCGTTGAGGCATTATATATTTTGGAGTTTGTTTATCATAGTAGCTAGTAGGACCTTAATTAATACACCTTGCTTCACTTGTCAGAGGCAGCAGGACCACACGCCTGAGCTGGGATTCTGGCCAGGGTCAAGGAGCTGCCCCCAACTGACAGTCTGCAGTTCACTCTTTTCTATGTGAACCTTATTTTCCTTTAGCTTCCCCTTCCTCTAGATTGTGGCTTCTGTGGGGACAAGGATGTAATTGTAAGTTTTACCTCTCTATCTGGAGTAGTTCGCACGTGTAGTCAGTACATGTTTGTGGTGGGAAGGCAGCGTGACTGCTGGGGTAGGGGAGAAAGGCAGGGGCAGAGTGTGGCCCTAACAAGGCCTCAGGGACTCAGGCCAGCACTGTCGAGCACCGTGATCTCATCCACCACTTCCTCCTCCGTTTCAAAAAGTGTCAAATGTATTTAGTCCGATAGGGCTGTGTTCAAATACCACGCCCATCGCTTATCTCCCCTGTGATCTCAGGAAAATGACTTCAGCTCTCTGAGTTGCAGTGTCATCTGTAAACTGGGACAATACTGAAAACCCACCTGGCTAAAGCGGCCGAGGGACTGAACCCCACGATGACAACGGTCGATATTATTAGCGATGATGTCAGGTCGATTTTTCTTTCCACCCTCACCCTCCCAAACACATTATTATAAAATAATAATTTTATAAAGTCTTGTGATAATTTTTAGATCGCTTTAAAAGAGCTCAGCGTGACCTGAGCTTCTTGGCTTCTAACTGGAGCTGTGTGCAGCTGTTTGTTCCCTTTTTTCCTACTCTGGCCCGTTTATTCTGTTGGGCGCGAGGCTGGGTGTGCAGGAGGTGGTGTTAATTTTCACTTCGTAGCATGACGTGTTTATTAGTGTATATACACGTTTAATGCAGCAGTCTGGTTTCCTTGCGTTAAATGGCAGTCATGCCCAACTGGCTCTCCATGTACCATTACTCCAAGTGATTGAACCTATTTCTCCCTCTGCCATGAGTTTAAGTTGTAAACCTCTCAGCCAGACAGGGAGGCAATGATGGGCTGCCTGTTGTGATTATTATTAACCTTTAGGATTATGCTCTCAAGACCGGGGGTTCTGCAGGGAAGCTGAGGGTGAGGCAGGCGCGGATTCCAGGCTCACGCCCATCCATCTCAGCCCATTCTGCATCTCTTCTCGAAAAAACGCAAACACATGAGTGATCCCCCTTGACCTTGCAAAGGGGCTCCAGCCCCCCAGCCTGGGAAGAGTGATCCCTTGTGCTAGGTACGTGGTGAAAGGTTGGGTGTCCTGTGCTTCATTTGGCCGGGGATAGTAAGGGAAGCTGTGAGAAGCTGGAAAAGAGACCTTCTAGGGCCTTCAGAAGACACTTGTCTGCCCTAAGTTTTCACTTGGCCGTGTATTTATTGGCCAGACACTGCGCTATCCAGCTGACACTTGCAGTCTGGCTGTTAGCTAGCTCACCCGGACCATGCATATTTGTGTAACAATATAGAGACCACGGGTGAGAAAGGACTCCAGAGAGGGGAGAAGCAGGTAGGCAAGCTCCCTATCCCAGATTCACAGCTCTTGTTTCTTTCTCTCTTCCAGTCCATATTTCCTCCCTTTTCCTGAGGAATTTCTTCCTTGCTGATTAATCTCTGATGGGCAGGGACTGCAGTTTCCAGAATGTGGCAGCTTGTTTTGCTTTTCTGAGCAGTTTGGTCGCTACAAAATCTCTGAGAAAGGATGCCATCCCCCAGTCTTGGGTGTTTGTGTTGCCTCTTTGTTAAAAATCCATGGTTACCTTTGGTTCCCTGTAAGTTGGCAGTCAAAACAATAATAAGCATGCTGCCCTCAGGAAGGCTGCAGTCTAATTAGCAAGGTTGGAGGCAGGAAGGGCAGATGGTGGGAGGCTTTAGGAGGTTGCTTGTTTTCCAAAATACAAGTGGCTGGGGGAGGGGCAAAGCACGGGGGTGGACATAGAGGCACAGAACCTGCTGGTTCTCAAAGATAACAAGGTAACCAAAGACGCCCAAACCTTCCCTCTCCATTTCCTATGATCTTGTCAAGCTGCTGCCCAGTCTCTGGAGAAGCGCCTGGCAACAGGATTATAAACTCTGTAGTTTAGGTAGCAGAATACTGACTTGATAGTTTTAAACAAGCTCAAGCCATGCCTTCCGTTTATGTTTGCCATGACATTTGTTGACTACGGCTTACAAGGGAATGACATGGCTAACACATATGTAGATTTATTCTGTGCCAGCTCGACGTGCCTCATATCCTTTAATCTTCCGAGAAAACTTAGGAGGTCAATACTGCTGTTGTTCCCACTTTATAGCTGAAGAAATTGAGATTTAGATAAAGTACCTTCCTGAGGCCACACAGTTAATAAGAGGGGGCAGCCAGTGTCCCTCCTTGGACCCACTGGGCAGTTCCTCTTTGGACCCGTTTCAGGTCCTGGTGGCAGAGGCATTTGGTCCTTCACCAGCGGAAGGGGAGGAGAGGGATGGAGGCAACTTTGCAAACAAGTGAGCTTTTCACCTCTAACCACCAGGCTGTCAGAAGCAGGTGGGGGGCTGAGCCCTGGGACCCCCACCAGCTTCCGTGTTGGGCATGTTGGGGAGCAGGGGTGCATAAACTCCCAAGATAGGTCTGCGGCAGCTTTCCCTATGGCCTGTGTTCCTTCACTATTCCCTACAAACAAGGAAGAATATGTAAGTTTCCCACTGAACCCGTTGGAGAAGCAGTAGAGAAGTAGAGGAGCAGCTTGGCCAAGGGGCATCCCTCGCAGTGACAGAGCCTGGAGAAAGACTTTCCTGGTGCTAGGGTAAAAATGCAGGCATCAGGAGATGCCGGGTCCAGGGCTAGCCAGAAGGAGTTAAAGGCCCCTGGGTCTCTGGCTTGAGTAGGAAATGAGGCAGAAATGAGGCAGTGAACTAATATGAAAAATGCGTAGGCTGGTAACGCATTCCACTTATTTCTAAATGAAGACTCACCACCAGACATTCACTCAGATACATTAGGTGTGACTAGAAGGCAATGCCATTAACTTTTCCATACATAGAAGAGCTTACACAACCAAATACAGATTGTCCTTTTCAAAATGCCGGGTAGACATTAAAAGCTGAGGGAGACTTAAAACATCATCTAGTCCAACCTTACCATTTTACCCAAGAGGATTCCTGTACAGAGAAGTGGTTCCGTTTCCACCAGAGTCATACGCCAGTTGGAGGCAGGCCATTTGGGGGCCATCGTGAAGGTGTCACTGACGTTATTCAGTCCATTCGTTGAAATCTCTTTTTGAAATTATCATCAAAATACCTAGCACTAATCTTCTGAAAGTTTTCAGTCATGGCAAATCTTTTTTTTTTTTTCCATCTTAAATAAAATTCGATTTTGTAACGTTAATTTCTGTAAAATTTTGACAAACACAATTGTTTTGAACAAACCTTGTACATTAGAATTGAGTTTCCTTTTGATGTATACATTAACAATATTTTGAAAAAAATAGATACCACAGAAATAGAATTTCTAATATACTTTAAAAATGAATTACACATGCTTTATTAAACACCAAAGAACTGTTTTGCTAATTCCGTTGTTTTATTCTGTAAAGCTATATGCACGTATTTCAAACATAGAAAATTAATCTGGGAGTGAATGCCGTAACAGATCAGCTACTGACTATGAGGAAAGGAGAAAAAAATGGATCCACTGACCCTCACAACCCCGCCGAGCCCAAGGAGGGTTGAAAACCAGGATGTGGAATCCTTACGTACTGCCAAAGAAATGCAACAGAAATAGCGGGCTCCTAACGACGAGAAAAACTAACAAGTAGTATCAAAATGGATTCAAGTCATACAGTGAAAGGACATAGAGGGAGATTTGATTTTCAAAGCTAACTCAAGAGGGTGATGGAGCTGGGGAATAAAATTTGGGGTCACAAACCAGTGGGATTGGAGAGCAGTGACATGGAATTACCCTCGGGGCTCCTAAACCAGCAATAATAGAAACGTAAAAAATACATCACATTTCCCAAGGTGACCAGTTAGAAGAACGAAATATACCTTTGGAGGTATATATTATCTACCTACCTACCTGTCTATCTAATGTGTCTACGTATGCAGTCTGTCCTAACAGTTTAAAATTGATCCTGTTGCTTTATAGCCCTGACTCCCACAGCCACCACCCATGATTGTGTTCCTTTGGGGTAGTAATGGGGACAATTCTACGGAGCTGTGTGTCATGCCAGAGCCTAGGCTTTGGGATCGAGCTGATGTTGGTTTCAACCCCATGACTGTCATCTGATAGTTAGGTAAAATTTGGCAGATTTCTTTACGCTTCGGTTTCCTTGGGTCCATGAAGTAGAGGCATAGGTCCCTGTAATATCAAAGAGGTTAAGGAACTTGGTCAAAACCCCACAGGTAGTAAGGGACTGAGCTGAGCTTTAAACCTAGATAACTCAGATTCCTAGATGCCCCTCTTTCTCTGCCCCATGCTGAAGGGAAGCAGAAGGCAATTCCTAAGAAGCAAGGTGCACGCCCTAGCCTGCTCCCAGCCTCCTTTCTCTTCTAAGCTGTCTCGTACCCTATGGGAAAAGGGCGAATAGGTTAAGATGGCACGTGATTTCAGCGATAGACACATTAAGCCTCAGGAAAAACAAATAAAAACAACCCTTCTCCCACTCACTCAAAACACAAAAAATATTACCCAGAAGAGAAATTCAGTGAAAAGTGGGAAAGCCTGTAAATTGACTCCTGAGTCTACTGCAGACATGGATTTCTTGGGTTTCTTAAAGCCCCTTTCTCTAGGAATTCTCAGTCACTGGAGGGGATTTTCCTTCCAGGGAAAGCATTCAAATAAACTGACTGTGTGGCTGTTCTTTTCAAAGTAAAGCTTAATAGCCTATCTGCCCAGAAAGAGGATTTTCCTCCCACTGGGTTTACTGCCTGGCAAGTACCTTCTATAACAAGAAAAATTAGTAATTGTGGAGTGGTATTTTTTTCTCTCCCCAACACGTCTTTGGAAAATTCTTACTGATTTTCCCTTGGAGAAAGCATGTGAAGTGATGAGAACATTAGATTTCTAGTCAGAAGGACTGGGTTCAAGGCCAGCTCTGCCAAGAACTTCCTGTGTATACTTCGGCATGTCGCACAACCTCTCTCTTTTGCGATTTTCTCCTCTGGAAGACAGGAGATAGTCTATGGAAAATATTTCTGCCCATTTTATTTGTTTATTTATTTTTAAAGATTTATTTTTTATCTATTTCTCTCCGCCACCCCCACCCCCGTTGTCTGCTCTCTGTCCATGTGCTGTGTGTTCTTCTGTGTCTGCTTGCATTCTTGTCAGCGGCACCGGGAATCTCTGTCTCTTCTTGTTGCATCATCTTGCTACGTTAGCTCTCCGTGGGTGCAGTACCACTCCTGGGCAGGCTGTTCTTTTTCACGCGGGGCAGCTCTTCTTATGGGGCACACTCCTGTGCATGGGGCTTCTTTACATGGGGGATACCCCTTCATGGCACAGCACTCCTTGCGCGCATCAGAACTGCGTGTGGACTAGCTCATCACACGGGTCAGGAGGCCCTGGGTTTGAACCCTGGACCTCCCATATGGTTGGCGGCCACTCCATCAGTTGAGCCAAATCTGCTTCCCTCTACACATTTTAAAGTACTGTTCAGTTCTTTGAAAAAAGCCCTAAGACCTCTCCCTCATTTACTGTCTGACCTTGAAAGAGCTACTTCCCTTCCTTGGGGCCTCCGATTCCTGTGGTTATTGACGATATTGGACTAGAGTTAGTGCTAAGCACACTCGAGCTATGAAATCACATTATGCTCTGTGAACTCCATCAGCCACATTGAAATAAGGTGCATGCACATTCTGATGGGGAGAAGGTGGCATGTGCATGTGTTTAAGGGAAGAAGGTCTCTTTTTTATCACAAGGGAAGCTGTGTCCTGGGGAGCCTTCTACCTATACACAGGACCAGGGGAAATGGAGATGGAGAGGGAAAGCCAGCTGTGCTTCAGCTTAGACAGGAAATGGTAAGGTACGCTGTCAGTGATCGGTCTCTGTGGTTCTAGAAAGGAAATGAAGTAACAGTGGTGAAACCGTGGACAGGTCACAGAGCAGGGAGTGCAGAATGGGGCATGACAGCTACAGATATAGGAAGATTTAGCTGTGACCTGAATAAGGTATCCTTGGTACAAAGAGGAGAACCAGGTATCCATAGAGAAGATACAGATACAGACATGTTACTTTGAATCAGCTCCAGAAATGCCTTTGTTCCTCACTTGTTCAGAAATCCTGCTTCCACACTGTCCCTGATTCAAAGCAGATACCATGACTAGAGATTACCAGTTTCCACCTCAGGCCCCTTGCACTTGCTGTTCCCTCACATTTCAAACCCCTCCTTCCAGCACACAATACTCTTGTTCCCACAGCTCCTGTTGTTAAGATCTCAACTCAAATAGCACTTCCCCCCAAAAACCCTCTGTCTTATTTACCAGAGCAGCTGTAACAAATGCAATACACTGGTTGGCTTAAACAACAGGAATTTATTGCTTCACAGTTTGGGAGATTAGAAACCAGAAATCAAAGTGCCAACAAAGCCATGCTCTGTCCAAAGTCTGTAGCATTCTGGCGCGGGCAATCCTCTGTGCCTTGGCATTCTCTCTGGCTCTCCTACTCCCAGGTCTTTGCTTAGAAAGGCTTCAGCCATCTTGGATTAAGGCTTGTCCTTTGGCCACATGTTAATAATGCATCTTCAAGCCGTATCACTGATGAGAAGACAGTGGCCACAGGAGTTGCTGAGGGCAGGGAGAAGAAATAAGAGGTGTGATATGGGGGCATTTTCAGGACTTGGCATTGTCCTGAATGAAATTTCAGGGACAGATGCAGGACATTATATATCCTGCCATAACCCACTGAATGGACTGGGGGAGAGTGTGAACTACAACATAAACTATAATCCATGCAGTGCAGCAGTGCTCCAAAATGTATTCACCAAATGCAATGATTGTGCCGCACTAATGAAAGAGGTTGTGGATGTGGGAGGAGTGGGGGTGGGGATGGGACCTGGGGTATATGGGAACCTCTTATATTTTTTATTTTTATTTTTTTTTTTATTTTATTTTTTTTAAAGATTTATTTATTTATTTAATTCCGCCCCCTCCCCTGGTTGTCCGTTCCTGGTGTCCATCCGCTGCGTCTTGCCTCTTTGTCCGCCTCCGCCGCCGTCAGCGGCACGGGAAGCGTGGGCGGCGCCATTCCTGGGCAGGCTGCTCTCTCTTTTCACGCTCAGCGGCACGGGAAGCGTGGGCGGCGCCATTCCTGGGCAGGCTGCTCTCTCTTTTCACGCTGGGCGGCTTTCCTCACGGGCGCACTCCTTGCGCATGGGGCTCCCCCACGCGGGGGACACCCCTGCGTGGCACGGCACTCCCTGCGCGCATCAGCACTGCGCATGGCCAGCTCCACACGGGTCAAGGAGGCCCGGGGCCTGAACCGCGGACCTCCCATGTGGCAGACGGACGCCCTAACCACTGGGCCAAAGTCCGTCTCCCTCTTATATTTTTTAATGTGACAATTTTGTGTGATCTATGTATCTTAATATATATATAATAATAAAAATAATAAAATAATTTAAAAAATAAATGCATCTTTGAAAGTCCTGTTAATAAACGGGTTTGCCCCCGTGGAACCGGGGGTTAGGACTTGCATGTGTCTTTGGTGGGGACGTGACTCAATCCCTGACACCCTCCCTATAACTGCCCTGTCTGGAGCTGCTGCTTCAAGCCCCTTCCCGGCACTTGTCACTACTCAAAATGATTCCTCTGTTTTCCTGACAGCCTGTTGACTTCCTGGCCCACATCTTCTTTAATATAAGCTACACATGGGCGCAGGCCGGGACCTTTCTAGTCACGCTGTGCCTCAAGCACTAGCACAATGTTCGGCACACAGTAGGCGCCTAATAAATACTTGTTCAAGGAATGAAAGAACAAAACAAGAAATGTGCTGCTAGTTTTTTTCCCTCTCACCAGAAAGTCTTGTAAACCAATATTCAGGCAGCACGTTCCTGAGAGGGCAGGATTCAAGCCCAAACACTCAGCGGCCAGAGACGAGAGAGGCGTCTGTCCTTCCGCAGGCTCCGAGGTGGCGATGCCATTTGTGCTGAAGTTATTTTTACTGATTCCGCTGCCCAAAGAGGCCTGCTCGTTCCTCCCTGTGCACCTGTCTCTAAAAGTGTACCGGCCCAGGAGGAGGCAGGGTGGCTGGAGATGCCTGAATTCCAACGGCCCTGGACTCAGGACTTTCACAAAGCTGCATCTCATTTTCCTCTGTGACAAACGAGGAAACTGAGGCTCCGAAGGCTTTACAGTTTGGCCGCGATCATAGAGCACAGGACCCAGGTCTGCCTTCGTTGTCGTGCTCTTGCCTTTACTTTATAAAAACATTCTGCAAGTGAATACAATTTGCTGGGGCCCCGGGATCACTCCCCAGGCCCTCCACCCAGGAAGAGGTCAAAACTGGACACCTACAGATGGGGCCGGTGACTGACATGTGGTCAGGGCCAGGACTAGGGGAGGCCAGCAAGGCACCCAGGGTGCAAAAGGTAGGGAGTTCTCACTCTCAGGCAAGGCTCCGAGAGGGAGCATCTTCTTCAGTTTTGTCCAGCGGGCACCCTGCTTGCCACACCTGTGCCAGGGCCCCATTCATTGGAGTTTTATGTCCCAGGTTTCTGTCCTTTTCTATGATGTAAGATGATACTTCTTTGGCCTGACATATCATAAAAATATCTAAAGGACAAATTGGTCTTGGGGAAGAGCTGGCTCACTTTGCCAACCTGATTTGAGCCACCTCTTGGCAACCTCCCACTGGAGTTCTTTTTCTAAAGCCCAGAGCTGTCATTCCTCGACTGACGGTTCTTCTTGAGGCCAATGTTAAAAATACAAAACAAAATGAAAAACCAAAAACCCCTACACCACTTGGCATGGCGTGGCCCTTTGCAACTCGACGCCACTCTTCCGTCCCAGTGACCCAGGCCCTGCTCGCTGAACGTGCCGTGCATTGTCATGGTTCTGTGGCTTTGGACAGGCTGTGCCTTCTGCCCAAGGTTCTCTTTCCTGACCTTCTCAGTCAAAACATCTACCCTTCAAAGTCTAATTCAAAGGTCCCCTATGCCTAGGGTGGACAGACGGGAGGAAGAGAGAAGTTCCAAAGTAGGATGACGACAAAGATGCCATGACTGTTTGCAGCGCCCCAGGTTCCAGATTCCCACCGGTGCTTTGCCACCGAGAAGCTGCAGATGGAGGCCGGTGAACGTGGCCGTGAGAGCTGAAGGATGGCGGGGGCTCCTTGTGCATGTGTGCTGGGTCAGGATGCACGGGTAGACGGCCCGATGGTGAGTGAGGGTGAGAACCCCTTTCCTGCAGGTCCACCCAGGGGACAGAGGATTTTAAAAGGCTTGAGGACACCGCATCGAGTGGCTGCCCTGCTGTTTCTGTCCCTTCCTTCTCCTCGGGTTTCCTCCTCCCCATCGCTGTTCCAGGATCTTGTGTCAAACCCAACAAGAACCCAGCTCACTGCTGGTGGCCGAGGGGTGGCCAGATCGAGGCGGTTAGTGCTGGGGCCTGGGCTCGGGGTGCCGACAGGTCAGCTGGCAGGGCCTCTGCGCTCCTTCCCTCGATTCTCTGCACAAAAGGGGGGGCTTTGTGTTCAGTACGCAGCCTGGGCAGTGCTAACGTCACAGCCAGGCTAAGCGGGAACTCAGCCTTTGAACCAACTTGTTCATATTCTCCTGTGACGGTGTGGGTCTCAGTCGTTGGTCACCAAAGGCAGCCAGGTTCCCAAGTAACCCGCGACCTCTGCATTTGCCCAGGGTCTATTTTAGACAGTGCCCTTTGGCAGTCGGGCTGCCCCAAGCCTCCCAGGTCAGGGGTGTGTAGCTGCTTTGTAGCTTGAACACGCAGGCTCTGCAGCACCCAGCCTTTCCCCGGCTCTCCTCCTTTGTATCTAAGTTCCCATCTGCTTGTTTCCCTCCTCCCCTGCGTCTAACTTTCCTGTCTTCTTTGCATGATCTTGAGAACCAGCCAAAGTCAGGCTGACATTTTGGCCCGTACTCCCCCAGGAACTCAGATCTGAGATCTTTATTCCTGGAAAGAATATTTATGGATGTGTTGGTTTGGGAGAGGCTTTAGAGAAGAAAGGAGAATATGCATGTATGCTCTAGTAATAATACATCTATTAATAATAAACGATACTAAAACCTACCGTTGGTGAAGGCTAACTACTCAGTAACTGTGCTGAGTGCTTTTTCATGCTATGGCTCATTTAAACTCACAACAAGGGATACACAAGGTTGCTATGTGCCCGTTTAAAAGACAGGTGTTATTATATCCATTTGCAAATGAGGAAGGTTGGGCCCAGAGTTATAACCATAGCCCAAGGTCACACAGCTAGTAAATTGGGCTGGAGGCCAGGTCAGTTGCACAGACTTTCGCTCTTCTTATCTGGGTGACCCTGAGCAAGTCACTTCAATTCTTGGAGCCTCAGTTCTGTTTCATCTGTTACAGAAAAACAAGGAGTAGAGTTGTACTTACAAAAGTGTTGGGAGAACCGCCTGGGATAAAGAATGTGCTGTGCAAGTGTTAGTAAGTTTCCTTTTGAAATCTGAAACCCCATGAGAACTCCAGTAGAAGAGAAAAGCATAAGACACTGGGAATTTTTTTTCCACATATAAAATCATTTACATGTTTTCTTGTTTTGATTTGAGGCTGTCTCTTCTATTTTGAAAGATTAGCATTACAAGCCAGGCTCTTTGGAGAGGCAATGGGACTTTAGAAAGAAAGTCTTTATGGAAGACCATTCCCTATATGGTTTTATTTGAGCCTTATGACTTCTTTTTTTTTTTTAAGATTTATTTTTATTTATTTAATTCCCCCCCCCCCCGTTGTCTGTTCTCTGTGTCTGTTTGCTGCATCTTTTTTTTTTAAAGATTTATTTTTTAATTTATTTTAATTTAATTTATTTTAATTCCCCTCCCCTCTCCCGGTTGTCTGTTTTCTGTGTCTTTTTGCTGCGTCTTGTTTCTTTGTCCGCTTCTGTTGTCGTCAGCGGCACAGGAAGTGTGGGCAGCGCCATTCCTCGGCAGGCTGCTCCCTCCTTCACGCTGGGCGGCTCTCCTTATGGGTGCACTCCTTGCGCGTGGGGCTCCCCTACGCGGGGGACACCCCTGTGTGGCAGGGCACTCCTTGCGCCCATCAGCACTGCGCATGGGCCAGCTCCACACGGGTCAAGGAGGCCCGGGGTTTGAACCGCGGACCTCCCATATGGTAGACGGACGCCCTAACCACTGGGCCAAAGTCCGTTTCCCTGTTTGCTGCATCTTCTTTCTCTGTCCGCTTCTGTTGTCATCAGCGACACGGGAAGTGTGGGCAGCGCCATTCCTCGGCAGGCTTTCCCTCCTTCGCGCTGGGCGGCTCTCCTTATGGGCGCACTCCTTGCGCGTGGGGCTCCCCTACGGGGGGGACACCCCTGTGTAGCACGGCATTCCTTGCGCGCATCAACACTGCGCATGGGCCAGCTCCACA
Source organism: Dasypus novemcinctus (assembly GCF_030445035.2). Classification (NCBI taxonomy): domain Eukaryota; kingdom Metazoa; phylum Chordata; class Mammalia; order Cingulata; family Dasypodidae; genus Dasypus; species Dasypus novemcinctus. The sequence goes on along the minus strand of NC_080699.1, from coordinate 20,130,610 downwards.
CGAGTCAGGGAGGCCCGGGGCTTGAACCACGGACCTCCCATGTGGTAGATGGACGCCCTCACCACTGGGCCAAAGTCCGTTTCCCTAGCCTTATGACTTCTTGGGAGTTAGGTAGGACAAATACATTACTCCCATCTTGCAGGTAGGAAAATGGAAATAATAAATGGCTGTCAGGAGATTGCTCAGGGTGGGAACCCTGAACGCTGGGCCTTTTCAAATTCCTTCAAGTTTCTGTGGCTGGGACCTGGGCCCAGCTTCCACCTGGCAACAGTGTTTCTAGATTGGGAAGATGAGAAATGGGAGGAAGTTTGGAGGTGGGCCTGTAGCTGGTCCGCCGATAAACCCCCAGTTTATCAAAATGTGCATATGGCCCTCATTAAACATCATTTATATAAAACTGTGCAAGATGTGCCTGTGCTTAACCACCTGCCATAAGGCTGTTTTGTTGTCATTTAAGTAAATGTTTTTATTAAACGGCTCAATTTTGTAATTTTCTTTTTGTCATTTGGAGCCAATGCAATTTTTCAGGTGTCAGGCAGTTTCCACACTTGGCTAGAATGCCTATGCAGGCTAATAAAAGGCTTCACGTTTTATTTAGTTCTGTGGTTAAGCTTTGGAGCTTGGGCCAGGCAGGTCTGAGTTCAAATGCCGTTGCTCCCACTTACTAGCTGTGCACTCTGGGCAAACTGTTTAAACTCCCCGTCTCATCTGTAAAATGAGAGTGACGAGATATGCATGCCTGCTTTTCAACACTGGTGTAAGTTTTTTATCTCATGTATATAAAGATGCCTATTCTGATGTCTGGAACATAGCTAAGTGCTCAATAATTGTAGCTATTTTTATTACAGTCATTTTTTTTTCCTGCTCTGCTTGGGCTCATGGAGATGGTTCCCCGCAGGCCAGCTTTTGCCTTCATGAGAAAGGGAGAGTGGGCGGTAGACATCATCATCCATGTCTCTTTGGAGAGCTTTTGAGGGAGGTCTGGGCGGTGGGCAGGTGGGGACCAGGTTAGCAGGTAATTTAAAAAGGTTAAACTTTAAGTGCTCGGCCCCCTCCTCCTCTGGCTGCCCTTGAGTCCATTCATTCCATTAAGGGCCAAACAGAGTCCTAGAACCACATCCACAGGGGCCCCAAGTCCAGCCCCCAAGTCAAATTTCAGGACACCCCACAATCATCCCACGGTTGAAAGCAGGCCCAGAATCCATGGTGCTTGGAAGGCTTGCCCTGTTCCAGCTGCTGGGACTGGTAAAGGAAACGAGGCAAGGGGTAGCACAAAACAGGGCTGAGGCGAAAAGGGAGGAGCTGAGCTGGCAAGACTGGACTGACCAGGTGGAGCAAGCCAGAGAAGAGCACCCCGAGGTGCTCCATGTTGGAGGAAATGCGAGCTGGTCACAGCACACCCTACCGGGAGGACGAAAGATGGGTGAAAGATGGAGGTCTCCGAGCATCCAAACCCGCCTCGCCTATCTCCCCATACCAGGACTGATTAACCAGCCCAAGGCTGATAAAATAGCCCAGCCAGGAGTTTGGGGAAGAAGGGTAATCGCCCCTGAGGAACTTGTCAAAAAGGCAAATTCCTGAACCCCACTTTAAATCTTCCAAATCACTCTATGGGAGCATCTGAATTTCAAACAAATTTCCTCCAAACGTTTGAGGGTTCATGATGGGGAAGCTTCAGGGCTGAACAGAGAAGGGCCTAGATAAAGTATTCTGTGGGTTGGTTTTAAACACTATCCAAGTTAAAGTCAAAACAAGGATGGCAACAAACATTTTGGTTCGGACAAATGTTTACTGTGCACCTACTCCGTGCAAGAAACATACGCAGCCATGGGGCAATTTGGCAGTGTAGAGGGAGAGGTGGCTTCCGAAAGAACAGTCACGGCCCTGCCTTAGGCGCCACCTGAAAGCACTCCAGAGCGGTTGTGCAAAGGGGTCGTGGAGGACCCCAACTGGGGAAGGGGGAAGGAGAAAGCGGGAGGCAGCAGGAGGCCTGGGTTTTTTTTTCCTTCCTGAGGTCTGGGTGCTTTCAGTGCGAGTAGGCCTTGCCATCCCCTGCGTGCTGCAGTGGGGGGCGCCCCTTCCTCCATAGCCTCCACGTGATACTCCGAGAGGACCAGGGAAGACTGAGCCACCCCAGTCTGTTCCCCTTTATTTGCTCATCTGAAATCTGGGCTCCGCATCGCGGTTAGGAGCGTCCCATCGCCAAAGTAAAGAAACTTTTTGCTTTACTCTTCTCCAGCAAAAACAGCAGGGAGACCAAATAAACAACCCTTGGAATCCAAATGCGGGCTGCTCCCACGGAAATGGCAAAATGTTTCTCTCTTTCATTTATGGAGGCCCCAGGTGGGCGAGCACGGCTGTTTGTGCTCACGGAAGACCCGCCCACCTGCGGGCAGAGACGGGCTGCGACCAGCCCGAAAAGCTGGTGCAGAGGGGACAGGGACTGGCTGCGGGGGGGCTTTAATCGGGGCTACTTCCTTTAAGGAAAGTCGCTGTTCCCTGGCTCGCGGGTCTTGAGCCGGCCAGCAGCCCGCCCCCGCCCCCTTGCGGTGTCCCCTCGCAGCTCACCCAGTGGGCGCCGGACCGCCGAGCGTTCCAGGATCGAACCCGAGGCTCGAGGGACCACACCGGCGAGCCGGGCAGGGTTCTGCCGGGGCCGCCCCTGCCGCTTCCTCCAAGCCCTGCTGACCTCTAGTGGTCACAAGGTGGAGCTGCACGGGACGCCGGCCCGGCGGAAGGGAGGGTTCGTGCGGTGCGCGGTTCCCAGCCCGGCCTTGCACGTGGGAACCGCCTGAGCGCCCTGGAGGCCGCGCTACAGGCCAGTTAAGGCAGGATCTCGGGTGGGACCTGGGCGCCCGTACTTTTCCTAAAATTCTAACGAGCAGCCGGGATTAAAAACCGTTGCAAGCCCGCGTTTCCTCACCTCTCTTGTGGGTGCGCGCAAGTGGGTGGGTGCGGTGTCAGTGTCCAGATGTCCTTGAGAATGTCTGTCCACGAGTGTTTCTGTGCCCCGAGCGTCTGAACACCAGTGTGGGCTTTCTAACCTGCCGGACAGTGTGTCCCTGATGCCGGTGACTGCCCTCAGGTGTGCTCGCGTGCCTGCGTGGGTGAGCTTGCCTGGGGTTCCTGCTCTTGGCACAGAGAAAGCCCAGGGTCCTATCAATATCTCTCAGGTCCTGATGAGTCAAAGAAGGTGGCTCGCAGCCTCCTTGACCCATTCCCATAGCTCACACTTGCTGTTGGGAAGTTCTTCCCTGTTTCCCACCTCAGTCCTCTCTCAAGAGGAGAAAAGGACAGATTGAAAAAATGCCAGCTTGCTAACAACCACAGGAACAGTAAGTCCAGCCTGCGGGTGTGGGGCCCAAGGCCTCCTGGCATGGCTGGACTGTTTCCTTCAGCGTCAGCCCTCCTGATGAAATGGGCTGAAAGAGAGGGGAGCCAGAGCCAGCGCAATTAAATTAATTTCCAGCAGCTGCATGGGATTAAAATGACCCCCTTCTCTCTGGTCCCTAACGTTCCTGAAAACCATCTCCTGGCCCTTGCCTCTGCTTGTTTCACTCCCTTTTGGTCACTGCTCTTGCTAAAGTCACCTCCGAATGCCCAGCTCCTCCTAACCTGCCGTTCCTCCCCTGGACTTGCTGGGGGGCCTTGCTTTGCCCAGGTAGCCTCAACCGTCACAGAGGTCCCAGGGGAAGTGGAGCCTTGCTCGCCCCATGCCTGCCCTGCAGGGGACAAGGAAGCCAGTACCCGCCATTACAAGGAGCACCAGCCTGAGAATCCAAGGATTGGGGCTCAAGGGCTTGTGCTTCCATTAACTAACTCCCTCTCTCTCTGAGCCCATCATCCTTTCCGTGTAATGGAGAAGAGAGTACCTGCCCACAAGTTGTGAAGACAAAATGGGATGATGATATGAAATGATTGTCTATACCCCAGCACGTGGCCCCTTCCATGATCATTCATAACAGTAATAACTGTTGAGTGTTCACTACAGGACCATGGTTTAAACTTTTACGTGTACTGCTTAATCGCCACAGCGATGCTCTGAGGTGGGTCCCTTTATTATCCCCATTTACCAATGGAGAAAACGAAGCAAAAAGGTATTGGGAGGGAAGCGGCTGTGGCTCAATGGATTGGGCTCCCGTCTACCATATGGGAGGCCCTGGGTTCGTGTCCTGAGGCCTCCTTGTGAAGGCAAGCTGGCCCGTGCCCGCGGAGAGCTGGAGCAGCAAGAGGACGCAACAATGGGAGACAAGCAGACACAGAAGAACGTGCAGCGAATGGACACAGAGAGCAGACAGCAAGCAAGCCGCAAGGGGGGTGGGGATAAATAAATATAAAGTAAGTAAATCTATTTTTTTAAAAAGGTATTGGGGAAATTTGCCCAGAGACACACAGGAAGTGGTGGACCTGGAAAATGAGCTTCTGAAATCTAATTACAGGTCCTGAAAGAATATATCACCGGGCAGGGCACATAAGCATATACTATTTGCTCGTGTCTATGTGTGGGAAACCCCCATACACGTCTTTGCATGTCACCACTGCGAAACCCCAGGCCCTGCACCCTTCCCCCTCCAAGAGCTCCCCCAAAAGGACCAGCTTTTGGGAGAACCCAAGGGAAGTGACTGAGTCAGCTGCAGCTGGGAGAGGAAACTAGCCAGAGATTCGTGCGGGGCCCCGGGTGACAGGTGGGGTACCTGCCACGTGAAGCAGGCTTGTGGGCGCTGGAGCAGGCTTCCCCTTGACCCTGCACTCCTCCAGATCAGCCTGCTTCTTACCAGGGACCCTGGGGCCCGGCAGTTTGGGCATGAGAGACAGCTCTCCTGGCACTCCCATGCTGCCATCCCGACCCTCACCCCCCAATCCCAGCAGTGGGGCCCGGTCCTTCCGGCATGTACTTCACAGCTCCTGGAATCTGTTTGATTTGGAGTTCTCCACTGCTCCTCTCCCCTCCTCACTGGCCTGCCAGGGGAGGCAGGGGCCGGGGAGCCTCGGGGCTTGCTTCTGCCGGTGCGCAGCCGTGTGGCGATGGCCAGGTCGCCTCTTCTTTGGTGGTCTCTAAGGTCTCCCCCAGCCACAGCCCACCACGGGAGGCCAATGTCCTGGCACCAACCCGGCCCTGCCCCTGCCCATGTGGCTCCACCACGGGATCTGATTCAGGACTTAGAGATGACGCTGTGTGGAAGTGGAGTTGGGAGAGGTCTCTACCCCCAAAGGCGTCAGAGAGACAGAACTAGAGCAAGGACACGGGACGGCCTCGTAGAACCGTTCCTAAGAGCAGCCGCGCATTGCATGGCACTTGCTGTGCGCCAGCTACCGCCCTCCGTCCTTAGACACACCGACTCATTTAGTCTGGAACAACCCTATGGAGATCCGTTCTGTTGTTATCCCCATTTTACAGATGCAGACACTGAGCCATAAAATGTTTACACAGATAGCAAGTGCAGCCCTAGGATGCAAAACTACGGACGCTCGCGCTAGTGTTTATAATGTTATTACATTATTTTGCTTTCCAAAGCAGGGGTTCTTAACCAGGGGCCCACGAGCTTGAATTGAAATTCAAAACCAACCTTTGTCTTGTGGGGATGTGTTGGTGCAAGTGTGCTAGATTTACTAAATACTACACAGTGTAGTGTGGGCTTAGTGAGGGGTGTGTGGTTTTCACCTGACTGGCAAAGGGGTCCGTGGAACAAAAGTTTAAGAATCCCTGTCCCAAGGAACGTCTTGGGCTGAGGAGTCAGTTAGGAGAAGGTGAGCACAAACCTGCGTTGGAGTACTGTCCGAGCGGATCCTCAGCTCAGGGGAAGGCGATGGGTGGGAAATGCGGGGAGCCCCCGCAGCTGGAGACGTGCTTATTGTGCACTGCAGAACTGGCAGGCGGGGCCTCCTCTGCTTGATCTTTGCTCGCAGTCCCCAAGCACGTGTTTTGCACTTCTGCAGTCAGAGAAGGGTCCGAGAGCTGCTCTGTCCTTTGAGGTGTCCTTGGAGGTGCACCTCTTTACTTCGCGCCCTGGTCACCCCCGCGCCCACCCTCTGCAGGGAGAGGACTGGGGAGGCGTGGGCAGCAGAATGTACCTGCACATCACAGGGCTACGCTGGCCTACGCATCGCTTCCCAATTTCTGCCGGAAACAGAACAGGGAGCCAGAGCCATGAGGTGAGGCCTGAGCAGAAGGGCCAGGCAGGGCTAGCCATAGACCCGAGAGCAGTGACCACTGGGAGAATCCCACCGCGTCAGCAGCTCAACCCCCAGCCTTGGGGTGGTGCCAGCTGTAGGTGGCCTCAGGGGACAAAGGAAGAGGGGAAAATAAAAATGAAAACAACCCCAAAGGAGGGCAGGGTGGAAGATGAGGGAAAGTCCCAGCTGATGCAAATATTGACACAACCATTACAAGGCTAAATAAAACTCCCATTTATGTTATGCAAGGGCTGTATGCTTTGAATACCTCTGTCTCGAGGAATTTTTTATTTTGCCATAGAAGAAAAATGTTTTCATATTCTCTCCCGCCGCTCAGACCCAGAACCCAGCGAGGCCCCGTGCCCCCGAGAGCCATAATATTATTTGTTAACATTTTTATGATGCCAAATGGTCTGTAGGAGAACGGGCGCCATTCTTTAGCTGGGAAACCATATGGCACGACGAGTAATAAATAAGGTATTGTGATAGTTAATGAACCTAATTGCCAGCAAAAGGCTTTAATCCAGAGCCTGTGCTGCTGAGAATTTAGCACCACATTAGGGAGGGTGCAGAGCTCCCCTGACTTCTGAGGCTTAATTTAAGTTCTGTATTGCAAACTCCAGAAAATAATTCCAAACCCTCCTGCTGGAAAAGCAACCTGCTGGTAGACTGTGATTATACCGAATTACTAAAATCGCAATCAATTTTACACACACAGTTAACCCTTGCCAGGAAGTTCTCCTGAAGAGGAGAGAGAGCGAGGCTGCAGCTTGTTGTACCTGTGGCTCTGGACTAAGGAGGACAAAGCGAGGCAGAAAAGGTGTGATGCCCCAGGAGGGGACCATAGCCAGTGGGTGTGGGGAGGAAGTAGGGGAGATGCTGATGGAAGCCCCGATGATTGTCATTGCCTATTGGACTTCGCTTGTCCTACAGTGTCCCCTTCCCCAGGGGACCACACAACAGAGGGGCTCGGCGAGAAGGGTCTGTGCTCACCCACCTCTCCCAGCAGCAGGAAACCCAGGCAGGAAAAGGAACGGGGAGCCGTTGCTGCTATAATTCCATAAGTCAAGGTTATTAACAAGAGAAGATCAAATCGTGGCAGCCGAATAACCTTGCACTGTGTAAAATGTAAATGCCGAACAGCTGCCGCTGAACTTTCAGCAGTGTCTGGAAGGTTCCCTGAGTGAGAGCAGCCAGGGAGGAAGGCGTTTGCTCCCACCTCATCTTTTACAGCTTGCCGCGGGCTTCGCTCGCCTCCAAGCCCTGACCGAAGTGGAGGGGAGTGGTCACTGTGGAAGGACAGTCTTCTCGAGCAGGTCAAGCCAGCGTGGAGGAAGGAATGCACCAGAAAGAATGCCCGCTGCAGAGGTGCAGAGCCCCAGGTACTCCATCCAGCCCCACGCCTTGCCCACGGCACTCTCTGACTTTTCCTTTCCGGAACAGCACCCTGGACGGTGTGGGATGCCTCATTGGGCGCTCCCTGTACTAAGCCCCTGCATTCAGGGAGGGGCGAGTGCCTGCCAGACCAGGCAGGGGTGGAGGGGCCGGGGGAGAGGCAGGCAGGGGGAGAGGTAGGAGTGGATATTGGAAATAAGGAATCTTCACCTCAGTCAAGAAGAAGCTCAAGTGGGAGAAGCTGCAAAAGCAAAACTGCCCAGAATGTTGAGCCCAGGTAGGAGGCAGAGGCAGGCATGGAACAGGGAGCTGGCCCAGGATGTGAGACGCAGCAAGGGGTGACCAAGTGTGGCCCCGTGGGCTTCTTCCCAAAGAGCTGGGACAGAGCCCATCACCTGCCGTGGCCTGGGTTATTATTCCGCATCTTCTGGAGGGCAGGCATGGGCAGACACGGGACCTTGGGTAGACACTGGAGTCCCAGCAGGAGGCTGTACAGAGAGGCCTCCTATGCTTAGCACTGGGAAGTTCTGGACACGTAGTGGAGTCGGGGCTTTGGCTAGGGTGGGGGACAGTGCATTGCTACAGCTGCTGAACTGCTTGGAGGCAGGCAACCCAGATGCTCTTGGCAGCCAGCCTGTTGCCATGAACTTGAATGGCTGGAGCTCCAGAAAGTGAACTCCACAGGTGACCAGGAGAGGAGCTGCCAGTCCCTGTGTGGCTCCAGCTTGCCAGGCAGTCAGTGTGGGTGGCCCTTCCTCCAAGGAGGGCTGCTGGGGGGGGGGGGGGTGTCCAGCCTCATGCTCACTGCCCCCACCCCCAGTGCAGACTGTCCCAGCGGCCCTGGGCTGGTCCCAGCCACTGTGATGGTCTTGAGGCGGATGCTGTTAGATGCCTTGCCTCTAAGTTTTGCCAGCAGAGTCCAGTGGTGGAGAAGCTGAGACCCCAAAGGCTTTCCCAGACCCTGCCTTTTGGGGTCAGTGGAGGAGGAAGGGCCTCAGGTCCCTCACAGGCATGCTCTCTCTAACCCTGATCCAGCTTCTGCGTCAACTGAGAGATGTAGAGATCCAACGCATAGAGACGTGATCCAGTAGATCCAGGACACGCCCTGGCCTGTGCATATGGGTCCCGTTGATCCCGGAGCTGAGCAGCGGGGAGAACTCCTTCCCTGGAGAGCTGCACACTCTGCCCTCATCTAACCTCCCATTAGCTCCAGGCCCCGTGGCAGGAGAACTGTCTAAGCTCTCCCTGGAAGCAACTGGGGGGACACGGAGATTCTGCTTAAACCACAAGCAAGACCTAGAGACAAAAGGAAGACATTGTTTAAGCTAATTCATAGTGACAGAAAGCAGATTTCAGGTTACCAGGGCCTGTGTAGGGTGAGGAAAGGAGGAAGGGTGAGGAGTTTTAGGAGTTACTGCTAAATGGGCGCAGCATTCCTGTTTGGAGTGATGAAAGTTTCGGGGATGGTGCTGATGGTAGCATAACACTGAGTGTGACTAGTACCACTGAAGTGTACACTTGAAAGCAGTTAAAGTAGGAGACTCTGAGTTGTATATATGTTACTATGATAGAAAGTTTTTTTAAAAAAACAGAGACAGTCTTAATCCAGAATGATTAAACTCTTGGGTCAAGCACACAGGAAAGGCTGTTGAACTTGTACCTCTGGAGACCTTCCCAGATGAGAAACGTACACATCCGGAGACAGAGAGGTGGACCAAAAGACCTTTAGATCTTTAGCTTTTGTTCCTTGTAAGTATTTACATAGTTGTGCATGAGGAAAATGAGGATCAGAAAGGTTCTATGGCTCTCAGAAAGGTAGTGTGGGACTGGACCAGAACCCAGAGGTCTTGACTCTGAGTATGTGCTCTTTCTAGAACATTTGGCTTCCTCTTCCTTCAGGTTGTATTTTATGGGCACTGTGAAGGAAAAAAACAAAAGCAAAAGAAAGTCCAGAGTGCATGGTCAAAAGCTGGAGGTGAAGGAAATGCGGTGACCCCAGAGGGCACTTCCAGTTCTGGGACTGTAAAAGGCTTGTCTTCTGGTTGGAGAGATTCTTGCAAAGCCAAACATTCATGCAAGTTCATTTGAGCACAGGGGCCCCAGCCTGAAGGACACATTCAGACCGTGCTTCCGGGAAAGGGACCCGAGGCTTTGGGTATTTGCCTTCCACAGTGAGCCAATCACCAAGCTCGGTGATCAAGGCTTGGGGAAATCAAGAAAGGGAAGGGGAACTCATTGCCTGTAGGGAGCTTTCAGTCTAGGGACAGAAGCGGCATGCACATGAGATGGCCAGAGGACGCTAAAGCTGCTGGGGCTCGCTGTGGATCCCGGACTCTCAGGGGCTGCCTCCCAGAGGAGACCTTGTCCATGCTGAGAAGCAGGGAGGTTTAACTGGGTCTGACCGAGGCTCCCCATGACAAAGGGGCCCACCCAGGAGACTGAGCAAGTTACTAAGAGGCCCTGGAGAGGGGCTGCTTTCTCAAGGTCAGGGTAGGTTGAGAGGAAGCTGGGCTCGGGCTCCTGAGCTGGCATCTCCCTGCCACTGGGGCCTGCGGGCAGAGCCAGTAGCCTCAGTGACCCCAACCCCAGGGGATGGGAGCCCCCTGCGGACCTAGAGCCCGGCCCCATCGGGCAAGTGCTGAGATGAGGAGCCGCTGTGTGGGGATTTAACACCGTACATAAACACACTTCACAATCACAGAGACAGCTTTCTACGGAGAAGAGACCATCGGAATATTTTATACTGATGCAGATCGAGTGAAAAGAAGGAGGATAAATAAAAGAGAAGATAATTATTTGATGGCATTCTCTTAGGATATGCCACAGCAGGGAATAGTTGCAGAGAATACTTATAGCTGGAGAGACACAGCTATTCAGGCATCCAGCTAACCTATAAATCGTCAGAAGCGAGGGCGGGAGCAAGGCAGTGGAAGAGATTTGGGGGCCCGTCCTGCCATCAGCCCTGGGTTCCGCACCCACCTTGCTCACAGCGGCTCTGCACGCCAGCCGCAGCACAACCCCACGGAAGGGAGACGCCGCCTAATAAATGTCTCCGGAAAATTACGACTGTACCGCTACAGTAAAAAGATGGCGCCATTTATCCCCGCGCCATCTGCACTCGCTCATTTGTTGCTCCTGAGACAGCCCACACGCACAGCAAGTTTGCGTCTCTCCAGCACTCAGCGCCTACTTCGCCGGGACGCCGTGCACTTGGGGCGCTGGCTTCGCTCCTGGCTCCCGGCGGCCAGGGGCCTGCAACTTGACCACCTGGTGGACCCGAGCCACCCGCTGCCTCATCAGACCCGGGGCCTCTGGGAAGGGACCAGAGACTGGAATCCTGCCCTGGAAGGTGAAGGGGAGCTCAGGCCGTCACTCATTGTCCAGTCCTTCATCTGTTCCACACTGTGAAGCTCTCCTCTGCGGCAGGCACTGCGGTGGGTGCCTGGGGGTGTGTGCAGAGCTTGCTCCCGCTTCCTGCAGGTTTTTGTTCAAGTGTCATTTCGGTGAGGTCTTCCCTGGCCCCCCTATCTAGAACAACAGCAACCCCCTCTGTGCAGCCGCAGGATTCCTCTTGGGCGCCTTTCCCACCCCGGAGCGCACGCCTCCCGGTGCCTGCTTGTCGGAGGTCCCCCTTCAGGCTGCTGCAAGCTGCCTTGGTGCACGTGTCTGGGAATGAATAGCCCCACGCCCGCCCCCACTGGAGGTGGCCCTTAACCAAGGATGGATGGGGACAGGCCCATAAAGTCTGCAGCGCCTCTGCCCCCTGTGGCTACAACACGGCGATGCGTTTGGTATTGTTGGCACGTAAAGTATTGAGGAGGGAGCAGGTGGCTATACGCCCAGGAGTCTGCAAGCTGTGCCTTGTGCAGGGTCCCCGTTCAGCTCATTCCAGCGACACGACTGGATTTGGCGCCTCTGAAAGCTGGGAGCTGAAAGGGACAAGGGGCAGATGTGGCAGGGTGAGGCCAGGCTCTCTGCTGGGATGCTGGTCTCTTTTCCCATCCGCCTGGAAGACACAGGCTGCTTTAGCATCTCTCGTTGCCCCTGAGCAGCAGCTGCCAGGACCGGGTACTAGAATAAAAATAAATTTAAAGGAATTCATGCACAACACAAACAGCGGATCCTGAGTTAAGTCGTGGTATAGCTAATAGTACAACTATAAAAGTGTGCTTTCATCAGTTGTACCAAATGTTCCACACTATTGCAAAGTGTTAATAATAGGGTGATATTTAGGAATGAGTGTTTTATGCATGATTGTTCTCTTAACCCCCACTTCTTTCATAAAAACAAACAACAAAAAAGAAAAACACACACAAATAAATAAAACCTCACCATGTTACTGAGAAGGCTGGAGACGTCTCCCATCTCTTCTTGGTAGGCTCCCCCCACTGAGACTGGAATAACAACCTCTCTCCTTTCTCTGTGCCCTCATTTCCTCTCCCCTCCACACCCAGCCCAAGAACTTCAGCTTGCCACCTGCAAACCCACCTTCCCTGCCAGGAGAAAGAAGTGCTGCCCTGCCTGTTACCTGCAGAAGCCCCACCTTACACTTTGCTCTTGGGCTCAGTTTAACTCGTTATGGGAGGGAGGAGTTGAAATGGGAAATAGGGACCAGGTGATGAGGAAGCGCCACTGGGCTTATTTCAGAGCCAGCGAGGATGTCAGCTGGAGAGACTGAGACAGCGCTGCAGCAGCGTGGCAGGTGGACGGGCCGGAGCTGGAGGCGAGCCTGGAGCTGCGAAGTCCCCTGAGGAATCGAGGTGGGGGGAGAAGCTGCATGAGCCGGGGGGCCTTGGAAGTGGGGCTGCAAGGAGGGGAAGCTGAGGGATGTTCGGGAAGCTTAAACCACAGAATCTGGTAACTCATTAGATGTGGATGTGAAGTCTGGGGGGAGATGAGAATTTTGTGCGAAGGAGAAATGAAGGACAGAGACTGAGAAAGGGAAGTGGCCAAAGATCAGGGGCAAAGATATAATGAAAGGATGATAAAAAGTGTGTCAGAGAACAAAAGAGAAATGGAAAAGAAGCAGCCAGGCAGATGCAGAAAGCAAATCAGCAAAACTGCTAGAGAGACTTCCTTTGTCCTTTTTTTTTTCTAAATTATTTTGAACTAATTTTAGACCTACAAAAAAGTTGACAAAATAGTACAGAGAATTCCCACGTAGCCCTCACCCTGCTCCTCTGAATGTTAACATTTTGTATAACCATAGCAGTTAGCGAAACCAGGAAATTAGCATTGCTACAATACTATTATTAACTAAACTACAGATTTCATTCAAGCTCACCAGTTGCCTAGTAAGATCTGAAGATGGAGAAATATAAACACACAGAATCAGAGCGCTGGAACACAGTTAGACAGAAGGATGTAAGTCCTTCCTGGAAAGGAGTTTATCAAGAGTGGTTCCATCAGTGCATGGGCTGTGGACCGTCTTGTTAGTCCATGCCATGTCTCGATGCCTAGTAAGTGGCTGTTTAATAAATGAATGGCGCTGTGCACTGGGCACAGAACCCACAACCGGAGAAGCAACAATGAGTGTCCACTTACAGCCACCTTCCATAGAGTACGGATCCGCTGTTCACACCGACGGCGTTTTCAGGAGGCAGGTGCTGAGAGAGTCTAAGTCAGCCTCCCAGCTTCAGCCTGTGGAGGGGTCCCCAGCCCAGACCCCTGCTGAGGCTTCTCCTTCAAGGCTTCCTTGGGGGCCAGGGATGGCATCCAGGATCTTCTTCCTGGCCCCTTCAGATTTTCCATTGAGGGGTCTGGGGGCGGTTTGTCACACAGTGTAAGTAGTGAAGGAGCCTTTTTACCCATCACTGGGGTGCTCCCCGTCAGCGGGGAGCCGGGTGGCCTAGGGATCAGTGGACTGTCAATCACCAGAAGTTCATGAACTTCTTCACTCCTGGGCTCGCCAGACATGGAGGGAGGCTAGCGCCCGCGGAGAGCCGAGGTGGGAAAGAGCCCGACAGCCGGGGCTGGCAGCAGCCCCTTCTTGGCCAACTCCAAAAGCCCATGCGAAAGCCTTCTGGCCAAACCTGCCTCCTTCCCCAGCAAGGGTGCCTTCAGAGCCCTCTTTAGCAAAGCCCTTTTCTGTAGTTCTTTGTTACGTTAAGGGGATGAATCTGTCCTTTTGTCCCCTCTTGGCTTCCTTATTTGACCCCTAGGACTGGGCAGACCCTGGAGTGTCTGGAAGGTCAACTGCAGCCCTCAAGGGTGGTGCCCAAGGACAGCCAAGGTAAAGCTTGATTAGAACAAACAGCAGGACAAAGCTGCCACCTGCCCTCAGCATGGAAGGACTGAGGACTGCAGGCAAGTCCACCCTTCTTGGAACTGCCAGACCTTTGCAGAAGAGACTTTTTTTGGTGCAGGGTGGGGGAAGGGAAGGGATTGAGAACACTCCTTACGTGAAGGATATTTAGCTTCAAAGATAAAATTGGGTGTCACACTCCTCCAGATAGCAGCAGTGGGCCCTGCACAACACCTACTTATCTTAACCCTTGAAGATCCCCTAGGTCCTCCATCTCTTCATAGGTAACCCTGACCTCTCTCCCGAGCTGGTGGAGAGATGCACGGGAGTAACAGACACGAGGGAGGGAAGGTCCTGAAACAACTTGTTAAAGATTGCTCATGTTCCCATATTTGACTCAACCCCCATACTAATGGAAGAAATCGCACATGGATCAGCTTTCATCTTTTTGTCCCAAATAATGACATTAAGAAATAGCTGGCTTACAGAGAGGAGAATGAATCAGAAGAGCACGAGGGGGTGTGGGTACTGCTTAATAAGAAGCTGTCGTGGACTTGATGACTGCATTTAAGGTGGTGACATAAGTAAATATCCTTGTTCTTAGGAAATGAACATGGCAGTATTAAGTGTTCAAGGAACATGATGGATACAACCTACACTCAAATTCAGAAAACAGATTAATAAGTAGACAGACAGGTAGACAGATGGATAGATAGAGAGGCAGATCTCTCTTTCTCTTTCTCACAAACATACAGAGATAGTTCTGAGCCACACCCATACCCAACAGATGCCCAGCTACCAAGGGTGCTTCCAGTAAGAGGTCCGGCTGGTCGTAGGGGCCAGATCCCACTTTCCTTCTCATGTTACCAAGCAGTAACGCCTTGGACAGCAGAGTATGGGTTCCTTTTCTTCTTCTTCTTTTTTAACTTTTTATTTTGAAATCCTTTCAAACTTACACAACAGTTGCAAAAATAATACAAATTCCATAAAGACACCTCCAGTATAGCCCCCTCAATACCCAGATCTACTATTTTTAACATTTTGCCTCCTTTGCTGCATCCTTCCAGCTAGCTGTCATCTCCATGAACATCTATCTATATCTGTTTATCTCTATCATCTATCTTTATCTATCATCTACCTATCTATCTATCTATCTGTCTGTCTATCTATCTATCTATCTATCCATCCATCCATCCATCCATCCATCCATCCATCCATCCATCCATCCATCTATCTATCTATCTATCTATCTATCTATCTATCTATCTATCTATCATTTTCCAAATATTTGAGGGCAGGTTGCAGATGTCATACTCCTTGAAACTTAATACTTAAATGTACATTTCCTATGAACAAGGTTATTTATCAAATCAGTTTAAGTGCAGTTATCAAGATCATCCATTTTTCTAAAATATATATATATATATTGCTAGCAGCCTGCATGTAGTAGGTGCTGAATAAACATTTGCTGATGATAAAAAAGACGAGGAACGAGGGTGTTTCAACACAAGGCAGGCACGATGGGCAGGCTGGGTCAGGGCGGGTTACACGCTGAGCCGTTTGGAAGCAAAGAGCTGGACCGCGGGCCCTTCTGTCCATTTACGGTTCCAGGCCACGAGGGTTTTCACACCGGTGGGTTGCCCCTGGCACCAAAGCCGACCAAATAAGTGTTTGTGGCACTTTCCACTCACGGCCACCACTTCTCTCTTTCACCCCTCGCCTGCCCCCGTCTTCTTTCCATCTCCCACGCTCTTTTCTTCCCCAGCCTGCTTGGTTTTTCTTTCCAGCCTGCAGCTCAGTCGGACCATCGCAGGCACCTGCTTGCTCAGCGTCTGCTGGTTGCCGAGCCGAGGTCTGTCTCTAGAAGGAATCCCCCAAAGCTGGGACCAGAGTGCGGGGGAGGGCTAAGGCGTCAGACCCCGGGACCCTCGGGCCTCCAGCTCGAGTCCACCCACTGCAGAGCGCCTTCCTGTGATGGGGTGCAGTGTAAGGCATTTCCACACACTGGAATTTCCTGCACAGCCCTGCAGAACAGAGACTTCTCCCCATCTTACAGAGGAGGGAAGTGAGCGCAGGTGAGGGGAAGGACGAGAGGTGGTGTGTGGAGGGAGTGTCTGGCACAGAGCACCCCCCGACTCAGGCCTAGGGCTGTCCCCATGTTCCTGAGGGGTGGGAGTGTCCCGGCCAGGCCAGGCCGCTTGGAGGGCCACCGGTTCGAGGCTTATGGCTGGTGGATGGAAGACCAGGGAGGAAAACCTCCAGATCCGGGGTCCGTTCCCCTCCACCACAGCTGTCCATACCCAGAATCTATTCACCTGGAAACCGTATCAGCGGGCCGGGGGCACCTGTGAATTTCCGGGGCCCTTGGGGAAGGGGGTAAAGCAAGCAGAGGATGCTCTGGGCACCAGCCCAAGGCGAAGGGGTTTGAGGACGGCAGCCCCAGTAGTGAGCCCGGCTCATTGGCCCCTCGAGCTTATTTTACGGGGTGTTTTATGGGGCAGTTTTCAGTGCCAGAGTCAGGGCAGGGTGAGCAGGGCGGGGTGAGTAAGCAGCCGCCTGAGCGGGCGGGGACAGGTTCAGCTGGTGGGGACCTCCCACCGCAGGGCAGTTTTATGTCGCTACAGTGTTTACCTGTTAACCAAACGACTGGTTGGTTGCAGGAACCGAGAAAGGGGAAGGCAGGCAAGCTCTGGGAATGAGCGAGGCGAAGCTGTGTTTCTCTCCAGGTCCGGCTCACTGGGGATTCTGTACAGAACTGCCCCTTGGGGCTGAAAGCTGGAGTTTAGGTCAGACCTCGTGCTGGATGGGTTTGAGATCCGTGCCTCCTGGTTAGTGGGACCCGGGAGGCTGCAGAACCCAGCTGCTCCCTGCAAGCATCTCTCCATTCCTGTAAGCAGGGACTGACTTTGACCTTTGCAGGTCCCGAAACAAAAGCCAGGACTAGCAGGCAGCACCGGAAACCTTGGCAGCCACACACTGTCACGCAGCTTTTCAGGGCCACCTAGAGGCCAGGGGATGGCCCCAGAGGTCTCCGCAGGACCCTGCCAGCCAGGAATCCCCAGGGCTCTGGGTCTCCTTGAAGCTCTTTCCTCCAGGTGACGGCGGGTATTTTCCCCTGGACGTCTGGACATATTCCTGACAGCCACCCACCATGCCTGCTCTTTCCCTCTATGAGCTCCCAGCAGGAGCCCAGGACTATTCCTGACTCAAAGCAGTTTAATTCACTCAGCTGGGAGGGTGGGGTGGCAAGAGCCTGAGAAGCCTCCATCCCTGGAGAATGGAGGCAGTAGAGATGATTGCTGTCATCCATTCAGGACATTCTCCATGCCCCCCACTGTCCACACATGAACTCATTTAAGCATCTCAATGGACAGTTGTTAGGGGCCATTATTATCCCCGTTTACAGGTGGGAAAACTGGGGCACTAAAGGGGTGTGTAACTTGGCCAAGGCCACACAGCTAGAGAACGAGGGAGCCAGGATTTGAACCCAAGTGATTTGGCTCCAGAGTATGTTACAGGCCCTTAACTTCTGCCCTGCTCTGTACCCCACCCTGTCCCACCTACCGCTGCAGTGGCCTTGCTGGTGGCCGTGATGACTGGGCACCGCATCTATGTTCACAGGGCATGTAGAGATACACTACTTGGCAGGAGATGAAATGGCAGGAAAAAGACAGTGGGGGCAGAGGACACTTAGAGAGGACGGGAGTCAGGGGCTGTGCCCCTGGGGATGGTGGATGTCGTAGACAGCCCAGGCCTGGGGACCAGAAGATGTAGCTCCTCAACCTATTGCTGAGTGGCCAGGGGTCAGTCCCTTACCCACTTTGGGCCTCAGAGTCCTCATGTACAAAGTGGGGGCAGCACCTACCTTCTGGAGAGACCGTGAGGACTACGTGATCGGTGAAGGCTGCATGGCAGCAGGAGGCACAGACAGATGCCAGGAATTGGTGGGGATTGGGCAAAAGGAGCAGCCCTTGTTTGAAAACATCAAGAGTGGGAGATGCGGAACAACCCAGGAGACGGGGAACAGGGGAGCAATTTCAGACAGAACCCAGCATTCCACTGGAACCAGCCACAGCTGACGTATTTGTCCCAGAATAGTGGGAACTTGTTTGACTGATCAGCAATCACAGGCACCCCGTGTTCACAGGAACGACGTTGCCCCTCATTCACTTGTCCATCAGCCGGTGGATGTGGAGTGTCCACTATGCCTGGCCCCCGGCCAGGATTGAGAGGCTCAGGGAAGGCTTCCAGGAGACAGCACTTCCTGAGCCGAACCCTAAAGGATGAGTGGCGTCAGCCAGGTGAGAGAAGAGGGGCCACCCGTGTGTCGCTGTTAGGTTCAGCAAGGCTGGAGTTTATGCTTGTGGGCAAAGAGGTCAGAGAAAAGTGCTCAAGATGGTGGAGTGGAAAGCTTCCGGGCTCCATGCCCCACAGAAACTTGAACAACCAACAAGAACCGGCAGAAACCTCTCTCTTGAAGCTCCAGGAAACAGTTAAAGGATGGCAGCAATGGGGCAAGCCCTGAATCAAGAAAAAGGCATCTTAAAAATGGTATACAATCTTATGGTGCCCTGGCTGGACCCCCCCCCCCCCCCCCCCCCGTCTCCTCATGGCCTGTCTTCCCAACGCGGGTCCCTGGTGCTGGTTCTGGAGGGAGCAGAAGAAGCCCTGTGCACATACTGGGAGCATGTATGTCTGACCCAATCTGTCTGGTGACGGCTCTGAACCAGGACGCTTGTTACAGGTTGCCATCCCAGAACTTGCCTTGTGTGTAGAAGGCAGCTCACCAAGCTCTCCTGCAGAAGGCTGTGGGAGAGCTGTCAAATTGTGGCTGCCTGAGGCAAGGAATTGCTGGTTGCAAGAAACACAGGGATATTCATAAAAAGAATATCTTCATTAGAACTCTTTCTAGTCAAGAGTAAATTCTTGGGAGTGGATGTGGCTCAAGCAGGGAGCACCCGCCTCCCACATGGGAGGTCCTGGGTTCGGTTTCCAGTGCCTCCTAAAGAAAAAAAAACAGACAACAAGCAAAAAATAAACCAAAAAAACCCAAAACAACTATCAGCAGACAACGAGCAAAAATAAGCAAATGAGAAAAAAAAACTAAAAAACCCTGAATTATACACTTAAAAATGTGCAACTTATAAGGTTTGTGAACTATATGTTAATAAAATTATTAAAAAAAAAAAAAGAAACAGAGAAGAGGGAGCATTGAGAGCTGTGTAAACGTGGGGAATTCCTGAGGCCACACATGCACGCCCAAGACAAGAGGCATGTGCCAAAAAGTTCGAGGGGCCTCCTGTGCTTTGGTCTTGAGCTATTGTTAATTTTAATTCATGTAGATGAGATCGTGTTGTAGCTCTAATTCCGTTTCTCTGTATGCAGAGCACTGTGCGTGCACCTATTTAATCTGTAGCTTCTGGAAGAGGCACACATCCCATGTGGTACAACCCCCACGTGTATGTGTGTGCCCACCCTGTGAGGGGCACCCAGGTCACCCCAAGCCCCATCCCATCAGTGGATCCTGGTTATCCTTACTCAGGGCCTCAGCACTGGATTTCAGGAGCAGAATTGCTGGACTGTAATTTTAATAACTTGTGCCCGATTGTTCTCCAAAATTTGCGTCCTTGTGCCTGATGTGTAAATTTCAACTCCAGCCCAGTTAAGACTCCTGGGGAACGTGTTTCATGTGAAGAGAAGGCTGAGAACAGAAGCCAAGGAAACGCCAACCTTTGGGGAGTGAGCAACAGAAGTGGGTAGGAAAAGGGAGACCAGACAAGGAGTGGCCTAAGGGCAGGAGGAAAGCCAGGGAAGGCTGGGTGGAGATGAGGCACCTCCAGGCAACAGAGCTCAGCCTCTTGGAGTGAGGCTGGGTCGAGCGGAATCCTAGCTCTGCCGCCATCAAGTTAGGTGATTTTGAGCCAGTTCCTTCTCTACTCTCCAGCTCCCTTTCTTCCCAAGTAAACTGGGCACACCAAGTCCTTATCCTGACAGGTTGTAACTTAGTTCTCTATCTGGAGTGTGATAAGCTCCTAGTAACTGTTAGGTACTTGATTCTAACAGCCCTTCATTCAGGCACCTATCAGAGTTTGTGAATGTCTTATCCTTTGAATGATTAGTTGATGAGTATCTGTAGCTCCCACTAAACTCTATGCCCCCCTCAGGACAGGAACTGTGTCTAAAGAGCAGAGAAACAATAAATGCTGATAGAATTAACCAAGGACAGTAAACAAATACAGAGAGAGTCCTGGAATTGTGATAAGTGCAAGGAAGTAAAAGGCAGCCTGATGGATTATAGAAGGGGAAGGAGAGAGGTTAGCCTGGGACAGCTTCTCTGAGGAGGTGACCCGAGCTGAGAGAGGAAGAGAAGAGCAAACCACCCTCTGGAGAGTTAAATGAAGAGCTTTCCTTGAGGGTGAGTTCAAAGGCCCTGAGGCAGGAAAGAAGCCTGGGGAGGCTGGAGTGGAGACTTAACAGGATAGTCATAAGGTGGCATTGGAGAAAGAGGCAGTAGCCAGATCATTCACTGCCTTGTGGTCCAGGGAAGGAAAATGAAGTTTGAGGGTCTTGGGAAGCCAGTGAGGGATCTTAGTCAGAAAAGTAACATAATCAGATTTATGTATTTAAGAGAAGACCATTCAGGCTGGAATGGAAACAGGGAGAACAGTGTATAAGTCAGCCAGAGGGGTGCTGATGCAAAATACCAGAAACTGGTTGGTTTTTATAAAGGGTATTTATTTGGGGTAGGAGCTTGCAGACACCAGGTCGTAGAGCATAAGTTACTTCCCTCATCAAAGTCTATTTGGAGCAAGATGGCTGCCGACGCCTGCGAGGGTTCAGGCTTCCTGGCTTCCTACGCTCCTGGGACTTGCTTTTCTCTGGCTTCAAGGCTCCTTCCTTCCTGGGGCTGGCTTCTCTTTCCTCTGCGTGCTGACTTCGCAGGGCTCCAGTTTAAATGTTCAGCATCAAACTCCAAAATCAAAACTCTGACATTAAAAGCCCTCAACTCTGTTCTTCGCCATGCCCTAATCATAACTCAATCATGCCCAAGTACATTCAATATTTCTTTTTGGAATTTATCAATTATATCAAACAGGAGGCTGTTTCAGATGGAAGGTGATGGTGCTTTGTACTTTGTGGTGAAAAGCTGAAAGAAAAAGGGCGGATAGGTTTGAGATGTATTTTGACATGCTGGATGAGCAGGTGTTGGGAGAAGAAAAGTAGACAAATCAAAGTTGACTCGGGCAATTGTGGGAGATGGTGGTACCAGTGCCTGGACAGGCAGAATAAGGAAGAAGGAGGATTGGTGGTGGGGTGGGGAGATCGGGAACGAGAAGTTCCCAGATTTCAACACATGACGTCTGAGGTGACTACAAGATAACTAAGTGAAGACGTTGAATAAGTAGATACGTAAACCTGAGACTAACAGAAGAATGTGATGAAATAAATAAGACTGAGGAGTCATCAGCATATAGATGGTATCCACAGTCAGGGGGTTGGATAAGCTCCTGGAGGAATAAGATGTCACGAGTGATGAGAACAAAGTCCTGCCAGAGCCCTGGGGTCTCCAGGGCTCAGGGGCTGGGCGGGAGGGGAGCAGCCAGCCACCGGGACTGAGGGGCGTGGCCGGTGAGGAGGCAGAATGGGGAGCAGGGGTCACCGAAGGCAGGAGGAGGAGAGAGTGGTGGGCTGTCAAATGCTGCTCAGAGGGCCAGGTAGAAAAAACAGGATAGACAAAGAGGTTTTTAGAATTGGCAGCGTGAAAGCTGCTGGTAAAAATATTTAATGACCTTTTTAACAGCTTTATTGAGATACAGTTCACATACCACAAAATTCACCCATTTAAAGTGCACAGTGCAATGGATTTTAGTGTATTCGCAGTTATGCCCCCCGTCACCGCTATCTAATTTTAGAACATCTTCATTGCCCTAAAAAGAAACTGGTGCCTCTTAGCAGTCACTCCCCCAATCCCCTTCTCACCCCTGCCCAAACCCAGCGCCAGGCAACGACTAATCTACTTTATATATAAATTCGCCTATTTGCAGGACATTTCATTTAAATAGAGTCGTACAACGTGTGTTCTTTTGTGAGGGCCTTCTTTCACTTAGCGTAATGTTTTCACGATTCATCTGTCAGTACTTCATTTCTTTTTATTGCCAAACAATATTACATTGTTTGGATGTGCCGCATTTTGTTTACCCATTTATAGGTTGACGGACATTTTGGTTTGTTTCCACCTTTTGGCTATAATGAAACATGCTGCTGTGCAGATTCTTGTACAAATTTCTGCGTGAACATATGTTTTCATTTCTCTTGGATGTGTAAGTAGAGTGGAATTGCTGGGTCATATGGTAATTCCATGCTTAATAATTTGAGGAACTGCCAAAGTGTTTTCCAAAGTGACAAACCACCGGGAATGCACAAGGGTTCCAGTTTTGCCTCATCCTCACCATGACTTGCTGTTTGTCTTTTTTATTGTAGTCATCCCATTGGGTGTCAGGAAGCATCTTGTTGTAGTTTTGTTTTTGTTTTTTTTTAAGATAGTGTCTCCCATCTTCCTGTTTATGTTCTTCTTTTGGAGGTTTAGATTTTATTTATTTATTTATTTACTCCCCCCTCGTTTTTTTGTACTGTGTGCTTTCTGTGTCCAATCGCTGTGCATTCTTCTGTGTCTGCCTGTCTTCTCTTTAGGCAGCACTGGGGACTGATCCTGGGATCTTCTGGAGTGGGAGAGAGATGCTCAATCCCTTGCACCATCTCAGCTCCCTGGTCTGCTGTGTCTCTTATTGTCTCTCCTCTGTATCTCTTTTTGTTGTGTCACCTTACTTTGCCAGCTCTCTGGGTGGGCCAGGACTCCACGTGGGCTGGCACTCCTGCATGGGCCAGCTCTCCTCTCAGCCAGCTCCCTGTGTGGGCCAGCTTGCCCTCACCAGGAAGCCCCGGGAATCGAACCCTGGACCTCCTATATGGTAGACGGGAGCTCAATCACTTGAGCCATATCCACTTCCTCATTGTAGTTTTGATTTGCATTCCCTTTGAGCATCTTTTCATGTGCTTACTGACCACTTGTATATGATTTCTGGTAAATCTGACAAGCACAGATTCTTAGAGTGATAGGAGTTGAAGCCAAACTGAGTAAGTTGAAGAACAAATTAAAAGTGACACCAAGCAAAAATGGGTTCTTGCCCAATGCCCTTCATTAATGATTCATGCACAATGCCCTTCGTTAATGACCAATTCCTGAGAATCGGGATTGCAAAGACATACAGAGTTTATTTGCTAGCACATAGCAGGGGAGGCAGTTTGGGGCCCCTTAGGCCACTTAGGTGATTGGGGGAAAAGGTTTGTACAGCCTCACCTATTTGCGTGTTCATACCTCTTCTTCACATATGTTCAGGTATGTCTACTTACCCATCTATTCCCACCTGCTTACACCTATTTATTTTCTAGCTTCACATACACATATCTACAGACCAGTCCAGGTTGTGCCATTTGCTACTTGCAACCCTTCTCTCGGCCTCTTGTTTTTGCATCTATGAAACAGAGATGATAATTGTACCTATCATAGGGTTGTGTATAAACACAAATGTATATATGTATGTCAGGAAGATAATGAATGTGAAGTGTTTTGCCACAGTGCTTGGCACATGGTAATTGTTATTATGACCACAACACATAACATCTAGCCAGCTTGCTACTAGTGATCCAGTCCACAGTTACGTGTTGCATTAGTATCACTTTATAGCTCTCAGCTTCTACCCACCCACTTTTCTCAGTGCCTAGAGATGCATATACCTTGCCTCTAGCATTGCATATAAACGCATACACATCATTCTGGCCCTGTGTCTTTCTAATGGCTATCTTCATAAACAATATGTGGGCGACCTCTGTCAGTGACACTCCTGTGTGTAAATCAGGGTGTGTTAGTTCAGGTGCTCTGGAATTGAGTGTGCCAGGATCTCATAAAGGGAAATGCCTGTGAGGAAAAATGAGGAGGGCAGAAGCAGATGTGGCTCAAGTGATAGAGCTTCCGTCTACCACACGGGAGGACCTGGGTTTGATCCCTGGGGCCTCCTGGTGAAAAAAAGAAGAGAAAGCATGCCTGGACTGTAAGCCAGTGCCCATGTGAGTGCCCGTGCGGTGAGCCAGTGCCCCGTGCAAATGAGTCACGTAGCAAGAAGATGACGCATCAAAAGAAAGACAAGGGAGAGTCAAGGTGAAGCACGGCAGAAACCAGGAAATGAGGTGGCACAATTGACAGGGAACCTCTCTCCCCATCGTGGTCTCCAGGATCGAATCCCAGTGAATCCTAGAGGAGAGAAAATGAGAAGAGAAGACAATACAGACAGCAAAAGCAGCAGGGTGAGAAGAGCGGAGGGGGAGAGAAAATAAATAAATAAAATAAAATCTTAAAAAAAAAATGAGGAGGAGGGAGCCTTGCTGGAGAAAAAGAGTGGGAAGGATCTTTCCAGACTGCTGTGCAGTGAGAGGACGGCCCCGCCGAGCTGTGGAGGAGGTCCCTGTGTCCCAGGAATGGGCCTCTTTTAATGTCCCTGGCTGGGAGCAGCCCGTGGGAGGCGTGGCCTCAACACAACCTCTGTGCTGGGCACCCATGGACTTCAGACAGCAGCCGGAGCCCTCGTGGTCGGGACACGGGAGCGCGTTCTCACGGCCACCGAATGAGGTGCCGTCCTTATTTGTGTTCGAGTAAAACACTCAGGCTTCTGCTCAGAGGGTCCCTCAGGCCAGCACTGTTGGAAGGTTGGTGCTCCGCTCCGGTCACCCTGCAGGGAGCTCGGGCCGAGCTGATCGCTGCTGCTCCCCAACTACCATCGGGGACGGACGAAATCACGGCGAGCCAGCGTGCCCCCCCAGCTACTGTACAGACGAAAGTCTTACTTATGTGAGAGATATATCTGCAAAGGGAGCCGTAAATGGCAAAGCAAAGTATGAAGGTTTGCAGCAAATGCTGTAAAGTTTTATATTCCTGAAAACTAGGGATAAAAGATAGAA